>NC_138987.1:6132327-7394410 GCF_964341445.2 Mesoplodon mirus | reverse complement strand
TTTAAATCAAGCACCAAGAAATAAATCAAACATAAGAATTAAATAATGGAGCCATTGACATTGATGGTAAGGATTATAGTTTACTCACATATAGAACTATTAAATTGGGTCACAAAACAAAAAGTTATTTATATGTGTCATATATAGCTTTTAATAGAAAATATAGACATATAATTTAAGATAATTTTGACACAAAATAAATGATTGAGAAAGCAGAAAACTTATATTCCATACTCTTTAGTAAGTATAATTTATTTTTTTATCAGTCTCAAGGTTTGCTAATCTCTGTATTTTCTGATAATAGATAATCTAATAATAGAACTTTTACGTTAGCTAGAACTTAAAGCTTTCTAGTTAGCAGTTGTTGAAGAAAAACTCTGAAAGTTAAGGGTTTTTTCCCCAGAGATGCAGTCTAGAGCCAAGATTTCAAGCACTATAGTCATTTTTAAGACTTTATTAGAAAGAAATGAAGGCTGGGAACAGACAGTTGCTGACCTTTGTGCAAATTAGGAAAAGGTGCCTACTCGTGACAAGTGTATTAGGAAAAGGCACAATGTCTGGTGGATGAATTAGAAAATGCCTCCACTTTCTTACCTCAGGAGTTATTAGAAACAGGCTCCTCCCTCTGGGAAGATGCAGTCCCAAAGACGGGTGTTTGGCTTGGCAAGAGGCCAGTGCCTTTGTGCAAAGAAAAGGGAATTTCATCCTCTGGGTCGAAACAGTCTCTTGTCATGGTTCACCGACCTGGCTTGAGGAACCTGAGTCAGATTTCAGCACAGCCTCGCCCCTCAGATAAGCACTTTAATACTGGGACCAAAATGTACGATCATTCACAGCGACCCTATCTGGAAATATTAGCACAAACATGAATCCTAATCCACTTGGGCTACATACAGGCCCTCTGATCAGAGTCATACTTATTCTGTATCTTGAAATCTTCTGAATCTATATATTGTAGCCACACATGTTCTCAATAAAGAAATTATTGAGATACCTGGATTTCAATAGTGTTATTTTCTGTGTAATGTGAACATTAATCTTGAAACATTGCATGGTAATTAATTGCATAGAAAAAGCTCGGAAAGCTATACTTCCTATGCTGTACAATATATCCTTGTAGCTTATTTATCTTATACAGAGTAGTTTGTACCTCTTAATCCCCTACCACTATCTTGCCCCTCCCCCTTCCCCTTTCCCCACTGGTAACCACTAGTTTGATCTCTATATCCATGAGTCTCTGTTTTATTTGTTCATTAATTTTTTTAGATTCCACCTATAAGTGATAACATACAGTATTTGTCTTTCTCTGTCTGACTTATTTCAATAAGCAAAATACCCTCCAGGTCCATCTATGTTGTTGCAAATAGCAGAATTTCATTCTTTTTTATGGCTGAGTTATATTTCATTGTATGTATATACCACATTTTCTTTATCTATTCATCTGTTGATGGAAACTTAGGTTGTTCCCATATCTTAGCTATTGTAAATAATACTTCTGTGAACATTGGGATGCATGTATCTTTTCAAATTCATGTTTTCATTTTCTTTGGCTATATAGCCAATAGTGGAATTGCTGAGTCATATGGTAGTTCTGTTTTTAGTTTTTTGAGGAATCTCCATATTGTTTTCCATAGTGATTGCACCAATTTACATTCCCACCAACAGTGTACTAGGGTTCCTTTTCTCCACATCTTTGCCAACATTTCTCATTTATAGACTTTTTGATGACAGCCATTCTGACATGTGTGAGGTAATATCTCATTGTGGTTTTGATTTGCATTTTCCTGATGATCAGTGATGTTGAGCATTTTTTCATGTTCTTGTTAGCCATCTGTATGTCTTCTTTGGAAAAAAGTGTTTATTTGGGTCTTCTGCCCATTTTTAAATTGGGTTGTTCATTTTTTTGATATTGAATAGTATGAGCTGTCTATATATTTTGGATATCAACCAAAATCATATCATTTGCAAATATTTTCTCCCCTTCAATAGGTTGTCTTTTTATTTGTTGATGGTTTCCTTTGCTGTGCAAAAGCTTTTAAGTTTAATTAACTCCTGTTTGTTTATTTTTGCTTTTGTTTCCTTTGCCTTAGGAGACAGATTCAAAAAATATTGCTATGATTTATGTCAAAGAGTGTTCTGCCTATGTTTTCTTCTAGGAGTTTTATGGTTTCTGATCTTACATTTAGGTCTTTAATCCATTATGTTTATTTTTGTATATGCTGTGAGAAAATGTTCTAATTTTATTCTTTTACATATAGCTGTCCAGTTTTCCCAGTACCACTTACTGAAGAGACTGTCTTTTCTCCATTGTATGTTATTGGCTCCTTTGTCATAGATTAATTGGCCATAGGTGTGTGGGTTTATTTCTGGGCTTTCTATTCTGATACATTGATTTATGTGTGCCAATACCATGCTATTTTGATTACTGTAACTTTGTAGTATGGTCTGAAGTAAGGCAGCATGATAACTCCAGCTTTGTTCTTTTTTCTCAAGACTGCTTTCACTAAAAATTCTTAAAGAAATTAAAAATTATGTTCAATTTAATCCCAGATCAGGAAGGGCAGGGAGAAAAACAAAAATAAACAAAATGACAATAGAAATTATTTATGTGTACGTTTTGTATTATTTTTCTCCTACAAACAATACGAGAGTTTGTTTTTACTCTTCTCCCTTCCAAAATGACTCAATAAAGAGTGTTAACTGTTTAAAAAATCTAAGCTAAAAATCACATCTTGTAGTTTTAATGCAACACACACACACACTAAATTTGACAGTTGTCATTTACTGAGGTGAAGAAGACTCTTCAAGGAACTGATTTAAGGAAAGTGAGGCAGGAGAGGGACAAAAGCTAATACAAGTCAGATTGTTAGAGAGCAGGCCACTGCTTACACAAAACACAGATATATCTGGAAAGGCCAAATGGAACCACTGCATCTTGGAATAGTCATTGAGGATGAGGGGTGACAGTGAGCAATTTACCTGCTGGCTCCTGGACCTGTCCATTGTTCAGAGTTTACTTCTCAGGGTATTAATTCCTCCTTTTCTCCAGGCTGCATTACTCAGTTCTTCATGGTAATCAGGGGGCATGATGCTTCTTCCGGGCTCAGAAGTGGTAGGAGGAACCAGAGCCCCTAAGGCAGACATAGGGGAGGGATGCAGTCCTTCCTCCCCAGAAGACTGAGACAGTGGTCAGAGTAAGGCAAGGAGGTCAATGGCTTAGTCTGGGCCTGCTGCACATGTGCTGTGCTGTTCCTGCCTAGCTGCCTCAGGCTGCCTGGGAAGGGAAACTGTCATGAAGATGGGAGCAGGCGGCACCAGCTGCAGAAACATAAGCATGTGTTTGAGTGAATCTGGGCATGAGTACATCAGAAGCAGTGCACGTATTGAGTCCAATTTATCATCTACTTATCACCTTTCAACTCATTGGCAATGGGCTGAATGGCCACGTCCCCTCAAAATTCGTATGTTGAAGTCCTAACCTTCCATATGATGGTGTTAGGAGGTGGGCCCTTTGGGCAGTGATTAGAACATGAGGGTGAAGCCCCCACAAATGGGATTAGTGCCCCTTTAGAAGAGACTCCAGAAAGTTCCTTTACCCCTTCTGTCATGAAAGGATACAGCAAGAAGACTGCTGTCTTTGAACCAGGAAGCAGACCCTCACCAGACACCAAATCTGCTGGCACCTTGATCTTGGACTTCCCAGCCTCTAGAACTGTAAGAAATAAATGTCTGATGTTTTTAAGTTGCCCAGTTTGTGCTGTTTTGTTACAGCAGCCCAAACTGACTAATACACCACTTCATTATGGCTTTTGTTCATAATAAGAAACACCAATGAACTCTATTTCTATAAATCAAATGACTTTTCATCAGCATTTGACAGAATAACTCCAATTCTTTATATAACCTTCTATTTCCTTGGCTTCTCCTTGGCTTCTATGACCCCCATTAAGGCTCCAGGCTTTACTCCAAACTCTGTAACTATTCTTTCTCAGCCTCCTTTCCTGACTGTTCTTTTCTAAGATCCCTTATACTTATTTTATAACTAATTTAAGTATGAGGAATATGTGATACAAACATAATTCAGAAATTAAAAAATATATTGTTCTACATTGAGAAGTTCATATCCCAGACTCCGTATACCCTGATCTAACATCTTTTTATTCAGTTTACTATCCAGTTGTCCCAACACCATTTATGGAACGTCCATTTGTACCCCTCTGCTGATTTGATAGCCATCTTGAACTACATTCCAAAGAATTTTGGGTTTTCCTTCTGGACTTTCCCTGCAGGTGTGTTTATTTATGCAATACCTACTTTCTCACTAGACTCTAAGTTGCATGAGGGTGAGCCCTGTGTCTATTTTGTATTGCTTATGTTCTCAAGAGCTTAGAACAGTGCCTGACACATAGGAAGTGCTCAATACAGATTTGTTGTATTTGAGAATGTTTATGAAGTTCTAGGAAAATGTTTCCCTTTTTCCCACAAATAGGTTTAAAGACAATTTAATATTTTTAATATAATAAATATTTAACAGAGCATTAAAATAAAGAAATGAGTGGTAGACAATATACAATATTATGTACCTCATTTGAGGTAAATACAGTTTCTCTTAAGCAAAATGTTAGTATATTAACCAAACAGATTTGATTTAATCTATATGTTAACAGGAATCAAAGAATATTGAAATGTTAATGTCTAGACAGAACACTTATAAGTGTTATTAAGTGCAAATAAAATAAAATCAATTTTTATATACAGTAGGTACCGGGGCTCTGCAGAGGCAATGTTCATTTGATTCTTTCATCCATTTCTTAGTAATCCTGGGGGTCCCAAAATATCTAATCTCTTGTAATTTTTCTGGGTAGCATGAGTTTGAAATAGAAACAAATCACCTAGCTCAGCCTAGTCATCAGGCTCCCACATCCACTTTTCAATGCAGTTTTATTCTTCTCTCATTGATGTTCAACTTCATTTGATCCTCACAACAATCATACCAAGTGGGGCATTCTCTCCTTTTTACAGATGAGGAGAATCAGATAATTATATACTATAAGTGGCAAAGAATTGGGGGGTTTGCAAAGATCTTAGAATATATTCCTTGCAAATGTCAATAATCTACTGTCTTTAAAAAGTGCGGCATTCCACTGTAGAATTACTAATACATTCAAATCATTTTATTTCATCCTTCATTGGCAAAACAGCAGCATGAACAGAAAAACAGCATGCAACTTCAATAGTTAGGCAAATACATCTCAAAAATCAGACGTCTATGAGACAGTAAATAGCTAACTAAATGTTAAATAATAACAACATATTTTAAAACAGTTTTAATGGTACAAAAAATAAAAGCCCGAGATCTCCCTCCTCTATTTAGCAAATGATGCTACATTTCCCCGTTCCTTATTATTCAGGTAACTATTACATGTATGTATATACATATGTATGTGCGGCATTTTTTCCTTTTTTTAAAGGCATTGAATTTAAAATTCTTAATTCTAGGCAAAGCAAACTCTTTAAGAATAAAAGGTTCTGTGATACAAACCTTACCATACTGTTCAAAAGGAAAGAACATATTGCTGGAATGTCAAAGATGTAGACTTAATCCAGCTGTTAACATGAATTCACTATATCGTTACACCGGATGAATTTGTACAAGTCACACAGCTTCTCTGGTTATCTGATAAATTTGCAAAATAAAGGAAATTTGCAATAACATTCCTAATATCCATTCAGACTTCAAATAATCTAAAATCCTATTGTTCTATGATCAGTCTCTAAGCGTACCACTCTTTATGACTATCCAGATGCCACTATTAACTGATTACATTTACCAGAATAAACAGTAGCAATAAAGAGTATCTTAATTCGAATAGCTATGGCAGACTTTTCAAATTAAAAAGAAAAAACTATTGAGTGAAACTGAAAGAATCCTACTAAACAACCTTCTAATAGATGAGAATATAATTGCATGCTGCAATTATATACATAACAGCATTTCAGCTGAACACCTTAAAATCATTTGATTCTCTAAAATAGACTAAGTCAATAAATCTAGTTTTTCCTGGAAATTGTATTTATTTTGTAGCAAGTGTTAAATTGCCATATCCCAGTAGTCTGAAAAATACATTATTAAACAGTATAAATCTGCCAGTGCCTTAAAAAGAGTGATAAAAGTTAACTCCATTTGACCTTATGATGTTGCATAGAGTTCTTGGAATCCAAGAATTTAAATCCACTGGCATGTGCAGTCTATAGGTTCCTGGAGAGTGTGCAGGACTTCAGTGCCATTGCCTGAGCAATACAGTGGCACAGTCAAGTTGCGCACCCCATTTTCACGACAACACTTACAGAATCTTAGATGGCTCTCAATATTGATGTTAAATATGGTAGCTGATGGGCATTGTCCATCGCAAGATGCAACATTTATCTGTAAGGAGAGACGAGAAAAATGTTTTAAAAATTTTAAAACAGTGATATTGATTCCACTAAGGTAGCATATTGTTTGTCCAAGATGGCAATCTGACATAACTCAAAGTATGAAATGTGCACACATAACTAGACAGATCTATGGACTATAGTAATCACAATCTAATGATTCTATTGTAACCTGTATTGTATCACAATTAAGTAGACTATAGAATCAGACAGGTCTTATTAAAGTGGGAAAAGTTAGAACTAAGACTATTTTTGCTGATTAAAATTACACACTTAAGACAATATGTGGTCAAATATATTTAGGTTTAAATTTCCATCTCTCTGGATTGCAATTAACATTCAGAACTGTTGATTATTTATGCCAAGAATAATTCATACTTCTTCACAAACAGAATATTTTAATATTAGAATGTAGGAATAGTCTCCAAAAGTTAAATATTTTAAGTGTTGGCATTTTGTTGGCTTACAAACTTACCAGTGCTGTGACACATATACTTCTGGAAAGACACATATGCTTTGTGTAACAAATGATATTTTTCCACTTACAGAGCTTTGACTTATACAGTCCTCTTTCCTTATGATTGATCTAATAATCACTTTCTGGCATGGTCTTTCTTCTCGTTTGCCTGATAAAATACAGAATGTATTTATTCATCAAAAGTCCATATCAAATTGTTTCTTAATTCAATTAAACATATGAATATATTTATAATTGAAAACTGATATATTTATATAAAACATATTTCTATAATAAGAGATAGTGAAAATTTTACTCTTAGTTTGTTAATATTTATTTTCAACTTCTTTTCTCATATATTTTCTAGCTTTATATTTATCTCTTTATCTTATCGTCTTAGAATAATTATCATAATCATAAATCAAACATATTCCACACATGGAGTAATGCTAACATCAACCTGTGTCAGGTGTATATTTATTATTATATTTAATGTAATATTTATACATTATATTTTAATGTAATACATATTTACCTGTACAGGTACAGGTAAATATACATGTACATAATTAAGGCATACATACATACATATATATATAAATCTATTTTAAAATATAAACTGATAGATTTAAAGTCACATTATCTTAATGGATATTAATGTAAAATTCAAGAAGGTAACTGAATTATTATCAACCATGTTGAAATGTATGGATGACTCATACTTGATTTTATGGCTCTGAAACGATGTCACGATTTCTAATGAAAACCCTTTGTATTAATTAATCTATTACTATGCTTCTGTGTGCATGATGTATTATCACTTGATAATACACCCAATAATACATAGTTAACGCTGTATGATAGAGAATGTAATCCCTGAATCAGGATACAAAACCACCAAGGTTCTCATCTCACCCTGTTACTAACTTGCTCTGTCACTTTAGGAAAGAGACTAAATCATTCTGAGTTTCCTTGTTTGCAAAAGACTGGAATTAGAGCTCCAATCTTCAAATGAGTTTAGGCGCAAACTCTCAATTTAAAATAAATGCTTGTATGAAATCTGAACATGTGAAGTATATAAAAGTTAAGCCACTCTGGTTGAAGCAGAGATGGGTAGCAAAGACGGCCTGAAACTAAACTGTTCTCGCCCAGGCCATCCATGACTTTCAATTGCTGTTGTCAGAGGTCACATCTTGGTTCTCATCCTACTTGACTTCTCAGTGGCGTCTGACTCAGTCCACCGCTCTCTCCTCCTGGATACACTTTCTGCACTTGGCTTCCAGAGCGTCCTCTTTGCTCTGCCTGCCATCTCTTTGTGGCTCCTCCTCAATCTCCTATGCTTGTCCTTTCTCCTTTCCCCGACCCCCCAAATACGGTGTGGACTGAAGCTCAGTGTCGGTGGCAGAGGGCAGGCTGTTGTGTGCCTTAAGATGCTTTCACCCAGTGGTTACTTCATTAGCCCTTCTATTCTCATAAGTTTTAAAACAAAGAATAGTCAAGAAGGAAACCATCTTTGACATGACCTCTAAGGCCGTTATCTTCTTCTATCACTTTCATCCCTGTGCCATGACTGTACTTTGCCATTTCCTCCACCTTGAACACTCTTCGCTCTACTCGGCTGGCTCCCAAGGACACTCAGTTCCTATTCAAACGACACCTCATCACAGAGGCATTCTCTAGTCACCCACTTAAAGGAACAACCCGATCTCCCTCCCTCTCCATCACTTTTATTCTGCACTATTGTTCTTTATACCATTCATCGCTACCTGACATAATAATGTATATTTACCTCTTATTGTTTCTTCCCCTTCTTGATAACATACACTATGCATGCAGATATTGTTTCATCCGCTATCATAGTCCCAGTGCCTAAAAGGATGTCTGGTACATGAGAGGCACTCAATGAAAATCTGTTTGTGTTAACTCATTCAATGAATGAAACTGGGACAGCATAAATGTATTGTTAGTTGGCTGGATGTGTTCGTGCCAAGAGCCATTTCCTATTTATTCCTCAGAGACTTTATGGTAACACATTTTATTTAGCATAGCACCGGCAACAATACGCAATATCCACAGTCTCCCTGATAAAGCCTGGTCACCCAAAAGCAAAGACTATGGACAGGGGTTCTCTAATGCCAAAGCAGAAACTACTTCACAAGGCCTTATACGTCAGATGAGAGAAAATGAGGAGGCGTGTTATTATTCTGCACTTCACAGAGCTTGGAAAAATTGAAATATCCTGAGGCCAGGCACTGGAGAGGCCTAAATCTATTGAGCATGACTGATTAGTGTGATACACTTTTCTGAACCTTCATTTCCTCACCTGTAGGGAAACCATACCTACCTCCCCACCTACCTTCCAGAACTGTGGTGAAGATTCGTTGCAGTGCTGTCTGCTATGGGTTTAATAGAGTGTTGACATGTGACAGACAATCAATAGTAGCCATATGGTCAAGTCAAACAGATCTTCCCCTGTCTGCCCTCAGATAACATAAATACACTCACTTCTCTAATAATTAAAATGGGGTTACAGAATTCAAGGTGTTTACATTGCAATGGGATTCTATTCCTATATCTCATACCTATGGAAGAGTCTAGAATCTAAAGAAGCAGAAGGAAAAAGACATGAGAGCATGAAAATATAAACTTCCTTAGATTCTGGAGCCTAAATTTCACTCCTTGAGTTCTGGATACAATGACTATTTGATACACATTTAGTTTACATTTGATTCAGAGAAAACAATGAAAAATTGCTCATTTCTAATGAGCAAAAAATTTTCATTAGTATGTGTCTAAGAGCCCCAGTTATTAAAAAGCATTAAGTGGTACTCTATTACCCACTAAAGTCCTGGCAATATAGCTGTTATGGGTTGAATTCTGCCTTCCAAATACTCCTATGTGCCTCAGAATGTGACCTTATTTGGAGATAGGATTTTTTCCGGAGGTAATCAAGTGAAAAAGAGGTCATTAGGGTGGGCCCTAATTCATATGACTGGTGTCCTTATGACTGGAAAATTGGAAACAGATCCACTTACAAGGAGAACACCGTGTGAACATGAAGATGGCCATCTAACAAGCCAAGAAGAGAGGGCTGGAGGAGACCCTTCCCTCACAGCCCTCAGAGGGTGTCAACCCTACTGACACCTTTGTTTTAGACTTCTAACCTCCAGAACTTTGAGACAATCAATTTCTGCTAAGTCACCCAGTTTCTGGTATTTTGTTAACAGCAGCCCCAGCAAATGAATACAAGAACAAATTGGACATCAGAATGTTTGTTGTGGGTGGGTATGAATGTGTTGGATTTTACATTTCACACCTCATGTAAATAGACTCTGTCGTTCCAGCCCTGCACTGATGAGCAGACATCATCAGTCAGCCTCTGTCCTCTCCTAAAATTTATACTGATAATGTTCCAGAATATCACTAGCTGTTAAAAAGCAGGCTGTGAGATCAGGCCTGGAGTGAAATCCCACAAGAGGTATGACTTAGATGAGTTACTTAAACACTCTAAACTGAAAATCAGGATAAATGCAGAACCCATCATTGGAATTTTGTGAGAAATAAATTGTCAGTAGAAAACAGGTGAGTTTCTGATTTATAAGCTGTTATTATGTTCAATAATATATATTTTACTTATGTTTCATCAAAATTTTAATACATTTTATTTTTTTAAAGATAATTATTTTATTTTATTTTTAATTAATTTATTTATTTTTCCCTGCGTTGGGTCTTCATTGCTGCGTGGGGGCTTTCTCTAGTTGCAGTGAGCAGGGGCTACTCTTCGTTGAGGTGCACGGGCTTCTCATTGCGGTGGCTTCTCTTGTTGCGGAGCACAGGCTCTAGGCGCGCGGGCTTCAGTAGTTGTGCCTCGCAGACTCTAGAGCGCAGGCTCTGTAGTTGTGGCACACGGGCTTAGTTGCTCTGCGGCATGTGGGATCTTCCCGGACCAGGGATCAAACCCGTGTCCCCTGCATTGGCAGGCAGATTCTTAACCACTGTGCCACCAGGTAAGTCCCTAATACATTTTAATATTGTTTTCAATATAACTAACACCTCTAAATAGACAAGACTATTCTTACATATTTATGGGATTTAGCCCTTCATGAAAAAAGTTCAGAAATCTCCCTTGAGAGGCATGATAATTTGTGTCTAAGAATCCAACCCTACACAGTGGCATTATTAACCTGAATTGTGTTGTAGCCTTTTTTCCCAAAAGCTTCTCTAAACAATGTTAAAATTACTATTTATGCCAAGTTGCCTAAAACCTTTTTCTTTTTTTTTTGTTTTAGTATTTTCATTGGATTTTAATAACTTTATTATATGTGAGATTGAACATTTTTTTCTATTATTAAAGTGAAATTTGCATTAAAATAAAACTAACCATTTTTTTTTTTTTTTTTTTTGCTGTACGTGGGCCTCTCACTGTTGTGGCCTCTCCCGTTGCGGAGCACAGGCTCCGGACGCACAGGCCCAGCGGCCATGGCTCACGGGCCCAGCCGCTCCGCGGCATATGGGATCCTCCCAGACCGGGGCACGAACCCGTATCCCCTGCATCGGCAGGCGGACTCTCAACCACTGCGCCACCAGGGAGGCCCAAAACTAACCATTTTTAAATACACAATTTAGTAGCATTTAATACATGCAAAATGTTGTACGTCCACCACCTTATCCAATATCAGAACATTTTCATCACCCCAGAAAGAAACCCCATACCCATGAAGCAGCACTCCCCCACTCCCCTCTAAAACTTTTTTCTTGACATAAATTCATGAACACAAAAAATAAAATCATAAACACATAAATGGTTGCATGAATACCCCTCTATTCTATTTCAGTCCTTAAAATCATTAAAAAGCACTACGAAATAAACCTTATAATTCAAATAAATATATTGCATACACATAATTTTGTTAAATAATAAACATTATAAAATTTGTTTCCCTCATTGCAACATAGGAACTGAATTTTATGAGAAAAAATAATAATCATGAGCAATTCAAACTAATCAAATTAATGTATGTAATTTGTCTTCACTTACAGATCTTGCAACAGCCTTCATTATAAAGCTTTACAATCCCTTCATTCTAGGAAGAAAAAAGGAATAATGTTAAAATTCAGTGTTTTGTCATTTCATCCTAAACTAGAAATAGAAAACCAACTTTCTCAATATTTTTACTAAATACCACAAAGACTTTATAGAAAAATGATTGAAATTTAACAATTTCTAATAAGAATTTGTTTGTAAAATTAGGAGCAGATATTTTGTTTAAAATTTGTTATTTCTTCATTAGTAATATGAAAAAGTGCAAAAGGATTAACTTACTTAAAAGAACCCATTTTAAATACCACAAAAGATTTTCTTACCAAATCAAAGTACTAATAGGGACTCTAAATAGAGGCCATTATATCTTTTAAACTCCTTGAAATAATTTGAACTACTTTTTGAGACTAGACTGAGTTCCTGAATATAACTGAATGTTAAAATGATGTCTCTTTTTCTTTAATATTTTATTATTCAAAAAAAATTCCCCACTTCAGGATGTCTCTTGCCAAAGGCTAAATTAAGAAAATTTCATATATTTTGGAATTCTTACAGTAAGTTGCTAATTGCTTTTAGTAACTTGCTAATTGTAACTCAAATAAAAGAATTTATTCTATAAAAATGAATCTGTGAAATAAGATGATGCCTAAGATTCTTTCAAGAGCTGAAATTCTATTACTTTAGTACATATTGTATCTCACTAGCCAGCCAGCTAGCTAACCATCATCACTAAAATGGCACATCATGAAAAAAAAGTGAAACTATGCTATTTCTCTACACTTAAAGAAAAATATTGCCTCACACAACAGAATTAAAGCTTACTTTTCATTAGGGATTATTATCTCCTAAATAATTAAGGCTACAAAGAATCTTTTTTTTTTTAAATTGTGTGACTTTAGAAAATCTACTCTCCCAGTAGGCTCTTCTACGAGAGAAAAGGGAATTGGAAGAGCAAAACTAAAGAATCAGCAATGCTCTGGCATGTGCTGAGTTTCACAGTGGCCCATGCTCAGAGAAACTACGGCAAATTTCATTTAGGCTAGTATGCTTTAAACAGCGAATGACAGCATAAATCTGCTGTGTGTTTAAGAAAGAGAAATTTGACCAAGTTCTGATTGATTAGTTTATTAATCCATATGGAAAGAAGAGGCTAAGTTGGCTGATCAAAGGATTTTTCAATAATCCTTTGGTCTACATATTAAAAACCCATAGCATCATGTCCATTCAGGGAGACTCAAAATTATTTGGAATGCCATATATAACTCAAAGTGTCAAACTGAGGAAATATAATAGAGCTTTTATGTATACATGAAAATAAAACATTTAGCAAAATAAATAAGCCATAATGTATGTATGTATGACCTTGGAAAACATATTAATGTGTATTTTCTAAATTATATTTAATGCCAAATTTTCTTAGCTATAACAAAGTACAAACCATTTTGCATTCAGTCTCATTAAAAGGGGGACAGACCATACTGTACTTCAGAATCATCGTCCCTTCGTCAGTCTTAACACATTCAAATGTGGTACAATTATAGTGCCAGGTACTCCCCTCCTAAAAATAAAAGAGAAAGTTACTGTTTGCTTATTAAAATCTGCTATATTTCTTAAGTAGAATGTTTCCTATCCTACTGAATCAAAAGTCAAGATTCAGAGAGCTTCTTGTAACATAAAATGTCCATCTGGCATTGTCCCCAAACTTATCTAAAATAATTAAAAATACATATATGTGGTATGTGTGTGGGTGGGTGTTTTGGTTTCATACTAGAACCAAGATGTAAATGTGAAACAAAGCAACAGAGAGGAAAGAAGCAAATAAGTATCTTTTTCTACTACAAAAGTAATTATCTAATATGGCCAAGTGTCAAAGGTCTTGCTCTAATATTCCCTTACTAATTATAAAACAACAAATCATATTACTTAGTATGCCTCCTCTCTTGAGGTTTGTTTATTTTTCCTTCTACTCCCCTATCACCAAAAAATTTAAAAATCTTTGGATGATAGTGATTATTCACCTATGGTTCTAGTTTTCTATACCTTCTGGTTATTTTTAAACATATCCCTATTCTTTTAACAACTTTTTCAACATACTAAATGTTTACTTCATTCTTTTTTTTAATTTATTTAATTAATTTATTTATTTTTGGCTGCATTGGGTCTTTGTTGCTGTGCATGGGCTTTCTCTAGTTGTGGCGAGCAGGGCTACTCTTTGTTATGGTGCGCGGGCTTCTCATTGCGGTGGCTTGTCTTGTTGCGGAGCACAGGCTCTAGGCGCATGGGTTTCAGTAGTTGTGCCACTCAGCCTCCGTAGTTGTGGCACAAGGGCTTAGTTGCTCCTTGGTATGTGAGGTCTTCCCGGACCAGGGCTCGAACCCGTGTCACCTGCATTGGCAGGCGGATTCCTAACCACTGTGCCACCAGGGGAGTCCCTAAGTGTTTATTTCATTCTTGATTTCAGAATTCCTATTTAGAAATAAAATCAGCTGAAAATAATTATTATATAATTATTAGGCTGTAATTGTTGATTTTTTTTAAATTTTATAACCTGCATTTTAAAATGCTAGTCAGACACTGACTTGAAGATTTCTTGTGAACCAGCAAAGAATTCTGACAAAGTTTATTTTCTGTAGATTCTATTTTTTTTTTTTTTTTTTTTTTTTTTTTTTTTTTTTGCTGTACGCGGGCCTCTCACTGCTGTGGCCTCTCCCGTTGCGGAGCACAGGCTCCGGACACACAGGCTCCGCGGCCATGGCTCGCGGGCCCAGCCGCTCCGCGGCACGTGGGATCTTCCGGGATCGGGGCACGAACCCGTGTCCCCTGCATCGGCAGGCGGACTCTCAACCACTGCGCCACCAGGGAAGCCCTGTAGATTCTATTTTAATGTATAAATATCATCAGGTCTTCTATGAATCTCAACTGGAAAAGATCTACAAGTCCAGGTATAAAAGAAGATAAAACATTCAAATTCGAATATTAATTCTAATAGTCAATTCAAATAGTACTATCTAATTTATCTGAAATCAAAAATTACTTGTTCCATAAGAATTAGATTTCTAGATAACTAAAGCTTATCTTTGAAAGAGCCAAGAGTTAACAATCTTGATATATGTTTACTTATATTACATTACTTGTGTTCTCAAAAAATATTCTAAATATAATTTAATCTTTTATTTAAATTTCAGGGCTATCACAGGATTATTGACATCTATAGAGTTTATGTTGCTCTTTTACTAAAATCCCCACATGACTGTATATTTTCAAGTAGTCTCTGATTCCTTTTCTCTCACACCTATGTCTCATTTTATAAGCTTCCTTTTTCAAGTCTCCCTCTTTAAAACGATATAATATGAAACAAATATTGCTATGATTAAACAGATAAACAATATCAACAACATTATGTAATTCAATAACACTATTTTTCACATAATTATAAAACAATAGACTATGAAACAATAAGATAATTGTTCACTTTTCTTATTTAATAAAATGCACAGGATTGGAGAAATCTCTTTTTCTTTTGGGTCTATGAGTAATCCCTTGTACTTAAGAACACCATAAATAAGACCTCCATATAATTAAACTATTAATGGAAAAAATTTAAGGATAGCAATAATAAACTGGAACTACCTTCAGGTAATGTAAATTATAAACAGAATTTGTGACCCTCCTAAATCTGATGACATCACTAACAACTGTACTAATACACGGTTCCATTCTTCTATTCTAAAAAAGGAAAGGAGTAGGTCAGTCTTCAAACCTCCATAGAGTTATTATGAGATAACAGAAGAATTCTGAATAATAATTTTATTGTTTTGGGCAGAAAGATGTGGTAGAGCATTCATTACTCTTGGGATCTTCTTTTTAAAAAATTTTTCAAATATTCTTGATCTTTTGTCATATTTACCCACTGAAATCTTTGATACCTGAAATAATAAAGTGCTAACAACTTGAGTTTCAGATTTCTATCAAAATGTTTCATTTCAAATGAGTGAATAAAATAACATTGCTCTTTTCCTTTGTTCTAATTATTAGAAATCAACATTTCTCAAAGTCCATTCCTAACATCTGGGGAAAAAAGTAAGGATCTATGATAAAATAAGTTTGAGAAGCCATTTTAACATGCTCCTTTACAACAGAAATCAGATACTTTAAAATGTAACTATGTCTTGTGTGTTGTAAGCATGCTGTATATGGGTGTGCTTGTTGCATGTAGAACACTATGTGTGTGTGTGAGTGATATTTTTCAAATTTATGGGAACAGCTTCTTTAGAAAATAGCACAGACAGCTACCCTCCGTGGAGCACATTTTAGGAACGAAGAAATTCATACCTCATATATAACTGATGTTCCATTTTCCATTTGAAATTTGCAGGATACATTTTTGCAGGTACCACAACAATCATAATCACTTGGCGATGGAGTGTATACCTGGTGCTGTGCATAATAATAATAATAATAATTTGAATTAGCCAATAACAATACTGATATTGTTAATGAATTCATTCTGAAAGTGCTTCCCAATATTACCTATGCTGTCTCAGAACACCTGTAAAGCATTTCTGAGGTTGAATTTGAAGCACTTCAAATAATAACTGACTTTATATAGCTGTATTAGAAGTGAAGTAGTTGTTAACCTTTACATCTAGCAGCCAAGATTCATCAAGTAGATTTAACAAGCTCAGGTCAAACAAGCTGTATAGGTAATAAGATTCCTGAAGCTCAAGGTTATACACAGGAAAAGGAAACTGCATTATATAGATATGTTACAAATTAACAGATTATTAAAAAACTATTCAAGTGTATATTTTTAACTTATGGAGTATTCACTCATTCAAATTCTACAGCTGCCATTTAAAGATTAATTAACTCTCACCAGAATGACTTACAAAGAATACTTACAACATCACATTCTTTTGAACAATTCAACATTGTAAAATTCAAAGTGTGGAAGCCTGTATTGTTATCTTTCTCTTCTAGACAATCTACCATGTAACAAAAGTCCCCTTCCACATACTTTATCATAGATTGGCCAGGATTCAATACTGATACTTCTTGAAATACACACACATCATCCTTTTCTAAGAAAACAAGAAAAGTCGACAAAAAGTACTATATTAAGTTTTTTATTAACTGATCATTGGAACTTTTATTTAAGTCTATGTTTTTATTGTGATGTGCAATTTTTTCAAAACCAGTAAAGATCTTTACCTTTATATATTGTTAACAGCTCAAGAGTTCACTTAATAATGAATGTAGCATTTATTCCTTAACACAGAGTAAGAAATTGATTCCTAAACTCAACTGCTATACACTGTTTGAACTGCCTCTAAAAACTATACTTTATAGCAGATTCCAGAATTTTAGCCCAAAGTGATCATCAAGCTACTTGCTGTTCCCTCTTCTGGAAACATAACATGACAATTTTGGGGAGTGGATATAAATGGAGGCAAAATCTAAATCAGTAACAGTAGGTCTCTTCATGAAGGGACTGTGTAACATTTCATGTTTTTTGTTATTTTGAGAGAAAATTTTCAATCTTTTGTGTTGCAAAATAAAGTCATATAAATCATACTTTATGATGAAGGTAGGTGATATCACGTGCTATCGCATCATTAAAAGTGGCTTGTAGTAGGCTAGAATAGTGATGAAGAATACAGCTCAGAAGCTCTTTGTGCCTTGCCAACATTGGATTTAACTCTTCTCTCACATAAAAATACAAAAGTTTTAAGCTATTGAACAAAAGTTTATTTTCTATTAACCTACTAATACTTAATATGAAGATTTGTTATTTCATAGAAAAATCAACCTTATGCTTTGCAGTGTTAACATCAATAATAATAAAACAGTGAGCAAAAATCTCTGACTTTTAGATGTTGTCTATTTTTAAATTAAATTATATACACTAAAAAGAACCCTGGCATCAACTTTAAATTCTGTGAAGCCTCTGAAAAAGAATAATTTTTATGTCCGGTTATCAAGTTTCTCAGAACATTTAGGAATATTACAAAAGAGGAAATTGAAAAATAAAAAGTACACTTTTTATACTTAAAAACTGGCCAATGGCTTAAAATGTGTAATATATCTCAAAACTTATTTTTAATTTATTCATAGTAAACAACAGATATCAATAATATTCATTATCATTTAAAAGTTTCAAAAAACATAGTTACCACAGAGATATTGTACACATCCACAGTTACTCTGAAAGTCGCGGTCTATTGCAGGAAATTCTCCCTATTAGAAAGATATTATTACATGACTTATCAATATGGCTTATTATATTACCATTGTAAAAAAAAGCACAATATAACATCTAATAAGTTTCCTACCCCACAGCCACATAGCAAGTTCATAAAAATATCTGACAGTGAACAAGCTTTGATTAACCCAGTAGTCATTTAATTAGTAGCCTATAGAAAATACTCACAATAAAAACGTGATCATAGACCACTCAGTCTCTCTAAACTCAAATTTCCTTATCTATTAAATGAGTGAAGGTGGATAAGATGATCTTTATGATGTGTCCTAACTTTAAAATTATATTTAGATTCTGAGCTTCTAGTGGGCAATTAGAGATAAAAGAAGGCTTGCTAACCCTAGAAAATTCTCTTGATGAAAATGTTCTTGATCTGCTCTGTAGAGGTGGTCTAGAACTCTGATGTCTGCATCAGAGCAAGGCTGCTTTAGCATATAAAACAAGAGCAGAAGAGTGCAGTACAATGATTAATAGCACAGGCACAGGAACAAGACTGCCCTTGTGCCAATCATGCTCTGCTACTTAATAGCTCCGTCATCTAGGGCAGATTACTTAGCCAGTCTGCTCCTCACCTTCCTCATCTGTAAAATGGGGATAATAATACCGTCTGCCTCAGAATTTTTGAAAGAAATAAATGGATCAACATATGTAAAGAGCTTAAAACAAGCTGATGTACAGAAAGTGCTATAACCTTTAGCTGTTAGTAAATTGCTGTCATGACCAATGCTTAAACTTTTCCCTACTAGGGAAATGGTATAGGTTCTTCTCAAGTGTAGGACTCAGGCTTAAAGTTTCAAGAATTGTATTTTAAACATCAACTTTTCCTGGGTGTGTTTAATTTTCATATGACATCAGTAATAAAAACTAATTTGATTCTTGACACAAAAAATAACTCAAATTCATAGTAATATATAAAAGGTACTTTTCTCCATAAGCTAATAATATCTCAATTTTTATAGTGCTTTACGAGTTGTAAAGTAGTTTCATAGACATTAATGCCTTTGATGTTTTATGGCTTTTAGTCATTATACAATTCTAATGGGATTGGAAATAAAATATTGGAATACAGAGTTAAAAATAATAATAAATCAAACTCCCCCACTGCATAAATTACTCCAAAAGATTAGATGGTGATTTTTAAAAATATATCATCTTAGACACTGAAACAAATATTTAGCAGTTTCAGGAACAATGGGTCAGGTCAATACCTTTGTAGAACAAGGGATGTTAAAAATAAATTGCCTTGCATGGGCGTTTAGACACAACCCTTGGTCTAATTCCTGAAGATCTCAGTCTATCATTTACTCTCTCTAGACCTCAGTTTTCTTACTTATAAAATGAGCTAAATATATCTACTTTGTGAAGATTCAATGAAATAATATACAAAACTTGTTAGGTAAACTGTGAAGAACTTGAGAAAAATACAATATCGTAATTCCACTCTTTTCTGTAGGTGTATGTATATAGTGTATACACAAAATAACCCAAAAGAATTTTTATGAAAGTTACTTGTAAAGCTTAAACATTCTATGCAAATCACAGATGGTAACTCATCATTAGAGTAAATGTTAGATTAATGCTTTTTTAAAATACAATTTAATTAATTTATTTGACATACAAAAGCTGTACATAACTGATGTATACAACTTGACAAATTTGGAGATAAGTATACATCATGAAATATCACCGTGCCATAGACCTATCCATTAACTCCAAAAGTTTCCTCCCACTCTCTTATTTATTATTATTATTATTATATTGTGGAAAGAACACTTAGCGTGGACTCTACCCCCTTGGCAAATTTTTAAGTCTACAATACAGTGCTGTTAACTATAGTCACTATGCTGTACAACAGTTCTCCCAGCACTTATTCATTCCGCATAACTGAAATTTTGCACCCTGCTTTTTAAATGAAACAGTGGTATCCTAAGAAGGGTTCTGTTACTTTAAAAAGTGCCTCATTTATTCCCCAGAATATAGCCTTGGCCTGAAAAGTCTGAATGAGTTTCTAATGATACACATTGTTTGAGAAGGAAAAGAAAAAATCTTTGTGAAAGAAAACATGTCTTCTTTGATAAATAAGGCCAGGAATATATTATCTTTCTCAAGTCTTAGAGGCATACCATGGAGGTAAATATTTAAAGAAAAAAAAAAGACTTGTAAAGCACCATAACCTCCATCTAATGGTTAAATAAGTGATACCAGAGTCATAATTATTATTTCTTTTTTTTTTTTTTTTGCGGTATGTGGGCCTCTCACTGTTGTGGCCTCTCCCCTTGCGGAGCACAGGCTCCGGACGCGCAGGCTCAGCGGCCATGGCTCACGGGCCCAGCCGCTCCGCGGCATATGGGATCCTCCCGGACCGGGGCACGAACCCGTGTCCCCTGCATCGGCAGGCGGACTCTCAACCACTGCGCCACCAGGGAAGCCCATAATTATTATTTCTAAAAATTAAATTTTTGGAATTTCTGTAAGGTTTGCATGTTCATACATAACCCCTAACAAGGTACAGACAGTTAGTTACATGTTTATACCCCTTCCTCCTCTGAAACAGATGCATTGTTAGTGCACTTTCTTAAAGAATCACTGGGAAATCTTTCATTACTGAGGTAATATATTTTCAGTACTGTGCTTATTTTAAGACCAGCGAACTTAAGTAGATATAAGACTGGTAGATTCAGTCACCAGTGGAAAAAAAAATAACATATTGATTGTACTTTCCTGTCTCAAGTATAATTTAAAATGTTGACTGCTCCCTAATATCAGAGAAGATTTAATCTACTTCAGTACAACTTAAAGAGAACAATTCCATTAACTCTGAAAAGAAATCAGAAATGAAAGCAATAAAGGAAGAATAAACTGATTTAAATTATATTAAAATTCAATAAAAATATGTGTTCTTACCACTTCACAAGTTGGCACAACAAAACTTTCACAGCTACATTCTAAAAGGCAAAAAACAACATATTTATATTGATCAAATATATTAGTACATTCTAATAAAACTTTAAAACATGAAAATTAGTTACCACAGTGCCATGCTGGACAACATTGACCAGATACATTTTCTTTCACAAGTTTCATATCTTGTGCACAGATGAGTAGTGGCGTAGGACAGAGATTTGGCTCACACACTAAATAGAAAAATAACATGAGTAAAGATTAACTTCACGTAGTTGCTAGTTTTCACTAGCTACCATTTAGTTCACTGCCATTACTGATGTGATACATGGACTTGGATCTCCCCAGAGCTGCCTCTCCCACCACCCAATTGCAGTGTGTTGGTAAGGACAGAACCAATGACTCTCACGCAGATACAACAACGGTAATAGAACTAGGACACGCTCATAAGGTTAAGACCTGAGAAAGGGCAGGGGGGCAAGAAGAGAAAGGAGGTGAAGAGGGGATGGAATCACGTGTATATCTAGAAAGTCTATCTAGGATGATGAGAAAAGTCATAGCTAATCTATTTTGGGGAGGTAACAATACTGTCCAAGAAGCACTCTTAGATGTATGAAAACATTACATGTATTTAATATGCTAGAACTCAACTAAGGTCTCATGTAACAGTACAATTAACATGCACTGGCCTTCTTAAATATTGAACATATCTAGATATTTTTAATTAGTTGAAATATACTTACCACAGTAATACTGAGGACAACAGAAGTGTGTAGTATTAAGGTCCACAGTGAGAAATTCTCCATCAGTACATAGTGGAATAGGTTCAGTGCAGGTTTTGCAAACTAAAGGTGAAACAAAAAGGCAAAGTCACAGCTGAGCTAAAAACAAACTAGTTATCAGTTCACATTACTGTACACATATAAAATAAAAATAAAAATACATTATGTAAAACAAAATAGGAAGCAAGGAAAATAAGGATTTAATAAACGGATCTCCTTATTTGGTCATAAAAACAATAATACTATCTGAGTGTACTGCTTTATACTTTCCCAAGCACAGTGATACAGAAGAACCATCTTACCAGAAATATAAGATTTCAGGAGTAATTTGTTCTTACTAGGATCAAAATACCATTTATTTACTTATTTAAGTTTTCTTAATTCACTACTCTTGATCACTCCTATGAATGAACAATGTAGTAGGCCCCTGTTCTTCTGAGCTCTTAGCATCCCTCTTCCAACTTTGATAACAACTCTCTTAATGCACTTGAGGAAATGCCTCACCTACGCAGCCTTGGAGTGACTCTTAATTAAGGTGCCTCACTCTTACCAGGCCCACGTGTAGGAAAAACCCACGAATGACGAATGAGACGAATGTCTCATTTAGACGAATGAGAATGTCTTTCTACAGCATTTGAGTCATAAATAGAGGCACATCAAGACAAGAAACGGATGTTGCTGACTCAATCATGAGTGACTGCCACCTAGAGAAGCTGGTTTCCCTCCTTCCCAGGGCTTGGCTGAATGCTTCATCTTGATTCTACAAAATCTTGATTCCCCAATTCTCCCAATAATTGGTTGTGCTTAAGCTAGCCAGAATCAATCAGTTGTTGCCACTGCAGTCAAAGAACCTTAAATGATACAAAAAGAAGTGCTTTGATCTACATAGGTTTATCTGAAACCTACATTAATCAACAGCCTTTGATATGATAATTCCTCAGTGAAATGGAAAAGAGAATTCTTTATTTTTCAAAGTCTAGTTCGTCAGAATATTTAGTTCAAATTCAGTCATTTCCCAGACACCTTTCATTTATTTCTACCATTCTCTTTTCGAGATCATCTGCTTACACAGGATATACAGGAGATGAAGTTTTAAAGAGGTAGGCTGCTTAGCAGAGTCGTTTATTTAGTTGGTTATTCAGGAAAGCCAGGGCTAAATTTTTCTCTAAAAAGAACTAGGTGCTAGCCTTATTTTTTTTAATTGATTATATTATCTTGATCATGTTTTCAATGATGTACATAGTCTTTGTCGATAGGGAAAAGTAGTACTAATTGAAATAATTGTCAAGACTCATTGAAAATGCTGTACTTTCTTTTCTGCTATTCTTGTTCAGTTGAATTTTAAGAGTATATCAGAAGAATATTGGTTACCATTGAGTCCCATGAAATTCACATGAAATCAGAGATTTTCCCTAGATCCTCCCTCTTCTTCCAGGAAATGACCTCACAGAATGCTTACCACAGGCAGGAGGAAAGCAGCAGGTCTCTTCCTGTTGAACCTGCAACATGAACTGGTCTTCTCTGCACTCTGGCACTGCAATTTTGGGGCATTTGAGTGGGTCACATTCTGCAGAAACATTCCAGAGATATTTGGAAATGTGTATAGAGTGAGACAATAAATAAATGAAATAGTGTAGCTCAGTTCTCTTTGAATTTAGTGATAATTAGCTCATTAAAAAAATCTTAATCTTAGTGGAAATATATAGGAAATAGCAGGTTATTTATATTTAAAATAAATACTTTTACATATAAAATATATGTCAATAGACATTTAAAAAATATATATAACATTCTATTAATCATATATATGATTAATCATCTGTATGTATGTGTGTGTGTGTGTGTATATATATATATATATATATATATATATATATATATATATATCCTGCTATAAAATCTTAGCAGAAATGTATAGGAAATGGCAAATTATTTACATTTAAAATATACAAATATATACATTCAAAATACATATTTCCACTGAAATTAAGGTCTTTAGAATGAGTTAATTATATATATAATAAATAGATTTAAAGTTCATATATATACATATTTATAAAGAAATTGCAGGTTTTTAAAAAGCTACCTTTAGCAAGACAGCTCTGCAAACAATCTTTTATAATAAATTTCCTTGTAGACACAAAAATGAGAATTTAATCCACTACTCTGAACAGTGAACCTCATTCTTACTTTTCCTAATTAATTACTCACCACATTGGTACTGTGGACAGCAAGAAAGAGGGCTATGGCCAACGATCAATTTTTGACTATTTGTACATGTTGGAATGGCAGTTTCACACAAAGTCATGTCACAGCCTGGAAATAAACAGAAGTATTAAAAAATTTGTGAACACAACTAAAATCCTGTGTTTCTAACTCAAAGCAGGGAAATGAATCTCACTATGCATGTCTTTACACTACAGTTAAACCATTCAGCTCATAGAATGGTCATATGTGAAAATGCAGCAGAGTTAAGATTGCCTATTGTTTTGTCTTTGACCCCTGATTGTCATAAGTCAAAGATTCCCAGATCTTTTATCTTCACGTATTTCTGAATATTATTATTTGATAATAGCCAGAGTTTTGCATGTCTATTTGCAAAATCAACAAAACTATAATGAGGTAAAACTTGCTTTGAGAAAGTGTAGGTGACATTTATGGCAATACTTTCATTGTTACTTTAACCCCATACATTTTTTTTTAACACCAAGCATCATGCCTGCCCTGCTTTTTCACAAAGAATATCAACATATTTTGTGGCATTAACAGACTGTAAGGCTTCAGCCTGCATACATACTGCACACTTCCTTTGAACAGCAGGTCCACTTATCAGTGAAGCCCAGGACGACTTCAGCTTCTCGTTCACAAATTGGCGAGGGCTCTTCATCACAGTCAGGTTCTATGGGAATACTACTTCCATTCTCCAAACATTTGTACAGGGCACATTCGTCAGTGCCCCCATTCCAAACCTCCCCAGCAGTTCGAGGCTGGTCTTCACTATCAGCGCACGCTTAAAAAGATGGTCAACGTTATATCACTTAGAACCTGGGCACGAAAATAAACCAAGCTGTGATGTTTTGATTTCAGACTGTGACTTGGCCCAGTGACACAGGTAACATGTCACATTATCTACCCTTTCTCAGCTTCTTCTGTTTGTTCATCAGCTACTAGCTTACATTTTTCTTTAATGAAATGTTTATAGTCCACAGAAAATATTTTTCCCTTCTACAACTATCTATAAATTTGCATGTCCTCTTCTACAAATAAGATGATTTCTTAATTATTTTTTATTCATTTTAAGTCTTGTTACTACAATTTATTTAGCTTGAACAAACTTAGTAGCACAAATTTTAATTGGTTTTAAAATATCAACTGTTAAAACTAGTATTAGAAAACAAGGTAGTCTCTACCACACATTAACATGTTTGTCATATCAGAATTCAAAACATTTCCGCTTTAAAATCTAAATGTAGAAAGTAGGTAGTCAAGCAAAATATTATTTAGTGACTCTATTACTTTTATCATGAATGTTTTACATAATGATAAATATGGCCCTCTAGTAGTTCTTTTAAGGAATAATAAAGATAAATGAAGTGACCACCATATTCCCAGCCTCCAGTGAATTTCTCTTTATTTACTACCAAACCAATCTCACAGGTCCCTAAAAACAAATATACCCATGTATATTCTCAAATTCTTCCACAAATACTTTCTTCAGTGGCAAACACAAACCTTTTTCTGAAACAATATATGCATTTCACTTCTACTTGCCTTTCCCTTGAATTACTAGCATTACTTCTGACCATAACAATGAGCCCTATGATAGATAAAGTACTGTACTGTGGTTTTCTCAGTTGGGTCCTTTTTTATCCACAACCACCACAGAGACAATGTGTCAGGATAAAATGGTTTGAAAATGAAAGTAGAAATACTCAATGTTTTCTCCCAGATAACAACACTCTGCAATTTCTTGAGTGTTTATTTTTCTCTAGGCACTGTTACAAAACTTTCTATTATTTTATGTATCCCACACTAACCTTGTGGGATAAGTCCTATTATTTTCCCCATTTTGCAGATGCATAAGCTCAGGCTCATAGAGGTAAAGCTGAATCATTAATACGTGAAATAATTGAACTTTCAATTCAGTCCACACACTATTCTCTTCATTCTTAATGTGCCATATTCTTTTCCAGTTATTATAAACATAAGTAGAGATTAAAACGTATCACCACCGAAGCCCCTAATTTTGGTAACTTCAACTGAAATCATATTAAAATCAAACTACATACTCTCTTCCTTTCCAGCACTTGGGTGACCTTTAATCAATCTTTCTCAGCACATCTCTCCAAGTTCTAAAAAAGTATTATTTACTTGCTGGGTCCCTAAGATGTCATTTTGTACTTCTCTGCTTACCACATTCTTTCTCTGGAATGCACTGAGTTGACTCTGGCCTGTGAAGAATGGTTCCATTTTTGCACACACAGTCTTCTCTTAATTTCTGACGTGAAGAGTGTCCATAGAACCATCTGTTCAGACACGTTCTTGCTTCACAAGGTCGCACGCAGGGTTGATATTCCTTCCCCTCTGGGCAACTCAAAGCTATAAATAATAGAGGATTTGTGGAATTTGCTAATGATAAAAGTGACCTACTTGAATTCTAGTAAAAGGAATAAATGTTAGTTTTCTTTCTGAAAATAAATTTTGCACATTTTCAGTCTCCTCAAAGTCCATTTTTCATGTATTACTTAACTATAAATTAGAAACAAAACAATCAATGAGTATTTTTGAGCATCTTCCAGGTGTCCAGCTAGTATTATGTTATAGCAGGAAAAATTCATCTGATTTATATCAAATAAATATGACCAAAACGCAGCCCAAATTTGGTTGGCATAAATATAAAGTCAACTATTATGAAGTTACTGCTCTGTGCAGTAGAAGATACAACAGCCCACACAGAATAAGCACAGAAACATGTTTTAAATATGCAACTCAACCAAGTCATAGAAAAGAAAAATCCCGCGTATTTAGGCTTAATCCTTCACTGTCAAAAGAAACTACCATTGCTGAGCAGTTTCTAAATGATGCTTCAGAAAATTCTTGTTGATTTTCAGTGATCTTAAAAAGTCATACTGTTGGACTTCCCTGGTGGCGTAGTGGTTGAGAGTCCGCCTGCTGATGCAGGGGACATGGGTTCATGCCCCGGTCCGGGAAGATCCCACATGCCGCAGAGCAGCTGGGCCCGTGAGCCATGGCCGCTGAGCCTGCATGTCCGGAGCCTGTGCTCTGCAATGGGAGAGGCCACAACAGTGAGAAGCCCGCGTACCGCAAAAAAAAAAAAAAAAAAAAAGTCATACTGTTAAAAAATGAACATGCAGGGGCTTCCCTGGTGGCGCAGTGGTTGAGCGTCTGCCTGCTAATGCAGGGGACATGGGTTCGAGCCCTGGGCTGGAAGGATCCCACATGCCACGGAGCAACTAGGCCCGTGAGCTACAACTACTGAGCCTGCACGTCTGAATTTTAAAAGAAGTATTTTGTGCTGAAAAGGAAAATAAAGAAGTGAATGCAAAACACTGGACTGTTATTTGAGTGTGGGAAAATATTGTTTGAAGTGTACTACTTACAGCAGTAATCAGGTGTTCTCCATGGAATGCAAATGTCAAACTTGTTACATAGAGCCACATATGCAGAAAGGGCATCACATTCATAGTTCCAAAAATAGGTATAGTTGATCCACATCTTTTCACAAAACTCTTGTGGTGAAACCTAGAGATACATTGTGCCTTGGGATAAGTTATGTTGTTTTATTTCTCTGAAAGCCCTAAGCTAGACTAAGCTATTTGGAGAATCAAAAGGTAGCAAGTTAATATTCATTAGAGTTCCTCTTTGACCTTAGATTTTCAAAGCTTCATAATATTAGATGTCACTACTGAATTTATAATTTTTTAAACACACAGTTTTAGATAAGATAAATATTGTCTGTACTGATCTACATAAATCTATCTTATAAAGATGGAAAAGAAACAGAGTATGTGGACCTAGCAAAAACCTATTTCTGATATTACATTTTGGGTTACAGTCATGTTTTCTATATACTGAATAAGACTTTGATCTATTACAGATAAAACTGGAGGCTCCTAAAGCTTTCTGTAATGATACATGGCACTGCCCATTAAATGAGGTTATAAATGCTTCTCAAAAAATCGTGTACTAATATTGAACATTAGTCAAATAATTTATATAATTTGTCATGCCTCAACTTAATTAGAAACTCATTTTTTCTACAGATTATGTTTCATTTTGATCTAGAGATACCTGAAATCTAAATAATTTAACTTGTAACAACATTCACTCCAATTTTTCTCTGCTCATTTATTCAGCAAACATACTAAGCATCTACATTCAGATGTTAAATGTGGACACAGGTCAAAGTGTCAGATAAAAATACTTAATATTTTTCATATCCTATCATTTTTTCTTCAAGGTCCATATCTATAAACACTAAGATATTACTTCCTTTTTAGTCTCCTCTGTTGAATCTCCTCAGTTTCCAACCATTTCACTTTTCATGGAATACTTGCTATGATCATCAAGAGCCCCCTACTTGTCAAATCCATGGAACACCTTGATATTCTAAACCCTTGCCAAACTCTCAAAGGCATATGATGCCATGCATGGCCCCTGTGTCTTAAAACCCTCTCCCTTGACTTTGAGAGCACCACACTCTGGTGCCTTTCCATCTGTTCATTGCTGTTTCCTCTTCCTGCTTCATTCTGAGTATTTGTCTAGACCCCTTCCTTGATCGCCCTGTCTACTCACTACAAGCACTCTTCGTGGGCTCACCCATTCCCACAGTTTCTACCGCCATCTTGGGCATTTACATCTTCACCTTGGTTTCTTCATAAGTTAAATAGAGTTAATAATAAACGTACTACTTCTTAAGATTGCTGTGAGCTAATATATGGAAAGTATAGAGAGCAGACTCTGGCACATCATACATGAGTTACTGTTATTTTTAAACACTCTATATACTAATAACTCCCCAAACTTGACCTCTGGCTTCAACTGGTCTCCTCTGAGATCTAGAATAGCTTCAAATTTTTTCCAGGTATTTTAGCCTTGAAGTCCCACATGACTTAATTTTTCCAATATATAAAAAAAAATTGTAGGGCTTCCCTGGTGGCGCAGTGGTTGAGAGTCCACCTGCCGATGCAGGGGACACGGGTTTGTGCCCCGGTCCAGGAGGATCCCACATGCCGCGGAGCGGCTGGGCCCGTGAGCCATGGCCGCTGAGCCTGCACGTCCAGAGCCTGTGCTCCGCAATGGGAGAGGCCACAGCAGTGAGAGGCCCGCGTACCACAAAAAAAAAAAAAAAAAAAAAAAAAAAGAAAAAAAAATTGTAACCCTTCTGTACTGAACCCACAAAAGCTGATTCTCCTGTATCCTCCATGCATCCATTCATTTATGCATCCTTTCACAGTTTATTGAGCACCTAACTACATATCAGGCACCGTAATATTCATGAGGAATATAAAGGTGACTAAAAGAGACCTGTTCTCTGCCTTGTGGATCTCATAGTTAAAGCCTATGTGTTGAATCAAGAGGAGTCACCATACTAAAATAGATCAGAGGAGGGAAGTATTCTAGCTTAGGACACTCCAAGCATAAAAGCCCATTTGCAGGAAAAACCTTGAAATAGTGCAACAGTTGAAAGGAGACTGGAATGCCTGGAGCTTAGCCAGTAAGAAAAGTGTAGCACAAGAGGAAGCTGGAAAAGTAGGCAGGCCAAAGCATAGAGGAAATTATAAGCCCTGATAAATTTAGAGCGTATTCTAAGGGTAAGTGAAAGACACTGAAGGATTTTAGGTAGAGAAATAATCCAGTCGTGTTTCCATTTTCAAAAGATCATCTGCCTGCTATGTGGAGATTTGCAAATGAGGATGAAGATTAGAAGCAGAAAAACAAAATGTCAAGCATTCCTTTCTTTTGCCGTCAAATTCACTGGGAGGAACCTCAGGGAAAGCTGGAGCTATCACAGACTAAATGGTACCCTGTGTTGCCTCACTATGCCTTGTAGAGTCAAGCTGAAAAGTTTCCTGATGTAATCAACCTTCTAAGTTCCCAGTTAAAAATGCAATTTTTGAAAGTCCTTATGCTTTAAAATGACAGATTACAATGACACTCAAATGAGTTAAAAAGTATTTGCTACTTTTTTCATTTTTATATGCATGCATTTTAAAATGTAAACATTTAAAACTTACTTTGTTGCAAATCTCTGAGTAAAACTGAAGCTCCAGAAAGATACACCATTTTTATCCCATGACTTCATATCCTTAGTCTTTTCCCTCAGAGAACTCATAGAGGGCAGGCTGAGAATTATGGTGTCTACACTTGATGGTCGAACACAGAAAGTCCTAGAGTGAACTCCTTCTGCTTTGACAATTCACTCACTCTCCTTCCCAGACTTCGCCCCTCCGTAAGTCTTGCACTAAGCTATTTCAGTGTTTTCCTAACATGGCCTTTTCCAGCAACCCTGCTCTTGTCATACTGTTTTCTTGGCCTAGGTCTCCCTTCCTCCCTCTTCTCTCCTGGCAAACTCATCCTTCTAAATAATTAAGATGTCTGAAACCCTGGGAAGTCTTCTCCCGACTTGGGCTCCCATGCATCTCCATATTGTATATTGTGATTAATCTGTTCACAGACTTGCCTTCCTTCTAGATTCTTTGAGAGCAAGGAGAGGGTCTTACTCATCTTTGTATCATAGGAGTTTAACACAGTGCCTAGTAGGTACTTGATCTCAATAATTTTTCATTTAATGATACACGAAGTGCTGTATTTGTCTGTCTTTTGTCTCTAACAACAGATCTTTTTTTAACGATGCAGATTATTTAAAGTATCTACTAGTCACCTAAAGTCAGAAAGTTAGAGACTAATAAAGAACAATTAAATTGAATATATGACAGATTCTATTACAAGTATGCACCTAAGAGGCCAGGAATTGATTAAAGCCTCACTGTCTTGGTGTCTATACTGGGTTATCAAATGGCATTCATCTCTTTCTCCTAGAGGCATTTATTCATGGGACCACATTTCATTTTTCTTGAAAGCTGTAGATATAGTTCAGAAAAAAAAACATGGGGGGGAAAAAGATAATTATCCTTCCTGTTCTATAAGTCAGTAAACAGTAAATGATTTTGAATTCCAAAGCGTACTGAGAGGAGGTTTGGGGATAAACTATTCTCAGTAGAAGAACATCATGGCAAGAACAAGAATTTATTGGCTTTTACTCTCAACATGTCTAACATGACAGTTCTGATTTATGGTTGCTTTCAACTTACTTCATTATGGCATGGGATGAAAACTCTTCTGTTTAATAACTCAATGCAGTGACTGCAGTCATGCTCAGTACAATTTCTAAAAGGCCTTCTTGTTGTTACTACAAATGATTTCTCAATTTCCCAGCTCTCAATAAATAATTCTATATCTTCCATATTCGTAATGATTGTGCCATTTTGCATCCTTAGATCATCATCTGGATCTTCATTGCAAATTCCTAAAAAGACGTGTGACATTTAGAAGGAAAATTTTTTTCACTTAAACCAAATATAGGCAGCAGAAATAAATCATCTCAATAACTGATTTAAAATAAATTATTTACTGAATCAGGCGCCAAATTTATGTCTTTTGACTTTAACGTTGATGGATTTTTTAAAATTATGTGTCTGATTCTTTGATAAAATAGTGTAGAACTGTCTTAACCAGATAAGAGAGAAATTATAATCCTAGAAGTCAAGATATGTGAAAAGATCTAGAAGAAGAAAGAGGAGATTGATTCTGTCCCTACACTCTTCCACTGTTACCACTATCTCATAATTTAAGAACTAGTTCTTAAATCTGACAGGGTATTCCCCAGAATAGGAGACATTTTGTGATTGCCTCCTAAGCATCTATTCCCCCAGGAAAACCCTGCCTGAAAACATTAAATTTTTCTCTTCAGGAACTATCTCTGCCCCATTACCTAGCACATGACGCCACTCCAGCAGAGGGCCCTGGTAAGCATAAAGGTAAGCCTTACTCCCTTGCATTAACAACTGTTACAGGTAATCCAGGCATAAACCAGTCAGCTTGTGGCAGTCACTTAGACACATAGATTTGTTCAACATTAGAACAACCATTGTTAAGCTCAGGATTTGACCTGGGGAATTCTAGGACATAGACAATCTCTCTTCCTTGCAATGACATGGCCGATTGATGGCTGTGATGCTGTGACCTGCTATAGCCTCTAGCTTCCTTCAGGGAAGCCAAACTGAGGACAGAGCTTACTTTTTATCTAGTGAAGTGAAAAGCCAAGGGAAGTACAGAGAAATGGGCCTAGGACCTAATCATACCTTACCTGAATCCCACCCTACTTTAAGACATAATTTTTTATTAATTCCCAAGGCTCCTAGCTATAAAAGATATGAGTTAAACATTTTTTTCAAGTATCAAATCTTAATCCTCAGGCAGTTATAACAAGATCAATAAAGGTTTCTGCTGCCATAGTTGCCCCACACTTGTAAATATACAGGAGACTGAGTACAGTGCAAAAAAATAAATAAATAAATAAAACTCAAGCTAAGTGAACTATACTGTAAAGTAGCTATGTTTAAAGTCTAAACTCTTCTGGGAAGAGGTGTTGGTAGTAAAAATATGTTTTCATTGCAACTCCAGCCACCACTCCTGCAGACTTCACAGTGCTATGTAGAACAAGTTGTCAGTATAGACCTCCCATTCTGGTGTCCATATTCAGTTTGGGTCACGCTCTTGTCCACTACAACTCAATCAGCCAGCACCCTGCTTTCCTTTTAACAAACCACCGCTCTCCCATTGTGGAGGTCAGGACATTTAGGGGGTGACCCTTGTTAGCAAAAAGGTGACCCTAGCCCCTTCTCTATAGTGACCAGTTAAGAATCCAGTTAGCAGACTGTCTCCATAAAAGCATGAGCTGACAGTAGAGGAAAAAAACCAAACAAACATGAAAATCAAGCAGAAGTTATAGCACACAGAAGTGATAAATCAGAAGCGAAAATATGCATTCCCCAAATCCCTGAGTTATTACTCAATCATATCTATTGGGTTATTATGTATATCCAATACCATGTATATCCAATAACTATTTCCACAATGATAACCTAAGTCACCATAGAAGTCTGTGCTATGTTTAGCATGCTCTAGACAGGCAAGGAAATTGTAAATCATTTTAGCCAAACTTTCCACTAAATGCTTTACATTTTTGAAGAAGAAATTTGGGTATTTCACATAATTTGTTGAGAGCAAGGACTTGGTCTATTTGTTTTGAGTTGTCAGCACCAAGCATAATGCCAGACACTCAGAAGCTGATCCATTAACTTTTACTCAATTAATATTTAGTGAGTTTAAAATAGATGTATTTGTACTAAGCTAATATTTATTGACTGTATTAAGCAATGTGTTAAGTGTTTTACGTTAACTTTCACATTCAATTCTAACAACAATTTTGAAGGCAGATTTTACTATTCCCATTTTAAAGATAAGGAAACTGATGTTCACTTAAACATTTGTAAAGGGGATAGCTCTGGCAGACACCAGAGCCAGAATTGTTCTTTTTATTTTGTTATGTACCTAGAGATTTTTCTAATTTGTTTCCTTTGGCTTATCACTATGTATCTATGTAACATATTATGATAAGAAAGTGTAAGATGTACCTTTACACTTAGGTTACACTTATGGAACCTATGTGTAAAGGTACATCTAGGCTTTACACTTCATAAGAAAACTGGGACTAATATTCGGAACATTGTGTTCCCTGTATATAACTTTCAAGATGACTTAACTAAGTTTTCTTTGATTTCAAACTTAAAAAAATAAGAAACAAAGTTATTTAAGTCTTTAATCATTCTATGCCTCATTTTTATCACTTATAAATTAACACTAGTGCCTACTTATTGAGGCTACTGTTAGAATTAAATGAGTTAAAGTATATAAAATAATGCCTGACACTTCATTAATGCTTAATAAAGATGAGCTCGTAGGAATACAAACAGTATTGTAGAAACAGTGGTAAGCATATATTTCCATAAAATACCCAAGTTGAACTGTTATTTCTTGCTTCTAAGTCCATTTATGGAAAGACGTTGCTTCCTTCAGTATATTCACATGGGGACCTGAAAGTTAACCTCACTTCTCCAACCCAAAAGACGCGGCAAGAGGGTTCAAGACGGTGAAATGTGAACAGAAAAAAAAAAAAAGAAGAAATAGAGATTTGAAAAGCAGTGCTCACCACAAAGTCCTTCTGTGTCAGATGACAAGTTAAATTGAGAGCCAAAATGAATGTCTACAATCCCTGTAAGATGAGCCCACTTTATGATTAGTCCAGCTGGAGTAGTAATCACATACATTGAACCAGAATCCTCTATGGACAGATCTTGATTTGCAAAAGGCAAAGGTACAGCACTAGAATCCACTTCTACCTAAAATTACATAATGCATTTACACCTATTAGAACAATGTTTATGTTTTCATATACACTCATAAAACTTAGGAAAATTCAGATATTCCCTTTCTTCTGAGTTAAATTTAAATTTAAAGTTATTTTTAAATGCTAGAAAATCCACTTCTCTGCTGCTGCCACAGTTTCTCACAACTCCTAAATTCTTTTATTGTTCTTTTGCTGTCTTGCTATGGTCAATATTTGTTCTAACCTCATGGCCCTTTATTTTCTTCAAAACCTAACTTTCTTCTAAGTTATGTATGCTTTTTAATGTTTCCCCCAATATATGTTGATTATACCATTACCTCCTAATATAAATTAAAGATAATAAAGTTTTTTTCAGGATGTTTTCTTTAATCTGGGTCCTCTATTTGATCTTCTAAATCAGTGTTTGTTTAATTATAATGTTCATAATAACCATCTGTGAAGCTTGGTAAAGATTAAGATTACCAGAAATTCTACTTCCAAGGTTTGGATTGGATCCTAGATCTTATATTTTTAACACGTTTTCTTGGTAATACTAATATAAGGAATCCAAGGATTTTTACTTTGAAAACTGTGCTTTAAATAACAATGATGACATGGAACCATGAGCTGTAACTAGCAGTAAATTTCTCAGAGTTCTATCTGACTAACCATCCAATTTCTCATCTTTATATCTTCCTCCTCTTGCCACCCTCAAGCTGAAATGGCCTTCTTTGCCTGGTTAATTTCTACTCATTCTTTAAGATTTATCTTAGGTGTCACCTCCTCCAAAAATATCCACCTGACCCTCCTATAAACTGCATTTTTCAATGACCTGTATCTCTGTTTCCATGATATCTTGGTCATCACTCTGTCACTATAGCTCCTACTGCCTTTTAATTGGCAGATAATTACATTTATGCACCCCCCCACACAACTGCAAGTTACTTGAGATCAGGACCTGTGTCATTTTATCACATAAACTCATTAAATGATTTTTTAAGTTAATAAGTTTTCAACTGAATACATGACCAGCCATCAGTTCAGCTGAGGCCAAAAATAAGCCCTTCCAACCAAATGTTCACAACAACAGCACGGACCAGTTTTGAGTTTAATTTCCCACCCACTTCCTGTTAATATACCAACCTCATTAAAATCAAAGGTATATATAGAAATTCTCATGTCCAAAAAAGTAACACATTCATATATTTTAAGTTTGACTTAAAATTAAACTTTCTGATATCATACTGCATTTTAGGCTTGCTTTAACACTTTTCCAGTCCAGAATGTATGGCCTGTGCTAACAGAATTATTTCCAGAAAGCATATAACATCGCAGCCATTTTGAGCAAAATCTTTATACATTATTTTTTTATAGTTTTGAGAGACCATGTAGATCTGAGTGAAGCATCCAGCTTATAACTCACTCCTATTTGGTAAATATAATTCCTTTGGATAAAGGTTTTTCCTATAAAATCAAATGGCTCCTTTCCAACTTTTTAATGGTGCATTGCTCTTCTTCAGTTCATTTCAATAAATTTAAATATTCCTTCATTTTTTTAAGCTCTCACTTAATTAATGGCATCAACATTTCAAAACTACTCTTACCATCTGTTTTTCTCTCAGTAGTCTTCATTTGGGTGTTCTTGGCTGCTACCCTTTGCAACCTTATGATCCTCTCTTTCACATCATTTCCACTTTGTCTAATTTGCAACACTAAACATTAGCTCTGACACTAAGAAGACTGGCCACTCATATTATCCAAGAGAACTTTAGCATGTTTAACATGGCTGTTTCAGTTAACCTCAAAAGGGGAGAAACATTTGCCACAGTTGGCATGTTATCGTAGGAGACATATAACAGTATGAAACACATTTTAAACTGTCCATGAAAAGAATGATTAGACATCATAGCAATGAAAGTCCACTGATATGTTTAATTTCCCCTCTTTTTGGAAATAACTGTGCTTATATAATTTCTCAATTTCATCCATTATGAGGACATGCTTTAACTTTGTGTTCCTACCTTTCTTGCTGCCCGATTGACAAGTACTTTATGTAGAGATGTGGTCAAATTTAACTTGTTAAAACAAAGTCCAGAGATTCTTCCAGAGGAAGCCTTAATTTGAAAGAAAATTGAAACTTTATGGAGTTAAACATAATTTTAGCAATAAACATAAGGAACTCACTAGACATTTTGCAGATACTCACTAGCTTTTTAAATGAGTTTCCATTCTGAAAGAAAAAACATTAAAAAAAATACATTACTTGACTTTTAAACACATTATTTGGATTAATACTATATGCCTCTAAATATATTCACATGAAACACGTTTTGTTTTAAGTACCAGAAGATAAATCTCAGTGAGTTGTTGAGTCCTTTCTTACTCTGGGAATACCTAATGTTGCAACATACTTCCGCTACTAGATTTATGAAGAAATGACAGAAGAATAGATTATGACTTACCTGATTCATGGAACATTTTTCAATATGAGCAACTATAACTTCCCCAGGAATTCTTACTAAGATATAAGAAGCCATACTATACAATGCTGCATTATTTCCATCAAATGTAATAATGCTGAGTTCTGACAACATGGAACACCGACCTAAAAAGTGGTAGAGAGTAGATTTAGTCTATTAACTAATTATTTGTATTACAGTAATAACTGCTCCTTTAAAAACATCTTTTAAATTAGTCTCCTTATGTTTGACAAAAAGCAACTCTAAAAGTTACTGGGAAGCAAAATCATAAATCAAATGAAGAAAGTTCAACAATAACTTTGTCTTGATGAGGTGATTGCTTCAAAAAGTATAATAATCTCCCCCGATTAAAAATTTATTGCCATGTAAGGAATGCAGACTTACACGGACATTCCCACTCAGGGCAGCAAATATCGCTGTTCACTTGAACAGGTCTTCCCCGGAAACCACAGTCAGGCATTTCTATGTCCTTTGGGCAATTAAGAGACCAGTTGTACAACTTCCATTCCATATTAAGGCATATATATTGGGTACAATTATAAACAGGATCAAATTGTTGAGGCTGTTAATAAAAAAGAAAATTAATGCATGTTTTTCCATTTTCAACTAATGTTTTAAATTAATTTTTAAATTTCCCATTCACATTGCTTATAGTGTACATTTCCTAAATACAAAAGCTTTTGAAAGATGAACAATTAAAATTTCACTACAGCTTTTTGTTGAGGTATCCTCTCTGAAATACTCAGTATGAACTTCTTTTAAACTTTACCTTAATATTGATTTATCAGAATTGCCCAGATACCCAACTTCTGAGCAAACTGAAGTCTTGTCCTAAATTATCTAGATTAGTGCTTTACAAGCAGACTTATACAGTGGCAGTCAACCTTTCATATTATGTTGTATAAAGCTAGTATATGATTAAGACTTCTGTTAATGTCAGTTTAAAAAAATTACAACTTAATATTATCCAAATATTTCATTAAAAATCAAATGTGATATCAGTTTGACAGCACCTGGATAGAATCATAAATTACTTTTTATATATAGCTCACAGACTTCTAGATAAATAAATAAAAAATAAATAAGTGGTAGATTTTTTTTATAAATTACAATCTATATAAATTATAGTAATAACTATAGCAATGATAAATAATATAACACTTATTATGCTCCAGGCATTGTTCTAATTAGTCCATTTTATTCCCACAAAAACACCCTCTGAGGTAGGAGCTAATATTTTTCCCTATTTCATAGATAGAAAATCAGGTTTAAGGTCAAATTAACTTGCCCTGAGTTTCATAGCTAGTAAATAGTAGAGTCAGAACTTAAATTCAGGCATTGTTGCCCTGAAAACCAGTGCTCTTAACCACTACTCTATACTGCATCTCAGGGGATGGAGGAAGAAAAATTAACATCTATTTAGCACCTATTATATATCATGCACTAATAAAGTTGCTTTTTTCATTTAATTCTCCCTAAATTTCATGGGTCAGTTTCTATCATTCCAGTGTTATACATGATAAAAAACAAGGATAAGAGAGGGTAAACAGTTTTCTAAATAGTGAGACTATTAAGAGAGGACTTCTCAATTTAAAAGCCAAAAGTAGGCAAATAGTCAAGTTCAGTCTTGCAAAATTTTCTGTGTATAAGTTGTATCAACTCCCAGAAAATGAAAGGAGATAGAAGAAAACTAAAACGCCTAAACAACACCTAAACCACCTAAAGAATCTATACCTTCCACTCTACTGAAAGAATCTTTAACAAGGTCACCAATGAACTCCACATTGCTAAATTCAATGATCAATTCTCAGACCTCATCTAGCTGACCTGTTAACATATTTAGTATAGCTTATTACTCCATCTTCCTTAATATTTTCTTTCCTTGGCTTCCAGATCACCTACAATCTCCTCCATTTTCTCCTATTTCAGTGGTTAATATCCTTTGCATGTTTGTCATTGTTTCTCAATCTGTTGAAGCTGTAGTGACCCTTCTCTCTTCCCTGTCTTCACTCAATCCCTTTGTGATCTCATCTAATCCCACAACTTTAAACACCCTTTATCCACTGAGAATTACAAAAATTTCATCTTAACTTGACCTCTACCCTAAACTCCACTTGTGTTCACCAGATCTGTGTACCCATAGCTTTTTGATGGCTAAGAGGAATCTTAACCTTTACGTGGCAAAACTGAACTCCTGACGATACCCACCTCAGACCTTCACTTCCCACAATTTCCCCATCCTGATTAACGCCAACTTTATCCTTCAGTTGTTCAAGGCAAAACTCTTAGAATCCTTAATGCCTCTTTTTCATTCACACCTCACATCTAATTCTTCAGAAATTTCTGTAGCCTCTACCTTCAGAGTAGATGCAGAACCCAGACATGTCTCACCATCTCCAATGCTATCACCTGGTCCAGATCACCATCAATCTCTTACCTAAATTCCTGCAATAGCCTCCTAACTGGTTCTATTGTCTCTTTACACCCTACTCTCAACACAGCAGCTAAAATGATCCTGAAACAGGTCAGATGATATAATTCCTCTGCTCAGAAATCTCCCTTTTCTCTTCCTGTGTCATTTAGAATGAAAGCCACAGTCTTCACAATCACCCACAAGGCCCTACATAATCTAGTTTATTTCCTACTATTATTACATAATCTAATCTATTTCCTACTATTTTACCCCTTGCTACCCTTTTATTGTTTTAAGATGTTAGGTACATTCTCAGCTCAGGGCCTTTGCACTTGGCTGTGGCCCCTCTGCCTGGAACGCTGGTGCCCTGGTTCTTTGCGTGGTTCACTCTTTCACTTCTTCAGATTTTCTGCTCTAAAGTAACAGTCACTTACTCAGTGAGGATCGGTGAGGATCATTTCATTGAAAATAGTTTTATTTTTTTCCTGAGCAGCAATCTCTAGCGTTTTACATAACTTGGTAATTTATTTTGCTTATTGGCTGTTTCAGAATCCAATAAAATGTAAACTCCATGAAAGCAGGAATTTTTGCCTGCTTTTATATTGTTTTATTTATGGTACCTGAATAATTCCTAGCCAGAAATAGTGCTAAATAAAAATTGGTTGAATAAATCATTGGTTTATCAGAACAAGTAGCATATTTGGAATAAGGAGATAATTTCTCAACTTTCAGCCAAGACAATTAGTAGCTCTGGGATTCAATGACCTTATCTTTTTTTGCTTACTAGCATATATTTGTCATCTTGCACAGTGCCCGGCATATAGTAGCTGCTTAATAAATATTTTTGAATGCCCAAAGAGAAGCCCACAATATGCTCTTTATTATTATAATTATTATCATTAAAGAATTATTAAAGAAACATAATTAAGTTAATAAATTATCCAATTAATAAATCAATAAATAAAAGTATTAAGTTATCACACATAATTATTATTACACCTATCACACAATTACTACTATTAAGGAATCATCCTTAAGACTTCATTTGCATTTTATTTGTTTTTCTTAGTGTGACCAGAGTCTAATTACTAAGAAATATCTGACAGTTAAGGAAATAAAATTGTTAAAATGTAATGCTTATTTAATTTAGCAAAGAAAGACTAGAGAACATACCAAAAGAAGTTTAGTAGCATCTGGATAGTGATACAGAAACATGAATAGACACAATAAGGAAATGACACATAGCTGAAGAGATTACTCAGTCATACCTCACATTCCAAACCTGTCGTAGGTGTTAGCTTGTCAAATGGAGTAGTCATTTCTGGACCTGAAGGAAATGAAGAGGTCCCCGGCATTAGTGGAGTGGTATTGATCATATATAAAATTCATTTGTGATAGAGACCATGCTAAGAAATTTTATATAGATTATTTCATTTAAGTCTAACAAGAACCCTGTGAAGTAGATAATAATATTATTGTCATTTTACAGATAAGGAGACTAAGGTGTAGAGAGGTAAGCTGGTAAGTGTAAGAGGGAGAATTCGAACTTGGCAATTTTGATTCCAGAGCACTGGCTTTTAAGCACCATCCTAGAAACATCTTCACTGCCTTGTTGGTGTCAACAAAATTGTTTGAACAGGTAGAAATATCAATAGTATCACTAAAGATTGCTCAGGAGTTACAAATTTTGTTGCATTTCTAAAATGAGTAGTGAGGTTGATTCATTTCCCTGGTGAATCTCTAAAATGTTTTCCTTGCAAGCAGAATAGTTGATGCTGTGAAATATTGGAGACCCCAGTTGGTGGGTATGGTGAAGGAGTTATCCATGGAAAGGGAAAACACAACTGGTAAACACATTTGTAAGACTTCTTCCAAAGCTTTTTGTTAGTACTAAAGGTACCTCTAAAATATTCAAAGTCTGAAGGACTGTAGAAGAGTGAAAATGAATGGCTGAAATTTTGTCTAGCTGTAACTGCAGCGTCCATTGTTGATACCATCTAAAAATGACTATATTAGTTTCCTATAACTGCTGTTAACAAATTATTACAAATTTAGTGTTTTGAAACATCACCAAATTATTATCTTGTGGTTCTGGAAGTCCGAAATCCTAAAATCAAGACATCAGCAAGGGCTGTACTCCTTCTGGAGCCCCTATGGAAGAATCTGTTTCCTTGCCTTTTCCAACTATGGATTGCCTGAATACTTTGACTCATGGTCCCTTCTTCCATCTTCAAAGCCACAGAATAATATCTTCAAATCTCAATTTCTCTCTCTCTCTCTCTCTCTCCCTCCCTCCCTTTCTCCTTACCTGCTGATTCTGACATCTGACATGTGACACCTTCTCTGACTCTGACCCTCCTCCTTCTCTTTTATAAGGACCCTTGTGATTACATTGGGCTCACGTGGACAATCCAGGATAACTTCCCCATCTCAAAATTGTTAACTGTATCACATCTGCAAAGTCCCTTTAGCATGTAAGGTCCCATATTTATAAATTCTGGGGATTAAGACATGGACATCTTTGGAGGGCCATTATTCAGCCTACCACAATGACATTAGACAAAACTTTTATTTTTTGTTAAATAAATTCCATAAATAACCTTAATTTTGTACTTATTTTATGGCTTCTAACTTACAAAATAAATGAAGTAGAATAAAAATTCCCATTGCTTGGTCTTATAAACAGTGTTCATGGTATATTAGATGTTGTATCTTCTAGAGAATTTGATATTTTTTCAGACTTAAATATCTTCATTTCCATCATCATAAATGCTTGAGCAAAGTAATAGGAGACAAAGTTCCAGCCCAGAGCAAGCACAGAGTCATGAAAAATTCTGATAACTGGGGGTCTGAGTGGTCTCAGCAATAAAGTAGTCCATTGTTTTCTAAAATCATCAATAGGTTATAAGCACTGTCTTGGGGTAGAATTATAATAATCAAGCTTGTCATAATAACTATAGCTTTATAGTAAGTTTTAAATTGGAAAGTATGAGTCCTACAACTTTGTCCTTTTTCAAGATTATTTTAGCTATTATAGGTTCCCTGCATTTCCATATGAATGTAGGGTCAGTTTGTCAATTTTTGCAAAGAAGTAACTGGGATTTTGATAGGTATTGCATTAAATCTGTAAATAAAATTTGGGAGCATAGTCATTTTAGCAATATTAAGTCTTCCAGGAACATGAGATGGCTTTCCATTTATTTTGATCTTCCTAATTCCTTCAATAACATTTTGTAGTTTTCATTGTACAACTCATATACTTCTTTTGCCAAATGTATTCCTACATAATTTATGCTACTGTAAATAGAATTGCTTTCTTCATTTCATTTTTAGATTGTTCATTGCTAGTACATAGAAACACAACTGATTTTAGTCACTGGTCTTTTTTTTCTGTAAATTTGTTGATGTATAACTATTTGCCCATTAATTAGTGCTAACAGGTTTTAGTGGATACTTTAGAATAATCTGTATACAGGATCATATCATCTACAAATAAAAATAATTTTACAGGGTAGTTTTCTTACTTCTGAGGGTCATGGAGTAAAATCTATCTCCCCAATATAGTGACCGTGGTACTTTAAATTGTTTTAGATGTTTAAAATATACAATGACTATTGATTTGGGGGGATATTACAGAATGCAAAGTAGACAGCAGTACTTAGAGGAATTAACAGTGTATGTCCCAGATTTAGTACATGCAGTGTTATTCTAAACTTATTCACTCCATAGATTATACAACACAGGGAAAGTACCACCAGCCCCTCTCAAAATATGCTTTAAACTATACTAAATTCACTGATGCCTAAAATTTTACAGCAGTAGAGTAATTCCTCATCTCTACAGTGCTAATAACAAGACCTCTCTCTTAGCTTTCTCATAAAGATTAAATACATGCAAAGTCCATACTCCAATACCTGACACATAGTAAGTACTCAGTAAATGGTAGCTATTAAGAATAGGAGTAATGAGTTGGGGAGGAACCAAGATGGCGGAGTAGAAGGACGTGCTCTCACTCCCTCTTGCGAGAACACCAGAATCACAACTAGCTGCTGGACAATCATTGACAGGAAGACACTGGAATTCACCAAAAAAGATACCCCACATCCAAAGACAAAGGAGAAGTCACAATGAGACAGTAGGAGGGGCTCAATCACAGTAAAATCAAATCCCATAACTGCTGGGTGGGTGACTCACAGACTGGAGAACACTTACACCACAGAAGTCCACCCACTAGAGTGAAGGTTCTGAGCCCCACGTCAGGCTTCCCAACCTGGGGGTCCGGGAACAGGAGGAGGAATTCCTAGAGAACCAGACTTAGAAGCCTAGTGGGAACTGACTGCAGGACTTCAACTGGACTGGGGTAAAGAGAGACTCCACTCTTAGAGGGCACACACAAAGTAGTGTGTGCATTGGGACACAGGGGAAGGAGCAGTGACCCCATAGGAGACTGAACCAGACCTACCTGCTAGTGTTGGAGGGTCTCCTGCAGAGGCGGGGGGTGGCTCTGTTTCACCGTGGGGACAAGGACACTGGCAGCAGAAGCTCTGGGAAGTACTCCTTGGCGTGAGCCCTCCCGGAGTCTGTCATTAGCCCCACCAAAGAGCCCAGGTAGGTTCCAGTGTTGGGTTGCCTCAGGCCAAACAACCAACAGGGAGGGAACCCAGCCCCACCCATCAGCAGACAAGGGGATTAAAGTTTTACTGAGCTCTGCCCACCACAGCAACAGTCAGCTCTACCCACCACCAGTCCCTCCCATCAAGCCTCTTAGATAGCCTCATCCACAAGAGGGCAGACAGCAGAAGCAAGAAGAACTACAATCCTGCAGCCTGGCATGATATACAGTGGCATGATATACTCTACCCAGCAAGGATCTCATTCAGATTTGATGGAGAAATCAAAAGCTTTACAGACAAGCAAAATCTAAGAGAATTCAGTACCACCAAACCAGCTCTACAACAAATTCTAAAGGAGCTTCTCTAAGTGGGAAACACAAGAGAAGAAAAGGACCTACAAAAACAACCCCCCCCCCCAAAATTAAGAAAATGGTATTAGGAACATACATGTCGATAATTACCTTAAACGTGAATGGATTAAATGCTCCAACCAAAAGACACAGTCTTGCTGAATGGACACAAAAACAAGACCCATATATAATATATATGCTGTGTACAAGAGACCCACTTCAGACCTAGGAACACATACAGACTGAAAGTGAGGGGATAGAAAAAGATATTCCATGCAAATGGAAATCAAAAGAAAGCTGGAGTAGCTATACTCATATCAGATAAAATAGACTTTAAAATAAAGAATGTTACAAGAGACAAGGAAGGACACTACATAATGATCAAGGGATCAATCCAAGAAGAAGATATAACAATTATAAATATATATGCACCCAACATAGGAGCACCTCAATACATAAGGCAACTGCTAACAGCTATAAAAGAGGAAATCGACAGTAACACAATACTAGTGGGGGAATTTAACACCTCACTTACAATAATGGACAGATCATCCAGACAGAAAATTAACAAAGAAACACAAGCTTTAAATGACACAATAGATCAGATAGATTTAGTTCATATTTATAGGACTTTCCATCCAAAAATAGCAGATTACACTTTCTTCTCAAGTGCGCATGGAACGTCCTCCAGGATAGATCACATCTTGGGTCACATTTCAAGCCTCAGTAAATTTAAGAAAATTGAAATCATATCAAGCATCTTTTCTGACCAAAACGCTATGAGATTAGAAATGAATTACAGGGAAAAAAACGTAAAAAACACAAACACATGGAGGCTAAACAATATGTTATTAAATAACCAAGAGATCACTGAAGAAATCAAAGAGGAAATCAAAAAATACCTAGAGACAAATGACAATGAAAACACGACGATCCAAAACCTATGGGATGCAGAAAAAGAAGTTCTAAGAGGGAAGTTTATAGCTATAAAAGCTTACCTCAAGAAACAAGAAAAATCTCAAGTAAACAATCTAACCTTACACCTAAAGGAACTAGAGAAAGAAGAACAAACAAAACCCAAAGTCAGCACAAGGAAAGAAATCATAAAGATCAGAGCAGAAATAAATGAAATAGAAACAAAGAAAACAATAGCAAAGATCAATAAAACTAAAAGCTGGTTCTTTGAGAAGATAAAATTGATAAACCATTAGCCAGACTCATCAAGAAAAAGAGGGAGAGGACTCAGATCAATAAAATTAGAAATGAAAAAGGAGAAGTTACAACAGACACCGCAGAAATACAAGGCATCCTAAGAGACTACTACAAGCAACTCTATGCCAATAAAATGGACAACTTGGAAGAAATGGACAAATTCTTAGAAAGGTATAACCCTCCCAGACTGAATCAGGAAGAAATAGAAACTATGAACAGCCCAATCACAAGTAATGAAATTGAAACTGTGATGAAAAATCTTCCAACAAACAAAAGTCCAGGACCAGATGGCTTCACAGGTGAATTCTATCAAACATTTAGAGAAGAGCTAACATCCATCCTTCTCAAACTCTTCCAAAAAATTGAAGAGGAAGGAACACTCCCAAACTCATTCTATGATGCCACCATCACCCTGATACCAAAACCAGACAAAGATACTACAAAAAAAGAAAATTACAGACCAGTGTCACTGATGAATATAGATGCAAAAATCCTCAACAAAATACTAGCAAGCAGAATCCAACAACACATTAATAGGATCATACACCACGATCAAGTGGGATTTATCCCAGGGATGCAAGGATTCTTCAGTATACGCAGGTCAATCAATGCGATGCACTATATTAACAAATTGAACAATAAAAACCATATGATCAGGCTTCCCTGGTGGCGCAGTGGTTGAGAGTCCGCCTGCTGTTGCAGGGGACACGGGTTCGTGCCCTGATCCAGGAAGATCCCACCTACCACGGAGCGGCTAGGCTCGTGAGCCATGGCTGCTGAGCCTGTGCATCCAGAGACTGTGCTCCGCAACGGGAGAGGCCACAACAGTGAGAGGCCTGCGTACCGCGAAAAAAAACAAAAAAAAACATATGATCATCTCAATAGATGCAGAAAAAGCTTTTGACAAAATTCAACACCCATTTATGATAAAAACTCTCCAGAAAGTGGGCATAGAGGGAACCTACCTCAACATAATAAAGGCCATTTATGACAAACCCACAGCAAACATCATTCTCAATGGTGAAAAACTAAAAGCATTTCCTCTAAGATCAGGAACAAGACAAAGATGTCCACTCTCACCACTATTATTCAACATAGTTTTGGAAGTCCTAGCCACAGCAGTCACAGAAGAAAAAGAAATAAAAGGAATACAGATTGGAGAAGCAGAAGTAAAACTGTCACTGTTTGCAGATGACATGATACTATACAAACAGAATCCTAAAGATGCCACCAGAAAACTACTAGACCTAATCAATGAATTTGGTAAAGTAGCAGGATACAAACTTACTGCATAGAAATCTCTTGCATTCCTCTACACTAATGATGAAAAATCTGAAAGAGAAATTATGGAAACACTCCCATTAACCATTGCAACAAAAAGAATAAAATACCTAGGAATAAACCTACCGAAGGAGACAAAAGACCTGTATGCAGAAAACTATAAGACACTGATGAAAGAAATTAAAGATGATACCAACAGATGGAGAGATATACCATGTTCTTGGATTGGAAGAATCAATATTGTGAAAATGACTAAACTACCCAAAGCAATCTACAGGTTCAATGCAATCCCTATCAAATTACCAATGGCATTTTTTACAGAACTAGAACAAAAAAATCTTAAAATTTATATGGAGACACAAAAGACCCCGAATAGCCAAAGCAAGCTTGAGGGAAAAAAAAATGGAGCTGGAGGAATCAGACTCCCTGGCTTCAGACTATACTACAAAGCTACAGTAATCAAGACAATATGGTACTGGCACAAAAATAGAAACATAGATCAGTGGAACAAGATAGAAAGCCCAGAGATAAACCCACGCACCTATGGTCAACTAATCTATGACAAAGGAGGCAAGGATATACAATGGAGAAAAGACAGTCTTTTCAATAAGTGGTGCTGGGAAAACTGGACAGCTACATGTAAAAGAATGAAATTAGAGTGGCTTCCTTGGTGGCGCAGTGGTTAAGAATCTGCCTGCTGGTGCAGGAGACACGGGTTTGAGCCCTGTTCCAGGAAGATCCCACATGCCGCGGAGCAGCCGGGCCTGTGTGCCGCGACTGCTGAGCCAATGTGCCACAACTACTGAAGCCCGTGAGCCTGGAGCCCGTGATCCGCAACAAGAGAAGCCACCACAATAAGCATGTGCACCGCAACGAAGAGTAGCCCACAATCTCCACAACTAGAGAAGGCCCGCACACACCAACGAAGACCCAATGCAGCCAAAAATAAGTAAAATAAATAAATAATTTTAAAAAAGGAATGAAATTAGAACACTCCGTAACACCATACACAGAAATAAACTCAAAATGGATTCGAGACCTAAATGTAAGACCGGACACTATAAAACTCTTAGAGGAAAACATAGGAAGAACACACTTTGACATAAATTATAGCAAGATCTTTTTTGATCCACCTCCTAGAGTAATGGAAATAAAAACAAAAATAAACAAATGAGACCTAATGAAACTTAAAAGCTTTTGCACAGCAAAGGAAACCATAAACAAGATGAAAAGACAACCCTCAGGGGCTTCCCTGGTGGTGCAGTGGTTGAGAGTCCGCCTGCCGATGTAGGGGACACGGGTTCATGCCCTGGCCCGGGAAGATCCCACATGCCATGAAGCGGCTGGGCCCGTGAGCCATGGCCGCTGAGCCTGTGCGTCCAGAGCCTGTGCTCCGCAACGGGAGAGGCCACAACAGTGAGAGGCCCGTGTACCGCAAAAAAAAAAAAAAAAAGATTGATGACTAATAAGAAGCTGCTGTATAAAAAAACAAACAAACAAAAAGAAACAACAAATACTAAACTTTCTTTGGGTTATTTGTATGGAAATATGTTAATATAAATGATTCAGACATTACATGAAATTTCTAAAAATCTTATATGTTCTGGTATAATGTTATAAGTCATAATTCTAGTTAATACTTTAAAATGTATATCTCAGAAATAACTAAATTTCCTTGTCAATTGCATTATTATGAACTTTCATCAAATCTTTAACCATGGTCATTTTTAAGTCTTTTGTCATTTACAGACAGTTCTGGGTGTACTCTGATGCTTTTGCAAAAATGTTCCTATAAAAGGGTTTCATCTTCAAGGAATTCATGGAAGAGACTCTGACAAGTACAGGTTTCTGGTAACTGACTATACTGCTGAACTGAATGAATAAGCATTTTCAGAACTCTAACAGAAAACTGATGAATTCATAAAAGGGCTAACAAAAGATCAAGATGGAAAAAAAATTAATAACATGGGACTGAGTGAACTGGTGAGGATGATTATAATCTTTGTGACTTTCTGTTTGAATAAAATAAAAAAAAAATCCCACAAGGACTCAGAGGCAAAAGCTATACAAATCAATTTTCACTGCAAAGTAAAGGAGCTGTTACAGTGGAGGATTCCTGGACTGAATGTCAATATTACGACATAGTGTGAGTGTGATTCGTGTTTGGTAATTGCAGTCACTGTTGCTTTTGTTGTGGTCACGCATTTACAATGCTTGGTGTCAGTCTATTTATCTCTTGTAAAAATAAAATACAGTGTGTGTGTGTGTGTGTGAAAAATAAAAAAATAAATATCATAATTTTAAAAAAAAGAAGAGTAGTAACAGCGATGGTGGTAGTGAGACTATTATTTGGAAGATGTCACAGGACTTATTAAAATCCTCCAGTGATTCGCCATGGCCTTCAGAAAAAAACACAAACCCAACAACTTTCCTGTCATGGGCTGTTTGTGATCTGGCCTCTAAACATCTCTTCCACACCATCTCTTGGCACAATTCCCCCACACCACACTCTCAAGGTGCGATGACCTGCTTGAAGCCCCTCTGTGTGACAGGTTCCCTCTCGGCTGCAGGCCTTTGCACGTGCACACACTTCCTCCTTCTCCTAGCTGTCCACCTCTGACCTTCTGTTACCCAACTGAGACCACACGTCCAGCATAAGACCCCTCCTGCTTACCGCTTGGACTTACTCCTACTGTAATATCACGACAGCCTATGGACTACTCGCTGTTTTAGGGTTGGAGCTGTGACTTGTTCACCATTCTCCCTTCCTCCCCCCTCCCCACCCCCAGTGTCAGGACAGTACCTGGCAGTGTTGACACTCAATGAAAGCTTGTCAAACATATTTAAAGAATAAATATCTGAATTTTTCTAAATTATAACCCCAGGATATAGAATACATTAGGTTTGTCAAGCCTCACTGTGAGTGGATTTATTCAATCCTTTCCTGAGGCAAGTTTCACAGTGAGGGAGCGAAGTGAGGGTTTGAGCCCAGAATGCCTCCTCCAGAGGCTGGGAGAGAACACAGGAATGAGAATAAAAGTGCTTAAAGGATGACTTCATTTGCCTTAAGGTCTCTTCAGCGTCAACTTAGTCACTGTGAAAATTTAATCAGGATTTAGCAAAAGCTAAATTCTAGGCAAAAATGTGAGGGAAGTTCTTATTATCTGTACTAACTGAAATGGGACAGAGGTGGACCAAGTGTAGAAGCCCTTCTGAAAATGTGGCCTGTGGATCCAGTGAACAGCTACTTAGTGAGACCACAGTGACTCCTGGGTTCCCTCGCGGATGCGATGGTACTGACACCGGCAGCTGTTTAGGAGTGCCAAGATTTAAATTACATCATGCTACGTTCAGTGTCTAAAGTTGTAGCGATACTTGCAAACACGGGTAGAGATGGCTTACCTGGAGAAATTAATGCTGGTTCCGTGGGAATCAGAGGTATGCCTACAAAGAAGCAGAGATACTCTTCTTTAATCTGTTTTGCTTAAAGTGAAGCCCACATAGTTCATATAAGGATGTTTAGCTTTAAGGAAAATACTCTGGGAGAGAGGATGCAGGAGGAATGTGAGAGCAAAGACTTACATGGTTTAGAAAGTAATTCAGAATCCAAAAACTTTGAAAAGGACAATGAATAAGAATCTCATGAAAGTTTACTGTCTGTCTAAAGCTTCTGTTTATAATCACTTGCCATCATATAAAAAATATTCAAGTATTTTCCTTTTTAGAAGAAGTGAAGTAAGGTTCACACTTACAGTCTTCTGGGTAAACACATTTGAGAGTGACTTCATCAAGGATCATACTTTTAGGGCAGTAGGGCAAGCATCCTTCAACCCTTTCAATGAAAAAAAATTAAAGTAAGAAAACAATTTTAATATAAACATATATTACATTTAATGTAGGAAACTAAGATACAGTTTGCCTAAACTTCTTCTATTCTCCTTGTCAAGCACTAAGCGGTGCTCTGCTTGCTATTATCCCATCACACCTCATCGTACGAAATCACAAGCTAGTGGATGATAAAGAAATATTCATGACTGAGGCAGAATCTGAACACAGAATACTCAAAACATACACTTATGTTTGGGACACACTAAGGCTGTGTTCTATAACTGTGATTTTACTCTATGTTCATCATACTGTTACTTTCCTATACTCCCCCACATATAAGCAGAGAGACACACTCTTTGAATATCCATAACGATGTTGGTAGAACAAAAACAGAATGTTCAGGGGCTCTCCCTGCTTATTATTAAGCCCTGAAGTCATTGAAAAGTAATTAGACATCTCTGGGTGGCAGAGATGGAGGTGGGACATGGTTACTCTTCTCTGAGAACAGGGAAGGGGGTTGGCAGAGGCTGCAGTTCTCAAGAGCCTCGGGGCCTGTGCCCCAAACAGTGGCCGTGCTCTGGGAGGAGGTGGTTGTAGATGAGCCTAAAGAGACTGAATTTCAAGCCCCAAAACGTCTGGTCTTGTGTGTGGCACATGAAATCAGGAGGCCCACATTTCAAGAAGCATGGGCTTGGGAATCGGGGGCCAAAAACAGGCAGGACCATCCTGAATGCTTATCCTCTAAGGGAATGAAGCCAAGATAATGACTGAGGTAAAGTCTTCCTTCTCGTCCAGTTGGGGCTCAGAGTCCAATTTATTCTGATTCAAGAGAAATATATCCTTCATGTACAGCCAATTATTAGATTCATACCTGCTAGAGAGAATTACGGTACATATAGTTTAAAAAAGGCTTGCTTGTCTGCCTCTCAAATACACCAGCAGGCTATGATACTATTTTTAATATTTTAAAACATTTCCATTTGCCTTATCTATGAAGTAAAAAATTTGGACCAAAAATACAGCCCCTTTCCAATTCAGTGTGGAAATGAACTAACTTGACACTAGGGGCACGTGTTGCCACCAGAGGGCACTCGTTCATGGAAGGAAATCCAAAACCAAGAAAAGCTAATTTCTTTTAACAGAAGACCCTTTGGCCATCTCTTGGATACTTCCTTCACAAATTTTTTTAAAAACATTAACAGCTCAGCTTATAAGACCAATCATTTATTTCATAAAGTGAACTTAAATAATAAAATTTTAACCAGTATATGATATTCCTATCCTACTCTAAACTCTGTCAAGCAAAAAAGAAAAAGTTACTAGATTACTGAAAACGCTAGAGCCAGTTGATTATCCTCACATTAAATAAACATCATTTTTTATGCAACTCAATTATTCTGCAGTTGCTTTATGCAAGTCAAAACCAGAGCTACTGTTTTAAAATCATCTTCCAAAACCCAGTAACTTGTTCCTTTAAAATGTCATCATGGTTGCACACAGCAGGGTCCTCTTTATTTTGTCATACAACTGGTAATCTAGTCAACTTCTGACTGATAAATATGCCTCAGATGTAGAAGAGTTCTTATAATAGGTATATTATGTTAATAGGGATGGCTCTACTCACATATGGGCTCTGTGGTATGCTAGTTGGCATCTTTTCTCATCAAAGTTCTCATTTCCACTAGATATTTTTATTTTCAACACTTGCCATGTGCCAGAAACTGAAATCATCTAGAACAAGCAGGGTGGTTCTGCTGGGGACTTGAAGGAGGCGTGCAGGGCTATGTTGACACGCCAGCTCAGTACCTGAGTCTCCCCTCAGGACTGCAAGTACCAGGGGCAGCCATAATGAGGTGCCTCAGCCCAGGGAACCGGAAGAAGTAGAAAGGAAACAGTGGTGAAGACAGAGATGAAAAACAGTTTGGCAGGGGTGAAGTTTCATGCCTAGTCTCTTCTCTGCGTTCTAACTATACCAAAAAAGAAGCTTCGGGGGAGCTACAGACCAAACAATGGAAGCACTGAAGATCTGGGTTCAACCACCCTGGAGACTGGGTATGCCACAAGAAATAAACTAGCCAAATGCCGCTTCAAAATACAGCTCCATTTCCTCCCCAGTGCCAGGGCTGGCCTTGCCCCTCTCTTTCTTCCTTCCTCCCCCACGTGCTCTCCTTCCTATGGGGCCCCTGTTCTTTCCCCTCCTCCTGATGGCTCCCAGAAGAGACAGGAAATAGGTTTGTGAATGTGGGGGGTCCAAGTGAATGGTGAAGACTTCTTTTCAGAAAGAACTGGTTGTTTTTATTTTTAAGAAAATAAACAGAAATATCATTTCCTTCTCTCTGTTCCCATAGCACCTGTTACCCAACAGGATGTAGTTGTTCAAACTCTGGCTCTGCTGCCTGCAAACTGCGTGGTCTGAGGCAAGCTGCTTAACTTCTCTGTGCCTCGGTTTGTTTTCTCTTCTGAAAATGGGAATAATGAGGTTACCCATTGCACGGCACTTAGCACAGTGTGTCATGCTGTAAATACTTCAACGTGCTAGTCGCTGTGGTGGTTATTCCTCTAGCCCTCTTTCCCCTGTATTGTCAATTACCTGCTATTGTTCCTGTCTTCTTCCTAAAGACTGTGAGCTCCTTGAAATAAGGGTTACACCTCATTTACTCATATGCCAGAACCTTTTCTAGTGCCAGTGTTTGTCGTAGAGCAGAAGCTCAGAAATGACTAATAGAAAATGACTCATTTAAAAATATTCCCTCCTACTACTGTTGCATTTCTCTGTTCTCCTTTAAAACAAAACTCCTTAAAAAAAAAAAAAAGCTCTTACATTGCTTATCTCCATTTTGCCTCTTCCTATTATTCTCCAGATCACCAAATCCAACGAACAATTTTCAGTTTGAAATTTAAAATCCTCAAAACCAAATTCCTCGCTTTTCCTCCAAACTGCTCCTCCTAACATCTTCCTTATCTTAGTAAATGGCAACTCAGCCCTTCCGTTAAATTAAAATCATTCGAGTCTGTTGATATTTGACCAGTTTTGACCACAAAAATGGCGATTTCATATGATTCTGAAACCTACAAAATGCTGAGCCCTGAACTGGAGTCCTTAACTCCTCTTTCTCTCATAACTGACGTTGACTCTATCAGCATCCCTTATGGCCCTAAGTTCAAAATATACCCAGAATCTGTTCACTTCCCACATAACCTCCAGGGCTACCAACCTAGTCAAATCCCTGTCCTGTCTGTATTACTGCCCAGTCCTGCCCTGTTCTTCCCCTCACCAAAAGTCAGTGCAACGGCCAGTGTAAACATTTTAAAAGATCCTGTCACTCCTCTGCCCAAAATACACCAGGACGTTACTCAGAGAAAAAGAGTCCTCAGGGCTTCCCTGGTGGCGCAGTGGCTGAGAGTCCGCCTGCCGATGCAGGGGATGCGGGTTCGTGCCCCGGTCCGGGAGGATCCCATATGCCGCGGAGCAGCTGGGCCCGTGAGCCATGGCTGCTGAGCCTGCGCATCCGGAGCCTGTGCTCCACAACGGGAGAGGCCACAACAGTGAGAGGCCCGCGTACCGCAAAAAAAAAAAAAAAAAAAAAAAAAAAAGAGTCCTCACAACAGGCTACAAGGCCCTGTATGATTCACCCACCACTATGATTCTCTGCTCTCTTCTCCTACCTCTCAATTTTGTTCACTTTGCTCCAATTAACTGGCCTCCTTGCTCATCCTCAAGCACACCAAACACATTCCCATCTCAGGACGTTTACACAATTCTCAGATTGAAAGGCTCTTTCCCCAGATATCCACATGGCTAGTTCCCTCACTTCCTTCACATCTCTTACTAGATGTCACCTTGTCAGCCTATTCTTCCCTGACCACCCTACATTAATGAGCAAACACACACACACACCTGCCTTATGCTCCCTGTTTCCCTTACCTTCCTTTATTTTTCTCCAGAATACATAAGTCCGTCTAACAATATATTGCATTATATATTTACATTTTTATTTTTTATTCTCTGCCTCAATGCAACAAAATGTTTAAGCTGCGGAAAGGTAAATACTTTGTTCAATACTGTATCCCTAACAGCTAGAAGAATTGCTGGCATATAGCAGACCCTCAATAACTACTGCTTGAATAAAACAAAATAAATTCGTGAATGAGTATCTAGAACAAATTATTGTTAAGAATTGTTTTAATCTAAAAAAAAATCACTGACAGCAGAATCTGCTAATGCTAGAATCTGTTCATGAATGGTTAAACATGACTTACGGTGGAAGAAATTTACATGCTAGAGCTGCAGGGTCACTACACGTTTTAAAACAGGGAGTGGCACAAGGTTCATATCTCCATTCACACATCCTCCTGTAAGGCACTGCTGCCTGGATTTCTGGGGAAAAATGAAATTTAGATTGTGTACAAAAATGGACAGCTTGAAAAATAATGATTTTTGATAGTAAACCTTTAGGGTTTGATCTTTCTTTGATTATAATGCTGTGGAAAAGACAGGGCTATGGGGAATAAAAAGCATTGTAATTGCTTGCTGATCAAAGCATTTCATGCTCAGGTTGAATATCAAAATGTTAGTTTGTCTTCCAAACATTTAAAAAAGCAAGAGGTGCAGGAGGCCAAGGAAAATTCTAAATCTTCTTCCTTTCTTTATGTTTAGTGCGTGTTCATTGATCTATGTATAATGATAATAGCATACACTTGTTTGGAATTTTATTTTTTGCAAAATAATTTTTTGTCCGTAATTTTATTTGATCCTTGCAACAATCCTGTTGAGTGGGTATGACCTCCATTTTATAAATGAAGGAATTGAGGCCAAGAGGAGCCAAGTGACTTGCCAAATTCAAACAACTGGAAAAATGGCAAGACCAAAGACATATTTATTGCCTGACATCAGACATAAGGAAAACACCCCATCTTTGTTCTCCTCACAGAATTTAGCTCATTGCCTCGTATATGGTAAGTACTATCTGATGACAAAAATGAACGAATAGGCTTTAATAATACATGCTTGTAGTTAGAAAAACCTTCCTTGACTGAAGATTTTTCTCCTGCACACTCTGCTAATATTTTCCCCTTCCCACATCATAGACCAGTCCTTCTGCAGCAGTCCAAAACTATCTCTGAAGGAGAGAGCTCCATAAGGGAGAAAGTTCAGGAAGCAGGTTATGTTTCTTGGACTTCAGATATGGAATTCAATTCCAAGGTATGAGAAGGAAAATAAGGCTTTCTGGAAGGCATCTATGCATCTAAATATTAAAATACTCATTAGACCTGGGTTACTAGGATCATGGGGCATGAGAGAAGGTTGGTTCCAAGACTAGAATAAACCCCTAGTGTATCCTAGGTTTGGGAAGCCCACGAAGATGAGTTTCTGAGATTCTGATGATGCCATTGGCTGCAGTTGTCCAAAGCTCAGGTAAGGCCACTGGGTCTGGTTCTAATGGAGATTTGTGTATTGGAGAGGAAATAAAAGCTTTCAAAATTCAACTTTTAAGTAAATTCAAGTAAAAATATCACGCTCACTCTATAGAATGTTGTAAAGCCTTGTCAGTGACTCTTTTCTCATGAGTTCAGGAGCCCCATTCAATAGGCAAAAATTTGAAGCTCAGTTTGAATTTTCTAAAATCCAAAGAGATTTATAGAAATGTATCCACAACAAAAAAAGGCAAATGATTAGCTCTCTTAGACTGACTTAGAAGAGTCTGTTAGAATGAAAAAAATTTGTTTGGGAGACCCAAGGCAGATATCGAGCTCTTAGGTTTTGAAAATAAAGCATGACTTTTAAACACTGGATAAGGCAGTGAGGATTCCTCTCTGAAATTTAGAAAATTCAATAGCTATAGAACAGCAAGGATCTCTAGAAATAAGACCAGGATTCTGCTGAACCAGAAAAATCTTCTAGAGGTCAGTGGAACCAGACTCCGTAGTATTCAAAGAACAGAGATAAACACATTGTCTTTATCATTAAGAATCAAACTATACGAGAAGTTGCCTTCTAATGAAGGAAAAGGTAGATACAAAACTAGACAACAAGGAGACATGGGTAAGTTCTGTTTCCAAAGCCCAGACAGCACTGAAAGTAATCATTGAGGCAATCATAAAAATAACATCATTTAAGGCTATTCTAAACAATTTACCACATTAACTTATGTAATACTATAACCCTATGAAGTAGGAATTATTATTTCTCCCATTTTACAGATGCGTAAACTGAGAGGCAGAGAGGTTAAGAAACTTACTAAGGTCATAAAAGGTCATGCAACTAATTATACACATTAAAAATGATTTTTAAATTAAAACCTAATAAATATTCTGTCATTATTTAAGTTATCTACTTAATCTGTATTTGAAGATCCCAGGAAACATACCTTCTACGCTGAAGCTACTTAAGTGTTTAAATTCTTCAGAATCATCATATTTTGATGCTTTGGCACTAGAATCTGTCAATATGATGAAAAAGCCTTTCTTGCTGTATAACTCAAAAGCACTGTAACCTGGAATCCAGAGGTCCTGATGGTGAAAAAATGTGGCTCTCCGATGAAAGGCTGAATTCACCTCCCACAGTTTCAGAATAAGAGTGTCATCATCATGGACATAGAGAAAGTAGTTTGGCCTTTCAGCAGATTCCAAGGAAACAAGTGTCAATGCTGTAAAACAGAGCAGTGTTTGACAACTCCCTGGGTTCTCTGGAGAAGGCAGATCATCAGCACTGGCATTATAAAATTCATTTATAAAGCTGACAAAAACAGAACTGCACAATTGTCATACATAGTTAATGCCAATCTCAAAGATTTCAGAAATGAATTATAAGATCTCTAAAGGAAAAAGTAGTATTTTAATGCAATGCGTAAAGTGACAGCTTCAAAAATAATCAGTCTTTGATAAGTTCCATTTTTTAAATAATTGATCATGTCTTTGGGGGAAAAAAAAGAAGTATCAACTTAGGATCCCAGAATGTACAATTCCATACAGATAGTTGAACAGTTAATTGGACACACATTTGTACTTGCAAGCTTTAACACTTTCAAATGTACAAAATCTACAAATGGCTAAATTGGATGATAGAAAAGAAAAAGAGAATAGAGAAACAGATCAATTTAAACATGGTGCTGCATTTCAATATCACTGGATTTTTAATGAGCAAATGTTCTTGCAAGTGATTACTGCATGAAGAAAAGACTATTTGCTCAACATTATTGTCTATTTCCCAAGAGATGATAAGAAAGCTAACGAACAACTACAAAGCATTTGAGAAGTGCCATGCTTTTTTGTTATGTGCTTTAAAAGTTTCCCTTATATTTATAAAACCCATGGCATAAGTTTCTTCATTGAGATTTTAGATTTAATTTCTTAAACCTTAATTTCTTTAGGTCTTAATTCCTTAATTTAAATGTACTAGGATTTTTCTATTAAAAAAATTAATTTTTGTAAATCATACAATGAAGAGCTCTCTCAAATCCAATAAACGATTCCAAAGGCATTTATTGTGTCCTAAAACTTACAAACCCCTCTGCTGAGCACTGGAAGATGCAAAGAAAAATAAAAGATATTTTTATAAGAGAAAAAATATATAACTAATATATAAATTAGAACTTTAGACTGTGATAGGTGTTTTCACAGATTAAAAAGAATTAAAGGAGCTCTTTTTACAAGAATGGAGCAATTTATTTTAACTGGAAAATCAGGAGATTTCTCTGAATAAGTGAAACTTAAGTCGGATTCATTCATCCAATAAATATTTCCTAAGTTTACAGAACACACCATGCATGGTTCTAAGCAGGGTAAGAATAGTAACAATGTAGCCTGAACATCATGGATCAGAAGGGGACACTAACCACCAGGCAGAACAGGTGCCAAGTGGATACGACCAGTATAGATCTACAGGGGCAAACCAGTAAATGTGGTGCCAGGTACCACAACAGACAAGGCCACGTAAGTAAAACAGACCATCTCAGTGACTATCTAGACTTTGATTTATGATCTTAATTTAACTTGCTTGATATTAAATCACAACTTTTTTTCTTTTATTTTAATCTGGCATGAAAATCTTTCACATGTTAATTATCAGCAGACTATTTTTCAAAAATTTCAAATTCAGTTCTGTGATTAATGCTATGAAAACTGAAGCTGTGCTTCATTTGGGACCAAAAACTCAACCAAACAATTGCATTTCTAATTGCATCTATATATGCCAATAGATAAACAAAGAAATGATTTTATATACAAAAGAGAGAGCTAGTTCGTATACCAGTGTCTTATTTTATTTCAAATCCTTTAGAGCACCTAGAAAAATGTCATAAACATATTAGATTCCCCAATTAATATTTACTGCATGAATAAATGAAAAAAGGTCAATGGAAAACTAAATTTTTACTTTCAGTTGGAAATTATACTTACATGATGCCTTCTCTTTGTAAAGGCCTGGAGTGATCATAAAATTAAAAAATAAATTGCCATGAATACTACTTCTTGGCAGAGAGAAAATGCTTCTACTGGTCATATTGGCCCCCAGAATAAGGCCAGTCTTCCCATAACTTGCCAGCATATATGGTCCTTCTCCAAGCCCTAGTTAAATGCAAATGAGAGAATTATAAGTTGGCATAGGATTTTTACATTTCAAGCTGTCATTTCAATGGAATAGATTCTAATACCAAAAAATACTCCGAAAATTATTGAGCATTTAAACATTCATCAGTAACAAAATAACAACTCTTTTCAAAAAGAATATATTATATTGATTTGGAATATATACATATTTAGAATATGCAGTTTAGAATATATATATACATGACTGCGTATGTGTATATGTATATGTACATGTATACCTCGTGGTGATGGATAAAAGATTGACTTAAGCTTTCTAGACCTCAAATTTTCTCACCTATTTGAAGATGTTTGTCTAGGTAACCTTTCACTCTAATATTCCAAGACTCTAATCTACTCTCAATAAACGTAAGCTTAGTTCTATCAATGGTAAGGTATTTTGATAGTCTTCTAAAAATCATCTCTCCTTAATAGGTTGCATTACATTAACACAGAATTCACTGACATGACATACAATATTTTACTATTTTGGGGATTACTGAATTTCATCAGTGAGGTATGTCTATAAAGAAGAAAATAAGATGATGCTGAACAGAGAAGTCAAATGTCATTTTACTTATGCTGTCATTTCCATACACCCAATGGTTTCATATAAAGTGAAAAATATATACTATAGTAAAAAAACTACTTAGTGTAGAACCAAACCTGAACAAAGTAGTATTCCTACAAACTTCATCTTATAAAGAAAACTATATAAATTAATTTAAAAATTCACTGATATTAAAAATAAATTGATGCATTAAGTTTTATGATAATAATGTCAGTTTACCTTCAACCCAATCTCTATGACGTTTAATGTTTTAAAATAAGTGAGGTACTATAAAACTTTGAGGTTTCTTCTGAATTATCTAAATTACATAATTAGCTGTGTACTTTTACAGATACATGTAGATATTTACGTTGTAGGTTATGTAAAATGCTGATATAGGTGCAATAGGTGGTTTCAGAAAAGAACAATCTGGTTGCTCTCAGTGAATTTCACTTTTCCTCTTTTCTCCAATTTTTATCTCAAGGACAGTTTTCCTTTCCCAGCCTACTTTTTTTTTTTTTGCTGTACGCGGGCCTCTCACTGTTGTGGCCTCTCCCGTTGCAGAGCACAGGCTCCGGACACACAGGCTCAGCGGCCCTGGCTCACGGGCCCAGCCACTCCGCGGCATGTGGGATCTTCCCGGACCGGGGCACGAACCCGCGTCCCCTGCATCAGCAGGCAGACTCTCAACCACTGCGCCACCAGGGAAGCCCTCCCAGCCTACTTTTATGACGGATGGAAACAAAATTCAAAGAAACCCACAACCTGAGTTTTTTCCCTTTCAGAATGAAGACAAAGCCTAAGAGAAGGGGAGAAGATAATTGGATTAGAGGGTTACAAAGTCTCCCAAACAGGAAGGAGAGCAAGAACCAAAATTTCCATCATGAGGAACAGGAGAAGGTAGGGATTATAGGATGAATCTTTAAGTGCTGTCCCATCCACTGACTCATAAGCTGAGACACTTCACCACTGAGCAGCTAGGGACACTTCTAAGCCATGGGGAAGGAGTTTTAGGAGGGACTCAGACACCCTGAGTGCACATGGAGCTTTGAAAACCTCTGCCCCCCACACCTAGATGGAACTGAGCAGATGCAGTGAAGAATTTCGTTATGAACCTGGCAGCAATGGACTCCCCACCACTGTTACAAATATATACCCTGCACAGTTTCGCTATGAGCCGAAGTCTACAACACCCAAGAAAACGATATCATTAGTTTCCACCACCTACTAGCTCATTTTCTAGGGAAGACAAGAGCAACACAGACTTCCAAGATGAAAATATACACCAGTTTAGATTTGTGTGAATATGTAAATAATGTACAAATAGGTATATAAACATGTAAATCATGAGATTCAATTCAAAATGAAGACAACATATACAACTACAGCTTGTGGGTTTCAAGCACCCTCACAGATGTCCAAGAGAAGAACAGGAGAAAGGAGATAGACCACTAAACAAAATATTCTCTCCCCTACTGCACAAGTACCTTCCTACAGCAACCTGAAGAGACAACTGTCATCTGAGAAATCCATTTGTATAAAAATCGAAAGCTCCTGAATTGATTCCCAGTCGATGGACATCTTGTGTCTGAATTGTTTTCCTGCATTTTCACTAGCAATTGAGGGACAAAAGTCAATGACTTTATCATTAATTTTCTGCAGGGAGAATTATAATTTCACTGTCTACTAAAAGCAATCATTTCCTGTAGTTATTATTTAAGCACAGTATTAAGAATATCTGATCTAACAAAATCACTCTGAACTTAAAACTTGCACAACAATTTTTAGCAGGATCTTGAAGTCTTAACTCGCTACAGCAATAGAACCTTTATATTTTTAGCAAATGCCATAAAAATGAAGATACTAGAGACAGTCATTGTGTGAAGGATTATTGAATTTATCTCAGTAGTAACCTCTGAATTTTCTTACTTTAAAAAATATTTTCCTCCTACAGAATCACAATTATTTATCTCTGCATTTGCTTTGAATAATTTAAGTATTTTAATAACATACTGTCCAGAGAAAAATGCCCGCTATGAATGTCCAAAGAAGACTAGGTAAGTTTACAGTAGTTGTGAAATTATTTGAGATGAAACAAATTAAGAATACTCATTTAAAACTTTTTTCTTTTTATTACTATCAACAACTTCCACAATTCTTTATTCCCCTTCAATTATCTACCTTGATCACGTTACTTTCACAACTCTTCCTCTCCTTGGCAGGTTGACTCTGTTCCCTATTACTTTGATCATAGGAAACAGAATCTCTGTCTCTCGTGGGTCTCATGAAGGCCGAACGCCCTGTGTTCACCCTCTGAACACTACCAATACAGTATCACAAATGAAACTAGAAGAACTGGTTTGAAGAATCTTGTAACACATTAGGGAAACAAACCATCCGTAGAAGTGCAGCAGACTTATTGACAGAAAGCAAAATGTACCAAGCAGCAAGAGGTAGAAATTCAATATTCATAGAAAATTCTGCTTCTGTTTCCAAGGGCCTGCAGAAGGAATGCCAGAAAGTACAAAGGCACAGATGGAGATTTTCACAGCAGAACTGTGTGAGAAAGGAATTCTTAAGCGAGGAAGTTATTGGAGCGTTTTCTCAACTTGCTGTCTGTGTACGTCGTGTAGAGCATATGATAACGATGTGCAGTGATCATTCCTAGAGTAGGATGTGCTAACCATAACTAGGCAGTGTAGCATGGAGATCAAGCTCGTGGGTTCTGAACTTAGATTGTTTATAATTCCATTTACCACATTTTGGCTAAACGACTTTGACCAAGTTATTTAATTCACCTATGCCTCAATTTCCTCCTTTGTAAGTGTTAATAATGATAATAATAATGTTATGTCTTTCAGGCATATTTTGAAGCTTAAATTATATGATATAGGTATAGTTAACACAACAAAAGCCATTTTTATTATTAGGTGCTTAATATTAGGCAATCAGTCTCATCTCAAGCATGGAATCCAAAGGATTGATGTGGAGTGGGTGTGGTGTGGGAAATATGTTTGGTTTAGATTTTCTTTAACAAACACAGAATTTTTTTAATGTGGGATTTTTTTCCTCTTCAAACTTCCAAAGATATAACAGAAACAACCAAAGACTAAAATGTCCATTTTCTTTTTAATTCATCATCTCTATTTTACTAAAATTTTCTGGCTTTCTTTGTACTTTTACAGCCGACAGATTTCTTCCTGGCTCAATAAGTCATGGAAAATACTTTGCATTGGTTGTTTGGTTTTTTTCTTTAATGGATCAGCTTTCCTGTAACTATTACTCTAACCTACTCATCATGGGTTTTTGTCCAGTTACTGTCAAAATGGACACTTCCCTGGATCATCTTATTTGTCTGCATTAGGTTTAAGTGGCTACGCCTTCCTCATTAAATAGGTTTGACAAAAAGCAGGCTTCAATTCTGCTCATGTCTGGCATTTTCAATGAGGATATACTTCTCTGTCTCTTACATCTATGCCTTAGCTTTAGGCAGCACCTCCTCTTAGACTTCCCATTGCAAATCTGAATGCTTGGGAGACTAGGAGATTTTCATTATTACTAAATCAATAAGTTCTCATTCTGATAAGATATAAATAACTATTTTGCCTAAAATGATGGCTAAATAAATTCCTATATTATAGTTTGTTTCTTTGATTTCCACAACATAATAAAAATGTGAATAATGTCCATATTTATTCATAATGGTAAAAGGTATGCATTTGGTATATATCTTTCATCCTTCTTACCTAAAAAATTAGCTAGCTTTACTCATTCATTCATTCATGTTATTCAGAAGCTACTGAGAGCCTCCTAGGTGCTGAGAACTTAGTTACAACACTTTTATTCTACAGGGAATAAATTTTAGCACAAATACTTAGAAATTTAGATACATTTTAGAAGGCAATGGCTTTCATTGAGTCATACAGTTGGCACTTGAACAACATGGGTTTGAACTGTGCAAGTCCACTTATACGCAGATTTGTTTCAAGAGTAAATACTACAGTACTACACAATCCATGGTTGGTTGCATCTGAAGATGCAGAATTGCAGATACACAGGGTGAGTATAAACCATACATGGATTTTCTTTTTTTTTTTTTTAGTTATCATAACAGCACCATTTAATAAGGGTTTATTTTGTTCCAGCAGTACAGGTGACACAGTGTCTCATTTAAGCTCACAACAAACATAGAAATAAACAAACAAAAAAATTAAACTTAAATGACTTAACCAGGTTCTCAGTGTTTATACGTGACAGAGACTGGACTCTAATCCAGATCTGACTTCAGCTGCAGTTAATGACGACCACACTACAGCTTTTGGTTCCCAGCAAAGGTAGTGCGTTATCAGAAGACCACTAAATCTCCATTCAGAAAGTCCTGGAAACTGTCCTGTGACTCAGCCCAGGGGACTCAGCTCTACCTCAGTTTCCTTCTTACGTCTCTCATCCTTCCTGCCATTGCCATTCCCTAAATGTATACGTTCCCAACTTCCTACCTTCAGACCGTATCCTCTTCTCCTGAAAATCATCTTTCCCTCTCTACACAGCCATACGTGGATTTTCAATTGCACAGAGGGTTGGCGCCCCTAGCCCCCTCCTTGTTCAAGGGTTAACTGTATGCCGAATTATGAACTCTTCATACCTTGTTCCCAGCAAACTTGTTCAAGAACTTTGAATCTGAAGATATATTTAATAGAATACTAGAGTGATATTCGTTAAATGTCACATACCTTCATTGTAATATTCACAATCGAGTGCTGAAAGGAAAAAAGAAGAAATGTTAAACTAAATAAGGATCTCACCACTTATCTGAATATATGCAAGGTATGGTTTATCAATGACAAAGTGAAAGAACTCAGAATGACCTCATTATTTGGGAGTTTTCTCTGAGCAAAGAGGATTCTTTAAGAGTGCTCCGTAATAATTCATTAAGTTTCCTGAGATTAGTTTATAGGTAGGCAAATATATCTGCCAATTTATAGATGTCCACTGAAAGTGTGAAAATCATAAGCTGTTCATCAGATGACTTACTATCTACACAAGTAAATGAAAAGTTTAGAGTCAAATCTGAACGCAAATTCAAAATGATGTTTTTAAAACTACGTCTCTTATCATTAGAACGGTGGAATTTCATAGCCATAAGAGAAATAGTCAAAACAGTATCTCTGAAGATGGTATGTAAATAAATAATTTGTAGTTCAAATGTTACAGTCATAACAGTCTAACACAGAACAGAAAAACTTACTTCAAAGTTTCTTTTATAAATCCTTTAGCTATACTACAATTTATCTCATTGTCAAAAGAATATAAAATTTACTCATCTTAAAAATATTCTATTTCCATGAGTCCATGGTATCGCTTCTAAGAAAAGACAATATGAATCTCTTCATAAGGTTCCCACCTAGTGGTGATGCCCAGAGAGGATACTCACAACAAATAGTAGATGATCTCCAGTGAACAGAAACCCCTTCCTGACAACACTTGTACGCATACGCTGCTACACTTGTGCATAAACATTCACAATCCCCACCAAGGTTACAGTTACACGTGTCTTCATGACAATTTTTGGCAAAAGAAGTAACATCAATCTGAAAATGAAGTGAAAGATAAATTAATTTCAAAAAGTACTAACTACAGCTGATTAAAATTCAACCTTCTAAAAGAAAACTAACTGGTAGATTTTCAAAATTTGCTATTATCAGCTTAACACTGCCACCTAGAGAGTTCTCAATATCTCAAACTTCTATTCATCCAAAGGAATTTATTAGGCAAATGTAAGATCAAAGAACTAGCAACACAGGTAAAGGGACTAACAAATATAACTTCGACATCTGCAATACAACAGATTAATATTTGTAGAAGCTCATTGTTTCTTTACTGGCGTATTAGCATGGCATTAAAAGAATGTTCTACTTACAAATGTACTTTGCTTAGTTTTTAATAATATCTTAAAGTATTTTTAAAACTTCTATTGGAACCTAAAATTATTATGTTGGAAAGACATCTAAAAATTAAATTTCTAAATAAATTACATTCAGTCTTGGGATGTGCTTCTAAAACCATTTTAAATGTGTCACTAATAATACTTTTAAACTATACTTTGGGTTAAGGAGAAGAATGCCCATTTGGTAGTGTCCTCTGAAGAGAAATAAGCATTTATGGCTTTGATCAGTCATTTATGGCTTTGATGATGGACATAAAAATGTTTCATAAACTGAAACAGATCATTAACAAGCATTATATACGCTGTTAAATAAGATGGAGTCAGGAAGAATGTAAATCAACTAAATGTGTCAGTGCCACAGAAAAACAAACTACCAAATTTGTCTTCCTAACAAGGGTTAGGTAGTATACCTGAAAAGCCAATGGGTAGCTAAATTATTTGTCCTGTTCATCTCAATATTATAGGTACAGCAGTACTTGTTTAAATTGGAAAGTTTAGTAAAGCGTTCATTTACCACATTGTGACAAGGAGCAAAAACATCACTGTACAAAATGGAGCATTCTTTCTTGGCATAAGGAAATTTGTTTTGATGTGCCTCACAGGGTTTAAATGATTCACTTGGGGTTTCACACTGTGGAAAAAGAGAAAAGAATGTTTTTAAGGGGTGATTTCTGAAGCTGAAACCAGAGTAACCTAATCTGACTTCATCCACCACAATCATATCTAATATATTCTCATTCTTTTAGACAGACTTTACCTAAAGCACCTGTGCTCAGCCAACTCAGTGTTAATAGTATATATTATTTTTGAAAGCAACTAAATTTACTATTAAAATCATGAAAATATTAGAGAGTGAAGGTAAATCATTTTTAAACTGTCAAGTGCTGCATTACATGACTAAAAAAATTGCCTAAGCAAATTATTCTCTTTCCTTTAATTTTCTCGTCCTTCATTTCTGTCACAAGCCATCCTCTGAGGAGTTGCACACACTCAAGTGTCTACAGGCTCACCTCCCATATACTAAACAATTCGGTCTCTGCCTCTTCTAATCCACCTCCCTGAAACTGGCCTGGAGAAGGCCATCACTGATCTCGTTACTAAAAATAAAGGCAACTCTTCCGTCTTCATCTCACTTGCCCTTTCGCTGTCTTTGATTCTGTTTCATACTTTACCCTTCTTACATGTCTCTCATGTGTTTCCGGGGGCACCATTTTCTGCGGGGTTTCCTCCTATAGTTCATTTGCTGCCACTCCTCATCCTCCTTCCACCTCCCTTCTCTGCAAGACTTGATCTTCAAATCTCTATTTTTTTCATCCTGTACACTTCTCATGGCTTCAGCAACCTGAATATGATAGTAACTACCAAATCCATATTTCCAGCCCATATCTCTTTTCTGAGATCTCAAAAATTGGGACATTTCCACATAAATATCTCTGTCACTTCTGTCTCAACACATTCTAAAATGTACTTATCTTACACCATTGTCCTGTCCCCACTGTCCCCTACCACCTACTTTCCTCTGTGCCCTGTCTCCTGGAAGAGCACCAGTGTCTATGCAATAAGCCAGGACGATCGGAGGCATTCTTGAATTCTCCAAATTCATCTTTCCTTATGCAGTCCTTTCAACAGATGCTGATGTTTCAGATGTCTCTCAGATTTAGATAGTTTTCTAAATCTTCACTGATTTAACATTTCTTAGCTGGATTATAAGAGCCTAACTAATTTAGGGCCTTCGAGTCCAGATCCTAGCACACGTATCTTGCAGCTTTATATTTTGCATTCTAGCCATTCCCTACTTCAAACCTTCCACCAGAGCCATATTGAACTTCTTAAAATTCTGTTAGGCACCATACTCACTCCAGTCTTCCTGACACGTTCTAAAGGGATGCTCCCTCCTTTGCTGCTGCACTCTTTCCCATCATCTTCACTTGTATAGCTCTTATGAGTCTTGTAGGAGTCAGCTCAATGGCACCTTCTTGGGGAACCTTCCTTTGACCATCACGAACTCCATGTTGTATACACCTCTATCCAGCACCTGTCTCATATTTCCATTGTTAAGTTTTTCTACCTCGTCTGCTAAACTAGACTCTAAATTCCTAAGGGCAGTGGCTATGTTTTAATAATATTATGTGTTCATATATCCTGGAAAACATTAAGTGCTAAATAGAACTTACTGAATGAACTTTTTTTTTATTTTCAGCTTTGTCCATTAGGTATTAATGAGTCTAAAATTCTTTGATGAGTCCAAATATTTAGTATTATTATAAATTAGGTATTCCTTAATTCATTTTATATTTTAAAAAATAAAATCTTTATACTTTCCAACGTAGACCCCAATGAAATATACTGCTTAAATTTTACTAAATTGGATGAATGTTTAACCCCAATCCCCTTTTATTTTTATAAAAAAATTTAGATATATTAGTAAATTAGGCAAAATAGTAAGGCAACTAACCAAACAGTAACCAACCAGGAAATTGTAGTTGCAGACACTACTTTCAGTTAGAAAAAAAATAGGTTAAAAAAAAAAGTAGAAGAAAAGAGTAGAACAAATTTCCAGTTTGACTGTTTTCTGAGTTAGTTCAGCATTTCTCAGATTGTATCCCATAGAAAACTATTTCCTTGATAACTAATACACAAAAACGTAAGTTCTGTGTCAGTAAGTTCGGGAATCTCTTCAAATACATCCCTCCCTTAGAGGAATATAATGCCTCAAGAAATCCTTCAAAAAAGAAATATGCCTGACTTAATTTGTTCTAACTGCTCCGAAAGGTAAGTTGGCCACAAATCCACTCCCTACCCCTCCCCATCCCCCATCCAGCCATGTCTGGAGAGCAAATGTTAAGAAATACTGCCTTCATTTATTCATTACCTTGAGTTGACAAAAGATACATCATTAGAAATACAAATACACTGAAAGAGGATTTTGCAGTGAAAGGAAAAGCATGAGATTAGAAGATGTGAATTTGAAAGTCACTCCTGCGGCTTTCTGGATATATAATATTAGACAAGTCGTTTAACCTTCCTGAGTCTCAATTTCTTCATCTATAATATGGAGTCAACACCCTTACATTACAAGACTGTCACAGGATTACATGAGAAATTAAACGTGAAAGTAGTTTGAGTTTGTCAACTATGAATTACTGCACAAATATTACATAAAATAGTATTACCTAAATAAATTTTTCTGTAAGGATAAAATGTTTTAGTGGATAAATACAACAAAAAATATTTGTTTAGTTCTAAAATACATATATTCCACTTACCTGTCCTAATGCCCAACTATCTCCAAATACCTGGGCATTTCTCACTTCTAAGTTATTGGATGTGGTCATATCATTTGAAGTACATTTGTCAAAGTTTCCACATAATCCTGATAATTTGTTCTAAAGTAAAAGAAAATTATCATGAAATATTCTATATTCATTTTAACATTTAAGGACTAATATTCACTGAAATTTTCAAGAGATTTAAAATAGACATTTTAAGAATTTCCACAATAACCATTTAAAAAATGTTTCAAGAAGGTGGAATTTCATGTCTATTTAATTATAATTAACAGTTATTTTAGATTCTCAAAAATGCTTTTCCATCCCCCAAATTTTATCTATTCACACCTACCATTGTCTTAGCATTGATATAACTAATAATATAAGTAACTTGGAAAAGTATAATACAAACACTACAGTATTTGTACAAGTATAATACAAACATTACAGTATATGTCTGAGTGTGTATATACAAATATGTGTATATATATACATATTCTGTGTATATTTACATATTTACATTTTAATGATGAAAGACCCACTTCCTGTTATGTTTAAGGTTTTCTAAGACTATAAATGATGAAACCATAGAAATAATTTATCTTTCTTTAGGTCATACTTTGAAAAGCCAAAACAATCAAAGCATAACTTTTAAAGAAAAAGTTAACTCTATATTCATATATCATGCCACCATGAGACACAATAAATGAAATCCACATCTTACCTAATTCTTATAAAGTTTGTTATGGGTTATGCAGTGGTTACTGCAAGTGCCATATGGATTATCCACATCAACAATGTCCACTGCATTTTCTCAAATAATGTGAAAAACTTTCCTCTTGGGGAGGGAGGTGGATTAAAAGTACAGGGAAGAATTAGATTCCAAAAGCAATGAAAATCCTCCTTAAGCTTTGGAATTAAACAAACTGACCTCTCTCCTCATGTACTGAAGAATGGAACGCAGCCCTTTGTTAATAAAGTTGGCTGCCCATGCCTCCAGCAAAGCTGACAATAACCTTGGGATTGCAACTGCCATGGCCACTGCTTACCATGCTGCCTCTGCTCTCAGAAGCCGCAATACCTATTCAAAGACAGTGGCCTCTTCCACTGCTGCTCACCCCAAAATTTAAGGCAGCAGTAAAAGTAAGGGAAGATGTAGAAGAATAAATGGTTAATTTGTTTTCAAAAACTAAGGAAGGGAGGATACATGGTAGACAATGGCAGAAAACATAGCTGAAGAAGTATGGCAATGACTAAATTACTTCATCTTCATGAAAGAAATGCAAGATGGCAGCAAACACCTAGGAATAGATTTGGGGGCTTTATTTTGCTTAGGGCTGAAAGAAAATGACTTCAATATACAATCATATCTTAAGTTTATAACATTTTAAAATATTTTAAAATATGTATATTTTCCAGTTTTATAAGAATTTGTTATTACTATCCCCATTTTTCCCTAACTTGCCACAGATTATATCCATGAGTCTCAATTTCAATTTCAGATAAGGTGGATTTTTAAAACTATATCAACGTTTCAAAAACAACCTTAACATATAAACTTAAAATGTTTAATAAAATTTTAAATATCTAAAATAATAAAAATATTTAATAATATCTAGTACAATATTTAACAGTAAACAATAATTAAAACAATGTAAAATATAAATTGACAAAAATTATAAACAACCCAGATTGAATCTTCAACCATTAATGGATAATACAAACTAATACATCCATACAACAGAGTACCACTTAGCAGTGTATAGGAACAAACAATTAATTCATTCAATAATATGGATGAATCTTGAATGTATTTTGCCAAGTCAAAGAAGCCAGACCCAAAAGGCTATAGATTGCATGATTTCATTTCTACTGTATCCAGAAAAGGCCAAACTATGCAGATGGAAAATAGATCAATGGTTGCCAAAGGTGAGGGGTTGGAAGTAGGAGTTGACAATAAAGAGGCAACATGTGAGAAATTTGGGAACTGATGGATCTGTTCTATCTAGAACTGTGGTGGTGGATACACAATTCCATGCATTTGTTAAAATCCATAGAACTGCAGCCCACAAAAGTAAATTATTTTACATTTTTTTTAGAATTTTACTGTATGTAAACTTAAAAAATATCCAGAATATGGAGGAAAAGATGGAATGCAAACTATAATAAATGAATCTAACTCTACTACAAACATATCAAATAACCATGCTGCAGGGAATGGGAGAAAAAGAACCTGACCTAAGCAACTTTGGAAAACTGGATACTGTAAGGTTGAAGTAAAAAAGAACTGTATACAGCACTTGGTAAAGTTGTTCTTCTCTCGGGTCTGAGTTAGTAATTCTGAAAATATAACTTATTTCTTAAAGGAAAACATCAATCATTTTATTTCTGTAAAACATCAAAAAGGTAAATGTAATTTCATCTTTTGCATCTCATTTGGATTGACCTACCATATAGGCTGACTTACCCTCCACTGTGGGCCAACTTTGATATGGATGGTTGTCTTTCTATCCCAAAGAATAGTGATGTCTTTCTCTGGAAAGTATACTACCATGTAGTACCCTGCCTTCCAAAGCTGGTATGTTGGTTTACTTTCCAGAAAAAAACCTGATCGTTTCTTCAAAAAAGAAAAAGCATAATAAAGAAAAAAATGAATTTCTTGTTTTCTCACCAGAATGTAAACATTAATTAATATCCATCAATAATTATCTATGTACTAGTATTTTTGCTTAGCCCTGTCTTTCCTGAATTTGGTAGTGAAAGACGGAACAAGTGCATAAAATAGGAAAATCATAAAATTGGTAACAAGATACAAACTGGTAGATAGGCTCAACATGGATAAATGAGCAAAGGGAAAAAGGTATTTCAGTTATAGAGAAGAGCACAAACAAGGCGTGGACATAGAGTACATTAGGGGGATATACCTGCTGATCCAGAAATTCTATATTGATGGTGAATAAATATGATTGAGTACTAAAAATGTATGACTTCACCTGAATAATTGAAAAACAAAAGCATAGAGTGTGTGTGTGTGTGTCTATAGAGAGAAAGAGGTGTTAAGGAGGACAGGGAGATGAATTTCCATAAAAGGAACTTAGGAAGGCTCTTTGCAAGAGGTGGAACATATATTACTGATATGTAAGAGGCCATGATAGGAAGATATAAAGGGCTGGAAAAGAGAATGAGGAAGAAGTCATCCCAAGAAAACGGAATCAGTTTGAATAAAGGCTTAGGGGCAGGAAGTTTAAGATTTGTTCAGTACTAAGGAGAGCACCAGAGAGCTACAGCATGGATTCCATGACAAGCATAGTCTGAGACCCTTTGCCATCAAGTTACCCATCACAATTAATGGCTGTTTTTCCATGTGCAAAATGTCCTCGATAAAGGCTTTTGAATAGTAAAATGACAGACCATGTTTGTATATTAAAAGAAAATAATGTGTGTGCTAGAAAGGATAATAGTAGGGAGAAACTAGAGATGGAACCCACTGGGAAAATTTAGAGTACCTTTAACCTAAAGTGAGAATATGCAACGTTCTTTATGGGCAAGGGCTATACCCTATAAAAGATTATGCTGAATCTGGCATTGAAATTAACTCACATAATAACTTTAAAAGTACATGGTTAAGTCAAAGTAAATAAAACAAATTTAACCAGAAGCAAAATAAAAATTGTGAAGGAGATATGAAGTCCTTTGGTTATTTTTCTCCCCCAAGTAAGAACAAAAGCATAGTTTGGAAACACTGTACTAGAGTGTACCGTTTTATAAATATTTCATAGGGCAAATTAAATAAACTCAGTCACATCCATAAGGAGTTTTCAGTCTCCTAGATCAAGGTCATACTTATAAGCGCTCGGTATATTGTATAGGACAGTATGAATTGTTAATGGACTCTACCTAACCTCATTTCCTTCTACTTCCAAGTGCCAAGTTGGAGTTATAGGGCAATGCCCTCAGTACCTGTGAGGGTCTGCACTCAACCTGGAAGTACCCTGTGTCTAAGTGAGCAAGGCATTAAATAATAAAGAAAAAACACTATGCAGGTAAAGAAAGACTAAAAAACAAAGGAAAAAAATTTTCCCTGTTTGATCAAGGGCTCTACATTTTCATTGTTCACTAGGCCCATAAAATGTGTAGCCTGTCAGGCCCCCATATCACCCTCTGCCATAGAACCTATTTTTATCATTTTGATTACACTTTTCAGGACCTTTCTATTATCTGATTTGTCTTTGGTATTATTATCTCTCTTCCCCACTACATGAACGTTAACTCCTAGAAGGATGCACTTTGTCAACTTCATGGCAGTATCTGCAGCTTCTAGATCAAGGGTAACATATATTTTTAACACCTTCCTGCACTGGCCTGTTCTTAGTTCTCAGCTTCCAGCCTGAACAGCAATAATCAAAGTAAGTAAGTGAAATGTTGTAGCTTGTAGCTCCTTTTCAATCCATGAAATACTTTTTTCATGTATTTTCCTATTAAACTTCCCTCAGACTGGTTGACATATCACTGGAACATGAAATAAATTTTTGGATAAGATCACTGGACTTCCTTCAGGTTGGTTTTGTATTAGTTATCCTGATGTAAAAGCACATCCTCTCTATCTGCCTGTAGAGCTAAATCCTTCATTTTTATTAGACAAGGCAGCTTGCTACAAGAGAACAATGGTCAAAAGGAGATGGTATACTCCTTACTTTTCAGATTAGGAAGTAAAGATGTTTCTCCTTATAAGGTTGAGGTATTATGAATTGGACCTCCACTTCAGGGGAGAATTATTGCACTTTAAATAAACTCTAGTGATGTTAGAAAAAGTAAGTTATAAAAGGCAGAGAATTAAAACTTTTAAAATACAGCTTAAACTCATAAAATGTTTATATGCTACATAGTTGATAAAATTAGAGTGGTATATTTATTGAAAAAATAACAGGTTTTTTTCCTTCCCCTGAATGAGCAATCCATCTGCCATAAAACAAATGGTACTTATTTTCAATTCTGATGCTCAAGAAAAAATATTAGCCAGAGATTTGTTAGGGTCAAACTATCTTCATGATTTTTCTTCATCTTACTTTATACTTCACAACTGATATGAAGGAGATTCATCAGCACCTGCATTCAGGTGAAAATTGGAAGACGAACATTACACAGAACTGCAATTACCACTTCAAAAATGTGTCAAACAGTCTTTATAAGAGCATTTACTATTTTCTCTTCAGTTTTTCTTTTTTTTAACACACCCTTTCTCTTAGAGAGAACCTTCACCTATAAATGAATATCCAGCTGATGGCTACACCAAACTGCAGTAACTACTTCAAAAAGATGTTAGCATGACTTGTACAAACTCTGTTTTGCTCAAATCTTGATTGCTGCCTGGTTGGTCTCAACATTTCTTACTGAGACATGAGCTAAGATCTATGGCACCGATTCTCAAACTTCAGTGTGCAGAATTTGCGGAACCATTGATATATTGATTGTCATCAACTTCAGCCATTCTAATTCCTGAGGTGGAGTCCAGGGAACCAGCTCTTATAATAAGTATTCTAGATGATTCTAATGCAGAAGTTTTGCAAACCAAACTGAGAAACGCTAGTCTAAAAACTCAAAAATAGGCCACTTTATAAAGGCCATATGTCACATCATGTCACTTAATTCCAAAATTTCTTCCTTGTAGAGTAAGTTCAAATATTATATTACACAGCCTCCTTGTCTACTGCCCTTGTCCCCAAGCTTCCTGCATGAAAGTCAATCTGGACACTCCTCCCTGAATCTCTTTGCCTCACCCTCCCTCCACTATCTCCATCCACATCAACCAAACGAAACTGCTTGAAGTTCTCCAAACGTGCCATTTTATCTTTGAACCCTGTTCCTTTCAACATGACTGTTCCTCTGTACTGATTGCCTTTCTACTCTCTCTCTTCACCTGCCTAATACCTACTCATCCTTTAAGACTCAGCTCAAATCATTTCCCCCAAAGCATGTCTTCTGAGCCTTCAAAAATAAGGAGGGGCTGGGCTTCCCTGGTGGCGCAGTGATTGAGAGTCCGCCTGCTGATGCAGGGGACACGGGTTCGTGCCCCAGTCCGGGAAGATCCCGCATGCCGTGAGCCATGGCCGCTGAGCCTGAGCGTCCGGAGGCTGTGCTCCGCAACGGGAGAGGTCACAACAGTGAGAGGCCCGCATATCGCAAAAAAAATTAAAAAAAAAAAAATAAGGAGGGTGAGGAGAGGAGGAGAGCCATTTCCCTTAATTCATTCTCTCATTTAATCCTCATGTGAACTTAGGAAGTAGATTCCATAATCATCTCAAATTTACAAACGGGAAAGCTGCAGCTTGGAGGGGTTAAATAAAGTTACCCAAAGTGACACAGTTAGCAGGTGACGGAACAGAGGTTCTAAGTGACTAACTGACGCCAGTCTATGCTCTTCACAGCTACCCTGAACACCCCAGGTTGGCTTAGGTCTTCTTCTTAGGGATTCTCCTGCTTTCCTAAACACACTCCTACCAGAGCACACCACACTGCACAGCCTCATTTACTTGAAACGTGTCCCTCACCTCAGTGTAAGTTCCTTAAAAGCAAGCACAGTGAGTGTCTTTTCACTGTTGTAGTCCCAATAATTAACACATAACTTTGTACAAAGTAGATATTATGAATAAATGAATGAATGAATGAATGAACTTTATTCCTTCTTTCAAACTGCACAGGCTCCAAGTATACAAGAATGAACAAATAAGACAGCGGTCTCAATTCTCACAGAACTCATAGACAAATAGAAAAGACACAGACCACCATACAAGGGTCCCCAACCCCCGGGCCTTGGACTGGTACCGGTCTGTGGCCTCTTAGGAACCAGGCCACACAGCAGGAGGTGAGCAGTGGGTGAGAGAGAGAAGCTTCATCTGTATTTACAGCCGCTCTCCATCACTTGCATTATCACCTGAGCTCCACCCCCTGTCAGATCAGCAGCAGCATTAGATTCTCATAGGAGCGTGAGCCCTACTATGAACTGCGCATGCGAGGGATCTAGGTTGCACGCTCCTTGTGAGAATCTAATGCCTGATGATCTGAGGTGGAGCTGAGGCAGTGATGCTAGCGCTGGGGAGCGGCTGCAAGTACAGATTATCATTAGCAGAGAGGTTTGACTGTGCGGAGACCATAATAAATCAATGGCTTGCAGACTCACATCAAAATCCTATCAGTGAGTGGCAAGTGAAAACAAGCTCTGGACTCCCAGTGATTTTGCAATATGGCGAGTTGTATAATTATTTCATTATATATTACAATGTAATAATAATAGAAATAAAGTGCACAATAAAGGTAATGCACTTGAATCATCCCTAAACCATCCCCCAACCCCCCGGTCCGTGGAAAAATTGTCCAGTCCCTGGTGCCAAAAAGGTTGGGGACCACTGCCACCACACAAGTAATTTCACTAAAGTGTGATGCATGTCCTGACAGGGAGCTTGAGGACAAGAGGTGGAACTCCTTGAAGGAGATAAGATAAGACATATCACATAATAAGTTAAATGGAAAGGCTGATCCAGGTAGGAGCAATGATGTTGAAGAAGAACCAGAGGTGAGAGAAAGAATATAGAGCATGTGAAGAACTGATAAAAGCTCCAACTTCTGGAACATGGGCTTGAAGCAGAAAGTGATGAGAGGTACAGCAGGAGAGGCAGCAATGGCCATACTGGTGAGGCCATGTAAGGGCAATGGGAAGTCACTTGAAAGTTTTGAAGCACTAGGGTCTCAGGAGATTACATTTCCATTTTAGGAAAACCACCCTGGCTGCAGTGTGGCAGGATGGATCAGAGGGGAAAAACTGGAGGCCAGGTGTCTAGCTTGGAGAATGTTGAAGTACTCCAGGTAACAGGTGAGAAGGAAAGAATCAGCAAATGAAGAAGTGGAGTATAAACAAAAGAAACAAATCAAGTATGATTTACTGAAACTACATAAAATGACAAAGAAAAAATTTCAAACCTAGTAACCACTTATAAAGAAAAGTACCCCCACAATGTTTCTATTTTATTTTCAGTATCCTTAGGGCAAGTTAAAATGATTTACAAGAAATAATCCACTAACCTGTTTGTAAGGAGTATCATTCAGGTAAATTTCAGTGTCCCCAACTGAAATCAAAACACTTTTAGAACAAACAATATCGTTGTCAAAGCATTTCTTGTTCTGGCCAATGACAGATATACCTGAATCATCTGTACTCTGAAATGTCAAAAATATTATATTAATACAAATGTATATTATATATAATTTTTACTTATTTTTCATTAACAAATCTTAAAGAAGTCCAAGATTTACAATGAATTGTACTGAAATTGAAATACAACTTACCTCTAAAATAAAAATCATTTTGATCTAATAATGTGAAGAATTTAATAAAAGTATACCAAGATAGCTCAATCTTTAAACATTTATCTATAATATCTCCTGTTAAAATGTTGTTCCAACAAGCATTTTTTTCCATTTTATTTTTACAGCTCAAATTTATCAACCAGCTTCTTCTTATCAAATACCCAACAAGACCTGTCACTTAGGGGAATTTTAAAAGAAATATTTTCATTTTAGACAACATCTTTTGTTTTATTTTCAGCCAGTTTTCTGGCTAAATAATTATTTGCCTACAAGATAAAATTGCAATAAATATAAAACTTTGACACTGTATTAGTAAATAAAATGATGCATATCATTTAAGGGCTTCCTTCCAACTTTACATGCATTTTCTCATTTAATTCTTATGATAATTCTTGAATTATGTATTATCTCCATTTTACAGATCAAGAAACAGAGGTTAAGAAGGATTAAATGAATGTCCAAAGTCACTTAGCTAAATAAGGGCAGAGGCACAGTTCAAAACCCTCTTTTTTAATGCCACTTGCAGAGAAATTAGGAAGAGTTTAGTAATGGTTGAGGAGAAAATTCAGTTGCAGGTTATAGGAACTCCTTAGTTCCAGAGACTATTATTTAGTGCCACACACTAACGTTTTCACCAGTTACCTCACCCTCACCTTCCTTCAGCCACTCCCCTCTCCATCCACTAAGAACTCTCTCTCTGGAAACAGGGTTTTTAATTTTTATCCCAGTTTGATAGATGGACTTCAATAGTTCTACAGACTCTGGAAGTTCATTGTAAAATGTTGTTTTTGAGTATCTGTATTTTTCTAGGAAGAAAGTCTATGATTGTCATCAAATTTTTGAAGTGGTCCTTATCGCCCCAAAAGTTAAAGCCACACTGCCCTGAGTCCTTCCACTACCTAGTGGAAGGTGGGAATTTCATCAGAAGGAAAGTAACAATTCTCTTTGAACTCAAATTCCAATTTTCAAAGGCTCACATACATTTCCTGAATCCTTTTCATTTTTAGATATATGGGGCAGTGTTTATTTTCAAAGTGAGAAGAGTCCTTAAATGTTTGGAAATCATATATGTCTTTTTTTTTTTTTTTTTTTTTTTTTTTTCTTTTTGCGGTATGCGGGCCTCTCACTGCCGCGGCCTCTCCCGTTGCGGAGCACAGGCTCCGGACGCGCAGGCCCAGCGGCCACGGCTCACGGGCCCAGCCGCTCCGCGGCACATGGGATCCTCCCAGACCGGGGCACGAACCCGTATCCCCTGCATCGGCAGGCGGACTCCCAACCACTGCGCCACCAGGGAGGCCCTCATATATGTCTTGATGTAAATTCTCCATACTTAGTTTTTTATACCACCAACAATATGAACACTAGCTCAATATATTTCTTGGTTTGGCCAAATTCTTCCTGTCTTATTAGTAATTACTATAACATAGTGCCTAGAGGATAGGTTTTCAATGAATGCTGTTGACAGAGTAATTAATTTGTCCCTCTGGGACCCAATTTTCCTTACTTCATAAGAACCGAGAGCTTTTTCTTCTTCTTAAACAATTCTTTTCCAAAGCATTGCCTAAACTTTGAAAAGGAGAGTAATAAGGGTCATCAAGATGATTATGGCACTGTATTACTCAAAAAATAATGCCACACTTTTCTGCCTTTATGAACAATTTTCAAAGAAGAAATATATATATAATTCAGGGTTTTGTTTTCCTCTTCCTCTTGGAAAGAGTCATTTAGATTAAGGGATGTGAAAAGCTGGCTGAAAGGATTCCTATTGCCCTTACATTTCTATTACTATTAATTAAAGTGCCTCAATGTCAGCTTTAATCCTTATATGAATTCAGAAATGCCAAGAAATATTCTATATTGTATAGTCTGCCTGGTGAGAAATGCCAAGAAATATTCTATATTGTATCGTCTGCCTGGTAATATCATGTTATGCTGACAGTAACTTGAAACTATCAAGTCCTTAAGAGTCACGTTTCTCCAATTTCCGTTTCCAATATATATTTCAAGTTAATATTAGGTTTGGAGATAATGCTAGAGTTGCTAAGCAACACAGTAAGTAACACAAAGCTAGAGGTAAAAGGTCAACAGCAATGTGCCACATAGATTCCTCAAACCCTTTATGCTCAGGTACTGAAAACACTGATAGAGAATATTCTCCCAAGTGATTCCAAAACATAAAATGTCAGCACCTCTCAAGGTAGTATATTTTTTTACTTGCTATGTCAGTCTAAGACCTGTCACAGTCCCAGCCCCTTTTAACGGTAACTATCCCACAGAAAGTCCCTGCTGATACAGTAGCCTCAGGCAGCCATGGTTTATGTTCCACAGCTGAATGGCCCCAAAGCAGCACATTCTTTGATGGGCCAAGGGATTTTTTTATGCAGGCAAAAAAAAAAAAAAAGACAACTGTAGACAATTAGATTATCTCTCACATTTGAACAAAAAGGAAGGGAAGGTAAACAAAAGATGGTATACTTATCATTTTTTAAAAGAATCCTTATTTTCTCAACTCTATAATGTGTTTTAGGCTTTAATTTGTTCCTTAATTTTACCATTTCCTTTTCCACTTACTTTTATTCCCTTAACATACATTTAAATTCTTATTAGTTAATTCCATCATCTCTTTCATAACTTCTGGAAGGCAGAAAATATTTTTATTTTATGGGAAGTAAATTTTATTCAGAGTGAAATCTTCATCTAATTTTTACATGTTATTTCTTTCTTCTCTATCTCTCTCTTCCTTTTTTTCCTGAAGTGCCACACCATTGTATAATTACTATGCCATTAATTTGCATTTTACTCTTATTTGACAGAGAAAGCTCTATCTAGCTCTATCTAGATCTTTACATTTGCCTAAATAGGGTGTAATGATTTCCTTTGACTTCTTTTCCTCTCTGTTTTCATTTCCTGTGGATGGATGGACAGATGGATGCATGGATGGATAAATACATACCTACGTACATACATAAATGCATACAGGGTTTATCCTTCAAGATATTATGAGATTACAAACAACTAAGAGTTTTATAGAGGAGACAGACATGAAAATGTGGAACTTGTGAGACCCAGTGTTCTAAGAAACTCTTGGAGAAAGAAGCCACCAGAGGAGACTGAGGAGTGGTCAAAGACCAGCAGAAGCAGTAGAATTAACTCAGAGAAGACAAAGCAAGAACCACTTCAAAAAAGGAAGATAGACATTTAAAAGGTTTAATTGGATTTTGCATAGGTCATCATTAACTTTTAAAGTGGCAATTTTATATGAATTTTGTGATTTGGTGATTAATAACTCTCCACCACCAGCCTAAGTTTCAAAGGACCCAAAACTGATATCTATGTTTGCACATTCTGTACCTCCACTTCGCAGTATAGGGCCTGACACATAGAAATCACACAAGAAATACTGACATGAAAAATGATGATATGATACAAGGTATAAAAATTTGAGAGCGATGAAATTAGAAGGGTTTTCAGAGACTTAAGGAGAGCACCAAACATTTGAGCTATCAACTGAACAGAATGTTGAAAAACCTAATCTAGAACAAGTTACAGGAAGAAACCTAGCAGTGACAGGGGCCTGTCCTAGATAATGGAAGTAGAGTGTGGCTCTGCAATCCGGGAGTTGGAATATTAAATTTCCCACTTTTGCTGAAAACATCCAGTGTCCTCCCTCTCTTTGAGCTTACAGCACAGGTCAGGTTGCTGTTTGGTTTCTCAACTCTTTTTACTCTTAAAAAAGTCTTACCTCCCAGGAAATACAATCATGAACTTTGTCCTAGATTTGCTTCAACACACTTAAAAAATAATGTGCTATATTCCTTGTGCTATTTAAAGTATAGCATAAACAGCCTCCAAAATGAATAAAATATCAGAGAACTTGAATTGTTAAAGTGTTTTTTTTTTTTTTTTTTTTGCGGTACGCGGGCCTCTCCCATTGTGGAGCACAGGCTCCGGACGCGCGGGCCCAGCCGCTCCGCGGCATGTGGGATCCTCCCAGACCAGGGCCCGAACCCGTGTCCCCTGCATCGGCAGGCGGACTCTCAACCACTGCGCCACCAGGGAAGCCCAAATTTTTAAAGTTTGATAAACATCAACAAAGATAGGGCAAGTATTCGCTGGAATCAGATTACATTTAAAACTCCACTGGTGGTCCAGTGGTTAAGACTTTGCCTTTCAATGCAGAGGGTGCAGGTTTGATCCCTAGTCAGGGAGCTAAGACCACACATGCCTTGTGGCCAAAAAAAAACATAAAACAGAAGCAATATTGTAACAAATTCAGTGAAGACTTTAAAAATGGTCCACATTAAAGAACAAAAAAGCTCCACAATCCAGAGATTAAAAAGAAAAAAAAAACCTTTACAATTCCTTCAATATGTCAGAGTCAAGTAACATTATACTTTCAAGATGAAGCTGAATAAGTATTAATTTTTAAAAGTCCAATTGGCAAATAAAAGGGAAATTTTTATGAATTTGATTACTAGATCCTTCACAGGGCCCAAAAAACTAAATGATAAGTTTTACCAGATAAAAATGCATTACAAATGACAAAGTCTGGAATTTGTAATCAAGACAAGGAGGAAAGAGAGCTGCTTGACAAGGAAGAAGGAATTAAATATGATATTCACAGAAGTGATTCTTGCCTATGAAAAAGCAGCAAGTAAATGAATGGTGCTGGCAGCCATTCTATCCTTCTCAAAGGAAATGCTGATTCTTAAAAAATTAATTAATTAATTAAAATTGCAGCAGAAAATCTCCAAGTGTTGAGAAATTTACTTTCTGGAATGATAATATTTCAAAACCATGACTATTAGGTTTCATTGGTTAATCACTAATTTGTCTTCGGTATGAAATAATTACTCCATGGTCGAATAAAATATTTCTTGGCTTATCAAGTATATGTTGGTCATGCTGGAGAGGGTGTGGAGAAAAGGGAACCCTCTTGCACTGTTGGTGGGAATGTAAATTGATACAGCCACTATGGAGAACAGTATGGAGGCTCCTTAAAAAACTAAAAATAGAACTACCATACCACCCAGCAATCTCACTACTGGGCATATACCCTGAGAAAACCATAATTCAAAAAGAGTCATGTACCACAACATTCATTGCAGCTCTATTTACAATAGCCAGGACATGGAAGCAAACTAAATGTCCACCAACAAATGAATGGATAAAGAAAATGTGGCACATATATACACAATGGAATATTACTCAGCCATAAAAAAGAAACAAAATTGAGTTATCTGTAGTGAGGTGGATGGACCTAGAGTCTGTCATTCAGAGTGAAGTAAGTCAGAAAGAGAAAAACAAATACCGTATGCTAACACATATATATGGAATCTAAAAAAAAAAAAAAAGGTTCTGAAGAACCTAGGGGCAGGACAGGAATAAAGATGCAGACATAGAGAATGGACTTGAGGACATGGGGAGGGGGAAGGGTAAGCTGGGACAAAGTGAGAGAGTGGCATGGACATATATACACTACCAAATGTAAAACAGATAGCTAGTGGGAAGCAGCTGCATAGCACAGGGAGATCAGCTCCGTGCTTCCTGACCATCTAGCCTAGCAGGGTGGGATAGGGAGGGTGGGAGGGAGATGAAAGAGGGAGGAGATATGGGGATATATGTATATGTATAGCTGATTCACTTTGTTATACAGCAGAAACTAACACACCATTGTAAAGCAATTATACTCCAATAAAGGTGTTAAAAAAAGGCATATACAATTCTAAAATTTGAAGCTTTAGACTTTTAATATTCTTTATATCTTATTTTTACCACATGAACCCTAATGACAGATCTTAACCCAGATATTTAATTAGGTATCCAAATGTTGGAATAACATTTCCTGCAACATGTCTTCTCATATACAGGTAGGCATGTCTCATTAAAATCTGAGACTGAACATTATGTATGCATTTTTACAGAAGGATATAGTAGAAAATTAAAGTGATGATAGGAAATCAGGTTTATAAAATCTAAAAGCCAAACCTTAATGGCTCTTGCCTGCTAAATAAAATGGCACTGTTATATTGCAGCACCAATAAAAAAAGACTGCTAGGGCTTCCCTGGTGGCGCAGTGGTTGAGAGTCCGCCTGCCGATGCAGGGGACACGGGTTCGTGCCCCGGTCTGGGAGGGTCCCACATGCCGCGGAGCGGCTGGGCCCGTGAGCCATGGCCGCTGGGCCTGCGCATCCGGAGCCTGTGCTCCGCAACGGGAGAGGCCGCGACAGTGAGAGGCCCGCGTAACGCAAAAAAAAAAAAAACAAAAAACAAACAAACAAACAAACAAAAACACTGCTACCATCATTCAGCATCAAACAGAAGAAGATACTTTCATTTTGTCAGGAATCAGAGTTGAGACAAATATTCTACTTTCTGCACAATCACTTTTCTGTATACTTGAAGCTAACACAACATTGTAAATTAATTATACTTCAATTTAAAAAAACAATAATTGTTTGAAAATTCAGTGGTAAATACTATGATTTCTCTACTGCAAAGACAAATGAGGAGTTAAGGAAAAACCAGGTAGATCAAATAAGTACTCGTTAAGAGTTCACCAAATGCCCAGCATTTTGGAAAATGACTGGGGGGAGGAAAAAAGAAATGTAGGTCCTGATCCTTGTTTCAAAACTTTAGAATTTTCTTGCAAAATTCTATCTTAATAAATAGAGAAGGCGTGTTTTTGTTAACGCAGTTTACATTTAATAGGCCCTAAAAATTGTTTATTAAATGAATGAAATGATAATGCATATGAGCAAAGACCATTGTCACACATTGGAAAATGTTTGCAGTGATGGTGATACATGAACAAGGTTTAAAATGTTTTTAGTAAATACTTCTAAATAATTTTTTCCCTACACAAAATGAAAACAAAGTTTGGCAGAAGTTTTGTTTTGCTACTTAAAATGAAAGCATAAAAAGCATCATTAATTAACCTCAATGACATATCCAATGGGAACATGTCATGTTTGATACAATATTGTCAATGATACTTTGTTTTTTCTAGATGTGACAAAGTTTACTATTCAGAAGAAGAGAATTTCAAAAATAGTTAAAATTAGTTTTTTAAAGAAGAAAATGCTTTACATCCTTGCTATTCAAAGAGTGGACTATGGATATGAATCATCAGGGTAGTTTATTAAAAATTGCAGAATCCAAGATACTGCTCCAAACACATAAAATCAGAATCTATATTGTAACAAGATTTCCAGGTGATGTGCATACATACTAAAGTTTAAGAAGCACTGTTCTACATACTTCATGTTAAAGGCATGTATATGCGTTTATAACAAAGATTACTAATTAAGTGTAAGCTTGTGATTTCTACCCTCTAAAAAAATGGTTAAAAAACGGAGCAAGTAACTTTTCAGCGCTTATAGTACAACCATAATTGTGCTAGCCCTTATGAGGAACCAAAAGCAGTATAACGCAGAGCTCTGATATAAAATGATACACAATCTAATTGAGCACACATAAAATAATCAGAATATAATGGGCTGCTTGCTTTTGACATGATGACTATTAAATACAATAGGATGTGTAAGAACAGAACAGATAAATGTGAACTAGAAAAGTTATTCTGAGGGAGTAGAGGCAGTCAGGTACAGGAAAATACCCTGAGAAAAGACCTAAAGGAGGGGTGGAGCTAACTGAGACCCTTGAAAGATTATCAAAGGGTCTCAAGGGAAATTTGATTTTATGGAAGCTGGTAATTGGGAGTCAACCATAGTTCTTAGAAAGCAATGACATGATAGCAATGTGAGTCTTAGAAAGATTAAGAGAATGAAAAAAATGTATTATTATAGGGATGAACTTGAGTCAGAAGAGCCTAGAAGTTGAAGGTCAGAGCTGTCCATGTCGATTTGGAACTCATCAGCTTGTAGATGAGGTTAAGATTGTAGAGAGGGATGATCATACCAAGCATTAGGAGAAAAGGGCAGAGAGCCAAGAACAGACATCCAGTTCAGTCAACATTCAGTGAACAACTATGCTCCCAGCACAAGGCTCTACACTGGTAAAACAATGGTGACTAAGGTTTGGTCCTTGCCCTGAAGGAGTCAACTCAGTCATCTATGGTCTGGGACTTATGCTAAAAGAAAAGGCAACAAAGAGACAATGGAGAAACCAGAAGAGACACTGAAGGGCTCCAACAGCATAATATCTAGAAAGTCAAAGGAAGAGGGATCTTAAGGAATGTCAGAGACACCTAAATATCAAGGGAAGTAAGGATTTGGTATAAAATCAGTCTGATGCATTTTGAGAAAAAAAGTATCTGTTTATGTATTCAAATCTCTAAATTGTTATTTACTTTTCCAAGCTTCTCAATTTACAACCTAAACTTCAGGGGACAAGAAAATTCTCATGTAAAATTGTTTGCTAAATAAGCCTTGTTCTAAGAGGACAAATACTCATAGAATGTATATGTATCACTGTGCTTTTCCTATGCTCCAAATAGTATCAAAACCACACACACACACACACACACACACACAAAACCCCTATAGGCAACATGTCATCTTCTATAATTATCTAACTGCCAAATCCATTCCCAGGGATCTATTCTTTAAGAAACTTAAAATTGTTCATAAAGAAGGCTAAAAATAGCACTGAAAGGGAAACCCAGTGATTTCCATTGAGGCTATAGATTTTACTGTTTTCTATTTAATGTAACTAATACAAAATGGGAATATGTCTACTTTCTTGACATATGCTTAAAGAACAGGATCATACATGAACCTCTAAAAACATAAAAGCCTTACCCAGAAAAAAACACAAATTCAAGATAATCACAGGTTACCTTGCTGGAGAAAAGGATGTTATTTTGCTTATTCTTGTGCAACTTCTTCCTAAAGCTTACATTATTCATTTAGAAATTTAATTCTGGGATCAATGATATCTAAATAAAATTTAGGGATACAGAAAATCCGAATGCATTAAAGATATGAGAAATTTTAAGGATTTTATCAGATATACAGAGCCCAGGGTTTGCCAAAGCATATCATCAAAATAGCATGTCTAGAATTGAGAACAATGTCGTTTTGATTGCTACAGCTATAAACAATACGTGGTCCAATACATGATTTAATGTCTTCTATTTGTATTCACCAAGCTAAACCAATAAAAATAAAAATGGCTGATATTTATTGAGCAGTTACTAAATAGCAAGCACTCTCTGAGAGTTTTACATATATTTATTTCATTCAATCCTAAGAACTACCCCAGGAGATAAATACAATTATTATCCTCATTTTACAAATGAGAAAAGAGAGGCACAGAAAGTTTACGAATTAGCCCATTACTTATACATAATAAAACTTTACAGTGAGTCAAGGAAATTAATTTTAAATTGCTATAACTTTTATAGGTTTTAGTAATGATACATGGATTTGATAGGCCATGGTCCACCATACTTGTTTTTCACATTGTATTTACATAATTTTAAGTAAAAGGAACTAATTGTGACATACCTTTACCAAAAATACCTGGCAATCACTGATATAATCATATTCCAGTCCATCAAAAGTATGATAATGACGGTCCCCATATATTGTGCACACTGCTGGGCATGGATAATACGTGCAGTTGAACATTCCTCGTCGACAAACACTATTAGAAAATAATACAAACACTGTTACCTTTCTAAGAAACCTGGCTCTAATTAGTATTCTTCAGGCAGCATAAATATTGGAAGGTTTGTATTCAAAAGCATCCACTGCGCCAATAGCCCTTATAAATACGGCCAATTCATTCCGAAAACATTTTCTTACAATGATAGAGAAGGCATATATTTACCACTTTGTCTAAATAAATTACCAGACATCACAGCCAAGCCTGGGAATTGTGCCTGGGTCACACAGAAAACAGGTGATGGAATGAAAAATTAAACATACGCCTGCTGGTGGCTAAAAGACCACAATGCCACCTCATCTACTGGAGTCCATTTAAATACCTTAGACAGGACTTGTTCATGAACTTAGAATTTTTATCCACAATTCAAGGAAACTGTATTTCAATTTTATTTTATGGCTTATTTCCAAACAGAAAACTTTCCATCAAATGTGACCTTCTCTTTGGAACACTTATCACTTTCTTATAAACTTGAGATATGTTTTTCCTATTAAATTTTCAAATTGTCATAGTTCATTTTTTTCTCCTGGGTTGAACAAATAGGAGTAAAAATAATGATCTCCCTGAAGGTAGTAGCTCCCAATCAACTCCTGAAAGCCTTTAAAATCTTATTTACTCAGACTTCGTTTGCTTTTTGCTGAAATCAGTCACATTAAGTAAATACAAGATGACTGAAACTAATACAATTTCTTAGGAAAATTGTGAAATAAACAGATCTCATTACCAGGTATAACATGGTGTAGCAATCACTTCTCCCGAGAGGTACTCCCAATCTTTCCAGATACATGGACAGCTTTCAGGAACATAACACTTTCCTTTGTGCTCGGCCATTCTTTCAAGTGAAGAAGTAAATGCTATTTAATATAAACTACTAATTTCAGTTTTTTAAACAATCAGCAATCTTGTCATATTCAAAACCATCTATATTTGTTACAGCTGTCGTAAGCATGTTCTGTCTGACCTATGGAGGGGTCGAATCCAGTCTTTCTCCCCTATTTTACCACACAGTACCTTTCACATCAAAGAAATAAATAAATGCCAGGCAAATGACTGGATGCAAAATTTTAAACTTTTTGTTATCACTTAGTACAATAAAAGGGAGACAGAAGCCTAAATTTCCGGGTAAAGTGAGATATTCTGAAAAAACAATTAAAGAGGAAGTAAGTCTCCCTTTCTTTAATATTTGCTACTTGATAGAAGAGTCTGTGAGTCTAAGAATTTTTTTACAAAATAGTGAAGTATGAGCTGGATAACATTTTCTATTACAGGATAGAGAGAGTAATCAAAAGCTTCTTTTGTTAGTGCTTAAAGTTAAAAGCCATGAGACTTTAGGTGTGTCTTGAATAAGAAACCATTATATCGAGTGTTTCACATTTTATTATTAACATATCAAGTTTTGAATGTTGGTTTCTTCAAAGTGTAATTTCCTTCATGAAAGATTACCCCATAAGAAAGTACCTTAAAATACCTCTGAATACAAAAATTAAAACAAAATCATTATTCATAATCTCAAGGAAAAATCAATTTGGGTATATTATCAAAATATTTTGATATGAAGATAAAATAAATACATATTATAGATAATAAATATTTCAATACCCTTAATATAAATATATACATATATTTTTCAATATTCCTAAAATCTTTTCTCAAAAATAGCTTCCATAAATAATAAAATACTATTAAATACATACAATAAGTTAAATATATAATAGTATAACTATAATAATAAAAGAAATTAAAATAATAAATAATGGATGATAAAATAGTAATAGCAACATTCAAATCTAGCTAGTAAAAATAGATAAGATACATAGTTTTTTTTCTGAACTTGCTTTAAAATGTGAGAATTCTGTGTTGTCCAAATTAACATAGAAGTCAGGATTCCTGACTTCCTGCCTCTTCTCTAAACTAGAAATAATCACATATGTTCCTTTAGTTCTCTGCTTCCTCGCTCATAGTTTATCTAATGTATATGTTATCCATTTGACTTTAAGTTTCACTCCGGAAGACCATGAATATCTTGTTAATGGTTGTGTGCCAATGCCTAGCACATAGCAGACACTCAATTGTTGAGTAAAGATGAAGAAATGAAACTGTTTATATAAATGATGCATCAACTCATTCAGATTTCTTTCTTTCAGACAACAGTGCCCTAGAGTCCATAATTTCTCCCCTCAACCTTTCCAAACTTCTAGCCACTTTCCCAGAGCATTGCATCTCTCTTCTGCCTAGAAAACTAAAAGATTTTTTTCTCATCACTCAAGACTCAATTTAGTGCAGTCTTTTCAGTGCAATCTTTTATGTACCACACTCCCTATACACAGCAGCCTGTACAAACCTTTATCGGAGGGTTTACCAGAATGAACTGCAAGTAATTCATTAAACGTCTTACAGAGAAAATAAGAACAATAACAACAACTAGTATTTCTGAGTGTTAACTATGGCCCAGCCACTGTTCCATCCGCTTTAAATACATCATTGACTCATCTAATCCTAGTGACAATTCCATAAGGTAGATTCTATTGTTAACTTATATATATTTATTTTAGCACCATCATCCCTGTGTCTTAACAGAATGTCCCAGATATTAGGTGCTTCATAAACACTGGCTGCTGAATTGTTTAGATAAGGGATGCCTCGCGGAAATGAACCACAATTCTTTTTTTTTCCATTCTCATTTCTTTTATTTTTTAAAATATTATTCATATTTTTAATTTTTAATTGAAGTGTAGTTAATTTATAAAATTATATTAGCTTCTGGTGTACAGCATAGTGATTCAGTATTTTTACAGGTTATACTCCATTAAATGTTGTAAGCACTTTTTTTTTTTTTTTTTTTTTTTTTTGTGGTATGAGGGCCTCTCACTGTTGTGGCCTCTCCTGTTGCGGAGCACAGGCTCCGGACGCGCAGGCTCAGCGGCCATGGCTCACGGGCCCAGCCGCTCCGCGGCATGTGGGATCTTCCCCGACCGGGGCACGAACCCGTGTCCCCTGCATCGGCAGGCGGACTCTCAACCACTGCACCACCAGGGAAGCCCGTAAGCACAATTCTTAAATAACCAGCCAAAGTAGTGGTTTTAAATGGTTACACTGATGACTGATGAGTTTTTCATAACTAATCAAAACTGGAAGAAGGAAGAAGAGAGCTGTAAATCACTGTGAATTGTCTGCTTTAAGCAGGTTTGGGAAGTGGGGTTAGTAATAAAATAAACATTTACTGAGCACCTACCATATGACTAGTGGGCTGCATATACTCAACCATCTATGAAGTAGATATTATTACACCCCTTTTAAAAAGACAAAGTTGAGACTCCAAGTGGTTAAGATTTGTCCCGAGGTACTTTACCTAATAAGAAAGAGGGCCAACATTTTAACCCATTTCTATATGACTCTTTCCACTGTATTACTTTCCATTTCTTTAATCCACAATGATTTCTGAGCTAAGGTATGCGGTCCATTTGTAGTCGATGAACTGCTGGCACTATAAGGAGCCCCATGGAAACAAGTGGCACCAGGCTTATTGTCCTAAAATAAGCCAGCCAAGGTCACGTGGAAGTCAGTACAAATCATACTACCAAGAACAACTTTATAATAGAAAGTTCCATGTAACAAAATTATTTCCAAACAGTGAGAGGCCTCTTAGTCAATTCCAACTGTACTTATTTCAATAAAATAAGAGGAGGTGGGAGGAAATTACTTTAAGCTTTTGTAATAAACTTTGACCAGTAAATTAATAAATCACCGTTGAACTAAACGTCGAAGGTGACAGCACATAGATATTGTTTTAAATAACAGCATCAACCACAGCACGTGAAACAGAATTAGGCTGTCGATTTCTTTAATCAGCCATGCATCCCTGAGTCATAATCAAGTCTAATCGAGCAAGCAATGTTCAGTTATTTTACTCCAATAAAGGTTTTATTTCCCTTGTCCTTTGTACTAAAATGTCTTCCTTGCTCATCTGCTGTATGACCTGATTTCTACCTGCCTTTATTTTCCCAGGCAAGGCCTTGTTCTTTCACACTCCTCCTATGTCCTTTCTTTCTAAAGAGATGGATACAGTCCCATTACTTGGCTCTTCAACCTATTCCAGATTGGGACCATTTAGACAAATGTGACTCTCCTGGGAAACAGAGCACAAAACCTCTCTCTTCTTTGCTCCTGGTTTATATGAATAGAGCCCAGGAATCGCTTTGTGTGAGTACGTTCATCGAGAAAGAATGGGTGACCTCTTTGCCTTAGGCGGCCCTCCCTCTGTGCACTGCCTCTATTCATTACCAGAAGAAGGAAGGCCAGTGAGGCCAGATTCCACGTGTGCCTGCAAGGAAGCAAATAGCCACCAGATTCTGTATTTACCTTCCATGTATACTAGGCATTTCTGCTACTAAAGAAAATGTACAAAGATAAGAGTAAATTATGCTGCCATAAAATAGTGGCCCATACTTATTGAGTGTATACACACACATACACACACACACACACACACACAGAGGCACACACACCACATTTCAAAATGCCTAACTGAGACTTTAAAGGAACTTGCAGAAAAATCACGCAGCTGATATCGGCAGGGCTGGGATTTGAAACAGGTGTGTCTGAAGCCAGAGCTCCCGCTGTTAGCCACTACCCTAAGTAGCCTCAACACACCATTTTCTGTAACATCCATTAGATAGATCAGTTGGCATCAATAATATAACTTAAAATCAACAACAGTAACAGCACAACAGAATATACAAAAGATATGTACTTCAAGTGTTTTGAATACAGAGTGGCTCACTATCATTTTCCCCAAATTGCAGTTGAATCAGGAGGTAAATGCCAAGTCCATCCTCTCACTGTCGTGGCCTCTCCCGTTGCGGAGCACAGGCTCCAGACGCGCATGCTCAGCTGCCATGGCTCACGGGCCCAGCTGCTCCGCGGCATGTGGGACCTTCCCGGACTGGGGCACGAACCCATGTCCCCTACATCGGCAGGCGGACTATCAACCACTGCACCACCAGGGAAGCCCCACTGCATTACTTTAATTATATTGTATACATAACATATTGTGACATTATTTAGTCATGTGTTATATGTGATATGCATCTCACACATAACATATGTGATATGTTCTATGAGCACAGAAAAATAATTACAACAGTCTTCTAGTTACCAACTCAAAGTGAACCACTAGTCAGAACACAATTTTAGCTATTCCTATAAATAATGTTTTTAAGTGCTCTTGTGTTTCCTATCAAATTCTAAACGTTCTGTATTATCAAGAAAAAGAGGCTTACCCTGGAGCACAGACACAGCCACTTATGCAGGGTGATGATGGGGCACAAGTGAAGTTCATAGCCAGGTTTGCACATGTAGTTTCACAATTTATACCACCAGCTGGTAATTCAGGGTCAGGAAACCTACAGTCGAAATACTGTTTTCCCTCGGGGCAGATGAGAACTGCAGGGACAAGGCACAGATAAAATACCCTTAACTTTGTATTTGTTCTACACATTTAATCTTATTGACATGCATTTGTCATCAAAACACAATTCACCATAGAATACAGTGCATTTAACAGTAATAACTGATCTGACTCTGTGATGTTTGGTTCATGAGCTTACAAACATTCCCTAGACAGATTTCCTTTAATCACCGAAATTTCCAAAATCTATTTTGAGTTTGAAAACTTTAGCTGCCTTCCAAAAGCAGTAACTAAACAACTAGTATATAGTTTTCTGAGATCAAGAACCAGGGTATTCTGATTAATGCAAACATACATTATCAATTTTTGAGGACTGACAGTACAGTATATTTAAACTTTACAAAGTTGCATGTTTACAACAAACACATGATACTTTTAGATCTCGCTTCACCTCAGAGTCCTTATTTACATTAGTCCTCACTATAATGTAGAAGTGCAGAAAACGGACATAATCACAGGCAGGCTGGGGCTTACATGTTGCTCCAGAAACTTCTGAGCTCAGAGGGATTAAATAACACCCCTTATCTGTGGCCAAAAGGAATCCTGGGGATTCCTCTGTGAGAAGTCTGGCCACCTGGGCATCCTTTTCTTCAATGCTGAGCCACCCTGACGCAAATGGGGCAAGGCAGGGAGGGCCTAGTAGCTATTGAATGTGTGTGTGGTCCATGAACATACACTGTAAAGAAGCCCTAGACAGCCTGAATCCTCATAACTTGAATCCAGGGCATATAATTTAAAGCTAATTTATAAAATATATTACATAACTGTGCAAATAAATAACAAAGCAATAGCGCACAATTAGTTTTAGCAGCCTACACTCTTCCTGCCCATTAAAATCAGCAAAAGGTAGTTTTGTTTAGTATTTGCCTAGAATTTCTCCACAGTGACCAAAAACTTGAGGCTTTTTGTGTGGTGAAAATAAGTAATATAAAGGGTCTCCTAATATATAAGATCTTCAGGAATGATATGCAATCATAAGATGATATTCTCAAGAGAGATGACAGTCGATGTCATTTTACATGCCATTTCTAATTGATGGCTGCTAGTACGAAAGCTTTGCTACTTATAATGTAGCCCAGGACCCGGTAGCATTAGCATCACTTCGGCCATCAACAGAAATGTTGCAAGCATCACCCCTGAGCTACTGAATCAGAATCAGCATTTTAGCAAGATCCCCAGGTGACTGTGCGTACATTAGAATCTGCTGGTCTGGAGTAGGGTTTCCCAACTGCTATTGCACAGGTGAGTTCTAACAGGTGTCTGGATACATATCCCTAAAGCTTTTGGGGCACCTGGGGTGGTGCTGGGATAGGCGGCATCAAGGCAGCATCCCTGGGTTGATCAGCTCTGCCCCTAAGAAGCCTTATATGTCCACCCCACACTGTCCTACAAATATTATAATTCCGAATGTGAAAAAAGTTAGGAAGCACCAGAGTACCCTGTTGAGAAACATTCTAAGGCTATTCCTCCATGCACATTGGCAAAGAGGGCTGTGACAGATTAATAACTTCTGCCCTAAGCGTAGGAGCAGTACTAGAGGCACGTTCTCTTTAAGAAAACATCTATCTAGATCTTACCAGCAGAGGGTGTTGCTAATTCATCACATTTCACAGTCCCATTTGAACACTGGCTGGTAGAAGTAAACAAATAGTTAATTCATGAAACCAAACCTCAAGTTTTTTCTGTATTTCAAAGACAATATAACATGCAAGAATTGACAAATACAATTTTTCCTTTTTACAAATAAGTTATTGATTTAGGTCCAATTCGAAGAGAGCTATTTCAGTTCAACACATTTTTATCAAACGCTCATATATATGTGGGGCACTGTGACAGGCATGGGGAATTCAAAGACCAAAATTCGTAGTCTTTAGCCAAGTGCCTACTATATTCTAGTAGGAGAGAAAGACATACAAATAAATAATTTAGCCAGTGTGACATGCAACATACAAACGTTTAAGACATAGAAGTAAAGCACCAAAAAATGTTTAAAAATCTGTTAGCAATTGACATCAGGGCAGTCAAAGAAGATAAAGTCGGGAAAATTTTGAAGAAGGGATGGAGGTTACGATATAGATTAAAGTAGGAAGGCTGTCACACTGAGTGGAGATGTAGTACAAAGCCATGTAGGGGTAGGACAGCTTTCCATGCGATAGAGTGCCATGTGGGAAGTGACAGTGGATGCAGATGGCAAAGAGTCAAAGGCCAGCTCCTATTAAGACACTAAGAATTTATCCGTGAAGTGAGTCACTAAAGACCTTAAACACAGATGTGATATGGTTGGTTTGAATTCTAGAAAAGTCATTCTGGCAGCAGTGTGGAAGACAGAGTGAAGTCTAATCTTGCAACCTGAGTTCGAAAGTCAGGGCATAAGGCAAAAACCAAATTCAGGCAATGTGAATCTTGAAAATTACTTAAGAAGATATCATGATAAGGAAAAATACACCAGTTCTCAATAAGCCAGTGGATAAGCCACAAAACTAAAACCCCTCGGTAACTTACAGTATTTGAACACTCATCTCATCCTTAACTTTTATTTGAGACTCAAACTGATCAAAGGCCTTCCATTTCACTATTTGAAACTTCAATTCATAGCTCTTTTCTGCAGTTTTGAGCACAAGACTTAGGCATTCCATGTTGAAATGTAATATACACATGTGGTTTAATATATATATATATATTACGGTTTAATATATATATAAATGTAATATATATGGTTTAAAAGTTTATATATTAAGGTTATCTGTATTTTTCAAATTATAGGTGTAATATTTCAATTTATGGTTTTGGTTAAGAAGTTATATGATTACATGTTATTTGTCAAGAACAATCACCATCACTGAAATCTACCATAAGCCTGAGGGCGTTGGGATGAGCTCCCCAGGTTGGTAAATGCTGCCTCTGTAATGACACCGACAGTGAAATCTGCAAGGAAAAGAAAGGGTTAAATTAACAAAATAGGATACAAATTTTTTAAAAAACACTGAAATTCAAGCAGACCATATGCTCTGTACTGATAATTTTTTTTTTTTTTTTTTTTTTTTTTTTTTTTTTTTTTTCTTTTTGCGGTATGCGGGCCTCTCACTGTTGTGGCCTCTCCCGTTGCGGAGCACAGGCTCCGGACGCGCAGGCCCAGCGGCCATGGCTCACGGGCCCAGCCGCTCCGCGGCATATGGGATCCTCCCAGACCGGGGCACGAACCCGTATCCCCTGCATCGGCAGGCGGACTCTCAACCACTGCGCCACCAGGGAGGCCCCTGTACTGATAATTTTAATGCACAGTCTAACAATGACATTACTCCATGAGATTCCATACAATTCTGTTATACAAATGTGAAGCCTTGTGCAGCTTTAGATTTTGTTTTCTAAATTCAAGCTCTGTATTGTTTTAGTGACAGAACAGACTGTGTTATTTTTGTCACCAAATAAAAAGTCCCTGAAGGCACTTCAGAGAAACACAACTGGTATATCATTTAGCCTTATGTAGACAACAAAAGTCTTTATGTCATATGAGATTTGAGAAATTTCTGAGCGCTGAGAGACATTAAAATCCTGCTAGTAAAATCTGCCACATGACCGTGAAACATAAACCTTGCTATCATTATTGATATGGCAAAAGCAAGTGGAGATAAACGTCAGGATTAACCATCAGATTCCTTAGCTCTTTCTATAGAGATTTTGTGAATACATATAAATAAATAAAGGTAAAGACATTAAGAAATATTAAAGAAACAACTCACAAGCAGATCTTTGCATATATGCACACTTATTTCATGGAAAAAGTGACTGTTTAATAGTGGAAAAAATTTATGGTGCTGAGTCAATTAGATAAAAAACAGAAAGAAAGGAAAGAGGCATGGTAGCCCATTTATCCTGTAAGGGAGAAAAGAGATAAAAACTGGACGCTGTCAACCCACTCCTGTGACGTACATGGGCACACAAAAGCTAAGTGTGTCTTCATAGTATTTGCCTTCGGGACAGTTGCAGCCTTCAGCACAGTCATCATGACACTGTTCTGGGGAAGAGAGAGAGATGCAGGCGCGGCGACAGAAGGAGGAGCAGTGATGGTACATCATGCCTTTCTGGCACACCACCCCTGAGGACGAAGAAGCATCAGTTGAGAAAGATCTCCACAGGGCCGAGAAGCATTTTATGCTGGGTTATAAGTCTATGATAGACATAAATCATGAAAAAAGAAGATATCTTACATCAATAAACCTAGAACATTACAGAATCCTATATCATAAATAAATAAATAAAATAATTCTTTGCCTCAGTGTAACAGAAGAACAAAATTTCTATGTGACATATATTTAAGTGTGACATTCCATAACACTCTTTAACAGCCTGTGCTATAATTTTTAAAAATATTTTTAAGGTATTTTATCCATGTAAATAAACTTCCTTTCCTCACAGTTTAAATTTATTTACTGCTATACTGACACCACCTTCTTCTCTGACATTATTTAATCCTAAGTAAACTTTTAGTCCTCTGCAAATAGCACAAAACTTGACTTTATCAATCTGTACTCACAGCTCCTGTTTTTTGCCTTTTTAATCATGTTTGCACTTTTTGCTAAACTCTCCAATTTCTTTTTAGAACAAACTGAACTGATTACAGTAGGCAAACTAAAATAATCTAAAAACACACTTATACAAACAAAAATGCTGGATAAAACACAACTGAAATAATGTTAAATGTATAATTGATCTTGTGAGAAAAAAATGGGGGTGGAGGGTAACTTCTCCACACACCAGAAGTAAAGAGAGAAATAAAATTCAGAACTTTAAGTAGAGGAAGGGAGGATGGGTCCCAGTAATCTTGGACCTGATATTTAACTCTTAAGGAAATGGAAAATGAAAGTTGGTCCTTTTCAGGGCAAGGAATTGGGAGACCCTTAACTTGGACCTCCAAAAAAATCTCCATCGTCAGTTGAAAAGATGGACTACAGCAGAGGTCAGCAATCTTTTTTTGTAAAGAGTTAAATGGTAAATAGCTTCAACTTTTCTGGCCATACAGTCTCTGTCACAACTACTCAACTCTACCCTTGTAGCTCAAAAGCAGTCATAGACAATATGCGAACATATGGGCAGTAAACTTTATTTCCAAAAACACGGGAAGCCCAAGGGTGTAATTTGCCAACTTCTGGACTAGAAGAAATCTGCTCATAGTACAGGGAGATGCCAGGAAAGCTCCTCTAACTCTGTGGGGTCTCTGATGAAATAAAGTATCCTCTGAGAAATCAAATTCCTGCACAGGTTTGGTATATGAATTTACATTACTTTTATATTTACATTATTTTTGTCTTAGAAAGCCCAAGCTGAGAAATTAACATCAAAACTGGCCAGTGTTACTCCTGGAATAATAGGAAAAAGTTTTTTGAAACCACCGAGGGATGAAGAGATGGAGAGAATGATGCTCCTGAAACCCAGGTCACAGAAGATTCTAATGGGGCTAAGGGGAATGGGCAGTCTTGACAAAGAAAGATTAAATCATAAAAGAAATTATAGAACAGTAAGGAAAGGAAACAATCTACTATGCATGATAACAACAGACATCATAACCAGGAAAATTCGAGCCCTAAGAACTTGAGATAATAATTGCCTGTTGCATAATTTACCTATTTACCTACAAATCTGTGTCACTACACCACATAATGCTTTCCCGTACTTTCCAATATTTAGAACATTTCTATAAGAATTTTTTCAAATGTTTCAAATTATTTCTGTTGCATATTTCAAACCATACAACTACACTCTAATTTTGCTTATGGTAAAAATAGTCAAAAGCCATTGGTCTTATCCAGCAGAGCTCCAATTTTAAGAAATAAAGTATTTCACTTTTTTTCATGTTTACACATTATAATAAGTCAAACAACTTAAGCAAATATTGCCTTTTTATTTAAAAAAATAGCGGTAATTACAAATACAAAAATCTCTAAAGTGTTATTTGATCATCTTTATCAGTGACAATGCCATCATACTCACCACAGAATGAAATCTGAACTCTGAAATCGATGGGAACACCACGCTGGCCACAGAGGTAGGCATAGTGGGCAAGAGCATTGCATAGGCAGGCGCTTCCGCACTTGCATGCATCATGGCGGCATAGCTGATAGTACAGCCCAGGGCTAATATGGATGTGGCAAGGAGCAAAGAGCTCTTGGTGGATAACATCACAGTGTGCTGCATATCCAACTAACAGACAAAGAACCCCATCAGCACTTCATTTACTAGTCTAGCTAGTATCAAATACCCCTAAAGTATCAAATTCCAGCACTATCCAAGCATCTTGCTTTCCTAGAAATACACTGTACTGCATATTGTTTTCAATAAGAGCCAATATTTTCAGCTTATACTTTTTTGGTTTGTTTTTACTTTCGGTAATATTGCTAACAGTACTTATCCATATTTAATATTCTTCTAACAAAAAAACAGAAAAGTATTGTGTTATACCTGAATAACTTGAGCAACAGAAGGGCTAACTGACAGAAGTGGCCTCAGTTACCCCATCGCCTGAGGACCATCTTAGGAAATCACCCTAATTCTGCTATAAAGAACTGATGAGTATTAGAAGGTTTATCTCCCAACATCCACACGCAATAAAAGCAGTGCCAATTGTGGATGTTATGGCAATTCACTGGGATACACAATTATCCAGGAAGGACTAGGAATCATCTCACTCCAATGGAGTCTCTGAGGTAAATGGTAATGAGGTAGGTGCCACATAGTCATTAAACACAATATCTGCACAAGGCGTAGTGCACAATGTCTGGTAAATATTAGGAGATCAATAATGTTTGATAAATGAATCTATGATGAATATGTGAATAAATTAATAATGAATAGAAATTGGTAATGGAACATATGCTAAAGGCTATGAGCTATCACTACCAAGCCATTTGAGGGGATGTGTATAATAAGTTCTTGAAATGTGTTGACTTTTTCTTGAGAATGACTACTCAGATATAATTCTTTATGGGAGTAACCAAGTTTGACAAAACAATCTGGATTTCATCTTTCTGAAAAAGCCTCGTCCTGTCATTTCTTGGTGCAATGGACCTTGATTGCATTGATTTCTTCACAGATAAAATTAATCAATCTTTGAGTTGTCATTGTCTTTGAGAGACAAGATGAGCTGCTAGAGATCAGAATTTTTTCACTACTGAGGAATTATACTGAACTTTTTTTGTGGAGCTTTTTAAATATATTTATTATTGGAAACACATGGTAATTATCTAAGTAATTACCTGAGTATTATATATTTTTGCATAGTTATGCACATAATATATGAAAACAAATGACAGACTATAACAGCATACTATTAGCATGTATACTCCTAATTCCCAGGATCTCCAAGCAAGAGCTTTTATTGCGTGTCCTAAAGATTTGTAGATCAAAAAACATTCCTACTGACATTAAGTGAAAGGGTGACTCAGAAAATCCTTGTTTAAAAATATCCTTCAGAATCCATATCAGAGTTGACTTTCATCTATTTATTTTCCTTTCTTTGGGGATCTTTTTGAATTTACCTATTTGAAATTAAAAAATAATAGTTCATGGCAAAGGTGAAGAAAAATAATATCTAAAATATATATGTCATAGAAGACATAAGATATGGGGACAAAAATGATTAAGAAATATATATTAAAAAATGGTAGGGAATAAAGGAGGTCATTAAAGAAACAACCAGAGACAATTAGAGTAGAGTCCAATTGATAATTAGAAGTTGGCCTAGATTAAAAAAAAAAATCACTAAAAGCAAGATTATCTTGTTTTCTTTCCAGGACACGAAAACTGTATGTTAATAATAAGGACCATAGAACAATAAACAGAATCCTTCCAAACAACCACTACAAAATCCAGAAACTCTACTAACTTCTCATGGGTACTCAATCAATATTAATTATGAATTTTTAAAACTACATAAAAACAGTAAACTAACTAAAATAATTAAAGGAACAAATTTAAATTATAAAAATATCTATTTAAACACGCACATTAATTTTCTTTCAGAAAGTGATTTTGCAAAAAAAAAAAAAATACGCCTTCTTTTATCGAACAGTAAAATAGCCTTTCACATGGTCTGCTGTGGCTTTAGTAAGAAAAAACATGCAGCCAAATATTCTTCGCATGTGAGTTGCACTGTCATTGTAGATTGGAACTCTATGGCCATCTCAAATTGTTACACACCTGATGGCACAAAGCTTCTCTGGATCACTGGCTTCCTGCTTATGAAGCCATAATATGTTCTGTGAGTAGGAGCTCGTAGTGTGACATCAATAAACAGGAGAATTCACACGCACTGTCACACTATGGAACCGAAGTTGAATATCCCAAGACTATACGAGCATTATTAGAATACTTCCAGAGACTTTTCTTTAGCATTTAAATAAGCTGAAATACCCAAAATGCTAGCTCACATTTGGGAACAGTTGGGGGATTTCTGAACACCTAAAATAAGTAAATTTATGAATGCAGAGTAGTAAATAAAAGAGTCATTTTCTGGAGTTCTTTTTTAAAGTAACCTAGATTACATAAAGAGGCATGTGTATTAAATAAAAATACATAAAGAATGGCATCAATTTTATCATAATGAAGAAAATCAGAACTTAAAATCACTATCTAATTTTACAAAATTGCAGTAATAAAGAGAACTTTTTCCTAGGTTTACATGCAGAAAGACTTACTGTTTTGTTGATTAATGTTGCAGGGGTCCACCATAGGAACATGAACAGGTGCAAAACAAGTGGAGGAAACTCTCCATGCATTTGCATGAAGTTGTGGGGTACCTTCTATCATGCCTGATGGAGAACTAGAAAGCAAATATAATATTCTCTTAGCCTCTCCCATTCATTTCCTTCCTTCAGAGTCTTCAAATATTGAAAAAAGAGAATACTACTTTTTTAATTTACAAAGAAATCTTAGAGCTTGAAATGTTTTATTACATTTTTAAATATACATGGTGTTAGCTTCCTATTATTAAGACTTTACAATGTGTCAAATTGTGGACATACATGGTTTTATTTAATAATCATTTCAGCCTTGTGAAGGAAACACCATTATCCCCATTTTAGAGAGAAGGCAAAACAGAAGCTTAGAGAAATATTAATGTCCACTCAGCTGCTAAGTGTCAGAGGTGAGATTCAAACGTAGTTCACACCACTTTGATGAAATAACACTCACACAACCAAAGCATGAATGCGTGTGGTTTAGGGAGGTGGAGGTAGGGAGCTCACGTGATTCTTTTCAGGGTAAAGACAAATGTCCTAAAGAAGAAATAGTCTACACCGCTGGTTCAGTATTTCAATTTTCATTATGAGGCCTGACATACTGAGGTTCCACTGTGAGGTTGGGCAAACAAACCAAGTGAAAATTAAGGAGAAATGGTATAAGAGGCACTCTTGCGGTATGCGGGCCTCTCACCGTTGTGGCCTCTCCCGCTGCGGAGCACAGGCTCCGGACGCGCAGGCTCCGCGGCATGTGGGATCTTCCAGGACCAGGGCTCAAACCCGTGTACCCTGCATCGGCAGGTGGACTCTCAACCACTGCGCCACCAGGGAAGCCCTAAGAGGCACTCTTCACCCAAGTTTTCTCACTTCTTCAGTTCCCTCAGCAAACCAAAATGGAAGAGAAATATCTACCCTTCATTCAGGCTTATAAACCACAACAATGTTTAAGAGCCAGACACTAAAATGTCCCCTCCAGAAGTCATCAAGATTTAGTTAGTCATCAGCCAATAGTGAGCGACAACCCCTGTTGGAGCTGTGCCAGACACTGTCAGAACTACTTAGAGAATCGGGTTGGACTAGGTTTCCTGTAGGAAGCTTTGACCAAGCAAAACTTCACTAGTGCAAACCATAACTGCATGAATTGCTACAACACGGCCAAATAATAGAGTAGCATTTATCTTCACTCTCTTAGTGTCCAAATAAACATAACTACTTTGCCTACCATTTATCTCAATCACCAGTATGAAGCTATATGGAGCTTCTCACCACAAAGACAGGAGTAAAAGAGGGAGCCACACAAGCTACTCCACCCTGCTCATCCCTTGTAGCCACCTTTTCCTTCTTTTTCCTATTCCTCAAAATGAAACTATTCTAGAAATGTATAGAATTATAACAAACCCAATCCGAAATCTAATTTTGCTCCAATGAGAACACGAAGACGCACAGAAATTGCATGACTTGCACTAGCTCTTTTCATTCTTTCCCTCTCCATCCCTACAAAGCACAATAAAATAGGTCAAGGTGATAGATGTACTCAGGATTCCCAGGAGGAACTGACTCAGAGCTTGGCTCTCTTATTTCATTTAATTCACTTAAAACAATAAATACCAAAAAAAGGAGCTGAAATGTAGACCCATTTATTTATTGCATTCATTTTATAAAATAGCCTTTCAGTTCACCACAGTTAACTTACTAAAACAAGGCATACAAAATAAATTTTCAAGTAATTAATATTTTCCATTCATTATGTTTGCAGATTCACATTAACTTTGTGATGCAAGGAATTTTAACTGCTTATGCTGGAAAGCTAAACAATGTTTGAAAATTATCTCTGACTCTGAAATATTATCCTGCACTGTTATCAGGCCTGAATGTTTATACATGGAGGAGACTGGTGCCTTAGAAAGAGGCAGACAGATCTGCCATCTGTTAAACATTGACTACTAACCCATTCTGACAAACAGGAAGAGAAAAGGCTTAATGTCTCCTCTGCACATCTTAACCAAGCCACTTAATATAGTTTCTGTTTCACAAATGGATAAGAAATCAATATTCTGATCTACCAATAAATGAAACAAACAAACAATGTATGTATGACTAATTCACTTTGTTATAAAGCAGATAATAATAAAAAAAAATGCTTTGCTGAAATCCTTTGGAGATTTCAGGGTTTTTTGGAACACAGGCCACCCCTCTCCTTGCTCAGTCCTGCAATAAACCTTTCTCTGCTCCAGACTCCAACCTTTAGGTTTGTTTGGCCTCACTGTGCTTCAGACACACGAACCTGCATTCGGTAACAATCTGACCAGCTTTACAAGCGTCCCCTGATAATGTGTCAGATATTCAAGTTTTAGGGCCCTGTCCCAGCTCTATGGAATCAGCAACTCTGGTGGGGCTCAGTGATCTCTGTTATAACAAGCCCTCCAGATGATTTTTATTCACCTTAAAGTTTGAAAATATCTGCATTGTCAGCTGGCCAAAGCGTCCACCAGCAGGTGAAGGGGAGTGGCGCCTGGAAAAGATAGGGAGTAGCCAAGGCAAGTACAGCAGCATTTGCCGTGGTAGTAATAGAGGAAAAAAACCCCAAAAAACAAAAAAAAAAACCGTAAATGACCTAAAAGCAAATTAATTACACAGGATAAAGGTAAAAGAAACTCTCTTTTAAAATTAAAAAATTTAAATGCCCTTTCTCCTTGCTGATCCAAATTCTCTTCTTGGTGCCACATCAAAAGTCCTACTACCTCCAGGGCTTCCCTGGAGGCTCAGTGGTTGAGAGTCCACCTGCCGATGCAGGGGACACGGGTTCGTGCCCCGGTCGGGGAAGATCCCACATGCTGCGGACTGGCTGGGCCCGTGAGCCATGGTCGCTGAGCCTGCACGTCCGGAGCCTGTGCTCTGCAAAGGGAGAGGCCACAGCAGTGAGAGGCCCGTGTACCACACACACACACACAAAAAAAGTCCTACCTCCATTCAGTTCAACTGTCTAGTGCATATAAGGTATTATGCCAGTTCTTAAGAATATAAGGATTAAGGACACAGTCTTTATTCTCAAAGCCTTTGCAGTTTTAAGTGGAAACCAGACAGATAAATGACAAATTTTCATAGATAACAGAGTCAAAATTAACTTTGATGGGATACAAACTCACTTTTTGAAGCAAATAATGACCAAGTTGGTTTGAAAAATAAATAGGAGTTAATGGGGAAGATTAGGGAGGGCACAGAACCCAAAGCAGGAAGAATATGCAGAAGTGGGTTTTTTTGTTTGTTTTGTTTGTTTTGTTTTGTTTTGTTTTTTGCGGTACACGGGCCTCTCACTTTTGTGGCCTCTCCCGTTGCGGAGCACAGGCTCCGGATGCTCAGGCTCAGCGGCCATGGCTCACGGGCCCAGCCGCTCCGCGGCATGTGGGATCTTCCCGGACTGGGGCACGAACCCGTGTCCCCTGCATCGGCAGGCGGATTCTCAACCACTGCGCCACCAGGGAAGCCCCAGAAGTGTGTTTTTAATGGCATTTGGAGAATGGCTTCTCCAGGAAACGCTGCCCGCCTACCCAGCCCACACTGACCTACTCAAAATTTTGCTTTGCTTCTAGCCACAACCACACAAGTTAACACTCAACTTTTTGAATTCACCTCAGTATTTTTATACATGTTGTGATTAATACCTCGCCTAGAACAAATTATTTCTGAAAGACGGTTGTCCCCTCCCAATCCACAATATAAGCTCCTTGAGGATGGGAACCATGTCTTACTGCCTTTATTGTCCCACAGTGCTTAGCACAATAACAGGTGCTCAAAGCATTTACACTAAGTTATACACCATGTCTTATCACATGTAGGTGAAAGTGCTTTGTTAATACAAGGGGTATAAATGTATTTTATTGCTTTTTCTCCTAATGAAACACCAACTATCATAAAATCCAATTGACTTAGATGCCATAATGTTGCTTTAGAGATATCATTCATACCAAATGATATCAATATTATTACAGTATAATTTACTATCATTCACACCAAATGATTCTAAGACTTTTTAAAGGCAGCAAAATTTTTTTTACATAAAATACCGTTAAGCTTGATAGGATAGGTGGCAGAGAGAATAACAGGAAGTTATTCTGTGGGTAGCCTTCAGGCTGAGTCTCACTACCTAAATCCAAAGTCCAGCTCCACTGTATCTGAGCTATGTGACTGAGCTATTTATTTGTCACTTTGGTGCCTCAGTTAGCTTCCTTATCTATAAAATAGAGATACTAATCAGGGGATTGCTACAAAATTTAAATACAATAATCCATGTAAAGCTCTTGGAACAGTGAGTACTAAGCTATTATTCGTTAAGTAAACATTTTTAATGTAAGAATTTGTATCCTCTAAATTACTAGTCATTAAATTATGTTAGCTATACAGAGATCATACTTACAGAAAATCATCCCTTATGTTCCCATTAAATGTGCCACACAGACCCAACGTTCTTCTTTTCCACGCACTAGTGAGCTGAATATAAACTCTTTCCCCATCTATAGCAAACAGAATCTTTAAACCAAACGTGGTTTTTAGAAGAATAAATAAGGATGACAGAGTCTGAATTTCAACAATTCCTGCAGGAAAAGAACATACATAAATCAGCTTTGAGACTCACAGGCAGTGTTCTGAAATGTTAATGTACAACATCGGGAGTCTTCTTCCAAAAGACTTCTTCCCAGTCCCTGCTCCTGTGCTCCGGGGCCAATTTTCACCACCTTGTGCCTGTTTTCTTTTCTTCCATTTCCCTTTTGGGTCTTCAGCAGATATTTTTAATAGATTGTCAGGTGCACATGTAATTTCAGTTGGCAAGCATCTCATGGTGGGGGTGGACAGTCCTTAGACATTTGAAATCTGATCTCTTTTCCTTAACGTGTGTGTGTGTGTATGTGTATGTGTGTGTGTGTGTGTTTTCCCACGAATTGGTCATGATTCAATAAGGAAGGGGCACTTTTTCAAAAATTCCCCATTCCTTTGAAACTGTCAGCAAAAAGGGGAGCACAGCACTAGAGAAGCACCATTTTATGAGACGTCTCTAGAGAAGAGAAACTTGTGCTCAAGACTGAATTTGACTTTTCCAACCAGAAGAGTGGCTCCTGCATCCCTGTCACAATTTCTGCCATCAGTCTGGTCACCAACCCGAGAAATCTGAGAAGCATTCTTTGATCACTTCATTCCCCTTGTTCTCCTTCCCCAACCAACCCCAATCCAATCCATCACCGAGTTGACAGCGCTTTTTTTCTAAATAAAATTTCAATCTGTTTTCCTCTCTCCATCTCTACTGTCACTGTCTTGGATCAGTTTCTCCTCATTCCTTGTATGCCCTCCTCTAATAATATCCTAACTATTATCTGTGTCTCATGTCTAACTTTTCTCAAAGCCATTTCCATAGTGTTGTTATAGTAGTCTACCAAGAAAAAAAAGACAAAGTTAGTCTCCTCATTAAAACTCATTGCTTATTTGGTTGAAACATATGAGATTGTCATCTTTGTACATAAAAATGGTCAAATAGGGCTTCCCTGGTGGCGCAGTGGTTGAGAGTCCGCCTGCCAATGCAGGGGACACGGGTTCGTGCCCGGGTCCGGGAAGATCCCACATGCCACGGAGCGGCTGGGCCCGTGAGCCATGGCCGCTGAGCCTGCACATCTGGAGCCTGTGCTCCGCAACGGGAGAGGCCACAACAGTGAGAGGCCCGCGTACAGCAAAAAAAAAAAAAAAAAAAAAAAAGGTCAAATAATAACAATTGCATATTCAATTTCATATCAAGTTCAGTCAACATCCTGGCACGACACTGACTGTGACCATGTAATTTATAACACAATTCAAGACATTTCTGAAAGCAAAACAGACTGTTATTAGTAACTATACTGGAACACAGGCATGAACAGGGCCTCCCAGGAAAACCACAAAGTATGATGCCCTGTCTATAAGGCATTCCCCATGGAATTAGGAGATACAAACTACTATGTATAAAACAGATAAGCAAGCAGGATATATTTGTACAGCACAGGAAATAACAATCACTGTTTTGAAGTAACTTTAAATGAAGTACAATCTATAAAAATATTGAATCACTATGTTGTATACCTAAAACTAATATAATATTGTAAGTCAACTATATTTCAATTTAAAAAATAAGGTCTTTCCCATTCTCATCCCCATCTCTTTCCCTCTTCTCATCTCTGGACATTCTACACTTACCCTCTTCATGCTGCAGCAATGCCAAAGTAGTTACAGTTCCCCCTAAACATACTGCATAGTTCTCCTCTTTGCTATGCCTAGAACACTTCCCTCATCTCCTTCATCCTGGCAATTCCTCAGCTGTAAATGCTCAATGAGATAGTCCCTTCCTTAAGAAAATTTCCTGACCATACCTGCACGGTTGAGTGAGTTGCACCTAATCATTTAGACCCCCAAAGTCCCTATGCATATCTTTGGGTTTATCATATTTTTAAGTGGCTGTTTACGTGTATCTCTCCTCTTCCAAACTCTAGTCCACTTGAGATAAACACTAGGTCCCATAAACATGGCCGTCTCCACCATGTTAGTCTGGCTGAGGAGCTGGCAACACATAGTCCCTCAGTGAATGTTAGGTTAGTCGGCTAACGGGAAAAGACTCCATTGAAGTTGTGCCGCTGTTGTTGTTCCTGTAAGAAAAGTACACCATCAGCATTGCTTCTTACCATTCAGACTGAAGCCCTGGTTAGGACTGGTGAGGATCTGTCCTCCCCTACTAAGGGTCACTTGTTTGTTGAAATCATCCTCCAGAATTAGAGTTACAGACTGAAGGCAGACCAAGCCAAGGTTCTGCATAAAAATCAAATTATCAATTAAAGGAGTGAGAGAGAGAGAGAGAAAGACACAGAAAGGGACAGGACCAATGGGAGACGGAAACGGGAGAAGATGAGGAAGAGAAAGGAGAAAAGAAAGGAGAGAGTGCACATGGATAAAAATTTATGGTATATAGAAAGCTTGAGAATAAGCAATATAATAAAGTAGCTATTACATCTTATTGTGAATCTAATGTAGTCCCATTACTAATAAAATATGTCTTTATGCAGTGCATTAAATATACCATATACATACATACACTTTACATAGATTATTAAATAGAAATGTTTTCAATAAAGTGCCAATAATTATGTTTTCCATAGTGCATAATTAAAGTATCTTTCCAAATTCATTTGTGGTATATTAAATATTTTAAAAGTTCAAGGTAGAAAAGAACAAAGAGAATTACTGTTCCATGCAGAAGGTTAACTGAGACCTGACATATTGCAAAAGAAAAAATTAAAATTAAAATTTAAAAAAGCTAACAAAGTAGGCTAGAATTTTGTTGGAAACAACCATTTTATGTTGGAATGAAAGTAGAAAAAAAGATTTTGGCAAAATTTTGACCACTTGATATAGAGAGAGATGAATGAAAAATCTGGGTTTCTTTGTTTACAAATTATTGATGTGCTTATTTCAAGATAATGTCTTTAAAATAAATATTCCAGAATGCTAAAACATCCATCATATCTATTTAGAATGATGTGTAACTTCTTAAATTCTGTCAAAAATCACCTTTAAGATAGCAGTTTGTAAAAACAGAACTACCATATGACCCAGCAATCCCACTACTGGGCATATACCCTGAGAAAACCATAATTCAAAAAGAGTCATGTACCACAATGTTCATTGCAGCTCTATTTACAATAGCCAGGACATGGAAACAACCTAAGTGCCCATCGACAGATGAATGCATAAAGAAGATGTGGCACATATATACAACGGAATATTACTCAGCCATAAAAAGAAACAAAATTGAGTTATTTGTAGTGAGGTGGATGGACCTAGAGTCTGTCATACAGAGTGAAGTAAGTCAGAAAGAGAAAAACAAATACCGTATGCTAACACATATATATGGAATCTTAAAAAAAAAAAAAAGATTCTGAAGAACCTAGGGGCAGGACAGGAATAAAGATGCAGACGTAGAGAATGGACTTGAGGACACGGGGAGGGGGAAGGGTAAGCTGGGATGAAGTGAGAAAGTGGCATGGACATATATACACTATCAAATGTAAAACAGATAGCTAGTGGGAAGCAGCCGCATAGCACAGAGACATCAGCTCAGTGCTTTAGGACCACCTAGAGGGTTGGGATAGGGAGCGTGAGAGGGAAATTCAAGAAGGAGGAGATATGGGGATATATGTATATGTATAGCTGATTTACTTTGTTATACAGCAGACACTAACACACCATTGTAAAGCAATTATACTCCAATAAAGATGTTAAAAAAAAAAGAGAGCAGTTTGGAAGTAACAAAAAGCTTATTGTCTATTGTGCAGTCATGAAATGTTCCAAAAACCTATACATAAACAAATACCATTTTTAAGAAAGGAAGTACAATAAATATGCACTATTTAATCTAAGATATATTTTTAATATATTTTAATAACTCTGAATTTATTTTAATATCTTATATTTTAGCAGATATTTAGATTTTTAGATATTTTAATATCTCTGAAATCAGGATGCATGATATTAATAGTATAACAGATTAATCATCAACATGTTTTCTTTCTTTGTAGTATACAGAATAATGATGCATCTTAACAATCAACGGTGTCTTATTTTTGAAGAAAATAACTATACCCATTCATGTTACCATTCTTAACCGAGATAAGAAGTTTGAGTCAAAAAAAATGAACATTCCTCTGGTCATTCTGAAATGTTCTTACCTGCTCACAGTGAGCTTTCTGTAAAGTAATTGTGAATTTATCTTTTCCAGTTCCTTTTACAAGGATGTATTGGCACATTCCAATGAAAGAATAATGTCGACCATCAAAAGTAGTAAAATGAGAATCACCTACAACAGAGCATTGAACTACCAAAAAAGAAGAAGAAGAAGAAGAAGAAGGAGGAGGAGGAGGAGGTGGGGGGGTGGAAGAAGAGGAGAAGGAGGAGCAGGGGGAGAAAAGAGGAGCAAGGAGAAGAAGGAGAAGAGGAAGAAGAAGTAGAGGAGGAAGAAGAGGAAGGAGGAGGAAGGGGAGGGGGAGGAGGAGGGGGAGGAGGAGGAGGAGGGGAGGAGGAGGGGGAGGAGGAGGGGGAGGAGGAGGAGGAGGGGAGGAGGAGGGGGAGGGGGAGGAGGAGGGGGAGGAGGAGGGGGAGGAGGAGGGGGAGGAGGAGGGGGAGGAGGGGGAGGAGGAGGAGGAGGAGAAGAAGAAGAGGAAGAAGAGGAAGAAGAAGAAGAAGAAGAAGAGGAAGGGGAAGGAGAAGAAGAAGGAGAAAAGGAGAAGGAGGAAGAAATTATGTTTATTCTTAAAAAGAAGTAGGTCAACTTAGGATAAATAGTTAGGTATCAAAAAGAATAACTAAAGTGTTTAAAATTCATTAGTTTGACAAACTTACTAAATTATGTTATTCAATTTAGTTTAAAATTTATTAAATGATAGCTGTCCCACATATTTTTTAGAATATTTCTATTATTTTAGTAAATTTTTCCCAAAGCTGTCTGCTCAGAGCTATCATTTATTCAATTTTCCACTATCCTCTTAATATCTGGATTTAGAAATCATTGCATTTATATGAGATGACCTTACAAAAATCAGTGCTAGCTTCCTCCTCAGTTTCAAGAAAATCAAGACATTGTCTTTAAAAACATTTAAAAGGATTACCTGGGCAGTCATGCTCAGTGCAGTTCCAAACTCCACCAACACATACACTAAATGAAATGATAAAAATATTAATCTAATTGTATAGAGAAATTGTATGAATATTTGCAATAACGTATTGGTAAATGTACCAAAATGTATCATGTTTTTTAGGTTCGGAATAATCTGACTTGAAAAATGTCTCTCCAAAAGTTCAGTTAACTGATAAATTTGGACTGGCAAGCACCTAAATTATTATTTATTGCATGCCATATTTTAAAATCAATTAGTCAAGAACAAAAACACTAAGCAGAGAACTTCTGTTTCTGTCCTTCCCTCATTGCTTAAACCAAAAAAGGTCACACACAATAAAGTATTTACCCACATCATTAGAGAAATATATATAGAGAGAGTTACGATTAATAAGTTAACTCATCTACTAAAAATTTTAAAAGTTGGCTTTGAGCATCATCAGACATTAAGGAGAGAGAAAAGATCTTCCCTTTGTAAGATAAATTCTGCCTTCTACCATCAAACAGGTATGAATTTTGGAGGACAGAAGCAGTCTCAGAATGGCAGGAACTCAAATCACTATCTAAGAATAGGGTTAGTTTTCAATTGCATTTCAGTTATATACACAGACACCTAAGGGAAAATTGCCTAATGACATTTACACCTCTGTTTCTTTTTAGATTGCCCTGAAGAGATTTAATCTTTGGCTATAATAGTCTTAGTTAGCTAATTTAAGAAGAATTTCTAAAAGTCTCTAATCATGGCCAAAAATTGGATAGTCACTTTTTAAGGTACTCAATAGAGAAGGCCAAGAGAACCATCAAGTTCTAAGAGTAAAAGTTTGTGCAAATTGGTGATTATGAATAAGAAGACAATTCAACAGTTCATCACATGGATATAAGATTTTATAGAACTACCAAGGGAAGTGAGGAGAATTACATCATAAAAGAAAATATAGATGTTCCCCCCACCACCCTGTCCCTGTAAGGCTTTAAATAAAAGGAAAACTGTGTCTTGGAATTTTTGGAAGAAAAATCAATAAAAAGTATATTTCTTTAAACACATGTCATGGTAAAATGGTCAACTAGTCAAGTATCCAGAAATTATTAGATGTACATTAATCACATACCATTCAGTACATTCTTGTTCAATTTTTGAACCAACTGAATAAGCTAATCCATGAAAATTGCATGGGCAATTTTCCAAGGAGATGCAAGTCCCATTTTCCAGTATGAGGCCTATTTAAGAAAAACACATATCAGATTCACAAAAGAAATCATAAAGATTGTATTCTTTGACTATAATAATTCAACCAACTTTTATTGAACACTTGCCTACACTAGGTGCTGGAAGTAACAAGTTTCTTTACTTTCAAGGAGGTTACCGACAGCCTGGCTCTGTCTCCATCAGTAGCTACCTTATAAGGGTCTATTTCAGTGGTTTTCAGCTTTCTTATCCCATGACTCGCCATCAGAAATTCAAGATTCACAGTACAGAATTAGGGCAACTAATGTCTCTTTGCTTTTGAGGGAAGAGGGGAGAAGAGGGAGAAAGTATATTCTTGGTTATATTTCTGTTTATGTCAAAGTGAGAGATTTACACTATCAGCACACAGATAATAAAGAGCCAAGCAGTGCTTCTCAAAGGGCTAGTACAGTAGAACTGCATTTAGTACTTCTCTCTAATGAGGAAAAGTGCTCGAACCAGTGTTACTAAGCACACTGTTTGATTCAGCTGATGTGTTTTTCAGAGTAAGACTCTCTAGATGAAGGAAGCATTGACTTATATTTTGGTGCATGGAGTTATATTCTGGTGCAAACTCCTTATCTCATCATTGGCTGGTAACAAACAGTTTAGGCCTGACACGGGTCCAAAGTACTTAGAGTAGCAGTGACAGAACAATGGACTGAGGTCAACGATCTGATTCCAAGTAGTCCTCAGTCATATTAAGTGTATGACAGTGGGAAAATCACTTAACATCTCTGGGATTCTATTTTTTTTTAATCTGTAAAAATAAAAGGGTTTGAGTAAATCCTCAATGTTCTTATAAATGTCTATCAGTATAGCAGATTTAAATCCCATTTCTATCACCTACTATGTTACTTCTAATTTCAAATATTAAAACTACATCAGGACTAAAATCTTGTACTGCCAAAATGTGAAGGTTTTTTTTTTCTGAACTTGATTTCATCTTTAAAAAACGAACGTATATAAATTATTAAATATCTTTAAATACTCAAGAGAACAAAAGATCTGCCATGGGTAACTTCAAGACAAAGTTCCAAACTTCCAAGGAAATTTACAAAAGAATAAGCCTTTTACTAAAGAAAAGCAGCCATTCCTTCTAGTCACTTCAAGGATCAAATCCTACAAGGACAGAAAATCACATCAGCCCTATTATCCTGAGAGATGACATTAAGACATGATTCTTGGATCACAGGGGTAATAGTTTCCAGGAGTGGAGACATGGTTTCTTTCATGAAGCACTTACCATCCGCGCAGTAACATCCGTCAAGACAATGGAGATTACTCCCAAGACATTGATCCTCAAATGTGCAGGTTGGTGGGCAACAACTGATACAATCCCGATGGACAAAGCTGTCATCACATTTATCAACTAAAATGGGCAAACAGGCGAGCTGTAAATCAACTTTATTCAACACTCAAAAGGATTACAGTGGTTTTTTTGGGTTTTTTAAAATTTTTTTATTGGAGTATAGTTGATTTACAATATTGTGTACATTTCAGGTGTACAGCACAGTGATTCAGAGATATATATTATATATATATATATATATACATATATATATACATATACATATATATATTTTTTCTTTTTCAGATTCTTTTCCCTTATAGGTTATTACATAATATTGAGTATAGTTCCCTGTGCTATAGTAGATCCCTGTTGGTTATCTATTTTATACATAGTAGTGTGTATATGTTAATCCCAGCCTCCTAATTTATCCCTCCCCCACCTCCATTTCCCCTTTGGTAACCATAAGTTTGTTTTCTGTGTCTGTGACTCTCTTTCTGTTTTGGAATAAGTTCATTTGTGTCTTCTTTTTCTTTTAGATTCCACATATAAGCAACATCATATGATATTTGTCTTAAGAAGATGTGGCGTATATATATATATATATATATATATATATATACACACACACACACACACATGCACACACACACAATGGAATATTACTCAGTCATAAAAAAGAATGAAATAATGCTCTTTTCAGCAATATGGATGGACCTAGAGATTATCATACTAAGTGAAGTAAGGCAGACACAGAAGGACAAAGATTACATACAGTGTTTTACAAGTATGCAAAAGTTTACCAATATTATTGCATCAATAACAAGTCTTTGCAGTTCATTAGTTCTGAGCACTAGGGTAAGTTTTGAGTACTAGGATAAGCCTAAAATTAATAGAATTGCACAGGGCTGGAAAATAATGAAACATACTGCATGCTGGAAAGTCATCTCGCCAGTCTCGAATAGGGTAGCCAGCATGGGAACAGGCTCTAGCATACTCGGTGGCTGCTCGACAATAGGTCTCATCATCGTGAGTTCTGAAAAGTGAAAAGACAGATCCAATATATCACACAGGAAATATTGACAGAAACCATACCTTTGAGCTCCTCATCTTGAGAAATGCTGAGTGTGTGGTGAATATTCTAATATTAGCTGATGTCAGCTTGTATATAATATAATACATTATAATATGTTATGTACAATAATGCAGAAAACAGATAAACATGGGATCCCAGCTAAAAAGGCCTAGGTAAATTGTTTCATCTAAGTCTTTCAATAATTTGGCCACTTTTCATTTGATTCAAGGGAGTACCTATACTGAAAAAGATTTCTATTTTAATTATGACATTCTTCCCAGAATCCTTGTATGCATTTTTTTGTTCCCACGCAAAGCGTCCTAGATCTTTCAGAATTTAACAAATCCTATTAGAACGATAAAATTCTATCACAGCAAAAACAACAAATACGAAAGTTATTTCTAAGATACCATACTCTTGATAGTATACATGCTGGAATAAAACCAATACTAATAACCTGCAGAACTTTTGAAAGATTAAATAAATAGCATTCAATTTAAGATTTAAAAGAAGATTTTTAATTCTTTCAGGTTTAAATTACTAAAGCTAGTTGCTTTTATAATGCTGCCAAGAGTGAATAACCTCTAAGTATTTTCTTATAATCGCCTTAGAAACTCCTCCGAACAAATATAAGAGATCTGCCAATTCCCGACAAGATTAACAAGGCATCTACAAAATAAACAGGGTTTATAAGGTAGTGGGCTTGTTTTTCAACCCAACTGAAACTCAAAATTAAATAGTTAAATATTTTTCAAGATAATGACCTTACGAATGTTGTATTTTGTGAGTCTTAGCATTTTCAGTATCTCTGTTGTAAAAGCCAAAGCCACCCATCTCAAATTGCACTTATCCTGTGCTACTGTAATTGAGCCATGCAGCTTATGTAGTCCAATTAACTGAGCTTTAGAAGGAAGAAAAAGGACTGAGCATATAAACTTCAGAAACTCAGAAAATATTCTAAACCTCCGAATAAGAAAAGTCTCTGAAAAACAAGGTAAGTTATAACTGTTGAATTCCTAGAAAGACATTAAATCTATGATTTACTTTAAATATGTGCATTGTTTCCTACAATTAATGGAGGCTCTGAAAACTAACAAAGTAACTGAATATTGGCTTTCCAACCCAATGCAACTATTATTCAAATAGCTACTATTTACTGTGACTATGTTATGCTAGGAATTGTACTGGGCATATTACATTTGGCATTGCATAAAAACAACAATCGGGCAAGAAAGAAATTATTATTGCAATTTACTGAGGGGAAAATAAGCTTATTTTTCCATTTTGGATGTGAACTTTAATAGGGAGATGAGCATTAAATAACACTTGTTTTTATCAATAAATCAATTGATTTGGGTGTAGCAAAATTAGAAGCATTTCCTTGCTGCTAAGTTTAGCATTCTTAGAAGCAGAAACACGACAAGTTCAAGGACGGGTAATGTATCATCCTTCAAATTCCAACTCAGCTGTCATCTCCTCTAGGCACTACCTGATAAAGTTAGTAGTTCTCTCCTCCACATTCACTGCACTTTGCATTTAAAGCATGTATAATTGCTGAAGGTCTGTTTCTCTGCCCCATTAGAATCTGAGTTCCTAGGACAGGGACTATTTCTAAATTGTTTTTTGTTTCGATGGCCAACAGACACATGAAAAGATGCTCAACATCACTAATCATCAGGGAAATGCAAATCAAAACCACAATGAGATTATCACTTCACACCTGTCAGAGTGGCTGTTGTCAAGAAAAACAACAAATAACAAACGTTGGCGAAGATGTGGAGAAAAGGGAACTCTAGTAAACTGTTGGTGGGAATGTAAGTTGGGGCAGTCACTATGGAAAAGAATGAAAGTTCCTCAAAAAACTGAAAATAGAACTACCCTATGACCCAGCAATTCCACTCCTGGCTATATATTTGAAGAAAACAAAAGCACTAATTCAAAAAGATATATGCACGTCAATGTTCACAGCAGCATTGTTTTTTTTCATCAGTAGAAGGCATTCATTTTTTTCAGCAACATTTATCAAGATCAGGGCCAGCTTTATGGGAATGTGACCTGTGTAGTCAGTCACACAAGGCCCTGCTCTTAAAAAGGCCCTTCACTTAGCTGCGCCCTGTACTTGGTTTCACGCTCTGTTGTCACTATCTTGAAATTCTCAACAATGTTTTTAACAAGGGGCCTTGCATTTTCATTTTGTACTACCCCCTCCCCCCAGATTTATTATATCCCAAATGAACTAACTGACATTCTGACATAATTCAGGCTAAAGCACAGTCAGCCTACCCAGAATAAGCAGAGTAGGGTAAGAGATAAGGCAAAGGGCAAATTCAGATCTGCTGAGAATAGTCAAGTTGTATGAAATAAGATCAAGCAAAAATTCATACTCCTTACTATGAGCCTTAAGACTCTAGGTAATCTAGACCCTGCCTACTTCTCTAACTTCATCTCCTCTCTCTCTCCCATTCACCATGCTCCAGCAACACTTTTTTTGTGTTCTGTAAACACCCCAAATTTGTTTTGCCATAGTAGCATTACTTACAATAGCCAAGATACGGAAGCAGCCTAAGTTTCCATCACAGATGAATGAATAAAGAAGATATTATGGAATATTATAAATGAAACGTTACACAGCCATAAAAAGGAATAAAATTTCGCCATGTGCAAAAACGTGGATGGACCTGAAGGGTATTATGCTTAGTGAAATAAGACAGAAAAAGAAAATACTGTGTGTTTTCACTTACATGTGGAATCTAAAAAAATAAAAGAAATGAATGAATATAACAAAACAGAAACAGATTCACAGAGGACAAACTAGTGGCTACCACTGGGGAAAGGGATGAGGGGCAGGGCAAGATAGGAGAAGGGAATTAAGAGGTATAAACTACTAGGTATAAAATAAGTAAGATACAAGGATGTGATGTACAGCAGAGAGAATATAGTCAATATTTTATAATAATGTTAAATGGAGTATAATTTATAAACATATTGAATCACTATGTTGTACACCTGAAACTAATATAATATTGTAAATCAACTATGCTTCAACAAAAATTTTAAAAATAAAATAAATTAAAAATCAACATAATAGGGCTTCCCTGGTGGCGCAGTGGTTGAGAGTCCGCCTGCTAGTGCAGGGGACACAGGTTCGAGCCCTGGTCTGGGAGGATACCACATGCCGCGGAGCAACTGGGCCCATGAGCCACAACTACTGAGCCTGAGCATCTGGAGCCTGTGCTCCGCAACAAGAGAGGCCACGATAGTGAGAGGCCCGCGCGCCGTGATGAGGAGTGGCCCCTGTTTGCCACAACTAGAGAAAGCCCTCGCACAGAAACGAAGACCCAACACAGCCAAAAATAAATAAATAAACAAATGTGGGGTTTAAAAAAAATTTTTTTAAATCAACATAATAAATTGTTTCTATTTCACCAAGATGTGGCACAATGCTCAACTCGGAATAAACCGTCAGAAAATGTGTTGAATTGAATTCAATACACTTTCATAATCCAAGCAGGAAATTAATTTGTGTGCAGCAGATTCACAATTATATAATCATGGTATAGGATCCCTGTAGGCAGTCCTTTAACATAAGAAATGAAGAGAATCTCCTTTAGGGGAAAAAGAATGTAGGTAGGTATAGTCCTGGGTGAAATATTGAGGGGAGTGAAAGGCTAACCCTGGTACCTTCTCACTTCCATTTTATCAATGCCCACTTATTCCATTATAAAGCCCTTTCTTTGGTATTACCTGCCTGCTCTGCCCGGCCTCTTCACCTCAGATATGTATCTTAAGTTGTCAGCTGATTACAACCAGTAAAAGGTGTTCCACCATCCTGCTGTTTTTATTTGCCCTAAAGAAAGCAATTAGGTTTTGAAATCCAAAGCCTAAATACATCAAAATTTCAAAAGACAAAAATGTTAACTTCTTAATGATGAAATTTCAGATGAAGTAGGTATGGCCAGCTACTTTTCATGCCCAGTTCCCTCTTCTTTTTAGTATTAGAACCTGCAAGTTTTTGCTGGGCATATGGCTGCCCAGCCAAGGACAGCATTTCTCAGCTGTCCTTACTTCTAGATATGGCCCATGTTTCTAAGTTCTGGCCAAAGGGTTAAAAGTGAGCATGTGCATGAAACTTCCAGATCACTTCCTTAAAAATGCTGACAGCCCTCTATTTCCTTTTCTCCCTTCCTAAGGGTTAAAATATGAGCATGGCAGTGGTGAACCAGTTTTGACAATGAAACTGAAAATAATACCCTAGGCCCTGGGGGATGACATAGCAATAGTATCACTGAGTCAATGGAAAACTCATGGAGTAGACACATGGTCTGAACCCAGGACCACTTGCCAGCTTGGACTTCATATGAGAGAAATACAAGCATTCAAATGAATCGAAGCCACTGATACTTTGGCAACTGAAGCAACCAAACAATATCCCAACTAATAAATGGCGAATGACTTTTCTGGATCTGCCAAATGATCCTTCACTTCAGCCTACTTGAGAAATGAGTGCTAAAGATGATAAGACAAGTGAAAAGACTGTTGGAGAATGGTCCCAGAATGAGTCATCATGGAATAAGAACAAATGTTAATTCCATATAGATGGCTAAATAAGGACAATGGACTACCTACAGAGATCCTCAAAAAAGAGACTAAGTGACAGAACAGAGATAGAACAATATAGCACTTAAATGAAAAATAAAACCAAATAGAGGACAGAATGCTGTAAAATATAAAGGTCAGTACTCAATATTTTAGGCAGAGGGAATGCTCTTTCAAAGCTCCTGCATTAGTTCAGAAATCCCTGAGACGATACATACAAATAAAGGTATAACTGTACTTTATGCAAAATTAACAAGTTTCCCAAACAATCTCATTTAATACCTGGAAAATATTATTACATTCATTATTTTTATAATAATCTTAATTTAATTAAAGCAGAGTGATTATAAATAATTTCACACTACCTCAACCTTTCCTCTCTGTTTTCACTTTTGATAAACTTAGACCTCTTAACAAGCTACCCAAGATATAATTTCAGTGGTTTTACTCAACCAAAAATTAGTTTGGTCCTTTACAGCAATGTTCCCATGTACCATTTAAACTTCTTGGGATACTTAAAAGATGCAAACATAAAAATTTCTTGAGAAATTCTCGAACATTCAAGATAACTAATCACATACACTTGGTAATTTTTTTTAAATTGAAGTATAGTTGATTTACATGTTGTGTTAGTTTCTGGTGTACAGCAAAGTGACAGTTATACATATATATACATATTATTTTTCATATTCTTTTCCATTGTGGTTTATTACAGGATATTAAATATAGTTCCCTGCTCTGTACAGGACCTTGTTGTTTATTTTATATACAGTATTTTGTATATGTTAATCCCAAACTCCTAATTTATCCCTCCCCACCCCCTTTCCCCTTTGGTAACCACAAGTTTGTTTTCTATGTCTTTGTTTCTGTTTTGTAAATAAATTAACCTGTGTCATATTTTAGATTCCACAATAAGTGATACCATATAGTATTTGTCTTTCCCTCTCTGACTTACTTCACTTAGTCTGATCATCTCTAGATCCATCCATGTTGCTGCAAACGGCATTATTTCATTCTTTTTATGGCTAGTATTCCATTGTATATAAATACCACATCTTCTTTATGCATTCATCTGTTGATGGACACTTAGGTTGCTTCCACGTCTTGGCGATTGTTAATAGTGCTGCTATGAATACGAGGGTGCATGTATCTTTCACTTGGTAAACTTTTGAAAAACTAAAATAAAAAGGACTTCACCTCAATAATGGGTAATTTATAAGTTCTACAATGATGAACACATTATGATGAGTCTCACTGAATTTGTTCCCTAGACAACCACCTTAGTCTACGTGTTCTTAACCCAGGAGTGAAGGCAAGAGTCTGTGACCTTGGATGTGAAAAATACTACATGTTTATTTTCTCTAATCTCCAGCTGATATTTAGCACTTCTTTCAGTTATACACATGGCCAACACATCACAATGTTCTTAGCAGAATCTGTAACTTTGTCATCAATGTAACTCATATCTCATTTTTCCATATTTTCATTTCTCATTTAATTGTTGCAGATATCTCAAAATATTGTTTATACTCATCACTATATCAAACTACATTAGTTATTAGACCCGAAATGCATATAAAAGAGCATGTGGATCAGAAATTCATTTCTTTTACTATTTCAGTAATTCTATTTCAGTATAATTAGTTCCTTTGTAATCTTATATGTTTTATTTTGTGCATTTCAAAACACTATTTTGAACAGAGCCTATAGCTTCTCTAGATTCCCAAAAGGGATCAGTGGCACAAAAAGTGTATAAGAACTAATGTATTCTGTTCATGCTGTTAATATAAAACACTCAGACTGTACCTGTTATCCAGTAAGATTTTAATAGCTGTTAGTACAGTTTATGTTTTACATTTCCCATTACATTTTGTGAACTGCTGAGATGATGAAGTTATACAATGGTTTTTGCTCTTCTTTTTGGATAAAGAAAATTTTATTGCAAATAAAATCATTTCACTTACTTGCAAAGATCATTAACACAGCTGGCAATATATAAATATGGATCAATATATTCATGGCAGCTCAAAAAGGGAAACTGCAACAGTATCTGACACTTGAAGAAGATTGCCTATGCAGAAAAAGATGGCGGTCAGCAGAACATACTGAATGATATGCTTGTACTCTCATTTTTTTCTACTGATCTGTTTGCAAGACACTCTGTTCTTACTAGGAAAGAGAAAGTATGTAGGCTTATAAATTTTAAACAACATTTTCTAACTACATATTTTATAATGAGTACTACTTTTATGAAACTCATTGTATTCACCATTTTTGAAATAATCATAAAGTTATTCTTGTTGCATTACATTTCCTGATTTTAATAGTGTTTATGTAGTATTTACACTAAAAATGCTTAGTGTTAAATATACAAATACAGTATATGTGTGGTGTATCCAACATGCCTAAATTTTTCACGTCATATTTACCTCAAATGCTGGCATTCCACTGGAGCATGGATTTGGAAAATCTGAGGGTGTGGGTACACATTTGGTATCATCTGGAGTTTGCACCAACCAACTATTTGCAAACATAGCAATGTCTTCTGTATAGTCCTCTATTTCACACAAACACATACAAAAAAATATGTATAATAGGATCACTTTCCACAAAGACACAGTTCACCAACATAAACTTCCTGGTCAAAAAGTTAAACTCAATAGCTTTATAATTACCAATGATATTAGATTACAACATTACTTCAGCATAATAAAAATAAATTGAACAAAGTTTAAGTACCAAATAAAAGTTAATACCATTGGAGAGAGAACGCAAACTTCATTGAAGCAAAATGGGGAAGGCTTGAGAGTGAGTGGTACAAAATGAATACCAGTAAAGCCTGAAGTTTATAATGCAGAGAGGAGAAAAAATATGCATAAAATTAAGAAACATAAGTCAAAGTTTGGTATGAAAATTTTCAGACAGCCCTCTCATTCTATTTGACATAAGTCAGAACCTCACGAAAATTGTAGCTCCATTTTGGGGGTACCTAGAACCCTTGTGGAGATTTCAGAGGATGGTCATACAGACAATGAAAAAATGGAAAAGACACCTGGAGAAGAGGGTACTAAGAAGTGAATTCATTCCATTGGAATATGATGAATAGTGTTTCTAAAGGTGCTCGGGACAGATTAAGAATGCTGATACCATCCCAGCATTATTCAGAGGCAAGATTAAGGAGCTACTATGCGGCAGCAACAAACAGGCAGTTGGTGGTGAGCACCCTGGGCCTTCTATCTGGCCTGAGGACAAGTTCAGGGTCTGACATGAAAATTAATCCCGCCCCACATTCAAACAAGGGCTGAATCTGAAATCTCAAAGACCCCGCAGACCCAAACAAGATGACATCTCCAAGTTCCATCTGACAGCCTTCGTGTTTGAGTGTTAGCATCTCCACCACTGAGATTTACACAGCCACAGGTCCACCACTGATGACGAGCTACTGCATCACTAGAATCAAAAACTGCAAGCCAAATGGTTCACCAGTCTATCTCAGCATCTTCAAGACTGGAAGATGTCTACTTACTACTACCAATTTTGGGGAAGATTGTAAAAGTTCATCTGTAAGAACGCTTTGCGCTCTTAGTATAAAATCCCAAAGTTTACAGGGGCCTGGAAGGCTTTTCTGATCTGGCCTCTGCACTCCCCCAGCTCCCCCCCTGTTTCACCCACTCCACCCCGCCCTATCCCTCCTACATCTCCCACTCCTATCTTTGCTCAACCTATTCCAATCATACAAGCTGTAGAATGTTCTTCACTCCAGCTCATTTCCACCCTGCTCCTGCTTTTGCTCGTGCATCTCCTCCTTCGAAATCACTCTTCCCCGACCCCAATCTTCCCTCTGCTGTCTCCCTTACTTCACGTGGGCGTCTATTTAATATGACCTCCTCAGAGAAGCCTTCTCCGGCACATGATCTAGACCCACCAAACATACACTGTTCTATCACTTAGTCTCCTTGTTCCCCTATTTTTATGGCTGCTATTGCTCACAAAAATTATATTTTAATTTGTCTATTTACTTTGCCTTCTATTACATGAAGGGAGAGAGCTTGTCTAAGCTGTCCTATTGCTGGATCCCTAGTTTACTATCTGGTATAGAGTAGGTGCTCAAAATATATTTGCTAAATAAGTGAACGAATAAATACAAGGGAGTTTTCCATATTTATTAAATAGATTATTAGAGTCCTAGATGTTTGGTCCACTTTATTATCTCTGATAATGTTGGAAATGCTACACCCTGAACCAAGCGTGGGTCTGGTTTAATATACTTATTTTTAAAAGGAAAAACTCATGTTCCTTTTAAGTAAATTTATAGTCACATTTCATTTCAAAGCATCATCATACTTTAAAGGTCTGCAGAATCAAAAATATTTCCTAAAGGCCCACCTATTTCCACATTTATGCACAAATTTTAATGTAACTAAACAACCTGGGCAATCCCTTAGAGTTCACTTTAATTCCAGCTTTTAACCACATATTTAGCTGTTTTCACTACATTGCATTAACAAAAAAGTCCCAAATGTTGGTTACTATGAGACTTTAAATCCATATCAGTTGGTGGTCTGGGAGCCTGCGAAACTAAAATTAAAATGTTTCATATAAAATGTACTACAAATGGAGCAATTTACTGTTCATACTGGAACACTTCTAAGAGTGAAAGAGAGGCAGTATTAATTATTATGCTGGGAAAAACAAAAATCAGGGCTTCTATGAGTAGCTAGCTATAGACATGAATTATGGAACCAGAATCTCAACTAGACAACAAATTTAAATATTTCTATATCTACAGAAATTCTGAAAAGGCTCATTTCTTTGTGAAGTCATACCTGAAGAATGCATAGGAATGCAGAGAGAAATACAATTTTAATCACTGTTAAGAAATTATTAATTCAATGGGGTTCAATAAAACTACCTCTCTGCCTCTAAAGATTTACCTAATCAGCAAAGTACAGGATGAGTTTCAAGAAAATACTAGGCATCTTTAAGCTAAAGGTAATACAGCTCACCTGTAGACGTATTCTTGCATTATTACGGTATGAGAGAAAATCGGAGAGCAGGTTCTAGTCACATCTTTATAAATTACCATAAATTAGTTTTTTTATCATTCTGCTTTACTCTGTGCACTAAATAAAATTGTGAAAGAGCTGAAATCTCTCTTTAGGCTCCTTCCATATACTTTCCAGGGTCCTTCTTGCCTTCTGCCAGTTCAGCCGTAATTCAGTCAAATTGCCTCCTTCCGGTCTTCTCCCACAAATAATCTGCTAACACCCCTTTGCGTGCTGCTCAATTATCTCACTGTAAGCAACCATTTTATGTTCCAGGTTATGAAAGTCTGTCTGACTCTTAACACAAATCCTAATCTGAGTCTCTCTGCCTCTAACAAGAGCAGATGCTATTTTCTATCCCAACTTCTATACCTTGTTCCCTAGATGTCCCCAGGGAAGTTGCCCATGGCAGTCTTTAACTCTAACATTGAGAACTGAATTGAGTATTATTTTTTTTCATAAAGCTTTGATAGAGAAGAAAAAGAAATCAATAACTGCCATCTGATTGGTTCTGCCTGGGTCCAAAACCCTACTTCCTAATATAGTCTCAAGATTCCAAGTTTGTGAACTCTCTCATTCTAAATACCCAACTGGATGCAAAACACATTTCATGATGAAATGTACAATACTGTACAGTTGTACTGTGCTCACAGACTTTTAAACACTTTCATTTACATTTTCTCATTAGATTCGCAGAGGCTGGGAAGCTCTAAGGGTCATTATTATTATCTCCATTTTGCATGTAAGAAAATTGACTCCTTGAAGTCCTGCTCTTTAGCTACTAGTAAACTAATACTGATGAAGCATTATGCACCCTGGGAAAATGTTTGCATTTTGACAAGGGCCTCTTAAAGCAATGTCTTTAATCAAACATTTTCACGTTAGCTCCATTATAGACTCATTGAGAACACCTGGAGATGATTATAAATTAGCTAAAACGTATTCAGTATTAACTACGTGCCAAGCCAGACACTGTACTAAGTATTTTACAGGGATTAGCTCACTTAATCCTTGCAACTCTATGAAGTATACGCTACTAGTATATCGTTAAACTTAGAAAGTTTAACAAGTGGCAAAGCGGAATATGAATCCCACATTCTGGGTCCAGAACCCACACTCTAAGTAGGATTTTCATTCCCTTAAGACACAACATATGGGCAACTCTTCTCTATTAATTTTATAATATAAAACAAACAGTATTATATAGCGCTTTACAGATTAAAAGTCAATTTCTCTCACATTGATCTAAGAATAGAGTTGGGAGCCAGTTGGATCTGTAACTCAACTCTGATAGCACCATTTACAAGCTGTGTTACATTGGGCACATCATCCTGTGCCCTCATTGTAAAATTAAGAAAATACACCCACCTTACAGGATGTTGTAAGAGTTGGGAATAATATAGCTATGTACTCATATTAACTATAACTAAATGGTATCAAGCTATGCTATTATTATTAACAATGCTCTGAGTTCTAAGTTATTTTAATCCCTATTTTACAGCTGAAGAAACTGAATATCAGAGAGATTAATTGAGATGCCTCAAGTTATAAAACTTGTAAGAGCTGAACAAGATTCAAAGCCAGGTAGGTCTTCTGGTACTAAGAACAGTATTCTTTGTTATTGCACATTTATATGTGGACCTAAATCATGATTGCGTCCTGTAATTCTCTTATTTTGTTGCCACTGCAAACTAGTACCCATATTGAAACAAAACCCATTTTTAACAGCTCATTGGGATTAGTTTCATGACTTAGAATGAATAGATGAATGAATGATATGTACATCATTATACATGATAAAAACCATTCCAAGTTATTACTCAACTTTTATAAATTCTGCTCACATTTTATTGTATTTATAAAACTATTACATGGCAATCATTTAATTTATTCCTATCAAGACTGGAAGCAAAATATCTGTTGCCCAAAAGTAGACAAGTTTGCCTCAAGTGGGTCTGAATCACTAAAATGTCAATATAAGCCCCAAGAAGGGAGAAGCTTTTTTTTTTTCACTGATATATCCCAAGCTCCTACAACAGTGCCAGACGCAAAGTAAATGCTCAGTTAGTATCTGTTACATGAGTAAGACCTGACTTGTATTAATTTAGCAAATGTAAGCTAGCTCATGGTTTTCAAGAATGACACAAAAATATTTTCCTGTTCAAGCTTCACTTAAAATCACATAAGCAGGCAAGCGATAGCTACCGTTTTTACCCAACCTAGGACAAGCTGTACCCTTCTGGGTAGAAACAGAGTGATCAGTGAAGGAAAAAGAGCTCAGAAGTACCCACCCATTTCTTCTGCTCCACTTACCTTGCTGAATGATGAAATCATCAGATTGAATGTCGTTGTAGTTTGCACATAGGCCACATGATTTCCCTTTATGCTCCTCAGACAGCTTCAGGTAAATTCCAGATATTCCATCCCAAGCCAACGAAAAACCAAAGGTTGTTTTCACCAGAATATAGTCAGCTAGTTTCTCAATGAAAATCTGTCCAATTGTCTGAGGTAATGTTAAACTTGAAAAATAGAACAAAAACAATCTAAGAGTTATGATGAAACATCAATTACAGATGATCTATTTCTTTCTTGAAGTGAATGAGAATTAAATAAAAGATAATTATTATTCAAAATTAATGAATAAACTATGAAGTTAGATTTTCAACATTTTTGAAATTTTAATATTGAAATAAAAAGACAGCAAAAATGATACCTATTTTCACATACTGATTAAGATTTTATACTTATAATTGGATGCTTCTTTCCACCAACCAAAAGCACACTTCTGCTAAATATCAGTGATTTTTAAAATCTGGAAAATAACCTTGTCTATTTAGAATAATGAGAGCTGAATGTATTTATATTTTTATCTAGAGAGTTTAAGATAATCTAAAAATGCTGCTCAACAATTTTGAAGTAAGAACAAACAATACTCAAAGTATGTAAACACATTTTTGAGTGATGATTTTGTTTAATTTTGTTTTAAACTTGGCTGTAAAGAAATAAGAGCTTCTATCCCCAAAATGTCACCTTGGTACAAGTCATTGTTTTCCAAAAGAAAAATGTCTAGGCATGTTAATTATAATTTATATTTTTAATGCTGCAAAGTATATTATTATGAATAAAAAATACTTTCCATACAGTATTCATAAGGATTATATTCATAATTTTTAAGTTGCATACAATTTGGTCTATTTAAGCAAGGGTCACATTGAATATTTAAACTTCTGATCCAATGTCTAGTCTTTCCACTTTTCACAAGCATGTACACATACAGAGGAAGTGAGAGACATAAGAGGGCAGAAGAAAACTAGCCAGGCTAACTGAATAATGTAAGGTGAGAGGTTAGTAGGTACATTCATACATTTCTCTCAAAAACTTCAAATTAGTGAGTTCCTTTCCAGTAAGAACATGGTTACATGAAATAAAAACTATAAAATTAAACATACTCATTAACATAGGGATAGTCCCTAAAGAAACAATTCAAAATATCTGTAATCATTTGCACAGTATGTGTGCAGATAATTTTTAGTCATAAGATTTAGTTATAAGAATAGGAAAATAACTAAAATTTACACCAGAGAATAAATGACTTTACTGTCATAATCTATTCTTATTAAAAATTATAAACATAAGAAATTCATTTTCAATTCATAGTAAAAGTTAGGATGAATAATATTGTTTAAGATGGCAAGTTTATAAAAGCTATACTTGAAAAAAGTGAGTCATGTTTTATAAAGATATTCCATAGCAATGGGATGTTCACTGCAGCAAGGTATAGATTTTCTTTTGCAGGTATTCCTTGGTTTGGTCATTTGTCACTTGATCTCTTTCATAGTAAATTTTAATAAATACACAATTTTTGAAAACAAAACATGCATAACTGTGATTATCCAAATGTCTATACATTAAACGATGCTGATAGAGATGGGTGATGATACTAAAAGTTAGATAATCTCCCATAAATTTAAGAAAACCTCCATGCAACTTGAAACATTAACAATGCAAACTAAACTGAATGCACAGATTAATACTGAAAATTATTCACAGGTTCATATGTACCAAAACGCTGCATTTCACAGGCGAGAGAACAGAAGTCCAGAAAGGGAAAGTATGATGTGCAGAGCCAACCACATTTGACTTCACTTTGGTAAACATTTCTCTAGCATCTGCTATGAGATAGGCCCTAGGCCCGGTATAGTATTATTATAAGCAATTCAGCTGAATAATAAGAAAACCATCTTCTTTCTATTATACAAATGGAAATCTTCAAAGAAATATGTTTTCTGAGTTAAAATTTAAATATTATGTCCTATATTTAACAAAGGGTTAGTATTCTTGAAAGTCTACTTAAATGGCATTTTTGTTTTATAAAGCAATAATTTTTAAGTGCCCACTATGTTACCCCAAATCCCATATAAAAATCCTAAACCACTGTTTAAATTCAGCTCCAAGAAATACATATGTAAGTGCATTACCTTCCCATTCAAATGGATAATCTTTCTTTTATAAGAAAGTGAAAAGTACAGAACCTAATTGATGAAGAAAATAAGCCCAAGAGAGGCAGAGGGGCTGCTTGGCGTTGCCTGACTATGACAAAACCTGGGTCAGTGCCTGGCTCCCCTACTGCTTCATCCAAAGCCCCTCCTGCTATCATCTGCTGCCTCTTGAGGAATCTAAACTGAAAAAAAAGCACATAGGTTGGTACAGCGATTGCCCTGGAAAAAATCCCCATGGTTCAAACACTTGCTGGCGAATTCTGAATGATGGATAGAATTGTGCTATAACACAATTTACTTTTCTCAGCATAAGTCAGCTAAAACAGAAAAAATACCTGCCCTCACGAAATATATCCCATTAGAGGAAGACAGTTAATAAAATTTATGATGAAATGTAACTAAAATATGTACTATGGTAGATGACATGAAGGAGAAACATTAAGCAGAGAAAAGGGACAGAGAGTGTGTCAAGGATGGGGGGGCAACTTAAAATTGAGTATTTCTATACTTATTTAGATTGGATGGTAGATTATTCCACAGTACTTCTAGTTTAAAATGTACGAAACCTTCCACCAAATAAATAAACATCCTTGTCCCCTCAAGTTTCAGTTCTGTAAGTGGGCCCCTCTCTTATCTCTTCAAGAAGACCAGCTATTTATTGACACTCAACTTTTTGTCAGAACACTAACAGAAAATCCTGACACCCAAATCTCATTCACACAAATTTGGAAAGGATTTTCAGAGGTTTAGTTTTATTTTGATTTACTGTTAAAAAAAAAAGAAGAAGAAGAAAAGATTTAAGAAAGGGGGCAAAAATAATTTGAGTTGAACTATGAGGATTTCTCCTGAATCTCTCTTACAAGTAGACGTAATAATCTTACCTCTACCTATATAAGTATATTTGTATCCTGCACAAACAGTAGGGAGGCTAAACTGTTAGATTCCTGGCCACCTGGTTGGCTTTGGAGCCTACTGAAATTTTTATGTCTGTATGCTATAACTTAAAGGTTACTGTTGAAGAAATCCTCTCTCTTCTCTCCACATTCACTTCCAGAGTGAGATGTTTAGAAATTCTGTTAATCCGTTGTATTATTTTCATTATATCATTTAACATATCTTACCTGATTCCATTCTTTTTTATTTCATGCCCATAAATTCGAATTTCCTCTTGGTCTGAAAAGAACAAGCTGATCGACCGATAACAGTAATACACTGAACCAAGGCATTTAGGGCTATTATGAACCTTAAAGGGAGAAAAACAAAAGAAATCATAGAAACCAACAACAACACACAAACTTGCCTTCATCTGAGTTAACTAAATCCACAATGCATGTCTACAGCTCTATAGCATCATTAGTCTCATGACACTTTACAAAATTATAACTACAGTTAGGACTTTCAAGAGAAAAAAAGATATTTGCTTCAGAAATTGGACAACAGAAGTAACTTCATAAAGCACAAGTTAACTTAGCATATTTATTTAAATGATCTGAATCTTTACATACAGGATGTTAATATTCTAAAACTATATGGTGTGATCGCCAGGACATGGAAGCAACCTAAGCATCCATCGACAGATGAATGGATAAAGAAGATGTGGTACATATACACAATGGAATATTACGCAGCCATAAAAAGGAATGAAATTGAGTTATTTGTAGTGAGGTGGATGGACCTAGAGTCTGTCATACAGAGTGAAGTAAGTCAGAAAGAGAAAAGCAAATACCATATGCTAACACATATATATGGAATCTAAAAAAAAATGGTTATGAAGAACCTAGGGGCAGGATGGGAATAAAGATGCAGACCTACTAGAGAATGGACTTGAGGACACAGGGAGGGGGAAGGGTAAGCTGGGACGAAGTGAGAGAGTGGCATGGACTTATATATACTACCAAATGTAAAATAGTTAGTGGGAAGCAGCCGCATAGCACAGGGAGAGCAGCTCTGTGGTTTGTGACCACCTAGAGGGGTGGGATAGGGAGGGTGGGAGAGAGGGAGACGCAAGAGGGAAGAGATATGAGGATATATATATATATGTATAGCTGATTCACTTTGTTATAAAGCAGAAACTAACACACCATTGTAAAGTAATTATACTCCAGTAAAGATGTTTAAAATATATATATTACACAAAGTAATATTTAAAGGTTGCAAAAGTAACTATAACTCTAAAAATAAAATTGTCAAAAAACTCTAGGGAAGAGAGGTTATTTCTCAAAAAACTGATGGGAAAATTAGTTTACTAGTAAAATTAAAAAAGAAAGCAAGGAAGAAAAAAGAGGAAAGTAAGAAAGGAGAAGAGGAATGTTAGTTTCTCTTACCCTACCACCAAAATAAACTTTAAAAGGTCCAAATAATGACAGCAGAAGATAGCTGAAAGAAAATATATATAACTATATAGATGGAAAAGAACTTTCAAAGCATAAAAGTGATAAGAAAAATCACCAGTGATAAGATAGATTTTTAATACTGCAAGAATGTAATATATATTAATTTAGTGATTAATCAGCAAATTCTATTGATCACTTATTATGTACCAGGCATTGTTCTAGATTCTGGAGATGTAGAAGTCAACAAAATAGACAAAAATACCTGCCCTCATGAACCTTATATTCCATTAGAGAAAAACAGTTAATAAAAAAAAATAACTACATGTAACTAAAATATGCATCATGCTACATGACATGAAGAAATACTAAGTGGAGAAAAGAGATAGACAGCATGTGTATTGAGGGTTGTTGGGGGGTTGAGGGCTGTTTTAGACTGAATGGCCAACAAAAGCCTCACTGAGAAGGGGAAATTCTAGTAAAGATGAAGGAGGGATAAGAGCAAGCCATATGGATATTTAGACCATTCTAGGCAAAGGGAATAGCAAATGCAAAAAGCCTAAAGTAGGAGTATAACTAAAATGTTCTCAGTATCCAGGATTCCAGACATATGACCCCAGGCAGGATACTGGAGGAGTTTTCCTTGAAGAAACAAAATTGAAAAAGATGTACAGATACTAATATTGGGGGCTCATTTAATGAAACCAGAGACTCCCTGCTCAATCTCCCACTAGACAAGCAAGCCCCCATCCATGTATTCAGATCTTCCAACCAGCTTTTAGAGCCTAATTCTCAAATGTGAATAAACATTCATGGATCATTTGATAAAAGCCTGCAATGTGAAAGGCAGGTGCCAAATAAACAAAACAAAGGAGATCAAAGGAATCAAAAACAAGTCAGAAAAATAAACTTCCAAGAATCCATAATTGATATCTTCAAGGAGAACAGTGAGAAAAGGCCATTCACGAAACAAGAATAAAATGATGTTAAAAGTGAAATTCGGGCTTCCCTGGTGGTGCAGTGGTTGAGAGTCCACCTGCCAATGCAGGGGACACGGGTTCGTGCCCCGGTACGGGAAGATCCCACATGCCGCAGAGCGGCTAGGCCTGTGAGCCATGGCCGCTGAGCCTGCGCATCATGTACTCCTGCGCATCATGTAGCCTAAACAATAAGATGTTTGCCCGAGTTGTTTTCCAGGAACTTGGTGTCAGGGGTGTCTAGTTCGAGTTAGCTGGTTAAGACTGGAGAGGACCCCTTCCCCTCCAACTTGCTCCAACGTGCAAGTGTGGTGACCTTTTGACGTCAGAGGGCTGAAAACACCCTCAGATCATGCTAAGTGCCTCCATTTTGGAACAACGATTCCCCACACCTTTTTCCAGTCACCTTTCCCCAGGCTTCCACGCCTCAGGCCGCCCTGCTTTTTTATTCTTTATCCAATAAATACCCCAAGACCCTTGCCTTGAGGGAGATGGATCTGAGATTTGTTCTCCTGTATCCTCACTTGGCTGCCTAATAAACCCTCTCTTTGCTGCAAACCCCGGCACCTCAGCATTTTGGCTTTGCTGCAAGATGGGCAAAATGAACCTAGTTCGGTAACACTCTTTCCAGGAAAATATCTTCCCTTTCCAGAAAGCACTATAAACAAGCACTGCCCACATGATCAGAGCACCCAATAAGTTTTTTAGAGCCTATCTCTCAAGTATGAACACAATTCAAGGACTGCTAGACACTTCACGGGACCTAAGAAACAGGGAAACCAATACAGGAGAGAGAAGAATGAAATTCTCCAGGAAGATGGTGAATAAAATCCTGAGTGCTAGTAGGCTCAAAAGCAACCACTCTCAGTTGGAACAGGAAAATGAAGAACTGAGGAAGGGACATCTCATGGGAAGGAAAGAGAAACTGAGAGATTGTCTGATGTATCTGACCATATTGAGAACAGTTGTTTAGAGATACTTTGAAGGAAAAAAATGATTGAAGTATAGAAAATGCAGCAAATGAAAAATGGGATAACTGTTAATTCTATAAAATTGTACAGAGAAATAAAATCACAATAACATATTAGGCTCAGCTCTCAACAATATTTATATAAATATTGTTCATATATGTACAATATGTAAACGACAATATAAAAACCATATATTTAACCAATAACGGTGATATAACTCTATTAGGAGGAGAAAAGGAAAGTGTGTGTGTTTGTGTGTGTGTGTGTTACGGGCAAGTAGGATAACATAACAGATGACTTCCTATTTTCCATAGTAAGAAGTGAAGATATAAGTCCTAACTTTGATAAATAAAGAAATAATAGCACATTTTGACATGTTAGGTAAAAGCCAGAAGAAACAGCTAAAAAAATTGAAGTAACTGCCTTTGGGGCATCAGACTTCAGCTGGGGTCAAGGAGTGAAGGAAAGAGGGGCTCTTTTTTGGCTTCATATATCTTAAAGAAATCTTTTAAACTAAGTACATGTATTATTTTCATAAAAATAAAATTGAATTTAAAGAAGAAAAAGAAAAGAATCAAGAGCATAAAAAAGATATATGCATAAAGATATTTATTAACATACATCTTTTAAAGTACTGAAAATAGGGCCTCCCTGGTGGTGCAGTGGTTGAGAGTCCGCCTGCCGATGCAGGGGATACGGGTTCGTACCCCGGTCTGGGAGGATCCCATATGCCGCGGAGCGGCTGGGCCCGTGAGCCATGGCCGCTGAGCCTGCGCGTCTGGAGCCTGTGCTCCGCAACGGGAGAGGCCACAACAGTGAGAGGCCCGCGTACGGAAAAAAAAAAAAAAAAAAGTACTGAAAATATTTTTTAAATCTAAATTTCTAAAACAGGGTACAATTAAATAATTTCAATATTTCATAGTTGGAACAAATACAGCTAACAAAATCTGTGTTTGTCAAGAACATTTCATGTGGGAAAAAAGTTCTTGATATAATATTAGGTGAAAATGCAGGAAATAAAATTATGCATAGTAAAATTTCAAATTTATGTGTATAAAATCCGGAGAAAAAATTTAGAAGGAAAAATATGAAGCCAGTAGCACTGATAAGCCTTGACTGATCATTCTGATAGTATTTTTTAGACTTCTTGGAATTTTTTCAAATTTTCTACAAAAGAGGTGAACAACTTTTACAATCGGGGAAAGACGACATTTAAAGTAAATGGATTTGTTAATGTGAAAGCAAATTCCACCAACCAAACAGGGCCAAGTAAAAACAATTACCTATTAACTCTGGAAGCACAGTTGAACATTGTGTGTTATGAACACAGTTATCTACTTGACACCTTAGTCCTCAAAAGGATCAGTCACTGGACAAGAACATTTCAATGAAAGAGTCAGAAGATGTTTGAGTGATAAACCCAGCAACTCCTTCCTAGAGTGGATGAGTAAAGGACTATAGGGGACTGAGCCCTGTATGAACTAAAAACGCATGCCACTAACTTCCTTACCTAAGGAGACCTCCAATTTTTTATCCTTATGTCCCATAAGTTAACTTTCAATAGACTTCCTTTTGAGGAAGGCACAAGGATTCGTTGCTGTTGAAAAGCTTTAGGGCCTACTTTTGAATATTTGCCTCGTCTAAGAGAGGAGGAAAATTTAGGCAACTCCAACATAAGTCGGAGGGATTCAACAACAGAGATTCAAACAAATGATAGTTATGGAGGGTTTTAGCTTTAGAACAGGACAGCACTGCAGTATTCTGGCTGTGTTTTGAGACACCAGAAAATTCAGAGGAAGACAACAGCAGAGAAAGAGGTCCCTACTTCCTTACTTCTACCAGAGCTACTCTGCAGCTTGCATTTTGAGATGTCTCCTATGAATTCTTTTGAAGGAAGAACTCTGCAACTAAGAACTAACTCTCTGAGCTCAATCATATAGTATCAATCTACCTAGAAATTAGCTGCCTGTCTCCACATCCTTTAGCCTGTGTTTATATAATTCACACACTCCATTTAATAAATTCCAGCCCCCAGATTAGACCGAGGTATGTCATTTTAAAAAATCCAGATGGCCATCACACTGGACATGTCAAGAAGGAAACATACACAAGTAATATGATTGATGTCTGAAACTATCCTCTTGAAAATGATCAAATAAAACATGAAGAATGAGTATGTCAACTGGAGTTGATATTATGACATCCATGATATAGACATTTCTGTGTTGCCTACATGTCCCTACCATATGGATGCAAACCTTTCTTCTCCCAGCCCTAGGCTCCATCTTGATAGAAATATACTCAAAATAGCTACAAATTTGGCCCATCCCATTCAGAACCAGCCCCTCTCCTTCCCTAGTCAGGGCCCTAAGTATTCATGCTATGATTACTATATATTTTCCATGATTTGTCCAGTACTTTAAAAATACAGACTTGCCCAGAAATAATTTTTAAGTTAATTATGTCCTAGAATCACCTACCCATACAGTGTACCGAGGCTCCAAATTACCACAGTCCTTCGCAAAAATGTAAGAACAGTTTCCTGGGAAATAATAGTAGATGCCATCAAAGGTTTCAAAGTGGTACTGTCCCCAGCTTTTGCAAATCCCATCTCTGCCATTGCCCATGTTTGGCACTGAAAAGAAATAGGATAATATTTAGAAGAATAAAACAAATTATACCTGTTTCTGGCAAGGTTCAGTCATGCTAGGTGATTCTAATTTTCATTAAAATAAACGTTTTCTTCTTTGGTGGACAATATCACAGGGAAAAATACCTAACAAAATTACCAACTGCTCTCAAAACTATCAAACTCTTCTGAAGAAAAACATGGTCTCCAAGTTGTTTTGAAGAAAGGATTTATGTTAGAAACTTCCTTAATTTTTGCTTCCAAACAAAGACTCTGGAAGAGAGGAAGAGAGGAGAGAATGATAAAGTAAAAGAAGGTGATAGTGATAAAGCAAATATAATGGCTCAGAAAGAAAGAAATGTCACCACTAAGTGTTCTAAAAATTAACACTGACAGTGTTCTAGTCTCTGCAATTCTTTCAAAAATAATAGCATCCACAGAGAAAATTAACCACTGACCAAAAAGTCATGTTTAGAAGTCTGGGACCTGGGGATGGGGAGCATTAGTCATCCAAAGTATGCTGGAATTTGGGAATTCATGACTTCAAACTGGTCACACTGTAAGCAGTGTTTGTCTTAAAGCATACAACTTCATCTCCTGTTGCCTTCATGCCTATCTCCCTTTATACCTTTGTGGGTCACCTTCCATTCCATTTGATTTTGTAGACCCTTCCTTCTAGATTAATATGAAAATCAGTGACATTTACGGAGCACTCAAAATGTGTAATACATATTGGTTAAGACATTAAAATGTGTTAATATACTCTATAAGGAGCATAAAGATAAGGCACAATCACTTTATCTTTTCTTTTTGTAATTTACCTAAATGTATTAGGCTTGGCCAACTTTGGCCTTTTCAAGAAAAAACAGAGTTATTCCTTATTCAGGCAGTCTTCTCTGATAGTATGCCTTACCTCTGTTGCATATTTTCATAAAATCTTGCACTTCCCTTTACAGAACATCACAAGTGTAATTACTGTGTATCTGTTATGTGTTGGTCCCCCTCCTCTAGACTGTAACCTCCAAGAGGGCAGAAACATGTCTATATTACTCACTCTTCCCAGTGCCCAGCCTGGGATCAAGTAGATGCTCAATAAATACTCATTAAATAAATGAATGCTTTTTAGTCATTATTGATGTAGGGTCCTAACCTAAACACCAAGGATAAAAATATTATTAAGAACCTTCTGCCTTTGAAGAGCTCTCAACACTATTTCTCTTTTATGTACAGAATGTTCCATTAATTCAAAGTCAAAAAGAATGAGTGGCTCCAAATAACAAATCTAATTTATAAAGCAAAAGAGAGATGAATTGGAAACCTGGTTTTAATGGGCTAGTACCATTTAAAATGGAAAAAACACTTGAATCACATCAAAAACAAAATAAAATACTTAGGAATAAACCTGACCAAGGAGGTGAAAGACTCATACACTGAGAACTATAAAACATTGATAAAGGAAATTGAAGATGATTTAAAGAAATGGAAAAATATCCCATGCTCTTGGGTTGGAAGAATTCATAGTGTTAAAATGGCCATACTACCCAAAGCAATATACAGATTTAATGTGATTCCTATGAAATTACCCATGACATTTTCCACAGAACTAGAATAAATAATCCTAAAATTTATATGGAACCATAAAAGACCCAGAATTGCCAAAGCAATCCTGAGGAAAAAGAACAAAGCAGGAGGCATAACCCTCCCAGACTTCAGATAATACTACAAAGCTACAGTAATCAGAACAGCATGGTACTGGCACAAAAACAGACATATGGATCAATGAAACAGAACTGAGAGCCCAGAAACAAACCCACACACCTATGGTCAATTAACCTTTGACAAAGGAGGCAAGAACACACAATGGATAAAAAGATAGTCTCTTCAGCAAGTGATGTCAGGAAAGTTGGACAGCCACATGTAAATCAATGAAGTTAGAACACACCCTCACAAAAATGGCTTAAAGACTTAAATATAAGATAGGACAACATGAAACTACTAGAAGAGAACAAAGGCAAAACAATCTCTGACTTAAACCATACCAATGTTTTCTTAGGTCAGTCTACCAAGGCAATAGAAATAACACAAAAATAAACAAATGAGACCTAATAAAACTTATAAGCTTTTGCACAGCAAAGAAAACCATAAACAAAATCAAAAGACAATCTACGGACTGAGAGAAAATATTTGCAAACGATGCGACTAACAAAGCCTTTATTTCCAAAATATACAAACAGCTCATACAACTCAATAACAGAAGAAAAAAAAAATCAAAGAATGGGCAGAAGACCTAAATAGACACTTCTCCAAAGAAGGCATACAGATGGCCAATAGGCACAGGAAAAGATGCTCAACATTGCTAATTATTAGAGAAATACAAATCAAAACTTCAATGAGGGGGCTTCCCTGGTGGTGCAGTGGTTAAGAGTCCGCCTGCCAATGCAGGGGACGTGGGTTCCAGCCCTGGTCCCAGAAGATCCCACATGCTGTGGAGTAACTAAGCAACTAAGTAGTTGTGTGCCACAACTACTGAACCTGCACTCTAGAGCCCATGAGCCACAACTACTGAGCCCATGTGCCACAACTACTAAAGCCCGTGTGCCTAGAGCCCATGCTCCACAACAAGAAAAGCCACCGCAATGAGAAGCCTGCACACCGCAACAAAGAGTAGCCTCTGCTCGCCACGACTAGAGAAAGCCCGCATGCAGCAACGAAGACCCAATGCAGCCAAAAATAAATAAATAAAATAGATACAACAATAAAGAAAATTTTTAAATGTTTAAAAAAAAAAAACTTCAATGAGGTACTACCTCATACCTGTCAGAATGGCCATCATTTAAAAAAATCTACAAATGACAAATGCCAGAGAGGGTGTGGAGAAAAGGGAACCCTCCTACACTGTTCGTGGGAATGTAAATTGGTGCAGCCACTATGGAAAACAGTATGGAGGTTCCTCAAAAAACTAAAAATAGAGTTTCCATAGGATCCAGCAGTCACACTCCTGGGCATATACCCAGACAAAACTATAATTCGAAAAGATACATGCACCCCTATGTTCACAGCAGCACTATTCACAATAGCCAAGACGTGGAAACAACCTAAATGTCTATCGACACATGAATGGATAAAGATGTGAAACACAAACACACACACACACAAACATACACACACACACACACACACAATGAAATATTACTCAGCCATAAAAAAGAGAATGAAATAATGCCATTTGCAGCTATGTGGATGGACCTAGAAATTATCAAATTAAGTGAAGTTAGAAAGAGAAAGACAAATACCGTATGATATCACTCATAAGTGGAAACTAAAATATGACACAAATGAACCTATCTATAAAACAGAAACAGGCTCAGAGACATAGAAAACAGGCTTGTGGTTGCCAAGAGGGAGGGGGGCAGGGGAGGGTTGGATTGGGAGTTTGGGACTAGCAGATGCAAACCATTGTATATAGAATGGATAAACAACAAGGTTCTATTGTATAGCACAGGGAACTATATTCAATATTCTGTAATAAACCACAATAGAAAAGAATACGAAAAAATAATAATATTGTAAATCAACTCTAATTTAAAAATTAAATAAAAATTTTAAAACAGAAAAGAAAAGAAAAAACACTTGAGGAAATAGAGTTCAGTGAGAAGTTAAAAGTGGGCATACTCATTTTCTTTCACATTGTTTCAAAATTACTGGAAATAAATTGTGGATACTCTAGTTAATACACAACATTATTGTACCAACTCCCAAAGAATGAACACTAATACAGCAAATTATGCCTTCATGTTCTCCACGGCATCTCATAATTCTCTCATAAGTATCCCTGAAACTTACCAATCTGGCACCGTGTCCCAAGTGCCTGAAATATTTGACAGTCACATGTACCAGCCTTAGAACAGAAAGCTCCGTTAAGGCATTCATGAGGACAAGAACCTGAAGGGTAAAAAAATAAGTTATCTTCTGGCATGCATCAGTTTTTATAAACATAAATCTGTCAAGATTTACTTTGGACTAACAGTAACCTCTGTTAACTCAAACAGAACCCTGGGCCTACTGCCTTGATGAGCTAAAGACTTAAGCCCCTTAAGTCTCTATCTAGTTCATTTCATTATGTGTGCCGTGAAACAAGAAAGACAGGCTTTCACATCTCAAACTACCCTGAGAGCAAAGGTTAGCCTCCTTCAAGCAATCGAAAGGTCAAGTTCCCATGTAAGGAATCCCTGTCCCAGATGATGAGAACCAGAAATACACAAGCTGCAGATGATTCCCTTGACGGAGTTTGGCACGTCTGATCAGCTACTTCTCCAGAAGCAAGTGTTGTATTAAAGAAAAACGTCCATCATTAGCTCAAGGGATCAGACACAATATATAATACAACTCACAAGGAAACTACTTTTTTAAGAGAATGATTAAACATTCCATTTGAAGTTTGTGTATTAATCCTCAGGCTTAATTACAAATGAATGCATTCTTTCTGACCCATAGTTAATTTTAACAGGGCAGAAGCCAACATCACTGCTGGTTGTCACAAAAAATATTCTTTCTTTCATGGAAAGAAAAATCACCCCAAAGAATTATGTTGAAAAGAGGAAGAAAGAAACTAGGAGCTCCTTAGTGAGTTTTAAAACTGCAAATGAATCACGGTGAAAAATTTTCCTGTAATAAGAACACAAGAGACAACTGGTAAAACTCAAGCAGAAAGGATTTAAGTGACAACTGGCAAAACTCAAGCATAAAGGATTTAAGTAACACCTCAACATAATTAGAGAACATCTCTGAGTGACCATAAAGTGTTTACTAAAGATTGGCCTTCTCCGGAATACGGTCAGGTCATGAAAGGCACTTATGTAATTGCGGTATTTTAACCACAGTTCTGCAGAAGGCAAGAATTTTAGAACTCTCTTATCCTTTCAACTTAAAATTCATTGATCTAAAATGTCTCTACGTTTAAAGACATACAACTCTCTAAGTATACCTTAACTGAGGAGAAATGAGCTGCTTTAACTTTAATCATAAATATAGATTAAAATGATGTTTTTCATAAATTTAAATGCAGTTTTCTTTTTCTAGGGGGGCATATATATCTTCAAATTTTATCTTAGGTTACAATCTGGTATTTTTCCAATCAATAAGTGTTAAAGTAATCATGTAAGCAAATGTATCTCCTTCAAAAATTTAGTTACAACCCTGTTTATTCTCCTGAAAATAGATATCAAAACAAAACTAGTCATAAATCCCTGCTATTTTAAATGCAACAAAAATTCAAATTGAATTTCAAACTACCATTAGCATTCTGCTAAATGGAAATGGAAAATTGGTAAGCAAAAATTGCAATGTCGAAGAATCGAGGAGCCAGTAATTGATTCAGAAAAAAAGCTCCTGATACCCAGTGATATCTTTCCTGGTCGTATAGTTATCAGCTTTGTCTAACTGCTTAACCTTGTGTATTTCCAAATATAATTCAAATTTCTATATGAAGTAAACAAACTATTACTAAGTACTATTACCACCGTGGCTCAGTTTCCTTCATGCATTATGTGGAAATCATTGAGAGTTGATTCACTATATCCCCCAAAAGGGTCTTTTGAGAAAGCAAATTCAAAAACATAGATGTAGCACTAACCTTTTATTTTACTCTCACCCCAATTAATAGCTTCATGGAAGAAATATCTTGGAGAAGTTGCTTCAAGCTTTAAGAGAAAGAAATCAGAATTCAAGAGAATTAAATTATTTAATTCAAGACAAACATGCAATTGGAAAATCTGGAAAACAGCTACAAACACAGAAATTATAGAGAGCTGACTCCATATTTCCTTGGGTTATTGAGGCAAAATCTTGGAGAGGCAGAAAGGGCTCCTTTAAGGTTGTAGTTAGATCTGACTTCAAGGTTGATTTTGCTTCTGACCTGAATTTGACAAGTCCTTTATGCTCTCTGACCTCAGTTCTGCCTCCCTGCCCTCCTTGGAAAAGAGCCTGGTCAGAATCTAATCTTTGTATTAACTGACTGCTTTGCCTGCAGGAGTAGCAGTTTTTTAATACTTCCAAGTGCAGATGGGTCTGGAGAAAATGCATGGGACCAAAGGACCAACAGACAGTGATGTACCAACTTCCTGCAGTCCCATCTGTGCAGACACCATCCACAGAAGCCTCTGCTGCTGAAGTGTGTGACACCCTCAGTGTCCAAAGGGCTGACACTTTAAAGTTCATAGAAATTTAAATGTATCTGTTTATAGAGCCCAAGGCACTTCAGGGTAATCATTAAGATCATGAAATATAGAATCAAACAGATCTGGATTAGAGTCCTGATTCTGCCATTACTTACTCTAAGGCAAGTTTCTTAACTGCTTAGTGCCTCCTTTTACTTGTCTGTAAAATGGGAACAATGACACATATATACTTCACTAGGTAGGTCAAATAGTAAATAAAATAATGTATATAAAGATTCCAACATAATGCCACACACATAAAAAATTAGCAAGAAAGAGATTTATATTAATCTAAGCAACCCAGATAAAACCATAGGATTTTTAGAGGTTAATATGGAATAGTAGCAAATAGCTGTGGATTATTAAAACTAATCAATTATGGATTTTTACTCCAACTTAATGTCAATTTAGTGTATCATCTGGGGCAACGTCCTTTCCAACGGCATTTTTACATTCACCAGAATACACATTCCCAAAATTTGCCTCATAATTGTCAAATTGAGAACCAGATGATGTTAGAAAAACAAGAAAGAGTGAAAGATAAAAAAAAGGGTGATAACTATTATTCAACATACTTTTGGAAGTCTTAGCCATAGCAATCAGAGAAGAAAATGAAATAAATCCAAATAAGAAAAGAAGTAAAGCTGTCACTGTTTGCAGAAGACATGATACTATACATAGAGAATCCTAAAGATGCTACCAGAAAACTACTAGAGCTAATCAATTAATTTGGTAAAGTAGCAGGATACAAATTAATGCACAGAAATCTCTTGCATTCCTATACACTAATGATGAAAAATATGAAAGAGAAATTAAGGAAACACTCCCATTTACCATGGCAACAAAAAGAATATAATACCTAGGAATAAACCTACCTAAGGAGACAAAAGACCTGTATGCAGAAAATTATAAGACACTGATGAAAGAAATTAAAGATGATATACACAGATGGAGAGATATACCATGTTCTTGGATTGGAAGAATCAATATTGTGAAAATGACTCTACTACCCAGAGCAATCTGCAGATTCAAAGCAATCCCTATCAAATTACCAATGGCATTTTTCACAGAACTAGAACAAAACATTTCACAATTTGTATGGAAACACGAAAGACCCCAAATAGCCAAAGCAATCTTGAGAAAGAAAAACGGAGCTGGAGGAATCAGGCTCCCTGACTTCAGACTATACTACAAAGCGACAGTAATCAAGACAGTATGGTACTGACACAAAAACAGAAATATAGATCAATGGAATAGGATAGAAAGCCCAGAGATAAACCCACACACATATGGTCACCTTACCTTTGATAAAGGAGGCAAGAATATACAATGGGGAAAAGACAGCCTCATCAATAAGTGGTGCTGGGAAAACTGGACAGCTACATGTAAAAGAATGAAATTAGAACACTCCCTAACATCTTACACATAAAAAAACTCAAAATGGATTAAAGACTTAAATGTAAGGCCAGCTACTATCAAACTCTTAGAGGAAAACATAGGCAGAACACTCTATGGCATAAATCACAGCAAGATCCTTTTTGACCCACCTCCTAGAGAAATGGAAATAAAAACAAAAATAAACAAATGGGACCTAATGAAACTTAAAAGCTTTTGCACAGCAAAGGAAAACATAAACAAGATGAAAAGACAACCCTCAGAATGGGAGAAAATATTTACAAATGAAGCAACTGACAAAGGATTAATCTCCAAAATTTACAAGCAGCTCAGGCAGCTCAATATCAAAAAAACAAACAACTCAATCCAAAAATGGGCAGAAGACCTAAATAGACATTTCTCCAGAGAAGATATACAGATTGTCAACAAACACATGAAAGGATGCTCAACGTCACTAATCACTAAAGAAATGCAAATTAAAACTACAGTGAGATATCATCTCACACCGGTCAGAATGGCCATCATCAAAAAATCTACAAACAATAAATGCTGGAAAGGGTGTGGAGAAAAGGAACTCTCTTGCACTGATGGTGAGAATGTAAATTGATACAGCCACTATGGAGAACAGTACAGAGGTTCCCTAAAAAACTACAAATAGAGCTACCATATGACCCAGCAATCCCACTACTGGGCATATACCCTGAGTAAACCATAATTGAAAAAGAGTCATGTACCACAACGTTCATTGCAGCTCTATTTACAATAGCCAGAACATGGAAGCAACCTAAGTGCCCATCGAAAGATGCATGCATACAGAAGATGTGGCACATATATACAACGGAACATTACTCAGCCACAAAAAGAAACGAAATTGAGTTATTTGTAGTGAGGTGGATGGACCTAGAGACTGTCATACAGAGTGAAGTAAGTCAGAAAGAGAAAAACAAATATCGTATGCTAACGCATATATATGGAATCTTAAAAAAAATGGTTATGAAGAACCTAGGGGCAGTACAGGAATAAAGATGCAGACATAGAGAATGGACTTGAGGACACAGGGAGGGGGAAGGGTAAGCTGGGATGAAGTGAGAGAGTGGCATGGACATATATACACTACCAAATGTAAAATAGATAGCTAGTGGGAAGCAGCCACATAGCACAGGAAGATCAGCTCAGTGCTTTGTGACCACCTAGAGGGGTGGGATAGGGAGGGTGGGAGGGAGACGCAAGAGGGAGGAGATACAGGGATACATGTATATGTATAGCTGATTCACTTTGTTATAAAGCAGAAACTAACACAGCATTGTAAAGCAATTATATTCCAATAAAGATGTTAAAAAAAATAGGGTGATAAAGAATGTGACTTCAGGTACAATCCTCTTTTCAACAGATTCTGGTCTCCTTCCTCCATGGTAAAAGTTTTATTTTGGCAATTTGCACTGCAGTACTTTTTCTTTTAAAGGGCAAACCTGCCCCGTGGCAGACAAAAGGACTCCCACACTCTCTCACCACTTCAAGGCTCTTTTCTAAAGTCCTTGGCCCACATCATGTCTCCAAGTTCATTGTCTCCGGCTTTCATTCCTCCAAGGTTTTGTCCTCACTGTTCAATCTCCTCCTTTTTCCCTTTCCTCTCTCTTCAAACTAAGTCAGACTCACAAAAGTCTATGACTTGGATTCCCTCAAGACAAGTCTTATTCTCTCTTTAGCTATATTGTCTGCAACTGCCTAAATCTAACACAACAACCAATATTACCGGGCAGCAAATTCTTCTTACTTTGGCGCTAACGAATCATCACTGATGCTCACTAAAAGTGTATAGTGACTTCAACTGTCTCATACAGGCTTATAAACTAGAACAAATTATTTAACCTGTTCAGCCTCAGTTTCCCAATCTGTAAAACAGAATAACAATAACTGCCTCACGGAATTGTGAGGATTAAATGAAACGGGATAAGTAAATCACCAAAAATAGTGCAAGGCACATAAGTGTTGTAAACATGTTACCTACTTTTATTATTAAGCAAAAACTGAATACACTTGACAACATTAGACCAAGGCAAAAACATATAATTTGTTTTTCACTCTATATCCTCTTACCCAACTCAGGCTACACCTCCTCCATGAAAATCACAATAAGTACTTAGCACGCCAGCCTCCTGGTTACCACAGCATCCTAATCTCTGCAGCATTCCACTCATCATACTACAACATTTCATGTTAAGACATGACACACAGCTTTTATTTTTATAACAGATCTGAATTCAGAATGGCACATCTTACATTTATAATTGGGAGCTCTTTCTTTCTTTTTTTTTTTTTTTCTTTTTGCAGTACGCAGGCCTCTCACTGTTGTGGCCTCTCCCGTTGCGGAGCACAGGCTCCGGACGCGCAGGCTCAGCGGCCATGGCTCACGGACCCAGCCGCTCCGCGGCACGTGGGATCTTCCCGGACCAGGGCATGAACCTGTGTCCCCTGCATCGGCAGGCGGACTCTCAACCACTGCGCCACCAGGGAAGCCCTTTCATTTTTTTATATCATACAAATAATGGCAAAAAATTGGTGGTGTCTTAGATTCGATGAACAAGTTACACAGAAATGACTTCTTTACAGCTCTACCTCCACTAGACATTGAATTTCTAGAGAACAAACACCGCTGTTCATGGTTATACCTCTAGCATGGTCCCTTGTGTGTCGTCAGCAAATACCAACTGAACCGGAAACAGACATTATGCAAATGGGAATGATTTACCTCCCAAACCATGACTATAAAATGTTCTGTTGATGCCCCTCCACATATCCTCTCAGCTCACCTTGGATTTCACCTGCGTCTGGGTTTCTGTGCACACTGAGACCCTCAAGCACCGGCTTCTTTTTGTCTCTGCCTTAGGGTAGAGTCCAAGCAGGATAGAGAAGAGAAATGACGTTCAGGGGATTTAAGTCCCCCCCAGAAGCTGCCCTCAAGGAATGAGAGGCAGGTGTTGGTGGATAAGTATACCAGCTCCCCCATCCCTTGGAGAAACAATTCTAAAACACTGTACACAGTTCCTCAGAGGGATGCCAGCAAGACTGAGCCCCAGATGCCTAAAGCAGGAAGGCCCCTCATTAACAGCTGTGCTGGATTTTCTCCCTTCCTAGTCTCCCTTTCCGCTCTCCCTCACTCCTGCACATACAAATTGTATGCAACCTCTAATAAATAAATAATCTGCCCCTGCTTTCAGGAGAAGAATTTTGAAATGTGATGCAAATGCAAAAAAATTCCAAGCAGTGGGTGCATATATTCACATAACCGATGAAAGAGGACAACCCATTCTTCCTCCGTGCTGATTACATCTCCACAGGAGGGTGAGAAGCACAGAGAAATACAGTCTTTAGATGAGAAATCACTGTAGAGCACAATTACACCATTGACAGAAGTCTGTGTCTACCCTTTCTCTGGTCATTGTTATCTCATTGCCAACATATTCCTGAGTCCTTATGTGCACATTTATCTGTCCATCGGTGCTCCGTCTTCCTAGAGCAGGGGAGTGAATCTGTGGACAAGAATGGCCTCGTAACAGATGAAATTTCAATCCTAAACAGTGAAACGCGTGATTTCGACCTCACTGCCCTTCTTTAACATTTCTTCCCTTAAAGTTTGTTCAGATGTTAAGTAATGTTGGTGCATGTTCTCTAGCTGCAGGAAAGAGAAGCGCAAGTGTCCAGCTATTCATCCTCTCTAAAAGGGAAATCAAGGCAAGTGTGTTCCTCACTTATTAACAAAAGGGAGTTATTAAGATAATTCTAGGGGAGTAAATTATACAAATTCTAAAATCATCCAAATGGTCAACAGTAGAAGCCCATCCACAGGCTGTTTCATGTGACACCTGTGGGGGTATATTTCACAGGTTCTTCATCTAGTGGGTTCTACCAGAATACAGTTTTTCTCAAAATTGGATTTTCTGCTGAGTCACGTTGATATCTTTTTGTGGCTAATATGGTCTACTGGCCAACTTGACACTTCTCAGAGAAAAATCATTTTAACCTCTTCACATGATACATAGGTACTTAAGTACACAAAATACTCTTTTTAAGAAAAAAAAGTGTTTCCCTTCCGTAGACAATCCTTTGCCCATTCTAGTGCAAAGAAAGAGTTCCACTCTTGATAAGAATAAATTAGTTCTGCCTTCTGAATCATCACAACAGCCTATCAAATCTGCCATCTATATTTTTTCAATTCTCTTTAAGTTCACAAAATATTAAAAAAAAAACAGGCATCCATCATAAAATGCTAATAGAAATTGACTGCAATTCAGCGTTTGACAAAGACCTTGAATATATAAGCTGTTTGCTACATAAATACTCAAATCATATTACTTTCCAAAGAAATGTCTTAATATTGAGTTAGGATTCTCTATCTTACCATCCATCTTTAACGGAGAAATATTTTTTAAAATCCACCCATTTAAACATTCCAACCATAATTTGAAGATATTGCAATTATGTTATCCAATATCCTTTATATAGAGGGACCCAAGCAAAAAGGCCTCCTCAAATTCAGTGCTACCCCACCCCTCTAAAAAAAGAAAGGTCACCTCTTCATCAATGCCTGTAATTTAGATTTATTAGATAACATAAAACCCATTTGTCAGGACACTAGGACACCTCTGATGGCCTTTTGTGATACTTTACTCAGATCACGTACACCTTTCTCTTCCCCTGTTTGCTTGTATTTGTCCTATTATCATTGTGCTTAATTTTTAAACCAATTAAAATGTTTCGGCAAGTAGTGAGATGAAATCTCCCACAAACTCTGGGAGCCTATCAGTAGGGAACCGAGGTGAACAGCAAAAAGCATTTGACCACAAACAGTAAATGTGAGCTAAACCTGAACCGGAGGGTCACAGAACAGCACTAGAGAAGTTACTTTGCCTCTTCCTCCTCTTTCCTGTCTTGTTTTTAGCATTTTATTCCCCTCCACAAAGGTCTCATTGTTGAAGGGACAGCAGAGGCCCAAAGCAGGATGGATTGTTTCTCTGCCTCTCTCTCCATCTGAGGCATAACCTACCTGGGCTGCTAAAAGAGCTCTTTTCTGTTGATTTTCATTAAACCCGTTTCTGGAAGAAAACAAAAAGAACTTGTATAGTCAAAGGCCCCTAGGCAACCTGAACAAGCCTTTCCCAAGAGAGAGCTGGTGTTTTCCTCCTGATTTCCATCACTTTATCAAAGAGGTCTTTCTTGCTTTAACATTGAAAAGGTCCCCCTCCCCCCTTTGGAGGGGTTAGATTTGGGTGGTGGCACTGTCTCATTTTACAAAATTTGGGAGTGTCCCCAGGTCTCTCCAGTCTCTGATGTAAACTGCATTTTAGGAAGGAACTTTGAGACAGAGAAATAAACAAAATAGTGTAACACTGTAGCACTAACATGCATGGTAGTTTCTCCACATGCCTTCATAAAACTGGTGAGATAAGCATTCGACAAGTGCAGGTTCACAGTTTTCAAACATAATACTCGATTCTCTCTCTTTCCATTCTTAAAGGGCAGGTTAACATTAATGAGCATAAGCACATCAAACTGTGGGTTATCAAAATCAAACAGTGAGTAGAATTCCGTTTTTCATTAAGCAGATCAGTTTAGTCCAAGAAATGATTTTCATTATTTACTGCTAGAAATATTTTATTCTTTTATCATTAAAAACTTTTACTCTATGTTAAGAATACAGCACATTTCTAATCAACAATGTACATTAATAATAATATGAAATAGGAAATTACTGAATATAACTTCTTTTCAAATCTTTGAAGTGAAAAATGTCCCCTTAGTATCTACAGTCATTGTCACCACCAAAAACTCCTCTTAAAATGAAAGGAAATATTTTTGTTTCATAAATAAGGAACTGAATGCCTAGTAATTTTTAATTTGTGGAAATGTTTTAAAGAACTAAATCTCATGTCCTTACTTTGTAAAATATTTAATTTATTTTTTCAAAAGCAGATACACTGACTTGCTGAGCTTTGCTCATTCCCATTAGCTTTATGTTTTAGAGGACATAAAGAAAAAGAAATACTCACTTTGATGTTCTCGTCAAGATGGATGAAGTACAAATATAACCTGCCAGAGATAAATATATATATAGATGAATGAAAAAAATTATCCAAATATCTTGATCACATGATCTGATTATAAAACAGATCATTTAAACCTAAGTTCTGAAACTTAGACTGAGTTTTACTATTAGTTATTTTACATTTTCTAGAGGATTTTGACCAGCAAATTCCCTGTGAGACATCAGGGTGACCAGTAATTCAGAAAGAATGGGCAGTGTACCTTGATTTATACAGAGACATGATACAGTGGAATAAGCACTAGTCTTGAAGTCAGAGATACAAGTTTTAGTCCCAGTCCTACGACTTAGTAAATGCCAAACTTAAGCAAACACATCACAAAATAACAGTGGTAGCCAAGTTGATCTTCAAAGTTCCCTCCAGCTCTCGCTGCTCTAAGACATTTTCTCCTTGGAGTTTCAGTCACTACTAGGATTGGAAGATAGTGCCTGTGACCTCGCTGGTCTTCTACACTTCAGTAATTTCTCGCACTTCCTCTACAAGCCCCAAAATATACAGCCCTTTTCAGGGACTAAAAATTAACAACTGAATGTAAATAAATGCTTTCTGCCATAAAAATATTTTATAAAAATTAATTTATAAATATTGCTATAATATAATTGAAAATCAGTTTTTAGTCTCAAACATTAAAGTCCTTCTTAAAACATTCCTTTACCATTCTTTGGGTTGATGGCATCAAGAAAGTTTAAGTACTCAATGTCTCCTTATCTTTTATAAAATTTCAAATGTTTAAATTACACAACTGTTTAAAATCATTATTTAAAAGAGAAAAAGTTAGAATCAGAGCTTCTTCCAGTACAGCTGCATATCATGATAAAATCATGATTTTAACATTTAAAAAAGAGACTCAGAAAATGAAAACTAAAAGTTCCAAATTATCTATGTTATTAAAAATTTTCCCAAAAAATGATCTGGGTGTCATTTAGTATATACCCATCCTAATGACTTCAAAACATTTTACAGTATAAGAGGAAATAGTTTCTACAATTTACAAGGAAGACTAAAATACAATAAGGTAAAAGTTTAACATGAGTTCTTACCTTGTAATGAAAACAGCAGTATATGAAGCAAGAATATACTCCAAGGTATCATTAAATTGAGTTTTCTCACAATGTTCATTTCAGTATAGCCTTTCTCCCTGAAATGTAACCAAATTGTTGGTCTTTACTAAGATGGCATCTTAGAAGTATGAGTACTTGTAGAGTGCTCAAATTCTTATAAATATAGCTTTGTAATAAAGTAATTCAAAAAGTAATTCCAGGATTTCTAACCACATACAGCATCTGAAGCTTTAGAACTTGCAGGCAACCCTTTGGCTGAATCTCTCATTAGCAATGCATGGCAGCTTCTTACTGAGCCGGTATTAGTTACACCCTACCGGACTCCTGCACATCATACGCCTTTTTAGCCTATATTAGCCTTTTATGACTTCTAAAGTCAGTAGCATCAACAAACAAACAAACAAAAAACCCTATTATCTCCTAATGTCATAAGAGATAAGCATTATTCCTAATTAGTGATCTATTCCATGTTTTATTCATAAAATAATTACTGTCCTTTGAAAGAAGACTGTTTTATTCATAAAATAATTACTGTCCTTTGAAATAAAATCCTATCAATCATTCCTAGAATGTCTAGATGTTTTCATAAACTTTTCTTTAAGAAGTATAAGTAAACTAAAATTATGTACATATATTTTCAACTCCAGTCCCATTACAGTGTAGTTTAAGTTGACATATTCATGTGTCCACAGATGTTTCTGTTAAACATTCTGCAATAGAAGCAGAAAATAACACAAAAAGATGATATTCTAATATTTGACTTTAAGAAGAAAATAAAGTAACTCACCTAATCCTGAAAATCTTCCTTCACACCCTGTTTTTCTAATTGGGACAAGTACCCAATTAGACAACAAAAAAGAACTTCTTAATCCAACACTAAGTGCACTCTTCTCTGGGTGCGATTGACTACCTGGATTGGCATTAGAGAACAGCTCTAATATTTCGTAATGAACTCCATAGGGATGATCTAAGCCCCATAAATGAGTGAAGGCCATGATTATATAATGGGTGCACGTTTCCTATAGCAGATCCCATCAGTTACCTGCAAAGTATCAGACTCACTTAACAGATGGGGGCACAGTGGTAAGGAATATCTAACTACACAGGAACTACCTTATGAGACAAAAACACACAGCAGTTCTTAATACCTTGTTGTACTCAGACACTTTTTGTGCAATGACTTCCTGCTCTTTTCTGTGAAAATATCCTTAACATCCTGATGTACTGCATGCCCAACATCTACTATATAAACAGTTTATTTTCTGTGTGTCAAACTCAATAATCTTTTACTCTTGCTTTACATGATTTTAATGCCTTTCCATTGCCTACACAATTGCTAATTCTATGAGCCAAGAGATGTTTGCCTATAAATTCATTTTTAAAGCAGGAAAACCACACCAACTCCCCCAAAATATAAGTAGCTATATGCCTACACACACACACACACTTGTACATGTACACTCATTCTTAAATTTTGATGGATTAGATTAAATAATTTAAGTATAATATGTGTCTAGTAAATATTTATTGAAAGGTTATTGGTCATTACTCAAACTAACTAGACAATAAATTAATATAAGTCTAAACAGATAGGCCTAGTTATTTATAGTTACATTCTAATTATTGGTCTAAAAATTATGTATCTACTCAACCACAATCAAAATTAAAATAGTCTAGATATTTAAGAAGATGTGAATACAGAATAAATTTAAAAGTTAAGCTTGCTAGGGGCAGGACAGGAATAAAGACGCAGACATAGAGAATGGACTTGAGGACATGGGGAGGGGGTAGGGTAAGCTGGGACAAAGTGAGAGAGTGGCACGGACATATATACACTACCAAATGTATAATAGATAGCTAGTGGGAAGAAGCCACATAGCACAGGGAGATCAGCTCCGTGCTTTGTGACCACCTAGCGGCGTGGGATAGGGAGGGAGACGCAAGAGGGAAGAGATATGGGGATATAGGTATACGTATAGCTGATTCACTTTGTTATACATCAGAAACTAACACAACATTTTACAGCAAGTATACCCCAATAAAGATGTTTTAAAAAAATTAAGCTTGAAATTTGTTTAGAGAGCAATAATTTTCCTCCAAAGAATTTTTTAAATTAAAGGCACGAAATTGCTTTACATAAAATGCTCATTAACTCTTTCTGAAAAACATGGAAATGTACATAACAAATATACATTACTAAGTCCCCTCCTTAATTTACAACAGTTTCTCTTATCTTCATAATTTCCCATAAAAATCAACCTAAAATATGAAGATTCTATAAATCATATTTTAGGATTTTTTTCCCCAATCTGGTAGCTGCTTGACTTAAAATTTTTCACAAGTGACATACCTATGGAAAAATCCCAGATGGAAACCAAAGTTAAATTTCATGGTTCAAAAAAGAAACATTTTTATAATGCTTATAGTTATTTCTAAATACTACCAGAACTTGGTGAAAAAGGATTAGTAAACAGCAATATAAAGCCTGTGAAAAGTACTTCTTTCTAATATAAACTTGGATATTTTACGTTCTTAATTCAAATGTAATAACTCTCAACTTTTCATCTCAAATTTCATATAGTATCTTTAAACGTTTGATTCAAAAGCATCACAGCCATTTTCACTGGTTAAAGTTGAAAATTCCAAGGTTATATCACCTGGCATATTTATTACTGTTATTCTATTTTGAACTCTATGTATTTAAAACCTATAAATTATTTGTCTGGTAAAGAAAATAGAAGAAATTATAATGGGAATTCTCAGGGTGACCATTCTTTTATAGCTAGAGGTTTAGCATATGCTGGCTTTCTATTCCTCCTCCCCCCCAGGCTTAGAGGAGGTCGGAGATTAGTAAAGGAGAATGAACAATGGCAGAGAAAACAATACCAGAAATTCCAAGTTCTTTTTCAACTAACTACATTATGAATTCATTACATTAAATGGTAGGCTGCATGAAAATAGGCAAAATAGACTTCCATGAATAGCTACAGTAGAATAGAGAGTTTAGATGAAAGATTAGACCCAGAACCACAAAAAAAGGAATTTATGACTGTTGTTACATGTAGTTATTACTGTCAAAATTTAGTTGACAGCTTTTATATTTCATTCTACCCTGACAAAGGAACTCTGGCAAAAAGTGAGTCAGTCACCAGCTTGTGAAGAGATATTAAGTTCATAAGAAGTCTGAGGCAACTACATAATGCATGAGATAAACAGTTCCCTTTCTGATACAAGAACACGGCACATTTTCCCACATGGAATATGATCTTTAGAAAGTTGACACCTGACAGCCTATTGGCCTCAACACACCACATTAAAAACAACTGTCAGGAATGGGAAATTGCTGGGCTTATAGTTTATATGTCAATAATAAAGAAAGGGGTGTTTTTAATGAAGTTCATCATCTTTAAGAAAAATTAATTTCTATGGTGACTTATATAACACTCACTTTTCATTCATTGAAACCAACTCTAAAATAGATAACATTTGATTCCCATCATATCACATTCTACTAGTGAAATGCAACTATTCCTCACTTGCCTTACTAAACCTAACATATTTCAGGTTCAGTGATTTTATCTAGAATTTATGTTATCATTGAGCAGCAAACAGAATCCTGTATCTTTGACATGATTTTAACCACTCTGAGTTTAACTACCTTATTATAAGATAGTTTTGCAGGGTTCTATTTATGCTTTCAGGAGGTGTGCTGCTTAGCACTTTCTGGAATGCTTCATATAATTTAATTTGTAAATGACATCTATCTTAGCTTTTCTGAATACAGACTGTGTGTCATAAGTGGTATCTATGTTGGTCATGGTTTCAATTTAAAGCTCACCCACAGAAGTTAATGTGCTGTGTTTTATAGGGACATTCATTTTTCAAGTTGCTATGGTGCCACTGATTTGCAATATCTTTCATCTTGAAAGAAGTAATGTTCCTACAACTAAAGTTTTGTCTTGTCAACACTTTAGCATCAAGTTCTTGATATAAAACCAATATTTCCCACAGTTCTCTTTATTTTCTAAACTACTGTAGCACTTACATACTATAGCACATTACATGTGCATTTATAATATATAGTGTAATATACAATGTACTACACATATAACAATATAAATTATGTTGGTTTCTCACATTTTCAATTCCATTTTATATCTTCAGTCATTTTAGATTTACTTATTTTAGAGTTGCTGAGGGATAATATTACTTGAATTTCTCAGGAGGAGGAGGCTTCTAACCCTGTTGCTTGCTGTGTTGGCTTCTCACACTTAGGGTGGATTACCGCATAGGTTCTGTAATTTTGAATTTTGGTTTCATGTCTGGTAGAACATTTTCTGTGGTAATTCTTTACTGCCAGCGTTGAAGGTATGCCTCTCCAAAAAAGAGTTTGCATGTACTTCTGCCAATTGCTCCAAGGAATTTCATGTTAATTTCTCAATTTGAGGGTTCCCAGCATACTGTGTATAAATTCAAATCCCAAACTCAAAGTGAGGGAATGCCAAATCTAGTTTCTGCTTTGTCTTTGGCCTCTGGTGATATTCCTTATTTCTATTCAACCACTTAAATAGATGAATATTTTATTTTATTCAGCGTGCCCAAGTATTTTATAGCTGACAAATTTTTAGATCATCTCATCTGTTGCACTGCCAAAAACAGAACCATCAACTATCAAAAATTATATGCTCTCATTTTCTAGGTTACTACTTTATGTATTTGCAACATACTTTCTCAACTGAATTACAAACTTGTGATATGGAGCCATCTATGATTCACATGTAAGTACTTATTTAACTCTTCTAATAATTATATCCAAGTTATTCAAAACAAACAACTATAAATTTATAAAGAAGGCATATCAAAGCATCTCATACTTGGATCAAATTATTTAAAATATAAAAGAAAACCTGTCAGATCCCCAAGTGTCATGGTTGAGATGACTTCATATAACACCAAGATACCAACTCAGACACCTGACAATGATTTATGACAATAGCCACTGCAAACTGCAGCCTGGAGTGTCAAACATCAGCTTATCATCTTCTACCTTTTCTACGTTGGCAAGGTTAATACAGAAAAACTGCCTTTAGAGACGTGGCATCATTGTGGTTTTCAGCAGAGCACAAATCAGTATGAAAACATAACTCAGAAAAAACTAAGCCCTTCATTGTGATTTGAGAGTCACATGAAGGTCGGATCAGCCCTAAAAAGTGTTTCCCCCTTATCTTGACATGACCTCTTCCCTGGCTTCCAGCCTGAATTAGAGTCTTACTGAGTTACATGCAAAATTGTTATCATTATCTCCCAAAAGCTGCAGTGAAAACACACTAGTTCCTTTGGAAAGTTTTTTTCAGTCTTCTCTTCTAACAAGATAAGTTTATCAGCTTTACCTTAGAATACAGAGGTGGTTCTCAAACTTTGGTGTATGCAAGAATCACCTAGGGAGTATATTAGAAGCACAGATCCCCAACCCCACCTCCATCACATCCAGTGTTTTCTGATCCATGAGTCTAAGGGGGTTAGGCATCTGTGTTGTAATAGAGAATCTAGCTTCGGGAATATTAAATACCAAACTAGTCTATTCTAGTACAAAAAAAGGAATGCAAGTGCATTACAAATATGGAGGCATTGATAGATCCCACTGGAGGAGAAAGAAGCAGAGGTGGGAAAAATTAAGTGGAGGTTGAGGGCCAGCCTCACTACCTACTAGTAAACAGTTCCTTGTTTGGGAAGATGAAGTGTATCTGTTATTTAATTTGCCTATTCTTTCCACACTTCTTATGCAGAGAAACTCCTCCCAGAGGCTACATAGCTTCTGCTCCTTTGGCATTACATCTTTTCAACTCTCACTATGATAGGTGGAATAATCGCTCCCCAAAGACAACCACATCCTAATTCCCAGAACTTGTGAATTTTGCCTTACATGGCAGAAGAGATTTATGGATGTAATTAAGTTAACAACTCCTCTAACTTAATTCCTTGTGGGCCCAATAGAACCATAGAGTCCTTATCAGTGAAAGCAGGAGTCAGAAGGATTGGAGTGGAAGAGAGAGTCAAAGATGGAGGAAGCAGCCACCAGCCAAGGATTTCAGGGAGCTTCTAGAAGCAGGCAATGGAATGGATTCTCTCCTAAAGCCTCCAGAAGGAATGCAGTTCTGCCAACATCTTGATTCTAGCCCAGTGAAACTGATTTCAGATTTCTGATCTCCAGAACCATAAAATAATAAATTTTTGTTTTAAGCCATTAAGTTTGTGGTAATTTGTTACAGCAGCAATAGGAAGTAAGGCACTTACATTCTCTGGCCACTAGGGATAGGCACTTGATGCTAAACGAAATAATATATGGTGGTCCTAGCAATGGATCCAATTCTCTTTCTCAGGCATTGAAACATAAATCATACAGATGAAAGTCACATGTAGTCATAAGTCTGTGGGCCCTGGGGCTTTGTGGTCACACAGAATTAGAGATGGCAGTTATTTTCCAATTATGTACATGTTGTTAAATAAGAAAGAAAGCTACTATGCAAGAAGAAATAGGAGAATGGAACAGATGTTCAGAAGGAAGCAAAGAAACAAGTGATGGAGAAGATGTTTCACCACATTTTGGTTTCTATGACTACATCTATCCAATCACTTCCTTTTTACTTGAGTTAACTTGGTTAGGATTTTATTCCTTGACATGCAGTGATCCATGACTGAGACAGAGGAACTGAGAAAAAGGAGGATGACTGACTGTGATGGTTGATTTTATGTGTTAACTTGACAGGAGCACAGGGTGCCCAGATATTTGGTTAAACAGTATTTTGAATGTGTCTGTGAAGGTGTTTCTGGATGAGATTAACATGTGAACCGGTAGACTGAACAAAGCAGATTGCCCTCCGCAGTGTGGGTGGGCCTCCTCCAATCCACTGGAGGACTGCATGGAACAAAAAGGCAAGTAAGCAAGGATTCGCTGTCTCTGCCTTACTGTCTTTGAGCTGGGACATTGGTCTTCTGCTTCAGACTCAGACTTGGACAAGAACTATACCATCGGCTCTCCTGGGTCTCTAGCTTGCCAACTACTGATCTTGGGACAATGACCTTCTAGTAAGAGATATCATAAACTAGATGGGGTTTACTATTCCAAGATTCCCAAATCATCTGTTTAGACAAAGGAAAAAATTGGAAAACTAGGATTTATATATACCCAAAGATGTTACATTTTCCCAGAAAAATCTTCTTGAAAGGTATAGAGGGGAGATGAAAGTTGTGAGTGAGAACCCCAAGAGAAACAGAAATGAGGCACTGTGAAATAGTCTCTTTATCACCAAGCACTGTGTTGAATACAGCTACTCTTCTGCTACCCGAGAGTCAGATCCAGGAGAACCTCTAGGTGAGACTTCTCTTACAGTACTCCATTGGTGGGAGTTGGGGCAACTTCAGTGACACAGGGAAGCTGTGACAAGACTGGGGGTTTGGGAGACATTTTTCAGCACTGAGTGGCTTGGAGATGAAGGCTTTCATCTAAGAATTATGTAGTAGTATGCAGACAACAGGCAGGAACACACTTGGATAGATGATTGTTTCCAGTTGTTCATTCATATGCTCCTTGTTACAGAATTACGTCTTCCCTTTTCTGTGTGCTTTTACAATACCTCCCATTGGAGTAGTAGAAGTATACTTCACTTCCCCATTGATGTTTGAATTGGTCACATGGCTCTTTTGGCCAATGTAATGTTAACAGACACAACTCCAGCAGGGGTTTACACGTGTTTCAGAGTTTTGGATTGTTCTCTTGCACTTCTGCTATCCCTCAGAAGAATAATACGTCCTGGATTGCCACTAGTCCAAGGAGAATGAGGAAACATGTGGAAAAGACTGCAGCGTAAAATAGCCTCAGAGTTGATGCACATGGTCCAGAAAAATAAATGTGTAGTATGCCATTAAGATTGGGGGTTGTTAGTTATATGCAACAATATTGTAGCATCAACTTTCCTTATTTAGAAGAATTAGTAAGGTCAGTGCTTCGGTAGAACAGTTAGAGGTGGTGATATGGCCCTTCCCTGGCTGGCACTTGGGAGGGCTTTCTCTTCAGAGTGGTCTTCACTAGGTCTGGAAGAAAGCATCTAGATTTACTTTTTTTCACAGGTTATGCCTAAGAACTACCACTTCTGGTAAAACAGATAGGAAAATACACAGGATTAGACACAGGGGACTTAATATCCACTCTTTTCTGGTAAAGCAATGCTAGTTCTTGAACTTTTTTTGTTTTGGCCGCACCACATGGCTTGTGCGATCTTAGTTCCCTGACCAGGGATTGAACCTGGGCCCTCAGCAATGAGAGCGCAGAGTCCTAGCCACTGGATGGCCAGGGAATTCCCCGAGCTAATTCTTGCTCATCTTCTATATTAAATTTAAACATCACCCCTGTTGTGTAGCCCTTCTCCAATAACAAGGTGCTCAGTCCTTTGTGTGATGCATCATCCATACCACTGTCATTGCTCTCAGAACAATGTATTATATATTTACTGGTCTGTCTCACCTACTGTGGGTTTTTGAAGGCATGGAACACATTTTAATCACTTCCTTTCCTCACTGTCTCAAAAATATTTGTTAACTGGATAAATTAATATATGTCGCTGCTATAAGACTCTTGGGGAAGTAGAGTTTTCAAAGCCTCTTTTTTTGGTATTTGAATGCATGGCCTCATCCAGTGGACCAGGTTAACTCCTCCATGTGAATGAATCCAAGCACTGCTCTCCACAGGCTAATAAATGTGAGTTGGTAAAGTTAGTAAGCCAAGGGCTCAAGGAGACATGGATGAGGGCCATCGGTCATTGACAAACATCTGTTCCTTTGTATCCTGAATTCAAATTGAATTACAATAGTTTTGAAGATGAGGAAGAAGGAAGACTACACAAAGCAGTGGATAAATCATAGGACTTACCTTCAGAGAGATGGGCAGAACATTAAATATCTCCTCCCTACCTTTCCTTGATTCCCAACAGTCACATTTACGTGTGGAAACATAAAACTACAGCAGAGCACTAGTGGCATCTCAGGAAATTGCACTTCTGCTCTCAACCACTATGTGGCACTTGCTATTTAACTAATTTATATTGTAATGTATCTTTTATGAGTATATCTGTCACTTCAACTAGATTAATAGGTGATTGAGAGCTGCGATCCTGAGTTAAACATCTCTGTATGTCCCCACGGGCCCTCACGCAGTGTTTGTAAACTAATTCTTAATAAACATTGTTAGTGGTGATGGTACTAATGATGATCATCTCCCTTTCCTGATACGTGGGCTTGGTGAGCAGGATTGGAGGGCGGGGTGGAGTGAGATGGGAAATGAAGCTAGAAGGAGGTGAAGTCCAGACCATGGAAAGCCTTATGTTCCATGCTAAATATAATGGACTTGGAGGCATTCCAGAGGCAACTGTGATCCATTAGAAGTTCCAGTGGCATTTTTTTAAAAGGTCTCTGATAGCAAACTGCTACATGAAGATGAATTCAACATTTCAGAAGCTAACACCTGGCTTACTTCTTGGTTTGAGTTTGATTGCTTTGATTTTCACAGAAATATCTCAAAAAGAACTCTCCTTTTCCTACAGGTGAGGAGACACAAGGAGGCAGGGGGAAAAATGGAGAAAATAAAAATTATAACTGTTTATTGGTATAAGTTCTAGGACATTTACTATGGGTAAAACACTATGTTAGGTAGTATGACGATAAAACATGTGAAGATAAAACATTCAAATCATCTCAAACTAACTGAATGGGCACTATAATTATAGGCAAAATAATCGAGAAATGAATATGATAGCCTCTTTCCTCAGTGAGGTAAACAACATTAAAATAATTATGAAGTTAATTATTTAATTTCAATTGTGATATGTGCCCTTAAAGAAAGTACAAGATGCCTTGAGAGAGTCTTGCAGGAAAGGGGAGGGTCAGAAGGGACTTCCAAGAGAAGGTTACATTTAAACTGAGAACTGGAGTTAACCAGAGAGAACCAAGGTTTTACCAGACAGAGAAAACAGCTTATGTAGATGCCTTAAGAAGGAGAGAGCACTGTAGGTTTGAAGAAATAAAAGCTGGTGCAGCTGGAGCAGAGTGAGCCAGGAGAGAACAGTGCCAAGGCTGGGATGTGGGAACAGCAAAGGAAGGTCATTCAATTGCTTTGAGCCATTGTAAGAATTTTGGACTTTACCCTCAGAAGAATAGAAACTAGTGGAGAGTTTGAAGCAAACGAGTAACATAAACAGGATTTTATATGTGTATGTGTGTGTGTGTGTGTATACATACACGTATGCATGTATGTATACATACACACATACATACACTGTATGTATATAGGCATGTATATTAATATATGCACATATACACACATGCATATGATAAATTATATATCTATATATTTTTATCATATAAGGTATCTTTATTTTTTTTATCATTATCCTCATTTTATTTTACTTAAAAAAAATTTTTTAAACATCTTTATTGGAGCATAATTGCTTTACAATGGTGTGTTAGTTTCTGCTATAAAACAAAGTGAATCAGCTATATGTATACAAATATCCCCATATCCCCTCTCTCTTGCATCTCCCTCCCACCCTCCCTATCCCATCCCTCTAGGTGGTCACAAAGCACTGAGCTGATCTCCCTGTGCTATGCAGCTGCTTCCCACTAGCTATCTATTTTACATTTGGTAGTGTATATATGTCCATGCCACTCTCTCACTTCGTCCCAGCTTACCCTTCTCCCTCCCCGTGTCCTCAAGTCCATTCTCTGCATCTGTGTCTTGATTCCTGTCCTGCCCTTAGGTTCTTCAGAATTTTTTTTTAAGATTGCATATATATGTGTTAGCGTACGGTATTTGTTTTTCTCTTTCTGACTTACTTCACTCTGTATGACAGACTCTAGGTCCCTCCACCTCACTACAAATAACTCAATTTCGTTTCCTTTTAGGGCTGAGTAATACTCCATTGTATATATGTGCCACATCTTCTTTATCCATTCATCTGTCGATGGACACTTAGGTTGATTCCATGTCCTGACTATTGTAAATAGTGCTGCAATGAACATTTTGGTACATGACTCTTTTTGAATTATGGTTTTCTCTGGGTATATGCCCAGTATTGGGATTGCTGGGTCATATGGTAGTCCTATTTTTAGTTTTTTAAGGAGCCTCCATACTGTTCTCCATAGTGGCTCTATCAATTTACATTCCCACCAATGGTGCAAGAGGGTTGCCTTTTCTCCACACCCTCTCCAGCATTTATTGTTTCTAGATTTTTTGATGATGGCCATTCTGACTGGTGTGAGGTGATACTTCATTGTAGTTTTGATTTGCATTTCTCTAATGATTAGTGATGTTGAGCATTCTTTCATGTGTTTGTTGGCAATCTGTATGTCTTCTTTGGAGAAATGTCTATTTAGGTCTTCTGCCCATTTTTGGATTGGGTTGTTTGTTTCTTTGATATTGAGCTGCATGAGCTGCTTGTATATTTCAGAGATTAATCCTATGTCAGTTGCTTCATTCGCAAATTCGAAGAGAGAGAACAGGTCTTGAACAGTAGGAGAGCCTTCTATCATGGAGCGTATAACCCAGAGGGTGATCAAAGTTACATGTATGTAATGTGGATAATTAATATGTTTTTTCTCTTCTGCAATTTTATATGTATGATCTTCTCCAAGTTAGAAGGAGGCATACATCTGCATTGAGGATTTCATATTATTCAGAGGAAAAAAGGAAAATATAATATTCAGCTTCAAACCTACAAAATAGGATATTGTGCCTACAAAAAGATAATACATTTAAAAGTCAAGCTTTTCCAACGATCTTTCCAAAATCTCCAAAGAAGGAGATTTTCTATACGACTTCTCTCCCCCTCATATATTAAGAGGCAGGACTTAGGAATTAGGTCTTAGAGTTTTCTATGGAGTTCTCAGTGAGGTAAGAGGAAGAAGGAGTTAAAGGTCATCACACACAGCCAGAAAGACTGTGGGGAGGAGAAAGAATCAAAGGTAGGAAAGAAGGTGGCTCCACAAAGGCCATGTGGAAGGTAGAAGCAAAGTATGGATTAAGCAAAGGGAGGACCTGAGTGCAGCTCTCCTGGCAGCCCTCAGATGCCACTTGACCGATGAGACCATGCTTCCACAGGAATGCCATGGAAGGTTGTTGAGAGCCTGACTTTAGAGCTCACCAGAGGGCAGCTATCTGAAGAAAGAAGCACCTCAGACACAGAAGTCTGGTGGTTGGATGCATGGCCAAGGATTCACAGACTTCAAAGCGTTCCACAAAGCCAGTGAGAGCTGAAGTAGAGCCCCAAATCATCAGAAAATAACCAGAAGAACAAAGCAAGAGTTACAGCAGCTTCCATCAGCAGTTGCACACATCAGCAAAACACAAGGGATACGAACAACTGCAAAGCAAAGGTCACCAACCCACCGAGAAGTCCAGACCAGCCACTCCCAGCGGAGACCAGCACTAGTTCAGAGAACACTGTACAGACCTCAGAGCCAGTGTTCCAAAGACTGTCAAGGACAGTGACACCTCCACACGCAGATGCCAGTCAGGGAAGGGGCTGGAACTGTGAAGGACATGTACCGAAGCCAACCAAATAGAGCTGTGGATGGTGATCATGCTAAGGTCAGCTACAGAAAAAAATAAGGACTCTAATTTTTCATTGCACATCTGCGTGTGGTGTTCATAAATCTGAGGCCCCACCACATTTATAAATAACAATATTATTACATCGACAATGACAGATGCCATGTGAGGTGTGAAGCTGAAAGAACATAGCGTTTTAGAAGGCACAGCTGAGACACAGGTTAACCTTGCCTGAGACAATCTCAATTACTATAACCTGTGAAAGACCAGAGGGGAGAGAATAAACAATAGGTACAGAGAGAGGGGCTGCAGCCCAGTGCTCACAGACACATCAAGGCCTGTGCTCACTGTCTCATCCACACACATTCCCCTGCACACCAAACCCCAGGGGCGACTACAGAGCCCACCTCCAGATCCCACCTACTTGTCGGTGAAGAAAGAGCCAGACTGAACTCCCAATATCTAAGACACTGGAACCAAACCTTCAAGAATGACTTTTTGGGCTTCCCTGGTGGCACAGTGGTTGAGAGTCCGCCTGCCAATGCAGGAGACATGGGTTTGTGCCCCAGTCCGGGAGGATCCCACATGCCGCGGAGCAGCTGGGCCCGTGAGCCGTGGCCGCTGGCCATGCGCGTCTGGAGCCTGTGCTCCGCAGCCAGAGAGGCCACAGCAGTGAGAGGCCCGAGTACCGAAAAAAAAAAAAAAAAAAAAAGAATGACTTTTTGTGCACTCAGCCAGCCTGGACAGAGGCAGGCATGAACAGGCGTGAAAATGGTGTGAGACGGCACAATTCTTAAGAAAATCTCCCCTTTTTGTTATATCCAGAGATGTGCTGGTAAATGTTTAACAACCAGCTCAGGGGAAAGGGGAGTGCCCAGATTTAGAGTGTTTGCAGATTTCCATGGTGTAAATATTTCCACCACGGCCAATTTTGAGCTACAAATGTGATTCCAACTGACTCATTAAATTCTGCAAATTTAATAATAGGCTTTCATGAGCCAGTACGAGCTGGCTCCAGCCCCACTACACGGCAACCCAGTTATAGCCACAGTAGGGCACCAACTACATCAAAATCTAATATGAGTGGACCTCACAGTCTGGTGAGGTTTTACCTGCACTTCTACCTGATTAACACACATTGTGACCTTCAAAAGGATGTTACATTAAAAAGACAAATTTTAGGTTGAATTAAATCATATAAATTTCAATCTACTAACCAGCCTTTCTCTTTTTTTTTTATTTAATAAGGTAGCTCATATCTAGGAAATTGATTTCCCTTTAACATGAGTTTATATTTCATAAGGTAATTTTTCTTCAATTGTGCTATGAATATGCCATTAACAAGGCACTTGTAGCAAGCCCAGGAAAGCCCTCTGCTGGCTTGTTTTTGAAAGCCAACGTGCCTGCTCTCAGGCTTCGGAGCATTCTTTTCCCCTGCTTTGCAAGCTGAGCCAAAATGCAAATTTTGCCTTAAAATGTCATTAAGATAAGAATGGTCTAACTGTTTCTAGTAGATTTCATTGTTAAAACACGAGACCTGTCAGCTTATAAATCATATCCTACTGCATTATTCCAAAGATTAGTTATAATAGCCTAAGAAACTTTTATAAACATCAAACTCCTTTTTAAAAATTATATTTTGAGATATCGTGGGTGGGAGTGAGTGATTACTTGCTGGGTATATTAAAAGAAATTACATTAAAAAGAAAAAGGAGGTTTTTGTACACATTTTCTACATGGCAGGGTTAAGCCAAATGCTTTTGAGAAAGAATCTGAATGAGCAAAGAAATTTCAACAGTCATAGTATTTCATTGTTATTTTAGTCTGACTCACATAATTCTATAGCTTATTGTTTGTACTACTTTACCAGCTTGGATAATTTTTTCCTCATTTCTAATAGGAAAAGAAGCAACAGTTTATTCATTTTATATAATTTTTAGATTTAGGAAAAAATCTGAGCAAAATAAATCAGTATTACTTTTATCATCAGAAAAGATTGTAAATGCTATCTTAAATATAATTTTAGAGTGTTCTCTAGCATAATATTATATAACGGAAAACTTTTCTTATTGAGGCAACAAATGTTTATTACAATAGTGTTGTCAGATTAATCTGACTAGAATTCAAAATTTGGAATTGTTCAAAAGATCTAGAACATAGTATTCTGATTATATTTCTGGTCAGGGCAATTAGAAGAGTGTTTTTATTTTTCCTGTATGAATCAGTCTTAAATTACTCTTGGTGACCTAAGGCAGCTCTGCTGGGTGATTTAAATTTGTAATAAGAAGGTCTTGCTTCATTGTTGGGTGGATGGTAGTTGCTGGAATCACAAGGTTCTTTAGTTGCAAGTATCAGAAACTAACTCTGGCCAACCTAAGCAAAAGGGGAATTATCAGGTTATTGGAGATCTCATAGAACTAATAGGAAGGTTGAAGAATCATGCTTGGATTTTGCAATGAATACATATATCAAAATATTACGTCGTACACCTTAAACTTACACAATAGTATAAGTCAATTATATCTCAGTAAAGCTGGGGGGGAAAAAGAATCATGTTTAGTAAAATGAATATTAGGTTATAAGATTACCTAAGATAAATGAATTCCAACTCTTTCCTATCTTCTTACAAAAACTCTGCTCAAGATTTGAAGTCCCTCGAAAACTAATTGGGTCACATACCTAACCCTTGGCTATACAGAAGGAATTTCATGGGATATGTCAGCTTCCACTGCAAGATTTCATACACTTTGGGGAATATAATTCCCAAAAGAAAATCAGTGTTTTTAGGAAAAGGGACTGGATGTTAGACACCTAAAACCACAAAGCTTCACCATACTACTTAGTCAATTTTGTCTGTGACATCACTAACTGCATCACCATAAAAGAAAGACATCTACTTCTCTGATTCTCTTTTTCTTCTTTTGTAAAATGAGAAGAATGCATTAGATGACTTCAAACTTCCTTTCTGTATTTCACATTCATGATTACTTCTTCGGTAGACACTGAAGCTACCTTTGGAGAATGCTTCCATCTAGCAAAGGGACTTTTCCTAGCCCTTGTGGCTCTTAGCCTCCACCATCTCTCCCTCTCACTTATACTCAAGTCTTTAGAGAACATCTGCAGCTTTTCTGGCTCTTGCACATGCCACAGCAAGTCTCCAGGACCCAGTGAATCTCACTTGGAGAATTAAAAATCAAACACATTGGGCTTCCCTGGTGGTGCAGTGGTTGAGAGTCCACCTGCCAATGCAGGGGACACGGGTTCATGCCCTGGTCCAGGAAGATCCCACATGCCGCGGAGCGGCTGGACCCGTGAGCCATGGCCGCTGAGCCTGCACGTCCGGAGCCTGTGCTCCGCAACGGGAGAGGCCACAACAGTGAGAGGCCCGCGTACCACAAAAAATAATAATAATAAAATAAAAATAAATAAAATAAAAATCAAACACATTTTACTCCAGCACATGCAAGGATAAGTTGTCGGAAATATAACATTTCCTTCATCAAATAGTAGATGTTCCAGGTAATACATGCCCAAGTTAAGAATAGGTTCTTTATTTTCTGTTTAAAATGAAGTTCTGAAGTTCCTTTCACAAAAGTAAGACTTATCTTAACAAAGAAAAGTCCTGGTGCTCCATCTAGAGGACATTTTGTATTTTCCAGATAAGGGGGTTAGGGGGTCCATTACAGATATCCAATTCTCTCAACCTCGCTGTGATAACTCTACCAATAATTTTCTAAAGCTCAACAGATATGTTTTAAAAAACATTTTGAATAAGCCCATACTATGTAACAGTGAAGAGGACATTTTCTCCAATTTCAACTGATTGTCTAAGTAGTAACTTTCTTTTTATTCATGAAATATTTGGATACATACTATGGACTCACTGTGCTTAATTTTAGGAGTTGCATGGTTAAAAAATTTTTAATGTAATTTCTAACAACCACTTACTAGGTTTTAATTATTTTCATCAATTATCAGAAGCTTTTAATTTGACAGCTATTTCCCCTCATTTAAAATGTAATAATACTTTGGACAAAATTATACATGTCCGTTTTCACTTAGAATTACACAGCATTTTCCTTCAAAAAGACCTGTCTGTTAAGAGAACATGCTATTTTTATTTTTAGTGACAAGAGTTTCAGTCGGATAATGCTTCACAGAATCTTGGAGAAACTTCCTCTTTATGTAAAATCCAGGACCTTATTTTAGAGAAAGCAACATTTCCTGCACGGAAATTCACTTTTAACCTAATGGAGAACCACATAGCCTCTATTTTCCCATAAAATTCTGTGAGAAAGTAAGGTCTTATGGTGAAGCAAAGAAGGAGGGACTAGGAATAAGGATCTGAGAGAGAATTCTGGTTGGCGGGGGGAGGTGACTGGCTGATCTTGGACTGAGTCCATCTCAGTCAGGGCAATGCAGCAACCATGACTGGACAAGCAGGCTGGGGCCCTCACATTACTGCACTAGTTTTGATGGAGGTAAGAAACCAGCCGCATAGCAAGTTCTGTGAGAATGGAGACAGTCGCCAAGCAGAAAGTTCTGCTCTGGGCTCTGACTTGTCATACTAGTTTCATCAAAAAGTTTACCATATGTGCTGGGGGTATCTAAGAGAGACAAAATAATGTATCAGAACTTCCAAGATACACAGGCCAGGGAAATAGATTTTTCCCATAGAAGGAAAGAGCAAAGCGGGGGCAGGGGGTGGCGGGGGTCCATCTTGATGTCTCTTACACAAATAATTTGCTATATAGTCTTGAGTATAAACTGGTTCTTCTAAGGGATGATTAAAGTAATAATTTGCACACAGAGATGAATTTCTTGAAAGCAAATCTGTATAAAATTTCATTTTAGAATTTCTTCATTGAAATGTAAATAGTGTTTAAGTGCACCAGAGTATTTAAAGCTGGTGTAGCAGTCCATCTGTCCTCCCTCCCCCTGTGAACAGAGATCAAGATAATTTGCTCAAGGTCACAGAGCTAGTGAGTAGTGAAGCTGGCACCAGAACTCACTCACACTAGCTGGCCCTGAGCATTACTCTTTTACGTCACTTTGTTACAACAGAATCATTATAAACTATTTTAACACCAGAGCCTTTAAAGAACCAATTGTCAAAAAAAATTTTAATGTCCCATCTAAGTAAGTGGTTAACTGTTTGGATGTGGCATTCTTATTTTGAAAGAGAAATAACAAACAGAACAAAACTTTATAAATCGATACCATATTTGGTTCTCTTGAGTAAAATTTACATGTATTAAGAAACACATTAAGTGGTTTTTAAAAAACTTCACTTAGCCCTTCCCGCCTTGTTCTAAAATAGTAGGTATCTGGCAATATCCAATATTTTTAAAGCCACAATATAAAAATAAACTTAAAGTATGTCTTATGGCCAGAACAGATCTATCCTAGAAAGTAAAGAGATAGTGACCTCACGCCTACAGATGAAACTACCCTCATCTCCTCCCAGCCCACTCCCTTATGCTAACAGAAAGCCTTCCGACCAGAGAACTGGCGTGCCTTAGGTGGAGAGCTGTCCTTTCCCTGTTTGCTGCAGCCTTACCAGGCTCCTCCGAACCAGCCTGGGAAAAGCACGAACTACAAAGTAAAAGAACTTTTTTTTTTTTTTTTTTTTTTTTTTGCGGTACGCGGGCCTCTCACTGTTGTGGCCTCTCCCGCTGCGGAGCACAGGCTCCGGACACGCAGGCTCAGTGGCCATGGCTCACGGGCCCAGCCGCTCCACGGCATGTGGGATCTTCCCGGACCGGGGCACGAACCCGTGTCCCCTGCATCGGCAGGCGGACTCTCAACCACTGCGCCACCAGGGAAGCCCCAAAAGAACTATTTTTAAAGAGAAACCAGTAAGGATACTAACACTAAACAAAACTTGGACTAATTCTCATAACGAGCTACAGGATTCACTTTGCCCATGGTTTTGGCATAAGATAAACTCATGAATAGATTCTTCCCAAACTGCGAACATTGACTTGATACCCGTGATACCTTGTTGTCCTGAAGAAAAAGTAGACATCAGCTTTAATTATTTTTTAAACTTCTTTGAATTTCTTTTTATTACTTCTAAGCATTAAGATATTTAAAAGTTGTACTAGTTGAAGTATGCATTTACTGGACTGGGGAGGCTCACGGTCACTTAAGATGCAGGGTACATCCTGTTCCCAAATAGCTCAGTAAATATCAGTGTGTGCATAGAGCAGCCTAATAAGTCACATCCAAATACAATTTCAGTGAAGATACTTGCTATTAATGCCTTTATGTGCCAAAATAAATCATAACAACAACAGCGTTGTTATATATCCAAATTAAAAAGGCAGAGTCTATATAGTATTTCCACCTGCTATAAAAAAGGTGCCAGAGGAGCTGTGGCCAGCTCTGGCAGGAGCCATGGTCAGGAAACCCTGTCAATCTATGTTCCATACTTCCAACCACCCAAGCTTTACTGAAGAATTAGTCAAATCTCAGGAAAAAGTAGAAACCAGTTTTTAGTGAGTCTTTCCACTACATTCAGCTGTTTTCCATCCCTCCTGAGCCTCCTTCCATATTGCTACCTGATTTCTTAGCTTCACTTAAAATTATTCCTAAGAAGACCACCCTAGCAGAAAGACTGGAATCCATAGGCTCATTGTCCCTGTGGAATAAGGTGCATCAACTAGTAGTTCTCAAACCGGCCTGCACGTTTAGAATTATGTTAGAGATCCCCATGCTGACCAAAGAAATTCTACTTTCTGGGTGTGGGACCCAGGCATTAGTATTTCATTTTTAAGCTCCCCAGGTGATTCTAATACAGCTTTGTGGATAGAGACACTCTCTGGCCAGCATTCAGTGGAAACAGTTTTGGGACTTCCCTGATGGCGCAGTGCTTAAGAATCCTCCTGCCGATGCAGGGGACATGGGTTCGAGCCCAGTCTGGAAAGATACCACATGCTGCGGAGCAGCTAAGCCCCTGCAGCACAACTACTAAGCCTGTGCTCTAGAGCCTGCAAGCCACAACTACTGAGCCCACGCGCCACAACTACTGAAGCCCACACTCCACAACAAGAGAAGCCACTACAATGAGAAGTCCACACGCCGCAAGGAAGAGATGCCCCCGCTCGCCGCAACTAGAGAAAGCCCGTGCGCAGCAGTGAAGACCCAGCACAGCCAAAAATAAATACATTAATTAATTTTAAAAATGATAAGACTTTTGTGATCAATCCCTTTTGGTCTTCTAGACAAACATATTCTAGTTTCAGAAGCCTCCTAGAAATTCATTTCTTCCATGAAATGAAATAACACTAAACAATTTCTGCTAAAGAGGGCAGGAGAGGTTAAAGAAAAGAGAAAAGCAGAAAGTAGCTAATTTCCCTTTTATGAGGCAACCAATTTCCCAGCTGGTGGGTCTTGTTTGGTCAATTGGTCAAAGATTGGATTCTCTTTGTTTTACTAAGAAACATGCTTGCTATCCATCCTTCAAAGAAAATAAACATCAAGTTGAAGACAGTGTTGAGTAAAAAGATTATTCAACTGGGATTCACAAAATCTGGATCATGTTTAGCCGTTAATAGTTGTGGTACGTGGGACCTTGAACTTATCACTCTATGTCTCATTTTCCCATCAGAAAAATTGAATAATATACTTCCGTCTTCCAAACTCTCTCTTAATCTGTCTGAGCATCTATTTGTGATCCATTCAGCAAAATACCTTAAAGGATGCAATTTTTCTTCACATTGCCAAAAGTGGTGGGGTAGACTTTTTCCTTACATACCCACAAAAAACATTAGATTAGAGAGACCAAATTATAAAATCCTTAGATTAAAAACATAAAAATAATTAAAGCAGTGCTGTGGGAAAGCTTTACTCAAACTAACATACTGAAAGCTCTGGGGAGGATCGATTGTTTATGATCCTGTTCTCTAGAGACTGAAATTCTTGGGATACAACAGATGGTTTTATTTATGTAGCAAAAGTTCAGCTCTAGTGAGGTGCAGCTGGCAAATTCACACAGAAATAATAGAAACTGTGTTTATGGCTATGTACATATCCTTGCTCACAAGAGGGATCTTCCACTGTTTCTCACGGACATTTGAACTAATTTTAAATTTACAGTGTTAAAGAGAAGGCCCACCACATTGGAAAGGAACAGCAGCCTCCCAAGACAGGAAGGTAATCCACAACCTAAAATTTAACATGGAAAAGTGGTAGACCTTGGTGGATCTCCTCTATCCAAATGCAAGACAAATCTCATTTAATTTACTCTTTGATGTTCATATCCAATCTTATCTCTTCAAATAGCATTACTGAAAGTGAAAAAGAACCCAACCCTCTCTCCATCTGAATATTTCAGGCTGCATCCTGTGTCTACTCCTGGCACTGAGTCAGCCTTGTCAGCCCAATTTAGAACACATGGCAGTGATCCAGCTCATTGTGGCTGTTTGTGGTCCCCAGATCAGGTTTCACAACAGAAGGGGCAGCAATCCAGTGACCTTCTCGAGATAGTAAAGAACAACTCTGGTCATGACCGGCACCTGAGCTTTCTGCTAACATTAGCTCGTAATCAAAGATGGTGCCAAGATTGCATCAGGCACCAGCCCACAACATTTCCATCCTCCTCCAAGAGGTGTGGAGCATCCTGTCAGCCGCTGAGTTTTAGTTTTAGAATGCTTTTCCCTTTCAGATCCAAGGAAGTCTGGTTTTATTGACATCTGAGATAAAGCTCAAGGTCTGTCTTAATTGAGATTTCCTGTTCTTTATAGTGCATGCTTATCTACCATTCATTGTCTTTATACCTAGAGAGGTTCAATGTGATTCATAACAAAGACATGGTTATAAAGCTCTAAAATTAACAGCCTTAGACGTTCCTATTATAATCAAGAGACCTCATGCGCTTGGGATGTTTTTCCTGTGCATCTATCATCCTATCATCCCTTCATTAAAAATGTGGCCACCATCCTTACTGGACTCTGAGTCATCCTTCCTCTCTACTTCTGCTGGGTCTTCAAGACTGGCTCAGGTGGAGTCACAAACTGGGAACCCAGCAAGGTCCTACAGAAGTACTCTTTATCAATAAGGACTTACTGTATAGCACAAGGAATTCTATTAAATACTCTGTAATGACCTATACGGGAATAGAATCTAAAAAAGAGTGGATATACGTATAACTGACTTTGCTGTACAGCAGAAATTAACACAACATTGTAAACCACCTATACTCCAATAAAAAAAATAATTAAAATAACAAAGGAAGAAGTACTCTTTATCTTCTAGGTCAGGTACATTAATTCTTACTTGACCAAACACCAAGTATCAGTGTGAAAAACCACCTTGCTACTTGCCTCAGTATCCCTTTAATCCGGAGGCTGTCCTGTAACCTTACAAAGTCTTTAGGGAATATATGTCCTTTGATCATCCCCTAGCTTTTACATAAAAGTCTATATTAAAGCCTGAATATTCTTAGGGTTCTGGAAATGTTCAAAGTACTATTGGCTTTACTCCAGCTCTGAGTTTACATATATGATTTGTATCAGTAGACATCCAAGTTTTCTATACAGAATTTTACCTTCTATCTCCTTAAACAATCTTTGAAGCTACATAAAATGAAAAAAAGAGTATGGAATTATTTCACCCTGCCTTATTTGTTTCCATGAGGGTTCGAACCAAAAGGAAAAGATGAGTCATTCAGCATCATTCTCTATTTGGTGGTTTGGACTCCAGGCTACTGTAACCAAAAGGGGGCAGCACTTTATGGGTTTTCAATTCACAAAAAGGAAAACTCTAGTTTTTACTTGAACTCTCTACCTTAAGCAAGGCCCTGCACTCTGTGTTTCGTGGAACACAGAGACGATTAATACACTGCTCTAAACATGTAGGAACAAGGAAAGAAGAAAGCACTGGGGTAGCAGTTAGAACACAGCTATGTGTTGGAACATGGTAAAAGATTAATCTGGAAATAAAAAGTGGGATTAGATTATGAGGATCCCTTGTATCTCAGGTGTTTATCCTTTCTTTGGAATGCATCAGGGAGCCACTCAAAGTTTTCTAGCGAGTGAGTAAGAGGATTATACCTCTGTTTGGAGCAGCTACTGATACATCTGATAAAGATGTATTAGAGGGACGGAAATAGGGTGAGATCAAACGGCAGAGGGAAAAACAGATAGGAAAATAATATAAAGGACATCCAAGAAGCGATGAAGATCTAAACCAAAGGGATGGCGGTGAGAATGGAAAGGTGAGATCTGATGGGACAGGCACTGCAAAGGAGGAAAACATGTCCTTAATGGAGTAGATATAGGGAGAAAGGAACCAAGATATGCCCAAAGTTTTACTTCTGAGAGTTGGGCATATGGTAGAACACTTAACCAAAACTGGGAAGACAGGAGGAAAGACCTTTTTGAAAACATTTTCTCTTCAGGGAGAGTGAAACACTACTCCGTTGCCAAGATGCAAGAAGTGCAGTGTGGAAATACAGGAATGGCATGAACCCAGAAACTATCTTGGAAAGAAGCATTAGCCAAAGTGTGTACTCCACCTTTTTAAATTTGTTCAGCTGAATATATGGCCACTTGCAGATATAGTGTTGTACTTTATGGCATGTGTTGCTGTGTCCTCTTGGCTTCATATGACTCAACTTATTTGTCCTTTTATTCTAATCTCTTTATATTTGTATCTAATGATAGTGCCACATCAAATTCCTTTGTGAATAAATTAGAATAAGCATCAATTAATCAATTATAGTTACAACATTCTTCTATACATACTGTAAAGACACACACATCGACAGCAAGCACATAGATTCCTTATGCAAAATGCACATCACTAGCATTTGCTAAAAACAAATGTGGTAGGTACTAAATTAAAAGTTTTATACGTATCACTTCATTTAATCCTATGATTAGTAAAACAACTCTGTGAGGTCATTCCATTATTATCCCATTTTACAGATGAGGAAATTGACCCACTGAGGACAATTAACGTGTTAACGTAGCAAGTAAGAGGCAGAGCTTGCATTATAACCCAGGCAACCTGATCTCAAAGTCCCTAATCGCTTCACTCTCTGCCTCTCTGTCCAGACTGCCCTTATTCTTGTGTTATCCCCATTTCGCTGGTTCTTCTCTATACGTGCCATGTTCCATTTTGGGATGTCACTTTCTCACGTTGAAGGAACACTGGCCTCCAGAGCCAGGGTATTCAATCAGGAAGCTTTGTTGCCTCTATATATACAATATGAACGAGCAGATTCAAGAAAAGGCACATTGCTTCCTTTCTCTAAAACTGAAGTAAATCGCTCTCTGAGTCCCCACACATCAGGATAGAAGGATGACAATCCAATACCGGTTGTTTGGGAGACTCAATTTCTCCCTGTGTGAAATCATACAAGAACCCTGTCACAATATTAGAAAAAACGGGAGGAAGAGACAAGGAGCCATGCTTACTTTTGGTTCTTTCAGCCATCTAATTTCCTGTAATTAACCATGACATATTCCCATGTCTTTTAGGACGGCCAATATGTGGGTGACTATCAAGTCTGTGACTTCAATCTACTTTTTTGTCTTGAGCTACAGATTAGTATATCTAATTTCCTACAGGTAAGTCCAAAAACACTACAAATGTAGTATGTCTAAAGCTAAACCAAACGATCATTTCCTAGTACACCCCTCCAACCACCACCCTGTTTCTTTTTTTATTGCCCATTTTTTGGATGACATAATTATCCACCCATTTCCCAAGGGACAGGGCAGGATTGGAGATTTCTTAAGAGTCCTACCACTGTTTCACATTTTACATCTGGAATTTCGAGTCTGAGGAACCATAGATCACCAAGCCCTTGGATTGTATCAACTTAAATTGCTGCTATTGGCCTTGACAGATGATAGACATGCATGTTTGTACAGTCTGTGCTCTGCACGCTCACCACACTTAAGGTTGTTGATGAAGGTACCATGTACTTTATGGGCATTATAGATTTATATGTTTTTTATAAAAGTTTCTCACTTCACAGGAAAACATCCATTATAATCAGTGATATGAATGTTTTCCAATAAATAAAGTACCTTAAGAAAGGATACCATTATCTAATTTGCATAAAAGTTCCACATGAGCTAACTGAAGCCTTGGGCCTCCCGGCTTCCAGACATTTCCTCTAAGTCATTCATGTACTGCTGCAATACTGACCTTTCCAAATGCAAACTTTATCATGATTTTCTTTCAGTGGAGCACAAAGGTCTCCACTATCTGCTTTAGCCTAACTGCTGATGTGAACGTTCTGCTTCAACCATCCTGAGCCTCTTAGAGTTACTTAAACGCACCAGTGCACATCTTTGCATGTGCAATCCTTTCAGCTTATAATACCAATCCAACCCATCCCCACTCCACCAGTTTTCCACCTGGAAAACTTCTAATCTTCCTTCCAGAGCAGCTCAAGTGTTCCCTTCTCTTTAAATCCTACTCTACCCTAGAAAAGATGATTACACTTTCTTTTGTGCCTTCATCCTACCTCTGTCTACCAGTCACAATTATTTTTTTTTAACTGATACACTACATCAGGAGCTCCTCGGTTTAGTATAACCATGTACTATTTAACTTTTCTTTTCCAATGGTGATGCAAATTGGTATAAGGGGAATGTACTGGATCAAACAACTGGCTAACTGGCTCTACTGCTTGTTGTCTAACACATTCTTTGAGCTATGCTGCTGCCTGCTGGCAAGCTTGCACTTTGAGCTGTGCTGCTTTGTGCTGCATTTGCTGAGTCCTACTGAGACTCTGTCATAGATTTAACTGACCTAATTAGAAAGTTGTGAAAACTAACATTTAGAGACAGGAGTATAAGATTGGGGTCCTACCTTAAAAGTGACCCTAGGTCATGTGCCATAGGATAGGACCAGACCTATCTGCGTATCTCAGATTGAATCATGAGTTTGATTCCAGCATAAGCTGTGACTAACTCTAAGCTCTTACCCTGTGACCACTGGTTGTATGTCTCAACCAGGCACTGGCCCTAATTCTAGATAGAGCTCAGGAGAAAGGCTGATACACTGTGGAATATACAGGCCCACTCATGTTGTATACAGACTACTTATGGTCGGTCACTTATGTGAGGAAGACTAGTCACTGTGGCACATGCTGCTGACACATTCCTAAAAGCACTCTATCCCGCCACTGTCAAGAAACAGCTATCAACTCTCTAAGCAATCACAGCACTAAAAGAAGCTCAACATCTTTTAGGCCTAGTTAGGTTCTGATGGCAACTTATTCCTCATTTAAATTTTTCTTAATCCCATTTATGTTGTTTTTCACAAGTTGACCCACCTTGAATGAGACTCCCCACAATAAAGGGCTCTAGAATCTGTCTGAATTACAATACTATAGCACTCTCCTTAGTGTTCCCCAGAGTCTCCTCCATGTTGAGGCTTTAGCAACTCGCTCTAATGCCTGTTGAAGTCTATGGACCCTCCATGATGGCCACAAGTTGCCCATGGACTTCTGGGGTAAAAAACTGCCCTCCTCAGCCACATTAGATTACCCCATTAAAGGGACAATCACTGACTGTACACTGGGTCATCCTGGAAGCAAAAAGCTCTCACAGGCCTTGACCATGATCCTCCATACCCATTATGCCTTGGGTTTTGAAAGCAGCGCCCTGCAAGCTCAGCAAGGCCCCCAAGGCCTCTTTGCTAAAATAGCAATGGTACCCACAGGAAAGAGACAAACCTCGCCTTTCTGGCATATCTTACTTACAGGAGGGGGTGGTCTCCCCTTCAGTACCTTGCCAAATGCCTTATTTCTGGAGGAAGTCAGCCCTCTCAAAGACCCCTTGGCTATCTGAGAAGCCCCTTGGGAACAGCTGAGTGAATAGCAATGGGGGGGTTTTTTTGTATTTTATGTATTTAATGAAAAGTATTATGAACTGTACTTTGTGAACACCAACATGTGATGGATGCTCACTCAAGAGCTGCTGCTTTAACTAGGATATCCCAAACCATGGATGGGATCCAAGGGCCAACACAATCCAAAACTTCATGCACTGGATGCCCTGGCCAAATTTTGGCACCATTTGCACATTTTAAAAAAGTGTTAAGCCATTGTTATTTGTCCATCTAGTCCAGCAAGAACAATTTCTTACTCAAGGCTCTTTTCTTTTTTTTTGCGGTACACGGGCCTCTCACTGCTGTGGCCTCTCCCGTTGCGGAGCACAGGCTCCGGACGCGCAGACTCAGCATCCATGGTTCATGGGCCCAGCCGCTCCGCGGCATGTGGGATCTTCCCGGACCGGGGCATGAACCCGTGTCCCCTGCATCGGCAGGCGGACTCTCAACCACTGCGCCACCAGGGAAGCCCTATTTTCTTTATTTAGAGTAAAGAGATCCGGAAATCTCTTGCCTCATATACACCCAAAATATAAACCAAGATCTCACATGTTTCTGCACGTACTTAAAGCCACAATACGAGGCCTCACTCCCTATCCCCTTCAGAGTTCTAAACATGACTGAAAGTGATCAAGATGCTCATTTCACTTCTCAAAATACACAATGTTGGGCTCTTGCAAGAGGCATTTAATGAAGCTTTCACCTCCCTTACTGACCTCAGGCTACAAGACCTATATAGAGCCATAAGGACTTACTTAAACAAGGTCAAATTCAATTAAATGAAACATGACCCATTTCAGTCAAATATCAGGGTGAGTTGTAAATTATGAGTCTGACTCCATTTTTGACGTTTGTTTGACTGTTGACAGCTTTCAAGCCTCACCACTCCCACTTCTTCTTCTGTCCCACATGTGGGCAAGCTGATAAGAGAGCTCTCCTCTGGCTCCAGCACAAGTTCAAACCATATAAGCCTGCTCCAGCGAGCAGCCCCACCCCCCCGGTCACAATAAAAGCCAAGCCAGTCTCCTTTTCCCTGCTCTCTCAAGCCATTTTCAGACCTACTTGGGCGCCTGCTTTGCTCTCCTTAGAAAGCCTCATCGTGTGAGTAATAAGCCTTCAAATGCACAACATTTTCTATATTATATCTCAGTTCTCTACTGGGATTCTAGTCTTACCTGAAACTTCCACCTCAAAAGCAGTAGTTGAAACTAAAAACTCATAATTTACATACTAGGTACAGAGAAATAACTTTCAAAATAAAAGTGTACAAATGCAAAAAGATAAGGGTAGAAAGAAGATTTTAAAAGTAGTATTACTGGGCCTCCCTGGTGGCGCAGTGGTTGGGAGTCCGCCTGCCGATGCAGGGGATACGGGTTCGTGCCCCGGTCTGGGAGGATCCCATATGCCGCGGAGCGGCTGGGCCCGTGAGCCACGGCCGCTGAGCCTGAGCGTCCGGAGCCTGTGCTCCGCAACGGGAGAGGCCACAACAGTGAGAGGCCCGCGTACAGCAAAAAAAAAAAAAAAAAAAAAAAAAAAGTAGTATTACTTCTGTTTCTGGTAAAACTGGAGTAACAGGAACCAGGTATAACTTCCCAACTGAAACAACTAAACACCTGTACAAAATACATGAAACAATGGTTTTCAGATGCTGGATGTCAGGCAACACTGGACAGTGATCACTGAGAGAAACAGTGTGGTGGGTACTTCAATTGCCCCAGTCTAGTGTCTGAGTAGAAATGGAGATCCCAGGCATAGACTAGTAATCTCTCTGAGTTGAGGAGACAAGCTGAGAGATGAAGCAGGCCAAGAAAGCCAGAGTTTGCAAGGCAGAGTTCTGAAGAATGGAGACCATTCCTGAGATCTGCAGAAAGCCCCCCTTAAATATGCAGTTGAGTATTGGTTAGTACACGCATGCAAGTAGAAACTATCTGCTGCTGGCAAAAACAACAACAACAAATAAAACCCACCTAGGGCTAGGACTAGTTCATGTTCCCATGAGACTCAGTGGAAAACCTTGTAATCCACAGGGTATTGGGTAAAGTATTCAGAAGAGTATTACTTTGGTAGTGAAGCAAATTAACCTAGGCTAAAGATTGCTCTGATTTATTCTAACAAAGCTTAAAGAGCAACCTCAAAGAACAAATATAATATGTGTAAGGCCTGTACACTAAACACTTCAAAACATTGGGCAAAAATTTAAAAAGACCTAAGTAAATGGAGACATATACCATATTCATGGTTCGGAAGACTCAATATTGTTCAGATGTCATTTTTCCCCAAATTGATCTATAGATTAAATGCAATCCCAAACAAAATCTCAACAGACTTTTCTGTAAAAATTCAAAGTACAGAGAATCACCGAAACGACTTTGATAAAGAATGTAGTTGAGGGATCTATACTTTTGATTTCAAGGTCTATTGTAAAGTTACAATAAATAATACAATGTAGTATTATCAAAAACATAGACAATGAGCTCAGTAAAATGAGAAAGAGAATCCAGAAATAGACCAGTACACATGATCAATTCATTTTCTACAAATGTGCTAAGGCAATTCAATGGGGAAATGAGAATCTTCTTAACAAATGGTGCTGGAACAACTGGATAACCACATGATTAGGGAACGTATACAAAATTAACTTGAAATAGGTCATGGACCTTAAATTAAGATCTAAAATTTCCAGGAGAAAACTTAGGAGAAGATCTTCATTACCTTGTTTTTGCAAAGATTTCTTAATATAATACAAAAGACACAAATATAAAATCATCACATTTATTTCATTAAATTTAAAAATGTTTACTCTTCTAAAACTATTGGGAGAAAATATTTGAAAAACATTTTTCTGAAAAACGACATTGATCCAGAATGAACATATATATATATACACACACACACATATATTTCTTATAATTCAATAAGACAAACAACCCAATTTTTAAAAATGGACTAAACAACTGAACAGACACTTCACCAAGGAAGATAAAGGAAGATATATGGATGGCAAATAAGCACATCAAAAGATGCTCAACATCATTAGTCACTAGGGAAAGAGATTAACATTAAAATGACTGATCATATCATTTCTTGGCAATGATGGAGAACAACTAGAATTTTCATACACTGCTACTAGAAATGTAAAATGGTACAATCACTTTGGAAAACAGTTTGACAATTTCTTAGAAAGGTAAATATATACCTACTATATGACCCAACAGTTCTATTCCCAGCTTTTACCAAAGAGATATGAAAGTATCAATCCACACGTAAACTTATACATGGATGTCTATGGAATTTAGACTTATTTGTAATAGCCAGAAACTAAAAACAACCCAAATGTCTACCAATAGGTGACTGGATCAACAAATTCAGGTATATCCATACAATGGATTACTACTCAGCAACAAAAGGAGAAATAATTGACACATGCCAAGTACATGGATAGATCTCAAAAAAGTATGCTGAATGAAAGAAGCATACTTCTTTCAAAGTACCAAAAAAAAAACCTCTGATATTCCATTTTTGTAAAACTCTGGAAAATACAAACTAATCCATAATGACAGAAAGCAGATAAGTTGTTGCCTAGGGAGGGGCAAGAGGGTTCTGAAGAGAATGGGACAGATTATAAAAAGGCACAAGAAAACATTCAGAAATGACTGAAATATTCATTATTTGTGTTTGTGGTGATGGCATGATAGGTTTATACATATGTTAAAATTTATCAAATTGTATACTTTAAATATACGTAGTTTAATAAATGTCAATTATATCTCAATAAAATTGTTTTAAAAAATGATACCAGGGCTTCCCTGGTGGCGCAGTGGTTGAGAGTCCGCCTGCCGATGCAGGGGACACGGGTTCGTGCCCCGATCCTGGAAGATCCCACATGCCGCGGAGCGGCTGGGCCCGTGAGCCATGGCCACGGAGCCTGTGTGTCCGGAGCCTGTGCTCCGCAACGGGAGAGGCCACAGCAGTGAGAGGCCGGCGTACAGCAAAAAAAAAAAAAAAAAAAAAAAAAAAAATGATACCAGAATTTGGCAAAAGGTATTATATATATAAAATGGTGCTTCAGCAAATGCAGCAAACTCTGAAAATTTCCGAAACTAAGACTCTGAATATTTCTATTAGAAGACGAACAATAGCTGCTTAATTTTGGGCAAAAATTACAGCAGAGTTAAAAACTGGGACTGCTCCCTGTTTTCTAGCCATCCATGGCTAGAATGTTTTTCTCTCCTCTAATGAAGAGTGATTACTGAGTATACATATTGTAATTGATCACTTACAAGTCTACATTTACCATTTTAAAACTTACCTTTAAATTACTGATAGCTTTGTGTCTTCAGAATCAACCTCAATTATTCCAAAGTCTTATTTTAAATAACTTCATTTGGCCATTGTTAAAATAGATACATATGTCTGGGTTGTCGAAATGAAACTTCAGTCTTCATCTTGGTATAGAAAAGAGCTAACTGAGCAAGCCAGGATAACAGTCACCCTGGCTTGCTGGTAGGTTCCATCACTACCCCCAGACAAGGACCACACCCGAAGTAGAGTTGCCAAGATACCCAGTCTGACACAGGATATGAAACAAGAGCTCAATGTGAAAAAAAAACGTAGAGGCAGAACCTAAGGGTGCATGAAAAGAAGGATTCGCTTTCCTAGATAAAGGAATACAAGTTCCCCTGATTAAAAATGTGAATCATGCTTATTCCTTTCAGCTCTATAATCTCTCTGAAGAATCATAATCTGAGAGGCTTCTAATAGAGTAACGCAATGCTCAAGGTAACTTCAGTTAAGTCTTCTTGGACCAACACTGATTCACTTTTAGAAATACAGTTCAGCACATTTTCCTGAATAAGAAGCTTTTCTTTTATACAATATAATTTTCTGAGTCATTTTAGTATGCCAATACAATTTTCAACTTGTATTCATCTGAAAGCTTCACACCTAAAAATGAGATATTTGTATCTAACACTTTGATGATAGGTGCGTTTTGAAAGGCTTAATTTTCATAGATATTAAGCACTGCATATCACCTAATTCTACCATATAGATCCATATGAGTGACTTAGATATTTCCTTGTTTTTTATTTCCATTGAGAATTTATTTGGAGAATAGAAAATAGGCTTACCAACTTTGTAGAAGACTGTAATGTTTTTCTTTCATGTGTTCCATGCATTTGGAGCTAAATTTGCATTTTTTAAAATTGTTGTTATATAGCGGGTTCTTATTAGTTATCTATTTTATACATATTAGTGTATATATGTCAATCCCAAACTCCCAACTCATCCCACCACCACCACCCCTCCACTTCCCCCTCTTGGTGTCCATACGTTTGTTCTCTACATCTGTGTATCTATTTCTGCCTTGCAAACTGGTTCATCTGTACCATTTTTCTAGATTCCACATATATGTGTTAATATACGGTATTTGTTTTTCTCTTTCTGACTTACTTCACTCTGTATGACAGACTCTACATCCACACATCTGTACAAATGACCCAATTTTGTTCCTTTTTATGGCTGAGTAATATTCCACTGTATATATGTACCACATCTTCTTTATCTATTCATCTGTTGATGGGCATTTAGGTTGCTTCTATGACCTGGCTATTGTAAATAGTGCTGCAATGAACATCGGGGTGCATGTGCCTTTTTGAATTATGGTTTTCTCTGGGTATATGCCCAATAGTGGAATTGCTGGGTCATATGGTAGTTCTATTTTTAGTTTTTTAATGAACCTCCATACTGTTCTCCATAGTGGCTGTATCAATTTACATTCCCACCAACAGTGCAAGAGGGTTCTCTTTTCTCCACACCCTCTCCAGCATTTGGTGTTTGTAGGATGATGCCCATTCTAACTGGTGTGAGGTGATACCTCATTGTAGTTTTGATTTGCATTTCTCTAATAATTAGTGATGTTGAGCAGCTTTTCATGTGCTTCTTGCCCATCTGTATGTCTTCTTTGGAGAAATGTCTATTTAGGTCTTCTGCCCATTTTTTGATTGGGTTTGTTTTTTTAATACTGAGCTGCATGAGCAGTTCATATATTTTGGAGATTAATCCTTTGTCCGTTGATTTGTTTGCAAATAGTTTCTCCCATTCTGAGGGTTGTCTTTTCATCTTGTTTATAGTTTCCTGTGCTGCGCAAAAGCTTTTAAGTTTCATTAGGTCCCATTTGTTTATTTTTGTTTTTATTTTCATTACTCTAGGAGGTGGGTCAAAAAAGATCTTGCTGTGATTTATGTCAAAGAGTTTTCTTCCTATGTTTTCCTCTAAGAGTTTTACAGTGTCCGTTCTTACATTTAGGTCTTCAATGCATTTTGCGTTTATTTTTGTGTATGGTGTTAGGGAGTGTTCTAATTTCATTCTTTTACATGTAGCTGTCCAGTTTTCCCAGCACCACTTATTGGAGAGACTGTCTTTTCTCCATTGTATATCCTTGCCTCCTTTGTCATAGGTTAATTGACCAAAGGAGTGTGGGTTTATCTCTGAGCTTTCTATCCTGTTCCACTGATCTATATTTCTGTTTTGGGGCCAGTACCATATTGTCTTGATTAGTGTAGCTTTGAAGTATAGTCTGAAATCAGGGACTCTGAGTCCTACAGCTCCATTTTTTTACCCTCAAGCTTGCTTTGGCTATTCGGGGTCTTTTGTGTCTCCATGCAAATTTTAAGATTTTTTTGTTCTAGTGCTGTAAAAAATATGTAGATGGAATATGTAGATTGCTTTGGGTACTATAGTCATTTTCACAATGTTGATTCTTCCAATCCCAGAACATAGTATATCTCTACATCTGTTTGTGTCATCTTTGACTTCTTTCATCAGTGTCTCATAGTTTTCTGAGTACAGGTCTTTTACCTCCTTAGGTAGGTTTATTCCTAGGGATTTAATTTTTGTTGTTGCAGTGGTGAATGGGATTGTTTCCTTAATTTCTCTGATTTTTCATTGTTGGCGTATAGGAATGTAAGAGATTTCTGTGCATTAATTTTGTATCCTGCAACTTTACTAAATTCATTGATTAGCTCTAGTAGTTTTCTGGTGGCATCTTTAGGATTATCTATGTATAGTATCATGTCATCTGCAAATAGTGACAGTTTTACTTCTTTTTTTCCAATTTGGATTCATTTCTTTTTCTTCTCAGATTACCATGGCTAGGACTTCCAGAAATATGTTGAATAATAGTGGTGAGAGTGGACATCCTTGTCTTGTTCCTGATCTTAGAGGAAATAGTTTGTTTTTCACCATTGAGAATGATGTTTGCTGTGGGTTTGTCGTATATGGCCTTTATTATGTTGAAGTAGGTTCCCTCTGTGCCCACTTTCTGGAGAGTTTTTATCATAAGCAGGTGTTGAATTTTGTCAAAACCTTTTTCTGCATCTATTGAGATAATCATATGGTTTTTATTCTTCAATTTGTTAATATGGTTAATATCACATTGATTTACTTGCGTATATTGAAGAATCCTTGCATCCCTGGGATAAATCCCACTTGATCATGGTGTGTGAACCTTTTAATGTGTTGTTGGATTCTGTTTGTTAGTATCTTGTTGAGGATTTTTGAATCTATATTCATCAGTGATATTGGTCTGTAATTTTCTTTTTTTGTAGTATCTTTGTCTGGTTTTGGTATCAGGGTGATGGTGGCCTCATAGAATGAGTTTGGGGTGTTCCTTCCTCTGCAATATTTTGGAAGAGTTTGAGAAGGATGGGTGTTAGCTCTTCTCTAAATGTTTGATAGAATTTGCCTGTGAAGCCATCTGGTCCTGGACTTTTGTCTGTTGGAAGATTTTTAATCATAGTTTCAATTTCATTACTTGTGATTGCTCATATTTTCTATTTCTTCCTGGTTCAGTCTTGGAAGGTTATACCTTTCTAATAATTTGTCCATTCTTCCAGGTTGTCCATTTTATTGGCATAGAGTTGCTTGTAGTAGTCTCATATGATGCTTTGTATTTCTGCGGTGTCCATTGTAATTTCTCCTTTTTCATTTCTAATTTTATTGAGTCCTCTCCCTCTTTTTCTTGATGAATCTAGCTAAAGGCTTATCAATTTTGTTTATCTTCTCAAAGAACCAGCTTTTAGTTTTATTGATCTTTGCCATTGTTTTCTTTGTTTCTATTTCATTTATTTCTGCTCTGATCTTTATGATTTCTTTCCTTCTACTAACTTTGGGGTTTTTTTTGTTCTTCTTTCTCTAGTTCCTTTAGGTGTAAGGTTAGATTGTTTATTTGAGATTTTTCTTGTTTCTTGAGGTAGAATTGTATTGCTATAAACTTCCCTCTTAGAACTGCTCTTGCTGCATCCCATAGGTTTTGGATCGTCGTGTTTTCATTGTCATTTGTCCCTAGGTATTTTTTTGATTTCCTCTTTGATTTCTTCAGTGATCTCTTGGTTATTTAATAACATATTGTTTAGCCTCCATGTGTTTGTGTTTTTTACGTTTTTTTCCCTGTAATTCATTTCTAATCTCATAGCGTTTTGGTCAGAAAAGATGCTTGATATGATTTCAATTTTCTTAAATTTACTGAGGCTTGAAATGTGACCCAAGATGTGATCTATCCTGGAGGACGTTCCATGCGCACTTGAGAAGAAAGTGTAATCTGCTATTTTTGGATGGAAAGTCCTATAAATATGAACTAAATCTATCTGATCTATTGTGTCATTTAAAGCTTGTGTTTCTTTGTTAATTTTCTGTCTGGATGATCTGTCCATTATTGTAAGTGAGGTGTTAAATTCCCCCACTAGTATTGTGTTACTGTCGATTTCCTCTTTTATAGCTGTTAGCAGTTGCCTTATGTATTGAGGTGCTCCTATGTTGGGTGCATATATATTTATAATTGTTATATCTTCTTCTTGGATTGATCCCTTGATCATTATGTAGTGTCCTTCCTTGTCTCTTGTAACATTCTTTATTTTAAAGTCTATTTTATCTGATATAAGTATAGCTACTCCAGCTTTCTTTTGATTTCCATTTGCATAGAATATCTTTTTCCATCCCCTCACTGTCAGTCTGTATGTGTCCCTAGGTCTGAACTGGGTCTCTTGTAGACAGCATATATATATATGGGTCTTGTTTTTGTATCCATTCAGTTAGCCTGTGTCTTTTGGTTGGAGCATTTAATCCATTCACATTTAAGGTAATTATCGATATGTATGTTCCTATGACCATTTTCTTAATTGTTTTGGGTTTGTTTTTGTAGGTCCTTTTCTTCTTTTGTGTTTCCCACTTAGAGAAGTTCCTTTAGCATTTGTTGTAGAGATGGTTTGGTGGTGCTGAATTCTATTAGCTTTTGCTTCTCTGTAAAGCTCTTGATTTCTCCGTCGAATCTGAATGAGATCCTTGCCAGTTACAGTAATCTTGGTTGTAGGTTCTTCCCTTTCATCACTTTAAATATATCATGCCACTCCCTTCTGGCTTGTAGAGTTTCTGCTGAGAAATCAGCTGTTAACCTTATGGGAGTTCCCTTGTATATTATTTCTCATTTTTCCCTTGTTGCTTTTAATAATTTTTCTTTGTCTTTAATTTTTGTCAATTTGATTACTCTGTGTCTCGGCCTGTTTCTCCTTGAGTTTACCCTGCCTGGGACTCTCTGTGCTTCCTGGACTTGGGTGGCTACTTCCTTTCCCATGTTAGGGAAGTTTTCGACTATAATCTCTTCAAATATTTTCTCTGGTCCTTTCTCTCTCTCTCTTCTTCTGGGACCCCTATAATGCGAATGTTGGTGCGTTTAATGTTGTCCCAGAGGTGTCTTAGGCTGTCTTCCATTCTCTTCATTCTTTTTTCTTTATTCTGTTCCACGGCAGTGAATTCTACCATTCTGCCTTCCAAGTAACTTATCTGTTCTTCTGCCTCAGTTATTCTGCTATTGATTCCTTCTAGTGTATTTTTCATTTCAATTATTGTATTGTTAATCTCTGTTTGTTCTTTAATTCTTCTAGGTGTTTGTTCTCCTAGGTCTTTGTTAAACATTTCTTGCATCTTCTTGAACTTTGCCTCCATTCTTTTTCCAAGGTCCTGGATCACCTTCACTATCATTATTCTGAATTCTTTTTCTGGAAGGTTGTCTATCTCTACTTCATTTAGTTGTTTTTCTGGGATTTTTATGTTGATCCTTCATCTGGTACATAGTCCTCTGCCTTTTCATTTTGTCTTTCTGTGAATGTGGTTTTCCTTCCACAGGCTGCAGGGTTGTAATTCTTCTTGCTTCTGCTGTCTGCCCTCTGGTGGATGAGGCTGTCTAAGAGGCTTGTGCAAGCTTCCTGATGGGAGGGACTGGTGGTGGGTAGAGCTGGGTGTTGCTCTGGTGGGCAGAGCTCAGTAAAACTTTAATCCACTTGTCTGCTGATGGGTCATGCTGAGTTCCCTCCCTGTTGGTTGTTTGGCCTGAGACGACTCAGCACTGGAGGCTACAGGTTCTTTGGTGGGGCCAATGGAGGACTCCAGGAGGGTTCATGCCAAGGAGTACTTCCCAGAGCTTCTGCTGCCAGTGTCCTTGTCCCCACAGTGAGCCACAGCCGCCTCCCGCCTCTCCAGGAGACACTCCAACACTAGCAGGTAGGTGTGGTTCAGTCTCCTATGGGAGCACTGCTCCTTCCCGGTGGCTCCCAATGTGCATACTACTTTGTGTGTGCCCTCCAAGAATGGAGTCTCTGTTTCCCCCAGTCCTGTCAAAGTCCTGTAATCACATCTCACTAGCCTTCAAAGTCTGATTCTCTAGGAATTTCTCCTCCCATTGCCAGGCCCCCAGGTTGGGAAGCCTGACATGGGGCTCAGAACCTTCACTCCAGTGGGTGGACTTCTGTGGTATAATTGCTCTCCAGTTTGTGAGTCACCCACCCAGTGGTTATGGGATTTGATTTTATTGTGATTGTGCTCCTCCTACCATCTCATTGCAGCTTCTCCTTTGCCTTTGGAGGCGGGGTATCTTTTTTGGTGAGTTCCAGTGTCTTCCTGTCAATGACTGCTCAGAAGTTAGTTGTGAATCCGGTGCTCTCACAAGAGGGAGTCCAAATTTGTATTCCTAATAAGACATACTTCTGCATTCTTTGCCTCAACAGGTTGGCAAATCTGATTAGATTTCTTCATTTTGAAACTTTTCCAGGTATTCTACCTGGTTTTTTTTTGTTACCATGTCTTAATTGTATTCATTCATTTTCAATTTTATTCATTAACTGAGGATGAATTAAATATCCAGCACCATGGTAAGTAATGATAAATGGGAAACACATGAATAAAAAAGATTAATTAATCTACACTCTCAAGAAATATTCTAATCTAGTCGATATATGTATACAAACAATATTATATGTGATGAAGTGCCTTTCCTTCCGCTCACCGTAATCAATGCGGAAGAGAAAAGAAACACAGAAATTTGGAAAAGGTAATTAGACATGGTATCCTCCAAGATTAAACTAATAGAGTTGGGAGATACATAAAAGAGAGCATATGAATCTTATAAGGTAGCTATTGATAAGAACTCAACATGAATGATGTAAGATCACTGCCTTTTTACAATACTCAGGAAATGCAGAAAAAATAACACAGAAGGAAAAAAGCAAGTCAGTGTAGGAGGCAATGCAATGCCCTCCCCCACCTCTTAAGCCAACATCTACCTCTCCAGGGACCACCCTGAGAAGAACAATAACTCACATTGCCAAATCTTCATCCATATGATTTGGGATTTTTTTCCAGCTATATTTATTTTTTTATTAAAGTATAGTTGATTTACAATGTTGTGTTAGTTTCAGGTGTACAGCAAAGTGTTTCAGTTATACATACATGTGTATCTATTTTTTTCAGATTCTTTTCCCTTACAGGTTATTACAAAATATTGAGTATAGCTCCCTGTGCTGCACAGTAGGTCTTTGTTGGTTATCTATTTTATATACAGTAGTGTATGATTTGAAAGATATAAGATAAGGCAAGGGCCTTGTTAACTGCTGGGAGAAGGGCTGTAATTTGGAACAGGAGGGAAGGTAGAGACTTGGAGCCAGAGAAAAGAAGGAATAAAAAGGACACAAGCAGAGTGTGTTGGAGGGAAGGGCAGTGGTAGAGGAAGAAAGAGGAGACTTGAAGAAAGAAAATGGATTCTTATTTGGTACACGGGGATAAGTCAGACTACAGGTGCAACACATAATCTTTCACAAACATGCCCAATGTGTACATTCTAGATTTTCATCACTGGAAGCATTGAGCAAAGAACTGTTTAACCATTCTTCAGCATTCTGGGTGTAAGTTTAGCTGGCAAAGAAGAATTATTAGTTGCTGCCTCTACCACCACCACCTATTTAGGTATATTGGCACCTGTAGGAGTAATCAAGTACATAATGAAGCCATTCAGGGAAATACTGCAATCCAAAAATCTGGAAAACTGTTTCCTCTGACCATTGTTTTCCTTACCCAGAGTAAAGTTACCAATGCTCCTCTGCAGCCAAAGAAAATGGGTTATAGTAGGCAGTAACTATAAGGAAATAGTTATTAAATGACATTAGCAAAGTATAATATACTTTGGGAGCTCAAAGAAGGGATATCACTTCCCTGGGAAGTGATCAGGGAAAGCTTCATGGAGTATATGACATTTGAAGAGGATAAGTAAGACTGATAGATTGAACTAAGAAAAAGGACAGTCACAGTAATAGAAACATCAGAAGCGAAGGAACAAAAGCATAAAATCAAACAAGTATGTCTACAACACAAGGTACATGAGGGAAGTCTTAGAAGATGAGGCTGCAAAGGGAGGTTGGATTAGAAAATATTTTGAACTAAATAAAAATGAAAATAAATAAAATATATCAAAGTTTGTGAGATGGTACCAAAGCATTTCTTAGAGAAAAGCTTACAGCATTAGATGCCTATCTTGGAAAAGAAGAAAGGTCTAATTTCCACCTTAAGAGACTAGAAGAGCAAACTAAACCTAAAGCAAGCAGAAGAAAGGAAATGATAAAGAGCAGAAAGCAATGAAATTGAAAAGTGAAAAACAATGCAAGACATTTATAGAACAACAAGATGGTTCTTTGAAAAGATCAATAAAATTGATAAACTGACAAAGAATAAAAGAGAGAAACACAAACCATTAATATAAATAATGAAAGAGGGGTTGTTAGTACAGCCCTCACTGACCTTGAAAGGATAGTAAAGGAATACTGTGAACAAGTTTATGCCTTAAAATTGGATAACTTAGATAAAATGAGCCAATTTCTTAAAATAAGAAATCTACTAAAACTCACTCAAAAAGAAATAGCTAGCCTGGACAGTCATATATCTATTAAAGAAATCAAATTCAAAAAATTCCAACAAAGCAAATTCCAGGTCCAAATGGTTTCACTGCCAAATTCTACCAAACTTTTGAGGAATAAATAATACCAATTCTACACAATCTTTTCCAGAAAATAAAAGTAGAGATAAGACTTTCAAGCTAATTTTAGTGGGCCAGCATTATTCTTATACCAAACAAAGTACAAGAAAATAAAATTACAGATCTATAAACCTCATGAATGTACAACAGATACAAAAATCATCGAGAAAACATTAGGAAATTGAATCTAGGAATATTTCAAAAAGAGCATGACTGAGTGGGGTTTATCCTGGGAATTTAATGCTGGATCAACATTCAAAAATCAATGTAATGCATCTTATTAACACACTAAAGAAGGATGACCACATGATCATATCAATAAATGCAGGAAAGGCTTCAACAAAATTCAAACTTTATCCATGATTTAAAAAAACTTTAAAGAGTAGAAATAGAAGGAAGTTTCCTTAATTTGATTGGGGAATCTGCAAAATACCAAGTAATATAATACTTAATGGTGAAAAACTGAACGTGTTCCCTTTAAGATAGGGAACAATGCAAAGATGTCTGCTCTCACCATTCCTTTTCAATATTCCTGGAGATTCCAGCCATAGCAAAAAAGAAGGAGAATAAAAAGCAAAAGGTATCCACTTAGTTTGTAAAGGAAGAAATAAAACCACCTCTAATAGCAGTGGACATGATTTTCTATATAGAAAATTCCAATGTATATTCAAAGAAAGCTCCTGGAACTAATGAGTGAGTTTAGCAGTGCACAGGATAAAATATCAATATAAAAATTCATCCCTGTTTCTATATACTATAAATGTACAAATAAAAACTAAAATTTTTTAAAGTACTATTTACAACAACTCCAAAGAGAATTAAATACTGAGGCGTAAATCTGACAAATACATGCATAATATATACACTGAAAACTTCAAAACACAGATGAAAGAAACTGAAGAAGATCTGAAGAAAAATAAAGAGATATATTCATGTATTGGAAGACAGAATATTGTTAAGATGTCAATTCTCCCTTAATTGATCTGTAGATTTAATGAAATCCCAATCAAAAACCCAGAAGAAGCATGATTCTTCTTCCCAGAAAATATAAACAAGCTGATTCTACAAGCTTTTGACAAAGTAAAAGAATTACAATAACCAAAACAACTAAAAGCTCAATTAAAAGAAGATCAAAGTTGGAGGAGTCACAGTATCTGAATTTTCACACTTACTATAAAGCTTCAATGATCAAAACAGGGTGATGTTAGTGAAAGAACAAAGGTCAGTGAAACAGAAAATAAACACAAATATAGTCAGCTGGAATTTAGCAATGTGCAAAAGAAATTCAATGGAGAAAAAAAAGACCTTAACCTGTACTTCTCACTTTATACAAAAAATACCTCAAAATGGATCATAGACCTAAATATAAAATATAAAACTGTGAAAGTGTGAAAGAAAACAAACGAGGGGAGGGGAGGGGAGATGATGACAGAGCCTAACTAACGTCTGCTATGGATACATATTCAGTTTCCTAATTGCTTAAAGATGGTCTATTTACCAAACTAGAGAGGGGCTTCTCAACCACTCTTTCTCTGTCCACTGAAAGAAGAGATGATAACTTCCAAGATAACACACTTAGCATTGAGGTTCATGATGAAGATGCCCTATTAGGAACACTCAGAAAAATCTATTAAATTATATCCTCCAAGTCAGCCAGAAGTCACTGCCAAAATAAAGTTACCTATTACCTTCCAGAGTATTTCATATTTTTCTAGGACAAACTTAACTTAGCCTTTGCTCCATTCTTTTAACTTCATACTTTTATAGATATGATTCTTGTTGATGTCATGGTGCAAATTGATCAGGAACATTAATTGCCATCACTTATCATTTTCATATCTTAATTTCCCAGTATAGTTACTCTGAGACCCCTCTCAAAAAAATCAGTACAACTTAATAAAACATGACACACCCTGGTTGGCCTATATTTGAACTAATTGTCTTCAAGCATGCTTACTTGATTAGGTAAATCAATGTTTACTCCTTACAGCCTATTTTTTTAACTCTCAGAGTCAAAGGCTGTTGCTAAGTCAACATATGAGAAAACTACACTAGAGTAAGTTAACCATTCATGTGGTGGAGGAGCCTTCTCCTTATTAGGGCTGAAAGAGTTTGTAAAGTATAATGAGAGGCAATTCTTGAGTGACTGGGAGATGACTTTCAATTGCTCAGGCTTTTTGCACTTGTTTTGTATGTGTGTGTGCATGTGTGTGTATGTGCGTGTTTTTCACTAGGTGGTGATGTGCTAAACAAAATTAACTCTGAGGTTTCCTGCTGTTGATTTTTTTTGAGAACATATAAAGCAATGTTCATCAGATAGGGCATTATGGGGTGAAGGTGTAACACTGCACTTCACCATCATTTTATACTTTAACTAGAGTAAAGTTAAATATTAAAAGGCGGAAAATAAGATGATTTTTCTTTTAAAAATCTTGGACAAATAAGCATGCCTTGAAGAAAAAAATTAATTATATAATTAGTAAGAGAAACTTTTAATTAAAAAATATAAGATCACATTACTTCCAATACCATATCTATCATTACTGCTTTTATTTAGACTTTCAATATTTATCTTGTTTGATGAAACCAACTGTTAATTTTTCGCCACGTTCAAGTCTTGCCCCCTCCACTGAGTACTCTACAAAGAGATCTTCCAAAAATTAAATCTGATGTTACCACTCTTAATCTTTAAAAAAGACATCCAAAAACTCACTTAAAAAATCAAAACCAAAAAATTAAAATAAAAAATAAAAACAAAAATTTCTAGCCTGTTAGCCACTTCACAATCCAGCAGTAGCCATATCTTTGGACAGTCTCCACCTCCCGACCACTGACACCAACTCACACCCTTCACTCTACAAAGCCTAAATTGTCATCTTTCACTGAAAAAGTATACCTTTTCCAACTCCATGACTGTTACAGGAAAAGGACCAGGGTGAGAAGAGCAAGGCAGTTGCTTCAAACACAGAGTTTAAAAGGGCATCAAAAAAACTCAAAAATCAAGACAAATATTTTAAGTAATACTTTAAAAAATCTACGTCAATGTAACAAAATGTATAATAAACAAACTACCATAATTTTAAATTAAAAAAAGTTACCCCTGACTGAATTTCATTCTGCTTAGGAAAGTATTACTTATATTTAAAGACTAACTCAGGGACTTCCCTGGTGGTCCAGTGGCTAAGACTCTGCACTCCCAATGCGGGGGTCCAGGTTCGATCCCTAACTAGATCCCACATGCCACAACTAAAGATACCGCATAAAGATCCCACATGCCGCAATGAAGATCCCACATGCCGCAACAAAGATCTCGCGTGCCACAACTAAGACCCAGCACAGCCAAATATATAAAAATAAATAAATAAATATTTTTTTTAAAAAATAAAGACTAACTTAAATGTTAGCTCTCTGAGGGTATTCTTACATCTTCCCAGAGGATGGCACGTTTACTTTTCTCTGCCTCTAACTCTACTGCCATTAATTCTTCTCCAATTGGTGTTGTACTTATCTCTCTACTTACACACCATTTCCAGTGAACTGTGAGAATTTTTAAACATTCTCTGTATCCCAGTGATTGATACATATTAGGAGTTCCACAAATACATGCTACACGAATAAACAGGTTATGGTAAGCAGAAAGTGAGACACAAAATTTAGAGTCAGAAACAGGAAATTTCAATTCCACCTGCACAACTCATATATTTTTCAATTTTATGATGCTGGGCATATCTCTGAGCATCAGTTTCCCTATCTTTGTAATGGGAATAACTTTACTTCCATAGGACTTTGGTAAGCTAGGTCCTTATTGAATTTGTTGAAAGAGAGGTCAAGTAAAGAGACTAGACATTTATTAATTCACTTGAAGTGAAGAAGGTGACAGGAGAGAAAGGGGAACATGGTTTACCCAGCTAAAAGAACTACACGTTTGAAAACAGAGGTAGGAAAAAGCATTAAATACACTGAGGAACTGCAGGTGGTTCAGCCTGGCCCCATGTTAACAGTGACTGAACATCAGAGGATGAGACAGGAAACAAAGTAGGCAGAATCCAGACCCTGGGGGAGGCTGTTGTCTGATACTCCATTCAGGAATGTATGGCATAACTGTGTTAACCTTGAATTAACAAGAATGAGTTTCTGCCAAAATTGTACATGGGGTTCATGAGCTAAGTTGAGTTTGGCCATGGAGAAAAAATTAAATCAAGCCATCATACAATCAGGTCTATTTCAAATGCCCCATAGAACAAGATTTTAAGAAGAATGTATAGTAGAAATAGAAACAAAGAAATCAATTCTTGAGATATTGTAGAAGTAATACATATAAAATTTGGCAACAGACTGCAAGGGGGCAGGAAGGTTATTGAGAGTGAGGTATTTAGTTGGAAGTATGTCATGAGAAAGTATTATGCATAAATAGAAACACCAGCATTTAAAATTTTCCTAATGTAAAATGGGGAACAAATTATCTGGTTTTAGTGCTATCCTCTTTCCTTAAAACACCAGCTCTATAGTTTTGTGCAAACATTGCTTAGATTTCAAATGTTGTCTCTCTTGTCTTCCTACACATAGCAAGTAAACAGAAAGAAAGAAAGGAAGGAAGGAAGGAAGAAGAAAAAGAGGGAGGGGAGAGGGAGGGAGGGAGGGTGGAAGGATGGAAGGAAGGAAGGAAAGGTAAAGGAAGGGAGGGAAAAAAGCCACTACACCACACAGTACATGCTGTCTTCAGTATCTCAGAGAAGACAAATAGCCCTGATGAAAGCATTTTCCAAGCAAAAAGGCAAATGTATGAAATATATATTTAAAAAATAGGATATCACTAATCCAGCAAAGCTTCCTTTTGGAAAGAAAGCACATTAGCACCACCTGTCTCTCAATTCCCATATTGATCTTACAGTAGGAAGGTGTATCAGTGAGGGTCCTGAGGGAACACAGATGGCATAATCAGAAGAAGTGACTGAAGAAGGTTTAGTGAAGGGGTATCTACAAAGGTGTGGGTGGATTAAGGGAAACCACCAAGTATTGATGAAGCATCTAAGGACTAGTAATGCTGAAAAGCTATTACCAGCTTAGGCTAAAGGGGTAAGAAGGAGCTGTTACCAGAACCCAGGGGAAGCTGGATCCATAGCTCTAGAAAAGGGTACAGGAGCCATGACTTTTAGGAGTGTAGCCAATGCCAATTGTCAAGACTGCAGGGCAGGAACCAAACTCTCATCTCCCAGTCTCTAACCTCCTGCTGGTGGTTCACTGACTGAACTCCAATGGAAGCCAGAAGGCAACAGAGGCCAGCCTGAGACACAGTGCAGGGAGAAAAGAGTGGAGATTATCGGGGGTGGAGGCAAATGGAGAATATGCAGCTCCGTGATAGCAGAAACCCTTTTCATACATCTCTGTAAACACATCCCACCACCACTACTCCACCACCTCTACTCAGCATCAGACACAGTGCCCTGCACAGAGCTGGCCATCAATAATGGCTTTATGAATAAAAAAAAAATAATGCCACATCCATTCTTAGCAAGGATTAGAAAAAGCAGTGAGAAAAGATCAGAAGACAGGAGAGAAGCAAACCACATCTAAGACCAGCCTCCTTGGGTCCTCTCTCCATTTTTACAAATCTCTAAAAAGTCCTGGGAGAGGAAAAGGGAGGGACCAGATGGAAGTGAGAGAAGAGATATTTTTCAGAATTTTTTAAGGACCCACATGGGACAGGCCTCTTTCTCTAGTCTCCCACATGGGGGAAAACACTGTAATGAGACGATCTTCTAAATGTGTTCACTTTGACATCACCCCACATTTTGTTTTATCCCCCCTACCCTTGGAATACCCTCTCCAGTCCCCTCCATTAATCCTCACTGAATATCATCTTCAGGCCAAGAAAATTTTCCCTTATTTTTTTCCTCTTCTACGTTAATGCACTAACACACATTAGTACATTATGTGTTTATTTGCTTTTTGCTTTATAATGGTCTTCTTGGTTTTTAGGGATGTACACCCTGAAACTGCTCTGAAAGAGGGAAGAGACCTAACACAAGTTCAAAATATACTGCATAACAAATGTTTTATAAGTGCTCCCTCTTTACTGTTCACAATTATCCAGTAATACAGATATCGTTAATCCCTGCTCACAGAAAAAGAAACTGAGGACAGCCAGATTTCTCAAAGCTATGCAGTAAAGCCAAGATCGCATGTACCTTATTCTTGGCAACAAAAAGTCACAAACTCCCACCCTCTATCTCGCACTCCCCAACATTCATCACTTGCAGTAGTTTAAAGCCCCAATTCTTCATAATCTGCCCCTCCATATCCACGGCCTCTGCCATGTAACTTCACAGCTCCTTTCACTGAAGAGGGGGAATATACCCCACCACTCCACCTTGGGCTCAGCCCTTTGACTTCACCAATGGAATACCAGCAACATGACATAACCAAAAGCTTGAAAGAGCTTGCACAACTGGGCTTGCTCTCTTGCTCCTCTGTCATTGCCATGAGAACATACCCAAGTTGGCCAGGAGAAAAATGAGAGACACAGTGAGAAAATTCAAATCAAAGTCAAGCATAGCCTAGCTCAGCTGATTTCCAGATACGTGAGCAGAGCCCAGACAATCTCAACAGAGCCACCAACCTAGTCCAGCTGAGAGCAGCCAATCCTCAGTTGACCTACAGATCTATAGAATTAATGATTACTGTTTAAAAAAACAGGAACAACAAAAACTCTGATTTCATAATGCCTGCTCTTCCACTACACCACATTACTAACTTGGTCCTATGATCTCAGAAACATTGACATCTTTGACCCTCAATTCTCCATTGTAAAAGGAGGAACTAAACTTTTCTCTTACAAGGATCTTCAAAGTCTCTAAGTTATAATGTTCTATGATTTCATTTTAATTGTATTTACAGGGGATTCTATTATTCCATTTTTTATTTCCTCTTCCATATTCTTCTCCCCAAATGATAATCCAATGTTATATAACAATGTCATTTGTTCATTAGTTTATTTATTCATTTGACAAACTTACTACATGTCAAACATAAGACAAAGCCCTGTCAGCAGAAACTTATAATTAATAAATGTTAATTAAGACAAATACCTTAAATAAAATAAAAGTACCTCTCAAAAATTTTTTCATATCAAAGTTATTGCTTTTACTCATAGGCAGACAATTATGTTGCATCCAGGCTCTAAGTTTTTGGAAATAATATCTTCATTCTAAAAGTAAAGAGGACTAGGTGAGCAAATATTAATCTTTCAATTATTATTAATTTTCCTCCTTGAAAGAGCTGTGACAGCTGACCAACCAGGAGATCCTTACATCTGCTTTGCTGATAGCTAGCTTTCTACCTAGTTCTCAAGAAACTCCATAGTCTTTCTCTATATTAAAGTGGGACCTAGGGGCACTTGAGTCATAGGAACATACCTTACTTATGAGGAGGTGTTGCTATGGATTGAATTGTGTCCCCCAAAAAAGACATGCTGGACCCTTAACCCTCAGTACCTCAAAATGTGACCTTATTTGGAGATAGGGTCTTTAAGAGGTAATCAAATTAAAATGAGATCAAAAGAGTATGCTCTAGTCCAATATGACTGATGTCCTCATAAAAGGGGAAATTTGGCCACAGACAGACATGCATCAGATGGCCATCTACAAGCCACGGAGAGAGGTCTGGAACAGACCCTTCCCTCACAGACCTCAAGTGGAACCAACCCTGCTTACACCTTGATTTGGACTTCTAGCCTCCAAAACTGTGAGACAATAAATTTCTGTTGTTTAGGCCACTCCATCTGTGGTATCTTGTTATGGCAGCTCTAGCAAACTCATACAGGTGTCTTTGTGTACACTTACCACAGTTAATACCACTCCAGCCACAAGGAGACCCACTTAATGAAAAGGAGCTAGTTGTAAATTTGAAGACTGCTTGCCTTTAAGCAAGGCACTTTCTCTATAATTAGAGAAGTGCATCTGTTTCTATGACACTGCAGTTTCAGTGGTACTTGAGCAATGATGAAATATGATCGTGGTTTTGTAATGACATTTCACAAAGAAAGGAGATAAATGTCCACTTTATAAACTACTTTTGAAGAATAAGAACTTTCATATCACCTTAAAATGGTAATTCCAAATTCACAAGAAGTAAAAACCATGAAAATCACTTTGGAATTTTTTCATAATTATGTGTTCATTGAATTTGTAATTCTGGCACTGTGGCATATTTGCTGGGGAAATGAATTGCTAATATAAGAATAGTAATTTCTAGTTTTGCTTAAAGTATATTTATTTAAATTCTAGCATTGGCAAGGCTTTTGTTCTGAAGAGCTTTACCAAAGCAAATCCATCAGTTCTGCAGTCAGATTTCTACATGTTAATTTCAAATGAAGAACATACTCGAAATTGCTTTTCTCAAAATCTCATGAATCCATAAGTGAATCTAGCAAAATTGATATTTACTTGCCATCTTCATAAACATTCTATCATTTCCAGATGGCTTTAATATTTGAGTCTCTCAGTATGTCATGACTTAAACATACTTGCTCCTCCTCCTGCCTGGCGTACACCTGCTAATGGCAGAATTATTCTTTCAATTGCCTAGGCAAGGACTTAATTATTCTAAATACCCTTCTGTAGTAGTCAAGATTCTCCAGAGAAACAGAACCAATAGGATATATAAAGGTATAAAGAAAGAGATCAATTATAGAGACTGAGAAGTCCACAATCTGCTGTCTGTAAACTGGAGGGCCAGGAAAGTCAGGGGTGTAGTCAATTCAAACCCAAAGGTCTGAGAACCAAGACAGCAGGTAAGTCCTAGCCCAAGTCTGAAGGCCTAAGGATCAGGAGCGCAAATGTCCAAGGGCAGGAGAAGATGGATGTTCTAGGTCAAGCAGAGAGCAGATTTGCCCTTCCTTGATCTTTTTGTTCTAGCCGATCTTCAATGGATTGGTGAGGGCAATCTTCTATGCTGTCTACTGATTCAAATACTAACCTCTTCTGGAAATATCCTCACAGAAATAATGTTTTACCAGCTATCTGGGCATCCCTTAGCCCAGTCAAACTGACACATAAAAATAATCATCACACTTTCTCTTCCTCCATATCCAGTTAATTATCTAGTCCCATATATTCTATATTTGTACTTTGTTTGGCACGCCACTACCTCACTTCAATTGCACTTACTCATCCTATTAAAGTTGCCTGTTAAATGTATCTCCATTTCCAGGGCTTCCCTGGTGGTGCAGTGGTTGAGAGTCCGCCTGCCGATGCAGGGGACACGGGTTCGTGCCCCGGTCCGGGAAGATCCCATGTGCCGCAGAGCGGATGGGCCTGTGAGCCATGGCCGCTGAGCCTGCGTGTCCGGAACCTGCACTCCGCAATGGGAGAGGCCACGACAATGAGAGGCCCATGTACCACAAAAAAAAAAAAGTATCTCCATTTCCAAAAGGTTTTTTCTTTATTCCAACCTACCTATTTTAATGTTCCTTTAAGCATAATGCTATTTAAGTTACTCTTCTGCTCAAAACTCTTCAAGGGTTCTCTATTTCTTAACAATAAAATCCAACATTTGAAGATTCTTTTTATAATTTGTATCCTAATTATTCTCTTTTTTCCTCCTCCTATTTTTCACATTCACCTCATTTTTCCTTTTTTCCCACTCTTTTCTTTATAACTGCCTTTTTACTCAGAATTCCCCATCTCCTCTCTCTCCCATTCTTCAAAGCCATTTCAACTTTTTCTTTTTCTGATATCTGATACAGGCATACAATCCCCTGTTCCAAACCCTTGGGTCCAATGAATTTCTGAATTCAGAATTTGGGGGAGTTTATACAGAGAATATATGCACATACCATTTATTACATAATGTTCCCAGTGGAGCCTGATCAATCTTCTGAGATCAAACACATCTATTTTATGCAATAAAACATAACCTGCTAATGCAGGGGACATGGGTTCGTGCCCTGGTCTGGGAAGATCCCACATGCCGCGGAGCGGCTAGGCCCGTGAGCCATGGCCGCTGAGCCTGCGCGTCCAGAGCCTGTGCTCCGCAACGGGAGAGGCCACAACAGTGAGAGGCCTGCATAACGCAAAAAAAAAAAAAAAAAAAAAAAACCACATAAATAAAAGCACCCTAAGTGGGATAAATAAATAATTTATGTCAGTTCAAGTCAGAATTTGCAATCAAACTTATTTGCCACAAACTTATTTTTGAAACACTCAAGTTTTCAGAGCTTTTATAGATTTTTGAATTATGGATAAGAATGCTGTGGTTTTCTTCCTTATACTTAAAATGCTTACAGATTTACTAATTTCTACTTGGTTTATACTTGTTTATACCTACCATATAAGGAGAACATACTATTGCCCACGCACTAGACTAAATATTTTATATACATGCATCAATAAAGAACCTACCAGAAAAGCAGAAACAGTGTTAAGAATTTACAACAGAGAAATTAATTCAGGGAATTGGTTGTACAAGTGACTGCAGGAACTGAGACCCGAACAGGGAAGAGTGAGGTAAGCCAGAGAGCAGCAGCGGCGGGAAGCCACTGTAACCCACAGGATGGAGAGACAAAAGGAGGAGGGAGCCCAGAGGCTGGGGACACCTGAAGGAAGTGGGAAGCCAGGTGGGTCTGTCCAGCAGGAGCTGGTGCCATGAAGAAGATGTAGTTGTTGCCCAAGAATATCCCTGGAGTAGACAGGGAGGGGGGAAATGCCCTGACGTCTCCCTTTTTTCTGCCCCCTCAATTTTTTTTTTTTTTTTTTTGCGGTACGCGGGCCCCTCACCGTTGCGGCCTCTCCCGTTGCGGAGCGCAGGCTCAGCGGCCATGGCTCACGGACCCAGACGCTCCGCGGCATGTGGGATCCTCCCGGACCGGGGCACGAACCCGTGTCCCCCGCATCGGCAGGTGGACTCCCAACCACTGCGCCACCAGGGAAGCCACTGCGCCACCAGGGAAGCCCCTGCCCCCTCAATTTTTCACCAGCCAGAAGTCTGTTGACACAGGAGCCTGGGGAAATGCAGCTCAAAGGAGTCAGCTCCTCTGTGACACTAAGTATTGTTGGGGAAGGGCAAGGAATGGATCTGAACACAAACAACCCCCAAACTAGCCTGATATTGTACATTGTGTTCCTTAACTCTTACACCTCTGTAAGGAAGGCATTATTATTTTCTTTTACAAATAAAAGAACTGAGACACAAAGAGGTTAAGAACAGTGGAACCACAATGGCAACATAGTTCTATATCCAGAGCCTATCTTCCTAAACATCACCATGTCCCAGAACTTAATAGATGCTCAAGATGTTTGTTTATTGAGCACTTTTTAGGTAGAGTCTGGAGATACAAATGTGAATGAAAGCCTGTGTTAGAACACTATTCAACTGAACACTATTCAACTCAACACTATTCAGCTGAACCAATATTTCAGAGAGCAGAAAAAAACAACTGTTGACCCTCCATAATTTTGACAGTAGTTCCAATGAAGAGCACATTCATAAACTCCATCTTCATGTTACATTTAGACATAACGGTGAATCCTTATTCCATGTGAGGAAAATTGCCAGATAAGTAGCAGAAATTTCTGAGGAGCATATTAATTTCTCAGTCAAAGGCCAGCATTAATTTATGGGGAGCTATAAGAAAAACCTTATTTCCCATCTATAAAGTACAAGTCTCTGAGAATGAATACGATTTAGGAAGGTCAAACAAGCCCTCCTCTAATCCCTTAATGTCTAACTTCCTTCTCTTTACAATAAAAGGAGGAAGAAAGAATAACAATGAGAAAAAGAACTGAGAGAAAAATAGACACTCACTTCTTGAGCTAGGTCATATATATAACGAAAAAGACAAAATAGAATGGAATCTTATTACTAAATGATCCACCATTACATGGAGTTTTCTAGCAAAGTACAATCACACTATGTGGCCCAAAATTAAAAGATATACAAATATGTTGAAGACTCGTTATGACTATTATTATCCTAGTCCCAGCAACAGTCAGGGGGCTGTAATTCAACTAATATTAATACCGAAGTGTGACACTTTTTCTTCCTTCTTCGTCCCCATAGGTCCTCTGTCTTCCCTTGACATTTAAGAGTCATGGAGGGCTACCCGGGTGGTGCAGTGGTTGTGAGTCTGCCTGCTGATGCAGGGGACACGGGTTCGTGCCCCGGTCCGGGAAGATCCCACATGCCGCGGAGGGTCTGGGTCCGTGAGCCATGACCGCTGAGCCTGCGCGTCCGGAGCCTGTGCTCCACAACGGGAGAGGCCACAACAGTGAGAGGCCCGCGTACCGCAAAAATAAATAAATAAATAAATAAATAAATAAATAAATAAATAAATAAATAAAAGTGTCATGGAAAGATAGAGCAGGGAGCAGAAATCCAACTGTCTCTTACATGGATTTAAGGAGGAAAAAAAAGTGCTATTTAAGGAGAAAAAAGTTTGCAACTTCTATAGTTGCAAAACTATATAGCCTTAATTGTTGCATTTTTACAACCATCAGCTAAAGTACTTTTTCACCTACATACTGCTTTTCTTTGGGGGAATATCTCCCAAAGACTGTATCAAAATTCTTTTTCTGATTCTGATAGTTTTTCAGGTTGACTGAAAGGAGTGAAATAAAAGAACTTAAAAGTTTCCATTCAAAGCCATTCCATGCTTCTGTAAAAAATCTAGAGAACCATTTCTAGTTTGGCAGGACAGAAAAGAAATAAACATACACTTTCCTGTAATCCTCATTCAAAAACTATCATTCCTATTTAGAATAAGCACATAAAACATCATCTCTTAAATTACCTGAAAGAAGAAACTAATTTTGTTCGTCAACTATGTTATGGGTTTTGGGTATTGGTCTGTGATTTTATTTTCTTAAACTGGTGGTGTTTAACTTACAATAGGTTAAAGTCCTGAATAAGCAGGCTGCTAGGTTAATAAGGATTCTTGTGGAACCTCTGGGTATTGGTTGAGCTTTCTGGAAATCTAGTAAAATCAATTTGAAAAGTCAAAAACATAATCATGTCATAATGTCTAACACTAGATACTCAATGAACATTTGTAAATTGATTTTTTTTTTTTTTTTTTTTTTTGCGGTACACGGGCCTCTCACTGTTGTGGCCTCTCCCGTTGCGGAGCGCAGGCTCCGGACGCGCAGGCTCAGCGGCCATGGCTCACGGGCCCAGCCGCTCCATGGCATGTGGGATCTTCCCGGACCGGGCCCCGAACCCGTGTCCCCTGCATCGGCAGGCGGACTCTCAACCACTGCACCACCAGGGAAGCCCTGTGAATTATTTTTTTAAGTAGAAATAAAAACAAATCAGTGACAAAAGTTGAATTTTTTGTAACAGGGAACTGGATTTGTTACCTGTCCTCAAACTAGGAACACTCAAGGGTCATCTGTAACTATAAATTGCCTTAGACCCACAGACTATTTTACTCTTGAGTTCCTTCAGGACCCTTGGATGAGTGCCCTCCAGTTCCAGCTATTTATTTGTATCTACTTTGTCATTAGGTTTAGAACATACTGTGCCTTGGTCATTATCTGTTCTAGTACCTCTGACCTTTCAGCTTCAAACTGGAATTTGGGAGGGAAAATCTTCTTAGCATCTTCCTTAGCAAAGAATGAAGCACAAGGTTGATTGGGCCTCTGCTTTTTATTTTATTTTTCTCATTCCTAAAGACATCTTTCACTTCATTACCAAACTGTGCTATGTTGGAGTAGGCTGAGAGAAATGAGAAGTAAGGATTCTATTTTCTATGTTCTTTGCTACCAAACTCCCAAACCCCAAGAGCCATTATTCTCTATCTACCATGCCCCACCGTTCCATGCTCTTCTACGACAAGGAGCCTAGCACACTCATGTGACCCTGGTGCTTCCTGCCCTAGAAGAAATCAGTCTCATTTTACAAATTCTCACTGATAGTGATAACCAGACCAACACTTGGCAGTGCCAGGTGACCCTGACATGGAATGCATTGTTCTTGATGGAGTCAAAAGGAAGGAAATCAGAAACTTGGATTGAAGCCCCAGATCTATCACAACTAGGATTTGGGGGCAAGTTATTTGACCTCTCTGACCTTCATTTCCTGATCCAAAATATAAGAATGGTAATAATAATTACCATACATGGTTGTAAAGAGAATAAAATATGATAATAGCTATGGAAAGTACCCATAAAATGAATTTCAAGGCCCTAGAAAGTTAACATTTAGATAGTTTTGTTGGACTCTATAAGGCACCGAATTCATGATGCTCTTTAGTCTTTTTAATGTCTTTTAAGTTTAATGTCTTTTAAGTTGGAGAGCCATTCACAGTGATATTACCGACTGGTTAACTGCTTCTCCTACCTCTCATCCCCATTATTCCCTCCATGCTGGAGCACTTACAATCCACAAGAAGCCCATCTAAAGGAGACAGTGAATATGTGAAGGTCCGAGTCCATGCTGCGGAGTATTTAAAGGTCCTATAATAATTCAGGTATGAATAAGGTGGCTCTACTCTCACAGAGTTTTTGGATAGAATTCTTCTTTTAGTGTCTACAGATAAACTGACATTTTAGACCTTGGAAAAATCTCAAGATGGTTTGTCCTGTCAGGATTTTGAAATTAATCTTATTCTTATCTATTATAATCTTATTCTTATCTATTATTTCAGCCACATACAATTCCAAAATTAAATAACTGAACATTACTTTTTCTTAGTAATTTCTTTAAGATACAGACACAAACAAAGCATGATTTTCCAGAAACAGATTTTAAAAGTTAAAAAAAATTAAGAACATATATTTATACTTGCTTTCTATGCTTTGCCCTTTCTAGACTTACTCTGGGGTACAGACACAGGCTTCAGAGAATCCATACGCTTACACCTAAATTATATAAAATTGTGTGCGCATGCATCTTTCTGGGGAAAGGGTCCTTACTCTTCTGTGATGATCATGACTCAACATAGGCCAATAATTACTGCTCTGTATGGTCTCTGACTGAAAATCAGTCACAAGGGATGTCTGTGAACTTAAGGCCTACTTTTGAGTTTTCTTTGATCAACCACAAGGCTTCAGGTCTTTTCTCCAGTAACTGTAATATTTGTTCGCTGCCTTAGAAACAGCAAAAGGCTAATGACTGGCACATCACTCGCTGCCCAGATGAAAGATAAATGCAAATGGATGAGTCCTGAATGTTACCCTTTGATCTCCCAGCTTGCTGGGGTATCTCTCTGGAGCTCCCTTTGCAGGGCAATTTGGAAGTTTCTTTTGAACAGCTTCATTTTTTCATTTTTATTGGATAAGAAATTACTCTGCATTCTATTCAGCAAGGAACACATTATTCTGTCATAGCTGCATAGAAAGAGAAGCATTTTCAAAATGAATATTACATAGAGGAGAGATATAATTCTTAAAAGAAGTCTGGCTCAGTAAGATAAACAGAAAAAAATAATCTGGAGAGATTTGTGGGGAACAAAGACTTCTGGCCATGCAGCACTCTCTATCTGAGAGAGAGCAAACTCCTTTCTATAGTTTGCATCAGACATTATAAAAAGAAAGATACAAAATATCAGAACATTGTGGATGCCTCTGAATACACAGAAGAGATATATACATCTCTCTAGCCATGTAAGTTATTCCCTGAGTATGTATTAGCCCCATCTAATCACTTATATGTGGAATCTAAAATATGACACAAATGAACTTATCTACGAAACAGAAACAGACTCGCAGACGTACAGAACAGACTTGTGGTTGCCAAGGGGCAGAGGGGGTGGGGGAGGAATGGATTTAGAGTTTGGGATTAACAGATGCAAGCTATTATATATAGAATGGATAAACAATAAGGTCCCACCATATAGCACAGGGAACTATATTCAAGATCCTGTGATAAAACATAATGGAAAAGAATATGAAAAAGAATGCATATATATATGTGTGTGTATATATATATATATACACACACATATATATATATAACTGAATCACTTTGCTGTACAGCAGAAATTAACACAACATTGTAAATCAACTGTACTTCAATAAAGTTTTTTTAAAAACGCATAAATCAGCCCCTTCTAGAGTACTGTTAACTCTCTCAGATGAAAGAATCTCTAGATTTAGATAGTATACCTGAATAGCATACTCCGTGAGCTGTTACTCTTCCAATAGGATCAGAATCACTATGTTATACATACAAGAGTGACTGATGTGTAACGTCAAGCACATAGGTACTACCCGTGTTCTGCCTTCTACATGCCTTCAAGATCAAGCAACACACTCAGTTAAACAGAACCAACCTGAGTCAAACAATCTCCTCTTTTGCTCCAAAAAAACTCTGAGGTGAAGTTCTGATTAACAGCATCTCTTACTTTGAGACTTAAGAGTTTCTCCCAACTACCCAACAATCCTAGAATTTTATGTGGAGAACTATACACAACCCTATAGGACTTCAGGAGGTAGAGGACAAACAACAAGGAATGAAAGATACGAAGGCTGGTAAGGGAAAGAGAGAGAACACTTGCTGTCACCAGGGTAGAAGGGGTGTGTCTATCATCAGAGAGCTGACAAGTCAAGCACTGACCTCTAGGCTGTGATGTGAAGTGTTTTAGGAAAGCTTTTCCCATTCCTCCTCTCTCCACCCACACCCTACCTCCAAACCAAATTCAGGTCCACAGTCCCTTACTGGAAACTCAAGAGGCCAGCTGGAAATGGAATTCTAAAATTTGGGGACTTCAATAGAGTGCATATATCTTATGTCACACCCCATCGTGGGATCTGAGGGAGTACCCCATTATTATATATACTAATATTCCTGCTACAAAATGTATGAATAGTCACCCTAAATGTGAAAACAAATACTATGAATAACGTTATGTCAATTCATGCTAGGTTTGTACCCAAACCCAAAACTGTAGTATACTGTTGACCTGTACTGTAGTTCAGGTCAACAAATTATTTTCCCAAGACAGAATATGTTATGTTATGTTATGTTATGTTATGTTAATTCATCCTAGGTAGCCTTTCCCAAATCTCACACCTACCCCTGCCCATAAAAATGACTAGTTTCTTAGGGCTTCCCTGGTGGCGCAGTGGTTGAGGGTCCGCCTGCCGATGCAGGGGACACGGGTTTGTGCCCCGGTCCGGGAGGATCCCACATGCCACGGAGCGGCTGGGCCCGTGAGCCATGGCCGCTGGGCCTGGGCGCCTGGAGCCTGTGCTCTGCAGCAGGAAAGGCCACAACAGTGAGAGGCCCGCATACCGCAAAAAAAAAAAAAAAAAAAAAAATTACTAGTTTCTTGAATGGTCCCAAGTTCTCCAAATTTAATTTTAATACTTGAATAAAAATGAGTCAAGTTCCCATCCAATGTAGACTGGCAACCCCCTGCTCTGCCCTCCTGCCATATCTCCAAGCCTTCTCTGATTTGTCTTTTCTGTTGGGTTCTCATCTCACTCACATCTGTCTCCTGATGGCTATTTTATTTTCTCTGCTTTGTGTAAACCAAATGTGGAACACAGCCCCTGTTCTTTTTAGTGTACAGTGCAAACAAAGCAAAGTGGAGATAGAAAGGAGGAGAGGAATATAGGAGATGTTAAGGCTGTAGAATGAATGAGACTTGGCTTTATTAGGCTTCCGGAAATGAGGGAGACACATTATCCTCCTGGGTTGGGTGAATACTTAATAGTATTCCTGCCAATACAGATAAAAATAAATTTCACAAAAAATATTCTATACACAATAATAGAATTTTATTGAAGATACAGGGAGAGGGGGGTTGCATCTTGGCATAACACAGAAAATAAATTAAAAATTTTAATTTAAGAACACTCATCCAGGGTGTGAAGAAAAGGGAACCCTCTTGCACTGTTGGTGGGAATGTAAATTGATACAGCCACTACGGAGAACAGTATGGACGTTCCTTAAAAAGCTAAAAATAGAACTACCATACAACCCTGCATTCCCACTACTGGGCATATACCCTGAGAAAACCATAACTCAAAAAGAGTCATGTACCAAAATGTTCACTGCAGCTCTATTTACAATAGCCAGGACATGGAAGCAACCTAAGTGTCCATCAACAGATGAATGGATAAAGAAGATGTGGCACATATATACAGTGGAATATTACTCAGCCATAAAAAGGAATGAAACTGAGTTATCCGTAGTGAGGTGGATGGACCTAGAGACTGTCATACAGAGTGAAGTAAGTCAGAAAGAGAAAAACAAATACCATATGCTAACACATATATATGGAATCTAAAAAAAATTGCTCATGAAGAATCTAGGGGCAAGATGGGAATAAAGATGCAGACTTACTAGAGAATGGACTTGAGGATACGGGGAGGGGGAAGGGTAAGCTGGGAAAATGTGAGAGAGTGGCATGGACATATATACACTACCAAACATAAAATAGAAAGCTAGTGGGAAGCAGCCGCATAGCACTGGGAGATCAGCTCAGGGCTTTGTGACCACCTAGAGGGGTGGGATAAGGAGGGTGGGAGGGGATGCAAGAGGGAAGAGATATGGGAACATATGTATATGTATAACTGATTCACTTTGTTATAAAGCAGAAACTAACACACCACTGTAAAGCAATTATACTCTATAAAGATGTTATAAATAAATAAATAAATAAATAATTTGCAAAAAAAAGTAAGCACCCTCATCCATTCCCACCACTCAGAACTTTAATGATGCTGAGGCTCTTGTCACTGTATTTGTGATGCCCAATACAGTAACCACTAGCCACATGTGGCCACTGAACTCTTGAAATTTGGCTAGTCCAAACTGGGACATGCTGTTAATGTAAAATGTATTACTAAGATTAATTTCACCTGTTTCTTTTTCTTTCTAAACCTTGCTACTGGAAATTTTAAATTATATATCTGTATGACACATTATGTTTTATTGGACAGTGCTGATCTAAATCTTTCTCATATTCCTCCCTCTTAAGAGTTTCTCTCCTTGTCTCTCTTGATCTTCTTTCAGAAACACAGAAGTTCTCCCATTCTATACGAAGTAAGCAATACTGTTCCCTCCTGATCTCAGTCAATCCTACCTTGGCCAAGCCCACATGAGAAAGAAGGAGGAGAGGGTAAGGAGGGAGTGTCGGGGACAGTTTCCCATATCCTTCTCAAAGTAGCTATTATGGTACATTCATTCTTAAACAGAGTCTCTCCTTACCCAAAAACAAATTCTGCTGCTGACCGTAAAATATAAAACTATTCTTTCTACTACAAATATACATATAGAAAAATATATTTATCAGTCATTAACTTTGAATATTCTATGTACAGTATGAGCAACCTGAAATTGACCTTTACGTCCCTTTGTTGAACTGACATAAAAAGTCTTGAATGGTGGCTGATCCTTTGAGTCTCAGAGATCTTAGAAACAAGACTGGAGAAGGAAAGCAAAAGGAAGTTGACATCCTTCAGAAAGATTTCATCCACGGAATGGCAAGGCCTGATACAACAAGTCTGCCTGTTATTAGAGAACTTCACCTCTTTGTTCACTCAGTGAATCTGTACTGAGCACCTGCAAGAGTGGAGCAGGGTGAGTGCTGAGCAGGGTGCTCAGAACCCCTAAGTTCTCTGTAGGCAGCATTCTTCTCCCCTGAACACCAAATGTGAGTAAAGAAGTGCCTGATTTCCTATATATCCATACATGAACACTGTCACCTTCTGATGATATATCTTGATGCTCAAAAAATGAATCATTAATAGTCACCTTTCCATCAGAGGAGAAAAATAAAGATAAGATACTGTAGATGTTAATGTTCCACAAATTAGACTAAAGGACAAAAAAAGAGAAAACTCATTACACAGCCTAATTTTATTTCTATAGCTAATAAAAAATATCTTGCCTTTCTTCCCTTGAAATCACCACCCTACTTTATATAATTTAAAAACTCAGGGGCTTCCCTGGTGGCGCAGTGGTTGAGAGTCCTCCTGCCGATGCAGGGGACGCGGGTTCGTGTCCCGGTCTGGGAAGATCCCACATGCCGCGGAGCGGCTAGGCCCGTAAGCCATGGCCGCTGAGCCTGCGTGTCCGGAGCCTGTGCTCCACAACGGGAGAGGCCACAACAGCGAGAGGCCCGCGTACCGCAAAAAGAAAATAAATAAATAAATAAACTTAAAAAAAAAAAAAACTCAGGAAATGTGACAGAGTATTAATTACCTACTTCTTCCTTTTAAAAAAGGGTATGAGAATAAAAAGTTTATTAAGTTCCAATAAACATCTGCAAGAGCTACAGAAATATCACTGCTTCCTTATGACTCTTGTGGAGCAAACTACTTTATATTAACAATTATCTGGATAATTTAATCTATGTACACTGCTTTTTTAAGTGAACTCAAAAAACTTTTATTTTATGTATGTTTATTTCACAAATGTGGAGAAAAATTACTCGATTACTAAAATCCCTGAAGTCCACATACATTCCCAGAAATACTAGTTGTTCTGTCCTAACTAGTCAGAATTTCATACCATTTAGATACTTTAAAAGCTCAAGGGACTTCCCTGGTGGTGCAGTGGTTAAGAATCCACCTGCCAATGCAGGACACGGGTACGATCCCTGGACTGGGAAGATCCCACATGCCACAGAGCAACGGAGCCCGTGCGCCACAACTACTGAGTCTGCGCTCTAGAGCCCGCGAGCCACAACTACTGAAGCCTGCGCACCTAGAGCCCTTGCTCCGCAGCAAGAGAAGCCACTGCAGTGAGAAGCCCACACACCCCAACGAAGAGTAGACCTGCTCGCCGCAACTTAAGAAAGCCTGCGGGCAGCAACGAAGACCTAGCACAGCCAAAAATAAAAAATATAAATTTATTTTTAAAAAAGCTCAAATTCACATTTAGTAAATAGGAAAGATAACAGCTGATGCCATATGTGTACTACAAGCGAGGCACCATTCTAAGTACTTTATGTATACTGACTATTCAATCCTTACAACAACATTCAGAAGAAGATATTATCCACATTTTCCAAATGAGGAAACTGATGCACAGAGAGATTAAGGAACTGGCTGAAGGTCACCAGGCTGTTAGTGGCAGAGCCTGGGTGATCCCAAACCAGTTAGTCTGACTCCATGTCCTCACTTTTCAACACTGTATTCTGCTACTTAACAAAATAATAACAATAATAATAATAGATGACACTTGTGATTTATTTCTTTAGTTAACGATGGTAAGACTGTCTGAAAACTTACATCTTGCAGGCAAAACTGGGCACAAATAGTTAACAAAGCAGACATCAAAATCAGCCTTAAAACTGGACTCTAGGTATAGTCTCTCAAAATGATCCATATAAGCCAGTAATTTAACTCTGAACTTCACAGGTAACTGCACTGACACTAAAGTTGAAATAAAGAAAATCGTGGTAAAGCTGAAAAATAACTCAAAAAATGTGATAGAGTTGCTCCATGAAGACCAGTCTGTGATGGGGAAGGAAAGGCAGGGTTAAGGGTATAAATGATGAATTCAGTTTGGGAAATGTTTCTTAGGTTGTGAGTAGAACATTCAGATGTAAATATTCATTAAGTGCCTACTACACCTAAGAAACTATGATAAGCACTGTGGAAATTCAAAAAGGCCTTGAAGCATATTTTAATTTTATACCTCCTCAAAAAACTTGCATTCAGAGTAAGAAGACTAACTCAAAACCAAGACAGAATATTACAAAAACCATAACACAAACACAAAACCTTCTAGTGGATCAAATAAAGTCCATTAGCTGGGGAGATCAGAAAATATTTACAAAAGGAGGTAGGATTTGACCAAGGCAAGATGAAAAAAGATGTGAAGGATGAAGTTGGGGTACTGGAGGTAGAAGGAACCACCAGTCAAGTCTTAGTTGCAGAGGCCAGAATCCATATTGACTTCTTTAAATAGGAAGGGATGGCTATAAATCCCAGGTGTTAAAAGGTTCACAGAGTATATGGGAATACTAAATGAATAAACTCTGGCAGAGTGTTCAGGAACAACTCCCAAGTTCCCACTGCAGGAATGGACTGCCAAGACAGCTGCCTCCCCTATCACAATCAAGGAGCACCCACTTTCAAGGCCAGCCCCAGTGCCATCCACCCCTACAACAGTCTCAACCAGAAAAATGGATACTTCTTGCTTTTCTTTTCATGGCATAATTCAGGTCCAAATTCGAAGCTCACATGAGTTCACTGACCGACAAGACCTAAATCATATCTGGTACCCTCACTATTAAAGAAGTCTGGGAGATAAGGTTTTTAGCTTTCCAATCTCTGCAATACAAAAGGACACACTAAAAGAAAGTTGGAAAAGATGTGGGTAAGACAATCTATATGTCTGCCACACTGGACATTTTCAGAGACTTGTGGTTAGGCTAGGAACCACCCACCCCACCCACTTACTCATTCACCCAAAAAACATTTCTGTGTTAATGATGTGCCACTAATCAATATTAAGTTTTACATTCCTACCTTCACTCTAACTTCTCTGAGAACACACCAATTAACTATTCAACTACAGTCTGTTATTACACTCTTGCCATGTTTTTTTTTTTTTTTTTTTTGCGGTATGCGGTCCTCTCACCGCTGTGGCCTCTCCCGTTGCGGAGCACAGGCTCCGGATGCGCAGGCTCAGCGGCCACGGCTCACGGGCCCAGCCGCTCCACGGCATGTGGGATCTTCCCGGACCAGGGCACAAACCCGTGTCCCCTGCATCGGCAGGCGGACTCTCAACCACTGTGCCACCAGGGAAGCCCCCATTTTTTTAATCTAAGTAAAAATGACTTAATATTTTCTTGACATTTGTTTTTATCACTTTAAAATGCTAATATAGCTGTTGGCTTTCCATGTTGGAATCATCTGGCTATTAAAGTAGTTGATGATGTTCTTACCTTGCATCTGGTAGCAAAAGCTCTCATAGCCAGTCTTTGAAATATAGAAGACAAAAAGAATTATCCTCACTATCCCCATCGTACTCATCTGGAAAACATACATTCTCATCTTCATTTAATAATCATCATCATTTAATAATGGTAATAATGAGAAGGAGGAAGATGAGAAGAATGACAACACTAACAATATGTCGTACTTGTCATGTGCCAAGCACTGTGCCAAACACTCAACTTAATTTTATTTAATTCTTATAACAACTTTATTAGAGAGATTCTACGATGCTCACTATTTAAAAGATGAGGAAACTAAGAATATGAAAGAATAAGAAAATAATCTTATTAACCAGCTGGCAGTTTTAGCCAAGTATAATTATAACTCTAAGCCCCTCTTTCTAACATAAGAAAGGAGTCCTTGCCCAAGGACAAGAATCCCCTATACCCCAGAAGGAACTCATGCATTTTGATTCACAACAAGCTACTCCACATATGTATAACTGAGTATGTGGTTATCTAGAGAAGTGATACCTAACTTAACTCTACCCTCTTGGAGAAGGAAATTCTAACTCTATTTATAAACCATAATACTCCATTGTACTAGCATCAGAACACGTGGAACTCTATTTTTCCATTAAGCCTTTTATTTGAGCCCCTCTATCTAAAAGGCTGGGGAACACCAAAATGATACTTCTTCCCGAAGAACAGAGATACACATTAGAGCTTCATTTTTTATCAACGTGAACCAAGTCTTGTTCCAGACCCTGAATTTTAATGGGGAAGTCCCCAGTCATCACGGCAGCATCCCCAGAAGATAGATTATGTTCCTTAGGCCTGGATTCCTGGATTATCCTGGCATCAGATCATGACATTAATAAACTTAGAAACATGAGACAAAAATGCCTGGCACAAAGTCCCAGTAGGCTGTTGATTTGTGACGCAGCTTTAAATAAGCCATTTAACTTCTTCCCCATTTGCTCATCTGTGAAATCAGGATTAAAAATAAATTCTCAGAATTTGGTTAGCATTAATGTTTTGAAAGCATATTAAGGTATAAGCAGTGAGTAGAATAATGTTAAAACATCCAAAACAGTGTCCTGATGTGTCCTGGGTCAAATATCTAATTTGGCAAGAGATTTTGATCACTGCCATTTCTCACCAGTTCATCAAAGGACTGTCAAGGCAGGTTAAAGTGATCCGTGTGAAACACCACACCAATGTCTTTCATTGGATAAACACAAAAATAAGTATTCACAATTGATTGTGCCAGAAGCATAGTGAACCAGATGGTAACTGAATTTTCAGTAGATATCAATTCAGTGACATTTTTTTATTTGCTGCCTAGAAATTCCTTTTTAACATGAAATTATAGTAACCACTGGCATTTCATTAAAAATTGGACATCTACAATTGACTTAATAGGATTAAATTTGAGAGATTAAATATTTCTTGTTCAAGACAGCAATCCTGTCTTGTTGCCCTAAAGGAAAATAGCCTTTTACATTAATAAGATTTCAGTTCTGAAACTGACCAAAAATGTACACTTTTTTCCTCTGGCTGGGAACATTAACCCAGCTAACAAATACCCGTTTAACGTTATCATGTGCCACGCAATATTCCTGTTGTTGGGATTTGGATAGTAAAGAAAACACATCAAGATCCCTATCCTGTGAAGCTTACATTCTAATGGAATGGAGGAGAGACAGAAAAATAAGAAATAAACATCAATAAATAAAATACATAGTATGTCAGAGGCTAATAAATGCTATGTAAAAAACAAAACAGGAGGGCTTCCCTGGTGGCGCAGTGGTTGAGAGTCCGCCTGCCGATGCAGGGGACACGGGTTCGTGCCCCGGTCCAGGAAGATCCCACATGCCGCGGAGCGGCTGGGCCCGTGAGCCATGGCCACTGAGCCGGCGTGTCCAGAGCCTGTGCCCCGCAACGGGAGAGGCCACAACAGTGAGAGGCCTGCGTACCGCAAAAAACAAACAAACAAACAAACAAAAAAAAAACAGGAGAAAAATTACAGGGAATGATGAGATATTGGGACGGGTTAGAGTAGGGTGAAGACAGCAACTGTAAACAGGGTGGTCAGAAAAAGCCTCCCTGATAGGGGACATTTGAACAAACACCCACAGCTTCCCGTGGCTGTCCGGAGAAAATCTGGTACAGGTAGAGGGATGAGCAAGTCCGAAAGCCTGAAGCATTCCTGGAATGTCTGAAAACCAGCTAAGAACTAGCAACTGAGTAACAGAAGAGGTGAAAAATATATTATGTGGTATACCTCATGAGGTAAAAAAGGTATCTTATTACTCTCTTATGTGGAGGCAGGGAGACCAGGTAGGAGGCAATTATACTAATCCTGGTAGGAGGCAGTTATACTAAGTATCCTCCTGGTAGGAGGGATACTGGCTGTGGCCAGAGTAATGGTGATGAAGGTGACTGGACTCAGTTAAATATATTTGAACTGTAAAACTAAAAGAATTTACCAAATGATTTGAAATAGAATTGAAAGGAAGAGAAAAGAAGGATGGTGTTAAGATTTTTAGACTAAGCATCCAGGACAGAATTGCCATCAACAGAGACTGGAAAGACTTCAAGAAGAGCATGCTCTGGGGAAAAGCAAGAGTTTATTTTCAGGCAGGTTTGATTTGAAAATGTTGGTAAATATCCAAATTGAGGCATAGAGAAGACACTGGATATACAAGATTGGGATTCAAGGGAGAAGTCCAGGGTAAAGAAACAAATTCAAGCCTCACCAACGTATACACAGAGACTGTTTTAAAGCCATGAGGTTTTATAAGATTGCATGAGAGTGAAAATAGCAAGAAAGTAGACAAAATAATTCTTTTGCTAAAAAGTAAATGCTTACCTAATTATAAAAACATCCATATCTTCAGAAAAGCATCAAAGATTCAGACTGCAAATCATTTGAGTAATCCAGAAAATCTCAGAGCTGACACCGAATTAAGGTGATACTAGATTGCTAGTGCCCTCAAGAACTTGGTAAAAACTATCAGTCTATACTGAGGAATATAATATATATGTAGGCCTCAAAGTATTTCTACAACTGACCTCAAATATAATATCTGATATACAATCAGAGATAATAAAGCATACAAGGAGATATGGCAGAAACAGCAGACAATAGAGAGATCCACAGGGGCTCTAGATGTTGGAATTTCCATAATTAGACTTTAAGACAACCATGTTTACTTTATTCATGGAAAGCTGACAACTGAAAACTATAAAAAGGAATCACAGCAAATCTGAAAAGAGCTTAAAATATAATTACCAAGATTAAGAAATTATGGAAGGATTTAAAAGAAAATTATATCAGGCTAAAAAGAAAAATAGGGAACTGGAAAAGGTCAGAAAAAAATAATCCAGAGAAGAAAAATCAAGGCATGTGGCAAGAGGGCTAGAGCGCACTGTGAAGTCTAACATATATAACTGGATTTACAAAAAGAAGGGGACATAAGCAATATGTGAAGAGATGATAACCAATAATTTTCCAAACTTAACGAAATATACCAATCCATAGATTCTGGAAGATCAAAAGTTCTAAGTAGGATAAAGGAAAAATAAAGAGAGCATTTTCACTGACTAAACGCTGGAGAACTTCAATATTTAGAAGTTGGAGATATCGACAGATGAATGAATAAAGGAGGTGTGTGTGTATAATATATAATATATATTTATATACATTTTATATATATATACATATTTCCTTCATGAGAAAAAAGGGAAATCCTGCCATTTTGACAACACAGATGGACCTTAAGGGCATTATGCTTGGTGAGATAAGCCAGACAGAGAAAGAAAAATGTTGTATATGACCCATATGTGGAATCTAAAAAAGCCAAACTTGTAGAAGCAGAAAGCAGAATGGTGGTTACCAGGGGTTGAGGCGTGGGAGAATTGGGGAGATGATAAAGTCCAAAGGAAAAATGAGAGCTCATCATCTGGGAGGAAGACAGCAGGTCTCTAAAGAAAGTGGCATTTGAGATGGACATTGAAGGGCACATAGAATTTCAATAAGTGGAGATAGACTACTTATCTGGACTTTATTTGAAGAATGGTTTAAAACAGGAAGATTAATCTGATGTGGTACATAAAATGAGTTGAGAGGAAAAGAAACTAAAGGTTGGAAGACTTTTCTCAGTGGTCTATAGCAATACTCCACGTGACTCATAAAAGAAAAAGGATGGTAGCATTGAGAATGGAAGGGAAAGAAAGAAAGGAACTGATTTTGTCAGTAGCTATTGCTGTAATAATGTTATTTAACAAACAACGTTGAAATTCAGTGGCTCTAAAAAGCAATGTTTTTTCTTGATCACACATCTGTGCATTGTCTAGGGGTTGAATGATCTAGCCTGGGCTTGATTGGGTTTAGGTCCAAGCTGTAAGTTGGGTCCAGGGATGCTCCATGTAACTCTCATCTTCCTTGGACTACTGGGATATGAAGAAATGACAGAAATGAAAAATATTTTTACCCTGGGTAACAAAAAATAAAGAAAAAATTACAAACCAATTAAAAATTGATTGAATGATTAGACTGTGGAGAGACCAAGGACAGGTGATCACAGACTCTGTAAAAGCTACATTAATTTTCAGGTAAATTCCATGTGTAAGCATCTCCAATATGTATCATAAAGTAAAGAATTTAAAAATTCAGGAGAGATATAATAATATTTCATTGATTTCAAAGATATACTTTCATTCATATATTCAATAAACATTGATTAAACACTTACTATACATCAGGTGCTAGTATAGGCAGTTACACCAAAAAAAAGTAAGATAATGAGCATTTTTTGAAAAGTCCATAGTCTAGAAGAAAAAGTAGACATGTAAATAAATAATTATGATATAATATGACAATACAGATAAAAGTAAAATGCTGCAGTAACACAGAAGATCAAATATTTAACTTTGACTTGAGTGGAGGGATGAGAGAAACATGGAATTCTTAAGAGTGCTTTGTGTGGTTGAAGTATGTGTGAAGAGTTGAGGTTGGGTCGAAGAGAAAAGACATTCCTAGAAGAGGAATCACCACAAGCAAAGTTAAAAAAAAAAAAAAAAAGCAAGAGAGCATATGTTCCAAAATCAATAGCATGAGCGGGGGTGGGGGTGAGAGGGGGGAACTGGTTATAAAGTTGGTAAGGTAAGAAAGAGCCAGCTGGGCTTCTCTGGTGGCGCAGTGGTTGAGAGTCCACCTGCCGATGCAGGGGACACGGGCTCGTGCCCCGGTCCGGGAAGATCCCACATGCCGCGGAGCGGCTGGGCCCGTGAGCCATGGCCACTGAGCCTGCGCGTCCGGAGCCTGTGCTCTGCAACGGGAGAGGCCCCAGCAGTGAGAGGCCCGCGTACCGCAAAAAAAAGAAAGAGCCAGCTTGTAGAAGTCAGAGAGGTCTATGCTGGTATTTGATATTTTTACTAGAAATAACGAGGAACCATTAACGGGTTTTAAGTACGGGGGAGTAATGTCCATGTCCTGGCTGAGTTGAAACTTATCTGAGAGTCATCCTTGATTCTCCTTTCTCACTCACCCTCACTACCATCCAGTCAATACCATATCCTAAAGATTTTAATTCCTATGGGTTTCTTACGTCCATATCTTTCTCTCCATCTCTGTAGCTACCAGTCCAGTTTAGATTTTCTTTGTACTATTTTTGCAAACAGCCCTTCAGTTGCTGCATTAGTTATCTATTGCTACATAATATACCATTCCCCAAATTAGGAGCTTAAACTAACAATAAACAGAATTTCTTTAGTTCTGAAAACATCAATCTATTTCTTTCTCTTTTGTTGCCTTTGCTTGAGATTACCCCTGGGTTCAGAATGTCCTTTTCCTCTAGCACCCGTGCCCAGCCCGACCTTCATCTTCCTCCTAAATTATCTTCTTTCATCTTTCAAGATGCCTTTCAGGAATTATTTTGCCCAGAAAGTCTTTCCTAAACCTCTCTGCCCACTCACTGCCCAAGGCTCATACTTTTCCTTAGTATTTCCTTAATACTGTGCATATACTTTTATCCCTTTACCTATTACATTCTGTATTAATTGTCCAATTATACATCTGCCTCCTCTGCCAAATAGGAAACATTTTGAGGTTTTAACCCTGGTCATATTCACACAAGTATTCACAGCACAAAGCATCTGGAAAAACAGTAGACACGCAATAAATTTTTGCTGAATTAATCACCGACTAGGTTTGCATGTTGGAAAGATTATTTTGATAGTGATAAAAATATACGTGCACTAAAGACTGGAAAAAATGAGGTCACAGAGACAAGTTAAGAGTTCATTTAGATACTTAGGCTGAAAGATGAGTAAGTCAGTGATGATAGAGTGGTAAGGATAGATTTAAGGGAGGTTTATGAAGCTGAGTCAATAGAACTAGGTGACACATTGTCTAGAGAATGAAAGTCCAGTAGAAAGATGATGGTTGAACCAGTGGGAGTAGGAAAGATTACCATGAATAAAATTGACTGAAAAAACAATCTGAGAAGTGAGTACAGTTCCTGGGACAGAGTCAATGCTCAACAAATGTTTGTTGGCTTTTCCTTTCTTCTTTAGTAATCAAAGTGGAGCCGGAAGCTGTGGAAGGAGGCAGGGAGGATGGAAGAGGAGAGACAGAGGAAAAAGAAAGAAAATCTTTTTATTAAGCAAATTTTAAATACAGAAGCAAGATCCAAGTGATAAACATTAGGGTGTTTCCTTAAAGATACAAGAAAAAGAAATAACTAAAACCTAATCTAGGCAATTTAAACTAGTTTAGTCACTTTACTTGTATTTTGAACTCAAAGATCAGAATAAATGAATTGAATTAGACTCAAGTAAAGTGCACTTTTATTATAAATGTAACAGGAGAGATGCATAAAGAGAAGGGAAAGTAACTATTCATTTTGCCATTTCTGACTCATTTCCCTGTTGAAAATGGGAGAGGGGCTTCCCTGGTGGCACAGTGGTTAAGAATCCGCCTGCCAATGCAGGGGACACAGGTTCGAAACCTGGTCTGGGAAGACCCCACATGCCTTGGAGCAACTAAGCCCACGTGCCACAACTACTGAGCCTGTGCTCTAGAGTCTGCGCACCTAGAGCCCATGCTTCATAACAAGAGAAGCCACCGCAATGAGAAGCCCACGCACCGCAGCGAAGAGTAGCCCCTACTCGCTGCAACTATAGAAAGCCCACGTGGAGCAACGAAGACGCAACACAGCTGAAAATAAATAAACAAACAAACAAATAAATAAATTTTTAAAAAGAAAGAAAATAGGAGAAAACATTCATAAATCCTAACATTATCTTTGAAACCACCTCCATAAGGTTCAATCTGCTTAATACAGGTGAGATGAACAGGGCAGGAAACTTTCATTCATTTGGAATAGATACCTGGTCCTCTGATGGCTAAAATGACCAGCAGACAATCATTATGTTTTAGAGAAGAGATGAACATTTACCTCAGGTATCATCAAATCTTGAGCATCTGGGCAGATTTCCAATGAATCCCAGGCAAGCTTGAGAGATGTAGAATCATAATTGGTATGTTGATATCCTTACTGACACTCCAGCAAAAGGTAGAAGAGAAGGCAATGTAAAATCAATGACTAAAACATTTAGCTCCTCTGGCAAAGGGCATGAAGTGGCAGAGATAAACCTTGCCTGCATGGATTAAGTTCTGCTTCTCATTCTGTTTCCCTCCCAGTACATACAAAACGTCCAGGACCCTGGGAAAGTAGACCTGAGGCTTATTCTGAAATACAGTAACTGGCATTCACATAAGTACACTGTACATATATTTTTGTATTTTTAATGTGAGACTTCATTCACCAAGAGCAGCCTCCAAGAATGCACAGGATAAATTAAAAATAGGAATTGGAAAATATAAGAGAAAATTCAAATACAATTTAAATGATGGCATATAATAGAATACAATACATAGACAACAGGTGGTCAGCATGACTTATACAGGTGGAGAGCCACAGAAAGACAGGCAGTGAGAGAGAAGACAGGTTAGCAGTTCTCAAGCCTTAACATATATCAGAATCATCCAGATCTTTTTTGTTCAGAAGAGATTTGAGGGTCCCAATTCTAGAGTTTCTGACATACTGAATGTAGGTCTGTTGTGGGTCCTGAGAAACTGCATTTCAAACAAGTTCCCAAGTGATACTGAGAAACCGAAGTAGTTAATGAAGAAAGAGATGAAATGCTTATTGAAATTGTATGTTCATTCAAACTTTATTCTTGCAATTTAAGCAATGCAATATAGTAAAAAGGACTTTGGAATCAGATTGAAAGACTTTCGAGTTCCAGCTCTACACTTACCTGCTGTAAAACTTTGGGAAAATTAAAACTTCTCTAGCCAACAGTGTCATCATCTGTAAAATGGCCAAAACAATGAGACCTATCTCACATGGTCATTATGAGGATTAAATGAAATAATGTAGGTAAATCACTTCACTTCATGCATGGCACAATAAAGCTAAATAAAATACAGCTGTTATTGTTATCATTATTATTACAAGAGAAAGTATTCTGCATGGTACCTAACACTCAGTAAGTGTGAGGTTAATGCCAGTTGCTCTCTCCTGGTTCATCCCACATTAGACTAAATAAAACATGAAGCTGATTCTCATAGGACACCATCCACTGGTAATGAAACAGTTGATCAATATCATCCTTTAAAAAATTATTTAGTACATGCTGTGTGCAGAGTCCTTTTTTGAGTGCTAGAATACAAAGATAAGGTTTCTGCCCTCAAGGTCTTCACATCTTCTTAAGAAAAACGATATATAGAAATGGAATTAACTGTTGAGGACTACACAACAAATGAGTGGCAGAGGGGAAAAAAAAAGCTTTAAGGAGCAGCAGCGGTCACTTTGAGCTGGGTTACGTAGGGACAATTAGTGGAGGAAGTTGATGGTGGGAATTTACCATTTGGGTGCTCTCCAGCAACTGACCCTGCTTTTCCTAGCAATATCCACTCTTTTAAGGGGAAAAGCCCCCACTGGGTATGCTCTTGGTTGGAGCTACTATTCTCTGTACACTATGAAAACAGAGATCAAACTGGGCCAAACAAGTGGACATGTGACTTAGTCTGCGTCAACTGGATGCTCTATACCAGGTCTTGGAATTCTGAGGGGGATGCAATGATAAGGGATAGTTGGAGGTCAAGGTCATGGCAGCAGCAATGGCAGTGATAGAGTCCTTACCAGGCTTTTCTTGCCGTGAGATGCTTGCTATGTCTCCTGCTTCTTGACCTTCCACAGTTTCCTTCGTTCCAGCTGTCCCAATCCTTATCATCTAGCCTTCTGTGGTTTCTTCTAGTAAATTCTAACTCCCCATCCATTTTGGGTGGGAGAGGAAGGGACAGCTGAAGTTAGCCATCGTTCACTTTCATTTCTTTGAAGAAAGAACGAACTGATAGCAGATAAAACACTCGTGAATTTTAAAGGAAAGGTAGAATTCACGAAAGCAGAGAAGAAAGATCATGGCGTGACAGGGAATATGGCAGGGATGTGAGAATGGGCTGGGGAACAATTATTACATTCATTTGGTTAAAACAATAGGTTCATGCAAAGGAATTCATGGAAGAATCACCCTCCAGCAAATCAGCCTAGGAAATCCTTAGTCTCTTTCTTTAGACTCTTCCTAAGACCATTCAGCACAACTTTACTCCGTAAGCAAAAATCAGAGCAGAAACTACAGAACTCAGTATAACCACGCCCCCTTCATCTCCACATCATCTCAAGTAGTGTAAGAACCAAAATTTGTTCAACCCAGACCACTGACTGGCTATTTCCTTTGAACACCTGCCATAACATCTATCCTCATCTGTCCTCAGACTGGCCTGTGCTTTCTGGTTTAAAGCCCCTAATATTCTTCAACACATTTCTGCATAGACTAAATTTCACCCTTTAAATTGGCTTTGATTGCACAGCCCTAACCTCTATCTTATGCAATCCAACTCCAAGCTTCAGACCAAATTGGCCTACCTCAGTTTCTACATCCAAGACAACCACTGATGTGTTTTCCCTGCATCTTCACTGTTAGTATTTGTCTAGTTTTAAGGGAAACACATCATCAGAACAGATGCATTCCCAACTGGCTTGAATCCAGCTACTTCCAAGCACAGAGCATGATGGAGTGATTTGTTAAAAAAAAGTGTTTTGGGGGAAAAAATCTAGCAGTAGCTTAGTAACAGTTGGAATGAGGAAAAACTGAATACAAAGAGGCCAGTTAAGAAGAACAAGCATGACACAGAACTTGGACAAGGGTGATAACAGTGGGATCTGGAGGGGAAAAAAGGAGATAGAACATTACAAAGGATAAACAGATAAGACTTAGTAGAAAAGAGACGGAGATGAGCACAAAATAACTTTATGGTTTTAAGCCATGACCAAACTAGAGAAATTGAGAATATCTGCTGGGGTTTTTTTTTTGTTTCTTTGTGTTTTTTTTAATTAGTTTCTGCTTTATAACAAAGTGAATCAGTCATACATATACATCTGTTCCCATATCCCTTCCCTCATGCATCTCCCTCCCTCCCACCCTCCCCATCCCACCCCTCCAGGCGGTCACAAAGCACCGAGCTGATCTCCCTGTGCTCTGCGGCTGCTTCCCACTATCTATCTACCTTACGTTTGGTAGTGTATATATGTCCATGCCTCTCTTTCGCTTTGTCACAGCTTACCCTTCCCCCTCCCCATATCCTCAAGTCCATTCTCAGTAGGTCTGTGTCTTTATTCCTGTTTTACCCCTAGGTTCTTCATGACATTTTTTTTTCTTAAATTCCATATATATGTGTTAGCATACGGTATTTGTTTTTCTCTTTCTGACTTACTTCACTCTGTATGACAGACTCTAGGTCTATCCACCTCATTACAAATAGCTCAGTTTCGTTTCTTTTTATGGCTGAGTAATATTCCATTGTATATATGTGCCACATCTGCTGGTTTTGAGAATCAGTTTTATATAACGTCACAGAAGTTAAGAGAAGAAAGGAAGAGTTTAAGGCAGTGATGGCAATCAACAAGGCAAATGTTATAGAAAGGTCCAAAAAGTGAGTCAGTTTTAAAAAGTCTTTACATATGTTTCCTAAAAGGTTACTGGTGACTATGAAGAAAAATTTAGGAGAGTAGTGGGGCTGAATTCAGACCACAAGGAAACAAAGAATGAATAGGAAGGAAATAGAGGTGACAAATATAAAATATTTTAAGGAAGTTTGGAAGTAAAAGAAAAGCAAAAAATGAGACAATGATTCAAGATATTAAAGCTGAGGAAGGGCCATACCACTCTCATTATAAAGCTATATGGAAACTGTAAAATAGTCTTTTCTACTAGTATAATAAGTCAAGATTGTTAACCATAAAAGTCAATGGATCCTAAAAGCAACTGGCACAGTTTCTTGCTGTTAACACCTGTTGGCTTGGCAGGTTATGACATAATAGTTGATTACATAGAAGCTGTTCCAGAAACATAGGAAAATATACTTAAAACACAAAAAGACTGAGGTACTGACAAGTCTTATTCACACCCTTCTACTCTCTAAATTAACTTGGTTTTGTTTGATGTGAAAGCAAGACACAGAGAAAAGGGTTTTTAATTCAAAGCTTACACTCTCTTCCAAGAGCATGTCTAAAATTAATTGTTTTTGAAGTCCAGAGTGCAAGCAGGGACTTGAGTTGCAGGGCAACTACATGGATTTCCACGTTTGGAAACTTAGTCCTTCCAAGTCATAGAAATGGAAACAAAGCATATATGAAAAATGACTGTCCTGCTCGTATTTGAGTGTTTGCATACTGTTTCCCATAAAGGAGCAGAAACCCAGTGTCAGCCTTGTACATACTCAGAAAGGTAAAAGATAACATCTCCGGAATGAGACGGGAGAAATGTGACATCTCTTTTGTTCCTTGCCAAGCTTACCTTGACATTTACTTCTATAAACATAGTCAGCAAAGATTATGCAAAGAAATTATCTTCTGAATCTACATCTGGATTTTTTCTCCACTGCCACATCTTGACCAGCTAGGAAAGTTTTGCCCTCTTCCACTAAATAATCGTGCTAAAAATTACCAATGCAATGTACATTGCATTGTCCCTTACTTCCAAACTCCTCTTCGCCTGCTAGTCTCATTTTAGCTTTGCCATAGCCCTGTGAAATAAACAAGGACAATCATTTTTGCCCTCCATTGATTATCAAGGTATGTCACGATGGCCATGCAGAGGGAACACAGAGGCACTTAAGTGTTGGGTAACAGTGCATTTTTTCTCCTTTGTTGTGGGAACGTTATCTTAGAACTAAGTTTGTAAGGTAGAAGTGTGTCTGTATATCAATCTTAAACGTGATCTCAAGTACATTTTTTTTCTTTTTAGCTACCTACACAACTCAAAAGAAAAGAATGGTTTTTAACAACTGTTTGTTTGTTTGTTTGTTTGAATCAATCTAAAATGACTTAAATAAGCTCATTTGAGTCTCAGATGAATTTCTGGCCTGAGTTATTTATATTAGCTGTATGATGATTTTGCAGTTATGTCTTTTTTACGTTTATAAAACCATGTTCTGAAACTAAGTACAAACTATAAGTGTGTGTCACCCCATATATTCTCTGTGCATTTCTTGCAGACTTACACCTCAGCAACTCAGGCACACCTCTAATTACTGGAACTCAATACTAATTGTTCCTGTTTAAGATTAGTGAGGGATAAAAGGATTGGTCACTAGTCCCACATAAACCCACAGAGAACCTCCCACTATGGATATATATTATCCTATCATCCTTATAATGTCAGCTAAGTTCCCTTAGTCTAGATATCATAATATTAGACCATCTACAAGATACAAAGCAAAGAGTTTTCGTGTCAATTATTCTATTTACTTGGTTTTGGTTTAGAAAACCAAACAAGATCATTCAAGCTGCTGCAGTGATTTTTTTTCTTACCTAAACTGGTTGAACTCACTCTGTGTTGTATAGATTCTTCCCTGTAGGGAGGGATGAGAGACTTCTAGAAGATGGTTTCCAAGGATGAGGAGGCTGCTGCAGATATTTAACACCCATACTATGCTCGAGTCAAGAGTTTCTCTTCTAGAATATCTGATGGAGGTGCTTAAGGAGCAACAGTCTGGTTTAAAAGTAGGCCTAGGAGTCTCCACCATAAAGCTTCATACACATAGAAATCATTCTGATTTTGTTTAGATCAAGTGTCTACTTGACGGTGGCTTTAAAGGTTGTCATGAGTTGGTTCCTATGCCAAAGATTTACATACACGTGGTTTATTGTGGCAGTGTTCTAAAGAACAACACTTGTAAGGGAGTAAGGGAAGCAGTATAGGGCAGAGGGAGAAGTTGAACTGCAATGCAGTTAAACAGAGGCCTCAACCCATCCCACGGACTTCTCTGAAGGCAGAATGGCCCCTCAGGTATGACCTGAATTGAAACAAGGAACTGGGCCTTTGTGCCCTTCCCACTCCGCACTCCCACTCACCCTGTCTATCCCCACCAACTAGTCATAGGAAATCTAGAGGCCCCAGGAACGGGATGTAACCTTGGGCAGCCAAAATAATTTTTTAGGGAAGGAATCAGCTATGACCCTCAACAGCCCACACTCCAGGCCCTTAAGGGAATGAGGGTCTTGGTGGTGAGGGCAGGATCTGGAGAATGAACAAAAGTATCCACTACAGGGCTTCCCTGGTGGCGCAGTGGTTGAGAGTCCGCCTGCCGATGCAGGGGACAAGGGTTCGTGCCCCGGTCCGGGAAGATCCCACATGCCAAGGAGCGGCTAGGCCCGTGAGCCATGGCCGCTGAGCCTGCGCGTCTGGAGCCTGTGCTCCGCAACGGGAGAGGCCACAGCAGTGAGAGGCCCGCGTACTGCAAAAAAAAAAAAAGTATCCACTACAGGGGTGGATAACAAAGATTTGGGGGTTTAAAGGCCATCTCCTTTCCTTAGCCTCAAATAATCCTTTGTTCTGCCACCACTGCCTAAGGACCACAGAGTCCAAGAACAAATCTGTGAATTTGTTATTTTGGAAAATGCATTCATTCATTAATTTTTAAAATGTTTTTATTTATCTGTTACTGCCAGGTACTGTCTTGGTGAGCAAAATAGACAATCTCTATCATTTCAGTTATAACACTAGCAGCAAACTGTAGGATGAACTGAAGCCAAGTGAATCTGATGGCAATGGGACCAGCTAAGACGCTGTTGCATGTATCCTGCAGAGAAATGATGACGAGGAGAGAACAGATTTAAGAGATAGTCAGGAGAGAGTCCTGTATTCTTCACAGAACTCAGAATCATATTTCATTTGCCTTAGGAAGATGCGCCCCTGATGCACTGCAGTCGTAATTCTAAAATCTTGGGCTCTGGCTGTCAGCTGAGTCAGAAGGTCAGTCCCTCGATGCTGTTTCCTCTCTTCTTCCCACTGGCTTTTCTGGAGTCTAAACAATCATGCTCCTCACATTCCCATCAGATACGAAATTGTGATTCCAGGGAAATGGGCCAAAATTAGCCAGCTTCCTCCTTATAAGCAGGCCTCTTCTCAATAAATAAAATTCTATTTACTTTGAAACCAAAAACCTTGTTTGACATCCAATATCAATATCAAGAGGCAATCTTGTTCCTTTTCTTAAGATGACCAAAAAACCAGATCTAAGTTAAACACTTCTTAAGACAAGCGTTTTAGGATCTCTCTCAGTCAGAATCTGCCTGATAAAAATAATTTTTCCAGGTTACTACTTTTAGCTATTACCTTTTTCCTACCAAAATATACTCTCACTAGTACAAAATGTTAGCTTATATGCAATAAGTCATTTCTCCCCAATTTTGTTATTAGTAAAAATTACTCCACCCAAATAAAGCAAATGATATCTGAGTATTTGAAACTGTGTCAAACAATATTTTACATCATTCTAAAGGGCTGTGGTAGAGATTTATTGGTTGAGTTACTGTTTACTATATTTTGTAAATGTAACTGAATTTAGGGTTTGTTTATAATTAAACATTTTTGGCTCATGAGATTCAATGTCCCCTTCCCCTTCCTAAGCCATCAGGAGAAAGAAGACATTTATTCTGACCCTTTCCCAGTCCTGCCAGATTATCCCAAACAGCAGATACGTAGTTTACTGTCTTTGCAAAATTGGTCAGCATCAATCTGACTCAATCATGCTTCATAGCCTGGTGGCAGCTGAGAAAGACCTTTCTATACACTTGCATGATCAAGGAGCTCAATCTAGGAGTACAGAACATGGTATCTTTGCAGCATAATCACCTCCAATTTCCCTCATCTGACCCTGCCAAGTTCACCTCTTCCCTCCCTTGGGCTAAGCTCTTAACTAGACAGCAACTCAGGGTGTGGTACTGATAATACAATAGGCACATGTACACATACACACACACACACACACACAGACACACACACACACGCTGCCCCCACCACATACACACTTGCCCTTAAAGGAAGGTAAAAAATAGCCCAAATAAGAAATGAAGAACACCCAGGCAAGAAATTGGTTACTGGTGGTGATAAAAACAGCAGGCTTGAGCTTCCCTGGTGGCGCAGTGGTTGAGAGTCCGTCTGCCGATGCAGGGGACACGAGTTCGTGCCCCGGTCCGGGAAGATCCCACATGCCGCGGAGCGGCAAGGCCCATGAGTCATGGCTGCTGAGCCTGCGCATCCGGAGCCTGTGCTCCGCAACGGGAGAGGCCACAACAGTGAGAAGCCCACGTACCGCAAAAAAAAAAAAAAAAAAAAAAAAAAAAAAAACCAGCAGGCTTGATGATACTGCCAGGTCTTCCTGAAGGAAATAATTTTAAAGATGTGCTTTGAAGGAAAGTGAATATTTTGAAAAAGAGCAGTAGTAGAAAGGGCATAGGGCATTTAAGATCGAGGGAAATATTCTCCAAAGAAGACATACAGATGGCCAACAGGCACATGAAAAGATGTTCAAAATCGCTAATTATTAGAGGAATGCAAACCAGAACTACCAAGAGGTATCACCTCGCATCAGTCAGAATGGCCATCATCAAAATGTCTACAAATAATAAATGCTGGAGAGGGTGTGGAGAAAAGGGAACCCTCCTACACTGTTGGTGGGAATATATATTAGGGATTAACAGATACATACTACTATATATAAAATAGATAAACAACAAGGACTTACTGTATAGCACACGGAACTATATTCAGTATCTTATAATAACCTATAATGGAAAAGAATCTGAAAAAGAATATATATATATATTTATTTATACATATAAATAAATATATATATCCAAATCACTTCGCTGTATACCTGAAACTAACACAATATTGTAAATCAACTATGCTTCAATTTAAAAAAAAAAAGATTGAGGGAAATATGAGCAAGGAATAACATCAAGAAAGCACAGTATGTCCAAGAAATTTAATTTGGTTGCAATTGGGTACATGGATACTTGTGAAACAGAACCAGGTAGATAAGGCAGGTTTAATTAATTTGTGGATTGTTCTATACCCTACAGAAAGAAGGTTAAATTTAATTTGGTAGAATTTTGGAAGCAATTGATGTATAAAGAAAAAACATTATCAGATGCTTTAGGAAGATTATTCTGGCAAGCTGTTTTCAGAGTGAACAAGAGAAAGAAGAGGTGGGAAGTACAGAAAACACCGGGTGGCTATTTCAGGCAAAATGTGCTCAGCCTGAGTTAAAATGATGTTGGAAATGAAAATTACATGACAGATTCAAGAGCCATTGTGGAGTTAGATTCTACATGACTAGGCTTTTAACTGACATTGCATAGTAAGAAGCAGCAGTCACAGATGACTCCAAGGTCTTAAACCTAAATAAGAAAATTCAAATGCCATTAATGAAAAAATCAGAGTCAGAAAAAGGACTTGTTTTAGAGAAGACATGATGAGTTCTATTGCATATGTATATGTGCGTGTGTATATATATATAGATAGATATGCATGCCACCTACAGATAACTTTTTTTTTTTTTTTTTTTTGCGGTATGCGGGCCTCTCACTGTTGTGGCCTCTCCCGTCACGGAGCACAGGCTCTGGACGTGCAGGCTCAGTGGCCATGGCTTACGGGCCCAGCCACTCCGCGGCATGCGGGATCCTCCCGGACCGGGGCACGAACCAGCGTCCCCTGCATCGGCAGGCAAACCCTCAACCACTACGCCACCAGGGAAGCCCCTACAGATAATTACTATTGCCCCTATTTTATAGACAGTAATTAAGATGATAACTAAGATTCAGAGGTAAAAGTGATTATGTCAAACACTTCGTATGTTTCACCACAGATATTCATAGCCCCATTTGTCTTTGGGGTCCCTGTCCAATTGGTCCACCTGAGCATTCACTTTGACGACCAACTCTATATGAATTCCAATAGTTTTACCCAACAGCATCTGACCATTCATGCCAATGAATAATCTTTTGTCTCCTATCCCAGGGCTTCCCTGTTGCCACTGAGGCATAAGATACTTCCCCGCTTGCCCAAACCACACACATGCAAACCCAAAGTGCAGAGAAGGTAACACTTTATGGAGCAATCCTTTGAGCAATGGAAGATGAGAACTGAGGGATAATTTCTTCTTCCCAAGGTGGACCAGCCAGGGATGTAATTTAACATGGTCTATTTTAAGGAGGCCTTTCAAAAGTGAGAAATCAGTTGCACTCGGTACCAGGTGATACTACGGCCAGCTCAGAATATATCCTCCTTTGGCTCTCGCTCCTCCTCTGCCTCATTCTCCTTTTCACTCACACCAGCTTCCCAGTATTCCCTAATTAAAAGTTTCACATATGCTTTTGCCTCAGGCTTTGCTTTCTTGGCACAAACTAATCTAAGAGAATAGCTAAAGCCTTAACAAAGTTTGATTGGTTGTATATTTTATAAGCATTTTTGGTCATTGAGATTGATGTTTTTGTCATCAGTGGTATTCCAGTTATCCTTCTAAGCCTGTAGTAGATTTCCACTTCTCTCATCCCTTGAAATTGGGGGTGACCAATCAGGTGTTTTTCTGGCCAATAATGAAATGAGGATTGAAAGGATGTGGGTCAATTCAGGCTTTAAAAGCTTGAAAAGACAGTTTATAGTTTTCTGTGTCCCCACAGACTAATGAAGTCTTAAATCCAAATTTGTCTAAACATCTTTTTTAAAAATCATATGGAGGGCTTCCCTGGTGGCGCAGTGGTTGAGAGTCCCCCTGCCGATGCAGGGGACACGGGTTCGTGCCCTGGTCTGGGAAGATCCCACATGCCGCGGAGCAGCTGGGTCCGTGAGCCATGGCCACTGAGCCTGCGCGTCCGGAGCCTGTGCTCCACAACGGGAGAGGCCACAACAGTGAGAGGCCCCCGTACCGCAAAAAAAAAAAAAAAAAAAAAAGCAAATGAGTGACATGGTACCTCTGGGCAGCAGCTTTAAGAGTCAGTGCATGATTTGCTGTACTCTCTTTATAGAAAAATGCCAGCTAATAAATGTAGAATGAATGCTAGAATTAGAAAAACACCTTTGTGGGAATTCCCTGGTGGTCCAGTGGGTAGGACTCCACATTTCCACTGCTGGGGGCCCGGGTTCAATCCCTGGTGGGGGAACTAAGATCCTGCAAGCCACGCGGCACAGCCAAAAGAAAAAGAAAAAGAAAAGAAAAAAGAAAAACACCTTTGTGCAATCACCAGGGTAATAATTGATTTAAGCAAAATCATCAGTGGATGCTAAAACCATTGGGTGGAAGTTTGTTGAACAGGATATTTACATATTCCCATAGCATTTCTCACGTAGATTGTTATGGTTTACAACAAGGAGAAAAAGTAACTTAACAATGGAAAAACCTAGCAAATGCCACTTTAGCCAAGAGATCAAATTTCATATCACCAATTATGGGACAAACTGGCAATATGTGTGCATCCTGATATGGTTCACAGTGCTCAGAATAACTTGTATTAAGAAAACTGGATATGACTCCACCTACTTGCCACTGCAAAATGAAAAAGTATTCAAAATTATTGCAGAATAATAAATCAGAATTACTGTAAAGTTCAAATGATATAACGTATCTGAAAGGAAAGCACATCAATATGCCAAAAGTAAAATTTTCTAAAGCCAGTTCACTGAAAGTCAATCAGCTAAATGACTAAATCTTAAAAGTCCATTTGCCAGCGTCTGAATATTAGCAATTTACAGAGGGTAAGTTTCTTTTAACTACTGGCATAACATTTCACTAAATTTGACGTAATTTTTTAAGGCAACAATAGGAAACTAATACAGTCATTCTACAGTCTACATTGTACAGTCTACGTCCAAGCTGTCCTCTGAGCTCAGACACTTAAGCAAATCCAGCCAACATCAGCCAGATATTAAACCACCCTACCCATTATAAATTGCTATAAAATTTATAAATAATTAAAGGACACATATATTTGTAAATTGAAGTACTTGATAAATTTGTCAAATTGGTAATTCAACACAATTTTTAGCAATTTCACTGAAGTAAAACAAAATTCTTCAAAAACATATTATTTTTCACTATGTAGAATGATAGAAACTACAAATAAGAGTTTAATGCCCACTATTGTATTGCCTTCTGTAAAGTAATGATTAAAATCAAACACAGCCAAAGAAGTTACAAAATAAGGAATGACTCAATCCTAAGCATCATACATAATAAGTACTAGTGAGGCATGGACAACAGGGTTCTGTGTGTTTGGCAGTGGGGGTGGGAATTGTACATGTGAATATGCATATGCATAAGTGTCTTCCACAAGATTGCTACAAAATCTTTATACCCCGTAGAATAGGTGCCAGTTGCTTGAAGATCTGAGAGTGTGCATCAGCTGAAGACATATATGTAGAAGAAGAGAAAAGGAATTAGTAAAAACATATGGAGAAAAGAAGAGGAAAGATAAAGGAAAGGGAAATAAAGAAGATGGACATTCAATCTCTGCAGAGATAAAATAAACACAAAGGTGGTCACCAATCCACTGGGTAATAAACCTAAACCAGATTACTAGTGTAATGACATGGGACCCTGGACATAGTCTGTGAAGACCATGAAGACACAATGATGTCAGCAAGAGGTGGTTCCTGATAATGTAAAGACCATTCTGTCCCAAAAGAAGACAGGAAGAAGTGATGATATCATAAAAAGATGAAGCTGCCAAGAGCTGAAGAAACTTCCTTCATTGGCTCATGTGTAAATTTTGCCAAACAGAGACAGTGACTGATGACATCTGAATCTAACAACTGACAAGATACCACAGCCTCAGAGGCAGCAAATGTTTTCATTAATACACCCCAGCAGTTACAATTTGCATCTATCCATCCTTATGGGTCTTGAAATGATTCTCTTTTATTTTTAATGATATGATAAGATATTTGGTCTTATGACTAGTTCTGAACACATCCAAAAAACAGTCTGCTCATATTTTGATGGAAATGTTTTTATCTGCAAATGGTTAATGTTATTTTTCCCAGTACCTTTTGGAACCAAGCCAGTCATGATTTCCATTGTCAATACCCTCATGTATTTACAGCAAAGTTCCAGTGCTTTGTAAACTTTTCCATAAGTCATTTTCAGAAATAGTTATTTAAATGCAGTCATGCCAGGGATATCAATTTACCACTTCTTATCCAGAATCATAAAATCTGGGTAAAAAAGGCAGGTGTGGTAAGGAGAGACAAGATTTGGGGAATAGGAAAGAAAACGTTATTATCAATTTTCACTTTTTGTATTAAAATAAAGTTTCACGATACTTGCAATTCCTGATATATATTCAAACATTTTTATAGGCTGGGCTAAAAACATTAATAATTTTACTACTTTTACTCTCCAGATGGAAAAAGTCTTAATTAGAAAAATCTGATTACTGTCTAAGAACAATAAAAATATGCAGTGCAGAGATAAAATTTGTGGGATGTCTTGAAATAACGCCTTCTGAATTGATATCACCATTTCCATTTCCTTTAGAAATTTAGCTGGTATATGAGAAACCTTCCCAAAATAGCTAGCTGTGTGACCTTAGACAAGTAACCTGACTTCTCTTTAAAATGAAGGATGAAACCCAGGATGTCTTTTACCTCTAGCATTTTATAACTGAGTGAAAATTAAATTTATTTTGAAGTGATTTCCTCTCCACAGATGTTTTAAACCCACAGTTACCTCTACTGCATATGTTCTTAGAATAGTTCTAAATAAATAAATTGTACCCTAAGATAGGAAATTTCTGAGTTAGTCACAACTTTTTTTCTCAGCGTATTTTCTTAATTTTAGTTTTATTTTCTAACATTCTTTGCTCATAATTTTAAATTTTATGAATTCACCAGATTTCTTAAAAGATTCTTGATATACAATTATTACTAAAGACCTTGTGTGACATAATCCATGGACACCTAAAACAATGCCTTGCCTTTAAGATGTGCTTGACCAGACAGCTCCCCTCAACCCCACCCACAACCCTGCTCTCACCTCCCTGATCCAAGGTTTGCCTGCTTGAAAGAATAAGGAAGGCAATGAAGAATTAAGACACTGCGGTCATTTTACTATTAAGGGTATCCTTGGTCCCAACTAGCTGACAGAGTTAGGTCTTTCCCCAAGTTAGGTAAGTGCTCGATGACACAATTAGCAGAGAATACGCCTCTCCTGGCATCTGAATTTAACTGGTCATGACTGGGGCCCAAGTATCAATTTGTTGGAACTCCCAGGAGATTGCAGTGAGCAGCCAATGTTGAGAAATGAAAGAGCTACATGCTCGTGGCTTTTCTGAGCACCCCCTTACAGACTCTGGATCAGGGGAGGGCTGTGGAGCTGTGATGGTTCTTGGTGGGCAGAGATTGGCCTTGAGCTTTCACAAGGTATATCTATCTTGTGCCCCATTTAAAGGAGGCCAGTTACCACAATATCAAAGGGATGGCACTATAAACATTCAGCAAGTATTTATTTATTGCATGCACACTTAATGTAGGAACTGTTTCGTTTATAAAATAATCCTGTCTTATGGTGCCTTCCTGCCAGGACATGATGTCATATGTAGGATTTAGAATATTATTAATGTCAGCCACAAAACACTGATCCCCAAAACATCTGGGTAACTATGCAAGTCACATGGGGAGCTTTTTAAAAAGTCAGAATCCTGGTCCCACCCCAAAGTTACTGAATCTGGGTATTCAAGTGCTTCAGATGGTCCAAACAACTTGCTCTCTCAAGGCTGTGTCCTTGAAATTTTGTCCACAGCTCTGGCTATGGGAATGGTGGGTGGAAGTTACACTCCAAGGACAGGGTTGGGCGTTAGGAGTTTCCAACTGCCCCGGTCCAGCTCATGGGTCTATCGGCAGTCACATCTTCTTGATGACCTCCTCTAACACTACTGGTGTTGAGACCATCTGGATTGAATATGCTACCAAACCCAGTTAAGGCCTCTATATAAATGTTTAAGATTCTGGTGGGCAGATGCAGAGATACATTTATTTTGCAGCCAACAAAGACAAGCCCCGTATGTAAATTCCCTTGCTTATTAAAACTGCCACTTACCAATCTGGAGTTGCCTGCCTCTTTCTTTGGTCTCTCTTTGCCCTCTGTGTTTGTGGGTCAGTTTGTGAACTGAAGTAGATTCACAGGTCTGGAATTAATAGAAGTCTGGTTTGGATACATTGTTACATCAGAGAACATAAGGTTGTACTGCAAAGTTAAGAACATTACAGATAACCCTTGAACAACACAGGTTTGAACTGCATGGGTCCACTTATATGCAGATTTTTTTCAATAAATATATTGGAAATTTGGGGGGAGATTTGCAGCAACTTGAAAAAACTCACAGACAAACCACATAGCCTAAAAATACCAAAAAAAAGAATAAAAAGATATGTCATGAATGCATAAAATATATAGAGATACTATTTTATCATTTACTACCATAAAATATACACAAATCTATTACAAATAGTTCAAATTTACCAAAACTTACCCACACACTTACAGGCTGTACATGGCGCCACCAATTACACTAGGCTACCACAGAGCAATCATATTGATGCTTCTTCATTATCAAGGCGTGAATCGTTTGTTACAGCTGTAAATAAATAGGAATTTCCTTTTCACATTATCTTTTCATTCCATTTCTTTTCATTTTTGATGTCCAGTGTTATTAATATGTATAACACAGTATTTTGTATCATACAAGATAATACTGATGTAGGTACTGACAGACAATTTATCTTGCAAACAGACAAGATTCAATTTTATTTATGGAATCAATAAATATAGTACAATACTTTAAATGTATTTTCTCTTCTTTATGATTCTCTTAATAACATTTTCTTTTCTCTAGCTTACATTATTGTAAGAATACAGTATATAATACACATAATAGGTATTAATCGACTGTTTATGTTATTGGTAAGGCTTCCAGTCAGCGGTAAGCTGTTAGTAGTTAAGTTTTGGATGAGTCAAAATTATACAGGGGGGTATACAAATTATATATTGTAAGTTATAATTACACAAGTACTTATCAAATGCATGGGGGGTTGGTGACCCTAACCCCCACGTTGTTCAAGCATCAACTGTACTTGATTTCAGTTTTTCCCTGGAGACCAAATACCCTTTCTCCAGAACAAAAAAATTTGAAATGGAGCAGATTAATTTTGGAGCCCTTCCCAAATGACTTTCTGTTAAACTGAAGACATCAATACCACATCATTTTACCTATAACAGTTCCCCCTTTACATGTACAGTATGGGACTCAGATAAACATGTACTCCAACCTCAAGTTTCCCTTATAACTAGCTCTGTGCCCTTGGAAAGCTGCTTTACCAGTGCGAGACTCAGTTTTTTCATCTATTAGATGTTGATTTTTTTTTAACTGCTTCCACACTTATAATGATTAGATGACGTAACAAATATACAGGATCAGGCATTATTTTTTAAAACCATTCCTTTTTACACTCTCTCTCCACATGGCCTCCTGATGAATATGTTATACCAAGACTATAAATAATTATTTTTCTTCTTTTAGATAAACAGAATTATAATGCAATTGTGCGAAAGCATAGACTATAAAAGAGGGGTGAAAACAGTCTCTACTCAGCCTTTTGTTTTTGGAGAACATCCAAGAGCCTGAACATCAGAAAGGAGGACATTGTTGGGAAGGGGTGGTGAGAAGGAGTTCTAAAATGGGAAGGCATTGTGATTACCTTAATTCTTACACTAAAATATTCAAAGCACTTAGAATTCTCTGTGTTAAGAAAACCGGATATGTATTCCACCCACTTACCACCACAAAAAGAACTAGAGGCATTCAGCCTGTACTGACCTGTTCCACACCATTCTATTTGAACTCCTGTGGAAACATCAACCTTTCACGTAGGAGGAGCAAGTAGGATTTGTTAAAATTTTGAGGGAGCAAGAGATTCTGCAGGAACTTCTTAAGTGCTTTTAAAGAAAACATTTGAATCACACAGCAAGAGACACTCACTTTTTTTTTTTTTTTTTTTTTTTTTCTTTTTGCGGTATGCGGGCCTCTCACTGTTGTGGTCTCTCCCGTTGCGGAGCACAGGCTCCGGACGCGCAGGCCCAGCGGCCATGGCTCACGGGCCCAGCCGCTCCGCGGCATATGGGATCCTCCCAGACCGGGGCACGAACCCGTATCCCCTGCATCGGCAGGCGGACTCTCAACCACCGCGCCACCAGGGAGGCCCAGAGACACTCACTTTTTTAAATTGGGACTTTCCATTTTGCCATTCATTGGATGTTTATTCATAAGTATGCAGGAATTATAAAATTTTCTTCAAGCTCTTGTTTAATGCTTTATCGGTGCCAACTCTGAACCTAGTGCTACAGAAATATATTCCTATGTAAAGAAAATGGAATAATTACTGAATGTCAAGGAGCTTCCGTACTGGAGAGAAAAGTTTAAATAAGTTGCCTTGGTAACCGAAAAGAATTTTTTTTTTATGTACTATTATTTTCTCCATTTGAAATGGGAAACAGCCACAGAGGGAAAAAGTGAAAGTAGAGGAACTGGAAAAACAAAAGTAGGAAAGGATTTATTCATCTTAGCACAATGACTACAGTCAGACTGAATCATTCTTCTTTTGCATAAACATTTTAGAGTTGTAAGAATGGCTCACCAACACCAGCGTGAAGGAAAAAGAAAAAAAGGTTAACTTCTGTAAAATAATGAGCTTGTTAACTAGTTTCCCATAACACTCGAACACAGGTTAACATAGTGAATTCAGTCAGGCACTTTCTAGCAGTTTGAAAAACCACGTGTTTTCTTTAATGTTGAAATCAACTATAGGAGTCTATATGGAACTTCACTACTAAGTTTAGTATAAACAATATTTTAAAATTAACTATAGGGCTTCCCTGGTGGCGCAGTGGTTAAGAACCAGCCTGCCAATGCAGGGGACACGGGTTTGAGCCCTGGTCCGGGAAGATTCCACATGCCCCCGAGCAACTAAGCCCATGCGCCACAACTACTGAGCCTGCGCTCTAGAGCCCGTGAGCCACAACTACTGAGTCCACGTGCCACAACTACTGAAGCCCCCATGCCTAGAGCCTGTGCTCCACAAGAGAAGCCACCACAATGAGAAGCCCACGCACTGCAACAAAGAGTAGCCCCCGCTCACCACAACTAGAGAAAGCCAGTGTGCAGCAACAAAGACTCAACACAACCAAAAATAAGTATATAAATAAAATTTAAAAAATAAATTAATTAAATAAAATAAAATTAACTGTAGTGCTACCAATAGGGCAGCTAAAAGTCCTGAGTTCTTAAACTTTGAGAGTGTCAACCTGTCAAGGGATCCCTACTTGCCAGACTTGGGAAGCAGGGAAATTTAGCCCAAGAAAAAAAGGAAATTGGCAGGAGGCAGGTGTAATTGACCCTTTGAGAACTGAGTTTTAATTAATGAATTATTCCCATTCATGTAGAAGCAACAGCAACAATGGCCACTGAGCACAGGTCCACAAGTAGACCTGTCAGAATTGCCAGTTTCCTTTCTGGAAGGTGACTGGAACCAAACCACTGATACTTCCAACTGAGTGAGCCCCAGGGGTTCTTAGATTTATCAAAGGCAGGATTATCCTACAGAGGAAAAAATAAAAGTCATTCTTAAACTACTGATTTTAATAATAATTTTATCCTAGCTTGTTGTAGGATATATTGTAAATCCTTCATAAAATCTCCCATTTCCATTAAAGCACTTTGAGTAGAGCAGTCAACTACCATGACTTCTAACTAGGTTTCCTCTCGTATAACCACATCAGCCTCTGTCCCCCTGCTCCCCGCCCCCATGTTTTATCAGGAAGTTACCAGCTGTGGCTTTATCCCTTAAGGGTTATATTTCTAGAGATCCTTTAACCTGAAGGTCTAAGAGCCCTACAAGAAAAATATCCTTATATAATTTCTAAAGGAAAGGAAAAGAACAGTGGCGAATCACTTAATATATCAAACAGTGGGTATAAATCACTCAGTACCTCATCCCCTTTTTGCTGATGTAAAGTCCATTTCCATGGAAACAGGGATTAGAAATAGCAACCTATGAGAAACACTGGGTTTATTGGAGCACATGGAAGCTTTAGTTTGGTTTTCAGCCAAATCTTGAAAAAGCAGATCTTTGACTAATACCTACATGCTATTTTTATCGCTTTTGAGAAGCAATGTTTGACTTACGGATTAAGAGGAAATCATTTTTTTCCACTTAAAGAAAATCAAAAACAACATAAACTAATTTGGGTATTGGGAAGCATTATAAGATTTGAAAGGCCCTCCTTGGTCACCACAGTTTTCTATCTCTCCTCTGCCTAATGTAGATATATGACAACAAAATAGTAACAGTAATCTGTCCTGATTTGCAGATTTAGTTACAGCTGGACCCTGGCTTTTTAAGTGATATCCATCCCCAAGTGTGAAATCTCCAGACTATTTTCATTCACAGACAAAAAAAGTTAGATATAGAGAGACATCTAACAGTACTTTATTCTGTAAATTAGATGCCTCCCTGTGTTTGATAATTAAACTACTTCTCTAAAAAACAGGAAATTGTAAAGCTCCAAGATTCATCCTGGGAGACAGCATGGTATCCTAGAGTAGGCAACCAATCTGTGGTCGGGAAGGTAAGAGGGAAACTGAAACTAGACCCCATAAAGGCTGGCATCTCTCCCCACCCCACCTCTCGCACTTTCATTCACTCATCCTGCAAGGTCCACCTCAAAACTCCCCTCTTCTATGAAGCCCGTTCTCCAGATTCACAATATACATTATTCACAGATTCAGTATTTGCAAATTCACCTACAGTACTGGCTAAAATTTACTTGTAACCCTGAAATCAATACTCGCAGTGCTTTCAGTCATTTATGACATATACAGAGCAGCATGTTCCCAGCTGTGGTCAAACAAGGCAATGCTCTACCTGTTGTTTCAGCTGTTCTACTGTAAACGAGTCCCTTTTGTCATCTATTTAATGCCATGTTTTTTGCCTGTTTGTGTTTCTGTTGGTGATTTTACCATTTAAAATGACCCCCAAGCACAGTGCTGGAAAGCTGTCTAGTATTCCTAAGCATAAGAAAGCTGTGTTGTCTTACAGACAAAACACGTGTTAGATTATCTTCATTCAGATATGAGTTATAGTGCTATTGGCTGTGAGGTCAATGTTCATGAATCAACAATATATATTAAATGAGGTGGAAACTGTGCCCCACAGAGTTAACAGTTGATAACTAATGGAAATTTGTGAGCTTGTCTTACAAGACACCAGATGAGGAAACAGCTTGTTAAAACCCCTTTACTTATAAATTGCCTTCATTGATTAAGCTCACTTTATTTTTTTTTTTTTTTTTTTTTTTTTTTTTTTTTTTTGCGGTATGCGGGCCTCTCACTGTTGTGGCCTCCCCCGTTGCGGAGCACAGGCTCCGGATGCGCAGGCCCAGCGGCCACGGCTCACGGGCCCAGCCGCTCCGCGGCATATGGGATCCTCCCAGACCGGGGCACGAACCCGTATCCCCTGCATCGGCAGGCGGACTCTCAACCACTGCGCCACCAGGGAGGCCCTCACTTTATTTTTTATTTTTTCCTTTCTTTCCTTTTTCCCTCTCTTTAACTGCATACCTTCACAGCTTCACAAAGCCCAGTTGTTTTGCAGGAACTTAGAGTCAGCTCCTGCCCAGTGCCAGCTGGCTGGGGCTGGTTGGGACTGGAGACCCTCGAACGGGCCTACAAGGGTGTCCAATGACTGGCCTTCTGACAACAGAGGGCCAGAAAACTCCACCCTCCAATTGTGCTAAGTGCCTCCGATTTAAAATATGCAGAAACATGTAAGCCAGTTGTGCCTGCGCAGAAGACCGATTACTTCACCTTTTTCCTGCCTTCCATCACCGTTCCCCACGCCCAGGTCCACCCAGCTTATCCCATAAAAATCCTACTCTCTCACCTTCAGGGAGGCGGATCTGAGACTTGTTGGCCAAATGGACCTGGTTTGGTAATAAGGTGTCTTTTTTTTTTAACATTCTACTTTATTTTATATTTTTGATTTTAGATTTTATATGTAATTTTTTTAACAGATTACATACTACTATCTACCGTGGAATTGATATCTCCTTGTTGGTCCTTGGTGAGGATGTTGGTTGTTTCATCCTGTCTGGTTTTTTTTAAATTTATTTTTTATTGAGGTAGCATTGGTTTATAACATTATATAAGGTTCTTGTGTAGAACATTGTATTTCTACTTCTGTACACAGTACTGTGTGCTCATCACCAAAAATTTAGCTTCTGTTCAACAATTATACAGTTGATCCTATTTACCCATTTCACCCTCCCACTCCTGCCCACTCCTTACTCTCTGAAGCCACTACTCTGTTCTCCATATCTACATGTTCATTTTTGTTTGGTTTGGTTTGTTCATTTATTTTTGTTTGTTTTTTATATTCCACATATGAGTGAAATCATATGGTATTTGTCTTTCTCTGACTTATTTCACTTAGTCTAATACCCTCAAGTTCCATCCATGTTGTCACAAATGGCAAGATTCCATCTTTTTTTTATGGTTGAGTAGTATCTCCATTGTATATATATTTGACATCTTCTTTATCCATTCATCCCTTGATGGGCACTTAGGTTGTTTCCATATCTTGGCTATTGTAAATAATGGTGTGATGAACATAGTGAGGCGTGTATCTTTTCAGATTACTGTTTTTGTATTCTTTGGATAAAGTACCCAGAGGTGGGACAGCTCGATCACATGGTAGTTCTGTTCTTAATTTTTTGAGGAGTCTGCATACTGTTTCCCTAGTCAGCCCCTTATTATACAAAACCTTAGACTCTAATTGTTGGTATTATATTGGTTAGCTCTTTGTTATGTACTTTTTGATAAATAATAACCTAATAATAGTATCAGCTCTCAGTGACTGAGTGCCTACTCTGTGACAGACAAGGTACTGAGAGCTTTACAAACATTATCCCATTTGTGGGTGACTCATATCCCAAATTAGATGGTAAGCTCCTTTCAGTCAGTGACCTCCTCATTTTTTACTCTAGCACAGAGACAGGCTCATAAAACTTGCTGAAAATTTGGGGTTTTGCTGTCTTCATTCTGTCACACATTTCCTTGGATGAATATTTTTGAGAAGTGATTTCATCCAAGTAAATTTTCTATATGGCTAATGATTAAATCATAATAATCATGTTTCTCATCTTTATCACATAATGAGCCCTAATGATTTTTCAAACACTGTGTTTAGTGCTATATATAAATATATATATAGTGCTATATAAACACTGTGTTTAGTGCACAATCTCATTTTATTCATTAAAACCACCCTATAGGAAAATTGATAAGAGAAAGTTTAAGTGACCTTCCAAGTCATAGCTCCTAAGGGATGAAGCTGGATTCTAATGCAGAGGTTCTTACCCATTCCAAGTATTTTCCCTCTTAAAATCAATAACTTTCTTAAAGTCCCTGTAGAAGATCAGATATAATAATAAAGAAAACTTAAGTGCTTATTCTGAGCAAAGTGCTGTCTCAGCAACTAGCATAGCTCAACTCATTTAAGGCTCACAATATCTTACGAAATCAATGATATCTTTCTTTTACAGTTAAAGACACTGGGCTTTAAAGAAATGAAATAACTTGCCCAGTGTCACCAACCTAGAGAGTAAGTAGCCAAGTCAGGATTTAAATGCCAAGGATTCTGTCTCCAGAACCTGGGCTCTTAACCATTTCACAATTCTGCCTTCAACCCATGAGTATACTCTTTCAATCTGTTGCTATATAACAGCAAAAGGGAACTCTGAATTTATAAAGAAAGAAGTTTATCTCTCACTGATCATAAAATCAGCCATATATGTTTGAAAAATAGGAGTAACTGAATGTGAGAGATATGTTGCTTATTCTATGGGCATGTGACCAAGCACAGTCCTGGTCCCTCCACCACTGGCTGAGATGTCCTTCAAACTGAACAGACCTGCCAGAACCAGAAGAGCTGACCACAGTTATTGCCACTGCATGATTCTTGAGTCAGACAGACCCATGCTTGACTTTCAGCTCCTCCATTTACTAGCTACTAGTAAATGTCAGACAAATAAATCACCTTCCTGAGTCTCATTTTTCCACCCCTCTCCTCAAAATAATGATAATACCATCCAGCTCACAGACTTCCTGTGAGAAAAAAGATAAGGAACATAGCACAATAAATAATAGGCAACAAATAAATGCAGGTTCCTTACCTCCAGGAAACCCCTATTCCTTTTCCACTAGAATAGGCACTTAGAGATCAAGGCCAGCTCAGGTCAGAGAAGAGCTCACCCTTTGAACCCTGAGAGTTGGACTGCTATCCACTGTCATAGCCACATTTCCACAGAAACTGTTCCTGTCCAAGTAGAGAAAGAAAGCACCACCCAAAAAACCAGAACCAAAAGCCCAATGAGGTAGCACGTTGTGTTATGTTCAGAACCTAATTTTGGAATTAAGACAGCTGAGTTTTAATCCAAAACATAGTTCTGGCTGGCTTTATGACCTTGTGTTAATTACATAATTGACCTGATCCTCCTTTTTTTTTAATGTCTGCAAAATAGAGTTACTGTAATAATAATTATTAAGCTAATGTTTCCACAGTCCTGGGACATGGCAGGAGCTCTCGGTAGACGGTCGTGTTTATTAACAGTGGCTGTGTGCCTGCCATTGCCTGGGTTCTGTCCACTTTCAACCTGAACAAGGAGGAGGGTTCTCCCTTCACATGCGTCTACATCCCCATCCGCTCTCAGGGGGCTTTCAGGACTGCTGGACAGCAGGGTATCCATAGGTGATCCACGCTTCAGAAAAGCTGCACTCTATTCCCTGGTCCTCACCAGCCCCGGGAACTCCTTCTCCTTCTTCTTATGTTTCTAACTCCACTCCCTTCACACCCTCCTTTCTCCAGTTGCATCTACAGGCCTCTGGTCCCTTCCCTCCACCTCATGTCTAATTTTTGGAGGTGAAAATAATGGTTCTGTAGGCAACTGGCAAAATCTTTCTGTCTCATAGTTAGGCTATAAGCTTCTTTGAGTTTGTTTCTAAACCAGGGGTCTCTCAGGTACCAGTGAGAGAGTGAAGAAGGACCTAAATCTACAGAAAACGAAGACATATATCCCTTCCACACTTATGTATGTGTTTATGTGTTACACATATACATTATATATTATATATTTATATACTTATGAGTATATATGTACTATACTTATAATCTACATATATTCATTCATTGAATCACATATATTGTCTAAGAGACTGCTATGTGCTGACCATAATTTTAGATGCTGAGATACAGTCCCCACTTTCAAGGAGCATATAGTCTAATGGGAAGAACAGATAGTAATCAAGGAAACAAATAATGTATTTATTTCCTTGTTTGTTGTCTCTCCCACAAGAATAAATAACATATAGATAATATATAATTTTTTTTTTTTTTCTTTTTGCGGTATGCGGGCCTCTCACTGTTGTGGCCTCTCCCGTTGCGGAGCACAGGCTCCGGACGCGCCGGCCCAGCGGCCGTGGCTCACGGGCCCAGCCGCTCCGCGGCATATGGGATCCTCCCAGACCGGGGCACGAACCTGTATCCCCTGCATCGGCAGGCGGACTCTCAACCACTGCGCCACCAGGGAGGCCCTATAATTTATTTTTATAGAAAGAAAATATGATGGTGTGTCAACCTTCTCCCTCACAGGAAAAAATAATAAGCACCTTCCATTATATCTGACCTTTCCTGTGTGCTCATTCTAATGGTGCTTACAGAACCCAGAGAAGTCAACCAGGAATTGGATTGTCTTCTTAGTGGTAGAAGTTGCAGATATAATCATTTGTCCTTTACTTTGGAGGGGATGTCTCAGCCTGACCCTGACCACTAGGCCTCTAACAATTTCAGTGATGTGGGAGCCCCCTGAATCATTTTACCTCCCACCCTCCTGAATGCATGAGTCTTACTAAGGCCTCCAGTCCACTTGCCACTTTTGACTCACCCAGTCTAATCAGTTTGCTCATCTAACTGAATTAGCTTGATGTTGTCAATGTAGTGGACCATGAAGATGTCTGGCAGAAGGTCCGGATGACCCAGTTCCCTTTGGACTATATTAAGAGAGAGGATGAGAGAGTTAATATAGCCCTGGGAAAAGACCATAAATCTATACTCTTGTATAGGATCAGAGTTTACTTTTATAAACAGAAAAATATATATAACACTTTTAAGATGACAGTCATGTCTTGCCCTCCTTTCTATTCCATCACCTTCAAAAGTTAACACATAGGTTTAAAAAAAAAAAAAAAGACCCTAACTAAGAACATAGAGTGCTTTGGTTTGGTTTGATTTTTTTTTCTTATCCTTTCATTTGTTTAAAAATACATACTCACCAGCAAAGAACGGACATTATATCCTACTTGTTTATTTCCATCCCTGAATTCTGAGACAATTCAAAATTACTTTGTTGATATACTATATTCAGTGCTTTCAATGCCACCTTATTTAGTTGTTCGGTTGATCTTGAGAATCCTTTGTTAGACTGTGTGATATATGTGCATTCCAGGTTTGCTTTTGGCATCCAACCTTGCAGTGCTTCTGGTTAATGTTCAGGCAAAGGAATAGTTCACCACATAGCTAACAGTTCATTGCGTCCAAAGTTAATGTTCAAAAAAATGTAAAATTTTAACAAAATGTTAGAATAGATTTATTAAAAAAATAATTGATTCATTTAATTCTCTGTGTAACTCTGACTTGTCAAATTTATGTAGCAGTTCTCTTTTATTAAGAGTTAGTATTCTCAATTACTGCAAATGTAGTAAATAGGAGGAATGAATATCATTTTATATACTTCACTAGCAATGATGTTTTCAGTACTTCAACCTAAGGAATAATATATGGAGGCCTTATTTAAGCTACTAACCACGTAAAAAATGCAAATTGAGAAGGGGGTCACTAAGGGGATAGAAAAATATTTTTACGTGCCCATATTGGTCTGACCAGTGAACTATTTTAGAAAGCTTCTCAGCCTAGAGTCATAAGTACAGGCTCAGATTGCAGGGATTCAAATTCCAGCTCAGTCATTCACTGACCACGTAACCTCAGGCAAGCTACTCTACTTCTTTATCTGCAAAATGGGATAATAATAGAACATAATCACAGGGTTATTGTGTGGATTAAATGAAAAAATCCAGGCAACGCCTTTAGCGTGGTGCCTGTTATTTGGTGACAAATCAATAAATGTTAGTTGCTGCTAGTTAGTAATGCTTGCTTGTTGATAATGATATTGAAATTGTTGCTGCTTTTTGTTGTGTGTTGATTTTTTTTATTGGATCTTATCAGGAATATTTCTCTCAGTGGTAATATCAATCTAGCAATAAACTAAAAATATTAGTTAGAAGTCTAATTTTCTGACCCAATTTTTATTTTTCTTTTTTCCCGCTTAGACAAATAAAGTCTACAACGATCCTAACAGAAAATCAAGACTTTAATATCTTACTCAGTGTTTCAGAGAGAGTACTAAAGATTCATTTTAGTATATTTGTTTACTCTTGGTTTACTCTAGAAATGCAGTAATAGGGATCAGAACCTTAACAAGTTTTTAAAATCTTTAAGAATTATGGTGCCTGTGCTATATTGAAATATCTAGTACCTCCTTTTGAAACTACCATAATATTATATTAGTGTATTTGTAATCATTTAGAAAATCACATTAGCTGTAATGTGTCCCTAGCCAGCAACATTTTTTCCAGGAAATCTGTTTCACACATTTTTTTTCCTTCAAAGTATGCATTCTTTCCCTGCTCCCTTATACCTTAACCGCTGTCAGATATGTTTTCATAAATTTTTATAAAAAGAGTTTAAAGGACATCTATAGTCTCTGAGGGAAAAATCCTATAAATCATTGCTTTTCAAATTGATCCTTGGGAGGTTTTTCAAGGGTCTGAAAGAGCTCTGTGGATTTTTTCTTTAATGCCACATTTTTAGTTTGATGCTAAAATAGCACAATTAAAAAGAGATTGTGGAACATCTGAATGTCTTATAAACTCAATACTGCCACTCAACTTAACTGCCTGTGTTTGTGCTTGTATTTATGACTACATTATCAACAAAGAGTACTGCTTTAATTGTTACTATTTAATGAAAAAAGAACAGAGATTAACTTAATACCTAAATGATGAATCTGTGCCAAGTGAAGACCAAATGATATCATGGCAGGCTGTACAAAGATTTCTTTATAGTCCAACTTGTAAAACATGGTGGCAAAACTGAGTCATCATAAAACATATTACAGGCTTACCAAGCTCAAAAGATCCTATCCTTTAATAGTCAGTATTCACATAACAAGTGACAATTTCCTTTCAGCAGAACACATTAAATTAACATCATTAATTTACATTTTATTGGTTTTGTAGTTTTGGGCATGTGTGTTAGTTTTACTGTCATTTAAGAACCATAAGCATTGAGAGTTTAAATAAAGCTTAATGTTTAGACATATTTAATTAATATAATAAAAATAAATTGTCAACACCAGGCAGTCCTTAGAATACACTTTGAAATGCTGTTATAAAGCTTTCTAATTTCTGTAGCTATTTATCTTTTTATTATTTCACTTGTATTAACTTTAAAAGGTCTTTTTCAGGCACTTCCTTGGTGGTCCAGTGGTTAAGATCCGTGCCCCCAATGCAGGGGGCCCAGGGTTCGATTCCCGGTTAGGGAACTAAGATCCCACATACCCCCCCCGTGCGCCGCAACTACTGAGCCTGCGTGCTCTAGAGCCCACTCGCCGCAACTAGAGAAGCCCATGCACCGCAATGAAGAGCCCACAGTGAAGACCCAATGTAGCCCCCCCAAAAAAAAACCCATCAAGTTATTTTTTTAATGTCTTTTTCAAACCTATTTTTCCCACTCAGACTTTTCTATAAAATGCTGAAAAGATCCAGCATTCTCTCTGATAATAATAATAGCTAACACTCATAGTGTTTATTATATGCCAAGCACTATTCTAATTACTTTTCATGTATTAACTTGTTTGTTCAACACAACAATCCTTTGAGGTAAGTCAACCCCATTGCATAGATGAAGAAACGGAGGTAGAGCAAAACTAAGAAAGCTGCTCAAGGTCATACAGCAAGTAAGCGGAAGAGTGGGGCATTCAATCCCAGGCATTCTACAGAGCCCATATGCTTAGCTATGAATTATACAGCCTCTGTAATTTATATATCATTTATAATCTGATTCCCCTGAAGTTATTCAAATATGAAAAATTACTTTCCCACAATTTTACCTTTTAATGGTATTTAAGGTAAAACAACACGGTTGATTATTCTATAAAAAGTCCATTAGTCTTACTTTTCAGGAATAATTTGTCTCCAACTTCCTAGCATTTCCTAAAATTGTTCCCTGAAAATAAAAGTACAGTTTTTGGGGTTTTTTTTTCGCAGTACACAGGCCTCTCACTGTTGTGGCCTCTCCCGTTGCGGAGCACAGGCTCCGGACGCGCAGGCTCAGCGGCCATGGCTCACGGGCCCAGCCGCCCCGCGGCAGGTGGGATCTTCCTGGACCGGGGCACGAACCCATGTCCCCTGCATCGGCAGGCAGACTCTCAACCACTGCGCCACCAGGGAAGCCCACTACTTATTTTTTAAATGACCACTTATTTGAGCACTTCCTTACTTCAACAATGTCCATCTGTAGTGCCCTGAGATATTGAACCCAAAACATTCTGAAGATAAAGAAGATTAAAAGTTAAAGGGATTTCAGAGTCAATTATAAATACTTTAGTAAAAGATGGGACTGAATGGAGGGAAAATGCAAGCATTGAGTGCATTAGATATCTAATAAATATACACTTGTACTCATGTTCATTAGTTGGAGGAATTTATGGTGACAAGCAAGTTCAGAATCCTTACAGAGAAGATTTGGAGTGACATACATGCAGCTAATGTGGTGACTGTCCGTCAGGATCACATCAGGGAGAGGAGAGCACACTCAAATTAGGCAATCTTTACAGAGAGTTTAATAAAGGGACCCTTTCCAAAGGAGTGGATGGGGTCCAGGGAAAGCACAAGGCATGGCATGGTACCTATAGCTAATAACAGGAGGACATGTTTACCATCTTAAGCCAGAAAGTGTGGGGAAGTTATCAGAGGCAAAAGGATAGAGTCTCGTGGAGGGAGATACCTGATGGAGGTCACAACCTTGGGTAGAGGGAAGCACCCAGCCCATGGAGACCCCCCAGGGAAGCCACAAGGCAATAAATACCTGACCTCTCTCTCCTCCCTCCTTTCTGCTCTTGCTGAGGCTCCCACTGGCCAAACCAAACCAGAAGCCAAAGGACAAGGACACTAAAATAGTACACACTCTCAAGCTCCTAGGGCACAGAGGAGACTGGAGAATAGTAGACAATGGATCTGGAAGGGTAAAAAGAAAATAGCCAGTACAAACACTGCAGTTGATATAAATATTTTATATCTAATCATCAACTCAAGCTGATTCATCTCCTAACAGTATTTTTATATAGGGCTCCATACCTAGAAATTTTCCTTAATTTCACATGGCAAAAAAATTTTTTTTCCTTAATTCCTTCAAATCTTTACCCAAGTAAATTTTCACCCTTCCAATGAAAATTCTCCCAACTACCCTACCAAAACTTGCAAACCCTCAATACTCTTTATTGTCTTCTGTTTTATTCACTTCTGTACCCTAGTGCTTAGGATAGTGCCTGGTACAAAACAGGTTTTGCAAATGTTTTATTAACTAATGGTTTACTAGTTGTGTGGCCTTGGAAAAACTACTTAACTTCTCTGTGAATCAATTTTCTCATCTTAAAATGAGGATAATAAGTAACTACTCCATAGGTCTGTGATGAGGACTAAATGAATTAAAATATGGAAAGTGCTTGAAGGTACCTGGCATATAATAAACATATAAATGTTGGTAATTATTTAACTGAAAACTACTGCATTAGAATATTTAATTTATGTTTGAGGATATTTAAAAGTAAGAGTGGTTAATTTGTCTCCAAGAAAATAAAAACTTAAGTTTTATTGATTCTAATATTTTCTTTCTGATGTTTTAGTGAATCTGACATCAAAATACACATATCATGTATTCGTGGCATATGATGTATTCATAGCATATATATCACGCTGAGTGTCAAACATGCATTTTTCCATATGCATACAAGTTTGTGTATTTTTTAAACGTATTTATTGGAGTATAATTGCTTTACAATGGTGTGCTAGTTTCTGCTTTATAACAAAGTCAAATTTGTGTATTTTTAGCCATGGTGGAAACAAATAAAGCACACAGGAAGAATGCCTGCTTTCCTCATTCTTTAGAGATGTAATGAAAGCAGAAATTTGTCAAGTAGAATCTGTCTCCTGCAATTATAATTATTTAAGCAAATTTGACTTCTGATAGTGTTCTCTCCCATCATGTAAAAATTAGTAATGATAATGAGCACACAGTTACATATTTTTCTTAATTTGTTCTTGCTTAGAATTAAGCACTTTATATTTTTAAAAACAAAATTTGAAATGCAATCCAAAAAGATACAGTTTGGCAAAACTAATAACCTGTTTTCTCAGCCAAAAATAATATTAGCCAAACTTAATACAGTGTCTAATCCTCGAGAATTGAAAGCTTTAACCACTGCAGGGTTATAAGAGATTTAATATGGAGACAGCTTATTTTAATGCTGAAACCTTACCTTGTTATCCTTAGTAAGACAGACTTACAGATGATTAACACATATGATACAAGAAAAGCACAAATAAATTATCTCTTTTTCCATGGTTCAATGACTTCTTTTTTGCTGAACTATATACACTTATAAAAGTTGAATTGTTATCCTGACCTATTAAAAATAAATTACATTCTTTAATTAAATAAGGTATTTGAGTATCATAAGCAAAGGATAACAAAACATCACCATTGTTCTTAGAAATATTTGGGTGAATATATAACTGCAAAGGAGTGAATTTGTTCCTTCTCCTCACAGAGGCATAAATTGACAAAAATTTTACATTAATATTATTTTTGGTATTCATTCAAAAAAGTAATTTGAAGTAGCATTCACAACATTTCCTAAAGGTTGAATAATCGTTATTTTTAATTCCAGTAAATCACAGAATGTTCATCCTTTCTTTTCAGTTATGGCAAATTTACAACAAATTGACATTTTATTGCAGGGGTTTTTTTCTTTTTCTTTCTTTCTTTCTTTCTTTCTTTTTTTTTTTTTTTTTTGCTAGTAAGCACAATTACAATTAATAAAACAAATTGATGAAATTATTATAACATTAACATCTTTAGGACTTTTTCTTAAAGCCTCTTTTCCTTTCTCTGTTCCTACATCCCTTTCTCAGCTTCATTATGACTACAGACACAACCTTTAAGGACCATTAGTTGAATAACATCGTTCATGATACACTGAGACCACTTTGTACCCTTATGTAAGGTTTCTGTCAATCCTGTCCAATTTAATCCTGCCCTAAGATCACTCAATATGCATTCATTCATTCATTGCGAAGCACTGTTCCAGGTAGGGGAGACCCAAGGGAAAAGGACAGACACCTCACCTCCCATTCTCACCGCTATGTCTTCTTTCTTCCCTGCTGTCTCGATGAAAACAACAAGAATCACCATTTATTGAGTACTTATTAGGTAGAGTTCATGGTGATGTGTTTTCACTAGAATTAAATTATTAATTCTCACAACCTGACCTGGCACGTAAGAGACAATATAGTATATAGTCCAGTTCAGCTTCTAGCTCTGTCATTTACTACCTGTGTTCCTTGGGAAAGTAATTTAATGTCATCTTCGCTAGGCCTCAATTTCTCTTTCTGGTAAAACTGGAATAATAGTAGTATCTTCCCTTTATCTGTAAATCAGGAATCATAATATAATATTACCTAGCACAAAGAATTATTGTAAATATTAAGTGTTAATGTATATTAAGTATGTAGACTAGTGCCTGGGTTAATAAATATGAGCCATTATTATCGTTGCTATTTTATCAATGAGGAATCTGATAGATTTAAGTTACCTGAACATAAAGACACGACAATAAAAAGACTGAGCCAGGATCTTTAAACACTGGCCTGACTCCATGGATATCCAAGTGACGTTTTAACTGTACCAACTACCAATGTGAAACAGATTTTGCCCTCTCAGGAAGATTGAAATATAAAAAGAAGAAAACCTTGCCCTATGAATAGAACTAAAAAGCTCTTCTAAACAGTCTAGTCTTGTCTAGGACAATAGTGGAGGGAGATATTAAAGATTTTCAAATAACTTATGGAAAAGAGGAGAGGGAATAAAAATTACAGTTTTACCATAACTGAACAATTCAATGGCAAAAAAAAATTCCTTTTATTTGCTATTTACTCACTCCTCAGAACACAGGTAATATTAGACACTTGTCATATCATGCAAAAGGAAAAGGGCAAACTTCATGGGACTGATCATCAGACACAAGCAATTCATTCTAGACTAAAACAAACATAGTCAATGCATAACTCTCGCTTTTTTTGCCAGTATGGCTGCCTTAAGCCAGTATTTTAGCATTTAAAAAACTAATCAGTCAAACATTAAATCAATTCATGAATTTCTTACTTCCTACCAGTTTGTGGAATCACAGTAAATGTGAATATTAAGCTTAGTTTTAAAAGGTGAAAAGTGCCTTTACTTCTAAAGACATATTTTTCCTCATCATTTATATAGAAAAATAATGCATGGAACTGTGGATGCTGGCTGCCACTGTATTAAATCACGATGCCTCTATACTAAGTTAAACCATGCATTCTCAAGAAAAGATTATTTTTTCCAACGTGTTTAAAGATCACGAACTACACATTTCTAAAGTACTGAGAAACTACTTAATATTACATATCTATTAAGTAGGTCCTACAAACAAATAAACAGAAAAATGTAACCAGTAATGAGAATGAAAATGAAGGGCAAAATTGTCTTACATCCTATTCTTCTTACTTAAGGTTTACACAGTACACAATAACATTTTAAGAAAACTTTTTCACATCTGTTTAATGATAAAGTTTGTCATATTTATGTTCCTTCCTAGATATATGTGTGCATGTAAGTGTATATATGTATTTGTGACAATGATGTGTTTTTTAAAAACAATAAAGACTTGAATAAAAAAAAAAGTCCTAGAGATCTAACGTACAGATTCACGAATATAGACAATAATATTGAATGATAATCATCACACTTACCAAAGGACTAGATCTTAACTATTTCCACCACAAAAAAAGAGAAATGATAATTATGTAATGTGATAGAGGTGCTACCTATCACTGCAATGGCAATCATATTACAATGTGTAAATGTATCAAATCAACATGTACACCATAAGCTTACACAATGTTATATATCAAATATAGTTCTATAAAAAATATATTATGTACCTATCTATGTATCTACTTATTTATCCCATGGAAGAAGATGAACTCAACAGGTGCAGTCCTCACTTGATAAAATGGGTAGAAGAGACAGCCAGAGCATATGAGTGAGGCAAACAAGAGAAACTAAATATGTCAGCCAAACACATGAGGATACTATTTGGGGCATTTTTGCTTGCATATGTTCACATAACATTTCAGCTGGGTAATGCCAGGCTTTAACTTATGCACATCTGTGGGATAGAGGAATCTCTCAAAGAACGAAGAGGCTTTATTCGAAAGTGTACAGTGAAAATTAGTCCTCACAATGGGCTTCCTTTACAGAAAACCACTGGGTTAGCAGTATGTTTTCCATCACACATGAATTTCTAGGGTTTGATTCAGCTGGTCCAAGCCAGAATAACAATTAGAGCACTGTGCAGTAATAACTGCTTGCTGTGGCACTAACTGAAGCAAAATCCACGCCCTCCCCTTAACAGGGAAAATGTTTAAGTAAAGGATGTAACTATGATATCTTTGACTACCATGTCCATGAACAGTGTTTTAAGCATGGGCAAATGAAAGGCAGCCACATTTGGAGCAACATAACAATGTAGTGACTTCTAGTTGATGCGCGCATGGTTTTTGGATAAAGAGAAAAAAGAGAACAAAGCACATCTAAAAAGAAGTTGACTCAGACCAAGATTCCATTTTGGGGGTCAATAAAGGAGATAAAAATTTTATCAATATAATAATAAATGTGGATCTTGGAACAGACAAAAGTATCCTTCATACATATATAAATAAACCCTGCATGAAGGGTACATGTAAGGGATATGATCAATAAACAAAGAAAACCTTTCTATTCTACTGAGAAGATAATGGGCTTATTTTGAGCATATAGGATCTGAAGTAGTCAATCATTAGGATAAAATCAGTTAGGTTTTATTTATTTATTTATTTATTTATTTATTGAGGTACGTGGGCTTCTCACTGTTGTGGCCTCTCCCATTGTGGAGCACAGGCTCATGGGCCCAGCTGCTCCATGGCATGTGGGATCTTCCCGGACCGGGGCATGAACCCGCATCCCCTGCATCGGCAGGCAGACTCTCAACCACTGTGCCACAAAGCGAGAGAGAGGCATGGACATATATACACTACCAAACGTAAGGTAGATAGCTAGTGGGAAGCAGCCGCATAACACAGGGAGATCAGCTCGGTGCTTTGTGACTGCCTGGAGGGGTGGGATAGGAAGGGTGGGAGGGAGGGAGATGCAAGAGGGAAGGGATATGGGAACAGATGTATATGTATAACTGATTCACTTTGTTATAAAGCAGAAACTCATAAAAAAATAAATTAAAAAATAAAAAAACTCAAAAATAAAATAATATAAAATAAAATAAAATCAGTTAGGAAAATCATTTGTCAGTGTCTATGAAAACCAACATAAGCATGCCCCATGACCTGTGATTCTACTCCTTGACAGAAATGCACATATTGTCCATCGAAAGATGTATACAAGAATTTTCATAGCATCACTATTTGTTATAGAAAAAATATATAAGAAGCAACCCCAAAGTCCATTCAAGAGTAGATGGACAAATAGTGGTGTATCTACACAATGAAGTACTAAAAGGTAATAATGTAATAACAATGAATGAGTTTTTCACACACACAACTTAATGAATGAGTCTTACATATATCCTGTATGATTCCATGATCCACTTATATGAAGTTGAAAAACAAGTAAAATCTATGGTGTTAGAAGTCTAGATATTGGTTATCCCCTGTGGGGGGTGTAGTGATGATATGAGGGGGATTTTGGGGTGCTAGGAACATTCTGCTTCTTGATCTGTTTTCTGGTTACAGAGATATGTTCACTTTATGAAAGTTTATCAAGCTATTCATTTTTCTATTTGTATATTAGACTTCATTAAAAAGTTTAGTTAAAATAGTACAAAGCAGACTCTGGATTCAAGTCCTGACTCCATATCTGACAAGATGCATTCTCTTAAGCAAGTTACATAACCTCTTTTAGCCTCAATTTTCCAATCTGTACAGCATAGATAATAGTGCCTACCTCAAAGAATATTTATAATTACATAGCTAATGGACCAGGCACAAAATATGTGTTTAATAAATTAGTGCATGTCATGAGGCAGGCTGATCCCTTAGTGGTGAGCTACAGAAGAAAACAACCTGAGAGTTAAAAGTTACATTGCTGGAGAGAAGACTTATGGCAGATAAGGAAGAAGACCATTTCAAAGCAAGGGCCATGGACAGTGTCAAGTACTGCAGAGAGGTCAAGGAAGATAAGGAGAGAAAAGATTTGCCAATATGGAAGTCCCTGGTGACCTTTATCTGAGCAGACAACCGAGTTAGGGGCAGAAGTTAGACTGTAGTGAGTTAAAGCACAGATGAGAGGTGAGGAAATGGAGATATCTAAGTAACTCTCTAGAGAAGTTTGGCTGTGAAGGAAAAATAGAGAGAGAAGGCACCACAGACAGAGGAGGTGGATATGAAATTGAGAAGGTTATTTTTAATGCAAGAGACTACAAATGAAGAACCAATAGAAAGAGATTGATAACACAGGAGACAGGAAGATCAACAGAGCAAGGTCCACAAGGAGATAAAGAAAATGGAAACCAAAGCACAATATAGAGTTATCTTGAGGAGGAAGAAAATAACCTCTTCCTGTGCTGTCCCAAGAGAAAAAAAAAGAAAGGATGAGTGCAGATGCTGAGCCATTGGTAGGTAAAGAGACATTCTCACCAGGTGGTTTCAATTTTCTCAGTGAAGTAAAAGGAAGCATCATCCACCAATAGCGAAGGTAGAATTAACAGGATAGAGGATATAATGAGATTTTTTTAATAAAATAAAAATAAAATTACTGAGAAGAATGGGAGAGACCCTAACCAGACACACACACACACACACACACACACACACACACACACACACACACACACACAAGCTTTCCCAAGCAGTGTCGAAGTCCCAACTGGGCTGTGAACCACGACTGTTTCATGGCACCAGCCTACAAGCTCATGTGATCTCCAGCAGTACTTTACATCTCTGAGGTATTCTTACAATGACTCTACAATTATTTTTAAGATCCCAGGCATACAGAGATGACAGATGGTTAGATTGATCCAGGTATGAGTTTTTTGCAGGGTTGGTCCACTAGCAAGGCTCATGGTTTCAAATGACAGAAACTCAACTCAAGCTAGCTCAACTTAAACCTATTTTTTTAAAAAAGTGATCAGGCTGTATAAATGGACACTTTAAAGTATCTGTGGTTCCAGGGGCTTCACCGCTGTCAACTGCAATGTCTTTTTCTCCATTTCTTGACTCTGCTTCACTCTCTGCTGTTTTCAGGCAAACTCTTCTTCATTGATTGCAAAAGAGAATCCCAAAAAAGAGAGCACATCTTCCCCATTAGTTTCAGAAATTATTACAGGAATGACTCCTTTTGTATCTTCTTGGATCACAGGCCCATTCCTAAATCAATCTCGTGGCCCAGGAAATGGAGAACTCTAATTGGCTATCCTTGGAGCTGATGGGTGGGGTCAGTTCTACTCAAACTACACGAACCAGCAGTGTAGGAGGGAGTCCTTCTCCAAAAGGAAGAGATGCAGGGATGGAAAAACAGAAAAAATGGAAAAACTCAAAAGCACGTTACTTGTTCTCATTCATTTTACTGTCCAGTGTCTCCCTCGCATTCAGACTAACCATGTTTTTCAATGCCCAGACCTAACATTATACTTTTTACATTTTTGAATACCCAAACTTAGTCTCATATTTTTCACCTTCTCCTCTATACACCCCCATCTTTCTGTTCCTTGCTTCTCACCTTTTATTCATCTACATTCAAAATACTTATTAATCTTCACTTTCTTAAATACTTCACTGACCAAGATTGTTTCAGCACTTAAAAATCAAAGCCATTTATACTTTTTCAATGAATTTCAATGACTTCAGTTTAATTGATTTAATCTTCCTCAAAATGGTGGTATCAAAATTCATTTTCAAAATATCTCCCTATATTTAAGGACATGGTATGAAGTAAAATGTGCTGATATCCTGCACACATATATTATTCCACACATATTTCAGTACATATATATTGGTAGTCTAAATTTAATTGACATTAATCTGAGGAGTCAATACAAATTGCATCTTGCCGCCCTCTGCTTAGAACACTTTAATATTTTCTATTGCTCTGAATGGAAAGACCAAACAACTTAGCACGGCATGTGGAGCTCAGCACAGTCCAGCTCCTGCTATCCCACATCATGTTATACCCTCCTTGTGCTCGCTCCACTTCAGCCTCTCTGGTCTTCCCTCAGTTATTCCTACATACTAGGCAACGTTCCACCACAGAGTTGTCACATAGGCTCTCATTTTTGCCTGGCAAGTTTTTCTGTTTTCATTCTTCAGAGCTCTGCTCAAAGATCTCATCGTCAGAGAAGGAGAAACTTTTCCTGACCTCCTTGACCACATCAATCCACCCATTAGATTAATTTTGAATTTTCTTGGAACTGTACTGGGTACCTCTCCCTTGATATCTTTTGACACAGTTGTAACTTTACAATTGTTTGTGTGGTTACTTCATTATAGTCTATCACACTTGCTGTATTATAAATGCCAACGTAGAGACTGTCTAGTTTTGCTCACTCTTGTATCCCTAATACCCAATCCATGTCTTGCACATTCTTGGTACTCAATAAAATGAATACATGTGGAATGAACCAATCAATTTATTTATAAATTCTTGATATAAAAAAAATAATCAACTCCTTTCAGTTGATCCCTTGGCTTCTGAAGAAAGAAAGAAGACTATATGAGAACCTAAAAGAATTTTAACTGAGCTCAGGATTTCACTTTGGGGATAAGAAAAATTATAAGTATATATTTACTAACATTTATTTTCTAAACATTGGTTGTTTGTAGGTGTTCCAACTAGATTTTTTCCAAGCCATTTTTCAAGAGACAAAATGCTAAGTGACATGCTTCTCTTCTGTCTGCTATCACCAGGGAGTTACAAAAATAAAAATTCATGCATAATAAAAATTTTAGACCCTGACCACTGCTTAGCATTGTCTAATTATATGCGGTATAGTTGCCTGTTTGATAGCAGATGCTATACGTATCTTGGCATCAACATTATTGTTTACATATTACTAATTCTCCATGAAAAACATCTCTTCACTTTGTACCCCAGAGGACTCATTATCTCTCCAGAGGCAGATGGAGATTTATATATATAAATTGATAACAGCCCTCTTTACAAAATTAAAGATGTTGGCCAACTCCTTCTTTGGCAGCTATCCAATTTGCATAATTGCATTTGCCTTTCTAAATTTCCCCTGAAGCTTCAGTTGAATAAGGTATTCTTTTATATTTGCATTTTGAAAAGGCCTAATCTAATCATGCTATGGTAAACAGCTGCCCTGAGCTGCCCCGAGCTGCCCCCGCCCCCAGCTGCAGTCTCAGACCTGGCTGGTATTGGTGAACTTTCTGTGTGTTGGCAAATCACTCTGAGAATTTTCCAATCAAAGGAAAGCCATTAGTATTCATGCACTTATGTGAGCAAAATGTTTAGATTTTGTACAATGTCAACTAGATATAGTGAACATTTCTAAGGTAACTTTCCTACAACTCTACTCAGAGTTAATAGCAGATTCAATAGGTCTTGCTTACTAAAAATTGTACTTAGAATGGCACTAACATAACAGTCAGGGAAGAGAAGTATGAGTAGGTTTTATTTCTCTGATATCCACCAAAGACTCTAATCTAATGTCATCTAATCTCAAATGTAAATAAACAAGGAGTCTGAAACTGGAGAAGTGAATCTCATTCTCCAGGACATGCTATACCCATAGTTACCTTCTGAAAAAGCAACCACATGTAACTCCTAATGCAAGACTGGCTGAGGTTGGTTGCTTGTGATTAGACTACACAGACTTCAACCAACTTCCTCCCCAGAAGCAACCGAGTGGCTGAACCAAGAGCCTCTTAGGTAGCCTGTAACAAAAAAATTGGTATGATGGACTCTATATTGGATGGTGGCTAACAATCCTATCAGATGCTCTAGCTTCAGACATTTACATTCATTCAACTTGTATGTATTGAGGACATACTCTGGGTCAATCAGTGCATCCAAGTGCTGCAGATACTGAAGAATGGACAGTTGTTTTCTATGCTCATGGAACTTACTAATGGGGAAGTCAAATATTAGTAAGATAACCACATGAATGAGCATACATTTATATTCTAACACATGTGCTATGAGGAAGTAAAACAATGCTATGAAAACCTGACCCAACATGAGAGGCTCAAGGAAGACTGATCTGAAAAAAAAGTGGCTTGAGCTGAGAAATGAAGGTGAAATAGAGGTAACAAGCTGAAGAATGGGAGAAGAATATTACTAGTGGAGAGAACAACAGTATTGTGAGATTCTTGTGAGCCCACTAGAAAATCAATCAATCAATCAATGTGGGATCTTCACGGACCAGGGCACGAACCTGCGTCCCCTGCATCGGCACGCGGACTCAACCACTGCGCCACCAGGGAAGCCCCAAAGCCCAGGTAATGAACCAGTTATACTCAACTTATGAATCCTGCTAAGGAAAGAGCATTATTCTATTGACTATGCCATTCTTCCCTACTTTGGGGCAAGCAACAACAAACTTTTAAATATTCACATGGAAAATCGGGGACCAGAATAAAACTGCATCGTAGGCAATCAATGCCACTGGAATGCAGGGACTGAGGAAAAGAGTAGAGTGAGGTTAAGCTGGAGACATAGATAGGAGCCAAACCACAGAAGCCCTTGAGGGCTATGTTCATTATTTTGGTCTCTATTAAAACAACAATGGTAAGTCCCTGAAGGGATGGGAGTTGGGCACAGAGAGGAGGTAACGTACTCAAAATTGTATAAAATATTTCTCTGGCTGCAATATAATAAACTGATGAAAGAGGTAGAGTGGACATGGAGAGACCAAATAGAATGACTCTGCAGGAGTTCAGGCTAGAGAAAATGGTACTGTGGACTAAAGCAGTGGCAGTAGAAAAGGAGAAAAGTGGATGGATTCACAAGATATTTGGGAGATAAATTTGACAAGATTTGTTGTGGGGTTTAGACATGTTGAAATTATGAACTCTTTGAGACAAACAAGTAGCGATATTGAATAGGCAATTGAGTGTATGTGTCAGGAGGTCAGAGGTCTGGTCTGGATGTATAAATCTGGGAACCATTAGCAAATTGATGAAAACTGAGCCATGGATATGGAAAATACTGTCTAGAGAGAGAATATGTGATAAACACAAAGATGTGTGTTTGTGATGCTTCAGCATCTGCCTCAGCTGAGAGAATCTCTTCACTGGACCTCATGCCTTTTCTGGGTACCTCATTTCTGGTAACTGAGTAAGGCAGGAGTATGAGGCTCAGCCACATTAGTCCAATGGTGGATGCATCCATGATTCAAAATGTCCAGCTTCCCTGGTGGCGCACTGGTTGAGAGTCCACCTGCCGATGCAGGGGACACAGGTTTGTGCCCCGGTCAGGGAAGATCCCACATGCCACGGAGCGGCTGGGCCCGTGAGCCATGGCCGCTGAGCCTGTGCGTCCGGAGCCTGTGCTCCACAACAGGACAGGCCACAACAGTGAGAGGCCCACGTTCCACAAAAAAAAAAAAAAAAAAAAAAAAAAAAAAAAAGCCCTCCCCTCCACTCTCAGGTTGGCCAAAGCTTTGTTAGGATGGTGTCAAAGTTCAACTGCTTTCTCACATCTTAACCTTCCTTCCCCAGGTGTTGATTCATAATGAACGTCTTGTACCCTAAACTCTATCATGACAACATCTGATCTAGCGGACCCAACCAATAAAAGTACAAAATGAAAAGGGGAAAATGCTTAGAACTAACTAATAAGAGAAGGTTAAATCTGCAAAGTAACAGAGAAGGAAATGCTAGAAAGTAAGATGGAAAACCTTGATAACATGGGGTCCCGGGAACCAAAATAAACATGTTTCAAGAAACAAATAGTGTGGACTTCCCTGGTGGCGCAGTGGTTAAGAATCTGCCTGCCAACGCAGGGGACACAGGTTCGAGCCCTGGTCCAGGAGGATCCCACATGCCACAGAGCAACTGAGCCCATGCGCCACAGCTACTGAAGCCCACGCACTTAGAGCCACAACAAGAGAAGCCACCGCAATGAGAAGCCCATGCACCACAATGAAGAGTAGCTCCTGCTCACCACAACTAGAGAAAACCCGCATGCAGCAACGAAGACCCAATGCAGCCAAAAACTAATTAATTAATTTAAAAAAAAAGAGTGAGTTAGAGATGAGAAAATGAACTCACCAAATAATGAAAACTCTTTAGATTTAAAGAAATGGAAAAGATTGAAAGGAGCTGGAGAGGGAACACAGGAGTCAAGAAAAGGTTGTTGCTTTTAAGATGGAAAATGCATGAACAGGTTTAAATGGAAATGGAAATAATTCAGTTGAGAAGGATATGCTGAATAAATAGCAGAGTGGAGCTGGAGAGGAGGAATTGATAATGTGAGATTTCTGATAAGGCGTGAAGGGATGAGATTCAGAACACAGGTGAAGAGATTGGCCCTAAATGATCAGAAGACTAGATCCTATACTAACACAGGAGGGGAAGAGAAGGACGTGGGTAGAGATGGAACTGTATGAATTTGGTAGCAGGAAGCTGAGGGAGTTCCCATCTGATGCCTTCTATTTTCTTCAGGAAGTAGGAGGTGAAGTCATCTGCCGAGAATGAGGGGGAGTTAAGAATATTTAAAGTTTGACTAGAATGTAGAATGTTTAAAACAATTTTTGAAAATACAGGGAGAGAACCTACCAGGGAAACATGGAAGAATTGGCAGACTTAAAGAATCCAGTGTGTTGGAACCAGGCTGTCTGATAAGTGACTTTTTGGCAGTGCCAGGCTGTTCTGTTGTAGGTATAGAGAACGCACATAGATGCAGTCATCTAGAGTTGGGTTTTTGTCAGATAAATGTAAAAAATCAATGTTTAAGAGACGAAGGCACAAGGTAGTTAACAGTATTGGTGAGGGTGTCATTCAAATAAAGGACTGTGGGATCTAAATTGAACAATGATGGTGAAAAAATGAAAAAAGATAAGAAGGTGGGAGCTGATGGACTGGGAGAAAGTAAAGGGGCTACCACATTAGAGCAATACTTCTCAGATCTGAGGATCTTGTTAATATGCAGAATATGATTCAAGTCTGGAGGGGGGACCTGAGATTCAGCATTTCTAATGAGTTCCAAGTTAATGTGATACTGCTAGTCTAAGGACCAGACTTTGAGTAGCAAGGCATTAGAAGTTCAAAGGGATCAAAAGTAGTTTTGAATTCGAGAATATGAGAGAGAAAGAGAGAATGAATCACAAGAAAGCAGAAGCAATGGGAAAAAAGCAGTGGACAATGTATCAGAAAAAGAAAGAAGCAGAAACCAAGGAGAGCTGAGGCATTAAAACTTGAGAGGGCCAATGGATGCCCACTTCTGTGCGTGGGCAAATGACAAGGTTACCGAAGATGCCATTAGATCACTAGAGCTGCAGTAGCTGAGCACCGAACAATGAAGAATGAGATTCCATGGAGGACACTCTGTACAGCTGCTAAGGAGGCTCCCTGTATTGCTGTTCATCTCCTCACATCTTTCCACAATATCCCCACTCACATCATGTTGCCTAAATGACTCTGTCTTGGCCACCTGAGCAAATCTAACTAAAGGAGATGCATTGCTGTCCTGGTCAGCTAGGTTGTAGTTCAGTGTGGGAAGGATACCCACACTATTACTAGGAAAGCAAAAAGGCAAGACTGGTCTTTAAAAGCAACTATTTGAATTAGAATTTTAAGATGAAATTCCTAGAGTCCCAAAAGATAGGGTAGGTGATTAAAAAGAAAAAAATTGGAGTGTTTTGGAGTTAAACATATGTGAACAGTTAGGGAAGGGAAAAAGAAACTGTTAGAACTTCTAGAAAGAAAGATCCTACTCTGACTTAAGAGAAGACTTTTAAATCTACAGGGTTCAAATGAGATTATCTAACCTTAGGCTCAGGTGATATAGATGGGTCCACAAAATCCATTTTTCTATTCCTGCCTATGAATCAACTGTTCCCAAGAAATTGTAACTTGCCTTCTAAATAGTTCCTGAGTAAGCAGCTAAAGATTCCCTCAAATGCTGAGTGGAATCAACCACCTGGGCTTGTATTCAAACAACAATAAAATAATAAAAATGACAAATGAAAATAATATTTGTCATTCAAAGTGAATTGATCCAACTCAAGCTTAGGAGAAAAAACAAGGTCAGATTAAACAAATACTGATAATATTTCATTTTATTGTTAAAATGTGTACTTAATGTCTGATTTTCTTTAAATCTTGTTCTGTGTAAAGACTCTTACCTTGGAAATGTGGTGATTAGATACTAGCAAATGTTTGTTCTGAAGACAGAGTTCTAACTTTTATGGAAGGGAAACAACAACTGAACAGATAAACATGCTACAACCATAACTTCAAACCATACTTCAAAAATTAAACTCTCTAGACCACAAGCAAGCCCCCTTACATAGGCACAGGTAAGTAATAAGTATATATAATAAGCAGCAATGTCATAAGTTTTCTGGAGGAGTATTTAGGAAGTAGCGAGCAGCACTGTGTTAACTGCCCTTGCAAACCTGAAATCTCTAATGAGATGACAAATGGCACAAACATAAGAGGATTTATTTGCTATTCAACATTAGCTTAATTGCATCAACCTGAATAAATGAGAAATATAGTCATTTCTGGCACCATGACCCACTGGTAAACATGGGAAGCAATAGGTTTTTCTGAAACTCTACAAATCACATAAGCTAGGCAAATGCCCACTCCCTGGTTAGTCTTGTACACCTGTACATTTTTGGACAGAAGTCACTATTTAATATAAACCAGAAATTTATTCCTCAATAAGTATAACAATACTTGAAACTGGCCACAGATGATTCTGGGAAGAATATCTGTGGTAGCTGGGCAAAAAGAAGCTGATTACCTAGATTCTTGCATACATGAAAAATTTGATTGTTGTAACTAGTCAGCCCAATTTAGGAAGAAAAGCTTGTCAATATCATCAAGTGAGTTAGTTCTTTGTTAAATTAGAGAGACCTTACCTTGGCAGAAGACTAGACACGTGATATTCTCAGTGCTGCGTTAGTCATTGTGTAATGGCATCACTCATTTCCAGGGGATTCACTGATATAAAGTTTAATCCAAAAGAAAAAAAAAATTATGGGCAAAAGTCTACCCTAAAATGAAAAAACTGCAGGTTTAGTAGGTTTGGGGCACGAAGATATAGAAGAAAAAACTTACTGGCTCTCTCTCTTGCTCCATTTCTTACATACGATTCAAAATAATGCTTTTTGTTTGGTGGCTTTTGCTTTTTAACCTCTTAATAAATTACCTGATGCTTTAGCTCATCATGTACTCAAAACAGGGATCATAAATCAAAATACCTACAGGGGTTAGGCAGATAAAGCAAAGGAGTTAGGTCAGGTTTCTGTCAAGTTTCAGAAAATATGCAGTGGTGAGAACTTGGCAACTTGTACAGTACATGACCCATTGAAGGGTCTTAGTATTTACTTACCTCCACTCAGTTGTCACATGCAGAAATGCGGGCTGACTGTTGCCAGATGTTCCAAGTTTTCAAGATAAACTGTAAATCTGAATTTTTATGTGCTGTCTCCTGGATATTAAATTTGGCAACAATTCAAACATTGTTTGGAAATGCATGCGGACTTCTGAGATGGTTTAGTGAGTTCATAAATTACCACGCCCTCTTTGTTCCAAACCCTCAGCCATGATTGGAAATGTATAAAAAGGTAAAAGCATTAAGATGTTAGCCAGGTGCAAAATCAAGATAAATATCTCCACAGGCCAGGAACAGAACAGGAAGGCCATGCGGTGAGCAAGACTCAGGCAGATAAGCAGCCAGAGCCACGCACCCTGCCTGAAGCTGCAGCTGGGTGGGAAATACCATGCAGGTATAGGATGCTTAAAAAACAACTCACTTGCTGCTAGGGGCTGTGGTTTATTAGGAAGTATTGGATCTGAGAAAGGAGGAGAAACAAGACACAGTCTTAAGACCAGAAACTGATTCAAAGACCCCCTAGCTCCATAACTATATTTGTACTATCCCCAATACGACTATGGACCAGGAGCCCCAGAACAAAACAACTTTAGAGACTTTATCCATTTTGACTACCAAACCAATATGATAATGCCCTAATCACACAAGCTTTTTCATTAATATACTCAATTATTTACTCAACAACTATTTATTGAGCAGCACGACATGCCAGGCAGTATTCTCGATGCTGGAGAAAAAGGAATGAACAAAACAAAGTCCCGGCATAGTCTAACTGCAGGGGAAGGGGCGGTGTGGGAAACCGATCGCAAATACAGAGAAGAATATATAATATGTCAGACGGTAAAAGTATTGTACTATGAAGAAAAAGTAAACTAATGTAAGGAGGAAAAAGAGCACCAAAGTGGAAAGAAGTTCCTTTATAGAGAGTGCCGGAGAAGAACCAGTGAGGAGGTGATATCTGATGGAGTCAGCCATATAGATATGCAGGGGACAAGTGTCCAAGGCAGATGGCACAAGAAGTTCTAAGGCTTTAAGGCAGGAGCACATGTTCAAAGAACAGCAAGGAAACTAGTGGGACCAGAGTGGAGTGAGCCAAGAAGAGAGGTGAAAGCAAAGGCTGGAACTGGAGCAGAAGCCCAGTGAGATCACACAGAGCCTTCTATACCGTTTAAGTTCTTTGGCTTTTCCTCCCTAGTGACATGAGAGGCCACTGGAGGATTCTGAGGAGATGGGTGATATAATGCGACTTATATATTGAAAGATCAGTACAACAGCCTTGTTGAGAAAAGACTGGAGTGGAATGTGAAATGAGGCAAGGAAACAAATTAGAAACCTATTCGAGTAATCCAGGCCAGAGATGATGATGGCTCAGACCAAGGTGAAAGCAGTGGAGCTGGTGATCAGTGGTTGAAATATGAATATATGTTGAATAGAGATAAGAGGACTGCTGTTAGATGGAATGGGGAGTGTAAAAGAAAGACGAAAGTCAAAAATGACTCCAGGGCCTCCCTGGTGGCGCAGTGGTTGAGAGTCCGCCTGCCGATGCAGGGGATACGGGTTCGTGCCCCGGTCTGGGAGGATCCCATATGCCGCGGAGCGGCTGGGCCCGTGAGCCATGGCCGCTGGGCCTGCGCATCCGGAGCCTGTGCTCCGCAACGGGAGAGGCCACAACAGTGAGAGGCCCGTGTACCGCAAAAAAAAAAAAAAAAAAATGACTCCAGATCTTTTGGCCTCCTGGAAGCCAGCTGGAAGAATGATATTGCCATTTACTGAAACTGGGAAGTATGTGGAGAGGTTATGTTTGAGGTTGGCAGTTAGGTGAGAACAGAGCTGGAGCTTTGGGACGTGTTAAGTCTGTGGTATAAAGAAGATATCCAAGTGGAAATTTCAAGTAGGAATCCCAAGTGAGAGGTGCAGGCTACAGATAGAAATTTAGGAGTCGTCAGAGGAATCATGAAATTTGTATCCATGAGACTAGATGAGATCAGTGAAGGAGAGCATGTAGATTTATCCATCAGTCCATGCAGCACACTCCAGCCATACAGTTTGAGAAGAGTGTCACAAAGGGTCTATTTTAATGGCATGGCAGATTTTAGGGTAAAGAACAAGGTATAATGCACTACCCTAATAGCAAAAAGCCTAAAGGGGTAAAGGGAGGGAGGAGTTACCGGGAACACAGAGGAGGCGGCTGAAGGGAAAGGGCCCCCTGACAAGAGCTGTAACCTTTAGTCAAGGGAGGTTAACACAGCAGTTAGGAGGATAGAGGAATAAATACCCCAACTCCACTCTCTTCCCAACCTCCAAGAGGAAGACAAGGGCCTGGGAATCTGCTGATACAGTGTACTCAGATCACCTCTTAGGGCACAAATCAAAGAAGAGGAGAAGGCAAATGTGGAGAGGCAAATGAAAGATATTCAGCACCACAGACAAAGAAGAGACCCAAGAACTGAGTCCTGAAGAATTCCCATTTGAGAGATCGAACAGATGAGTGTGGTAGGCATAATTGTAAAATAGCCCTTATGATTTCTTCCCCTTGGTGTTCATGCCCTGCGTAATTCCCACTCCTTGAGTGTGGGACAAGACCTGTGACATATTTCTAGCCAATAGAATATGGCCACAGTCAAGGTATCTGAGATGTAATTAAGATCCCAAATCAATTTCTTCTGAGTTAATCAAAAGGGAGATCATCTGGTGGGTTTGACTTAATCAGATGAAAAGACATAAGGTGAAGGTGGCTGGGCTCTCCCTGAGGTCAGAGATTCTCCTTATGGTCTTGATGAAGTAAGCAGCCATGTTGGAGGTGCCCATACAGCAAGGAATTGTGGATGGTCTTCCAGCACCTGAGCATGCTCTTCAGCTGACAACCAGCAAAAAGCCATGATCTTCAATCATATAGCCAAGAAAGTGGCATCCCAGAAGTAAACTGAAGAAAATATTTCAGGAGAGTAATCCATTGTAAAAAATGCTTCTGAGAGTTCATGTAAGATGATAACAGAGAGCTGATCATTAGAATTTAACAACATGGAGTTAACTGGTAGCTTTAGCACAGAAGTGAGAACAAAAGCCTGATTGAAATGGTTCCAAGAGAGGATCGGGGGGGAAAGAAGTGAGCTGGTGACCATAAGTAAATTTTTCAATAAGTTTTGCTATTATGAGAAGCGAAGAAACATGGCAGTAGCTAGAGAAGACTGTGGAGTCAAGAAGAGGTGCTTTCACAATAAGACCTGTTGTATCACTTTTGAATACTCACTTGGTATTATCAAATAAAAAGAAAAAATTATTGATGTAGGGAAGAGAGGGAGACTTTGCTAGAATTATGTCCTTAAATAGGCAAGAAGGGATAGGAATTAATGCAAAACTGGAATTAGACTTGGAGAGAAATAAGGACTGTATACAAAACAATGAGAGGAGTCAGATTATTTGGGTTCAGATACGAAAACTAAAGATAGTGTGAGAACAGAAAAGAACAATCTCACTCATAAACATATATGCAAATATTCTAAATTAAATACTAGAAAGTTAAATCCAACCATGTATCTTTCAAACATTTTTGAGGAGATGTAATTCATATATCATAAAATTCACAATTTTAAGTGTACAATTTAGTTGGTTTTAATATATTCACAAAGTTGTGCAACCTCTACAACTTCTAGAACATTTTCATCACCCCAATAAGAAATCCCATATTATAAGCAGTCACTCCCAGCCCCTACTCCCAGCCCCTGGAAACCACTGATCTTCTTTCTATCTCTATGAATTTGCCTATTCTGGACATTTGCTATTATCCTTATGTGATTGTCTTCTCTCATTTAACATAATGTTTTCAAGGTTCATCCATTGCTACTGATACTTGATGCAGCAAGTATCTTTTCCTCTGCTGAATAATATTCTGTTATATGGTTATGCCACATTTGTTTACCCATTCCTCAGCTGATGAACATTTGGTTTGTTTCCACTTTGGGGCTATTATGAGTAATACTACTATGAACATTTATGAGTGAATTTTTGGGTGGACATATGTTTTCAATGTCTATATACCTAGGAGTAAAATTGTTGAATCATATAGTAACTCTTATATATAACTTTTTGAGGACCAGCCAAACTCTTTTGCAAAGAGGCTGCACCATTTTACTTTCCCACCAGAAATGTGCAAGTGTTCAAGTTTCTCTGCATTCTCATCAACACTTATTATTGCTCATCTTTTCTATTATAGCCACCCTAGTGCATGTGAAGTGGTATTTCATTGTGGTTTGAATTGTATTTCTCTAATGACTAGTGATTTTTATCATCTTTCCATATGCTTTTTGGCCATTTATATCTCCTTCAGAGAAATGTCTATTCAAATCTTATGCCCATTTTTTAATTGGGTCATCTGTCTCTTTATTGTTGCTTTGTAAGTGTTCTCTTTTTTTTAATATTTATTTATTTGGTTGCACTGGGTCTTCACTGTGGCAGGTGGGCTCCTTAGTTGCAGCAGGTGGGCTCCTTTTAGTTGCAGCTCAAGGGCTCCTTAGTTGCAGCTCACCAGCTCCTTAGTTACGGCATGTGGACTCCTTAGTTGTGGCATGTGGGCTCCTTAGTTGTGGCATGCGAACTCAGTTGCATCATGCACATGGGATCTAGTTCCCTGACCAGGGATTGAACCCGGGCTCCCTGCATTGGGAGTGTGGAGTCTTAACCACTGTGCCACCAGGGAATTCCCTATAAGCGTTCTTTATGTATTCTGAATACTAATCCCTTATTAGAAATATAATTTACAAATATCTTCTTCCATTCTGTGGTTTATCTTATCACTTTCTCAAAAATGTCTTTTAAAACTCAAAAGTTTTTAAGTTGATGCATTCCATTTTTTCTTTCATTGCTTATGTTTTGGTGTCATGTCTAAGAAACCATTACCTAATTCAAGGTCACAAGATTTATTTCTATGTTTTATTCTATGGGTTTTATCATTTTAGCTCTTATATGTAGATCACTGACTCATTTTTAATTTTTGTATATGTTGTAAGGTAGGGTTCCAATGTCGTTCTTTTTTTTTTTTTTTTTTTTTTTTTTTTGCGGTATGCGGGCCTCTCACTGTTGTGGCCTCTCCCATTGCGGAGCACAGGCTCTGGACGCGGACGTGCAGGCTCAGCGGCCATGGCTTACGGGCCCAGCCGCTCCGCGGCTGGCATGTGGGATCTTCCCGGGCCGGGACACGAACCCGTGTCCCCTGCATCGGCAGGCGGACTCTCAACCACTGCGCCACCAGGGAAGCCCCAATGTCGTTCTTTTACATGTAGATATCCACTTGTCACAGCAGCATCTGTTGAAAACACCATTCTTTCTTTATTGAGTTGCCTTGACACCCTTGTCAAAAATCAATTGATCCTAAATGGAAGGATTTATATCTATATTCTCAATTCTATTCCATTGATCTATATGTCTATCCTTATGCCAGTACCACACTGCCTTGAGTACTACAGTTTTGTAGTAAATTTTGAAATCAGGAAATGTGAGTCTCCAACTTTGTTCTTTTTCAAGATTGGCTTGGCTAGTCTGGGACCCTTATATTTATGCATAATTTTAGGATTAGTTTGTCAATTTCTTTTTTTTCAAAAGCAGCTGGAATTTTGATAGGGATTGTATTGAATCTGTGGATCAGATTTTGGGAGTATTTCCATCTTAGTAACTCCTCCAATCCTTGAGCAAAAGAAAACTTTTCATTTACTTAGATATTCCTTAGTTTCTTTCAAAAATCCTTTATAGTATTCAGTGTACAAGTATTGAACTTCTTTTGTAAACTTTATTCCTAATTGTTTTATTCTTTTTGATGCTATTGTAAATGGAATTATTTTCTTAATTTCCTTTTTAATTGTTCATTGCTGGGTATATAGAAATACAATTGATTTTTGTATATTGATCTTATACCCTGAAACCTTGCTGAACTCACTTATTAGCTCTAATAGGTTTTTTTCTTAGTGTGAATTCCTTAGGATTTCTGTATATAATATCATCATCTGCAGGTATAATTTTACCTCTTCCTTTCCAATCTAGATGCCTTTTATTTCTTTTGCCTAATTGCTCTGACTAGAACCTCCAGTACAGTATTGAATAGAAGTGAACCATGTATTTTTTTAATTAACTAATTAATTTTATTGAAGCATAGTTGATTTATAATGTGTTAGTTTTAGGTGTACAGCAAAGTGATTCAGTTATACATATATATATATATTTTTCAGATTCTTTTCCCTTATAGTTTATTACAAAATACTGAGAATAGTTCCCTGTGTTATACAGTAGGTCTTTATTGGTTATCTATTTTATATATAGTAGTGTGTACATGTTAATCCCAAACTCCTAATTTATCCCTCCCCCACTTTCCCCTTTGGTAACCATAAGTTTGTCTTCTATGTCTGTGGGTCTTTTTCTGTTTTGTAGGAACTCATGTTCATTTGTATATTTTTTTTTTAGATTCCACATATAAGCGACATTATATATTTATCTTTGGCTTACTTCACTTAGTATGATAATCTCTAGGTCCATGCATGTTGCTGCAAATGGCATTATTTCATTCTTTCTTATGGCTGAGTAATATTCCATTGTAAAAAATTGCCACATCTTCTTTATCTATTCATCTGTTGATGGACATTTAGGTTGCTTCCATGTCTTGGAATTGTAAACAGTGTTGCAATGCACACTGGGGTGCATGTATCTTTTCAAATTATGGTTTTCTGCAGATAGATGCCATGAGTGGTATTGCTGGATCATATGGTAGCTCTATTTTTAGCTTTTTAAGGAACCTCCATACTGTTTTCCATAGTGGCTATACCAATTTACATGCCTTTTAAAATTCACAATCAAATATGATTTATCTCAGGAACTTAAAGGCCATTATAATTAATAATATAAATTAAAGTAATATATTGAATGAGAAATTTCAAATGATCAATTCAGTATATTTATATAAGGAACACAGTATCATGCTTGCTATGTGCCAGATGGTTGTAAGCACTTAACAAGTATTAACTCATTGAATCTTTACAATAACCCTATGATTAGGTGCCATCATCCCCCCTATTACACGTGAGGAAATCAAGCCAGAGTTAATTTCTCCAGTATAACACAGCAGTAAGTAACATAGCTAGAACTTAAACCCAGGCAGATTGGTCCAGAGCCCTATCTCGTAACCACCTGGAATGCTGACTCACACATACATTTATTCATCAAGTAGCTTAATGATGAAATTTGAGAAGCATTCTTTTAAATGTCAGGAAAAAGATAGGGATGCCAGCTATCACTGCTTCTACTGAACACTTTAGTGTAAGTTCTAATAAATGCAAGTCAATAAAATTTTTTGGCATAATAATTGGAAAGGAAGAGACGTGTCATTATTTGTGGAAAATATGGTTGTCTACACAGAAAATTCAATAGACTCTATATTCACCCATTACAATTTTTAAAAGCCAGCAGATTTATGAATAAAAGAGTAACCTACAAAAGTTGATGACATGTTCCTAAGCACCAGTAATAATCCATTAGATAATATAACAAAAAATATTCCATTCAAAACAAATACTGTAAGATTTCTAAGAATAGATCTAACAAAAGTTAAACAAGTAGGGGAGTGAAGTGTTTGAGAAAAGAAAACAATGTAACCTCATGTGACTATAGTATAGGGTTTCTGCAGGGGGCGTTCAGAAAGGGAACTTAGCCAGATTAAAAGAGGCTTCGATATACACTCCATAGAAAAATTTCTGAGCAAGGAAGTGGCAAAATTAATGTAATAATTAGGGATATTTAAACTGACACCAGTTAAATGGAATCCATTGGTCTAAGCAGCCCAGAAAATGTGGTGCTGCTATTCATTTGTAACCACCTCCTCATGTGGAGATTTTTACAGTCAGACCATTCTCAGTGAAGAGCAATATACTGCCACTGGCCAAAATAAAAGGAAAACCAGTGCTTTGATTATGTTTTTCCTGCACAGTAAAGTTGAAAAGCAGAAAAGACTGCTGCAGTACTGCTTGTCAGACAAACTCTGTTTGGCCCTCATATTTGCAATATGAGGTCAAATGATGGAATCTTGAGTCATCCAGTGGCCTGCTTAATGATCAGGACTTCTAGCTAATGACTAATTTTGGCTTTTAGGAAAAAAGACTAAAAATATTACTGTGATCATGGGCAGAATTTACTTATTAAAAAAAATGAGACTTCAGTTTGGTTTCATAAAATTGTAATGAAACCATGGTAATAAAATACAATAACTCTAACGGTTAAACCACAGAGTAAAAAGATTTTAACAACTAATTCTGATGTTAGTTTGGCACTATATAGAGGGTCTAAGTCCCCAACTGACCTATTTTTGCTAATCCTAAATGAATATATTCAGGCCCTTATCTTTTCTGACTTCTCTGTAACAATTTTCATTCACCAAATAGTTACTGGGCACCTGCTCTGTATCAGGCACAATGCTAAGTCCAGGGAATTGAGCCAAGAACGAAGTAGATGCAGCACCTGCCATCTCAAGGTTTACATTCCTGCCTAAGTCCACATTGCTGCACACTCCTCCTGGGCTTCCAGTAAACCACTCTCCAGAGTTTTTGCCTGCCTCTCTCACCCCTGTCTCCTTTGCTGGCTCCTTTTTTTTTTTTTTTGCTTTTCTCCTAATATCGGTTCCCCTCAACCCTGGGCTTTCTTCTCTCCCAATATTCTCCCAGAATAATCTCACATACTCTCATTCTTCTATTTCATTTATTCTTAAAAATTATATAGATATGGATTACTATAAATATGGATTTCATATATGAATTAATATACATGTGTGTGTATTACTATGTGTCAAACACTGTTCTAAGCATTTTGCAAATATCAACACATGTTCTCCTCATAACAACCACTTGAGGTAAATACTATTATTTTATCCATTTTCCAGATGAGGATGCCAACACACAAACTGATTAAGAAAGTGGCAGACAGTCAGGATGTCCATCATTAAAAAGTCTACAAATAACAAATGCCAGAGAGGGTGTGGAGAAAAGGGAACCCTCCTACACTGTTGGTGGGAATATAAGTTGGTGCAGCCACTATGGAATACGGTATGGAGGTTCCTCAGAAAACTAAAAATAGAATTACCATATGATCCAGCAATCACATTCCTGGGCATATATCCAGACAAAACTATAATTCAAAAATATACATGCAGGCTTCCCTGGTGGCGCAGTGGTTGAGAGTCCGCCTGCCGATGCAGGGGATGCAGGTTTGTGCCCCGGTCCGGGAAGATCCCACATGCTGCGGAGCGGCTAGGCCAGTGAGCCATGGCCGCTGAGCCTGCGCGTCCGGAGCCTGTGCTCCACAATGGGAGAGGCCACAACAGTGAGAGGCCCGCGTACCGAAAAAAAAAAAAAAAAAAATACATGCACCCCTGTGTTCATAGCAGCACTATTCACAGTAGCCAAGACATGGAAACAACCTAAATGTCCATCAACAGATGAATGGATAAGGAAGATGTGGTACATATATACAGTGGAATACTCCTCAGCCATAAAAAGAAGAACAAAATAATGCCATTTGCAGCAAAATGGATGCAACTAGAGATCATCGTACTAAGTGAAGTCAGAAAGACAAAGACAAATACCATATGATATCACTTATATGTGGAACCTAAAACATGGCACAAATGAACTTATCTATGAAACAGAAACAAAATCAGAGACATAGAGAATAGACTGGTAGTTGCCAAGGGGTAGGGGGGTGGGAGATGGTAGTAGTGGGAGTTTGGGATTAGCAGATGCAAACTGGTATATATAGAATGGATAAACAACAAGGTCCTTCTGTATAGCACAGGGAACTATATTCAATATCCTGTGATAAACCATAATGGAAAAGAACATGAAAAAGAATGTGTGTGTATATCTATATCTATATCTATATCTATATATAGATATATATGTATAACTGAGTCACTTTGCTGTACAGCAGTAATTAACACAACATTGTAATTCAACTATACTTCAATAAAAAATAAATTAAAAAAAAAAGAAAGGGGCAGAACTAGAATTTAAAATAAGGAAGCCTATTCAGCGGTCCCCAACATTTCTGGCACCAGGGACCGGTTTCAGGGAAGACAATTTTTCCACGGACCTGGGGTGGGGGGGGAAGGATGGTTCAGGCGTTCAGGTATTAATGCTAGAGATGGCGAGCTGCAGATGAAGCTTCCCTTGCTTGCCTGCCGCTCACCTCCTGCTGTGCGGCCAGGTTCCTAACAGGCCACGGACTGGTACCGGTCCACAGCCCAGGGGTTGAGGACCCCTGCCTTAAACCACTATGCTATGCAGTCCAATGACTTCAACCTATGTGTGGACACCTCCATTATATAGATCATTAAATCTGACTTTCTATACTCAGACTCGTATTTTCTAAAGGCTACCATAAATCTGTACCTGAGCTATCCACAGACAACTTAGAATCAGTGTGCTCCATTTCTCAAACTGCTTTTCTTTCATGCTCTACATTCTGTGTTCAAGTCCCCTTCAATTTCCTCTTGTAACAGCTACAGGTCTCCCTACCTCAGCAGTTCCCACAGATGATCCAAGATCATTTGAGAGGTTTGGAGACCTTTTCCAGGGATCCACAAGGTCAAAATTATCTTCATGATACTACTAAGATGTTATCTGCCATTTTCACTGTGTTGACACTTGCACTAATGTTGCAAAAAACAATGGTGTACACCTGCTGGCAACTTAGCATGAATAAGTCAGTGGCAGCAAACTACACTAGAATATTATTGCATTTTTCACCACCATGATTTAAGAATATCTTTGATGAAGCAGTAAAAATTACTGATTTTTCAAAATCTTAACTCTTAGGTACGCACCTTTTAAATATTCTGTGGGATGAAATTAAAAGTTCACATGGGGCTTCCCTGGTGGCGCAGTGGTTGAGAGTCTGCCTGCCGATGCAGGGGACACAGGTTCGTGCCCCGGTCCGGGAAGATCCCACATGCCGCGGAGCGGCTGGGCCCGTGAGCCATGGCCGCTGAGCCTGCGCGTCCGGAGCCTGTGCTCCGCAACGGGAGAGGCCACAACAGTGAGAGGCCCGCGTACCACAAAAAAATAAATAAATAAATAAAAATTAAAAATAAATAAATAAATAAAAGTACACATAAAGCACTTCTGACATATTGAAACAATGCTTGTCTCAAAGAAAAGCAATTATGTGAATGCTTGAGTTTCAAGTTGAATTTTTAAAACACGTTTTTCATGAATATTAGAAAAGCATAAAATTCATCTTAATTAGGATATTAGGAAAATCCAAATTTTGGAAAACTTATATCTGATTCTTTGAGCCTCATTGTTTCCCAATATTTAAAGATTTTTATCTTGTGGTCAATAATGATATTAACAAGTGTAATCTTTTATATTGTTTATGGAAATGTGTCAATATTTGGGAGGCTGACATAACCTAGGAAACCAATATTTTTCAAAAGGTCAATATGTCACAAAATCATACATGGGTAAAAGATTCATTCAAGATGCAAGATAACTGTAATGCAACATAGTAACAAATATTGATTCAGATTCTACATTGCAAATAAGCTCTATGAAACTACTATTTATTGAGTTCTGAGTTGTTATCAAAGAATATCAGGCATCCTAAGCTTGGAGTTCCTCAGCTATGACACAAGCCCACTGCATGAAGAGCACCCACCTGGGCTCCTCTGCAGTCCCCACCCCCACCCCACTCTGGGGATTTAGGGAGTAAGAATAATGGATGCAAACATGAGGCTCACACTGCTTGCTGTTCTATGAGTAATAACCCAGGAATTTCAAGTCTTCTGCCAGCATCCACGAAACTGTGGCAGGCTAATTTGTTAGCTTCTAAGTGAGGTAAAATCTCAGACTGTTCACAGTTCTTGAGGAACAATGAGTGAGGAGAAAGTCTTAAACTAGGTGAAGTGATGGTGTGAGGCATGCCTGGGGAATAGATTAAAATGGTTAGGATAGAGATAGTCTAAGGAGGACCACTATTACAGGTATAGGCAGCAACTGAGAGTGTTTACCATGAGTAAAACATGACAAAAGTGTTACTTCAATAAAAGTAATCTGACTATGGTATGCCAATGGCCAATGCAGAGCTGGAACTAGACCCAAACAGTAACAGCCACAGTAATTAACATTTACTGAATGCTTAGTGGTGAAGAAGGCATTATAATACGAATTCTATTTAATTCGCTTTACAACCGAATAAGGTCATTACAATAAATATTAACTTACATAGTGCTCACTAAGTGAACAGCTTTAAATACATAAACTAACTCAACATGCATAACAACCTTATAAGATGATACTACTGTTACTACCACTTCACAAACAAGGAACCAAGACATCCAAAGATTAAGTAACTTGCCCAAGGTCATGACAAACCACAAACAAGTAAATGGTGGAGGTAGGATTTGACCCTAGGAAGGCTTTCTCCCAGGAACTACGCTCTTAACCATTATTCTATACTTCCTCTTTGGTAAGGCATATACAATCATTATACCCATTTTACAGCTATGTAAAGAAGTATAGCAAAATTGTCACCTACCCAAAGCAATAAAGCTAGTAAGAGGTGAAACCAGGAGTACTCTGCTAATTACAAAACTACGGAGACTATGTTGTCAGTTATATAAATTTCAATTTGCAGACTTATTTTGGTTCTTTTCAACTAACCCTTTTCTATTTTTTTTTTTTTTTTGGTTTGGTGCATTTATGTATTGTAATACGATTACTACTGTAGTGTTAGCTAACGCCTTTATCATGTCACGTAATTATCATTTCTTTTTTGTATTAAGAACAGTTAAAATCTAGTCTCTTAGCAACTTTGAAGTTTATAATACAGTACTGATGACTATAATCACTATGTTGTGCACTAGGTCTCCAGGACTTATTTATCCACTAGTTGCAAGTTTATACCCTTGAACATCTCCCCATTTCCCCAACCCCTAGCCCCCGCTAAACTCCATTCTGCTCTCTGTCTTTACAAATTCAGTTTTTTTTAGATTCCACATATCAGTGACTCTGGGATAGTACTTAAAACATTCCAGGTTTTTTTAATGTTTATATTATCCTCTTACCAGAGCCAGTTTTTAAACTTAAAATAGTATCTATTATTTTTTAAGCACTTGGTTTCATGTTTTTATACATGTTCGCTATTTCAACAAAGTTAGCGTTTACACACACACACAGTTAAGATGATTGAAGAAGCTGAGGTCTAGAGAGATTAAGCAGTGTACCCAAGTTCATGACCCTTATATGTTGTGTAGCCAGAGTTCCCATCCATGTCTGTCTGACTTCCAAGCCTACCTTAAGGCACTATTTGGCTAAAAAAAAAATATCACATCCTAACTGGATCCCTAGCTATTACACCGTTAATGTTTCCTTTGTAAGACATTAGGGTACATTCAGTCCAAGCAGAAATGTTCACCTCCTAACAATGTGACACTTTCCCCTCCACACATCCAGCACGGAATTTCCAAACATTCATAATCACCTTCATGTTAAGCTACTTGTTTAGAGACGTCCTCATCTTGAACACTTTGGGCTGTCAAGAACTAGGACAAATTTGTGTACTCATGGTCCAGAGATAATTTTCTAAAGTTATTTTCAGGAACAAAATCATCACAAAGATGCTGGACGGTAATGAGAAAAACTCTTTTTTGAAATTTTGTTTTCTCTACCAAAGAGATTTTCCTCATATATTCTAAAAACCTCATCTGGGTCAGAAATCAAACAAAGCCAGCTTCAGGAAAAGAAAAAAAAAGACCTACTAACTGTTAGACACATCACTTATGTGTCAACACCTCTCCTTCTGGAAGCCATGCCAGTACAGTCGCCAAGAAAGGCAAAAGAAAAAAAATCTTAACTGAGCCACGTGAGTCCGGCAGGGATGACTAAAGAGAATGGCCAAATGGTGTTAGTAAGCAGGTTAACTCTGGGTAAGAAGGGAGTCATGAGGCCTAACACAAAACTCTGTTTGTATTTCACAACGATGACTACGGAATCATGTGAGATAAAATACAGTGGTTACTGAAAGCAAAGACATTTCTTTCTCTTTTTTTAATTATAGGATAAATTCAGTAAATATTGTCTGAATCCAGTAAGATTATTTCACAGAAAGAAACAATTCCCTAAATTTTCCTCTGGGACTAAAAGGACCCAAGGAGCGTGGACAATGCATTTTTGGGTAATTATTTTTTCCCCCTTCTTTTGATTTCTAAAAGAAGTTGGAATGTACCAGCTGATGTCACTGACATATCTTGACACCACAGAGAGAGAGGAGATAGAAACAAAAGACAGGGAAATAAATTAGAATTGACATTCTCTTGACTTCACCAGCTGACTGAAAAAGTATTCTTCCTAACAAATTGGAGACAATTCACAGCCTAACTGTAACAGAAGGAAAGCCCTGTGATAGCTTGAAGAAATGTACAAATAGCAATATATGTGTGATGGTTTTGATATTGAATCCTTAAATACTCTTGTTTATCTGAATATTCAAGGGCATAAAATAACATGTTGTCTGTATGCTGTGTATAAACATACATACTCTAATAACTTTAACAATAACTTTATGCTTTTTGGAAGGAGGGAACTTATTTGTTTTATGTGTGGGTTTGGGTTTGAGATGTATGTGTGTATTTATAAAATATTCTTTAGGAGAAAAATTTTATGTATCCACACAACTGGATAAGATAATTCCAAAGTGTATATATAAAATAAACATAAAAGTACAGTTAGGATAATTCTGCAAAAAAGATATAAAGTGGAGGAAATAGCCTTATTAGATATTTAAAACATATTGTAAATCTATGATAATTAAAACAATCTTTACTGCACACAACTAGACAGATCAACGGAACACTACAAAAAGAATTAGAGTCAAATACATACCAGAACTTAGTGTATAATTAAAGTGACATCACAAATTTTGGGAAAGATGGGTTAACAAATGGTATTGGAAATCTAGGTAGTCATCTGGAAAACAAGTTTATCTGTAGCACCTTTACACAAAATAAATTTCAGGTGGATAAATTATAAAAATGTAAAAAATAGCTGTAAAAGTTGCAGAAGAAACCATTTTAGGTTTTTTTAAAATATAAACTTAGAGTTTGGGAGACTTCCTAAGTCTGATTAAAAACCTAAACACATAATACAAATAAACACAACTATAAGTAAAATTTTCTGCATAGCAAAAACTATCATGAGCACAATGAAAAGACAAATGACAGACTTGGAAAATACATTTCAACAAGTATCACAAAGGGCTGTATAAAGGGCTCACACAAGTCAAATAGCAAAGCCATCCACCCCACAGGAAAAGAAAAATAGGAAAAGAGTACAGACAGTTTATAAAAAGGAAATAAAAATGAGAGAAATGCAAATAAACTTCACACTGAAATGTCATTTTTCAAATGGGCAAAGCTCTAAAGTTTTATGCATACTCTGTTGGCAAGTATATTGGGAACAGGTACTCTCATGCATGTTGATAGGAATAGGTATTGGTAAATCCTCTTTGGAGGGAATTACAGCAATGTCTATCAAAGCTACAAGTGTGCATACTCTTTAGCCCAGCAAAGATTATCCTACAGATTTACTCACACATAGGTGTGAAATATGAAGGCATAAGAGTATACACTGCAGTTTTTAAATAGCAAACTATTGGAAACAGCTTAATATCCTGAAATAGGGGCTGGCAAAATCAACGTTGGTACTTCTATTTCATTGTGCTTACTTCATGCAACTCCAAACAACAACAAAAAAAGGCAAAACATAAGCACAGCATATTTATGATGACCCAAAATCCCGATTTCCAGGGCAGTCTGTGTTTATGCTTTTTGTCCTGGCATTCCATCCAATTAGCATCGCCTTTTACTCCCAGAAGTGTCCCTCTCTATAATGATAAATAATTTGGCCATCCTAAGTGTACTTCTGGGGAAAGAAGTGGGGTGAGTTGTGGAGCAGAGTATGAGGTTGGATGAAGGGAAAAAGAAGGAAAAGACAATTTGATGTTTCCCAGGCAACCTGGTACTACTCAATTCTTCTCCTCTTAATGCTATCTAGACCATAAGTCTCTGGAGCCAGAGAGCCTGAGTTCAAATCCTGGCTTCACTACTGACAAGCTATAGGATGTTAGTAAATTTCTTAATCTCTCTCTTTAGCTCAGTTTCCTCATCTGTAAAATAGGGGTAACTAGTAGATATCTCATAAGATTATTGCAAGGGTTAGATGAGCTAACATATATATAGCACTTAACATAGTGTCTGACACCTGCAAAGCACTACAGATGTGTTACTTTTACTGTGATTCGTAGTTTGACATAGTCAACACATAAAAGATGTAATGGCTAAAAGAAATCTAAGATCTAAATGTAAACTAGGTTCACTTGTTCAACAATTTTTCATTGAGCACTTATATTTAAGGCTCTGAGCTAAGCTCTAGGGAAATAAAATTATATAAAACACAGTAGGAAGCTAAGATGAGCTGGTATATAGCCCACATGCATAAGAAGACACTCTTTGCTTTATTATAAGATTTACTGAGTATAGATTTAACTCAATTAAATTCAGCAAAAACAAATGGTCTAGTTTCCAGTAATTAGAACTTAATAGAACTTAATAGAACTTCAAACTAGGATACAAACCTATTAATATAGACCAATTAGCTAATACCAAACAATAAATGAGGACTTAAATGTACTCTCATGGTCATGAACTAGACCTTTGGAACCAAGACATGCTTAGGTTTGAAACTGGTTCTGCCACCTTTTGTGTGTGACCTTCGGCAAGATACCTAAACTTTCTATCCATTCATTCTACATATTTAAAATGAGTAACTCTAGCGACCTACTTCAAGTATAGTTATGAGGATTAAATGTAGGGCATTTACCCAGTGTTCAGCACATAATAAATGCTTAATAAATATTTGCTAGCATCATTATTTTTATTTATCCAAATTTAAATAAACAGCAGTTATCTTTCTACCCATATTACATCTTCTCCACCTGATTTATCTCCATTTATCTCTAAGCAAATGAGACAAAAGATAAATTTGTTCTTGTTAGATATTCAATATTTTTAAAATATATTTTCAAAAAACAATAACTTGCTGATATCTCTCATAGCAGGAGTATAAACTAACTCTCCTCCAGGGAGTCACATAGCCATCTCTTTGTTAGGTTATTTCTAGATCTCCTATTTAGACAAGGCCCTCATCTAGAAGTCATAACATCTCATATAATCCTGCTCTGATAACACAGCATGAGTGACAGAGCTATAAAGACTCTCTCCTCCTGCATGAACCATGTACCTGGAGGATGTGGATTCGGTTAGTGGAAATTCACTTGTAAAAGACAACTGTGAACTATTACTTCTTTCTTCAACACACATCTTTGGCACCAAAACTTTTCAACTGTACACCATCTCCCTTCCAATTAAGTTCTAAGCCAAAAGAAAAGTTTTCCTAAGTAATCCATGTTTGTAGATATTTGATTTGTCATTTTAGAGTACTAATATTGAAAGCAATTTAAAATTATTTGAAAAGAAAAGTTGATAAGTTACTGATATAATTACTAAATTGCATCTTAGGAATTTTAATGTCATGTGTTCTAATGGGGGAAAAAAGTGTGTTTGAGAACTAAAAAGATTAACTAAGAACTGAACTCAGAGGCAGGTATTTTTAGGAATCTTTGATAGTGTTTTAACATCAGTTAGCTTAAGAAACAAAGTAAAATGTTTGTTTCTCATGGTTGCTAGGCTACATGTTGGGTTTGATTTGGTTTCCAGTCATTTAAAAAAGCAGTGCCATGATTATAATAAAATAAACAGCATCACATTTTTCTCAATTTAATATTAAAATACTTAAGAACAGTTGGCTTTAGAAGCCTTTATTAATTAACAGATTTTTTTTCATTCTTTTCCACATCCTTATCTTAGAATCCTGGAACCACATACTGTACTCTTAAAAGAATAACTTATGTTCCAACTGTGCGTTAGGCTGTATTTCTATTTTAAATTAGAAATCCACATAAAATTCAAGTTACTGAACTTTTTAACCTTTTGTCTGAGTTTCTACACCCTCTAATCATCATATCCCTGAATCATCAAATATTCTCTTTTTAAGAAAGCAAGGGAGCAGCATGTCACCTTAGAGAGATTTTCACTCAAAATAGTTGAAATGTTGCTGCTGAAGAAAGATAAACTTCAGACATTTAAAAACAAACAAACAAACAACAAAACCCACTTCCACAAAAACTTAATACTCCAACCGAGCTGGAAATAAATATTTGTCCCTATTAATGTGTTTCCATGAGTTTTTTTTTTTTTTTAAGAAGTTGGAGGTAGGAGTTTATTAATTAATTTATTTATTTTTGCTGTGTTGGGTCTTCGTTTCTGTGCGAGGGCTTTCTCTAGTTGTGGCAAGTGGGGGCCGCTCTTCATCGCAGTGCGCGGGCCTCTCACTATCGCGGCCTCTCTTGTTGCGGAGCACAGGCTCCAGACGCGCAGGCTCAGTAGTTGTGGCTCACAGGCCTAGTTGCTCCGCGGCATGTGGGATCCTCCCAGACCAGGGCTCGAACCCGTGTCCCCTGCATTAGCAGGCAGATTCTCAACCACTGCGCCACCAGGGAAGCCCATGAGTTTTTAACATAGATGATATTTTTTGTTTTCTTCTAACTATAATAAAATTTTAAATTATTTTTTTAAAGTCAGACACGACAAGGGAGTACAAAATGAAAAGTAAATCCCTCTTCCTACCCTCTCTGCAAGTTCAATTCTACTCCCCAGGAATAATCACTGCTCACACTTTCTTCTGAATATATGTTTTTAAATTCTGCATGGAAACTGGCATTTTAGATTTTGACACCCAATTCATCTATTGTTAGAGCTTCAACACAATGCTACCACCTAAACAAGAGTTTTTTTTAAAAACAGCAATTTTTTTCCAGCAAAAAACTATATTCCTGGACCTAAACCTTTCTCTTCTGACTCTTCTTTCATAGTACCTCATTCTTCCATTCCTGAACAATATGCACACTCAGTCCAAGGATTCAACTAACTAAACATATGGGGTGGGAATTTCTGGGTGTGCGTTTTTAAAAGGTTAATGTTCCTAAAGCAGTTTCCCCGTACCTAACGTAAGCTACGTTGAAAGAACCAGACGATTTCTCCCCGCTTCCCTTCTGTCTCCTCCTCCCCTCCCGCTGTCTTTACTCCTGCTCCCCCTCCTCCATCATTTCTTTATTTCTATTAACTTTCTTTTGTTTTTATTAGTTATTCTCATTTATACTTCACATAAAACGCTGGAGAGCTAGAATGGTCTAAGCCCCTTAGAGGTACAGGAAACCCATTCTAGGTACATGTGTAAGCCCAAGCTGCACTAAGAAATTATTATTACGAGCTCTTGTCCCTCGCCCTCTCTCTCTCTCTCTCTCTCTCTCTCTCTCACACACACACACACACACACACACACACTCCCTCAGAAGGCTTTTCCTCTAGGTACTGTCCTCCTCCAGGTTCCAGTTTTCTGGATAGTCTAAACAATTTCCATCCTCCAGCCCTAGGACAACCGACTGTTCTTAGACCCATTTTTGGTATCTGCAAGACTAGTTTCCTTCCCATTTAGGCCTGGTTTCTATAATGGGAATTCTGTATTCTCTCTTTCTCTCTCTCTCTCTCTCTCTCTCTCTCTCTCACACACACACACACACACACACACCCCATTTGGAACCTCTGCCATAAGCTGTTTTTCCAAATGGTTTCTCAGCAACCACACTCTGAATTAAAATTGTCCTCGGGATTCAGCTTACTGCTTATCATCAACACACTTTAGGGTGCTTGCCCAGCTCATGCCCTCTTCTGAGAGCTGCCTCATCCGTCTACAGTCCCAGCTGTTTATATCACACGACCTCATTCCTCCGTGGCCAAGAGCTGACTGGATAAGGGTAGACATCTGACCCTTGTACTGGTCCCATCAGACCCTCTCACTTGAGAACTTGAACTAAGAACCCACGAACTGAGAGTCAGCTAGAGCTAAAAAGATACTGTAATATCAGGAACAAGGGTGGCCATTCGGGTGTAATTATGCTGATGAGGAAGCAGAAAGAACCAAATTTCAGAGAGAAGAAAGCGAAATAACAGATTCAGAAACAGGCAGAAGCATGAGGCCATGTGACAAGAGAAAGCAAAAACGAGACAAAGAATATAAGAGAGAACAAATCTTTCTTAATTACTAATATCTCTCCATTTCTTCATGAAGCAACAAATGTATTTTCTGACCCGGGATCCTTTAAGATATCCCAGAATTCTTTTAATAAATTAATATTGCTTTAAGCTAGCTTGACTGGGCTTTTAAGTCTTATAGCAAAAAAAAAAAAAAAAGTCCCTGATTATGATCTCTCTCACTCTCTTATGTCCTCTCTCTCTCTTTTTCTTTTCTTCCTTGGTTTTTTTTGACCCATAGGATAATGCCATCTGGATATTTTCTATTAATTTTTGAATCGTGCCCAGAAATTGCATGGCAAATAGTCAGTGAATGTTGATAGGTTTTTTCTTTTGGGCCGCATTGGGTCTTCGTTGCTGAGTGCAGGCTTTCTCTAGTTGCGGCGAGCGGGGGCCACTCTTCATTGCAGTGCACGGGCTTCTCATGGAGGTGGCTTCTCTTTTTGTGAAACACAGGCTCTAGGCGCATGGGCTTCAGTAGTTGCAGAGCGTGGGCTCAGTAGTTGTGGTGCACAGGCTTAGCTGCTCCATGGCACGTGGGATCTTTTCAGACCAGGGATGGAACCTCTGTCCCCTGCATTGGCAGCCGGATTCTCAACCACTGTGCCACCAGGGAAGTCCAAGTTGATAGATCTTTATAGCATCAGGAACACAAATGATAGGATGATGGAATCAATTGCACAATTCAAAATAACCTTCCATTTGGGGGGTAACTTTGAGGCACTGCATCAGGTACTGTATAGACATCAACTTTTTTCTTAAAGCAACCATTCAAGGTGAGAGTTATTGGTCCCTTTTATAGATGAGAAAACAGGAGTCTGAGAACGATATAGAATAGTGCTACCCAAAAACACACGGCTAAAAAGCTGAAGAATCAGAGTTGTAACCCCAGTTTATCCAACTCCCAGTAAACTCTATACTACAGTAAGTCCATACGCTCCATGTACTTTGTTTTTCAGTACAATACACAGACTTACAGAATCCCAATCCCCACTAGAGTGAAAAGAAAAGATGAAAGCACGAAGTCTTAAGCACTACTGGAGCCGAGGAGGCAATACTGCAACACAGATTATGGAATGGATGAGTTCTGTGCAGAGAAAAGCACAGCAATGACTAAATGGACACTTCTTTGCTCCCACCTCAGTGTCAAGGCATAAAAGAAAAATTTCTCCCACTCTATCAGCGTATCAGAGAACAAGCAGAACACGGAGGGTGGGCAAGGAGAAACGCACCTCAGACGTCCCCAGAAGAAAGAGCAATGGTTACAGGCATTTTACAGAGCCTGCTGTACTCTCAAAGCCTCAGGATAGCAGGAATGCTGTGCTGCAGCACATGACACAGTACCTGGCACATAACAGTGGCTCAACAAATCCTGTTGAGTGAATGAGCTCTGACCTCTATAAGTTTCAGCAACTGCACAGATGCGGACATTCCTAAGTAGGAAGAGAGCTGCAGAAGTACAACTGATGCTGAGGACAACTGAAGGATGAAATTTGAGCAAGTGTTGGTGGAAAGCCTGATAGATAATCCTCTGTAAGCAGGAGGGGGGGGGTGTTCCCAAAAATGCAGAGGAACCATTCAGACACAAACAAGAATGGAGGGAGAACTAGCATTGGAACAGAATCAGTAAATGACTGAGAATCAGGGGAATTAACTTAGAAAAGAATACAGAAAAAAAATCAACAAATTTCTCCTAATGACACCTCCATGGGAATTTCATGAGCAATCTAGTGGGAACAGTTGGAAGTTAATGCTATGAATATATAGTATATCATACAATAATGATAAGGATCATATATAATAATAATGATAATATAATAATATAGCTAAATTTTATTGAGGACTTACAAAAGTATTTTAAGTGAACTTATTCATTCAAATTTTGAATTCTGACAACAACCCTCTTAGGTAGCTATTACTATAATTCCCATTTTTACAGATAAAGAAACAGAAATTCAAAGAGGCAAAGTAATCTCCTCAAGATGAAAAAGTTTGTAAGTGATAAAACCAAGATTCTAGCCCAAGCTATATAGAACATTAGGGTCCATTTTCATAACCACTGAGTTACAGTTTATAGTCAATGTAAACCATATGTAGTCTATTCTTCAGGGTGGTTTCAGTTATTCTCAATCCATTGTATTCTCATTATAAAGTTCTGAGTTTAAAAGAATGAACCCCTTTCAAGCACTGCTATAGATCATATCTGGATCCAAGACAGCTCCACCGGACATTTGTAGACTGATATGGTAGCCAGAGCACCTATCCATTCTTTGCCTTTAACTACTCAAAACTTGCCCTTCATTAAGGAAAATATATTTTTTCTTTTTCTCTTATTTTGTATCTATATGCGATGATGGATATTCACTAAACTTATTGTGATAGTCATTTCATAAAGTTAAATCATGCTGTACATCTTAAACTTATATACTGCTGTATGTCAAATTATACCTCAATAAAACTGGAAAAAAGGTCTATGTTTAAAAAAAAAAAAAAAAAGAACTTGCCCCTCACCCATGACCCACAGGATCTGAACATAAATCAAAGGCAAGAAATCATTGCCTTTAAAGAACCTTTAAAATTATTCTAGGCCTCCTTCTGGTCCTCTCTCATTGCCATTGATCACTATACCTCATTTTCAATTCATGCCTGTTTAAATCTTTCTAGACTCATGGATTTTATTTTATTTATTTATTTATTTATTTATTTTTTTGCGGTACGCGGGCCTCTCACTGCCGTGGCCTCTCCCGTTGCAGAGCACAGGCTCCGGACGCGCGAGCTCAGTGGCCATGGCTCATGGGCCCAGCCGCTCCGCGGCATGTGGGATCTTCCCGGACCAGGGCACGAACCCATGTCCCCTGCATCGGCAGGCGGACTCTCAACGACTGCGCCACCAGGGAAGCCCTAGACTCATGGATTTTAAAAGATACATAGGTAGACAGATAGATGATAGATAGATAGATAGATAGATAGATAGCAACCGTCTAGTGTTTGGACTATCTTCTTAGTTTTGGCAACTGAAATTTTTGGCTCATGGATTTTAATTAGTAGTTAAGTTTCGATTCTATGCACTCTTCTAGTTTTGTTATAATCACCAACTTTGTATGTTTTGGTTGGTTTGATTTCATTTTTCCATACTTCCTGTTCACATATGACCCATTCTCCCGTTAGGCGGCAGTTGAGGCAGTTCAGAACAAAGAACTGTAAACACTTTTTAACTTCTGAGTTTCTAGGACCTAAGCTATATAAAGAGTAGCTTCAAAAGTAGCCAAATAAAGAGCTCAGGGCATAAATACATGCTATAAGTAATATCTTTGTGAGATCATATTATCAGTTAGAGGCAGCATTTATGGTTCTCTTTGGAAATCAGGTCTGAGAAAGATAATGATTCAGAGAATGGAAGGAAAAGATTGTAGACTCTGGGTCTCTTCAGGAGTCCTGTGTCCTGACTCTTCCCACAGATGAAATCCAGGATTGGGGCAGGGGAACAGGGAAGATGGAGAATGACAGAGGCTTGGAGTTCCCATTCTCAGAAGACACTCAAGAAAACAGGGAGACTCTGAGACTCTAGGGTTCAGTAAAGTGCAGGACCAGTGGCGTAGTGCTGGCTGAAGGGACAGTGCAGGCAGAAAGAGGCTAAGTCAGCTCATAGGGATCATACAGCTCACAGAGGGGACAACTAGCAACCAAAGATTTCTCCTTCCCACTAGACCATGAGCAAGAGACAGTTCAGCATCAACCTGCAAGGACTGATGAACAGGACCAGATAATATCCATCTCAGCACATTCCCACGTGAATTGTTTAAAACAATCCAGGGAAGATGTAAAAGCACCTCACTACTGCATTGATACTCTGTATATGGTGCTGCGAACTGGCCACAAGCTTGGGGAAAGGGGTGGTGAAACCCTGAATTGACTGAGGTGATGTTTCAGCCACTCCGTGTAACTAGTGCTCAAAATGCATATTAATTTCAATCACAGAAAAATTATACAAGTTATATTTCTTACACACATGTGTTTGTCAGCTGATACCACTACCCTGCTCTAACTCAGCTTTTCATTTCATGCCTTTATGAACTGTGATTACTTTGGAGCACTATTCCTTCCACCCAACTTCTGGACTTACCACAATTCCAAGAGGAGCCTATCAATATTTTTAGTCTTAATTCTTTGAGTGTTCCTGATAATCTGGTATCCAAAAGAGGCCACCTATCCTATATCAACTTTAATATTAAGAATGTGTTCTAAAGAAAAAGAGAGAAAATAATGAGCTTTTATTAAACTGCAAAACATCAAAAATATTTGCATTTTTCTGTATCTTGGAGCTATAGCCATTATTTGCATTTAAAGGTATGAGAAGGAAGATACACAGAGGTTAAGAAAGTTTTCTGTGGTGACAAAGGTCAAAACTTTCAACAAGATGAAGATTTTTGCTTTTTATAAGATTTAATTCTGTGGATGTGTGGTACGCCCAGACAAAAGAAACGTCAATTAAAGCAGCATTCTGGAAAAGGTTAACTCGACTTACTACAAATAAGGTGGAATCAAAGCATGGGGCTTGCCTAGAGCAGGCCTGGGGGGATTAAGATGGCCTTGTTCAAAGCTGCGAGAGTATGCTAGATTACTAAAAGTCAGTGGATTGTCTAAAATTGGAATTAAGATCAAGCCCACACACCAAATCCATACTTCTAATCCACATGCCACAGTCTAGGGACCAATAGTATGGTCCTACAATAAAACAAGTTGACAGAGCCGGGATTTGAAAACGGAATCATCACACTGGATTACGGCCCACTCTAAAGGCCTCATTTTAACTCAGTCATTTCTCTAAAGGTCCCATCTGCTAAGGCAGTCACATTCTGAAGTACTGGGGGTTAGAGCTTCCACATATGAATTTGTGGGACAGGCTGGTAGGGGGACACAATTCAGCCTAGAACACCTGTCTTATCTAAAATTAGACTAACATTCAAAACTACAGTGAGGTACCACCTCTCACCAGTCAGAATGGCCATCATCAAAAATCTACAAATAATAAGGGCTGAAAAGGGTGTGGATAAAAAGGAACCCTCCTACACTATTAGTGGGACTGTAAACTGGTGCAGCCACTATGGAAAATAATATGGAGGTTCCTAGAAAAGTAAAAATAGAGTCACCATATGATCCTGCAACCCCACTCCTGGGCATATATCTGGAGAAAACTCTAATTCAAGAAGATACATATACCTCAATGTTCATAGCAACAATATTTACAATAGCCAAGACACGGAAGCAACCCAAACGTCTATCGACAGATGAATGGATAAAGAAGATGTACATATATACAATGGAATATTACTCAGCCATAAAAAGAATGAAATAATGCCATTTCCAGCAACATGGATGGACCTAGAGATTGTCATACTGAGTGAAGTCAGACAGAAAAGACAAACATCATATGATATCACTTATACATGGAATCTTAAAAAAATAATACAAATGAACTTATTTACAAAACAGAAATAGACTCACAGATATAGAAAACAAAAGTATGGCTACCAAAGGGGATAGCGGGGGTGGGGCGGGGGCGGGGGGAGATAAATTAGGAGTTTGGGATTAATATACACACACTACTATATATAAAATAGGTAAAAAACAAGGACCTACTATATAGCACAGGGACCTATATTCAATATCTTGTAATACTCTATAATGGAAAAGAATCTGAAAAAGAATATATATATAAAACACACATATACATATATATGTATAACTGAATCACTTTGCTGTGTACCTAAAACTAACACAACATTGTAAATTAACTATACTTCAACTTAAAAAATAGTTTTAAAAATGTAGGCAGTTGCTCAAGTCTCAATTTAGTTATTTTATTACTAACTAGGCCTTTTAAAGTATGCTCTGTGCATGCCAGGAGTTGGCAAGAGACAGGTGCTCTCCCTTCTGAGATTCCCCTTAAATTTTCCAGTAGTTCTTGCACCAAATTGTGTTCTCTGATTATTTAAATTTGAAAATATGCAGGATTTCTATCAATTACAGCCATCCCATGCAGAACCACTTTCAGCCAGTCTTCGGACTAAAAGAAATACAATGTTAGCTCACTCTTTTCCATTTCCTCCTCCTAAGAATTTACTCCCCCTCCAGAATCTGCCTAATTTCATTCATTTCTCAATGTCTTCACGTAGTTGTATATCTGTATTTTGCCAAGAATTTATAGTTATTATGTCTGTGAGGGTCAGCTCTCATAGGAGCTTATCAGCCATAGTAAATGCAGAATATAAAGTAATTTTTACAACCATTTAAAAAACTATTTGGTGGTATTTATTTAAGGTGAATAGTTTCATATCCTATGAACCAGTAATTTTACTTCCAATATAATTACATGTGTATGTTCACACAAAAACATGTGTGAATATATTCATAGCAGCATTATTTGTAATAGTCAGAAACTGGAAATGACCCAAATTTCTATCAACATTAGAACAGTAAATTGTGATATATTCAAATGATGGTATAACATACAATAAGAATAAACTATTGTTAATGCAACAACATGAATTTTACAACAGAATGTTGAGCAAAGGAAGCCTAATACAAAGAAATACCTACTGACGATTCTATTTCAACAAAATAAAAAAAAAAAAAACAGGAAAAACTAATACATGGAGTTAAAAGTCAGGAATAATGCTTACCTTTTGGGATTTAGTGATTAGGAGAAGGCAGAGGTTTTCTAGTAATATTCTATTTCCTGGACTGAGCACATCTACCAGGATGTATTCACTTAGGAAAAAAATGTGTTCACCTTAGCTATATATGTGCTATTTGTGTGCTTCTCTGTATATATATTTCAATAAACATTTCAAAGAAACAAATAAATAAAATAAAATTAGACTAACAACAAAAACAAAATTTTAAAAAAATAGTCTCTTAAGAAACAGATTTTTCCTAAGATGGATAACATGTTTTAGGATGCTGTACCAAATCTTTCAGATTAATAGTCTCTTGTAGAATACACAGAAACATTTTATCACCTTATTTGACCTATGAAAGTCTGTGCAGCTGCCTAAGAACACTTAGAACCATAAAATGCTTTATATCTTAGGAATATCTTGCTTTTTTTTTTTTTTTTTTTTTTTGCGGTACACAGGCCTGTCACTGTTGTGGCCTCTCCCGTTGCGGAGCACAGGCTCCAGAAGCGCAGGCTCAACAGCCATGGCTCACGGGCCCAGCCGCTCCGTGGCATGTGGGATCTTCCCGGACCGGGGCACGAACCCGTGTCCCCTGCATCAGCAGGCAGACTCTCAACCACAGCACCACCAGGGAAGCCCAGGAATATCTATTTTGTTTAAAACTGTGTTTACTTTGAACACTGTACATTACGGAATTCAGCACGTGCTTTATAATATAAACTCTCCTTAGCTTTCTTTTGTCTCTCAGCCTGTTTCCTTATTCTTTCATTCATTTTTGCCCTGGGCCCCAATTCCCAGGTGTGGGGACTACTTTTTCTAAAACATATGCACTCTTCCAGGGACTAATAAAGGTTGATTGATAGAAAATGTACTCTTTCATATTCTCTGCTTGTTCAACCATTTATGATTCCTTCAAGGCCACATTCTTGTCACTGACCTCCTCCAGTGAACGTCGGCCCCAGGGAGAGGTTCCATGTATCCAGAGAGGTCATGACCAGACCGTGGTATCCACATTCACTTTTCTATGCTCTAAAAGAATGTATTGGTGTCACAGGGCACCAGAATAGTCAAACCTTTGTCAGAAGACATTCATTCTGTGTAAAACCATTAACTGGAGATTACCATTTCACTTCTTTTTTCCTTCTAAAAGTTTTAAAACTTCTAAAACTTTTTTCCATTGCTTTTTATAGAGAATCAGCTAATTATTTTTTAAATGTTTAATGCCTTGCTCTGTGTTTCATACTATTAAATATTGTAATTCCATCAGAATACATACTGATAGTGCAGAAAGAATCAATCCATATACTAAAGGCATAATTGTTTAAAATATAAATAAATAAAAGATTTACCAGGCATCAGACTTTCTACATAGTGAATGGAAATTTAACTTTGTAATGCTCTGTAGTCCCTGCATTTCTGATTAACCACTTAATAAATTCAATCTACTCTTCTCATTGTTAACCATACTTCAGAAAAGTGGACTATGGGAGGGCCTAATATTAATAGGTTTGGGCATAGTCAACACTGCTGCAAAGGAACGATACTGTACACATTTAAAGTCAGTATCCAAATATTCTGGAAAGCTGAACCACATAGATACAGAACAGCTTCACATTTTACACCAGTGACTACATAGTTGGGAAACTATGCATCAGTTAAACAAAGAAATTAAACACATAGGGCCTGCTGCATTTAAATACTTAAGTGCCATATTTTAAACAAATCATATTATTGTAGGCCAGAGGATTTCCAAGAAAAAAAGTAAACCTGTTATAGAACGTCTTTTTTTTTTCTTGAGATTTTGTACTCACACAATAATGCTTTTCATTTCTGTACTTTCTCCAAATGTTTTCAACTTCTTAGAGGCTACATTGTTTTGTAAGAAGAAACTGTAGGTTTTCCAAAGAGACTCTCTCTCCCACTCAGCTACCCTGAGGGAGTCAGAGCCTCTGCACACAACTTATTTTCATTTCCTTCACCCTAAAAATGATCAAATAAGGACTATTTTCCCACCAACATTTCTAGGGCGAGAGGCTCTGACAAGTGCAATGTTTATCACCACAAACATCTCTTCTCTTTCCTGCTCTGGCACGTCCAAAGAAAAAGATTATTTAACACACACCAACCGTGTTAGAATCAGAGCTCCAGCAATTACAGAGACGCACAAGGTAAATATTCAGTTTTAAGCCGTTGGAAAGGGGATACCTTGAGTGTCTCTGGAATTCTGCCACTAACAATTGGGGAAGCTCAACAAGTGCTACAAAATCAGTACAGTCTCTTTTGAGACTCTGCCGCTTTTTGCCACCAAAATAGACATTTGTTGGCTGCACAATTCTCAGCATCCTGGTTCAAACAAGGATACTGCATATTACATATTCTATACTATTCTGGAGTTGCCACGGCAGAGTAGAGAAAAGATATTTTGGTTGATAGAATATCTCTTAACAGAGCTCCTTATTTTGGCCTTCCTGACTTTTTGACACAATTTTCAGCTCTACTTTAAGTACTTCCATGACTTTGGTTTTTTTTAATTATTTGAAACAGTCAACATACCAGCATCCCAGAAAGAGTAGAAGATACAGTATTAAATGTGCAAATAGGCAGATGATCAGAATGTAAAGAAATGGGATTCAGATGAAAAGAATGGGTAATCTGTTAGAATTTTAATGAGCCCTTTTTTTTTTGGCTGCATTGGGTCTTCGCTGCTGTGCGCGGGCTTTCTCTAGTTGCGGCAAGCGGGAGCTACTCTTCGTTGTGGTGCGTAGGCTTCTCATTGCAGCGGCTTCTCTTGTTGCAGAGCACAGGGTCTAGGTGCACGAGCTTCAGTAGTTGTGGCATGTGGGCTCAGTAGTTGTGTCTCATGGGCTCTAGAGCATAGGCTCAGTAGTTAGGGCGCACAGGCTTAGCTGCTCTGTGGCACGTGGGATCTTCCCGGACCAGGGATCAAACCCGTGTCCCCTGCATTGGCAGGCGGATTCTTAACCACTGCGCCATGAGGGAAGTCCCTGAGCTCTTTAATTTCAGTCCAAACTCCTCCTGGTTCTTTCTCAGCTGCCCTTTCTCTCTTTCTTTTGTCTTTCCATTAACGTTTGTCTTCTAGTTATTCATTGCTGCCTCACCATTTACACATAGAAATAGTGTACCAGATTGCACTAGGTAATGCTGTAATTTGAAAGAGAATCTGAGTGGCTTAAAATAACTAGTTGGGTTTTTTTTTTCCCCCAAAGCAGATATCTTTCATGGATCAGTTTGGGGCTTGGCTCTTTTCCTCCCCCTGGGAATCAGGTTTATGGAGTAGCCTTCATCTAGAACAGGAGCCAAGAAATTATGGCCTGTAGGCCAAATCTGGCCTGCTGCCTTATTTTGTTTGACGCAGAAGCTAAAAACGACTTTTACATTTTTTAAGAGTTGAAATAATTTTTTAAAGTATAATATTTTCTGACATATTAAAACTATATGATAATTCAAAAAGAGTCATGTACCACAATGTTCACTGCAGCTCTATTTACAATAGCCAGGACATGGAAGCAACCTAAGTGTCCATCGACAGATGAATGGACAAAGAAGATGTGGCACATATATACAATGGAATATTACTCAGCCATAAAAAGAAACGAAACTGAGTTATTTGTAGTGAGATGGATGGACCTAGAGTCTGTCATACAGAGTGAAGTAAGTCAGAAAGAGAAAAACAAATACTGTATGCTAACACATATATAGGAATCTAAAATTTAAAAAAATGGTTCTGCAGAACCTAGGGGCAGGACAGGAATAAAGATGAAGACGTAGAGAATGGACTTGAGGACACGGGGAGGGGGAAGGGTAAGCCGGGACAATGTGAGAGAGTGGCATGGACATATATACACTACCAAATGTATAACAGATAGCTAGTGGGAAGCAGCCACATAGCACAGGGAGATCAGCTCGGTGCTTTGTGACCACCTAGAGGGGTGGGATAGGGAGGGTGGAAGGGAAACGCAAGAGGGAGGGGATATGGGGATATATGTATACATATAGCTGATTCACTTTGTTATACGGCAGAAACTAACACACCATTGTAAAGCAATTATACTCCAATAAAGATGTTAAATTAATTAATTAATTGAAAAAATAAAAAGTAAAACTATATGAAATTTCTATTTCAATATCCATAAATAAAGTGTTACTGGGATACAGCTATGTTCATTCACCTATGTATTGTCTGTGGTTGTTTTCGCACTACAACAGAGTTGAGTAGCTGCAACTAAGACCATATGGCCCGCAAAGCCTAAAATAATTATCTGGTCCTTGACAATAAAATGTTGCCAACTCTTGAACAAGGGCATGTCACAGAGTATAACAAAGAATGGCAAATCAAGCACTGACTCTTAGGGCTTCCACCCAGAAGTAAAACAGCGATTTATGCTCACTTTTCATTGTCTAAAACAAATCACATGGCCACACTGAATTTTAGCAAAGGGATAGGGAATTGCAATACTACTCTGTGCCCAGGAGAAGAAGCAAAAATATTCTGATGACCAGCACTTATAACTATCACAATTAAGAAAAAAAATTAAAAATAAATGGTCACATGTTAAGCAGATTCTCTATTTTACAAATAATCTACTGGTTGTCCTAGAAAATATGGCAAATTAACAACAGCTTCTGGCTACCTCTTCAGAAACCAAACTCTGATGATGCCAAAGAAGTGAGACAGAGGTTGAGGAATCTCCGAACTTTGCACCAAAAGTACGGAAAACTCTTAGGGATAGAGGTCAAGGCCTGGTGTAACTGGGAGAAGGGGGTTGAGGGTAAGACGGCAACCAAGCACAGAAGACTGAGAGGCAATAATAGGGAAAAGCCTGGTAAAGGGTTTTCTAATGGTGCCCATTTATTTCCACAACACTACCCTAAAATGTCATTGCCTATCTCCAAACCAGAGCCAACAGAATGGGGGAGATAGCATCAGGATAGCACAAGAGTTCAGCTAGAGTTAGAATGAAAAGCTACAAGTACAGGCAGGCTGGACTCCATCCTGAGCATTCTCTTCCCTCATTTCTTCACTCTTTTTCCTACCCTTTGTCCCCATTTGTCAAAGTTTCTAATTACATCTAAGGAAGACAGCTCCTTAAAAGGATTTATATACTCAGGGAAGAGTCACTGGAATGGAACACCAGATGGGATACGGTGAGGGTGAGAAGACCACATGAATGAAAGTGGTCCAACCCACAGGTTCCCCACGCTGGGGATCACCTCTCCTCCCCACTTAGAAGAGTATATTCTAGGCCTTTTAAAATTAGACAAAAGAATAGAAATAGATACAAATAACTGCAAATACAATGGAGGTTAAAAAATATTGTAAACAAATATACATCAATAAATATAAAACTAGATGAAATTATTAAATTTAATTTTAAGCTAAAATGCAAGTAGAAAGCTTGAATAAATTAATACCCATTAAATAAGTTGAAATATTAATCAAAGACCTTCTCAAAAAAAAACCCAAAAAGCCCCATGTGCAAATAATTTTACATGCGTATGCTCCCACATATGCTTCTTACTTCATGTAAGAAGTAATCTATTCCTTATACAAATTATTCCAAAAATCTTTTGAAAGTAATTCATTTTATTATTCCAAATAAAAATAAGAAAAGAATACCAAAAATAATAATTTAAGGAGATTTTTAAAGAGCATTTCATAAATTTAACACATACATGCTGGAAAAGCTAAGAACACTAGAAGCAGAACTTCATTACTCTTATAAAGGCTATCTACAAATAACTAATGCAAACATTATAGTTAACGGTGAAAATTTGGAAATATTTCCTTAGGATCCAGAACAAGACACGGAACAGTGCTACGACTGCTACTATTCAATATAGTACTTCAGGTCCTACCAACAAAATAAGACCAAAAAAAATAAGGATTACAAAGTAAGAAAGAGATTTTTTAGAATGGATTAAGAAAGCAACAACTCTCTGCTGCTACAAAAGACAACTTTGAACAAAAACACATGGACTGGATGAAGGTAATCAGAGGGAAAAAGATATATCGTATAAACAGCAAGCATAAGAAGGCTAAAGGGACATATCAATATCTGTTCAAATAGACTTCAAGAAAAAGACCATTACCAGAGACAGAGACATTTCATAACAATTGAACACTCAATCATCAGGAATACATCATAGTCATAAATGTATATGCACCTAATAGAGCTTCCAAAATCATGAAACATAAGTGCCAAAATTAAATGGAAATATAAACAAAGCCACCATTGGAGGTTTTAACACCCTATCTCAAAAACTGATAGAGCAATTAGACAAACTCAGTAAAAACACAGAAGAATTAAACCACAGTATCAACCTGCTTGACCTAAATATATTTATACAATACTGCATCCAACAAGAGCAGAAGACACATTCTTTTCAAGTGCACATGGAACACTGACCGAAACAGTATATTCTGGGCTCTAAAACAAGTCTTAATAAATTTTAAATAAGTTTAAAGGATTGAAATCCTAAACAGAGTGTGTTCTCTGACTATAAAGGATATAATCTAGAAATCAATAATTTTTAAAATGTCAGAAATATCTTAAATATTTAAAAATTAGATAACACACTCTTAAATAACTAATGTGTGAATGAAGGAATCACAAGGGAAATTAGAAAATATTTCCAAAGTAATGACCATATTTGAAAATATGGACAATTAATTACACATAACTGACAATGAAAATACATTTCAAATTTTGTGGGATTTCAAACTAAATATCAAGGAAAATACAACATATAAAAATTTGTTCCTGGGCTTCCCTGGTGGCGCAGCGGTTGAGAGTCCGCCTGCCAATGCAGGGGACACGGGTTCGTGCCCCAGTCCGGGAAGATCCCACATGCTGCGGACGGAGCAGCTGGGCCCGTGAGCCATGGCCATTGAGCCTGCGCGTCCGGAGCCTGTACTCCGCAATGGGAGAGGCCACAACAGTGAGAGGCCCACATACCGCAAAAAAAAAAAAAAAAAAAAATTTGTTCCTGGGCTTCCCTAGTGGTGCAGTGGTTGAGAGTCCGCCTGCCAATGCAGGGGACACAGGTTCGTGCCCCGGTTCAGGAAGATCCCACAGGCCACAGAGCGGCTGGGCCCATGAGCCAAGGTCACTGAGCCTGCGTGTCTGAAGCCTGTGCTCCACAACGGAAGAGGCCACAACAGTGAGAGGCCTGCGTACCACCAAAAAAAAAAAAAAAAAAAAATTTGTTCCTAGAAGAAAATTTACAGCTTTAAATGCTTATTTTTTCAAAAAATAAAGGTATAAAATGGCTTTAGGAAATTAGAAAAAGAGGAGCAAAGAACACCCAAAGAAAGGAGAAGAAAATAATAAAGAAATCAAATGATATATAAAGTAAATGATAGAAAAAGTTAACAAAGCCAAAAACTGATTATGTGAAAAGGCCAACAAAATTGATAAACCCATAGTTAGACTGATCAGTAAGTACAAAGAAAGAACATAAATTATAAACATCAGAAAGTAAAATCACCACAAATCCTATGGATATTAAAAGAATAATAGCAAATACTATGAGCTAATTTATGCAATAAATTAAGCAATTTAAATGAAATGGACAAACCTCTTTAAAAATACATGTTAATAAAACTGACACAGATGAAATAATAAATCTGGGCAGCCCTATATCTATTGAACAAATTAAATTCATTTTCAACAAACCTTCCCACAAAAAAATCCCCAGGCCCAGATGGCTTCACAAGTGAATTCTACCAAATAAATAATAATGAAATAAAAATAATCTCACACAAAACTCTTCCGTGATATGGTGGAAAAAAGAATTACTGACCCAATTATGATTGGAAGAACAGGTTTGATAAATATTGCCTGTGTGGCTTCCTTGTTAATGACAGCACAAGTTGTAGTGACTGAACTTCCTAAAGAAGAGAAAGACCTTGCCATGGGTGCAATGGGTACATGAGAGAAGATGAGAAGTACAGAAGCAGCCTTGCTACAGAAAGTAGAATTGATTATGCAAAATTATATATCATCTTTATGTAAAAATTTTTTCATTTTAAAATATATAGTCTTGGGCTTCCCTGGTGGCGCGGTGGTTGAGAGTCCGCCTGCCGATGCAGGGGACGCAGGATCGTGCCCCGGTCCGGGAAGATCCCACATGCCACGGAGCAGCTAGGCCCCTGAGCCATGGCCGCTGAGCCTGTGTGTCCGGAGCCTGTGCTCCGCAACGGGAGAGGCCACAACAGTGAGAGGCCCGCGTACCGCAAAAAAAAAAATAAATAAATAAATAAATAAAATAAAATAAAATATATAGTCTTATTTCTGTTCATCAAAAAGGCCTAAAAGAAATGTCATTCCTGTACTTGGTCTTTACATACTATCCACCACCAAAAGGAATCAGAACTCCATTAAGAAATGGTTGATTCCATGTCTGAGGCAGGAAATGGGTTTGGGATATCTTGTTAATGACAGAAAGCAAAAAAGTTACCAAAAAGTGATCAGTCATGTCCAAGGGACATAGGAACATGCTTGAAGAGGTTCCCACTAACCAAAATGGGACAACTTAAACATCCAGAGGAATAAAGACTGCACCTCATATCATGCACATGAACACATACAAGTAGATAATGAGTTCAGAAGGATGCTTTAAAAGGGGCGGGAGGGGGGAAAACAAAACAAAACTCATTAGATATTATGGAAATTTGCAAGGGTACCAAATCATTACTCGGTAAATTGATAATAAAGGGAAAGAATTAAACATTTATCCTGCCTTTCTGCATTTCAGAGTAACCAAATACCTTTGGTGGATGAGGACAGGTAGTTCTTTCATCAAAAATATCAGCTAGAGCACTGGTGCCTACAAGCTCTTTGGTGGAGCTAATGATAGACTCTGGGAAGGCTTATGCCAAGGAGTACTTCCCAGAACTTCTGCTGCCAGTGTCCTTGACCGCACGGTGAGCCACAGCCTGCCTCTGCAGGAGACCCTCCAACACTAGCAGAGTTGAGGAAGATGGCGTAAGAGTAAGACGTGGAGATCCCCTTCCTCCCCACAGATACATCATAAATACATCTACACGTGGAACTGCTCCTATAGAACACACACTGAATGCTGGCAGAAGACCTCAGACCTCCCAAAAGGCAAGAAACGCCCCACGTACCTGGGTAGAGCAAAACAAAAAAGAAAAAACAGACAAAAGAATAGGGACGGGACCTGCACCAGTGGGAGAGAGCCGTGAAGGAGGAAAGGTTTCCACACACTAAGAGCCCCTTCGCGGGCGTAGACTGCGGGTGGCGGAGGGGAGAAGCTTCGGAGCCATGGAGGAAAGCGCAGCCACAGGGGTGCGGAGGGCAAAGCGGAGAGATTCCCGCACAGAGGATCGGTGCCGACCATCACTCACCAGACCAAGAGGTTTGTCGGCTCACCCGCCGGGGCGGGCGGGGCTGGGAGCTGAGGCTCAGGCTTTGGTTGGATACCAGGGAGAGGACTGGGGTTGACTGCGTGAACACAGCCTGAAGGGGTTAGTGCACCACAGCTAGCCGGGAGGGAGTCCGGGAAAGAGTCTGGAGCTGCCTAAGAGGCAAGAGACTTTTTCTTGCCTCTTTGTTTCCTGGTGCGCGAGGAGAGGGGATTCAGAGCGCTGCTTAAAGGAGCTCCAGAGACGGGCGCGAGCCGTGGCTAAAATCGCGGACCCCAGAGACGGGCGTGGGACGCTGGGGCTGCTGCTGCCGCTGCCAAGAGGCCTGTGTGTGAGCGCAGGTCACTGTCCACGCCCCCTTTCCGGGGAGCCTGTGTAGCCAGTCACTGCCAGGGTCCCGTGATTCAGGGACAACTTCCCCGGGAGAACGCACAGCATGCCTCAGGCTGGTGTAACGTCACGCCGGCCTCTGCAGCCGCACGCTCGCCCCGCATCCGTGCCCCTCCCTCCCGCCCGGGCTGAGTGAGCCAGAGCCCCGAATCAGCTGCTCCTTTAACCCCGTCCTGTCTGACCAAAGCACAAACGCCCTCAGGCGACCTGCACGCAGAGGCGGAGCCAAATCCAAAGCTGAGCCCCGGGAGCTGTGCAAACAAAGAAGAGAAAGGGAAATCTCTCCAGCAGCCTCAGGAGCAATGGATTAAATCTCCACAATCAACTTGATGTACCCTGCATCTGTGGAATACCTGAATAGACAAGGAATCATCCCAAATTGAGGAGGTGGACTTTGGGAGCAAGATATATTATTTTTTCCCCTCTTCCTCTTTTTGTGAGTGTGTATGTGTATGCTTCTGTGTGAGATTTTGTCTGTATAGCTTTGCTTTCATCATTTGTCCTAGGGTTCTGTCTGTCCGTTTTGTTTTGTTTTGTTTTTCTTACTTTTTAAAAAAAATTTTTTCTTAATTATTTTTTATTTTAATAACTATTTTATTTCATCTTACTTTATTTTATTTTATCTTCTTCCTTCCTTCTTTTCCTTTCTTCTCTTTCTTTTCTTTTCTATTTTTTCTTTTCTTTTCTTCTTTTTCTCCCTTTTATTTTGAGCCGTGTGGATGAAAAGCTCTTGGTGCTCCAGCCAGGAGTCAGTGCTGTGCCTCTGAGGTGGGAGAGCCAACTTCAGGACACTGGTCCACAAGAGACCTCCCAGCTCCACGTAATATCAAACAGGAAAATACTCGCAGAGATCTCCATCTCAACACCAAAACCCAGCTTCACTCAACGACCAGCAAGCTATAGTGCTGGACACCCTATGCCAAACAACTAGCAAGACAGGAACACAAACCCACCCATTAGCAGAGAGGCTGCCTAAAATCATAATAAGGCCACAGACACCCCAAAACACACCACCAGACATGAACCTGCCCACCAGAAAGACAAGATCCAGCCTCATCCACCAGAAGACAGGCACTAGTCCCCTCCACCAGGAAGCCTACACAGCCCACTAAACCAACTTTAGCCACTGGGGACAGACACCAAAAACAATGGGAACTACGAACCTGCAGCCTGCAAAAAGGAGACCCCAAACACAATAAGATAAGCAAAATGAGAAGACAGAAAAACACACAGCAGATGTAGAAGCAAGGTAAAAACCCACCAGACCTAACAAACGAAGAAGAAACAGGCAGTCTACCTGAAAAAGAATTCAGAATAATGATAGTAAAGATGATCCAGAATCTTGGAAATAGAATAGAGAAAATGCAAGAAACATTTAACAAGGACCTAGAAGAACTAAAGAGGAAACAAGCAATGATGAACTACACAATAAATGAAATTAAAAATTCTCTAGAAGGGATCAATAGCAGAATAACTGAGGCAGAAGAATGGATAAGTGACCTCGAAGATAAAATAGTGGAAATAACTACTGCAGAGCAGAATAAAGAAAAAAGAATGAAAAGAACTGAGGACAGTATCAGAGACCTCTGGGACAACATTAAATGCACCAACATTCGAATTATAGGGGTCCCAGAAGAGGAAGAGAAAAAGAAAGGGACTGAGAAAATATTTGAAGAGACTATAGTTGAAAACTACCCTAATATGGGAAACAAAATAGTTAATCAAGTCCAGGAAGCACAGAGAGTCCCATACAGGATAAATCCAAGGAGAAACACGCCAAGACACATATTAATCAAACTATCAAAAATTAAATATAAAGAGAAAATATTAAAAGCAGCAAGGGAAAAACAACAAATAACACACAAGGGAATCCCCATAAGGTTAACAGCTGATCTTTCAGCAGAAACTCTGCAAGCCAGAAGGGACTGGCAGGACATATTTAAAGTGATGAAGGAGAAAATCCTACAACCAAGATTACTCTACCCAGCAAGGATCTCATTCAGATTTGATGGAGAAATTAAAACCTTTACAGACAAGCAAAAGCTGAGAGAGTTCAGCACCACCAAACCAGCCTTACAACAAATGCTACAGGAACTTCTCTAGGCGAGAAACACAAGAGAAGGAAAAGACCTACAATAACAAACCCAAAACAATTAAGGAAATGGTATTAGGAACATACATATTGATAATTACCTTAAATGTAAATGGATTAAATGCTCCCACCAAAAGATACAGACTGGCTGAATGGATACAAAAACAAGACCCATATACATGCTGTCTACAAGAGACCCACCTCAGACCAAGGGACACATACAGACTGAAAGTGAGGGGACGGAAAAAGATATTCCATGCAAATGGAAATCGAAAGAAAGCTGGAGTAGCAATTCTCATATCAGACAAAATACACTTTAAAATAAAGACTATTACAAGAGACAAAGAAGGACACTACATAATGATCAAGGGATCAATCCAAGAAGAAGCTCTAACAATTGTAAATATTTAGGCAGCCAACATAGGAGCACCTCAATACATAAGGCAAATACTAACAGCCATAAAAGGGGAAATCAACAGTGACACATTCATAGTAGGGGACTTTAACACCCCACTTTCACCAAAGGACAGATCATCCAAAATGAAAAGAAATACGGAAACACAAGCTTTAAATGACACATTAAACAAGATGGACTTAATTGATATTTATAGGACATTCCATCCAAAAACAACAGAATACACATTTTTCTCAAGTGCTCAGGGAACATTCTCCAGGATAGATGATATCTTGGTCACAAATCAAGCCTTGGTAAATTTAAGAAAATTGAAATTGTATCAAGTATCTTTTCCGACCACAACGCTATGAGACTAGATATCGATTACAGGAAAAGATCTGTTAAAAACTACAAACACATGGAGGCTAAACAATACACTACTTAATAACGAAGTGATAACTGAAGAAATCAAAGAGGAAATCAAAAAATACCTAGAAACAAATGACAATGGAGACACCACGACGCAAAACCTATGGGATGCAGCAAAAGCAGTTCTAACAGGGAAGTTTATAGCAATACAATCCCACCTTAAGAAACAGGAAACATATCAAATAAACAACCTAAACTTGCCCCTAAAGCAATTAGAGAAAGAAGAACAAAAAAACCCCAAAGTTAGCAGAAGGAAAGATATCATAAAGATCAGATCAGAAATAAATGAAAAAGAAGGAAACGATAGCAAAAATCAATAAAACTAAAAGCTGGTTCTTTGAGAAGATAAACAAAGTTGATAAACCATTAGCCAGACTCATCAAGAAAAAAAGGGAGAAGCCTCCAATCAATAGAATTAGAAATGAAAAAGGAGAAGTAACAACTGACACTGCAGAAATACAAAAGGTCATGAGAGATTACTACAAGCAACTCTATGCCAATAAAATGGACAACCTGGAAGAAATGGACAAATTCTTAGAAATGCACACCCTGCCAAGACTGAACCAGGAAGAAATAGAAAATATGAATAGACCAATCACAAGCACTGAAATTGAAACTGTGATTAAAAATCTTCCAACAAGGGCTTCCTTGGTGGCGCAGTGGTTGAGAATCTGCCTGCTAATGCAGGGGACACGGGTTCAAGCCCTGGTCTGGGAAGATCCCACATGCCGTGGAGCAACTAGGCCTGTGAGCCACAACTACTGAGCCTGCGCATCTGGAGCCTGTGCTCCGCAACAAGAGAGGCCGTGATAGTGAGAGGCCTGCGCACAGCGATGAAGAGTGGCCCCCGCTTGCCACAACTAGAGAAAGCCCTCGCACAGAAACGAAGACCCAACACAGCCCAAAATAAATAAATAAATTAATTTTTTTTAAAAAGTAATTCTGACTTCCTAACTGCAAGGAAGTCAGAATAAAAAAAATTAAAAAAATAAAAATCTTCCAACAAACAAAAGCCCAGGACCAGATGGCTTCACACATGAATTCTATCAAACATTTAGAGAAGAGATAACACCTATCCTTCTCAAACTCTTCCAAAATATAGCAAAGGGAGGAACACTCCCAAACTCATTCTATGAGGCCACCATCACACTGATACCAAAACCAGACAAAGATGTCACAAAGAAAGAAAACTACAGGTCAATGTAACTGATGAACATAGATGCAAAAATCCTCAACAGAATACTAGCAAACAGAATCCCACAGCACATTAAAAGGATCATACACCGTGATCAAGCAGGGTTTATCCCAGGAATGCAAGGATTCTTCAATATACGCAAATCAATCAATATGATACACCATATTAACAAACTGAAGGAGAAAAACCATATGATCATCTCAATAGATGCAGAGAAGGCTTTCGACAAAATTCAACACCCATTTATGATAAAAACCCTCCAGAAAGTAGGCATAGAGGGAACTTTCCTCAACATAGTAAAGGCCATATATGACAAACCCACAGCCAACTTTGTCCTCAATGGTGAAAAACTGAAACCATTTCCACTAAGATCAGGAACAACACAAGATTGCCCACTCTCACCACTCTTATTCAACATAGTTTTGGAAGTTTTAGCCACAGCAATCAGAGAAGAAAAAGAAATAAAAGGAATCCAAATCGGAAAAGAAGTAAAGCTGTCACTGTTTGCAAATGACATGATACTCTACATAGAGAATCCTAAAGATGCTACCAGAAAACTACTAGAGCTAATCAATGAATTTGGTAAAGTAGAAGGATACAAAATTAATGCACAGAAATCACTGGCATTCCTATACACTAATGATGAAAAATCTGAAAATGAAATCAAGAAAACACTCCCATTTACCACTGCAACAAAAAGAATAAAATACGCAGGAATAAACCTACCTAAGGAGACAAAACACCTGTAGGCAGAAAATTATAAGACACTGATGAAAGAAATTAAAGATGATACAAATAGATGGAGAGATATACCATCTTCTTGGATTGGAAGAATCAACATTGTGAAAATGACTATACTACCCAAAGCAACCTACAGATTCAATGCAATCCCTATCAAACTACCAATGGCATTTTTCACAGAACTAGAACAAAAAATTTCACAATTTGTATGGAAACACAAAAGACCCCGAATAGCCAAAGCAGTCTTGAGAATGAAAAATGGAGTTGGAGGAATCAGGCTCCCTGACTTCAGACTATACTACAAAGCTACAATAATCAAGACAGCATGGTACTGACACAGAAACAGAAATATAGATCAATGGAACAGGATAGAAAGCCCAGAGATAAACTCACACACATATGGTCACCTTATCTTTGATAAAGGAGGCAAGAATATACAGTGGAGAAAAGACAGCCTCTTCAATAAGTGGTGCTGGGAAAATTGGACAGCTACATGTAAAAGTATGAGATTAGGGCTTCCCTGGTGGCGCAGTGGTTGAGAGTCTGCCTGCCGATGCAGACGACGCGGGTTTGTGCCCCGGTCCAGGAGGATCCCGCGTGCCGCGGAGCGGCTGGGCCTGTGGGCCAAGGCTGCTGGGCCTGCGTGTCCGGAGCCTGTGCTCTGCAACGGGAGAGGCCACAGCAGTGAGAGGCCCGCGTACCGCAAAAAAAAAAAAAAAAAAAAAAAAAAAAGTATGAGATTAGAACACTCCCTAATACCATACACAAAAATTAGCTCAAAATGGATTAAAGACCTAAATATAAGGCCAGACACTATCAAACTCTTAGAGGAAAACACAGGCAGAACACTCTATGACATAAATCACAGCAAGATCCTTTTTGACCCACCTCCTAGAGAAATGGAAATAAAAACAAAAATAAACAAATGGGACCTAATGAAACTTAAAAGCTTTCTGCATAGCAAAGGAAACCATAAACAAGACTGAAAGACAACCCTCAGAATGGGAGAAAATATTTGCAAATGAAGCAACTGACAAAGGATTAATCTCCAAAATTTACAAGCAGCTCATGTAGCTCAATAACAAAAAAACAAACAACCCAATTCAAAAATGGGCAGAAGACCTAAATAGACATTTCTCCAAAGAAGATATACAGATTGCCAACAAACACATGAAAGGATGCTCAACATCATTAATCATTAGAGAAATGCAAATCAAAACTACCATGAGATATCATCTCACACAGGTCAGAATGGCCATCATCAAAAAATCTACAAACAATAAATGCTGGAGACTGTGTGGAGAAAAGGGAACCCTCTTGCACTGCTGGTGGGAATGTAAATTGATACAGCCACTATGAAGAACAGTATGGAAGTTCCTTAAAAAACTACAAATAGAACTACCATACAACCCAGCAATCCCACTACTGGGCATATACCCTGAGAAAACCATAATTCAAAAAGAGTCATGTACCACAATGTTCACTGCAGCTCTATTTACAATAGCCAGGAGATGGAAGCAACCTAAGTGTCCATCATCGGATGAATGGATAAAGAAGATGTGGCACGTATATACAATGGAATATTACTCAGCCATAAAAAGAAACGAAATTGAGTTATTTGTAGCAAGGTGGATGGACCTAGAGTCTGTCATACAGAGTGAAGTAAGTCAGAAGGAGAAAAACAAATACCGTATGCTAACACATATATATGGAATTTAAGGGAAAAAATGTCATGAAGAACCTAGGGGTAAGACTGGAATAAAGACACAGACCTCCTAGAGAATGGACTTGAGGATACAGGGAGGGGGAAAGGTAAGCTGTGACAAAGTGAGAGAGTGGCATGGACATATATACACTACCAAATGTAAAATAGATAGCTAGTGGGAAGCAGCCTCATGGCACAGGGAGATCAGCTTGGTGCTTTGTGACCACCTAGAGGGGTGGGATAGTGAGGGTGGGAGGGAGAGAGACGCAAGAGGGAGGAGATATGGGGACATATGTATATGTATAACTGACTCACTTTGTTATAAAGCAGAAACTAACACACCATTGTAAAGCAATTATACTCCAATAAAGATGTTAAAAAAATATATCAGCTAATAAGTGCAGATAAAATAATAGAGTTAGAAAATTGCCATTTGCCAATCCTAATGAACTGATTCAGGCTATGCTCATCAATGGATGGTAGTTCCATTAGATTAATGGTTTATGGGAAACTATGAAATGAAGGGGTCAAGCTATCACCACTTGTACCTATGGGGCAAGCTTAATAACATTAAAGTGAGATAACCCAGCATTATATGTCCTCTGATGTAAAGTAATAGGAAATAACACATGTGAAGGAAATACACAGAATTATCCATGACATATTCTTTCCAAAATAATGTGAATCTAATTCTAAGTTTCTACATCTAAATTCCAGTCTACAGGAAATAAATACTACAGACAGAGAAACAAGTTAAATGACATTATAGGAAGAAACATGCCAAATCCAGAATTTCTCAGGACACCTAATCCAGTTTCTTCAACAAGTCAAGGGCATGAAAAACCAAAAAAGAGAGGACCATTCTACCTTAGAACTAATGTAAAAGACATAATAACCAAATACAGTGAGAGTCCTTTGCTTGGATCCCATTTCAAATCAACTGCAAAAAGACATTTTTAGATAATTGGGGAAAATTTATTATGAACTGGAAATTAGATCATAATAAAAAAAAACGTTTAAAATAACACAAGAGGGACTTCCCTGGTGGTCCAGTGGTAAAGAGTCCGCCTCGCTATGCAGGGGATGTGGGTTAGATCCCTGGTCAGGGAGCTAGGATCCCACATGCCACGGGGCAACTGAGCCCGTGTGCTGCAAACTACAGAGCCCACGTTCCCTGGAGCCTGTGAGCCACAACTAGAGAGAGAAAACCCGCACGCCACAATTAGAGAGAAGCCTGCGCACCACATCGAAGAGCCCACGCGCCACAACAAAAGATTCTGCATGCCTCAACGAAGATCCCGTGTGCCGCAACTAAGACCCGACACAGACAAAAATAAATAAAATAAATAAATAAATAATAAATCTTTTTTTAAATATATGAAATAAAATAACACAAGATGTGATAATGGCACTGTGGTAATGTAAGAAAATGCCTCTCCCTTTTTTGAGATACATACTGATATATTTAGGGATTGAAATGACATGATTCTGAGATTTGCTTTGAAATACTTCAGTAAAAATAATTGGAGGATAGACGAAACAAGTATGTCAAAATGTTGATATTTGTTAAAATTAGGTGATGGATAATTTTTCATAATAAAAATTTTAAAAGACAAAAGACCTAATATCATAAAAGTGCCAACCTGTGCAAACTGGTTTATAAAGTCAAAGCTATTAATGATCAAAATCGTAAATGGATTCTTGATAATGTTTGACAAAATCATCCTGAAATTTATATGGAAGCTCAAAGGGTCACACAGAACTAAGACAATTCTAAAAAAGAATAAGATCAGAGAGATCTGCCTACCAAATTTAGAGATTCATTGTGATGCTGTAGTAATAAAGACAGTGAACTGTCATTGGCACAGGAAAAGACAAACACACCAGAGTCAAAGGACTAGAATCAATCTCACTTAAAAATGTATTTTTCGCAGAGCAGACTTCACAGAAGGGTGTGAAAGGATGAACTGTTCAGTAAATGTCACTAGGAAAATTGGTAATCTAATCACACACAAAATCAAATCAAATGCAAGTAGATTAAAACTGTACAAGTGGAAGACAAAAATTAGAAAACTTTTAAAAGACATATGTAATAGTGAGATTACAAATAGATCATTATTTGTTTACATTAGGAACCGTCAGATATTTCTAAATTTCTGAACAACTGACAATATTTCTTGGCAATTTTTCTCTTTCTAGAAAGAGATTTTAAGATGTGGTCTTCATCCCTGAGGCCATACTGGGGAACTCTAGGTCAGTTCTGGAAGGTACCAAGCAGCACATCACCCCACTTAGCAAAAAAGCAGCCCAGTGCCCACCACAGCATTAATGGCAGAGACACAAAATCCATTCTTAAGCTCTGGAAAGTTTGACAATTACTATGATTTTTATGCAGGAAAATGAAGGAACCCTCTGGTCTTTTCTTTCTCCAATGTGAAAAGAAAAATCTGTAACTTTACACATGTAAATGACCTTGTTAAGAGAGAAACTGTTATCCACACTCTTTGCCTGTGTTCTGAGCTGCACAAACAGTGATATGTGCTCAAATTTTTTCACGATTCAATTTAAGTTGGTTTTTTGTTTTTTTTTGGCCACACCACACAGCTTGTGGGATCTTAGTTCCCTGACCAGGGATCAAATCCGGGCGTTCGGCAGTGAAAGCGCAGAGTCCAAACCACTGGTCCGCCAGGGAATTCCTAAGTACCATTTCTTTATATAGCTATTCCTTCTCTCTTCTCTGTCCTGCCCCCATCTTTGTCCAGGATTGATATGACTATAATTGAATTCTCAATCTTTTCCTTTGTGACTAGTACATTTTTTTTTTTTTTTTTTTGCGGTACACAGGCCTCTCACTGTTGTGGCCTCTCCCGTTGCGGAGCACAGGCTCCGGATGCGCAGGCTCAGTGGCCATGGCTCACGGGCCTAGCCGCTCCGCGGCATGTGGGATCCTCCCGGACCGGGGCACGAACCCGTGTTCCCTGCATCGGCAGGCGGACTCTCAACCACTGTGCCACCAGGGAAGCCCATGACTAGTACTTTTTATGTCTTGAGAAATCCTTCCTTATCTTGAGTCAGAAATATGTTATACTATATCAGCAGTAGACAAACCTTCTTTGTAAGGGGCCAGAGGGTAAATATTTGGGGCTTTACAGACCATATAGTCTCTGTAGCAACTACTCAACTCTGCCACTGAGACACAAAACAGCCATAGACAATATGCAATGAATGGACATGGCTGTGTTCCAATAAAACTTTATTTATGGACACTGAAATTTGAATTTTATGTAATTTTTACATGTCACAAAGTATTACTCTTCTGGGTTTCTTTCAACCATATGTTACACGTGGACTTTTACAACATTCTAAAAAGGCAGTCTCTGTTTCAAGGGTGGCTTCAAACCCTTATTCAAAATAAAGTGTGTGGGCTCTCTATTGTTACCTTTCCACCCAATTAGGGAAATTCGTGTGGGTTGTTTGGGGACTTCTAATTTACTTCTGATTTGAAGCTGGGTTCCAGATTACTAACATGAACATTAGAAATCTAGCATGCCTGCATATGTAAATATGTATATCAAATATGTGATGTAATAGGTGTGTTATATACATAAATATATACATTCAATATGTAATGTAGCTCCCCTCTTCGTCCTCTTGTTCCTATTCCTAACTCTTACTCCTCAATACACCTACCTGATGTTTCTCAACATTTAGTGTACCTAAGAATCATTTGGAATGGTGTGATAAGATGCAGATTCCCAGTCTTACGCCTAGAGATTAAGATTCAGCGGATTTGTGGTAGACTCCAAACATCCCAGGTAAATCTGCTACAAGTGGGCAATAGAGCACAATATGAGAAAAATAGAATCAGGCCATGCAGTGCAAGATGGTGGGAGCAATACTGGCCCAGGGTGACAGAAATACTGAACAATAACAAAGCAGGTGCTGAGAAAAATTACCCTAAGATATCAACTTCTGATGTAGCAGCCCTACCTCATACTGAATATGTTTATATTTGATAGTTGGACTGTGTTATGTGGGGACTTTGGAGTTGACTTGATCTGCCTGAAGGTTTAAGAAGCCTAGCAATTAATTATTACTAACTATATAATCTTGGTCAAATTAACTCATTCTTCTGAGCCTCAGTTTCCTCAGTTATAAATTGAGAAAAATAATGTCATCGCATTGTATAAATGTATTTTATTTAAGATTTTCTTTTTTGGATGCTTATTCTTCTGGGGTCTCTCTTTTTACAAAATGATCTTGGTATATTACTTGGCTTGAGACACACACAAACACACATACACATACCCCATTCCTTGTGCTACCCAAAGGGGCTGTTAACCTCCAGCAGACTTATTCTCTGGGCACCTGCCCCAACTCCATTTTCAGGGAGACATATTGTCAAAACCACAGAAAAGTTCCCTGCCTACACGCCACACCTTCCCTTTCATTCTATAACCAGAAATAGTGGTTAGATGCCTAAAACTCTGAGGAATCTCTGCATTCCTCAGTTAGAGATTTAATACCTGCTTCCCCTTCCCATCCCAACTTCCCACTGAGTCTAAGAAGAGTTATTCTTGGGTTTACATCTTGCACACTCACACTTAGAAAGTGAACCTTTGACTTACGCCTGGTGTAAGCCACCAAAGGAAAGGAGGCTGACACCTGAAGTCTGTTATTCTTGTCATTTGCACTTTGTTAAGAGGAAATTTCAAAAGGATCATCATTGCTTTAAAAATGAATACAAACGGTGTTTTGATCGATTGTTACCTTGCTCCTAATAGTTTTTGTGGGAAGAGGTGTCTGCCTGACTTCACTGTTAGCGCTTGCTGATGTACTTTGTCATGCACACCAATGTCAGAGAGATACACCCAAGTCCCCTTTTTTCACCACAAGGAAATCTTTTTGGAAGATTGGGCAAGTTAGCTGAGCTTCCATTTCTATATCTACAAAATGGAAATAGTGATTCTCACTTCACAAAATATTGTGGGGAGTATAAAATGAATGTGAAATCATTTTGAAAGTAAACACTTTATGAATACATAAATTTAGGTAATGAAATGTTAATCACATTGGCAACTCAAAGTCTCCTAGTTGGGTATCCTGGTACTCTTAGTTAGGTCTCGATTGCCAGTAATACAAACCACATAAAACTAGCTTAAGAAAAGTGGAGAAATGTTTTATAAGAATGCCATAAATGGATCTTCATAGATCAATGGAATGGAATAGAGAGCCCAGAAATAAACCCATGCAGTTATGGTCAATTAATCTACGAAGGAGGCAAGAATGTACACTGGAGAAAATACAGTCTCTTCAATAAGTGGTGCTGTGAAAACTGGGCAGCTACACATAAAAGAATGAACTTAGATCATTCTCTGACACCATATATAAAAATAAACTCAAAATGAATTAAGACCTAAATGTAAGACTGGAAACCATAAAACTCCTAGAAGAAAACACAGGCAGAATACTCTTTGACATAAATCGTAGCAATATTTTTTTTGGATCAGTCTCCTACAGCAAAGGAAATAAAAGCAAAAATAAACAAATGGGGCCTAATTAAACTTAAAAACTTTTGCACAGCAAAGGAAGCCACTGACAAAACGAAATGACAGCCAACTGAATAGGAGAAAATATTCCCTAATAATATGACCAATAAGGGACTCATATCCAACATATATAACAGTTCATACAATTCAACATCAAAAACACGTGCAACCTGATCAAAGAACGTGCAGAAGATCTAAACAGACATTTCTCCAAAGAAGACATGCAAATGGCCAACAGGCACAGGAGAAGATGCTCAACAATGCTAATCATCAGGGAAATGCAAATCAAAGCCACCTCACACCTGTCAGAATGGGAATCATCAAAAAGAACACAAATAACAAATTTTGATGAGGATGTCGAGCAAAAGGAACCCTCCTGCACTGTTGGTGGGAATGTAAATCTGTGCAGCCACTATGGACAACAGCATGGAGGTTTCTCAAAAAACTAAAAATATAACTACCATATGACCCACCAATTCCACTCCTGAGTATATATAAGAAAAAAACAAAAACACTGATTTGAAAAGATCCATGCACTCCAATGTTCATAGCAGCATTATTTACAATTGCCAAGGTATAGAAGCAACCTAACTGTTCATCAACAGATGAATGGATAAAGAAGATGTGCCATATATGTGTGTGTGTGTATATATATATGGAATACTACTCAGCAATAAAAAAGAATGAAATCTTGCCATTTGCAACAACTTGGATAGACTTGGAGGGTATCATGCTAAGTGAAATAAGTCAGACAGAGAAACACAAATACTGTATGATAACACTTACATGTGGAATCTAAAAAATACAACAAACTAGTGAATAAAACAAAAAAGAAGCAGACTCACTGATACAGAGAATAAACTAGTGGTTACCAGTGGGGAGAGGGCTGGGGGGAGGAGCAAGATAGGGGTAGGAGATTAAGAAGTACAAACTATTATGTATAAAATAAGCTACAAGGATATATTGTACAACACAAGGAATATAGCCAATATTTTATAACTATAAATGGAGTATAACCTTTAAAATTGTGAATCACTATATTGTACACCTATAACTTATATAATACTGTACATTGACTATACCCCAATTTAAAAAAAATTTTTAAACAAAAAAACAGAAGAGCAACCTGTCAATAAATTTGCAAACTTTAAAAAAAAAAAAGAGGGCTTCCCTGGTGGCACAATGGTTGAGAGTCCACCTGCCGATGCAGGGGACACGGGTTCGTGTCCCAGTCCGGGAAGATCCCACATGCGCAAAGCGGCTGGGCCCGTGAGCCATGGCCGCTGAGCCTGCGTGTCTGGAGCCTGTGCTCCGCAACGGGAGAGGCCACAACAGTGAGAGGCTCGCGTACCACAAAAAAAAAAAAAAAAAAAAAAAATATCATAGTGTCTTAGAAAACAAAACAAAACAAAAACAAAACTAGAACAGGAAAATAGCAGAGCCTTGAAAGGGACTAAAACCAGGAATTGGAAGATCCCTGGAACTCCTTCTGTCTTGTCTCTTGTTTTATTAGTTCTGCCTATCTTCTTCTTCTCCAATATCACCCTTAGGCTCAGGCAAGAGGGACCTCTGCCCTGGCCTCAGAACTTTCGAGGGTCCCACTCTTGCCCTTCCCAGACTGTGCCCTTCCCCATGAGGCACAGAGTCCATGGGGTTTAAAAGATATACCCCAACACATGCATAGCCTCTCCCGTGTAAGTGTGGGGACGGAGTATACAGGAACTCTGCTATAGGAACTTTCTGCTCACTATTGCTAAACTTGTATCAATACCTAAAACTGCCCTAAAAAATAAAGCCTATTAAAAATAATAATAAAAACAAAACAAAAAACCCCACAACTGTGCCTTTCCAGAGCCCATATAGCCCTTTCAAGAAAAGGGTCTGGGCACTTCAGGACACAGAATTCCCTGCTCCCAGAGGGCCTGAGTTTATTTCCAGGACCTGCTCTATCTTTTTTTCTGGATCTGTCTTCCTGTGGACAAACTGTTCTGCAGGTGTGCCCCTCTAGTCCCAAAAGCATGGCCAAAGTGGATGGTGCTTTGATGAGCTCCTGGAGTGTCTAGTACATGCAATGCATAGCCCTTTGTGGTGCCTGATGGAAAGATGAGGAGCTATAAACCATCTCTCCCTCCAAAGTCACTTTCCACTGCAGAAAGACTCTGAAGAGTCTCAGAACTTTAAATTTTCAAACTTCACCTCCAAGGCTGTTATAAATTATATTTGTCAAGAACAGGAAGGTAAAAATACCATATTTAATAGTTTGTTCTCTTAATTTATGCCTTTCTAATATTTAAACTTATGATATGAAGGCCATCATTTCTACTCTTGTTCCTGGTCCAATTAATGTTAGGGAAAAACCAGTTATTCTTTCCCAAAGGCAGGTTGTATCCCAGCTCCAAGGTTATAAGCAATGGGCCCAGTCCCAGGTGGAGAACAAACTCCAGTCTCTCAGCTCTGACTCTGACTTCCTGGAAGAGAGTCTGGTTGGCTCAGCTCAGGTTGGGGAGGAGAGAACAGCTGCAACCCCTGGTCCAATCAATCGACTCTTTTCATGCCCAAAATGGGCATTTTCATAGAAATAAGACTATCAAGGGAAGGAAACATCCTTGTGGTAGAAAAGGCAGTTCCCAGAGAAATGTGGCTGAGTAAATTCTCCACTGAGTATCCAAATTCACAGGTAAAATAAATGCAAGTTTTATTTCTCTTATTTCAAATTGGTGAAAAAAAATATAGAAAATCAATATATTCCAGTTACAAGACAAATTATACCATGATTTGTTAGCCTTTGTTGCAGTTGGCTTTAATAGGAGCAACTAATATGAACTATGGTAGAGAGGAAATTTCTGTTCAAGAGTAAGTAAAGTGTTATTAAGATGATGTTCAATCCCCATCTTCATACAGCAGTTTTTAAAGGTGATCAGTGTGCTAATACAAGTCTAATACTTTTTCCTTATTAGAAAATCAAGCTAAAGTGGTTTTTAAAACATTCCATTGACTTATTCTTCCCAATCTCCTTTGTTTAAAATAAAGCAACAAACCTAATAAGGTATACTATGTTTCATTAGAAAACACTTGCCAAGCCTTCTAGCTATAGTAGGATTAATACAGTTCATAACTGGGAACTCTTAACAGTCCTATTTGAAAAAATACAAAAGACTGGAAACCAGTATTTGCTTTGGATACAAGAAAAGCATGTAGAATAACATTGTTTCAGCAAGATTATCTCCATGTAACAGTATCAAATATGGAAGGAATGAGAAAGTATACTTTCAACCTTTTCTGGAAAAAAGAAAAAAAGGGAAAACCTCATCAAAAGAAGAAAAAAGACAGACATACATTGTTAGTGTTTCCATGTATGTTTCTTCACCTCAAATAACCTAATGTTACTGTTAAGGCTTAAACTGAAAGGCCCATCCATTCTACCCAAGTCTGAAGTTTAACATCCTCTACACTTTATGCAGACAAAACTTCTGCTGATTTCATTTGGCTTCCACAGACAATATGCAACCATCCAGAAGTTATCAGCAATTCTAAACAAAGGCATTATTTGCTCCGGAGCAACAGAGGGTCCATAGGAAGGGCTTATGGGCAGTAAGTAATCCAGTTACAATGGGGAATAGAAGGGGTCTTCAAACATTTTTGCTTGAGTATACAATTAAAGAACATTTAAATACTATGAAGCCCCACCAACATTTTAAAGCCTAAATATAAAATCTCTTCCCCGTAAGTTTAAATAGTAGGAAAAGATGCAATTCTGACATACTGTACATTTTGACATTTTTTTAAAATGGTTATAACACTCTTAAATGCATCAGAAAGAATGTAAATAATATAGTGATTTGACACCACCATCATTCATTTTAAAAACACGTGAACAAATTCTTCTCTAACAGTTCCTTTTGTTCCTTGAATTCTTATTTTCTTTTCACTTCCCTAACAGAATTACATGATGTAATGTATTTTGTGTTTTCTGTCATATTAATCACCTCCATAATATTACTTTGCAATAAAACCATGCATATAAATTGAAATTAAGTGGTTTTTTTCCCCTACAACAACAATGGCCGAAGGGCTTCATTACAAGACTTCTGGTTATCATTAGTGTTAGTCAACAATTATTGCAAACACCATACAGGACTGAACATTTGCAGTATGCTAGACTGCAGATGGGAGAGGGGTGGTAGGCCTTTCTTAGTCAGGTGGGAGGACAGTTTTGAAGGAAAGTCAGCAAAAGAGAAATACAATGACTCTGGACCGTGAGGAAAATTCTCAGGTAGATCAATTTTTAGAAAGAATAAACGTGAAAGTTTAATATCTATAAACTGACCCTCTTTAAGTTATGTGTGTCCAAGTACCCACTGGAAAATCCCCTTTTGCCCCAGGGGACTGCATGTTTTGCTTTGAAGATCTTTGAGCTAGATAAATTTATTTGAGGTTTCTTTTACATAATAAGCACGGTCTTTTTACGTAGATTGTTTGTGCCAATGAATAAACCATTAAAGTTTGTAATGATGCTCTTATAGAACACTGAAGAAAATCCATTTGAAAATGTATTATTTTTTTAATTTGGACTCGCTTGAGAGGCAGTTGGTAGAGATTAATAAGGAACCAAGGGCTTCCCTGGTGGCGCAGTGGTTGAGAGTCCACCTGCCGATGCAGGGGACGCAGGTTCGTGCCCCGGTCCGGGAAGATCCCACATGCCGCGGAGCGGCTGGGCCCATGAGCCATGGCCACTGAGCCTGAGCGTCCGGAGCCTGTGCTCCGCAATGGGAGAGGCCACAACAGTGAGAGGCCTGCCTACCGCAAAAAATAATAAGTAAATTAAAATAAGGAACCAAAACCATCTCCTTGCCACTCCTACCGTTAACAACCACCTATATTATTGCTATGGTTTGGACTGCAGAAGCAGCTGGTTCTTTCAACCCTTCCTAAATTACTCAACCCTTAGTCAACTTAGATTGCTGGCCGAGGTAGAAAGATCTTCTTTTAGGAAAGTTGTATTCCCTTCCATCTCTGCTTGCAATTGACTCAATACAGTCTGAATCTATATCTGCCTTGAAAACTTTGCTGAAAGAACTAAAGAAGCAACCAATACATTCCAATATCCTGATTTTTCTTTTTTTTACCTTTTTTCTTAGAGCTATGGTCTCCATGAGCGTTTGGTTCACTTTCCAAGTTACTGCACATGACAGCTTTTGAAACCTATTTCCATTGTGTAATAATGATAGCCAGCTTTCCAGCTGAGAAATTGAGAAATGCAATCATTGGGTGGGTGGCCATGTACCCAGGCTTAACATTCAACCTCATGGGAAAAGAGAGGGGACTGGATATTGGGGGACAACTGGCAAGCTCTGCTATGACGTTTACTGGAAAAACTAAGCGTATTGCCTGTGCAATGCCCGAGGAGTCATTTGCACAACCCCTCTAACTGCAATAGTAGTGGTTGCCTCTTGATCAGGTCACGTGGGAGGATCTATTCAGGGGTTGTTTCCCGACCTGAATGGCTAACAAATACCCTTCAAATAATAATTCAAAATGTGTGGGATGGCTTTATATCGCATCAAAAAGAACTGCTGAGAGCAAACAGATTGATATTTCCTCAAAAGAAACGTGACTTGCTTTAAAAGACACCGAAGAAAATACACATTTTCTTCACGTAAGCTTTTCTTTGCATTAAAATGTTATATGCAGAAAGCAATGTTTCTTTCCCTTCCTCCTTCCTTGTCTGTTTTTCTCCTTCCAGGATTCATATTTAATAACCAGATGTAGAGTACCTTATTTATGACAGGAACTTTCACATATAATATTATCTGACTTAAGCTATACATCAATTTCAAGAGGTAGATATTATCCTTAATATAAAAATGAGGAAACTGAGACTCAGAGAAGTTTAATGACTAGCTCAGGATCACATCACCAAGTCACACAATCACACTGTGGTACGGGCTTGTTAGAAACTTCCAGGAAATCATGTATCTCTGCCCCAGCCTAAAACAGGTGATATGCTATGTAGCTTTCTATGACAGTGTCAAGCACTGCAATCCAATAGATCAGAGAAACTGGTTTAAAGAGTAATTTTAGACCACATGGCAGAGATTGCTTGCTGTCACTCAGTATGAATTCATTTCTTCTTCCTTAGTAACAGAATCTCCAAATTTAACTGGGCACAAAGCTAGTCAACCTCCCTTGCACCCAAGTATGACAACTCTAAGCAAAATTTTTCTGTATACCATATAGAAAGTGTCCTTAGAGGAAAGAAGCATAGCCTCCTTCTTCCTTTATTATTTTTGCAGGATGAAATGTAGATATAATGTTGGAGACTGTCATGGGTTAAGTTGTACCTCCCTCCAAAAAATAAGATACAGTGAAGTCCTAACCCCCAGTCCCTCTGGATGAGACTTTATCTGGAAATAGGGTCTTTACAGATGTAATCAAGTTAAGATAAGGTTATTAGAGTGGGCCTTAATCTAATACAACTGTTATTCTCATAAGAGAAAACTTTGAACACAGACGTATAGGGACAACACCACGTGAAGACACCCTGATGGGCACAGAAGGAAGACAATGTAGAGAAGATAGCCCTGTTATGACAGAGGTAGAGATCAGAGTGATACATCTACAAGCAAAGGAAAACCAAAGAATGCCAGCAAGCAGCAGAAGCTAGGAGAGGCAAGGAAGGATTCTTCACTACATCCTTTAGAGAGAGTATGGCCATACTCCTTCATTTCAGACTTTCAGCCTCCAGAACTGTGAGACAATAAATTTCCATTATTGTAAGCCACCTAGTTCATGGCACTTTGTTGCCGAAGCCCTAGGAAACTAATACAGTGCCTGAGCAGTCATCTTGGATCATAAGATGGCTTGCTGTGGATGTCAGAAAAGCAAGAGAGAAGAAGCCTGGGGCCTTGATGACTTCATAGAATAGAGTCTGAACTATCTGTCTGTGCAGTTTTACATGAGACAGAAACAACTTTCAATCTTGAAGCAACTATTATTTAGAGTTCTTATTACTCACAAATGAACATAATTCTGATATGAGCTACATACCTCTCCTGTAAAAATGTACTACTAAGGGCTATGGTGCCTAATCCTAACCTTCATGGAATATTCTGGTTCTCCATCCATTTTCTCAGTGGAAACAATGGGAGTGTGATAAATCTTATCATAGATTCCAGCTTTACCAAGGAAGACAGTAAAATTAAGATGGTTCTTAAAGATTGCTGGGAACTGGAGGCAAATGACTCAGGGTTGAAATCATGGGTTATTCAGATTAAATATGATAGTAGCATAGTACAGTGGGTAAAAGAACAGACTGTGGCATCAAACAGTCTTGGAATCCAATTCCAATTCTACCCCTTACTAGATAGCTAAGTGATTTTGAATAAGTTATTTCACATCTCTACTCCTCAGGCTTCTTATCTATAAGATAGATGATAAAAAGAGGCATGCTAATGTTTTGCTTAACTGAGGATGGAGAGCATGAGTGTAAGATAATAATGAACTTACTGGATTGTTGGGGGGATTAAGTGAAAAATACACATGAAGTGCTTGACACAGTTTCAAGCATGTATTAATTTCCTTCCCACCATAGGGTTTTGCACGTGTAGTTCTATTTCCACAGATGCTCTCTTACTGTCATCAGATTCTGGTAAATAAATACTCTCTGTATGACTAATTCACATACATTAATCTCAGCTCAGAGCTCTTCTCTTCAGAAATTTCTGTCTTGGTCTCCCCTGCACCAAGGGCACACATAATTTCATGATTTTTAATCATAGCTCTTAGTAAAATTTGTTCTAGGATAATTATTTGTGTTATTATTTGATTGATTTCCATCTTTCCTTCTAGACTAGCACTCCTCAAAGTATGGTTTACTGGCCAGTGCTGATCTGCAAATTATTTATTACTTATCCTCCAGGAGATAAAAACAGAAACTAAGATTAAATTTTTAGAACTTTTATAACAATTTGATATAGTAATTATGGTTTGTATTTTTCATATTTGACTTTTTATTTTGTTTTTCTAGTAATTCATTTTTATTATAATCTACAAAAGCATCTGTCCACAACTGACTTCTTAAATTTTTTAACTGATCTTAACAGAAAACAACTAACAAAATGGTAACAGTAAAGTCTTCTGTATCAATAATTACTTTAAATGTAAATGGATTAGATTCTCTAACCAAAAGACATAGAGTGGCTGAGTGAATTAAAAACAAGACCCAACTACATGCTGTCTACAAGAAACTCACTTTAGATTTAAGGACACATATAAGCTGAAAATGAAAGGATGGAAAAAAATATTCCATGGAAATGGTAACCAAAAGAGAGCAGGGGTTGAAAGAAAAAAAGTCGCAAGAGAAAAAGGACATTACATACTGATAAAAGGATCAATCTACCAGGAAGATATAACAGTTATATATGCATCCAAGGTCAGAGCACATAAATAATATACAGCAAACATTGACAGAACTGAAGGAAGAAATAAACACCAATACAACAAAAGTAGGAGACTTCAGTTCCCCACCTTCAATAATGGACTGTAACATTTGAACAGAAGATCAGTAAAGAAATAGAGGGCCTGAATAACACAATAGAGCAAACATTTGCTAACATATGTAGAACATTCTACCCCACAACATTAGAATACACATTCTCCTCAAGCACACACAGATCTTTTTCCAGGATAGCTCACATGTTAGGACAAAAAACTAGCCTTAACAAATTTAAGAAGATTGAAATCATACCACAAAGAAATGAAACTGGAAATCAATAGAAAAAGGAAAACTGGAAAATTGACAAGCATGAAAATTAAACAACATACTCTTGAACAACCACTGGTTCAAAGAAAAAAATCAAAAAGGAAATTTAAAAATATTTTGAGACAACAAAAATGAAAACACAACACACCAAATTTATGGGATGCTGCAAAAGCAGTACTAAATAGGAAGTTCATAGAAATAAATGCTTGTGTTAAAAAAGAAAAAAGATTTCAAATAAACAACTTACCTGTGCACATCAAGAAACTAGGAAAAGTAGGAACACGCTAATTGTCAGAAGGAAGGAAACAACAAAGGTAAGAGCAGAAATAAATGAAATAGAAAACAGAAAATCAGTAGCAAAAAATGAATGAAGCTAAGAGCTGGTTTTTTTGAAAAAATAAAGTTTAAAAACTTTGTCTAGACTGAGAAAAAAACAGAGAAGTCCCAAATATTAAAATCAGAAATGAAAGAAGAGACATTGCAACTGATGCCACAGAAATGAAAAGTATCAAAAGAGACTATGATGCACAACAGTACGCCAACAAATTGGATAACCTAGAAGAAACAGATAAATTCCTAGAAACATACTATAAATAAAATCATGAAGAAATAGAAAGTATGAATAAACCTCTAACCAACACAGAGATTGAATCAATAATCAAAAACCTCCCCAAAAAGAAAAGTCCAGGACCAGATGGTTTCACTGATGAATTCTACCAAACATTTAAAGACAAATTAACACCAATCCTTCTCTTTCAAAAAATTGAAAAGGAGGGAACACTTGAAAACTCATTTTAAGAGGTCAGCATTTCTTTGATACTAAAGACAGACAAAAACACCACAAGAAAAGAAAACTACATGCCAACCTGATGAAAAGAGGTGCAAAAATCCAGAGCAAAATGCTAACAAAGCAAATTCAGTAGCATATTAAAATGATCATAAGCATGACAAAGTGAGATTTATCCCTGGGATACAAGGATGTTTCAACATACAAAAATCAATTAATGTGATATACAACATTAATAGAATAAAGAATAAAAATCATATGATCATGTAAATGGATGCAGAAAAAGCATTTGAAAAAATCTAACACCTTTTATGATAAAAACTCTTAATAAACTAGGTATAGAAAAGAAATGTACCTCATCATAATAAAGGATATATATGACAAGCCCACAACGACAAGCCCACAACTAACATACTCAATGGTGAAAAGCTAAAAGCTTTTCTTTTAAGATCATGAACAAGGCAAGGATGCCCACTCTCACCACTTCTGCTTAACATAGTACTAGAAGACCTAGCCAGAGAAATTAGGCAAGAAACAGAAATAAAAGCCATCCAAATTAGAAAGGAAGAATTAAAAGTGTTCCTGTTTGCAGACAACATGATCTTATACATAGAAAACCCTAAAGATTCCATTTTTTAAAAAGCTATTAGAACTAATAAATTCAGTAAAGTTGCAGGTTACAAAATCAACATACAAAAATCAGTAGCATTTATATAGACTAACAATGAACTATCTGAAAAGGAAATTAGGAAAATAATCCTACTTATAATAGCACCAAAAGGAATAAAATACATATGAATAACCTTAACTAAAGGGGTGAAAGACTTGTATACTGAAAACTACAAATCACTGATAAAAGAAATGAATATGACACAAACAAATGGAAAAACATCTTATGTTCACTGATTGGAAGAATTGATATTGTTAAAATGACCATACTATCCAAAGTAATCTACAGGTTCATTGTATTCTCTATCAATATCCCAATGGCATTTTTTACAGAAACAGAAAAAAACAGTTCTAAAATTCATATGAAATCACAAAAGACTGTGAATAGCCAAATCAATCTTGAGAAAGAAGAACAAAGCTGCAGTATCACAGTTCCTGATTTCAAAATATATTACAAAGCTAGAGTAATCAAAACAGTATGGTACAATATTTTAATTAAAACATAAAATCAAAACAGAGTACAAAGCAGAGAAATAAATCTGTGCGTATATGGTCAACTAATATTTGAAAAGGGTACCAGGAATACACAATGGGAAAAAGGATAGTTTGTTCAACAAAAAGTGTGGGGAAAACTGGATATCTGCATGTAAAAGAATGAAACTGGACCCTTACTTTACATCATACAGAAAAACCAGCTCAAAATGCATCAAATTCTTAAACATAAGACCAAACACTGTAAAACTCCTAGAAGAAAACGTAGGAGAAAAACTTCATGACAGTGGCCTTGGTGATGATTTCATAGATATGACAGCAAAAGTACAGGCAACAAAAATAAGCAAGTGGCACTACATCAAACTAAAAAGTTTCTGCACAGTAAAGGGAACAATTAAAACGCAACCTATGGAATGGGAGAAAATATTTGCAAATCACATATCTGAAAAGGGGTTATTGTCTAAAATATATGACGAATTCCTACAACTCAATAGTTAAAAAAAACAAACTAATACTCTGACTTAAAAATGAACTAGACTGGGCTTCCCTGGTGGCGCAGTGGTTGAGAGTCCACCTGCCTATGCAGGGGAAACGGGTTCGTGCCCCGATCCAGGAGGATCCCACATCCCGCGGAGCGGCTGGGCCCGTGAGGCACGGCCGCTGGGCCTGCGCGTCCAGAGCCTGTGCTCCGCAACGGGAGAGGCCACAACAGTGAGAGGCCCACGTACCGCAAAAAAAAAAAAAAAAAAAAAAAGAACTAGACTGAACATTTCTCTAAAAAAGACATGCAAAAGGTCAATGGTATATGAAAAAATGCTCAACATCACTAATTATCAGAGAAATTCAAATCAAAACCACAATGAGATATCACCTCACACCTGTCTGTTTGCTTATTATCAAAAAAAAGACAAGCAGTGTTGGCTAGGATGTAGAGAAACTGGAACCCTTTTACATTGTTGGTGGGAATGCAAAATGGTGCCACTGCTATTGAAAACAGTATGGAGGTTTCTCAAAAAATTAAAAATACAACTACCCTATAACCCAGCAGTTCCATTTGTGGGTATTAATCCAAAAGAATTTAAATCAGGATCTCTAAAAGATAATAGTGCTTTTATGTTTATTACAGCAATATTCACAATAGCCACGATGTGGAAATAACCTAAATGTCCACCATTAGATGAATGGATAAAGAAAATGTGGTATATACATAAAATAGAATACTCTTTGACCTTAAAAAGAAGGAAATCCTGCAATATACAACATGAATGAACCTTGAGGACATTATGCTAAGAAAAATAAGCCAATCACAGAAACATAAATATTGAATACTTCCACTAATATAAGGTATCTAAAATAATCAAATTCATAGAATCAAAGAGTGGAATGGTGGTTGCCAGGGGCTACAGAGAGGAGGAAATGGGGATAAAGTTTCAGTCAAGAAAGATAAATAAGCTCTAGAGATCTGCTGTTCAACATTGTACCTGCAGTCAATAATAATATATTATACACTTAGAAACTGGTTAAGAGGATAGACCTTATGTTAAGTGATCCTCTCACTATAAAATAAAATACAATATAAAATGAAACTGGGGACTTCCCTGGTGGCACGGTGGTTAAGAATCTGCCTGCTGATGCATGGGACACAGGTTCGAGCCCTGGTCTGGTAAGATCCCACATGCCACAGAGCAACTAAGCCTGTGTGCCACAACTACTGAGCCTGTGCTCTAGAGCCCGCGAGCCACAGCTACTGAGCCCACACACCTACAGCCCATACTCCACAACAAGAGAAGCAACCGCAATGAGAAGCCCGTGCACCACAACGAAGACCCAACACAGCCATAAATAAATAAATAAATAAACTTATAAAAAATAAATAAATAAAATGAAACTGGCTTTTGATTACAGATAGTTCAAGAAGCACTGTTCTGGACCAGGGATCAGCAAACTTTTTCTGTAAAAAGTGAGAGTAAACATATAGGCTTTCCAAGCCAATCAGTCTCTGTTGCAACTACGTAACTCTGCCCTTTTAACATGAAAGCAGCCATAGACAATACATAAACAATGAATGTGCCTGTGTTTCAATAAATCTTTATATTAAAAAAAGATGACGGGGGCCTCCCTGGTGGCGCAGTGGTTGAGAGTCCGCCTGCCGATGCAGGGGATACGGGTTCGTGCCCCGGTCTGGGAGGATCCCATATGCCGCGGAGCGGCTGGGCCCGTGAGCCATGGCCGCTGGGCCTGCGCATCCGGAGCCTGTGCTCCGCAACGGGAGAGGCCACAACAGTGAGAGGCCCGCATACCGCAAAAAAAAAAAAAAAAAAAAAAGATGACGGGCCAGATTTGATCCACAAGCTGTAGTTTGCCCCTGTTATAAGCCATGAAACTCAGGGAGCAGATGTCTCATTTGTTTTAGTGTTCACTGTCTCTCCAGTGCCTAAAATATCCTTCACATAATAGGTACTCAATAACTATGTATTTAAAAGATGATTAGTCTACTTTATGATGCAGGTGCAGGTCTTGCCTGAATTGATGTAGATGTCATACGTCCAGGGCTATCAATGCCATGGATGACCATGATAAGAATGTTAACTGACTCTGGTTAACCACAGATAACCAGATAAAAACAACAGGTGTTCCATGGATCAAATATAGTCTGGGAAGCAATGGCAATCACCAGTTGCTTGAAAAAAGAAAGGAAAAGGGTATTGGCACTTGGAAGGGTTTTAAGGAAGCTGTGAAAGTTTGAAAAGAATGGTAAGGGAAGCTAAAAGTGGTGTGTGATAGACACATTGCTTAATTGAGGTTGGAGAGCATGAGTGAGAGGTGGCAATGACCCAGAGGGCAGCAGTGTCCTCTAACAAGGCCCTGGGCTTGGTGTTCCAGGTAGATTAGCCTAGAAGAAAGACTATTGAATACATCCTTGTCCTTTTCCTCTTTAAAAACCTCTGATGATACCCCAGGAGTGTGAGGGAGACCACAAGTACCATTTCAAGGCAGCTCTAAGCACACTGAGTAGACACCATGAGCAAGGCTCACCATCCCAAGTTGAAAAAAATTTAAGGACAAGAAGTTATCACTGAAATTAAACAGCAACAGATGTATCCAAGGAATATTGTGGGAATTTGATCCCTTTATGAATCTTGTGATAGATGACTGTGTGGAGATCATATCCAGGGCAACAGAACACTATTGGAAAGGGGATAATACAAGGAAATAGTATCATCATGTTAGAATCCTTAGAAAGAGTATAAATGATGGCTGTGTTCAGCAGAGAAATCAATTGCTTCCACACGTCCCACCCTCAAAGGGCTTGTTTTATTGTGATGTAAAAGTCAGGTGATGCACACTTGTCATATTACATTTTTTATTGAAATTTTAAAAAACCAAAATGCTGATAACTTGCTAAGATCAGATACAAACTTCCCTGACATCAGAAGTCTTTGATCATTTGGTTCCAACCTACCTTTCTCGTCACTTCATGCCAGTAACCCCTTCCCCCAAATCTATTGCTCCTAGAGCCACACCTGGCCATTTACTCTTTCCCTCAACATGCCGGATGCTTTCACATCTGGACACCTTGGCTCCAGCTATTCTCTTCCCCGCAATGCCTTTCTCTTCCTCTTCATCCAGCAAAGTCTCAGCCCCCCTTGGAGACCTACACGTGAAGCCTTCATGGCTCACTCACCAGATACTTTGTCTCTCATTCCACTGCTCTGCCACTACATTCTATCCCAATCATTTGTTTGCATGTCTGCCTGGTCGCTGAGACAGGGAGCTCCTTGAAAGCTAGTTTTAATATTCTGGTGCTTAAGCAGAATTGGCAAAAATGCAAAGAGCCCGTGATCTGCATTTAAAGCAATTACAGCAGTATTTTGTCCTGCATTCTCTCTTGCTACACGGATTTTCCTTCCTGCATTTACCCCTTCCCAGCGGAATCTTTTCTTTTGCTCTTCTCAGACCCAGACACAGGAGAAAACCTTTCTATGCAAGGTTGATAAGTCTATCTGTAAGAAGGGCTAAATAAATGTTTCAGTTGTGTTTTTAAATTATTGAATACCCAAACCCACAAAGACATTTTAGAGGACTTTTCAATCCCATGTGTATTTTCAGGGAAGTGTATCTAATATGTTTTTATTAGTTAATTTACATTTAACTTATCAACATAATGTACTTTTAGTCATTACACTCCAAATCTAACACATTCCCTTAGGAAGCACAACATTTTTTCCTCTATTAACAGGATTTTGTTTTCGCCAACTGAAACTTGACACATAATATTAATTAAACTGAATTTCTAGTTTCTTCAAAATAAAATTTCTGAATGAACACAATAGAGTGCAAGATCTTTGGGTTAGTACCATCAGGGGACTACATTGGAACCCGACTCTTTTTTTCTTTCTTTTTTTTTTTTTAACTTTTTCTTTTTTTGGCTGCATCGGGTCTTAGTTGTGGCATGCAGGATCTTTCGTTCCGGCACACGGGCTCTTCGTTGTGCTGCATGGGTTTCTCTCTTGCTGTGGCACACAGGCTCCAGAGCGTACAGGCTCTGTAGTTGAGGCATGCAGGCTCTCTAGTTGTGGCATGCGGGCTTGGTTGCCCCATGGCATGTGGGATCTTAGTTCCCCGAACAGGGATTGAACTGATGACCCCTGTATTGCAAGACGGATTCTTAAACACTGGACGACCATGGAAGTCCCTCTCTCTTTCTTTTTTTCTTTCTTCCTTCCTTCCTCTCCCTCTTTCTTTCTCTTTCTTTTTTCTTTCCCTCTTTTTCTTTCCCTCTTACTTTGTTGTGTCATGAAACAGTTTCATATCATAACATTATAATTTTATCATAATAAAAATATTTTTTAAATCCATTTGAGGTTACAAGGAACACACTCAAAAGTTGTAGCATCAAAATGAAACAGTGTGGGGGGGAGCTTCAGGATGGTATAAGAGCAAGACATGGGGCCTCCCTGGTGGCGCAGTGGTTGAGAGTCCGCCTGCCGATGCAGGGGATACGGGTTCGTGCCCCGGTCTGGGAGGATCCCATATGCCGCGGAGCGGCTGGGCCCGTGAGCCACGGCCGCTGGGCCTGCGCATCCGGAGCCTGTGCTCCACAACGGGAGAGGCCACAACAGTGAGAGGCCCGCATACCGCAAAAAGAAAAAAAAAAAAAAAAAAGAGCAAGACATGGAGATCCCCTTCCTCCCCACAAATACATCAGAAATACATCTACACGTGGAACAACTCCTTCAGAACACCTACTGAACGCTGGCAGAAGACCTCAGACCTCCCAAAAGGCAAGAAACTCCCCACGCACCTGGGTAGGGCAAAAGAAACAAGAAAAAACAGAGACAATGAATAGGGACGGGACCTGCATCAGTGGGAGGGAGCCGTGAAGGAGGAAAGGTTTCCACACACTAGGAAGCCCCTTCGCGGGAGGAGACTGTGGGTGGCGGAGGGGGAAGCTTCGGGGCCACGGAGGAAAGCGCAGCAACAGGGATGCAGAGGGCAAAGCGGAGAGATTCCCGCACAGAGGACCGGTGCCGACCGCCACTCACCAGCCCGAGAGGCTTGTCTGCTCACCTGCCAGGATGCGTTGGGGCTGGGAGCTGAGGCTCGGGCTTCAGTCGGAGCGCAGGGAGAGGACTGGGGTTGGCTGCGTGAACACAGCCTGAAGGGAGCTAATGAGCCACAGCTAGGCGGGAGGGAGTCTGGGGAAAGATCTGGAGCTGCCGAAGAGACAAGAGACTTTTTCTTGCCTCTTTGTTTCCTGGTGCGCGAGGAGAGGGGATTCAGAGCGCCGCTTAAAGGAACTCCAGAGACGGGCGCGAGCCGCAGCTATCAGCAAGGACCCCAGAGACGGGCATGAGACGCTAAGGTTGCTGCTGCCGCCGCCAAGAAGCCTGTGTGCGAGCACAGGTCACTATCCACACCTCCCTTCCGGGAGCCTGTGCAGCCTGCCACTGACAGGGTCCCGGGATCCAGGGACAACTTCCCCGGGAGAACGCACGGCGCGCCTCAGTCTGGTGCAACGTCACGCCGGCCTGTGCCGCAGCAGGCTTGCCCCGCCTCCATGCCCCTCCCTCCCCCTGGCCTGAGTGAGCCAGAGCCCCCGAATCTGCTGCTCCTTTAACCCAGTCCTGTCTGAGCGAAGAACAGACGCCCTCAGGCGACCTACACGCAGAGGCAAGTCCAAAATCCAAAGCTGAACCCCGGGAGCTGTGCGAACAAAGAAGAGAAAGGGAAATCTCTCCAGCAGCCTCAGGAGCAGCGGATTAAATCTCCACAATCAACTTGATGTACCCTGCATCTGTGGAATACCTGAATAGACAAGGAATCATCCCAAATAGAGGACGTGGACTTTGGGAGCAACGATATATTTTTTTTTCCTTTTTTCTCTTTTTGTGAGTGTGTATGTGTATGCTTCTTTGTGTGATTTTGTCTGTATAACTTTGCTTTTACCATTTGTCCTAGGGTTCTGTCTGTCCGTTTTTTTTGTTTTTTGGGGGGTTTTTTTTGTTTTTTTTTAAGTATAGTTTTTAGCACTTGTTATCATTGGTGGATTTGCTTTTTGGTTTGGTTGCTCTCTTCTTTCTTTCTTTTTTAATTTTTTATTACTTTAAAAAATTTTTTAATAATTATTTTTTATTTTAATAACTTTATTTTATTTTACTTTATTTTATTTTATCTTCTTCTTTCTTTCTTTCTTTCTTTCTTTCTTTTTCTCCCTTTTATATTCTGAGCCATGTGGAGGACAGGCTCTTGGTGCTCCAGCCAGGTGTCAGGGCTGTGCCTCTGAGGTGGGAGAGCCAACTTCAGGACACTGGTCCACAAGAGACCTCCCAGCTCCACGTAATATCAAATGGCAAAAATCTCCCAGAGATCTCCATCTCAACACCAAAACCCAGCTTCACTCAACGACCAGCAAGCTACAGTGCTGGACACCCTATGCCAAACAACTAGAAAGACAGGAACACAAGCCTACCCATTAGCACACAGGCTGCCTAAACCCATAATAAGGCCACAGACACCCCAAAACACACACCACCAGACGTGGACCTGCCCACCAGAAAGACAAGATCCAGCCTCATCCACCAGAACACAGGCACTAGTCCCCTCCACCAGGAAGCCTACACAACCCACTGAACCAAACTTAGCCACTGGGGACAGACACCAAAAACAATGGGAACTAAGAACCTGCAGCCTGCAAAAAGGAGACCCCAAACACATTAAGTTAAGCAAAATGAGAAGACAGAGAAATACACAGCAGATGAAGGAACAAGGCAAAACCCCACCAGACCTAACAAATGAAGAGGAAATAGGCAGTCTACCTGGAAAAGAATTCAGAATAATGATAGTAAAGATGATCCAGAATCTTGGAAATAGAATGGAGAAAATGCAAGAAACGTTTAACAAGGACCTAGAAGAACTAAAGAGCAAACAAACAGAGATGAACACAATAAATGAAATTTAAAATTCTCTAGAAGGGATCAACAGCAGAATAACTAAGGCAGAAGAATGGATAAGTGACCTGGGAGATAAAATAGGGGAAATAACTACTGCAGAGCAGGATAAAGAAAAAAGAATGAAAAGAACTGAGGACAGTGTCGGAGACCTCTGGGACAACACTAAACACACCAACATTCGAATTATAGGCGTCCCAGAAGAAGAAGACAAAAAGAAAGGGACTGAGAAAATATTTGAAGAGATTAGAGCTGAAAACTTCCCTAATATGGGAAATGAAATAGTTAATCAAGTCCAGGAAGCACAGAGAGTCCCATACAGGATAAATCCAAGGAGAAACATGCCAAGACACATATTAATCAAACTATCAAAAATTAAATACAAAGAGAAAATATTAAAAGCAGCAAGGGAAAAACAACAAATAACACACAAGGGAATCCCCATAAGGTTAACAGCTGATCTTTCAGCAGAAACTCTGCAAGCCAGAAGGGAGTGGCAGGACATATTTAAAGTGATGAAGGAGAAAAACCTACAACCAAGATTACTCTACCCAACAAGGATCTCATTCAGATTTGACAGAGAAATTAAAACCTTTACAGACAAGTAAAAGCTAAGAGAATTCAGCACCACCAAACCAGCTTTACAACAAATGCTAAAGGAACTTCTCTAGGCAGGAAGCACAAGAAAAGGAAAAAACCTACAATAACAAACCCAAAACAATTAAGAAAATGGTAATAGGAACATATATATCGATAATTACCTTAAATGTAAATGGATTAAATGCTCCAACCAAAAGACATAGACTGGCTGAATGGATACAACAACAAGACCCGTATATATGCTGTCTACAAGAGACCCACCTCAGACCTAGGGACACATACAGACTGAAAGTGAGGGGATAGTAAAAGATATTCCATGGAAATGGAAATCAAAAGAAAGCTGGGGGCTTCCCTGGTGGCGCAGTGGTTGAGAGTCTGCCTGCTGATGCGGGGGACACAGGTTCATGCCCCAGTCCAGGAAGATCCCACATGCCACAGAGCGGCTAGGCCTGTGAGCCATGGCCGCTGAGCCTGCCCGTCCGGAGCCTGTGCTCCACAACGGGAGAGGCCACAACAGTGAGAGGCCCGCGTACAGAAAAAAAAAAAAAAAAAAAAAAAAAACTACCATGAGATATCATCTCACAACAGTCAGAATGGCCATCATCAAAAAATCTACAGGGCCTCCCTGGTGGCGCAGTGGTTGAGAGTCCGCCTGCCGATGCAGGGGATACGGGTTCGTGCCCCGGTCTGGGAGGATCCCATATGCCGCGGAGCGGCTGGGCCCGTGAGCCATGGCCGCTGGGCCTGCGCATCCGGAGCCTGTGCTCCGCAACGGGGGAGGCCACAACAGTGAGAGGCCCGCATACCGCAAAAAAAAAAAAAAAAAAAAAAAAAAAAAATCTACAAACAATAATTGCTGGAGAGGGTGTGGAGAAAAGGGAACCCTCTTGCACTGTTGGTAGAATGTAAATTGATACAGCCACTATGGAGAACAGTATGGAGGTTCCTTAAAAAACTAAAAATAGAACTACCATACGACCCAGCAATCCCACTACTGGGCATATACCCTGAGAAAACCATAATTCAAAAAGAGTCATGTACCAAAATGTTCACTGCAGCTCTATTTACAATAGCCAGGACATGGAAGCAACTGAAGTGTCCATCAACAAGTGAATGGATAAAGAAGATGTGGCACATATATACAATGGAATATTACTCAGCCATAAAAAGAAACAAAATTGAGTTATTTGTAATGAGGTGGATGGACCTAGAGTCTATTACAGAGTGAAGTAAGTCAGAAAGAGAAAACCAAATACCGTATGCTAACATATATATGAAATCTAAAAAAAAAAGAAAATGGTCACGAAGAACCTAGTGGCAAGACGGGAACAAAGACACAGACCTCCTAGAGAATGGACTTGAGGATACGGGGAAGGGGAAGGGTAACCTGTGACAAAGTGAGAGGGTGGCATGGACCTATATACACTACCAAACGTAACATAGCTAGCTAGTGGGAAACAGCCGCATAGCACAGGGAGATCAGTTCGGTGCTTTGTTTCCACCTAGAGGGGTGGGATAGGGAGGGTGGGAGGGAGGGAAACGCAAGAGGGAAGAGATATGGGGATATATGTATATGTATAACTCATTCACTTTGTTATAAAGCAGAAACTAACACACCATTGTAAAGCAATTATACACCAATAAAGATGTTTTAAAAAATTTAAAAAAAGAAAGTTTGTTTTTTGCAGTTAGTAAACATCCTCTGAACATGACCTTTTGACATTTTATTTCATAATAAGTCTTGAAGAGGTAGATTCATTTTTCCCAAATTTTTCTCACTTAAAACAGTTATCAAGGTACAAGTTTTCCTTTTGTGACCCCTCAAACAAAATGACAACTGTGACAAGCAATGCAAATTTTCAAATGGACATGCTTGTTCAACAATTATTTCCTGAGCAAGAAACTGTATTGCACACAGGGAAAGAAAACAAAAAGTTAGTTTCACATATCTTGAGAGTCTACCAGATGTGGTCCAATTATCAGCAGGGAAATAAAGGAGGAGCTCAGCTCTGATAGAGACTCATCTATGGGAATAGGGCAGGCATTTGGAACTGCCTCAGCCACAGGCTGGGAGGAGGCCAAGCGAGAGAAAAATACGCACTACCTGAAACACTGTAACAAATAATAAGGCGTAGCCTAGTAAAGTAGTCACTCAGGTGGCTTTTACAGGGAAATAGGAACACTTCTAACCATGAGATGCCAAATGACTACAGGCCAGTCCTCCAGAAGTTCCCAGAAAAGCTGAGCGAGTAAATCACGTCAGCAGTACCAGTGAAGTCAGACAATTGATGCAGTCATAATCTACATCTCTAGGACCAAGCAAGAATAAGGCAAAGCATCAGATTTTCATGGACAAATTACAAACAATGACTCAGGCCCCACATATCAAGGCGGGGTGGCCCATTATTAGAACTGAGGCACGAAGTCAGAAACCAATTTAGGTGCAAAAATCATGATGCTGCATCACAGAATTCTTTATTTTTTTATTTTTTTAATTTTTGGCTGCATTGGGTCTTTGTTGCTGCACAGAGGCTTTCTCTAGTTTTGGGGAATAGGGGGCTACTCTTCATTGCGGTGCACGGGCTTCTCATTGCGGTGCCTTCTCTTGTTGTGGACCACGGGCTCTACGCATGCGGGTTTCAGTAGTTGTGGCACCTGGGCTCAGTAGTTGTGGCTTGCAGGCTCTAGAGCACAGGTTCAGTAGTTGTGGTGCACAGGCTTAGTTGCTCCACGGCATATGGGATCTTCCTGGACAAGGGCTTGAACCCGTGTCCCCTGGATTGGCAGGCAGATTCTTTTTTATATACATAAATTTATTTTATTTATTTATTTATTTTTGTTTGCATTGGGTCTTCGTTGTTGCACGCAGGTTTTCTCTAGTTGCAGTGAGCGGGGGCTACTCTTCGTTGAGGTGCATGGGCTTCTCATTGTGGTGGCTTCTCTTGTTGCAGAGCACAGGCTCTATGCACACGGGCTTCAATAGTTGTGGCTCGCAGGCTCTAGAGAGCAGGCTCAGTAGTTGTGGCGCATGGGCTTAGTTGCTCCGCGGCATGTGGGATCTTTCCGGACCAGGGCTCGAACCCATGTCCCCTTCATCGGCAGAGGGAGTCTTAACCACTGTGCCACCGGGGAAGCCCTGACAGGCGGATTCTTAACCACTGCGCCACCAGGGAAGTCCCCAGAATTCTTTAGATTACTGTTACCTCTCCTCGGTATTGTTTCTGAAGTTTAGGATGAGTTTGAATATACTTTGGGGTTCAAGTGCAATCAGCGGTGGGGAGGAAAGTACTGCAGAATCCAACAAACAGAACTGAGAATTGGTCCCTGCCGTCATGACTTTCACTGCAAGAACTGAGAAAGGGACAGGGGAGGTGGTCCCGGAGAGGAAACATTAGTTCATGGAGGAAGATTTCATGGATATCAAGTTGGCAAAAACAAAAACTGTCCTCTACTGTGAGGTTCAACACAGTGCTGTTGCCTAATGAATAAAGAGCAGGAAAATGACAGTATGTGTTCTGAAAGGTTTAAACTATAGATCCATCCCAAACCATTAACTTCTGTGGGATCTATGTGGTTTTAAGTATTGGGCAGGATTAAAGCTTTCACAGTTTGTTGAAAGTTCTACGTGCACTGTGGACTGATGACTGCGTCTCCTGTGTGAATACAGTAATGAACTTTGCTCTCTCTTAGTTTGTCTCTCTCTCTCTCTCTCTCTCTGGCTACTGAAACCTAGATTTCCAAAGCTATAAGTATATACTTACAGCTTATAGTACACTTACAGCAGGTGCTTCAAGAACTTGCGGCTATTCTTTCTAGTACTGCAAGGTCAATGCAGCTAATTAATGACACCACGAATAAAAAGATAAGGAGATAAATACGATTTGAGATCAAACTCATGGCCATTGTCCATCTAGCCCAGGAATAGAGAATGGGTTGATTCTATGATAGCAACTACCAAAGCCTAGGAATGTGATCCCAAAATAATCCTTAGCTTCCTTTTATAGAAATTATGGATTTTCATCATAAGCCAATGGTATTTTTTTCAAAATCATGCCTTTTCTAACTGAGCACTGAGACCCATTAGTGGGTTGTAAAATCATTTCAGTGGGTTGGGACTAGACTTCTTAATTAAACAGAAAAGAAAACAGAGCTGAAGAGTAGAGAAGATAAGTAAAGAGAAAAAAGAAAACTTCTGTTTTAGTTGTGTGTGTGTGTATGTGCTGGGTCCCTACACAAAATACATTTTTTCCTACAGATTACATTTTTAAAAATACAGACACAGACATAGACATGGATATAAGTATAGAGATATAGCTATATATTAAAGAAATAGCTGGCAAACTCTCCCCAAAATACTATCACCAATCCCATGTAAGGCATTCTCCACCATAATATTCATGGGCATCTACAGAAATACAATTATAATAAAAATGACTACCTTTGACAAGACCAGGGATAACTAAAAGTTAAAACAGAAAGAACAAGTTACTTAAAGTTTGGAAGACAAACTTAAGCTGAACTTCTCCAACCTTAACTTTCTCATGTTAAAAAGAAAATCAAAGATGATTTAAAGAATAAGCTCTCAAAATACTTCATTCTATCCTCTTCTATTCTTCTGTTCTGCCAACCCCAAATATTTGAGTATTGTCTTCCACTTTCATCCAACTCTAATACCAAACATTTTTCATACAAAATAAGGATGATGTCTTTCTTATTTTAAGAAAGTTTCTTTTTTCCCTAGAGAATGAATTCCCATTCAACAAAGAAAATGTAGAAGAAACAAAATCACTCTTAGGCCTAATTATTTAAAACAAATAGTGAAGATTTTTCTAAGCAGCATAAATTATCTAATACTTTCAGAGAGATTTACTTTAAGCTGTAAGATAAGAACATGTTTACAAATTACATTATACGGGGTCTTGTTTGACTTATACCTTTGAGTTATGCAGAGTTATACAAATGTAGTTCCTGATAAAATAGACAGCAAATCAGTATAACACTGCAGTATCAGCCTTTGTGTTGGCAGAAATGCCCACTGATATTCTGGAGTGTGGGTGAACACTGGAATTCCTTTGAAACAGAGTATCAGCTGCATGATTCTCCTCTGATCTCACACCCACTTGGGCCGATCTTCCTTTTTCTCTGCCCAGGCACAGAGTGGAAAGAGATCAGAACACACTTCTTACACTCCCATTCTGCTCAACTCCAGTTCAAAGACAGACATGAAATGCAAGCAGGGTGTGGTTACACTGTGGGATGTGAGTTTGGCCAGAGCCTGAGCATTGTTATCTCATCTGTTTTATTCACTCCCTGAGCTCTCAAAGTCCTATCTGTGATTCATTTTTTCTCAACCCTCTGAATCTTGAACAGAAAGAACTGCTTTTTTTTTTTTTTTTTTTTTTTTTTTTTTTTGCGGTACGCGGGCCTCTCACTGTTGTGGTCTCTCCCGTTGCGGAGCACAGGCTCCAGACACGCAGGCTCAGCAGCCATGGCTCATGGGCCCAGCCGCTCCGCAGCATGTGGGACCCTCCAGGACTGGGGCATGAACCCGTGTCCCCTGCATCAGCAGGCAGACTCCCAACCACTGCGCCACCTGGGAAGCCCCAAGAACTGCATTTTAGAGCTAGAGCAGAGTGACGAGTATCATCTAAACCCAAAGTCCTTGCTATGGTTCAAAAAGATGCTCCATCATCAGGTCTCTGTCTATCCCTGTGACCTCCTCTTCTGCAACCCTCCCCTTCCTTGCACTGCCCTCCTTGTGAGCCTTAGACACCTCCAGCATGCTCCTGCCCCATAACCTGTTCCCTCTGCCTACCTTCCCTTGGGTTTCTACATGGCCTAATTCAGATCTCTGTTCTACCTCTGAATCTAGAACTTTCCTGGGCCCATCACTCTGTATCCCATATACCTTGCTCTATTTTTCTTCATAGCACTTAAGTGCTTAGTTTGATTTCTTCTTCTACAAACATGGGCTTTAGTATCAGACACACCTAAGTCAGAATCCTGTCTCTGCCTTTGCTCTGATCTAGGACAAATTACATAACCATATACCTTAGACTCCATTTCCTTACTGGTAAAAATGAATTATTGTAGAGTTAAAATGGAATTACATGTAAAAGTTCTGAACTCAATGCCTTATTAGAATTCCAGTTTCATAAGGGCAAAGATTTTGTGGGTTTAAAGCTGTACCTTATCCCCCAGAACAGTACCAAGAATTAGTTTCATAAACATATTTTGAAGGAAGGAAATAAGAGAAGGAGGGAAGGAGAGAGGGAGGTACAGAAGGAAGGAAGGAAGGAAGGAGAACGAACGATTATGGGATCAACTTAAATTATGATCATTGTTATTCATTTTCTTCTACCAAAGTGGCTCTGAAATGCTTCTTCGAAAGAAGCCATGTATGGTAAACGAATATGCACCTAACTTTTCCTAATGCACAAGAGGTCTTCCTATTCCTTCTCACTATCTGACTCCTAAAAGTTATTCAATCCTTATTTCTAATGACATCTGAAAATAAGCAAATAAAGTAAAACATAAGAAATAACATACTGAAGCTAAGATAGCAGTGGTATAGGTCAGACAGGCAATAGTTGAGACCCAGAGTCTAGAGAGACCTGCTAAAGTGAGATGGTCCATATAGCAGATGACCCATAGCTATGAAGGTCTCCAGACAAGAGAATGAATTCTTTGCATGCTCAATGTTAGAGGCCCTCTGGGAGGTCCGCAAGCAAAGCCCAGAATAAAAGGTATCTGTCAACAGGTAACAGGAAAAGTCCAGGTAAGCATGAAGTCAGCATCATGGAAATCTAACAGTGGTCCTCCAGCTAACTGTGTGCTCCATGATGTCAGGGACTTTCTCTGATGTATCCTCTTCCATATCCACAACACCTAGCCAATTCCCAAGTATTGTGCATCCTCGATGATTATTTATTGAGTGAATAAATTAAGAATCAAGTAAGATTATTTTTCAGTTAAAGGTAACAGCCCCAACACAAGTTCTCTTAAACAAAAAATAATATAACTAAGCAGGCCAGGTTTAGATTTGACTACAGAAACAGATGAATGCAGGGCCCAAATATTAATATCGGGTTGTAGTCTTTTCATCTTTCCCTTTGGATGACTCCATTCTCAGACCACCAACACTTCCCAAGGCTACATGTTTTGTTAGTCATGCAGCAGGAAAATTCACACACATGAATGCAGGGGGAAGCATGTTGCATTGCCTCTGCTTGGGACATACACCATTTCTGAGACAATCACTGGAGCACTGGAGTTAAGGGAATGCAAAGCACTGATTGTCTGAAGCCTCTTGGAGAACAGCATACAGTATTCACAGTAACCACCTGGGCTGACGGAGAAGATGAGGGGGTGGGATTCACCAAAGGGAAATCTTGTTAAGGTTATTTCTGAGATGAAGTGTGAGTGAGTCTGGGCTCCACAAACAATAAAATTCAACACGGAGGCAGCGGACCCAGGCACGAGGGTGCCACCCTGAATCAGGGTAGTTCTGCAGCAGGGACCCAAAAATGAGGTCTAGAATAGGCTCCTGTACCTGGAAGCATTGATGGGAATAAGGCAATGCTGGAGGTCTTGGAGTGCAGCTCGGGTTAACCATAGAAGTATGGCTCAGTCATGAGCCAATGTGATTAGGAACCGTTACTAAAACTAAGGGGAAAGGCAAGACTGCAGGTGAACTTAAAGTTGGATTTGATATTAAGCTCTCAAATCCTTCCTTTGAATGAGAACATGGTTGGTTTTGGTGAAGCCGAGACGGTGGTAGCATTCAGTAATGAATTAAAGTACGTAGGGGTATTTAAGATGTTGGACATAGAATGATCAGGATGATAATAAGGTTCAGAATGTCACCACGGGACCCACTTATTATCCTCTTACTTTACTAGGTCTTAAATATATCTTCCAGTAGTAACTTTATTCAATCTTTATTTTTTATGACATTTGAAAACTAGCAAATAAAGTAAAACACGAGAAGTAACGTACTGAAGCTAGGATAGCACTTTACCTTTAAGCATGCTTCAGACTCTTATATCAAACTGCACATTTGACATATCTACTATGATGTGCCACAGGTACCCCAACTTCAACGTCCCACTTCATCTCCCACTTCTTCTCGCCGCAATCAATATAGTATTTTCCTCCCAAACTGGCTTTTCTCCTGTATTGCCAGCCTCAATTAATAGCACCTTTATCTAAGCCAGAAACCTATCATCTTTCTCTGCCTCTGTCTATGCATGCATGTATGTGTGTGTGTGTATATAATATGCATGTACCTATCTATTATATCTCTACCTCTATTTCTCCTATCTAATCAATCATCAAATCCTGCCTATTTCCTATATATTGCTTGACTCCACCCCCTTCTCCCCACCCCAAAAACTGTTGCCCTAATTCAGGTCCTCATCACCTTTTGTGTAGGGTATACTTCAACTGTCTCCTAACTGGCTACCCTACCTTGAGATGAACATTCCTGAAAACCATAATCCATATAGTTTCTCTATGTTCACACGGCATCCTGTGCCTGCTCCCTACTTAACATTCACAGCATCATACTGAGATTATGGGTTTCTGTGTCTCTCCCCTTTACAAGATATTAAATTTCTCAGACGTGAAAGTTCATCTTCAACTCCTCAATACCTAACACAATGTCCACTGAAGTGGACCACATCATTGAGGGTTTATATACTTGAAGGCAAGACCAGGTCGATACATACGTAAAACTCTCTGCTCATCATATCGCCACAAACAAAGCCTCAGTAGTGCTTTATCTGGGGTCACCGTGTAAAGAGCTTTTCCTTGGCACTTTTGTGCAACAGGCCAGACTTCTTCTGAATTGGTGAACAAAATTCTATTTTATTGGAATCTTCTGATTAGACTACATGATTTACTTTAATCAACAATTTGCAATGCAAAGGCCTGAGGTTCTGTAACATGCAAATTATATATGCGAAGATGAAAGAAAACATTCCAAACTTGGGCTGTTTCCCTTAATTATAATTACAGATAGCCTACTTTACACCATCATTCTGAAGATCCAGAATATCTTTCACATCAGTTTGAAAACTCCATCATAATAATGTAACTTTGTGTAAGTAATCAGTTAAAAACTCCAAGTAAAGAGTGACATAGGGGCTTCCCCGGTGGCGCAGTGGTTGAGAGTCTGCTTGCCGATGCAGGGGACATGGGTTCGTGCCCTGGTCCAGGAGGATCCCACATGCCGCGGAGCGGCTGGGCCTGTGAGCGATGGCCACTGAGCCTGCGCGTCCGGAGCCTGTGCTCCGCAACGGGAGAGGCCACAGCAGTGAGAGGCCCGCATGTTGCAAAAAAAAAAAAAAAAGAGTGACATAGCATTCTTCTTTTTTTAATTTTATTTTTGGCTGTGTTGTGTCTTCGTTGCTGCCTGTGGGCTTTCTCTAGTTGCGGTGAGCGGGGGCTACTCTTCATTGCGGTGCGCGGGCTTCTCACTGCGGTGGCTTCTCTTGTTGCGGAGCACGGGCTCTAGGTGCATGGGCTTCAGTAGTCGTGGCACACGGGCTCAGTAGTTGTGGCTTGTGGGCTCTAGAACGCAGGCTCAGTAGTTGTGGCACACGGGCTTAGTTGCTCCGTGGCATGTGGGATCTTCCCGGACCAGGGCTTGAACCTGTGTCCCCTGCACTGGCAGGCGGATTCTTAACAACTGCGCCACCAGGGAACCCCAACATAGCATTCTTACCATGAGAAGACAATGAACTTTCCTCTGAATTTATGGAATAGAGTTAGTTACATGTTATAATTTTGGCTCACCTACTTAAATGATGCTTTGATTATGTAAGATAATAAAATTTTTAATCATGTTTCGAGGTTACCACGTTTATCTTTGTTTTAATTATGATATATGACCTGCTTTAACTATTCAGTCAAGAGACGTTATATGTTTATAGGTATGTGTTTATAGTAAAATTGCTTAGATGAATCTATAATAGGCTGTGATTCTAATAATAAGAATTTTTTAATGTGCCTTCTTCTTACTTTTCTCTGCAAGAATGTTCATCTGAAAAAAAAAAGAGTTGCTATCATTTTAAAAGGATGAAAGTACCTATTGATTTTATACATTTTTATGTACTGTGACCAAAACCCCTTCTTAAGGACTATTTTTGTCTTTCTTTTTAAAAGATGTGTCATATTAGAGAACGTTTATCTTGTAACTCCAATGTGTAATCCAGAAGTAACACTGATGAACTTGCTCAAGACATAGCCTTAGTGCTGTGTGATGAAAAGACTATAGGTATTGGATGCTTTACAGAAACAAGTGATCTAAAGTTTAACCAAAAGGTCAAGGGCAAAAAAAAAAGGCACAAGTTAGGGATAATGTTATTTTCAGAAGCATATTGGTATATTTCAGAACTGACCAAATATGCAAAAATGGATTGTCAAGTCATTCCAAAAGGTTTAAAGCTTGGTTCTTTGAAAACAATACATTAAGCTATTTAATGATTTGTGCACTTTCTGTATGTATGCATTATACTTAAATTTAAAAAGCTGACTTTAAAAATGTATACCCTCTAACACAAATAATAGGCACCTGATATGATGACAATTCTCAACTATCAATAAAAAAAAATGAAACTCACTATTCTTTATCTTTTTCTCAGCATGCGTCTCTTCAATTCATGGCAATGACTGCCTGTTTCTACTAATGATCCATACTGTGTTAGCATGTGTTAAAAGTTCAATGAAAATAAGAACTGTAAAGTCAAGATTTCTGTCACTTTCAAATGGCCTGCTCTAATAAGTTCTGGAAACTCTAATCATTCAATGCTTCCATATGCTTTACTAGACACCCAGCACTGAAGATACATTAGACTGAAGATATACTAGATCTTTACCTGTAGAGATATGGACCCTGGCCCTCAGATTTGCAATTATACAGTGACTTCTACCAATGCATACATGCTACACAGTGCCTGCGTGTGTGTGCATGTGTGCGTGTAATGAGAAAGAAAGAGGCCATTTTTTTTTCCCAGTGAGTCAGTGGTGTTGGGTCAGTAAAATTAACATTCCTATCTCACTCATTAAGTGGAAACAAGTTCACATGCCAATGGGTGTGTGTATATTGATAACTGGTGAAGCCTTCACCCAAAATGAACAAATTGTATTAGTTTTCCTAATAAATATTCAACAAATATTAAGTAGCTGTCTTTTCCTTATTTTTACAATAACATGTGATCATCTACAACTGGCATTAAATGTTTTATGCAGCAGGGAAACATGAGAATACCACAATTTAGGGTTAAAATGAAGGATCACAAACTGGTGGACCACAGGGCAAATCTATCCACCAGATAGATTTGTTTAACAAACACGATTATTTTAAAAAATTACTTAACTCCCAGCATTAAATAATTTGGAGATTTTGTAAAAACCTCATTAGGAGTTTGTGTCAACAAACAAAAGCTCTGGAACTGGACTCTTGTTACTACATGGATTGAGCTAAGTGCTGCTCGGCTCTTCAGTTCAAGGCTGTCTCCATGCTATACAAAGTCTGCTTCACCCATGTAACCTTGCCCGGCTCCTGCAGACATGTGAGGCTGCAATCACTGGTTTCCAGAAGAGTCTAATTTATCTCGGTAAATTGATTAATCCAAAATTTATCTTTCCTATTTCCTTCCCACCCTATAGTGAGGATATTGATACCTTAACTAAAGTATTCTGTTTATTAGATTTCAAAATGATCCTTTCTAAGTGTCTTATAATACTTTAAACAGAAAGAAACAAAATCCTTTTTGTTGGTTATTTTTCAACCAGAGAGCCAAGTCTATTTAATGGATTATAAGATTTTTTAAAATGTATTTTGTAAGTTCTGATTTCCATATAATTGTTTACTCCTTTACTAGAAAAGAGGTCTTAATGATAGTTGACAATAACATTATCCTCATACACAAAGCATGGCATATTTCCACGTAGGTAGCCCAAGATGAAAGCACCCAGCCATCAGCTTGTGGAAGTATCTATGTGTATTCGGATATCCGGCTTTTATTTCATTAAACATGATTTAAAAAGGAAAAAAAGCAATCTTTTGCGTTTTTTCTTAAAGCAGGCAGGAGAAGTTCTTGGTATTGAGTGATGATAGGAAAACACACAGAAAAAAATTTTTTTGCCACTGACATTCAGTGTTATTATTATGTCCACTATACACTTCCTATTTGTTCAAACACTAGATGCAGGGAAAAACCAAGCATATCAACATTCCACCACACTGTCCACATTTATGGTAAGTTTAAACTCGGAAACTTTATAAAACAATCGGCTGAGAGACAGACGTAGTGTTCAAGTTTTACCTTAAGGCATTTTCCTAAGGCTGAGTTAGGAACAAGTTCTGCATGGAAACACTGAGGCATCCTTAGCTAGTGTTAGAGGAAGTAGTCTGCTATATTTAAAAATTAGGCAATTTCTGTCTCCTTATAATGCAGGAGTTTTTTTATTAATTAATTTATTTATTTGGCTACACTGGGTCTTAGTTGCAGCATGCAGGAGCTTTAGTTGAAGCATGCTGGATCTTTTTTTAGTTGAGGCACGCAGGATCTTTTTTTAGTTGAGGCATGCAGGATCTTTAGTTGTGGTATATGGACTCTTTAGTTGCAGCATGCAAACCTTAGCTGCAGCATGTGGGATCTAGTTCCCTGAACAGGGATCAAACCCGGGCCACCTGCATCAGGAGCAAGGAGTCTTAGCCACTCGACTACGAGGGAAGTCCCAGGATGCAGGAGATTAACCTCTAAATTTTTAAAAATATCTTCAAGATCTAGTTAATGTACATAGAAAAATACATATTTATGTGCTCATACAAATATTTTAATGAACTAATTTCACCAAATGAGACATTTTAGACGTTAACATAAAAATTATAATAGCACCAAGTGAAATGTTACTAACTTTCCTTGAGAAGTTATTATGATCTTTCTTCATAAAGGTAAATTTGCCTGGAAAGAAAAAAACTCTTTGCACCAGTTAAAGCTTTGGGCAAGAATTTGAGAAATTTACCATTTACCATCTACTACCTCCTACAAAGATGGTGCTACCGCCCACCTTCAGTAGTCTTCAGGTGTTCGCCCGGGAGTAGGAACGTGCAATGATCTACAATCCTCCCAATGCCCCATGCCACCTTTATTTGATGCTTTGAATTGTGGGATGTTGATTGTGGCCAAGAACAGGAATAATTTATCAGGCTCTGTAGGGAACTGAAACTGTGATAGAACTCTAACCAGCTGAGTCAACAGGCTAAGGTTAGATAATGTTGTTTACACAGACAATGCATAATTTAAATTTTCCCTTCAAACCAGATCATCCGTTATCCTACCATCTCTCCCACGATTTTGCAATTTTCTTTATTAGTTATTTTTTCTCAATATAAAATAGAATGGGATCTTCTTTTTATACTCTGAGTCTGAGGACTCACTCTTTGTCTTCAACCACATCAGGAGCTGTCCACCCATTGCTACAAATACATATGTCAATTTAGCCTCTTCACCTTTGGTTAAAATGGTTCACTCACTCATACCCACAGACCCTAAGTTGGGGACACCCGGGAGATGGGAAGACAGGTTATAATAAGTGCCTGTTACAGCTTTCTGTGTAAACTCTGTTCTCCCTATGTTCCATATTACCACCCTCTGAACAAAGATTGTTATATTATTTTTTATGGATCATAGTACATAGAAGGTATTTAAACAGGTTTGCTGACTTAAAAGACTACAGGGAATCTCATGGCTTAGAGTGGTTCCTAAATTTCAGTATGCATAAGAAGTTACCTGGAGTGTTTGTTAAGACACAGATTCTTGGGCTCTATCCCAAGAGTTTCTGATTCAGTAAGTTTTGGGCCCCAAAGTTCGCAATTTTAACCAGTTCCTGGATGATGCTGATGCTGCAAGTCTAGAGATTACACACCGGGAACTATTAACTTAGACCATAAGCATGCATTACAATAAGACTCAGGTGCTCTATTCACGTACACATTAATCATTTTTCTACTGTTAGCCTAGTTCTTGTTCTCACTACAAGATAGAAATGCTACCTAAGATTTAACACGAATGTGGCAAGACTATAAATTGATTTCTCCAAATTATACAAGAAAACTTATTTGTTATTTAACAGTAGTAATGATGTGTGCTAACCAGTAGGGGAAGAAAATGGCATAGTTTGAAAAGAGGGGAAACTGGAGGGTGTTTCTGGGTACGGCAAGGGTGGAGTTGCCAGTGGCAAAAACAGGGCAGTTCTGCTCAGAAGCTATGCTGCCTGGCAGCTCTACAAGGGTGAGCCTGAATTTTCTCCTCGCTCAGAAACAGGATGTAGCTGCCCTGCCATCTCCCCAATCTCTGTCCAATGAACCAAAGAGAGCCCTTAGTCTAATCTCTCCCCATTTTGTGGGGAAGGAAGGAATCAGATGCTTCTCTGCTATTTCACCTAAGCTTTATTATAATTTTTTAAAAGTTGATTTTCAGTGCCATTCAGTGAGTTCAAAATGTCACAGCAGTGTAACAGCATCAACAAGAAATGATCCAGTTAGAGGTCTAAAGAACATTTTAGAAGTCATGTTAGGGATTAATATGCTTTCATTGCAAAGAAGGCAAGTGCACATTCAATGAGAACTTAATGTAGCAAAGCAGCAAAAAGGGCTCAGTGGAACTGAGCAATCAAAATGCCCATATTTAGAAGAACCTAGGGGCAGGACAGGAATAAAGACGCAGACGTAGAGAATGGACTTGAGGACACAGGGAGGGGGAAGGGTAAGCTGGGACGAAGTGGGAGAGTGGCATGGACATGTATACACTACCAAATGTAAAACAGATAGCTAGTGGGAAGCAGCCGCATAGCACAGGGAGATCAGCTCGGAGCTTTGTGACCACCTAGAGGGGTGGGATAAGGGAGGGTGGGAGGGAGACGCAAGAGGGAGGAGATATGGGGATATATGTATATGTATAGCTGATTCACTTTGTTATAAAGCAGAAACTAACACACCATTGTAAAGCAATAATACTCCAATAAAGATGTTTTTTAAAATGCCCATATTTAGACAGAAACAGTTTCTTCTTTTATTTAGAAAAAGGTCTTCAATTCTAGGTAGAGCTCAATGTTTCTCAAATTTGAATTGCTTCCTCATGTTGAAATTGGAGTTGTTCTTTTGTATGAGAAATATTCCTTTATATTGGATTAAATGCCTAGACCAGCAGCTTCAGCATGTTATCCTTATGAAGGAATAGGGTTTTCAATAAAAGCTGAGGGAAGCAACCCCCTGCTTGATCTGCCTTCAAAACTAAAAGGTCTTTCAGGCTTCTCTGATCAAACATTAAGAAAATGGCCTTTTGGCAATTTGACCTGCCTTCTGGTGTCATTAAACTTGTTCTTTGTCTATTCTCCTTTTCCCTGTAAACTAGAAACTGGATCTAAAAACTTGATTAAATTGAGTTTAAACATTTTTGACACAAGTAATTCATACTGACACTATAATCCTGTGACCACACCTGGAACCACATAATTCAGCTTGTCTGTCAGTGACACTAGGTTTGATAGCTATGTTAGGTGATCAGGTATCTCCATTGCAAAGGTAAGGTTTTTACCCTTTGCAATTAACAAGTAATCTATGGAGTGATACTTGGACACTACACAAATATCCTTCTCCCCATTAATCTCTCACCTAATGTATTTTGGCTTCTATTGATGATCTTTGTCTGAATCCATTTCCACTAGGAGTTCCAAATGGTGCTTTTTCTAATTCTATTATTTCTTCCATATTGATGAGCTGGCATTCTTTTGTTAAAAAAAGGGGTCGGGGAGCTTTCACACATTAACTGGTTTCAACAGTGCCTTCAAAAAAGATCGATAATGTCTTACTTATTTCCAAAGTAAGGTGTTTTTCTCTCTCTCTCTCTTTCTCCCTTCAAAACTAATAGTTTTTAATTTATTTTACATTTTATAATCATTTAGTTATTCTTTTGGGATGCTTATTTTGTTCCAATTTGATCAACAGAAGCTATTTCAAGATGGCTCCAATATTTGAGGACTTTCTTGCTTTCTGGCACAAGATATTGCAAGTTCAACTTTTACCTAATTGCCTCAGACTTAACTTGGAATCAGCCATTTTTTAAGTGAATCTGGTTCCTTTTAGGGAATTTGATAATCAAGAATCTAGGCATTACAGGGACTTCCCTCATGGTCCAGTGGGTAAGACTCCAAGCTCCCAACTCAGGAGGCCTGGGTTTGATCCCTGGTTGGGAAACTAGATCCCGCATGCATGCTGCAACTGAGAACCCACATGCCGCAACAAAGATCCCACATGCCACAACTAAGACCCAGCGCAGCCTAAATATATAAATAAATATTTAAACAAACAAACATAAAAAGAATCTGGGCATTACAGAGGTGTCACTGTTTCTAGACCCTTTCAGTAAAGAGAGATAGGACATACATATATTCAAAATGAGTTAATATCAATATTTACAATTCAAATTTAACTTTATAGGGTTTTTTTAACCTCTTTGATTTCATACTCATGTGTCCTTCTTACACAAAAATCTTATCACCCTAAACATTTATTTTTTCTCAAAAATATGCAATAGTGGTTAAAATACATAATACCAATTATCACTACCAACGATAAAAATCACTAAGTGAGGGCTTTCCTGGTGGCACAGTGGTTGGGAGTCCGCCTGCCGATACAGGGGACGCGGGTTCGTGCCCCGGTCCGGGAAGATCCCACGTGCCGCGAGGCCGCTGGGCCCGTGAGCCATGGCCACTGAGCCTGCGCGTCCGGAGCCTGTGCTCCGCAACGGGAGAGGCCACAGCAGTGAGAGGCCCGCATACTGGAAAAAAAAAAAAATCACTAAGTGATGTTTAAGTTTCCTTTTTTTGTTGTTTTAATTAATTTATTAATTTATTTATTTTTGGCTGCATTGGGTCTTCATTGCTGCGCGCGGGCTTTCTCTAGTTGCGGTGAGCATGGGCTGCTCTTTGCTGCAGTTCACAGGCTTCTCATTGCCATGGCTTCTCTTGTTGCGGAGCACAGGCTCTAGGCACACAGGCTTCAGTAGTTGTGGCACACAGGCTCAGTAGTTGTGGCTCACGGGCTCTAGAGCACAGGCTCAGTAGCTGTGGTGCACGGGCTTAGTTGCTCCGCGGCATGTGGGATCTTCCTGGACCAGGGCTTGAACCTGTGTCCCCTGCACTGGCAGGCGGATTCTTTTTTTTTTTGTTCTGTTTGAATTTTTGAATTTTATTTATTTTTTTATACAGCAGGTTCTTATTAGTTATCCATTTTATACATATTGGTGTATATATGTCAATCCCAATCTCCCAATTCATCACACCACCACCACCCCTCCCCTGCCACATTCCCCCCTGGGTGTCCATACGTTTGTTCTCTACATTTGTGTCTCTATTTCTGCCCTGCAAACCAGTTCATCTGTACCATTTTTCTAGGTTCCACATATATGCATTAATATACGATATTTGTTTTTCTCTTTCTTACTTCACTCTGTATGACAGTCTCTAGATCCATCCATGTCGGCAGGCAGATTCTTAACCACTGCGCCACCAGGGAAGTCCCTTAAGTTTTCTTCATAGTTCTTTTAGTCCTTAGATTATATCTCACTAAGGATGCACAGAGTATTACATTCAAAATTCACTGGAAATAAATTTTTTTTTCTCTGTGTAATTATGTTAGCAATTTGATACACAGTCAAGGTTTACTTGTTTCTATTTTCAATTTTAGAATTTTTCTTTTTAAATTAACTCTATGTTTTTAATATATAAAATATTTACATGGGGCTTCCCTGGTGGCACAGTGGTTGGGAGTCCACCTGCCGATGCAGGGGACACGGGTTCGTGCCCCGGTCCAGGAAGATCCCACATGCCGCGGAGCAGCTGGGCCTGTGAGCCATGGCCGCTGAGTCTGCACGTCCCAAGCCTGTGCTCCCCAACGGGAGAGGCCACGACAGTGAGAGGCCCGCGTGCCACAAAAAAAAAAAAAAAAAAAAAAAAAAAATTTACATGATTTAAAACCTAAATTAAATTAAAAAGCATGCTTAGGGCCTCCCTGGTGGCGCAAGTGGTTGAGAGTCCGCCTGCCGATGCAGGGGATACGGGTTCGTGCCCCGGTCTGGGAGGATCCCATATGCCGCGGAGCGGCTGGGCCCGTGAGCCATGGCCGCTGGGCCTGCGCGTCCGGAGCCTGTGCTCCGCAACGGGGGAGGCCACAACAGTGAGAGGCCCGCATACCGCAAAAAGAAAAAAAAAAAAAAAAAAAAAAAAAAAAAAAAAAAAGCATGCTTAGATTTCTAAGCCTCATCTCTCCCTTTCCCCTCCACTCTATTCCAAAATCACCCTATGGATAACAACTATTTTAGTTCCTTGTTTATACTACCAGTGTTTCTTTTTGCAAAAATATATGCACCTTGATTTTTTTTCCTTAGCCATATATCATGGAGATCTCTCTCATTCCTTTTCATAGTTGCATAATAATTAAAATGGTGGTATCACCATTAGTTTATTAACCAACTAGCCACCAGAGCTGATTGCTAGAAGGAGAATTTCTGGGTCAAAGGACAAATACAAATATAATTTTCCTGAATAAGATTTCGTATTTTTTTAAAGTTTTCCAGAAAACTCTAATAATCAGCCAGGAACCAATAACCTACATATCAATAGCCATAGTATATTCTTTCAATCAAAGCAATAAGTTTTAACTGAGCCACAACTTTGACCTGGGCATTATGGGAGAATACAAAAAGTAGTATTCGCTTGCCTTCAATGAGTTTTTAAAAAGTAGTTGTCCTGCCCTAACTCCCTTAGAGAGACAAAATTAACCTGCAAAGGAAGCGTTTAGATTATACCTAAGTGTGGGTATCTCTCATTGCCAGAATTTTCACAACAGAAATTGGATACACACTACCTTGATAGTTTTTACATTTTACTTCACTCAGTGCTAAGAGTTGTATTATCCTTATGAAGGAAAAACTGTTCTCTATTGCAGAGATTTTCAACTTGGACATGACCTATTACTGGGTTATGAAATCAATTCAGCATGTAGTAAACAATATGAAATAGAATAGAATAGAATAAAAAGTATCAGAATGTATGACAGGTAGTAAGAGTGAATATTTTTTCTTGAAAATATTTTTATATATAATCACACACATTTGTAAGAGTACATGTTATGTCAAATTAATTTCTTAAGGTGAATCATGATATTTTTTTAAATCGAGAAACACCACTTTATAGAAAAGGAACAGCTGTTTTCTTTGAGTATTAGCTGCTCAATTTTCATGTTTAATATTGATCATCACACACTGCTACAACCTAGTCTTTTTTTTATTTTTTAATTTACCTTTATTTCTTTTTGGCTGCGCTGGGTCTTTGCTGCTGCGCACGGGCTTCCTCTAGTTGCGGCGAGCGGGGGCTACTCTTCATTGCAGTGTGCGGGCTTCTCATTGAGGTGGCTTCTCTTGCTGCGGAGCAAAGGCTCTAGGCACGCGGGCTTCAGCAGTTGTGGCACACGGGCTCAGTAGCTGTGACTCGCAGGTTCTAGAGCACAGGCTCAGTACTTGTGGTGCATGGGCTTAGCTGCTCCACGGCATGTGGGATCTTCCCGGACCAGGGCTCGAACCCATGTGCCCTGCATTGGCAGGCGGATTCTTAACCACTGTGCCACCAGGGAAGCCCCCAACTTAGTCTTAAGGTCTAAAAATATGTTTAGGGACTTCCCTGGTGGCGCAGTGGTTGGGAGTCCGCCTGCCAATGCAGGGGACACGGGTTCGAGCCCTGGTCCGGGAGGATCCCACACGCCGCGGAACAGCTGGGCCCGTGCGCCATGGCTGCTGAGCCTGCGCTCTGGAGCCCGCGAGCCACAACTGCTGAAGCCTGCATGCCTGGAGCCCGTGCTCCGTAACAAGAGAAGCCACCACAACGAAGACCCGACGCAGCCTAGAATAAATAAATAAAATAAATTTTAAAATATGTTTATTTGGGGCTGGTGTTACATAATAGGATTTGCTCAGCGATTTTCAATTTTGATAAAAACAATTTACTCTTTTTAGCTTGTAAAAACAAAATATATCTAAAGCAGAAATGACAAACTGCTGGCAAAATTTGCTCAGAAGCGAATTCTAGTTTGATAAGTTGAGTGCTGTAAATTTAAACTAGTTTCTAACACTCAAAAATTAGGAAATGTCACTTAAATTTTGGATTCCAACTTCTCAAGAAAAAACAGATGGTTTGGCAAGTCTGAGCGATCCAGAAAGTGCTGGAGATCGGTCACCTGCTTCCCAGCTCGCCACAGTCTCCCTGTTACATCCCAACTCTGAGGCTGTCACTTGCATTCACTGTCTTACTCTCGGCCTGCCCCCCCCACATTTACATTCCCTACGTGGTCTGATAGGCACATCAGTTTCCTACTCCTGATTTGCCTCAACTATAAAATGGAAATAACAGCTGCACTCGCCCCAAAGAGTTGTTGTGAGAAATGAATAATTTAATTCATGGAAAGACTTAGAACAGTGCCTCATAAGTGCTATCCAGTATTGCTGGAGTCAAGTTGCAGAGCATATTGAAACCCCAAAATTGATAATTTAGGCAAAAGGTTCTCAGACTATGACCATGGTGTGAAGAAACTCTTAAGTTAGGCTAAACCGTCAGGCTTACTGCTATGTAAATAAATACCTGAGAGGTTCTTTTCTAGATGCACACCTAAAAATCATGGATATAACCACCTAGAGTTCTCAGGTAGCACATTATTAATATCTACTGCTATATATTTTCAAAGTGATGTTTCTACTTGCTCATCATCTGTTACATCATTTTATCCACCCAACTATTCCCTGAGAGTCACATTTGCTCAAATCCCCATTTGCTCAAAGATGGCATTATTGCTTTCTCCTCCTCACACACTATTTCTGGACCACCTGCCCCTATAGGCCTGAAATCATCTTCTCTTGAGAAAACAGTTTATTCATCTCTACATTATCCAGCACCAAGGTCTCCATCTGGGGGTAGGAGATACTCTGCAAATGTTGCTTAAATTGAACTGAATTTAAACGGAACATGGCCTAACCAACTGAAAATTTGCCAGCTAATTCCTTCTAGCCACAGCTTCCATAGATACAGAACTTCTCATAATCTTTGTGTTCCTATGTGAAATTAAGTCATTATGCTAGAATAGCTGATTTTCCAGATTTAGCAAGTAAAAATACAGAATGCCCAGTTAAATTAGATTGTCAGATAAATAAAGTTTTTACTGGAAGTATTTCCCATGAAATACTAGGGACATATTTATGCTAAAGAATTTACTTATTTTTATCTGAAATTCAAATTTAATGAAGTCTCTTGTGTTTTATCTGGCAACCCTAACATGAAAGGCACTTTATCTTCGCTTACCCTTAACATTTACTAACTTATGTCATTTATGCATGTTCACTATTGTTTCAAGTATCTATCACAGGAAGTTTCAATAAATGCTTTTTATAGTGATAATCACCAGGCTTTCCTCTTGGATTTATGTACTACCTAAACAAAGGCAAATGTGCTATAAAATGGAGATAATAAATACCTGAGTAATATTTTTTGTATTTATGGAAGATTTATATGCAAATTTACTCATTACTTTTATTTCAGCATTTCTAATAAAGATTGTTGGTTGGCTGTGAGGTTTACTGTTCTCAGAGCATGTCCTGTAACTTTTTTTTTTTTTTTTTTTTTTTTTTTTGCAATATGCGGGCCTCTCACTGTTGTGGCCTCTCCCGTTGCGGAGCACAGGCTCCGGACGCGCAGGCTCAGTGGCCATGGCTCACAGGCCCAGCCGCTCCATGGCATGTGGGATCTTCCCGGACCAGGGCACGAACCCGCGTCCCCTGCATCAGCAGGCGGACTCTCAACCACTGCGCCACCAGGGAAGCCCGTCCTGTAACTTTTTAATATGAGTTTTCATTCCCTAATGATATAGAGAAATAACAGGGCATCAAACCTTTAGTTGTACGAGGACTTTGCTAAGACAAGGCCTGACAAGAGACAGTGCTAAACGTGCTCCTGGCCTAAACTGGGAACATAGTCCCAATTCTTTCACACAAACAATTTACTCTGTAAACCAGCATTATGTAAATGATCACTGATTTTCAGGTTTTGGGGAAAGAGATAAGTTTATAGTTATATCTGCAGAATCCATTTAATTAGACATTTTTAAATATTTTCTGAAAAAACAAATAAAAGTTAATATGCTCTCTATAAAATATAAGTAACTACTTCACTTTATCATGATTTTCATTCTTAGTACTATATGCTGAATATAAGTCACTGGATGTCATTCAGACCATTTGGAAGGCAGCTATGCTCACCACTATACCACCAACGCCAGTCATTCACACCCTTTGGACCACAGCAAATTCAGTCATTCAGAACTCAGTAACCCAATTACATGTTAGGCTTCCATCAAGTTACACATACAGGGAATTCCCTGGTGGTCCAATGGTTAGGACTCCGTGCTTTCACTGCCATGGGCCCAGGTTCAATCCCCAGTCAGGGAACTAAGATCCCACAAGCCGTGTGGTGCAGCCATAAATAAATAAATAAAGATATAGAACAATTTTTTTTTAAGTTACACATACAGAGAGTTTGTTTACATTATATAGTGGACATCTCTAGTTTTGTCTGCCCAATCTTTTGTGTTTCTTTTAGTAACAACACCCTGGCTTTCCCTGGGAAGCCACCCTTCCTGTACTGTCAGTCCATGTACCCCCAACCTCAGCTATCAGTTCCAAGGAAGGACAAATGACCTAGAACTGGCCCATCAGTGCACAGCATCCTCCTGTCCACCATGATCTGTTTAGAGGTGAACACGAAACACAGGCCAGGCCAGTGAGACTCAAGTGTCTGCTAAGTTTTCAGTTCAGTGGATGAAAATAGACGCCCACCAAAGTACAACACCATAAAATTTCAGAAAATTAGGAAAAAGAAAAGGTTCTGGGGGGAAATATCTGGTCAGAAACAAAGGATCAAGAAACAGAATGGCTTTGGACTTCACAGCAAACCTGGACACTAGAAGGTGTTAGAGCAACACCTTCAAAATTCTTCAAAAAAGAGATTTTCAATGGGAAATGATATAGCACACCAAACTAATTAGTTGAGAGGGCCAAATAAAGATATTTTAAACAGGCAAGATCTGAAAACTTTACCTTTTGTGCACTCTGTCTCAGGAAGCTATCAGAAGATTGATCCTCCAAAATGAGGGAATAAACCAAGAAATAGGAAGCTGCAGTATATTAAGAGACAGATCTCAGGATTCCAGTGAAGAAAAGCCCTAGGATGATACTTGTCTCCCTGGTTTAGCTAACAACTAGTCCAGATTAGGGCAAGTCAGAAGAATCCAGGAGAGATTTCTTCAGGAGCACGACAATGAAAAGGAAACTTAATCCATCAGAAGGTATCAAGAAGCTGAAAATTACAGAACATTTCAGTTATCTAAAAGTACTGAGGTATTTGGATAACTGATAGAGAACTGAATTTGGCTTAGTAAAAAGAACATTCTACCTTGAACCACATAATGCTAATATTTAATAAAAGTGGCAATTTCATATGGTTCAATTTAGTAGAAAACAAAGGGATCAAAAAGTTGTAGAAATTATCTCCAGGGGGAAAACGTTGTGCAGAAAGGAAACATAATAGTGGATATTTTACAAGCCTCAGTTGTGACTAACATTTTCATAGCTATAATACTGTAAATACTGAATAGTGATTTAGCTAGAATAAAAGTATAATGATATTGCTAGACTCAGTGTTCAGAAGGAAGTCCTGTGTGCAGTAAGTATGAAGAAGATGAAAAAAAAGAGCTAAATCTTCATCTTTTAAAATGACCGGTAAATAATTAAAGCCTACATCTGGAAAATCAGGAAGTAGCTATACAAGCTTGTTATTAGATATAAAGCTTGATAAGCAAGGAATTAGATGAAAGAATTAAAAGTAATTGCCACCAGGCTGGCAATTTCAAAAATTCAAGCAAGAGATAATGAATAAGGGTCCTAAGACAAAAGCAGAGGGAGTGGAAAAAAGGGAATGAGTGATATTAAGAGAACTGTATAAGTAGCTATTGGTGATTAATTAGAACACCACATTTCTGGCTTGAACCATTAGACAGATGATGCAGTTACTCACTGAATCAGGTAAAATAGGAGGAAGAGCAAACATGGGAGCAAGGGGATACAGTACTGGACATGTTGCTTTGGAGGCACATGGAGGACAAACATAAAAGCAATGAATATATGGGTCTGGAACTCAAGCGTAAACCATCGTTGGGAGTAACATGTGAATCGACTACACTGTGTCCGGCTTGAGGGCAGAGAGAAACCTAACTTACTGACATGTGTATCCCCAGCATCTAGTACAAACAGTACCTAATATGTTTATCTATTCATGCATTCACTCAAAAAAGAAGTGTCATGTGAAATACCAGGGCTGGGGAAATGGAGAAGAACAGTAGGAAGTTGAGGGAGTTCATGTGAGAAATGATTTGCTCTGTGAACAAGGAAGTCGGGTGGTTTGCTGTCAGGGAAGAGGGCAAGGAGCAAAGGAACATGAAACAAATGAAAAGGGCTGAATGACATAAAGGACCGTGAATGCTGGAACAGTCAGAGGAAGGAATGGAAGAAGCTGCTGGATAGGGTCTAAAGTCAGAATGTCAAGAAGCACTGTGGGGAAGCTGAAATTGGACGCCGTATTGTAGTGGCAACGAGCCCAACAGCTGCTTTCCTCTAGCACCGCTCTCCCTTTCAGCCAGGGAGAGTTACGCCTCCATGCTCTGCCTTCTTTTAGCACTGGGCTCCGACCGCTCCCATAGCACTGATGAATATTTTATTATCGCTGTCTGGCCTGTCTGCCCTTGCACACCATGAATTCCCCACCTTTGTATTCCCAGCACCTGGCAGAGAGCCTGCCACACTGCAGGCACACAATCAACGTGTATTCAATTCAACTGAATGCCTCAATCGAAGGAATAACTCTCCTACATATTGTAATCTGAAAAGCAAGCGAATTAAATGCTTATTTTCATGGGAGTATAAAAATGTGGTTTGGGGGGGGAACCACTGAGGTTTGACACAAAAATTTTGAGCCCGATGCCATTCAAAAGTGATAGACTTACCTGTGCCTGTCCAAGGCCTCCAACAAGCACCATCGGCTACACATGAAGGCGCGGCGCTTCCCCGACTGCTTGGCCAAGGACACCAACAAGGTCGAGGTGTCTGCCCGCCAGGAACTCAAGGAGCAGGCCTCAAAGTGACCGCCGAGAAGTACGAGTGGGACGCGGCCGACGCCCAAACGATGCGGTGCTTTGGACCTGACAGCGCCAGCCCCATCATCCTCCCCGACGTCACCAAGGGCATGCAGTACCTCAACAAGATCAGGACAGCGTGGCTGCCGGCTTCCAGGTGGCCACCAGGCAGGGGCGCCACCGAGTAGCACACGCGGGGCGTGCGCTTCGAAGACCGCGTGCCACAGCTGCGCGCGGATCCATCCAGAGTACCACGGCGCTGCCCCTACGCCGCGTGCTGACCGCCAGCCCCGGCCCGCGGAGCACGTCTGCGAGCGGAGATCCAGTGCTCGCAACAAGGGGCTGGTGCCATCTAAGGGGTCCTGCACAGGAAGCGGGGCCACGTGTTAGAGGGGTCCCAGGTGGTCGGCACCCCCATGTTTGTCGTGAAGGCCCATCGACAAGTCTTTCTGACTTCACAGCCGACCTGAGGGCCCACGCGGGCGGCCAGGCCTTCCCCCTCCGGGCACTTCCAGACCCTCCCTGCCTGCCGACTCCTCCGACCACATCAGGCGCCCCAGACAGGTCGTGGAGGACACGTGCAAGCACAAAGGCTTGAAGGAAGGCGTCCCAGCGCCGGACAACTTCCGGGACAGAACTTAGGCGCTCTCCCGCAGCCCCTCCGCCCAGGGAGGTCTTGACGCAGAAACGCGCGTCCACCCGGCAACCCATACAGCCGCGCGAGCCTCAAGTTCGCGTCACGACACCTCGCGAGACTCTCCAGACGCGAGATGCTCCACCTGCCAAGGTTTCTTGAGCCCACTGCGTGCCTTCGCTCCACACGAACGCTTGGTGCCTTTTTTTCCGTATCTATTTCAACATTTCAGAGCAACAGAAATGCCGTCGCAGCACATACTTATTTGGCTGGTGGAGATGGAAGAAGGAATGGGACACACAACACTTTTTTTTTTTTTTAATTTCTTCGGAAGGAAACTCAAATGTCGCCCCTCCCTACCCCACCCCCGGCCAAATTTAAAATAAACGCATTTAAGAAGTTTATTTGGGGTTAAAAAAAAAGTGATAAACTTAAAAAAGCAAACACCTTGTATTATGGATTTGAGCATGTTTATGGAAAAATGAGATTAAAAGCAAAGCTTTCTGGACCTAAGTTGCAGTTGCTATGTTGTTGCTTTTCGTTGTAGGTAGCTCTGTACTTCCTTACGAGATAATCATCAGATTCCGTCAGACTGTTTCTTGGGCAATGCCAAGGTTAACTGGGCGAATGAGTTTCAAAAATAAAAATGGGTTTACAGTAGAACTGAAGCACTGTAATTATTCAGAATGGTTGTGCCACTTCTCATGACCCATCTAAAACTATTTAAAGCTCTTATATGGATGATAAGCTCCTCTGTCCAAAGTTTCAAATCTTCTGTTGACTTAGAAGAGCAAACTTAGACTAAGTATCTTAGGTGTTTATATGTTTACATATAAACATAACAGGTGATAGGGTATAATGAAACAGATTGATACTAATCTGCTAACATTAAAAAAAAGTTTTGTAAATAAAATTCAGGTTGAAGTTTTTGAGGAGATTATCTGACAGGAAGAAGGGAGGAAATAATGCCTATTCAAGGGCACCAAACTGTCCAAGTAGAGAGGAGGAGTTGATTCAATTTAAAGTCACTGATCAGGAACTTCGCTGGCAATCCAGCGGTTAAGACTCCGCACTTCCACTGCAGGGGGCACGGGTCCTGGTCGGGGGAACTAAGATCCTATATGCCTCGCAGCCAAAAAAAAAAAAAAAAGGAAAAGGAAAAAGTCACTGATCAGGCCATATTTGATAGTGGGTGGTATTTCCAAGTGTTAAATATCAAAAGTAGGGCTCTCTGATTCTCTCCCTTCCAGAGCTATCAGAGCATAAGGCTGGGACTGGCCCAGCATGTCAGAGGCCTTAAACAGCTAGATCACCCTCAGTCTCATACTTAATTTTGTTCCATGTGACCAGAATAAATGTGGGTTTAAGTGTTTGATGGTGCTTTGGCCTAAGGCCATTTAAATCCAACTAGATTAGAAAAACGGTTGCTCCCTTGAAACAATAGGTCAGTATGTCATATTCCTCTGCATTGAGGTTAGGAGTCACAGTGCGAACTCTGCTTTACTTTGCCTTTGTTTCTTTTATATGTTTCTGCCACAAGAACTTTATGTAACAGTGTTGAAGTAGGATTAGGGTATTTGTGCCCTGGCCAAATCACCTTAAAACTAAGAAAAATTTTTTAAATAATAATTTTTTAATGTTGGAATGCGTTTTTCTAGGCATTGGTTTGGGCTGTGTAATGTCACTGAAATTCTCTCCTTACGTGTTTGTTTCCTCTGTAGTTTAAGAAACTACTAGCTTCTTAAAGATAAGAACTGTTTTCAGCCTACTTTATATTCCTAGGATATAACACAGAGTGAGGCACATAGTAAGCACTCAAATGTTTGTTGAGAGGGACTATTTGTCCAGGGCTAGTTGTATAATTAGAATTTCTTTCATTCTTGCAGAGTTAGGAACAAAGCTGCGCAGACCTGCTGCTATTTTGAGATGCTGACTATCATGGAAATTTTCCCGACCTGCTTTGTTGGAATTGCCCAACCACAAGAGCTCTAGTCAATGTAAAAACTGTACCAAGTATCTTTTGTAAAACCTTTGGGGCAGGGAGCGTGAGGCTACGCAAGGAATACGAAACGTGAAGTATTCTCTTGGCTCTGCTACTTATCTATTGACTATGGGAAAGCCACTTCATCTCTCAGAGGCCTTAATTTTCTCCTCTGTCTCTTGAGAGGTTTGTATTAAATTATCTCCAAATTACCTCCCAGCATTAACATCCACGTTAAATTCATCTTTGTATTCCTAACACAACGCTGGACTCATAACATGAGCTTAATATTTATTAGTTAAATTAGATTGAAGTTGCCCCAGGGTCTCTAGTACATTGCTTTACAACGTTTTAGTTCCAACCTAACATTACTTTCAGTGTTAAGTTTTAAATTAACTAAATGGTCTCAGAGAAGAGGTTATTTTTCCCACATTTTTCTTTATTCACCTTATATAAAAAACACAGAGGGAAAAATATCATAGCAAGTCAACCTGTACTTTTATTTAAAAATCTGAGTTGACAAATTTTGCCTTTAATCTTGAGTAAGGGATTCTCTTAGAGAATGAGATTTCAGTGGGGGGAAATGTTTTAAATTACTTGTACGGATACCTCAAGAAGTTTTAATAGCATACAATAACTAACAATGTATAAGTGAAAAAACACTAGTTTTGCATCTACAGCAAAATGTATTCCCCAAAGAACTCACTGAAAACCCTCCTTTTAGTTTAGTTATTAAATGAATTTAAAAGTAATGTAACTATATTTACTTTTTAAAAAATCTTTAATTCATACTTTTTACTAATTCAGGCTTATTTCTAACAATCAATAAAATTAGTGTGGTTCTACATATTTATATGATTACGCACAAAATTATACAGAATTCTACATGAATATGGAATTAATTTTAGTGGTCATTGTTAATATTTTGAGGTTAAACACTTGTTTTTCAACAGCATTAACGAGTACCTGCTGGATGTAGAGCATCACTATGATTATGAAGAAGAAGGACTGATATTTTTTAACTGATTACCATATGATAGGCACCTTGTATTACCACATTTAACCCTCTCAACAACTCTAAGATTATTATCATCTCCATATTTAAAATAAGAAGACTAATGCTTAAAGAAGTCGCTGTGTGCCCCAGGGAAAACAGTGAAATTCCATCCCAAGGTTGTCAAATATCGAAGTCCATCATGTTCCTAAACACCATGCTGTATCAACTTTGTTAGATTAACTGCCTTACATAATACTTTCAAGAATTCATGTATTTGTCTAACCATGAGTTTATCAAAAAGCTTTCTCTAAAATTCAGCTAACTAGGTAGTCCCTTAAGGGTAAAAGATCCCTTAAGGGTAAAGTCCCTTAAGGGTAAAATATCTGCCCAAGATCCTTGAGTTACCAAAGAATGGTTATAATTTCTAATATGAATTTACCACTTCCCCTGATATGTGATAGCCAAACTACAATGATAAAGAATCACTCTGTCACTGGTAGGGACATTACTAATGCTTAACACTGCTGCTAGTACCTACCACAGAAACAACTTTGGTTTGGTATTTCCCCTTGGCAGATGCTGATATCAAGACTTTGATAGTTAACAGTTTATTGAGTTTATCCAAAACTTTAGACCACAAAGATTCGCAGAAGTTTCTTTACTAAGTAACTATTGATATTTCAAAATACTTGTCAGTGGAGCTACTTAGAAGTCCTTCAAAAATATACTTATGTAATATATCTTCATATGGCTAAAAGATTAACCATTCCAAATTAGCTAAATAGTTGTGCCTCTATAATCAGTCATATAGTCTGATGATCGATCAATAAATATTTACTGATATGCTTGGAGCTCAAACTTCTGTTATGCAATTCCATTTCTAGAGATATTTTCTTAAGAAAGGTAAATCAAATATGTTCAGCTGTGAAATTTTTTATAATTGAAAATTTATAAGGTACATGAAAATCACCAAAAGAAGATTGATGTAAAAAAGTACATAGAATGATATTCATGCACTGCACACCTATATTCTTTGACACGGGAACATGTCCATGATATATTGCTAAATGAAAAGATAGCTACTAGATTCTATGTATAAAGTGACTCTTTTGGGTTTTTTTTTTTAAAATAAAACTGTATATGTATTCATGAGTATATTCAAAGAAAAAAATCTGGAAGATGTCCTGTATACCAAATTGTTAACAGATCTGTGAGTAATGGAATTATGTGACATTATTTTCTTCTTTAGATTTTAAATTTTTTTCCTAATAATTTTGCAAGGAGAATAAATTAGCTTTATAATCAGAAAACAAAAACTTTTCAAAATAACTCCGATAGGCATTTGTGGGGAGTTTAATCTAAGCAGCATATTTGAAATAAAACTATTATGTTCGCCATAACCCCAGTTGGAAACCACTATCAGCCAGTTAAGTCAGTCATAAGCATTTGTTAAGCATGCACAATGTGAGGGACATGATCCTTCACAACACAGGAAAATAGAAAAAATTGAGTCTAACTTAGAGGATCTTAGAACTAGCTGGAGAATGAAAACATACCCACATGATCCATTCTCACTATTAACTAGTAAGGTATGTATTAACTAGTAAGAAAAACTTGCTAATGTATGTTCATGGGCAGAAGGAAGTTTGTCTTTTAACTGCTTGTTGAAACAGTTTCATGCTTGTACCCGAGATGAGGCTGATACAAACCTCTAATATTTTTGTATCATTTAAAATTTCTAATTTTAAGGCTATTAGTATTTAGGATCTGTTGGACTCTATTGTACCAAAAGTTAAATTTATTAATTTTTCTCCTGCAACAATGGAAAAAAACTAACAGACATTATTTAATATAATTAAATTTTTATTAAAAATCATCTAAAAGTTGATATTGCTCATATCTAAATTTCCTTAATGTCCAAAGTTTACATTTTAAAGGGCGTACTTTTTAATATTTTACCAAAATATTCACAAAGTATGTTCCTGCCTTCTTAAATATCTAAATAAAATTGTATACTTTCTCCATAATTATTATAATGAATATCCACTATTAGAGCTTTGTTCCAGACTACTGAAGAGTATTGGACTGTTTGTCCTTTCTTTGACTGGATCCACACTGTTACATTTTCTCAGTTCTTGTGTCTGCTTTTCATTGTTGTAGTTTTTAATCCATGCAGTCTTTTGCTCTTCAGGTGCCAACACTCTGTTGGTACCAACAATCTGACTTTAGCAGCATCCCTCCTCTGGCTTTTTTTCCCCTAATTTGCTGCAGGCTAAGAATGAGAACCTGGATAGAAAGAGGTAGGAGATCTCATATGTAAAGTACATGGACCCCTGGACTTTGAGATGTTTACATCAGCTACTCTGAGACTTCTGTTGTCTTCCACATTCTCAATACTACCAAGATTGCTGAGGTTTTCATAACCTCCAGGTTTCTGAGATGTTTTGTATTTCAGAAAACTTTAACAGACTCTATTACATTGATTTTAGAATCTTCATAATATTTTAAGTTTGAAGGCAGGCATCCTTCAGAAGAGAAGGGTAAAGAAGATACCTAGAATAAGTGATGAGAGATGATGCAAAATAAAAAAAGAAAGGAAGAGATACAAAAGGAAAGGGAGAGGGAAGTGGAGAGAAAAAAGAAGGGAAGGAAGAGGGAAAGGCAAGAAGGTGGGAATGGAGGCGAGGGTATGAGGGACAGAGAGGAAAGGAAAGATGAAAAGATTTAGAAAGAGAGAGAGACAGAGGGAAGGAGAGATGAAAAGGGGAGGAGAGAAAGTTAAAGCAGCAGTAAGGAGAGGAGAAACTTGAGATGTAGAGAGAAAAAGAGAGACAGAAAGAGAAATAGATATAGGGAGGAGGTAGGGAAATGAGCATAGAGACAGAGTGATAGAGAGATAGAGAGATAAAAGTGATAGAGAGATAAAAGTGATAGAGTGATAGAGTGATAGAGAGATAAAAAGAGGAAAAGGAGGGAGGGAGAGATATACCACCTGAAAACCTTCCAGTTCCCAAGAACCCAAATTTGTTCCTCTTGAACATATTTTCTATGAGGTTCTATCTTTTCGGTATATCCTGTTTTTACTTAAGCTACTTTGATTAGGTTTCAGTCCTTGCAAAAAAACAGGCTCTAAATTTAAAAAAAAATTCTCAATCAATGATCACTTACTGATCATCTTCTAAGTTCTAGAAATTGAACTCAGTGCAAATCTACATATCGCAATATCCTCACTTTATAAGTTAATGTAATTGAGCTTAAAATTCAAGCAGATATTATTCTATGTCAATGCAGTATAGCCTGGAATATTTAGGTTTGAATATATTTCAGAAAAATAAAATATATTAGCGTATTTGTTGTCCACTGATATATAACAAATTACCCCAAATCTTAGCAGCTTAAAACAATAATAAACATTTATTGTCTCACAGTGTCTATGGGTCAGGAACTTGGGAGCAGCATAGCTGGATGACTCTGGCTCTAGATCTCTCATGAGGCTGCATTGAAGACATTAGTCAATGAAGGCTTCACTTAAGCTGAAGGACCTCCTTCAAAGATGGCTCCCTCACATGGGAAATTTCCTTACTATGCGAGCATCTCAGCAGGGCTGCATGAGTGTCCTTACAGCATAACAGTTAGCTTCTCCCAGAACAAGTGATCCCTGAGAAAGCAAGACAGAAACTTTAAAGCATTTATGACCCAGGCTAGGAAATTACACTCTGTGATTTCCTCAATATTCTATTGGTTACACAGGTCAGCTGTTTGCATAGTGGGAATGAACTTCACAGAAGTATGAACACCAGGAGGTGAGAATCACTGGGGCCATTTCGGAGCCTGGCTCTCTAACACACTTAGTTAACCAGTTTGATACTGTTAACTGAATTTTAAATCTAAACCTCTGAAAAACAAATGATTAGAATATAAGATGGCTTTTGAGAACTTAACTGTTTTCTTTCAAAGTTTTAAAGAAGAGAGTAACTAAGCTATGTTGAAGATTATATTAGTAATAGTTACTATCTTAGGAATATTATCATCTGAATATGAAAGTGACTTTATGAATATGATATTTTTTTTCTGGCTGTAACTTTGACAGTCTTAGAACTTAACTGGTTTCTCTCACTCCCCCCTTTTTTTTTAAGACCGTAAATCTCATTCTTTTTCATGTACAGTTCTATGATTTTTGGCAAATGTATACCATTATGTAACCACCACCATAATCAAGATATAGAACAACTCCACCAGTTCAAAATATTAATACTTTTCCTCTTTTCTTCCCTTACCCAGGCAAGAGGAAATATTTGTCTTCAGAATTAAGTCCATAACATAGCAGAAATCTTCACAGTAGAGAAAACTACACTTTGTTCACATTCATCTCTAGAAATGAGTTAAACAGGGCTGAACTATGATAGAAGTGGTGGAGATGAAGGAAGCCAGAGAGAGTGCCACAGTAAAAACACCAGAATGACTATACATGTACAAGACAAATGTTATAGGGACCGATTTTCAAGCTTTCATCTCATGTCCAAACTAATCCGATGCTGTACCAATATTTCCTATACCTGAGGGATTAGAACATTGCATTGGCGTTTATGAAAGTGAGCAGAATGGCCTTATTATCCACTCCAGAGTTTGTTTTTAACCTATGCCTAAAGAGAAGTGAAAATCAGCTACCTTTCCAGATAGAACTATCTTAGCTGATTGCCTACTTGGATGTAATTAAGAATAAAGACATTCTCATTCATTATTTCATGTATTTGTATCTTACATATCTCTATCTATCTATCTATCTATCTATCTAAATACACATATCTGGCAACTATAACCCTCACCCCTCTCAGTTCATCTTTCATATTTTCTTTTACAGCCATAAGTGTGAATGGAGCACATACAAGCTTCTTTATCCTTAGCTACTCAGATAATGACGTAATAGGTATTAAAAGGCATGAAATGCATGTTATAGAATTTTATCTACAAAAGTTAAAAATAAGATATAAGAAGATAAAATTTACAAGGATGAATCTGAAATAGGATTAAAATGAAGTGAATTAAAATAATTTGAGAAATAAGTGAAATCACGTATAACTTACATATAGTGTGTGTGTATATATATATACATATATATACACACTATATATGTGTGTGTGTGTGTGTATGTGTGTGTGTATCAGGAGTGAGAATGTTTATGAGTCAGGTAAAGATATGTACAATGGGTGTAATAATATTGGAGATTTAAGTAAAAGTCATATAGTTGGGAAAACTAGAAATATCTAAAGTCCAACAGATACAAGAAGAAAAAATAAGTCACTCTGTTGGTAACTAAAAAGAAAATGAAGAGGTTAAAAAAATGGGAAAAGAGAGATTAGGATAATGTGGAGAATACTGAAGAAAATGGAAAACTGATAGAGTTGGAGAAATTGTCAGGCTAAGAAATCCAGTGTCTATCATGTTCCTGTCAAGGCAAAGCAGCTTGGAGAAACTTTAGAACTTGTGCCTCCTCTCTGACTCTCTGTCTACATTATCCTGACCTAGCCCCACATGCTTAACAAAACAAACAAGCAGACAAAAAATAAAACAATGAGCTTAATTTAGCGTGGCTCATTTTTCAAGAACCTTTAGTTGTTCTTGGTGACCACCAAGTTCTTGTCAAAACTTTCACTTACTTTATGTTCAATTACCTTTCCTAGAGTTTTACTCAGGAATGGTGTATAATTTACTGATGTATGGTTACTAGGGATATGTGAAAATACATCTAGCGAAGTGATCACCGTGAAAAGCAACTCTACTTAATTAATGCAAGAGAACTTATCTTCTCCTAGGCAGTGTAATAAATGATTTTTAATCAAAATTAGACCCTACCATTCATTATCCATTCAGAAACTATCCTACACTCCTCTCATTTTTCACACCCCACATACAATGGTTAAGCTTTATTGACTTTTGACCCCTCCTTTCCATCTGTACTGTCATTGCCCTATTTGAGGCTGTCTCCGACTGTCACTCCAGTACTGCAAAGTTCTTACCTCCTCTGACTTACCCAGTGGTTTAGGAGTGTAAATGGTGTCTGGGGAGAGGTAATGAGTCTGTTCTCTCTCCCTACCCACAGCACACTTTTGCTCTAGAATTTATAGATTCATTTCTTTATGGTACCCTTTCCTATGCCCCAGAATCTAACCTCTATTTTTCTTCCAGAATGATCTTTCTGACCCAAATGTCTGATCATACTACCTCCCTGCTAACAGTTCTTCAGTGGCTAACCAGCATCTGAAGCAAAAGTAGCAATTGCCAATGGCCGCAGGGGCCAGACAGGTGGCATAAGTGACATTTGAATAAAGCAGATCAATAGGTACTATTGCAGAGTGGCGACAGCAGAGTCTGTCAAATGTGGGAAAATGTGGCCAGAACTCCCAAATCTTCAGAACAGGCTAGAAGTCCAAATTTGTATGTGAAATTTCTCAATTTTTAAGTGTTGACAACTAATTCTACTCTTTTAAAACACAGCGGGAGCAAAACACATCACTTCTGTAGCCTGTGGGCAATCAATCTGCCAACTCTGACCTGATAGGATAAAAGCCAAACTCCTTAGCATGGCATAAAAGACTCTACATGATCTACTTCCTACCTTTACAACTCTATCCCTTGCCAGTTCTTCCTGCCAAAAAAGCATGTATGGTTCATCGATTGTGAATTACATTCACTTCCAGAAGTGTAGTTTTACTTGCCTTTGTGTTTCTGCCTCTGTTCTGATGGAGTCTCCTCCCTAACTCACACTGCGTCACCCCCAAACACCTCATCCAATTCCTCGTTGATTAATTGCGTCAGTGACGTGTCATCTCCTTCCATAAGCCGTCCCCGTCCTACCCCTTCCCTCCTTTGCCACCTGGGATATATGGCTTTACGGTAGGTTCCCAAAGCATTAAGTAGATCCCAGTCATTGCCTCAAATAAAGACGCTAAGAGAAGAAGCAAGTATACGTGGGAAGCTGTTACATTCCATTTTGCATTTGTTAGGCTCAGATATTTCATGTCAGTAAGCAATTGTATAAATAGCTATGGAACTTAGATGCACTATCTGGCCTTCAGGTGGGGATCTGAGAAAAAAAAAACTCTGTAAAGTGAAAAGAAAAAAGGGCTACAGATGAAATCCTGTGAAATAAAATGTAGGCAGAGAAAAAGGAGTGTATGAGAGCAGTCTTAAAAGTAGTTAGAGGGCTTTCCTGGTAGCGCAGTGGTTGAGAGTCCACCTGCCGATGCAGGGGACACGGGTTCGTGCCCCGGTCCGGGAAGATCCCACATGCCGCGGAGCGGCTGGGCCTGTGAACCATGGCCGCTGGGCCTGTGCGTCCAGAGCCTGTGCTCCGCAACGGGAGAGGCCACAACGGTGAGAGACCCGCGTACCACAAAAAAAAAAAAAAAAAAAATTAGGAGGAAAACCAGGAGTGAGTGGTGTCATGAAAGATGAGGAGAAATTTTCAAGAAGGAGAGAGTATTCATCATGGTCAAATACTGCAAAATGTCCACTGGACTTAACAATAACATCACTGGTCATCCTGATAAGACCAGTTTTTAAGGAATGGTGGTTGTGAAACCAAACTAGAGTGAATTAAGGAATGGAAAGAAAATGAGGAAGTGGAAACCATGAATGAAGATTCCTTTATCAAGATTATTTTTTGCAGATTGAAGAAGAAACACTAGAATTGTATATGGGGTTAAGGAAGGAGTTTTGGGGGGAAGAGCTACTGATTGGTTTGTTTTTAGTACTTCTCAACAGGGAAGGTAATGGCATTTTGAGAAGTGTAATTCATTGTTGGGTGAAGAATTCCCTCACATTGCAAGTTATTTAGCATCCCTGCTACCTTCCTCCTCATCAAATCATAGTAATGCTCCCCAGACATTCTGATAACCAAAGATACCCCCACCACACTTCCAAATGCCTCTGGGACAATGGTATTGGCCCCATTAGGGAATCACAGCACAGTCTCCCTGAAATGGGCTTTTTCTCTCAACATTTTGTTATGAGAATCTTCAAACAGAAAAGTTGAAAGAATAGTATAACAAACACTTAGATACCCATTAGCTAGATTCAGAAATTGTTAACATCTTGCCAAATTTCCTTTATCTACTTTATGTGTGTTTATTTTTTTTTTATTTTGCCAAACCACTTGAAAGGAATTTGTCAACATCATGACACTTTATACATGCATCTCCTTAAATTATACATGCATCTCCTTAAATTAAGGACAGATTTTGTAATCACAACATTATTACCACATCTCAGAACACAAATAACAAAAAATTATTAATATCAATCTAAAACCCAATCCATATTTAAATTTTCCCAACAATCAATCATAACTTTTTTTTTTCCAAATCAGAACCTAGTCAAAATTCACATGTTTAATTTGGTTGTTATATTTTTCAGTCTCTTTTAATCTAAAAATCCTCACTTTTGTATTTTTTACAACATTGGTTTTTTTTTTTAAGAGGCCTGGCCAATTGTCCTGTAGACTATCCTACATTTAGGTTTTTCTGATTAAATCCTTATGGTATAATTTAATATGTTCTTATAGCCCCCTTATTTCTTATAAAATGATATCTGATCTAAGAGGCTTGACTAGACTCAAGCTATTCATTTTCGGCAAAAATATATCATAGATAATGGAAGGGCACGTAATGCAGGCTGTTCTATTATTTATGGTGCTGAGTTTGATCACAGAATTGAATTACTGATTGTGTTGATTTAAGGGAATATATGTTTTACACTGTTATAACTTTAGCACTAATAGGGGCTTGGCACGTGGCAGGTGCCATAAATGTTTGGTGAATGAACAAATGAATAAGTGAATAATATAAACTGATTTTAAGTGATAGCTAACAAGAAAGAGGCAGTTGAGTTCTGATACACAAATTCTAATTCAAATTCTAGAATAGCTAGTTATAGATCTAATTGAAGAAAGAAATTATTGAGTATTCTTTGTAATTTTAAATCTTATGTTTCATAATGAGAATATAATTTTCTACTTATTATTATTATTATGCCAGTGTTTTACTTTATTTTATTGTTCTGGCCATGCCGCACAGCACGCAGGATCTTACTTCCCCCACCAGGGTTCGAACCCATGCCCACTGCAGTGGAACTGCAGAGTCTTTTTTTTAGAAATTTCATGTAATGTCTGAAACATTTATATTAACATACTTCCATACAAATAACCCAAAGAAAGTTTAGTATTAGTTGTTTGGTTTGTTTGTTTTTTTATACTGCAGGTTCTTATTAGTCATCAATTTTATACACATCAGTGTATACATGTCAATCCCAATCGCCCAATTCAGCACACCACCATCCCCACCCCACCACGGTTTTCCCCCCTTGGTGTCCATACGTTTGTTCTCTACATCTGTGTCTCAAGTTCTGCCCTGCACACCGGTTCATCTGTACCATTTTTCTAGGTTCCACATACATGCGTTAATATACGATATTTGTTTTTCTCTTTCTGACTTACTTCACTCTGTATGACAGTCTCTAGATCGATCCACATCTCAACAAATGACTCAATTTCGTTCCTTTTTATGGCTGAGTAATATTCCATTGTATACATGTACCACATCTTCTTTATCCATTCGTCTGTCAATGGGCATTCAGGTTGCTTCCATGACCTGGCTATTGTAAATAGTGCTGCAATGAACATCAGGGTGCATGTGTCTTTTTGAATTATGGTTTTCTCTGGGTATATGCCCAGTAGTGGGATTGCTGGATCATATGGTAATTCTACTTTTAGTTTTTTGGGGTTTTTTTTCACGGTACGCGGGCCTCTCACTGTTGTGGCCTCTCCCGTTGCAGAGCACAGGCTCTGGACGCACAGGCTCAGCGACCATGGCTCACGGGCCCAGCCACTCCGCGGCATGTGGGATCTTCCCGGACCAGGGCACGAACCCATGTTCCCTGCATCGGCAGGCGGACTCTCAACCACTGCGCCACCAGGGAAGCCCTACTTTTAGTTTTTTAAGGAACCTCCATACTGTTCTCCATAGTGGCTGTATCAATTTACATTCCCACCAACAGTGCAAGAGGGTTCCCTTTTCTCCACACCCTCTTCAGCATTTGTTGTTTGTAGATTTTCTGATGATGCCCATTCTGACTGGTGTGAGGTGATACCTCATTGTAGTTTTGATTTGCATTCCTCTAATAATTAGTGATGTTGAGCAGCTTTTCATGTGTTTCTTGGCCATCTGTATGTCTTCTTTGGAGAAATGTCTATTTAGGTCTTCTGCCCATTTTTGGATTGGGAACTGCAGAGTCTTAACCACTGGACTGCCGGGGAAGTCCCTATGCCAGTGTTCAGAAACATATTCTGATGTCATTTGCTTGGGAGAAATGAAGCGTTTGAAATATTGAAATATTTCCTGTGGGGAAAAGGTCTTTTGGAGAAATAAAATAGCAAAGTCTTGGAGAAATAAAATATTATTAACAAATTTGAAATTTTTCTCTGATGATCTTCTTCACACAATAGCAATAATATTATTATCAGGTAGAGTTCTTTGTTCCAGCACAGAAATTGACACTGCTTTTAAGCAAAAAAATCAGTTTGTTAGAAGGATATGGGGTAGTTCCCAAAATTGAAAAAAAAGCTAAGAAAGCAAGTAGTACAGGAACTGACGTAGGTGATGACAAGAATACTAGACAGTCTCTTTAGAGCATCATCATCTGGACAAATCAACTTTGTCTGCTAAATGCTAAAGAGAGCTAATCTGATTGGTTTCAATGGCATTAAATAATTTTTCTGCTTGTTGTTTGTTACCTAGATTCTGAACACTTTTTAATTAGAGACAATTCCCATTTTGTGAGTCATGTTGGGAGAAAGGACCATGCCACCCACTACAGAAGCTACATGGGGCTAGACATTCTCTCTTCCAGTTCTTCAGCAGTTAAGTCTTGGGCACCTGAGCTAGGCTTAACCAACCGGGCATTCAGACCGAGGACTTTGAATTTGGAGAAAATGTTGGGAAGTTGAGTTGTTCTCAGTAATGGTGGTAGAAGGGTCGGCAAACCTTATCTGTAAAGGACTAGATGGTAAATAGTTTAGTACTGTGTGTACATATAATCTCTTTCCCATATTTGTCTTTGTTTGCTTAAAACCCTCTAAAGATGCAAAGGCTCTTCTTAGGGCGCTGGCAGCCAGAGCTGCAGTCATTTACTTGCAGGCTTGATTGGGGCCGGAGGATCTGCTTTCAAGAAGGCTCATTCCCTTGGCTGGAGGCTTCAGGTCCTCACTAAGTGGGCCTCTCCAAAAAAGGTGCCTGAGTGTCTTCATGCATGATAGCCCGAGTCACACAGGATGAGCGATTCTAGAGAGTAATCGAACGAACCAGACTGAAACCCCAGTGTCTTCTCTTAGCTAATCTTACGAGTGACAGGTCATCACTCGTGCTGAATGCTTCCGGTCACTCAGAAGAACACAGGGGCAATGTGAAGGCATGACAAATACCGCAAGGAGGGGATCATTGGGGGCCCTCTCGGAGGCTGTTCACCACAGTCATCACAACAATTGCTATCTGGTGGTGGCACCACCGATGTCACTCTATCAGAGTTTTCATATAATGTGGCATTATTGCCGGGCTTACATTTGTTCCTGCTCATGTTGTGGGTTCATTCTCTGGCCTTCTCACTGATTCTGGAACCATTCAACATCCTTTCCATAAACGTCTTTTCTGCTTATGGAAGTGTGGTGTGCAAAATTCTAAAATGCTCCCAAGATTCTTGTCCCTGGTGTAAACACCATGTATAATCCCCTCATCTTGAGTATTGAAAGGAACTGTGAATACAATGGATTTCACTCTTGTGATTACATTATATGAAAAAGGTGAAGGGATTCTGCACTTGTAATTAATGACCCAAATCAGTTGATCTTGTGTTAATCAAAGGCAGACTATCCCGCTTGTGGGAACATAATATGGTGTAGATACTATGGAGAACAGTATGATTATTGCTCAAAAAATTAAAATTAGAATTACCACATCATCTAGCAATTCCACTTCTGAGTATATCCCCAAAGAATTTAAAGCAGGGTCATGAAAAGATATGTGTATACCCATGCTTATAGCAATATTCTTCACAATAGCCAAAAGGTGGAAACATTCCAAGTGTCCATGGACAGATGAATCGATGAACAAAACAAACCTTGAGAATACTATGCTAAGTGAAATAAGCCAGTCACAAAAGGACAAATACTGTACGATTCCTCTCATATGAGATACTTAGAGGGGTAAAATTCATAAAGATAGAAAGTAGAATAATGGTTTCTGGGGACTGGGGGTGGGATGGATGGAGTTATTGTCTACTGGGTACAGAATTTCAGTTTTTAAAGATGAAAAAATTTCCGTGGATGAAAGGTGGTGATGGTTGCACAGCAATGTAGATGTACTTAATGCCACAAACTGTATCCTTGGAAAATGGTTCAAATGGTAACTTTTACATTATGTATATTTTAGCACAATTAAAACATGTTTTAATTTAAAATTTTAAAATGTGAAAAAATATTTTTTTTTAAATAAAGGAGCCTATCCTGAGTGGGCTTGAGTTAATGGGGAAAGGTCTTTTAAACAGTGACTGGGCCCTTCCTGGAGGGACATTCTCCTGCTGGCCTGGACACCATGTCGTGGGCTGTATGGAGGGGCTACATGGCAAGGACCTGAGGGCAGCCTCTAGTTGCTGAGAGCAGCCTCTGGCTGGGGACCTCCATTCTACAACTACAAGGAATTGAATGCTGCTAATGACTAGTGAGCTTGGAAGAGGACCCCAAACCTCAGTTGAGGGTACAGCTAGCAACATCTTAATTTCAGCCTCAAAAAACCCTGAGCAGAAGACCAAGCAAAAATGTGTCAGACTCCTGACTCACAGAAACTATGATTTAAAAATTTGTGGGACTTCCCTGGTGGCGCAGTGGTTAAGAATACGCCTGCCAATTCAGGGGACACGGGTTTGATCCCTGGTCCGGGAAGATCCCACATGCCGCAGAGCAACTAAGCCCGTGCGCCACAACTACTGAGCCTGCGCTCTAGAGCCTGTGAGCCACAACTACTGAGCCTGTGCGCCTAGAGCTCCTGCTCCACAACAAGAGAAGCCACCGCAGTGAGAAGTCCGAGCACCGCAACGAAGAGTAGCCCCCGCTCGCCGCGTCTAGAGAAAACCCACGTGCAGCAACGGAGACCCAATGCAGCCAAAAATAAATAAATTTTTTAAATGTTTAAAAAATAAATTAAAAAAATAAAATTTGTGTTGTTTTAAGCCACTAAATTTGTTGTAATTTGTTGCACAGCAATAGAAAACTAGTACAAATAGGCAGTGTCTTCTTTGCAATCAAGAATCCTAACTGGTTTATGTATCTACTCCTGGCTAGGGAAACCTGATAATTCCAAGACTCTGTGCAATGAAACAAATAATCCTTCCTCCCTTCCAAGAAAACCTATGCATAACTACTAATAGAAGAGGGAAGGCATGCCAGATAGGTGAAATTAAAAAAGAGACATCTACTATACTGTGTATGCATGTGTGTGTATATATATATTTAACTTAGAATAAGTTAACTAGTTATCTATGTATTATTTTATATCTAATTTCTCCCCAATTTTTAGTATTAATTTTTAACCACAAGTCTCCATCATCTTAATAGTGGTATTCCAAGTTTTCATTTATTTGTTATATTTACGTTGTGATGATGGAGTAGAAATAAATTTTCTCTGTAAATTCCAAGGAACTGTGAGGTCATTTAGTCTAACCAAACCCTTTGACTGAAGCATAATTGGGGATAACCCAGTAGGATACGCCTAATGCTCCAAGGCGCTATCAGAACAGACAAATGAGCAGAGGAAGAAAACAGCAGGACACACAGTCCTCATCATCCCATTAGCTTCCCTCTACAACACCAGATGCCATTTAAACTAGCCTTTCAAATAGAAAGAAAAGGTGTTGCCCATTCTGGCCTAAACATATGAGGGCTTTGGTGGCTTGTCACTGCACTGATGATTTTTCAGTCTTTGAGAATTTTCTTTTAAAATGAGATAGACGGGTCATACTTTAAGCCTTATTAGCTAAGATCTTAATTCTCAGTTTATGCCAATGATGGATTACATCTGCTAATAGCAAGAATGAGTCACAGGATAAATGGGGAGGAGAGGAATTTTCAAAGATAAATTAAGCTTTCTTCACATTTTTTCTAGGGCTATCTGAGCTACTCTGAACAATTCTGTGTTCCTTTTCATCCCCATCATTTTAATGATAAATATGCCCCCCTTCTTTGTATCTAAGACCTTCCATTATAAAATTATTATTTCTCCAGTTTTGGATCCTGCTATGACTTTCTTGATGTTTTGTGCTCTGATACTAGGTAACCGTCCCTCTTTCTGCCTTTATACATAGAAAATTCCCACTCGCCTTCACACACACATCATGTTTGTGCCTGGCCAGTTCCTACTCTTCCTTGAGGATGAGTTCATGTATCACTCCTTCTCAAAGATCTCCCTGATAGGCTGTGCCTATCTGCCCCTCCCCTCAGCCCCCACCCCCAACCCAAAGTACACTCTTCTGTGCTTCAACAGTATACACTGCTTGAACTGTATCCTTCCCTTTATCTGTATCCCTTTCTTTACCCTGTACAGTAATATATTCATTCAGTGCTTATAACAGGAATGGGCCCTTCGTAAATTCTGTAAAAGTATTAGCTCTTATCATTGTATTAAAATTACCTATTTCAATACCAATTTCCTCTACTAAAGTGTAAACTCCTTAACCTAAAGGATAATGTCTTATTCATTTTCTTAGTTCTTGGATTACAGTAGGTGATTAAGAAATGTTCATTGAAATGTAAGATGGTAAGAAACTATTATTTATTGAGCCCTGTGTCAGGCAAGATTTCTAAAACAGTCCCTCAGAGATGTCCTTGCTTTAATCCCTGGAACCTGCAAATAGGATATTATGATCAGGTTATTTTATATGGTCAGTTGACCTTAAAATAGGGAGATTATCTAATTTCAGCAACTTTTAAAAACAGACACCTCTCTCAGGTTGGTGGCAGAAGGGGAAGTCAAAGAGAGGAAGCAAAGCATGAGAAGGATTTGACACACTGTGGCTGGCTTTGAAGATGGAGGGGGCCATGTGTAAGAAACAGAAAGAGGTTGCTAGGAGCTGAGAGTGATTCCCAGTCCACCACTAGCAAGGAAGTGGGGACATCAGTCCTGCAACTACAACTTAAATGAGCTCCCAAGAGCCTCCAGCTAAGAGCCCGGCCCAGCTGATACCTGGTTTTTGGCCTCCTGAGCATAGAACCCAATTGAGCCCACCTGCATTTCTGACCTACAGAACTGTGAGATAATAAATAGGTATTGTTATAAGGTGTTACATTTGTGGTCATTTCTTATGGCACCAATAGAAAATGAACTACGTGTCAGCTATATGCAATGTCAGCTATAATACATAAAGCTGAGTCTTTATATATGTATTGGGAATGAATCTCACTTAAAGAGTCCTCATCTTGCCTAATTTTCTATAAATAACTTAATCTCAACCTAAACTCCTGACCAGTAGGGAATTCTATATCAGTCATTCTTGGTGGTCTTTAACCTCCACCAGGGTGTGTGTCAAGTTTCTGAGATCATACTACACAGTGCTACAGCCATGTTTACACACTAGTTAATGCTGGAACATCTGTCCTAGGCTGCATGATCCCTTCAGGTGGCTTCCTGACATTGAAGTTCCAGCTGGGGGCAGATTTACTGCAAAACTTCAGGGCCTCTAACTTCAATGGGTCTCTTCCAAGGCCCTACACTTAATTGAGTGTAATTTTATATCCTTTTTCTTAAAGAGGAATCCCCAAATTGCATAAATGTCAGGCACCACAAAACCTGGACACCCCCTCAGCTCAGAACTTTCCTGGTTAACTAATCAGAGTAAACTTCTTCCCTACCCCACATCTGCCTAACTGCCAGTAATTTTAGACAATTTTTACCATCTCTCTTCCTAATTTTTTTTCTTACTACACTTAGCCGTATCTAAATTTATTTATTCATTTAAAAGTGTTCATTTTTTGTCCCTCCCCACTAGAATGTAAGTTTATTGAAGGCAGGCACTTTGTTTTATTCATTCCTATATGCCTAGAACCTAGAATGATGATTGACAAATAATAGGTGTTAATCAATATGTAGTGACCCATCAACCTCTGGTCTATCAAACTGCTGCATTGCGGTTGTCTTAGTTCATTTGGGCTGCTAAAACAAAATACCATAAACTCGCAGCTTTATAAACAACAAACGTTTATTTCTCACAGTTCTGGAGGCTGGGAAGTCTTAAGATCAAAGGCACAGCCAGATTTAGTTTCTGATGAGAGCTTGCTTCCTGGTTCATAGATGGTAGTCCTTTCACTGTGATGCTACATGGTGGAAGGGGCCAAGGGTACTAATGTGACATAACTAGCTCCCCAAAGCCCTACCTCCTAATGCCATCACCTTGGGGATTAGGATTTCAACATACGAATTTTGAGGGGACATAAACATTCAGACCATAGTATAGACCAAGTCTGGGGCACACCTATGTTTGGCTAGTGGGAATTCCAATGCTTAGGTTCCAGCCTCTCTATGCAGCATTAAGCCATTCATTCTGAGATCTTGTCACATTCTAGGGACACTTCCAGAGATCAGGGAGCAAATCCCCACTGCTCTAGAGGCCTACTGACTTCTTTCTCATCCTTTTAGCCTATGCGTTACTTTTTATTCTCAGTGAAATCCTTCTTTTCCACAGAAGCTCCCCCAAATGGCCTGGGAGATTCCCTTTGCTTGGTTCCCCCTTCTCCACCCTAAATAGAAATAATATTACATGATATTATGAAATAACATTTTTAAAAAGTGATAATACAAGCAATTTTAGAAAATGTTCCTGTTTGCGTTGATCTATAATACTATGCAAATGTAGCTTCAATAAATTCCTAGCCACCTGGTACACTACTTCCAACCAGATTACTAGCCCTAAATTCTTATTCAATAGACATTTGGGGGTGGTCACTTCAAGCTAGGAAGGAAAGTGTTTTGAAAGCAACTTCTGCTTTCTTCCTTGCCACAAACATCCCCTGAGGCAAGGAAGCCGAGTTGCTATCAGCTTTAATGAGGGAAGGAAAAGAGGCAAATACAAGAAAACAAAATCTCATTTTTTTCTTCCTAATATACATTATTTATTTAGTCTTAAAACAACCACATGAGGCTCATATTATTCCCACCTGCCAAAACTGAGCATAGTCTTTACCAGTGATGTTGTGTCTGTTATCACTGCACATGTTTATTCTCACTAATAGCCTACTCTGTCCTTTTTTTTGCATTCCGGTCTCTGGAGGAATTTAGAAGCTTTTCTCAGAATTTCAGTTTAAGGACATTTGAATGAATCCTTCAACTAAATGCTAGTGTTCCAAGATGGAGCTCATGCACCTAAACTCTCCTTCCAGATGTTGAAGCATCCTATATTATTACATTCTCTAGTTATTTTGCTAATAATAAACTTGACTGTGAGCATAATAACATATTATGCTACACTCTTTAGAGGATGGTACATCAGAGAAAACAGGAAAAAAATCTAAGCTTTGTGTGTGTGTGCATGTGTGAAGATTTAAATTTTATGATTTACTAAAAATGTCTTCAAATTGATAATTAACAAGTAAATTAATGGTTAGTAGGGGATATCTGTAGTGTACTTAAGTTTTGAAAAAGATGTGTACAGATCCTCTTCTGAAAATCTCCTGCATGTAATAACTAAAGACCCCAACTGATTAATGATTTGCTGCAGCAAAGGAAAACATTTAGCAAATTAATACAGTGTAATTTGCACTTCTATTTTAAGGCTTAATTTGCATTAAAAGAGCTGAACAGTATCTTGACATCCTTATCTACTCAGAGGGCATTAAGAAATGAAAATATTTGCATTTCTTCAATTTCTTTTTCTGCTTAGATAAATTTTTAAGTTCATTCTGCTATTAAGGTATTATGAAGCGACTGGCTTTGTGTTGTTTTTTAAACAAAAAGTTTTGCCTTTTCTGGAGTTAGTGGTAGGTCTTCAGTATCATTAATTCAAAACATTAAAAAAATTCTCCTTAAAAAGGCAAACAGGTGGCAGTTTAACAGCACTTCCAATGAGATTAACACAGAACTTCGTGACCCTTAGATCTGGGGAAGGAAAGCTAACCTCAGTGAAATTTGCATATATTAACAGCCCCAGTGGGTTTTTATTTTGTTTTGTTTTTGTCTGGTGGCCTTTGGGAACTGATACTTAACAATTTATTAATAAACTACTGTTTTATTAATTTTACATCCTAAAGTAAGTGCTTGAATCAAAAATAACATACTTCCTACCAAACTCTTCCCCAAATCAAAACTTGAGATACCCATCTATATTCCAGGGCACTTTTAAGAGCTACCAAATAGACCATAACATTCTTGGGAAATAGTAAAGATAAGCTGTCAGTTTTTCTAGGTAGATAGAAGAGCTGACAAGGCAATCCTCAAATTCCTTTCTTTTATTTTAAGAACTGTATTCTGGAGTTTTTTAAGTGGATAGGAATTTTGTATCTTAGTGCTAAGGGTTCTCCAGCACCTAACACTGTCATTATTCAAAGCTCTGATTGGTGCATTTTAGGCATGTTACACTCACTTTCTATTTCTACAATATTTTCAGAGGAAATATTTTAACCACACCTGGGTTCTATTACTATCCTAGTAATTGCTATTTAGAAAATTTTGTCTTACAGGCAGGTGGTTTTCTAATCACATTTTACCCATTTTTTATTTCTCAATATGATAAGCTGTAATGTAGTCTACTGGAAAATAAGAGAAGCTTAATTCTTCACTGCTGTATCTCCAGCATCTAGAACAATGCTTAACTCAGTACAGGTGCGTAATATTTCTGAAGGAATACTAATCCTGCTGCCGAGAAAAATTAGGTAAGTCCGTTAGTTCTTTGGAGACTCGGTCCATATGATCCCTCAAGTTCCATTCAATGCTAACCTTTTATGACTTCTCTTATTTTGGCGCTATGTTCTAGAAAATAGTGGATGAGAATACTGTATTGTTTAGAAAAATATCAGTTGGTGCAGATTACAAATAGATGACTCAAAAGACAGTATTTGTTACAAATCGCTCGCGCGCGCGCGCGGTCTCATACATGACAAAGTTCAAAAGCCTTTTTTATGATATGATAAATTATGAAGCATTTTGAACATGTGATCTCAAAAGGTGGTTTAAATATGTCGTTATCGTCATTGTATCGCCAGTACCTGGAACCATGACTGGCTCATAGTAAGTATTCACAAAATACCGGTTAAATCAATTGCGTAGTATTAACATTCCTTTTGAACTCTAGAAGCAGCTGGGTCTTTATCCACCCTTAGAAAGCGATGGAGCAGGAACCAGAAATCCCTTAAAAGGTCAGGACCAGTAACAAGGCAGAGCTAAACTCCGGGGTAGTAGCAGACAGGATTAAAGCATTGAAAGCAGGGAAAGAGGACCCAAAATACGAGCGAGAGAAAACAAAAAAACAAAACAACAAACACACACACACAACAAAGCAAGAAAAAATAAGCATAAGAGGAAAGACGTTTCTACAGTGGAGGCTGGCAGAAAGCCACTGCAATTACTGCAGGTCAACCCTTGTCACCAGGCGGTCACCTTGGGCTGAGATCTGGGGTAACTACCAACAAATCCCTCGGCTGTACACACAGACCCTGCTTTTAAAAGGTTCTTAGCAAATTCATCTGAGTTCCTCAGAAAGGGAAATCACTAGCGCTTAATTCACGACCTATCTATCCTCCATTCCATTCAAATAACGCAGCCAATAGGAAAATCCTCCGCCCTGAGCAAACGACTCGGCAGAGCTGAGACAGCCCTGGAGGCAGGTCAGCCCCCAAGAGCCGCCATACAGCCCGACTGTTGGCCTCCGGAACCCCAGGAGCCCGCAGCGGGGCAGGACAACCTTCCTTCCCTGTCTCCGCCCTTCCAGGTTGGTCCCAGCCCCCGCTGCCCAGGCGGCCTGGACCACACCCGCTTCCCTCCGGTGGCCTAGCCTCCCCCGCCACAGTTCGCGGGAGCGCTCTTCCTGGGGCGGGCACAGGCCCACGGCGCATGCGCACTGGCCGAAGGGCGCCTCCCTGCCCGGATCTCGCGAAGTTACGTTAGATTGGCCGCCGGTGACGGGTAGCCGGGCGGGGGGCGGGAGGGCTTCTGAGGTAGGAAGGGAGGTCCGTTCGGCCGGGCGCGCCGCCCCAGTGCTCTGTGGGATACTGGAAGTCTCGAGCGTCTCCTCCCGGTTCCCAGCCCTCTTCTGGCCAGCACTCATAGAAACAGTCACACACCCCCTGCCTCCCCTCTCTTCCCTCTCCGCCTCCCCTTTCCCCCCCTCGCGATAAGAAGACCCGGCGGCAGGAGAGGGGATGAAGATGGCGGACGCGAAGCAGAAGCGGAACGAGCAGCTGAAGCGCTGGATCGGCTCCGAGACGGACCTCGAGCCTCCCGTGGTGAAGCGCCAGAAGACCAAGGTGAAGTTCGATGATGGCGCCGTCTTCCTGGCTGCTTGCTCCAGCGGCGACACGGACGAGGTCCTCAAGCTGCTGCACCGCGGCGCTGATATCAATTACGCCAATGTGGACGGACTCACCGCCCTGCACCAGGTCTGTGCGCCCCGCCGCCGCTCTCCTGACCCTGCGGGTCCTCGTTAGCCTTCCGCCTGGGCCTCCCCTCGGCTCTTGGTCTCCTGAGGCTGGGGGCGGCGGGAGACTCCCTGCCGCGGGGTGAGGGGGCGGCTTCCCGCGAAGGAGGGAGGGAGAGAACTGGTAGAGGGAGGGCCCTAGGCTTGGGGCCCCCTTTAGACCAGTTGGTGGTGAAGTAAGGGAACCAGGAGATTTCCGGGGCAGAGGGGGAAGAGGACTGTGGTCCGCTTGGGGCCCCAGGGCCATTTGTGGACGTGTGTCTGGGATTTGGGGTCGAGATGGGGAGCGGTGTGGTGTTGTGCCTGGGCCCCCGATGTCAGTGATAGAGTCGGAGGACGGCGGAGGCTGAAGAAAACTACGAACAAGAGGCACTGGGGGCACTTGGGTAGAGGGACGTCTTTGGCTTGTTAGGAGGGCGTTGGATTTATTGTAGTTTTTAGGACTTGATTATAAATGATGATGATAATAGTAATCAAGCGCCCTAAGCCGAGTGCCGTGAGCAGACGGTTTCCTGTTTTCTCCTTTATTACTCTTGGCCACTGGGGAGGGGGGAACGGTGTAATTTAGCTGATCTGCACCGGCTGAAGGGGAGAGGATGAAAGTGGGTAGCGTGAGGAAGCGTTCTAAAGGGCTTGCCCACCGCGGGGCCGGAGCGTACGAAAGAGTCTCTAACTCGGAGTAGAGTTTGCCGCAGTGTCAGAGCTGCTTTGGCCCCAGGTCCCGGGGTGTGCATTGGGGTTAAAAAGAGAAGAATAAATACGAGGCACTCTTTTCAAAGCCGGTTACCAAGCTCTCATTTTTCTTTTGGGGGGTGGGAAAAAAGAAAGCTGTTCACGAACTTTTCTCAAAATGGATGCTTTGTGCATGTTAAAGTTTTATAGTAGTCCGATTGGGATCTCTCAATGTTAGCCAAATAAGGAGAAACTATTGGCAATCCGGAGATAATGTTGCTTTGCCTTTAACAGGCCAAAAGCAACACAACCACTTAGAGTTCTTCTTAAAAAGCAATTTTTCAGTGATGGTCATAGGTGTCAAAACATAAACTCTTTCCATTTTCTTAGTGGACAACTTGGAATTACTAGAAAACGACTTAACAGCAATAGCTTCCCCTTACAATGAAAAGACTTGTAAACTAACTCAAAGTTGCCTTGGTTATATGTGGAAGATCGTAGCTTTATGTTGATTAATGCTGTAACAAAAACTTGTTTGGGAGGTTGAAACTTACGGTTTCACATTTCATGCATATTGCTGCTTTTTTAAAAGAGGTGTGTGGTGGCATTTTTCCTTTTACTCCTTCCTGTTTAGTGAATGATGACTGTTTTAAATTTTATTTAATTGAATTCTCATATCAAACTTGGCTTATAGCCTTTGTTTACAAAGTTGACTGGATGAACTGTAATGACTGACAAATTGCAGGACAAATCTGGAATTTAGCGTGTGGCACCCAGTAAAAATATAGCATGGTCTTTAGCTCTTTATCTGTTCCATTAATTTAGAGTCTCTAATGTATAACAAATTTTTTATTTGGCTGAGGTTTATTTTAAGCTATAGCATAACTCTAGATTCTAAAAAATGGTGTTGAAATGAAAGAAACTTTCGGCATTAGAAATGATAATGTAATTATGTAAGATGACTTCAGATTTCTTTCAAGTGTAATTTACATGGCTTAGTATGGAATTGATTCAGAAAGACAGATTATTGTATGCTTGAGGTCAGGATAAGGTTGCATAATGGTTTATATCAGTATGTTTTATTAAAGTTGTCATATAGAAATGTAAAGTTATTACAGTTGTTGAGGAACCCAATTATATTGGCTTGGAGAAGGAGGAAAACTTCTAATACTTATATTCTTATTGGCTTAGGTAGAAAGAGAAAATGCATCTAACAGGCTTCTTAGTTTTTTTTTTTTTTCTCCTCTAAATTTGGACATGTTGCAAGAATTATCAGACTTATCAAAGTCTTCCTGATTAACTGAATTCAATGGTTATTTTGGCATTATTTAGGTGTTGTCTTTATTAGATATTTTGTTTTAGCTGACAAACACATAAGCCGGTTTCCAAGTTTATGCATAATCATTTGCATAATTTCTTTTTGTAATTTATTTGCACATTCCTTAACTCAGTGAAGCCAAGGTCTTTAAAATATCAAGCATTAAAATTTTTATTATGTTTTCTCCACCCTCGTTTATTGACTCTTGTACTTTTTTGCCATTGTGACAGAGAACAAGGAGTTCGCTTTGGGCAAATTCAGAACAACAGATAGTGAAAGGTGATAAATAAAACTTTTTAAAAAAAGAATCACAAAAATTTTTAACCTTAAAAATCTCTTGAATACTGATTGCTTTAAATACTTAAATTATAAAACCAAAATTGGCCCATTGATTTGTTTAATAGCCCTTGAATAATTTTTTTTAATTTAACCTCTTGAAAGCTCATAGAATAGCCAGAATGTTTTTACGAGATTAATTATTGGTTAGTCTTTTGGAATATTCATTTCCATTTTCGGTTTTGATCAAGTGTCTTTTTTTTTTTCTTTTTTAAAGATTTTTTTAATGTGGACCTTTTTAAAATTTTTAAGTCTTTATTGAATTTGTTACAATATTGCTTCTGTTTTATGTTTTGGGGGTTTTTTTTTTATTTGTTTTTTTTTTTTGGCCACAAGGCATGTGGGATCCTAGCTCCCCGACCGGGGATCAAACCCTTACCCCCTGCGCTGGAAGGCAAAGTCTTAACCACTGGGCCACCAGGGAAGTCCCGATAGAGTGTCTTAAATTTCACTGTCAGGAGAAAAGTTTTAGCAACTTTACAACCCACAAATACACTTCGTAATCTAATATTTTACTTCCATTTTAATATAAACAGCTTATATTTAAACTTTTATTTAATTGCTTGAATGTTCTTTCTCATTAGAAGTTACGAAAGATAGTTTCCTTTTTTTTTTTTGTATAAAAATAGGTGATTCATATAGGAGAAAAAGCAGTGTTTCTAGTCAAATTTCCTATCTTCGTCTCTAGAATAGCCTCCCTTCCCCTAACCCCCTCCAGTAGCTAGAAAACAGTACTGAAGTTACGTTATAAACTTCTGATTTTCTAGAACTGAGGTCTAGAGTAGAATTTCATTTTTATCAGTGGGCAATAGCTCTGATTTAAGAGCTACCTGGTAGAGTCTTAATACTATATGATCTGTATCTTTATTTCAATATAATTTATAAAGGTTTTAGGAGAGTAATAATAGTTTTCTATAGAATGCTTTATTGCTGATGCTTACTGATACTGGTGTGCATAAAATACAGGATTGAGATTTCTTCCAACAGTTGTGAGTGTAGCCTTTTGATTTTACCTTAAAATCTTATCTGCTTCCTCTGTGCCCGTGACTTCCAAGTCAGTTTCCAGTTCTCACATTGCTGCAGAGCTCCAATCCCTCATTTCCATTTTTCTACTGATGACGAACTGTTGATTTAAAGTAAAATATTATTCAATATATTGTGATTTTATATTTAAAAATATATCTTCAAGTAGTGATATAGTAAATAGAGGTCCACCCCCTTTGCCGTAGAATAGCAACTGTTTATTTACATCAATATTAGGAATTTCTTTAAATTCAACCTGAAATGAATATTTTTCTTTCTTCACCAAACCTATTCTTCTCATCGATGCCTCTGTTTCTGATAAAGATGTCATTAATCTCTAGATTAAGCTTTAAACATTTTAATTATTGTTTACTCATCCCCTTGTCTATATATAGACAATCAGTCTTCATAACTGCCTTCGCATCAATTCTTTTTCTTGCTACTCTTATTATCAATCTAGGTCATACCTTTATTATTTTTATCCCTAGAGTAAAGTAATAGCCTAATTGCTTTCCCTGCCTCTTCTCTCCCTGGTCCAGTCTAGCATTCATACTGCTATCACATTAATCTTTTAACAATATCATTTCAGTCATGTCACTACTCTCCATAAATTCACATTTAAAGTGTTTCACCATTTAGGTTAGACCTGATATATCTCCAATGTGTTATATCCTTTACTCTTTTTACTTCCATGCCTATGGCCTTGCTTTTTCCACCACTAGAATATACTCCCTCCCTCTTTGCCAGTCAAAATCTTGGTCATTCTTCAGGGTTCAACCCAGTTGTCCTCCAGAAAGGATCTTTTTGTCCTTTGAATTTGTATAATAACTACGTCACTGGAGAGAGACTTCTCTGGGGTGCTCATTTTACCTTACATTTTGCCTCTTTGCTGCTGTTAAAATGCTTCTTACTGAGTAGTGTGTGTTTTTAAGTTTGTCTTTCCTGGCTGACTGTAAGGACCCAATCTTCCACATTTTTGTATTTCCAGAGCCTGGCACATAGTAGGCGCTCACTAAAGATTTATTGAATTTTATCTTTTACCTTGTATCATAGATAGGAAGTTTTATAGTCATTTGTATGTTGTAAGATAAATTATTAAAACATTCACACCCAGATACTTAGAGTACAGTTCTTGCACGTGGTAGAACTCGTTGTGGATCTTCTATGCAGATATTTTTAATGTCTTGAGATTTAAAAAAATTTTTAATATTAACCTCCTTCCTATTAAAAAAATTCTGAACCAGTTTAACTATTGAGTAAGAGATAGAAAAATATTCACTTGAGTCATCAATTTGCTACCTTCTTTATAAAGGTCTGAACTAGGTCCTATAGAGGAATACAGAGTCGAATTAAATCCATGTTCTTTGCTATTATAATTTTAAAATAAAGTTTTCCTTTTGCTTTTCAATACATACCGATTGCAGGTAAGTTTAATATTACATCCCTTTGCTCTTAAAATACAAATTTTATCTACTTCTGAGGGAGCCATTTGAAGCTTCTTTGAGGAATATGTGACTCCCCTCTTGTCAGTAAAAGGAATACTTTTGTGGAGTTTTTTCTCAAGTGCTTAATCTTCTCAGCCAAGCCATTTTCACTGAATCATAATCTGAAATGTAACTCTCTTTTAAAAAGTATTCTAATGGGGCTACTTAAAGTGTTTTCCAACCAAAAGGAAGAGAGACTGGAAGCAGCTGATATTGAGTCTCTTGTTAGAGAATAGTGTAATTGCCGTATATGAGAAATCTCTTTAAAACTGAATGTAGAGTTTATAATTGTTTACTTTTTTGTGTGGGGGATATTAAGATCTTGGAAGAATCTTTTGGATCCCTTATAACTAATATTAAACTCTGTGTTTAAAAAATATACAGTATAAGTTATTTTCTCTACATAATTTTATTTAAATGGCTGATGGCTCTTCAAACTTTTTACTGAAATCATCCTAACCGTAAAAACCAAACAAACAGAACAAACCTAAACAAAATTTCTAACCCCAAACTGGCCCCTCACTTCCTACAAGTAAATGGACAACCCTAGCCATAAAGGGGGTATGCTGGTAGGGCACCAGTGCCCACGGTGCTCTTGTTATAATGCCTGCTCTGCAGTTGATACCTCTGTGCTTCCTGGCAACAGTTTTGTGGTCTGACTTTGAAGTGTCATAACCAAGACCATCTTTCATGTACTTCAGCTACAGTGTGATTGCAAGCTGTGACTGAGCATTTTCTGGTATAGCCAGGTAGAAACATTAGATGGAATAGAGGAAAAATTTTTTTCGTTTTCTGTTTGTTATCACATTTTACAATACTGTTCACATAAGAGATGTACTTTAAAAACTGTCTAGTTAGATACTTTAAAAAATATAACTATTTAGAAACCTTTGGAGGGAGGCGAAATATAGAACATTATTTTGTTGCTGCTGTAACATGTTACTTCTTGACACTTCCCAAAGTTGCTATTTTCTTTGCCTTTCTGCCTGCCCAAAATTATGATTTTCACCCCACTTTTCTTTTGAAAGTTTGTGGGTTCCACAGGGGTTGGCAAATGGAGTATTGGCATTTTGGTATATCTCTTTGAAAGGTTGAAGACCTCCAACAGTCATTTTTGAGTTTCTTCTAAATAAGCGTTGGATATGCAGTAGCCATGACTTATCCCATTATTATACTGAAGAAAGGAATTGGCTGGTGAACATTTGCTGAGGATTTGCTACATGTGAAACATTATGTTAGATAGTTTTATAACCAATATCTCATTTAATTCTCACAATGTCCCTTTTCTCTTGCTCAAGGTTACCAAGATAATAAATGGCAGAGCTGGGTTCTGACACAGGTTTATGTGATTCCAGAGCCCAAATTTAACACTATGCTACATGTCTTTTAAGTCTGAAGAAGAAAGTATTCTTAAATCTTCCGGTCATTATGGTTGATGGTTAGTAGTTGGAAGTTTTTCCATGTTAATCAGTAGAGAATCAAATGAAACACATACATATACATATAATTATTTTCTTCATCTACTGTTGTTTGGCTAGTCAAAACTTTTAAGGGCTTTCTATGGTAATTGAAGTGCAGTAATGCCATATTTAAATTAATCTCTAAATCTGTCCTAAACTTTAGGAACTGCCAAGATTACTTTTGACTGACCATTATGTGCATAATATTTGATCAGGTGCTTTCAGTAGTTACAAAGGAAGTTACAACAGCAACAGAACTCTTTTTTTAAGGACAGGGTTTACTTAGTCTTTAAACATCTTCATTTTTCTTTATCTTAATAACAATTTATATTAACGCTTTAGGCATTTTTACATACTCATTTACAGTAAGTGCTTTATACATTCACAGACTTAACTTTTTCAATGAAAAGATATAAATTATAGGTAAACTCATATCAGCGATAGTGAAAGAAGGAAGGCAAGCAAGCAAGCAAGCTCCGGCTTGTCACCACCATTTAGCTTAATCTTCTGAAATTTACTTTCTGTACAATGATTATTATTATTTATAATTAGGACTTGAGACATTACATGAAATGCTAGTAAAGTTACCTGAATTAAATTTAAATTCTGAATTAGTAAAAAAAAAAACAACTTTTTTTTTACATCTTTATTGGAGTAAAACAAACTTTTTAATATTTATCATGTTTGATTTTAATTGGAAGCCTTTTGTTAGTAGGAATATCCAAGTCATAAGAATATTCCATTCCTTAAATCATTTTGCAGAATTTAGCCAAATTATATTTCAAGTCTTACCTTAGAAAAGGCAATAGAATTTTTTTTTCTTAGTGGTAGTAAGTGAGAGCACCATCTGAAATGTGATTTACTTGTTGCCTATGAAATCATTGGTTCCCAGAATTGTACATTTCACGGACCAATGAAATGGTTTTTGTTTTTTGTTCTTTGTTTTAATTTTGATGACTAAAAGAGGAGAACCTAATTTATGTTGTCATGTTAGGGCGTTAAAAACAAACAACTTGATAACCTACCATCATCATTTCATAAAAGAAAGAATACTTTAACAAGAAGAAAAGGATATAGTATCCAAATAAAGGACAGTGGAGACTCATATATCAGTCTGTAAGATTATTGCTGTATTGACAACAGATGTTCTTGATGCTCTTCCATGAAGTAGAGTAGTTAAGGGTGAGCAGATTTCAAAACTTTATTCCCTATATTCTCCATTTGGTAGGATATGAGAGAGTACAGGTGGTGGCAGGCCATATCATCAGGGTGCAAGTGCCTGGTCCCTGATCACTCAGTAAGAAGTGGAAAAAGAATTTACCTGAAGAGATTCAGGAGATTGGTGAAAGCTTTCTTTAGGAACCACTGGTTTCATATTTATATTTCCATAAGCCTCTGCATATGTAATCTTTCTCTGGAATGCATTTCCCAGCTTATTTGTATTAAGACACAGCTCAAAGCATAAAGTGTGGACCTGCTTGACCACGGGGTTGCACAGTAATTCTTTCACTTACTATTTAAACCCTAAGTTTGGCAGTTACACACTACCTGCTATTGTTAGTATATCTTATCTCCGGACAGAATAGTGAATTCCTTCAAGTGGGGACTTTGATTCATTTTTCTTTAAATCCCCTTTGGTATCTGCATTTTATTTTAGCAGGTGCACAGTAAATGTTTGTTGATTTTTAAAAAATGAACACAGTGCAGACTAATCTTGTGAAGAGCAGAGTTCATAGAGAACAAAATGATGACAGTCTGGGTAAATATAACAACCAGCAAACATTAAAATGTTCTAATTAAAAAGTGTATACCAATAACTTACTTTATAATAATTATAATGTAAAGGTAACCATTATTACAGTCAAAATTTAGCAGGATCTTAGATTTTTTTTGAAATGGAATGTGTTCCTGATTACCTATACAAGTAGAATTTTGCTCAGTTTATGTAACATACTTTAAAAATAAATTTCTTTAAACAAATCATCCAGTGTTGGCTTAGAAAAGGAATCCCTAGCATATGTCATTAGAAGCTAATTCATATTTTCTAATGATCTTAATCATATTTTTTCCCTAAATAACACTTTCACTATGGATCCCTGTATGTCACTATTTTTCTGACCTTGTTAGTATTTTGGTTGTTTAGCTTTTCATTGTTATGCTGGCTAACCATAAAAAGACAAAGTTGAGCTCTGTGTAACTGCCCTAAGTGTGCTTGCTTGACTTGAATGCTCTTTCATGGGTGGAGACATTCCACATTGTCATGTGTTATATAGGCATTTCTGAAATGACATTCAGTAGAAACCATGGAAAGAAATGAAGGCATTCCTCAGCTGTCACCTTTTTAGTAATCTATTTTAAATGCGTTATGTGCACTGAGTGAGATATTCCGCAGGGAGAGCTTCAGTGACTAAAAAGTGTTACTTTAATTTGATTATTAACTCATATGAGCTGAAAATACCTATTTTACATATTTAACATGTTTCCTAACGAAAAAAAAATCATAAGGTTGTAGAAAGTTTGTACCATTTTCTTGAATACTTGAATAGTGCAAAGGAGAAATTTTGTGACTTGATACCGTTTAGAAGTTAACCACATGGGAAAGTATATTTTCCTGGATTAACTGTTAAAACACATACACACACATCAATTACCTTTACTTTGTAGTAAACAAACTAAAGTGTATACATTTTATTAGCCTTCAAAATTATTTTAGATGGTTCTAAATATTAATCTAATATTTGTACTTTTGCTTGGAACATTTCTGGAACTTTTCTATCGGAGCTTCAGTTCCAGCAGGTTCTTTTGAATATCCTCTGTGTTGAGTTGAGTTTGTGTTATTGTTTTTTTACTTTCAGGGAGGTTTGTAAATTTTGAAGATGATAGTCATTGGAGACATGTCGGGTGAAAATAGTAGATGCTGGGTAATCATGGTTAATAAATACTATCAGTGATTAAATGATATTTTCTAAAAAGCTTTTTCTTAATTGGAACGTGATCATAAAGAGTCCGTCTTGGATTTTAGTCAACTCTTTTTACATTGTTTGGACTTGAGAGTATGCTTCAGAATTGCTTTATGATTAACTTAGCGCACTCTTCGTTTGTGTTCTGAATTTTGCGTGAAACAAGTCAATAGCTTATATAGCTTGTGAATTGAACCATGGCCTTTTTTTGTGTTTTCCACAAAAGATTTTGATGCGGCTGTTGCCAGATCATGACACCATATTTCATTAAGAGCTATTGTTTTTCTCAAAGATAAGTTAATTTGTACAGTTCTTCTTAAAAGATTAGAACAGATGACATGTTCAACAGTTTATATCCTTTCCAAGTACATGGAATGATCTGCATAAAAATTTTGCCTAATATTCAAGTTTTTTCCCTTTTAAAATATCTTTTGCTATTTAACTTTTAGCCATCTTTTAATAAAAACACTAAAATGTTTTTAAATTTCTGATTTTCACAATGTGGTATACATGAAAATGCCTCAAGTAATTATTAGGCCTTCAGTGCCTTCTACTCTTGCTTTTTGTCTTCACCATCTCCTTTTTAATTTTAAACATGGCTTACTTTCAAGTTTGTTTATTGTTCTATATGTATTTTATCCCAAACAGAAATTGAAGAATAATAATTATTTGAGTAGTTAAAGCATGATAGAAAAATATAAAAAAAGAAAATAAATGCTATTCAGATTTTCAGGCATGGAGCTAGCTAGCCCCATTTAAAACTTTAATAGACTCTCTTTATCCATCTCTATCCAATATATAATTTTCTAAAAGTGAGTTTATATTTAATTTTCTGGTTTATAACCTACTTTCTAAATTATACATTTTTAGAAGTATTTCTGTGTTAATGAATATTGGGTCCACTGTGTGAGTTTGTGTGTACATGTGTGAGTACATCCTAAAATTTATTTTCCCAGTTGTCTGATGATGAATATTTAGTATATTTTCAATTTCTCATGATAGGTGGATATTACACTATGTATATCTTTGCTCACTCATGACATTGTATCGTTCGGATTGTTTATCTTAGAGATTTCACCTGCAATTTTATATGTTTTGCCCAAGATAACATGCTGTTTTAATGCTTGTTTATGCAAAAGATATTTTCAGTAAAGTCTCTAGTATATTTAATATAGAAGACTAACCTTGAAAGGACTCTGGCTGACACACATGTTACGTTCATAATGTGATGATGTCATCTCCCTTCTCTGAGGAACCCATAGAAAAATCTGTCTGACTCTGTGTGTTAAGAAAATTTGTAAGTTGTTTGAAATATTAAACAGTATTTGTATTTGCAGGTAAATGTTGCTATTATTCGTTTAAATGAGTGATTAACTCATTCATGAACAAATATATAAATCATTATTTATCATATGCCTGACATAAGGTCCCTGTGTGCATGTAGTGTGTAATCTAGAGGAGGTGGCAGTGAGTGTTAGAATAGATCTAGGGTAAGATGAAATTTTTTACTAGGAGGACTTAACCTAGAATGTCAGGATAGATATCCCTGAGAAAGCTATGTTTAAGTTACAGGAACTTAAGAGATGTCTTGAGTCTGTAATGACCCTGTTCCCTCCTTGTTTGTCTTCTGAATGCTCCTGTTCAGTTTCTTTTTCTGATCTGTTTCTTTCTTAAAGAAGAATGTTCCAAAGTTCTCTGTGTGTCTATTTTTTCTTTTCCATATCATTCATTCTTAGAGTTTCAACTGTTCTCTTTTTATATGATCTGTTCTCCTTTTTATATAATCTACATCTTATTATTTTTTAAAATAAATAAATTTATTTATTTATTTATATTTTTGGCTGTATTGGGTCTTCATTTCTGTGCGAGGGCTTTCTCCAGTTGTGGCGAGCGGGGACCACTCTTCGTCACGGTGCGCGGGCCTCTCACTGTCACGGCCTCTCCTGTTGTGGAGCGCAGGCTCCAGACGTGCAGGCTCAGTAGTTGTGGCTCACGGGCTTAGTTGCTCCGCGGCATGTGGGATCTTCCCAGAGCAGGGCTCGAACCCGCGTCCCGTGCATTGGCAGGCAGATTCTTAACCACTGCGTCTACATCTTATTTTTGATGTTGTCAGTCTTCCACTTACTAAACTACAATCTCAGGGTCTTCTTGTGTTTACTCCGTCTGCTTCCAACATGCACACCTGAAAAAGAAATACTCCCAAACCCATACTACCTTTTTATATATTCACTTAACAGAATTAAAGGCCTACTTTGTGTCATACACTGTTAAGTACGGGGGAGGATATGCTTTTAAACAAAAGAGATATCAACGCTACCTTCATGGAGCTTAGAGTAAAATTGCTTAGCCATCAGGAAAGTGCAACTCAAAACCGTAATGAGATACTACTTCACACTCAGTGGAATGGCTATAATAAAAACGACAGATTATAACAAGTATTGACTAGGGTATGGAGAAATTCCATCCCTCATACACTGCTGGTGGTAATGTAAAGCGGTGCAACCATTTTCAACCACTTTCAAAACGGTCTGGCAGTTCCTCAGAAGGTTAAACATAGAGTTGCCATATAACCGAGCAGTCCTACTCCTAGGTGTATACTCGAGAACTGAAAACATATGCCCACACAGAAACACGTATGTTAACGTTTACAGCATCATTATTGAAATAGCCAGAAAGTGGGAACAGCACAAAATGTGCTGATGAATAAATAAGATGTGGTATGTTTTGTTACTGAAATCAGTGGGATGTTGTCTGGCAATAAAAAGAAACTAAGTACTGATACCTGGTGCAACACAGATGAGTCTTCAATACATTATGCTACGTGAAAGACACCAGTCACAAAAGACCACATATTGTAGGATTCCATTTATATGAAATGTTCAGAATAGGTAAGTCTGTAGAGACACAAGATAGATTAATGGTTGCCAAAGGCTGGAGGTATTGAGGGGGAATGGGGAGTGACTGCTAATTGGTATAGCATTTCTTTTTAGGTTGATAAAAATGTTATAAAATTAATTGTGCTGATGGTTGCACGACTGGATATACCAAAACCTTGTAATTATATACTTGGAATGGGTTGTTATATAATGTGTGAATTAATTTACAATAGGCTGTTGTAGTTTTAAAGAATGAAATTAGGTATTTATCAGTGTTCACCACTAAAAATGGAGGCACTGGCAGAGGCTTGGTATTCGTCTCTGTAGTTATGATGACAAGACAGCCAGTCATTGTCCCTGCCCTAACACAGCTTGCAGTGTATTAGGGTATATAGATAAACAGAAGGAAGTTATACATTTATGTCCGTTATGTGTAATGATATGTAATGGTTGTAGTACAAAGTGGTGTGGAAGTTGATTTGGGGAAGGGGAAGGCTTCCTGGAGAAAGTTATTGTTTAAGCTGCTGCGTGATGAGTAAAAGTTAGCCGAAGTTGTAAGGGAGGGGAGGGTGCCGGAAACGATTTCAGAGAGAGGGAGTAGTATGTGCAAAGAGCTGGAGGTGTGTAGAAGTGTTGAAGGATTTTAATCAGGTTAAATGAGACAGTCAAATTTTCTCTTTAAGAAAAATCACTTTGGCTGCAGCGTGGCGAATGCAACTGAAAAGAGGACAAGACTGGAGGCAGGGAGACTCGTTCAGGAACTTGAGGAGTCTAAGAGATGAGCTAGCTTAGTGGAGGTGAAGTTGGTAAATAGTAGATGAACTCAGGACATATTTAAGAAATAGAATTGGTAGGAATTGGAAGGGGTTTGAAGTGAGGGAATAGAGGCAAAGATGTGGGTGCACTTGGTTTCCGGTTTGCATGACTCGGTGAATGGAGTGCTTTTCACAGGATGTGTTCGTTCAGTAAATTGTGCTTGCTGTATAGGTAGGTCAGGAGCAGAGTGTATTTGAATGCTATTGGGGGAGACAGGCAGTAAGCAAGAAATTACAATCAACTGTGAAAGGTATGCTAAAGGACATGTAGGCTGTTGAGGAGAGGTGGCCTCCTTATAAATAATGTATAAAAATCTTGTTTGGAGGGTGTTTTGTCTTGGAGTTAGCCTATTTTCTTAGATCTCTTTGAATACCAAATAGAAAAGAATTTACGAGGCTACAGGAAAACCACAGGATAAGGATTCGTGATTAGAGTTTTTAGGGCTTTGGTGAACTGTCCAAAAATACATGCAAAGTTTTGTGTTTGATTTTCTTTGCGTTTCACTTCAGAAGAATTAATTAAGAACTTTTAAGTAAGGTTAGATTTATTTTTATGATACTGTGGAGGAGGGCAGAGTGTGTCTTTTTAGGGATATGGGGATGTGGAGCGGTAGAGCACAGGACTGTTGGATTTTGCTAAGAATTGTACAGTTAAAGAATTCATTCAGGGCTTCCCTGGTGGCGCAGTGGTTGAGAGCCCGCCTGCCAAGGCAGGGGACACGGGCTCGTGCCCCGGTCCGGGAAGATCCCACATGCTGCGGAGCGGCTGGGCCCGTGAGCCATGGCCGCTGAGCCTGCGCATCCGGAGCCTGTGCTCCGCAACGGGAGAGGCCACAACAGTGAGAGGCCCACGTACCACACACACACACACACAAAAAGAATTCATTCAACAGTCTCTGGCAGTTCCTTGGTGGTCCAGTGGTTAGGACTCTGGGCTTCCGTTGCAGTGGGCAAGGGTTTGATCTCTGGTCGGGGAACTAAGCTCCTGCAAGCTGCACAGTGCAGCCAAAAAAAAAAAAAAATCCTCTGACTTTTTTCAGTTTCTAAATTTAGTAAGCTGTGTTTTCAGGGAAAATAAAGGTAAAATATTAGCTTTAACTAAAAACCTTATACATTGATATATTTTTTCTTTTTTGCTCAAAATATTACTAGAGTTGCTTTGAGTATTTGTGACTTTTTTGCATATTTTAATGTTTTTTTAAAGTTGCACAGGTAATGAGAAAAGTAGCAGTTCTACAGAAAGGTTGTGTGGGTTATTTTGACCCTGAGCAAGCATCATTGGGTTTGTTTTAGCTTAAGTGAAATAGGAAATGGTTATTATATAGTTTTTGTACTCTCATAGTTCTTTGTTTATTTGTTTGTTTATTCATTTGTTGTTTTCCCCCCACTAGAAGGTAACCTCAGTGAAGGCAGGACCTTGTCTGTCTTGCTGACTGTATCCTCAGAGCCTGTGACAGTACTGTAGTAGGGGTGTATAGACATTTAATGAATGAACAGTAAGTGACGTCTCTCCATCAGCCTGAGAAATTTAGAGATGATTATGTTGATATCATTAACCATGATTATGTATACACCCAAGATGCACTTTTATTATTTACTTTGCAACTTCTGGTAACTGTTTCCATCAATCTAATTTATATTCCTCCCAGTCATCTCCCTCCCTTGCACAAATTTACTGACTCTCCAGTGTGTGCTTTAAAAAACAATATGCTTTTATTACTGCCAGCCGGAGTGGCCTGCTTGGGGTGGTGGGTGCGCCGGGCTCAGGGTATGTGTGGGCTGTGAGGGGTAGATGATAATTGGGAGGCTGAAGGAAAGGGAGTGGGGCTGGAGGCCAGGCCCGAAGACTCCTCCAATTTACTTCTGGGAAGAGGTTGACTTAATAAAGGAGTCATGGCAAGCTATGGCCAGGCCGCCAATAAGATTAAGAAATTCTTGGAAATCTAGCTGCCCATCAGAGTCGAGGTCCAGTTTCTTCATCATGCGGTCAAGGACACCAGGGTCCTTCTGGTTCTTTGTGAAGGCACCCAGCTCTGTATTCATGAAGATAAGGAACTTGGCCTTGGAGAGTTTGCTGTTGTTACCATCCCTTCCAGCATGCTTTTGGAAAACAGCAGTTAGAGACTCCACGCACCGTTCAGTCTCTATAGGGCTGGATATTTTTGCTATGTCGGAGAGGAGCGAGGCATGAGGCTGCGAGTGGGAAGTGGCGCGGCGAGCCTGGTTACTATATATATTAAACCTTAATTCAAAATTACCGTGGCATTTTTTCCGCTTTTTAACCCACCCTTGACATTTAAAGCCAGTCTTATTGGGGAGTGGGGGGAGATTATGTGTATGTTTGTTTTATGTGTGAAATGGACTGATGATACATAAATTGTTCCCTTTTAAATTACACTTAAGTGTTGGAAAGTTAGTTGCAAGACAGTATGTATAATGTGATTCTATTTGGAGGGAAATGTTGTTTGCATAGAAAAAAATCTGGGGAAATTACCCCAACTATTAATGGTTATGGATATTCTGGATTATGTCATCTTTGAATCTTTTACAACAAGCAGAAGAAAGTGATGAAGATGAATCTGAACTGGAGAAAAATGCCTGAATGGCTACTTCCAGTAATGTATTCAGGATTAAATATAGAGACATTGACATAATGAATGTTAGTTTGCTAGTCTTTGTCCACTCAAGGAAGCTGGTGTTTTAAATATTTATTTCTATATTATGCCTGTCTTTTCTCTGAACCTTTTATTTCATAAGGAAAGATTGATTGTCATTATGATGTACACCTTGGGAGAGTTTTACAAGTAAGAAAATGAATTAGGGGTTTAGTTGGATGTATTTTGAAGCTTTTGGCACGTAGACTACCAAGAAAAGATAAGCATAATTTCCAAAAAAGCAGATAGTTTTGAGGAATAAAGGGATTTTAAAAGATAGAAAAGCAATTTTTATACAGTGAGCTCTTTTGCCTTGTTTTATATGAATATGAAAATGATGAATTTAATGATGAATACCTGTTTTAAGAATGAATTGAAAAAAATGGCCTTAAATCTCTAAGAATAGCATCAGGAATGGTGAAACTTAGAGTTATGTGAATTTTGTGAAAATATTTTTGAAGACAGTGAAAAGAGGGCTTTTAAGAGTTGTGAAATGGAGCAAGACTAGGAAGAAGGAAATAACTGATGGCATAGCCCTTAACTTACATGTACATTTGTTAAAAATGGTCTTCTACTGTAACCAGCAGAATTCTAATATCCATTATTAAGTGTATAGTTTTAGAAGAGGTTATGTTGATCACTAGATGCCCATTTGAGTTTTCTGAAAACAAGTTTTCTGTTGACCTATCTTTACTTCCTTTTTTGACAAGGTTGGTAAGTTCAAATGAGGGAAATGTTGCAAACCTAGTGTAGCTTGATTTTGTAGTACAGCACTTGGACAGGCTCTTGTTAGATCTTTGCGGTTAACATGACAAAAATCTGACATGAATATTAGCAGGATTGGATGGATTAACCGCTGGATGAACCACTGTATACACGTCAGTCTACTGATTAATCACTCAGTGTCAACCCAGAGGAAGGAATAAAGTGTAGTGGTCCTTGTGTTTTTGACCCTATCTTATTCAACATTTTAGTAGATTAAACTGTAGAAGCTGAGAGAGAACTCTAGAAAGCGTGAAGTAGTAGGTTTTAAACAGTAAAATGAAAAGATAATGGATATTAATGTAAAATTCTGCATTAAAATATTGATGGCTATAGGTTGGTAGAGACCATCTTTGACAAACATGAGAAAAATGTTGCTTGAAAGTGTAAAAGGAAGCCCAGTGTCTGACAACAGTATAATCACTTTAAAATGTACTAATTCAGTGTAAAGCGAAATTAGTATTTAGTCTAGATTTTTTTAAAAAATTTGTTCCTTTATACTGTTAGATCACATCTGCAGAACTGTGTCTAGTTCTACAGTTTGAGATTTGTCTACTGTTTCAGCAGATCTTACCAGTTACAGCCTTCTTTTGATTACTTACTGGTGGAATGGCTTTGTATAATAAAATTATTTCTACCGAGGAAAACCTATATTCCAGTCCTTTTTCTAGATTTGTTAACAAATGTATACATAATTATATACACACAGTTGCAGTTCTTCATATACCTTAAGACCCCCAAATCATCGGCTCAACTATTTTCTTTTGAGCCCCTCAAAAAAAAAAGGGAGCCAGTTTTCAAAGCCACATACTTACCCGTGGTATTAGGAGAGCCCCGAGTAGGAAAGTGGTAGAAGACCTCTTGCACATGTTAGTTGGGATTCTTTGTTGTAAGTAAGAAAAGCCCATTGGAACTAGCCTAAATAAAGTAATTCACTGTAAGATTATAGAGATGTCTTATAGAGTCTTGGCTTCTGGAATGAATTAGAGCCAGGAAGTGTATGTAACCCAGGAAGTCTTCTAAGTTTCTCATCATTGTTTCCGCCAAATCCACTTTATTCTTTTTTACAGCAAACTAGATTTCTTGTTTTCCCAGTTCTGAAGGCAAAATAAAAGGACACCAACAATTTCAGAATTTGTATCTGGTCTAGATATCCAGAGAGATTGATCTCCTTCTGAGTTCTAATTCTGGATTCCCAGGAAAGGGACCAATTGATCCACCTTAGGTTATTCATATATCATCTGAGGTCATCAACAGTAGCTGGTGGGGTTGGGTGCCTCTGAGCAAACATACCTACTCTGTCATTCTAAATAATGTATTATGAGGAAATGAGGAAGACAAAGCTAGAATTAATAAGTGAGTTCATAAAGAAGCAAATGTCGATTGTATAAATGCACAATCTATTAAAATGAAAAAGCATAAATAAACGTTAAATCTTAAATCAGCAGTTCTCAAACCTTTCTGTTTCAAGGCCCCCTTTATACTCTTAAAACTTGAGAACAGACTGCACCAAACAGGGCAAGTAAAACTGGGGAAATCTGAATAAGACAGATGGATTATATCAATGTCAATGTCATGGATATAATGTTACTGTATACAGTTTTCACAGAATTTTACCATTAAGAGAAACTGTGCAAAGGAATATCTCTATTATTTCTTACAACTACATGTGAATCTATAATTAACTCAATAAAATAATATTAAAATTTTTATTATTATTTTTTGTCTATTATTATTTTAATGTAAAAAAAATAGTGAAGAACTCAAAGACCTTTTTTGTTTATGTTGGCTGTCTTCCAGTATTTAACAAATTAGAAAGTAAAGCTCAAAAATCTTTAAAGTTTTATTTATTTAAAAATAATAGCTCATATGCCAATGTAAATAACATGTTTATGAAAGATAAGCATTTTTCAAGTCAAAAAATTTAATTAAGAAGGGCATTGTTTTACATTTTGCAGATTTTAATGTCTTGCTTAATAGAAGATAAGTGGATTCTCGTAACTATTTCTGCACATAGTCTGTTGTGATTTCACATATTTAGCTTCTGAAAAATTCCACCATACACTTGTGAGAGAATGAGAGTATTAACCTTGCCAGACTTCCTGTAAGGGTTTCAGAGAACCTCTGAGCTAAATAAGTGAAGGGATATATAATACCATGTTCATGGTTTGGAAGATTGACTATTATAAAGAAGTTAACTCCAAACCAATCACAGAATCAACACAAGCTGAACCAAAATCCTAGTTGTGTGTGTGTGTGTGTGTGTGTGTGAAAAATGACAATCTGATATATAAATGAAAAAGGCCAGATATAGCCAGGTTAATCTTTAAGAACAAAAAGGTGAGAGGGGAGGGACAGATTGGGAGCTTGGGATTGATGTGTACACACTGCTATATTTAAAATAGGTAATCAACAAGGACCCTATTGTACAGCACAGGGAACTCTGCTCAATACTGTATAAAAACCTAAATGGGAAAAGAATTTGAAAAAGGACGGATACATGTATATATATAACTGAATCACTTTGCTCTACACCTGAAACTAACAAACATTGTTAACCAACCCTACTCTGATATAAAATAAAAGTTAAAAAAAAAAAGAACAGACAGGTGAGAGGACTTATTTACTCTGATGGAAAATAAATAGAACTCAGTCAACCTATCCATATGGAAAAGGAGTTGACACCCTATACTTTGTACCATACACAAAGATCAATTTGAGATGGATTGTAGATCTAAATGTGAAATATATAATAATAGATATTGAAGAAGGTAACATATGAAGATATCTTTATAAACTTCAGGTAGGGAAAATATGTTTAAACAGGACACAAAAATCTTTAACCATAAAAGGAGAGACTGATTAATTGGAGTACATTAAAATGAAGAATTTCTGTCCCTCAAAAGATAGCATTAAGAGAAGTAAGCTTCAGAATGGGAAGATATTTGTCTCACAGTTGACATAGGGCTTACATTCAGGGGTGTGTATGTGTGTGTATGTATGTATTAAACTATAAATGAGTAAGAAAAAATACACAATCAGGCACATCACAAAAGAAAATATTCAAATGGTGATAAATGTTCACCATTAATATTCAAATGGTATTAAATGACAAAAAATTATTCAATATCATTCATCAGAGAAATGCAAGTTAAGATCACAGTAAGGTGTTAGTACATATCCACCAGAATGGCTAAAATTTAAAAGACTGATAATACTAAATGCTGAGAAGGATGTGGAGAAACCAGAATTCTTATACACTGCTGGTATAAGAAGTATGTGAGATTTCAAATGAATTCAAATATTTTTTAAAGTTTTATCTTTTTCTAGGTTAGACATGTATAATACCAATGGAAACATTTACTCTGGATTACTACATCTTTTTTAATACAATTTTTTAAAATTAAAATCCTTTTTTTATATTTGGCTGCGTTGGGTCTTCGTTGCTGCACCTGGACTTTCTCTAGTTGTGGCGAGCGGGGGCTACTCTTGGTTTTGGTGCATGGACTTCTCATTGTGGTGGCTTTTCTTGTTGCGGAACACGGGCTCTAGGCGTGCAGGCTTCAGTAGTTGTGGCACGTGGGCTCTAGAGCACAGGCTCAGTAGTTGTGGCGCACGGGCTTAGTTGCTCCGCAGCATGTGGGATCTTCCTGGACCAGGGATTGAACTCGTGTCCCCTGCATTGGCAGGCGGATTCTTTAACCACTGTGCCACCAGGGGAGTCTCTGGATTACTACATCTTTTAAAGCTGAAATTTCACAGGAGACTGCTGAGGCTCCTTATTAAACTGATTCATTATAAAACTGTTAGAATTTATATTTATAGAGGGCAGAGATTCTGCTATACTGATTAGTTGGTGACTGAACTATGAGTATTTCATGAATTTAACAATGTTTGTTGAGTTCTTTGTATGTGCCAGGCTTGGTACTAGGAGCTAAGGAATACAGACAAACTTTTGCTCTCATTAATCGAATGATCAATCAGTGTTGAGTATTTTGACTGAAAAGCATAAAATATTGTATATGTCAAATATATTTCATTTAAAAATACATAATAAAGGGAACGAAAGGTTTTGAGAGTTTGGATGGGATCTCTGTGGAAGTGATGGTTGAACTGAGAGCTGAAGGATGAATTGGTATGACTTGGTAAAGTTGGTAGAGAGTGGAGGGGTAGGATCTTGAGGAATAGGTTCTGGACAAAGGAAACAACATATAAAAGCCCTTCATAGGAAGGAGGGAGGGAGCAAGGCCCAAGGAAGAACCCAACGGAAGTGTGACCAGAGCACACTGATGAGAAGAATTGTACCACAAGAGGTATAGAGAGGTAGGTCGAGGTCAGATCTAGTAGGACCCAGTAAGTCCTATTAAATCCATTTCATACTGAGAGCTCTGGAAATGCATTGGAGATATTTAATTGCCTTAATATAATCAGATTTGCATTTTTAAGAGACAACTGCTACCTATAGAAAAGATTGAGGTGTGGGGGAGGAGGGAAGAGGGAGTTCCACCAGGAGGCCAGTTCCAGAGGCTATTGCAATTGTTCAGACAACAGATCTTTTCTCAGATGGCTCTTCAGTTGAACACTGGTATTTTACAAGATGTTAAAAGGTATTCTAGGTGGGGGAGGGTGTAAGAACTCTGTGGTTTGTATGTTTGAGATGATTCATAAAACAAAGGTAAGGTAGAATTTTTCACAGTCTTTAAAATGTGCTGAAGGAGGCGAGTGAGGAAGGAGCTGAACCCAGGTGATGAAAATGCAATCAGGGTTTTGGGCCTGAAGGAGGTTTAGTTTTAGGAAATGGAGAATAGCCTGTGAAGGAAGATTGGGAGGATGCATAGTGGCAAGCCTAGAAGTATAGACTTGGTGTATAAATTGGTAAAGAATATAACACTGGGGGCTTCCCTGGTGGCGCAGCGGTTGAGAGTCCGCCTGCCGATGCAGGGGACACGGGTTCGTGCCCCGGTCCGGGAAGATCCCACATGCTGCGATGCGGCTGGGCCCGTGAGCCATGGCCGCTGAGCCTGCGCGTCCGGAGCCTGTGCTCCACAGCGGGAGAGGCCACAGCAGTGAGAGGCCCGCGTACCGCAAAAAGAAAAAAAGAAAAAAAAAAAAGAATATAACACTGGAGTGAATGAATTAAGGTCCATTGGAGGAAATTTATTTGATAGTTATGGAAAATAGCAGCTTGGAAGCCATTTCAGTAGTTCAGCTCAGAGATGAAAATATTCCTTCCAGTCTCCCTTTGATTTTATTTGATACTGTAGGTTTCCTATTTACCAAGAAAGAGTTGGGTTTTGGATCAGTATTTTATCATTTTTATCTTTAGAATTCTTTGCTAAAGTTACAAAGTGATTTTTATTGGATGTTATAAAAAGTTAGGAATTGATACATTTTTTTCTGCTTTCCAAGTCAGTAATATTAACTTTCTTAGCCACTAGCTACATTCTCTGTTTTAATAGAGTTGCATATAGTGAATACTAAATTGAGAAATTTTAAAATAATTTGAACTGATAGTATTCAGCTTTGTACAATGACTAACCCTCAAAATTGGAGGGTTGTTTTTTTTATTCATGTGTTCTAATGCATTAACTCTCATATGTTCTAATGCATTAACTCATGTTTTTAAGGAATGGAATTCATAGTGGAGTAAACAAGACTTAAAGTATTTTAATTTTGTGTAGCTCTTACAAAGATCAGAAAAAAAATTTTTAGGACAAAGTAATTAATGGATATTATATTTTGAAATGTACTTTGAAGGTTCATTTTAATTGTTGTCATAGTTATTCCATCCAGTTCTGTTTGAGTTGGGTCTTTTAGACTAACTCACATAGGCCCTTTTCTCGCCCAATAAGTTCCTCTCTTCTTTAGTCCCACCCAAATGATAAATATGATTTGTTGTCAGTTTACAAAATGATTCCTCCCCTTTTTATTTTGAAAATGATATGACATTAAATAGAGGCTATGGTTAGGCCATAGAACTTTTAGTTTGTAACAGGTTCTTATAAAAAGTGTGGGAATTCACATCTCTCCATCTTCAGAGGGACTGATCTCATGGGAATAATAAATAGTAAACATAAATAACGTTTAACTATATAATAAACACTGTTTTAGGCAGTTATATTGTCTCACAACAATCATATGAGGTAAATATTTTTAATCTTATTTTTCTATTATACCAATGAAGAAAATGAGATGCAATTGTGACTCCAAAGTCACAACAAAGCTTATACATTGCAGAGCTGGGAGTTGGATCTTGACTCAACATTGTTCTCATGAACACCGTGCTATAGTGCCTCTGGGCTACTTGAATCACCAGATTCTACCTCTCTTGGTATCCTAAAGAATCCCTGGGGCTAATTATAGTTCAGTAGATAGGCTAGAGCAGATCTGGTAGATCAGTTATCTAAAGTGTACCAATGGGGTATGCCAAGCAGCTCCCTTTATACAGCCAGGGAACACCAAGGTTTGCTTTTGCCAGCTAATATTCTCTACTGTCCCAGAGCTTGCTGTTTATGATTGTAGGTGCTATTAGACAAGAAATGTAGGACCCTGACTGATAGTGGTATAGTTAATTTTTGAATTATCAGTCCTTGGTTCTAAATACCTTTACCTGAAATATAGTAACTGAACATATAATGACTAAAGTGTAACACAGAACTAACAGGTCACTGGTTTATATTAGTATTTTATGATTCTGTTAAGTTCTTTAAGATGTCCCTTTTGTCAAGACATCATGTAAAAAGCCTCATTAAATGCTTTTGTCTCATTTTCAATTTACATGAATGGGGTCATATACCTGCTTTTCTGCTAGCTTCTGCTCTTCTATTAAGTCATTTTTTCCATTACTAAAAGCTTGTTTGTTTTCATTGGATAATCTGATTCCAAGTTTAGAACTTCTGCGTTTTACAGGACTGTGGATGACAGGGAGATGAAAAACAAAAAGACTACAAGAAAAGCCGTTACTAGTTTCAGTAGAAAATTCAAAGGCATCTGTTGTTTTCTGTTATTAACTGTTGTCTTCCTATTTTGGAATAAAAGTAAAACTAGACCCTCGTTTAGGTATGGCAGTTATCATTGATACTTACAGTACCACAAGCATTATGCTCTTTGAAGATCTGGAATAGTTAAATACAGTGCTTTGGATCATCATCCTGTTTTAAATAGAAGTAAATTTTAGGAACGATTGTACTCTTTACTCTGCAAGACACTGTAAAATTTAACATTGTTTAAAGAAAGCTTTATATAAGAGAAATGAATTATGAGTTAGTATCCTAACTAAACATTTCCAGTCTCAGAGACCCATTTATAGGAAGAAGCCTTCTATTCTTTCAGAAATTTACTGTAGCAAGTAGCCTGATTGCTCCTGAGGCTAATAGTGGAGATCACTCCCTTTAAAATGCTATGAACCCTTATTAACCAATACACTATAGAGTATAGCAGTCTTCCAATTTTTAAAGAAAATAGATTTATTTTTATATACAGTAATAAAATGAGGTTAAGTCCACCATTAGTGAAAGTAGACAGTAGTAGAATGAAGGTGCTTGCTCTATTTACCAATTTCTTGTTTTCATCTCCTCCCAAGGAAATATTCTATACTTTAAATTTTTTATTGTAAACTTGATGATCTTTTTTGTTAGTACAGGCTGAGTATCTTTGGACACTGAAAAATTTTCCCCCCAGTTTTGAAGGTAAATTTTATGTTGTTAGCTGTCTTTGAAGGCTAAAGTATGTTTATCATAAATGAAGAATCATGAGCAATAAGTTCCAGTAGAACTAAGAAAAGCATTAGGACTTGTCTTAATTTCTTAGGGTAGTTGGGAAGTTTATCAAAAGGCATTTTACTTCTCTTTGTTATCTTTTTCACAAGGGCTGCCTTCTAAATGGCAGCTACACTCCTCCAACCTGCCTCTCTCCTGTACTAATATACTTTAGAGACCTTGAGTGAGAGGAGCCAGAGAATTATTTTAACCTATATTTACATATTAATGAAATACATTTTAAAATTGAATTATGAATGAATAAAAATAAACTTAGATAATTTATGAAGTATAATCAGTCTTATATACAATAAGCCATGAAAAGCTATCTGATTTTTTTCTACTGATATTTGCTGAATGTTCACTTTTTTTAGTCTTTTTCTCTTTTTAATTTTGTTATACATAAGCCCCGTAGAGAACTTGGAAAATACTAAAAAAGGAAGAAAACAGAGAGAGAGAGTGAGAGAGAAAAGGAAAAACAAAGGAAGTCCCTTTACTCTATGTTAATGAATCTCCTTGCAGTCCCTCTGCCTTGCATAGGTGTATGTCTGTGTCGGTGTGTAGTTTTCATATACCCCAGTTTATATTACTAAGCTCTAGTGGTGACATCTTTAGATTAGTGGGCTTTTCAGTTTTATTTTGTCAGCATATTTACACAGAAATTTGCAGAACGACCTGTAAAAATTGTTTGACGGGTGTTAAGTATACCAAGCAGGAATATAATAGCTGTAGTAAAACATGAATAGAATTAGTGAAGAAAGGTTATTTTGGTAACATGGCAGCTGGAAGAAAGATTAGCCAAGCCATCTGTGAATTGAATTACAGCATAACGTGTTAAAGCGGATTTTCAAACATGAATTTTTGCTATTTTAGGTTTTGGAAATGTTTTTGTATTTGTGTTTAAACTTGGGTGGTCTTGGTATTCACTTCAAGCAAAGTGAAGATGCTTCAATGTGTCTTGAAGAATTAAACAATAGTTCTTTTTTCACCTTGCTTTCTGCTTTACATCTATACCACACTCTTTTTTTTTTTTTTTTTTTTGCTGTATGCGGGCCTCTCACTGTTGTGGCCTCTCCCATGGCGGAGCACAGGCTCCGGACGCACAGGCTCAGCGGCCATGGCTCATGGGCCCAGCCGCTCCGCGGCATGTGGGATCTTCCCGGACCGGGGCACGAACCCGTGTCCCCTGCATCGGCAGGTGGACTCTCAACCACTGCGCCACCAGGGAGGCCCTACCACACTCTTTTATTTGGCCCTTTTAAGTACCTAGAGCTATTTGCCTTTCAGAAAGCTGAGTATCAAGCAAGTGAAGTCTGCAGATATTTTCAAGTTTATTAAAGTTTAAGCCAATTGCTTCATAAAATGTTATATTGTAGAGTGGTGTAGGTTTTGAAAAAATAGAGAGCTAGTAAAATATAGAAGGAAGAACTTCTACAATTGGAGTCCTTTCCCCTTCAGAGTCTGTTAAGTAAGGATCATAATATTCTGTAGCAGGGTTCTGGGAGGATGAAATGAGGTAGTGTAAGTGAAAGGACCTAGTACAGCCTTTCCTACCAAGAGGGAAAGGGAGCTAATATTTGCGTAACTGCTGTTTCAGACCTTTCGCTAGGTGTTGGAGGACAAATAGAAAGTACCTGCCTTTGAGTTTATATCTAATTGTGGGTCCATAATGAATGTATCTGATATGACTTTAGTCATTTAGAACATTTTCTCTGCTTAATTAAGCACTACATATAAATGGAATCATTTTATTCTATTCCAGCAGAATTGGGACGAAAGGGAAGAACTTTTACATAAAGGTAATTACTTTCCTGCTTGTAGATGATATACACCAGCAGATTTTCAGGGGAAAAAATCTAATGTGTGGGTGGAAAGGCAGAGTTACTGAGTAGAGGAGAAAGTGTGTCAGCTAGACAGTAATAGTTGTGTAGTGTGGTTTCACACACATTCTTTTGAAGAGCTGTGAATTCATGATTGTATTTATATTTACCTTCATTTTCTTGAAGGATTAACTGTAATAGCAAAAAGGATAAAATACAGCATATACACATGAAACTGGAAAACAAGATATGGACTTAAATTATCAAGGTCCAGTGGACTTATTATCAAGGTCCACACTGTGGTATTTAGAATAATACAAAAATTTAAGTTCTGCTTGACTGATATTTTGGTAGAACCGGTTAAAAATTACTTTATAAGGTTAACAGCATGGAAGCAAAGCTTTCAAAAAAAAAGTAAGTTACTTTGAAAGTTCAACCTCCATATTTTACCACTGAAAGCTGTCTTTTTTTAAATAAATTTATTTATTTTTGACTGCGTTGGGTCTTCATTACTGTGCGCGGGCTTTCTCTAGTTGCGGCGAGTGGGGCTCCTCTTCGTTGTGGTGCGTGGGCTTCTCATTGTGGTGGCTTTTCTTGTTGTGGAGCACGGGCTCTAGGCAGCAGGCTTCAGTAGTTTTGGCTTGTGGGCTCTAGAGCGCAGGCTCAGTAGTTGCGGCGCACAGGCTTAGTTGCTCCGCGGTATGTGGGATCTTCCAGGACCAGGGATTGAACCCGTGTCCCCTGCATTGGCAAGCAGATTCTTAACCACTGCGCCACCAGGGAAGCCCCGAAAACTGTCTTTTTTGTATCAGGTAAATAAATGCTTGTTGAATTGAATTTTATAATTTAGAATAAGAATCTTGTACTTTTTTTTCAATTTAGGAATCAAAGATTTCAAAAATGTAGCATTTGCTAGAAAAATTGGACCAGCTATAAGGATTAGATGAAATACTATATAAAAATGGCGTATAAAATGCAATACTAATAAAAGGGCTTAAGAGGAAATGTCAGTGTTTCTAAACATTGGTATTGATATTATCAGTAACAGCTGAAGCTCAGAGGAAATGTGTTTTTTGATAGAGAACACTAATTATAGACTTGAAATCCACTTTGAATTTTATATCTCTCTTAGAGGAATTGCCATGAGTATAAAGTGGATGACACTCTATCCAAGTTGAACAAAGTTGTTAGGGAAAAAGATCCCAAATCTAACTAGACCTATCAGGATCAGCTGACTTTTGTAGTCTCTTCCCTTTGCTCATCAATATTCTAGCTTCACTTCCTTCACACCTTTAATTATCTAAGCTTTTTCATACCTCGAGTCCCTGTGCATTTTCCCTTTGTCTGAAACAGTCTCTCTACCCTTTGGCTAACTCCTATTCATTAAGCTTTGTGACTTTCTGAAGCAGACCTTCGCTGATTCCCTGTCTTATTCTCCTCAAACCTATCTTTCCCTGTTACCACCCTGTTCTTTCATATCTCTTCTTTTAGGGTGTAATTATACATTTATTTATTTATTTATCCACCAGTGAAGCCCAAGCATTTATCATAGTGCTTGACTCATAGTGAATTCTCAGTAAATAATTGTTGAATGATTTAATTTTAAAATTCAGTAACTTCTCTTTGGATTTAAATCCAATTTTTACTTTGCTTCTTTTTCTCTTTCTCACTGTCTTTCTTTTTTGGCAGATTCAGATAGTAAATAGCTGTTATTATTACTGCTTGGTAGTATTTACCTTTAAGAGAGCTATGCAATTGTCCTATGTTTGTTTGTTTGTTTGTTTTTACAATGTATACATATATTAAATATTACAATTTTATTTGTCGATCATATCTCAGTATAGCTGAAAAAACAAAATATTTTTAAATAAAATAATTTAAAATGAAAATGTTTTTGACAATGAGAACACTACAAATCAAAAGTTCTGGAAACTGTTCCAGGGGGACATTTCTAGTCTTACATGTATGTATTAGATAAGAAAAGAGGATGAAATTTTATAACCACACAATTGAAAGTCTAAATAAAATGAACAATTTTTTAGCAAAACGTATAAAAACTGACCCAAGAAAAATAGAATATACACTAATTGTTAAAGTAATTAAATCAGTGGTTAAAACCCATTCTGGAGGTGGGTGAATCCCTGGGCCAGATTGTCTTATAAGCATATTCTACCAAACCCTCAAGAATAAATAATTTCGACCTTATTCAAAATGTTTTTGTTTTTTGTTTGTTTGTTTTTTAATTAATTTATTTTTATATTTTTTTATTTTTTGGCTGTATTGGGTTTTCAATTCTGTGCGAGGGCTTTCTCTAGTTGTGGCACGCGGGGGCCACTCTTCATCGTGGTGCGCGGGCCTCTCACTATGGTGGCTTCTCATATTGCAGAGCACAGGCTCCAGACGCGCAGGCTCAGTAGTTGTAGCTCACGGGCCTAGTTGTTCCACGGCATGTGGGATCTTCCCAGACCAGGGCTCGAACCCGTGTCCCCTGCACCGGCAGGCAGATTCTCAACCACTGCGCCACCAGGGAAGCCCTCAAAAGGTTTTGAACAAGAGGAAAAGGAATAAAACTCATCAACTTATGAGGCTTCCAAAACTTTGATTCCAAAATCAAACAAGTATAATACAAGAAGGAAACATTTCAAGCCAAACTCATTCATAAAAAGAGATGTAAAAATGTTGAATAAAATTTTTTTAACAAACTGAATCAAATAATGTTTAAAATCATAATACATCACAACCGTATAAGATTTATCTCACAAAGGCAAGGAAAATTCAATCCTAGAATATCTACCAACATAATAAATCACATTAAGAAAAGGTAGAAAATACATAATGAACAAAATAGAGACAAATCTTTTGATTAAAAAAGATTAGGTACTTCAAAAATCTTATCAAATAGAATTAGAAGGGACCTTCTTAATAGCCACCAAAAACTTTATCAAACATTGTTCTTATGGTGAAATAGAGGTATTTCTTTTTCACACACACACACACACACACACACACACACACTGTATTTTATTTTTACAAGAGATAAATAGACTGACACCAAGCATTGTAAATAGATGACCACAACAAAAGCAACAATGACTGCAATTACCAAACACGAAACACACTCACACTATGTCGTAATATTGACATTCAGTCCAGGAATCCTCCACTGTAACAGCTCCTTTACTTTGCAGTGAAAATTGATTTGTATAGCTTTTGCCTCTGAGTCCTTGTGGGATTTTTTTTTTTATGATTCAAACAGAAAGTCACAAAAATTATAATCATCCTCATCAGTTCACTCAGTCCCATGTAATTAATTTTTTTCCATCTTGACCTTTTGTTAGCCCTTTTATGAATTCATCAGTTTTCCATTAGAGTTCTGAAAATGCTTATTCATTCAGTTCAGCAGTATAGTCAGTTACCAGAAATCTGTACTTGTCAGAGTCTCTTCCATGAATTCCTTGAAGATGAAACCCTTTTATAGGAACATTTTTGCAAAAGCATCAGAGTACACCAAGAACTGTCTGTTTTTTTTTTTTTTTTCTTGTAATGACTCCAAAAAGTGAGGAGCAAGTTAAAGCAAGCCTTTTGCCTCTGCAAGAGAAGTGAAAACATTTGGTCACACAAAAACTCGTATGCAGATTTTATAATGACTTTATTTATAATCATTAAGAACTGAGAACAAATCAAATGCCCTTCAACTGTCATGTCAGCAATCCAAATAGCTTTCAACTGTTCTTCAAAAGCTATAGGAACCCTCCTGAACAGGATCAATTGCTCTAGAGAAAGCTGACTCTTGAGCATGATTACTCGTGTGTTTTCACTTCAGAAGATGACCTCTGTTTTTCTGGTTCATGTGATTAGGTATCTCAAGCAGTTACTTCTGCCAAGAAGCTTATCCTAACTTGTTCCCGATCTAGAGCCGTCTTGAGTGTTGTCCTTGAACTCTTGCACATTTCTGTAACAGTTCTGTAATTGTTTATTTACTTGACTGCCTATTCCACTAAAATGTAAGTTCCATAATTTTGTGTTTGTAGCCTGAGCACGTAGCATAGTACATAGAATCCTGTTTGCTAGATATTCAGGAGATGTTCAATGGTATGAAGAATGCGAATTCTCTTCACAACGACCAGTTTCAAAGACTTCATCTTCGGGCTTTGAATAGAAGTGGACAGTATGAAATTGCTCTCCCTAATTTATTTGGTGCATAGGTATACAGGTTGAATAGTTAAATTAAGATTTTTAGTAAGTGGACAATCCTATACTATATCATTGATTGCCGGCTTGATTTGGTACATCTGCGGAGGCTATTCAGGAGCCACCTTCTTTCTGTAAAATTCAGTGTGTATGCTTCCCTAACTTGTATACTTAAGTTAAAGATAATGACCATTCCAGATTGGGTGAAGATTCACTTTGGAAAATATTTTAAAATCCCAGACAGAAACTTAACTATTTATAAAAGGATATATTCATGGGTATTAGGGTTTAAAGGTGTTAAAGTTATAACTGTAAGAAGCTTTGTTGTTGATTGTTTTAAGTTCACTGCTATTGATTTAAAGGCACATTTGTAGAAACATGTATGTGTATTTATTCAACAAATATTTGTGTGCCTATTACCTGGTAGGCACTATTCTAGACACTAGGATACATCAACGAACTAAGCAGACAAAAATTCCTTTGCTTGTGAGTCTACATGGAGCTTATGTTCTGTTTCTGTATGTTTTTATATATGTGTGTCTAGATATGACACTATTATAGGAAAAACAGCATAATAAATGATTTTAGGGTTGTTTCGTAGTTTAGCAGAGGACTATGATAAAATTGGAGGATTGTTACCAACCCTTGCTTGTCTGTAGCCTCATTTCACATATGTGCCTTTTGGATTTTTTTTTTGCCGTTGCTTATCCAGAATGGGGAGGACAAATAAATTTTAATAATCAATTAAATTAAACTGACATTTATTGTTTTGGCATGTGCAAAGCACTCTGCTATAAACATTGTAGGGGGAAAGGGAACTAACACAATTTGTAGCTTCAAGACGTGTATATAGTCTAATGGGGCAAGTCAAGTGCAAATATAACTAATTCCACACAGGATAAGAGGAAACGTACAAACACAATGCCAGTTATTTTCAGAAAGGGGGAATGTTACACCAATCAGTGGCTAAATGAAAACAAAACAAAATAAAACACGTCATCAAATGTTGGTGAGAATGCGGAGCAATGGGAACTCATTATTGGTGGAGATATAAATTAGTACAGTTACTTTGGGGAAATGTTCGTCAATTTCTTATAAACGTAAATATACGTCTGCCCAGAATTCTGTTCCTAGTGTTTGCCTAAGAAATGAAAACATATGTTCTGAAAAGACTCATACCAGAATGTTCATAACAGCTTTATTCTTAACAGTTGAAAACTGGAAACAGCCCAGGTGTTCATCAGTAGAGGAATGGATAAATAATGATATCGCCATACAAGGAAATAGCCACTCAGCAATTAAAAGGACAAACCACTGATACCTACAGCTACATGAATGAATCTCATGAACATCTTGCTTACAGAAAGGCTTTCACATAATAAGGGTATACTCTAGAATTCCACTTACATAAAATTTTTAAATAGCCACACCTTATTTATGGTGAAAAAAAAAAGTAGTGGTTGCTTTTACAATGGGGGTGTGGGAGTTGAGTAGAAAGCAACCTGAAGGAACTTTCTGTAGTGATGGTAGGTTCTAAATATTGATAGAGGTTCGGGTTACACAGGTTTATGCATTAGTTAAAACACAGTGAATATACATTTAAGTTCCTTGCATTTCATAGTATGTAAGTTTTGTATCAAAAGAAAACTAAACAAATATTGAACTCTAATTAATGATACACATGCTGAAGTATTTAGGGAGATAATTTACTAATTATCTATACTAATTTCTGCAGCCTTACTTTTTTGGTACTTTTTAAAGTAGCTGGATTAATGGATGGATAAAGGAATGATGGATAAAGGGTAGATAGCTATATATTCCAAGCAAGTAATAACATATTAATAATATAATCTAGATGATGGATACATAGGTATTCACAGTAAAAGTCTTTCAACTTTGCTATATGTTTGAACATTTTTATAATAAAATGTAAAGGAAAAGTGGGAAATACTATACGTGGAAGGTAGTGTCAATAAATATTTTTGTGTTTTATGTAGTTTTTAGGATGTAGAGGAATGGAAAGAATTTTTGTTGGGGCAGGGGTGCAGTCTAGGCAGAGATATAGGGAAAGCATTATAGAAGGAGGGAGCAACATTACAAGAGATACCAGGATAAGAATTGAACTAGTGAGTAGTTCAGGTTGGCTGATGCATAGGGTAAAATATTGAAGCATAAATATAGAAAAGTAGAAGGCATTTGTGTAATAAGTCATTAGGAATTAGTTTCGGAATGGTGGGACATTTCTTCTCCCAAACCAAAAAGAGAAGAAAGAAGGGAGATGTAAGAACTTTTAATGTGGGAACAGTGAGATCTTAGATTGCCATTGACCATTTCAGTTTTCTTTATAGTGTAAAAGTATAGCTATTGGGTATTTATCTCAGGTGGCATTGTGGAGGAATAGGATTTAATATAAGGAGACTGGAGGAGATTTGGAGTGGTAAATACAATGTGATAGGGATTCAGGGAAAGAGAAGGAGAGTAGAATAATACAGTGAGGTTAGAGTGATGTTATAATGGACCAAATTAGTATGGTTTCATAATATTTCTAGCATTGCTTCACAGCATCTTTATAAGAGCACAGAGAGCAAATGGATGATACTACTCAGCCCTAAAGACTGGCAAGAAATTCTGGGGTGCTGAATGAATAGTTGAAATAGAGTAGGCAAATAAAGCCTGTGAATGGTGGACTGGGGAGAATTGGAAGGGGTCAAGAATCAGGAATTCACAATGAGCACCAAAAAAGAAGAGATTCAGTCCAAAGAGGGAGGAAGATGTAGAATAGGACACCATATTCTTCTCTGGGAATTTCAGAATTCTAAGATCTTAGAGCTGACACATTTGGAAATGGTGGCATTGTCTTCCATCTAATCACATAAGCCAGAAATTTAGGAGGCATTCTTAAGATGCTTTTTCTCTTAATCACTATCTCAATAAGAATGTCTAAATTCTTGAGTTTTCATTGTGAAGATAATCTAAAATATATGACCATGGGTAGCCAGGAAGATGGGTATTTCTAGCTACCCATGAATACTGCTTCTTAGTTTCAGTTGAATTTTACAACTGAATACTGCTTCTTAGCTTCAGTTGAAGACATTTGCATTTGCGTTGGTGTTGGTGCCAAATATAACAGATTTAACTGTCAGCAACAAATGAGATTTAGTGAAAATGGATGGATTTAGTGAAAATGGATTTAGTGAAAATTTAGTGAAAATGTCATGTTTGCAATTGGATGGGGGTAAATTCCCAGCCAGTTGACATCACAGACCCCTTTACAAACTAAAGAAAAAAGTCATGAGAAAATTTATAAATTTGTTTAGATTTACATATATACTAAGGCATGTATAACGGCCTAAGTTTATGTTAGTAGCTATTTAAATAACATAATAAAAATAATTTCAGTTAATTTTAGGATAGTTTGTGGGAATTTTTTTTCCTTTTCGATGAATCCCTTTATATTACTCATATTGGACACACCTTGTTTGTTGTACAGAATACATTTAGTCTCCTTAGCCTGATCTGCAAGGCCAGCCACAGTCTACCCCTCTTTTTTTTTTTTTTGCGGTACGCCGGCCTCTCACTGTTGTGGCCTCTCCCGTTGCGGAGCTGTGCTCCGGACGTGCAGACTCAGCAGCCATGGCTCGCAGGCCCAGCCACTCTGCGGCATGTGGGATCTTCCCGGACCGGGGCACGAACCCGTGTCCCCTGCATCGGCAGGCGGACTCTCAACCACTGCGCCACCAGGGAAGCCCATCTCCCCCTCTTATCTCCACTTAATTCTGCCTCATCACCTATCATCTCTTGCACTTTATGGTCCTTCTGCAATACCACACGCTCTCTATCTGATATCTTACTCCCTACCTTTTAGGAATATTGTTTTAGCCTTCACCATTTCTTTATTCTTAAAGACACATACTCCTAGAAGCTCTGACTCCTCTCTCTCTAGGCTCTTTCTGTCTTCTTAGCTCCTACAAAGTAAGGTGCTTGCCATGTTAAAGTATTTCCTATTTGGCTCCCAATTAAAACCGTGTATTTCATATGGATCTGTATCAATCATGATTCATATTTGTATGCCCAACCTGTTGTATCACAATAAATGATATATGTTCAATAGTTACTGAAAAGATCTGAACCATGCTGGTGAAGGGTATTAAAGTCCAGAAACTGTTTTTGCTCTTCTGAAAGATATTTTCTGGAGAAGGAAGACTATTGTGATAAAACAGAGCTTGGGGGTTTACCTTCATGTCTTATTTATATAATCTGTTCTCTTGTTAACATGAAATAGCTCTGTCAGAAAAGATTTCCCGGGACTTCCCTGGTGGCGCAGTGGTTATGTATCTGCCTGCCAATGCAGAGGACGCAGGTTCAGTCCCTGGTCCGGGAAGATCCCACATTCTGCGGAGTAAGTAAGACCATGCGCCACAACTACTGAGCCTGTGCTCTAGAGCCTGTGAACCATAACTACTGAGCCTGTGCGCCTAGAGCCCGTGGTCCGCAACAAGACAAGCCACCGCAATGAGAAGCCCGTGCACCACAAAGAAGAGTAGCCCCTGCTCGCTGCAACTAGAGAAAGCGTGTGCGCAGCAATGAAGACTCAATGCAGCCAAAAATATAAATAAATAAATAAATTTATTTTTTTAAAAACGAAAAGATTTCCATCTGTATTAGACATGACTGCTCCACTGAGCTTGACACACTCAGTTTTGTGAAATGAACTTCTACTTTCCCTGTGTTTGCTCTTGAATCCTTGACAATTAAAATCACACAGTAAGTTATCAGGACATCTTATTATTCTAAAGACATGAGCATGCAATGTTGTCAGTGAAACATAAGCAATGTAAACGTGGACTGTTATCTCAGGGTCTTTGCTCGTTTTCTTGGGGTCACTGGTTTTTCCAGGAGCTCTGAAACGATCGGCACTGATTGCATCACGTGACTGTTCTCTTCATCACCCCCATGCGAGGAAAACATCGCCAATAACAGACATGAGTTCCCCGGTTCAGAGCAGTTGTCAGTTTTGATGTGACTTGCTGAGGTCTGTCCTCTGCGTAATTGCTCGAATCATTGTTTTCTCATATTGGAAACTGTATGACCGAAACAACAGCTAGTAAATAAGCATTATTCATGGAACTGGAACAGATGTTGCAGAATGCACACGCTTAAGCACAAGTACTTTTATTTTATTTAGAAGTCCTCATATAGTTTCTAGGTACTCTTTTTTTCTCTCTTCAGGTTTTTATTAGTTATCTATTTTATACATATTAGTGTATATAAGCCAATCCCAATCTCCCAATTCATCCCTCCGCCACCATCCCCACCCCGCTCTCCCCCCTTGCTGTCCATATGTTTGTTCTCTACATCTGTGTCTCTATTTCTACCTTGCAAACCGGTTCATCTGTACCATTTTTCTAGATTCCACATACATGCGTTAATATACGATATTTGCTTTTCTCTTTCTGACTTACCTCACTCTGTATGACTGTTTCTGGGTCCATCCATGTCTCTACAAATGACCCAATTTCGTTCCTTTTTATTGCAGAGTAATATTCCATTGTCTAAATGTACCACATCTTCTTTATCCATTTGTCTGTCAGTGGGCATTTAGCTTGCTTCCATGACCTGGCTATTGTAAATAGTGCTGCAGTGAACATTGGGGTGCATGTGTCTTTTGGAATTACGGTTTTCTCTGGTTATATGCCCAGGAGTGGGATTGCTGGGTCATATGGTAATTCTATTTTTAGTTTTTTAACGAACCTCCATACTGTCCTCCATAGTGGCTGTATCAATTTACATTCCAACCAACAGTGCAAGAGGGTTCCCTTTTCTCCACACCCTCTTCAGCATTTGTTGTTTATAGATTTTCTGATGATGCCCATTCTGACTGGTGTGAGGTGATACCTCAATGTAGTTTTGATTTGCATTTCTCTGATAATTAGTGATGTTGAGCAGCTTTTCATGTGCCTCTTGGCCATCTGTATGTCTTCTTTGGAGAAATGTCTATTTAGGTCTCTGCTCATTGTTTGATTGGGTTGTTTATTTTTTAAATATTAAGCTGCATGAGCTGTTTATATATTTTGGAGATTAATCCTTTGTCCGTTGATTCATTTGCAAATAGTTTCTCCTATTCTGAGGGTTGTCTTTTCATCTTGTTTATAGATTCCTTTCCTGTGCAAAAGCTTTTACATTTCATTAGGTCCCATTTGTTTATTTTTGTTTTTATTTTCATTAGTCTAGGAGGTGGGTCAAAAAAGATCTTGCTGTGATTTATGTCAGAGTGTTCGTCCTGTGTTTTCCTCTAACAGTTTTATAGTGTCCAGTCTTACATGTAGATCTTTAATCCATTTGGAGTTTATTTTTGTATATGGTGTTAGGGAGTGTTCTAATTTCATTCTTTTACATGTAGTTGTCCAGTTTTCCCAGCACCACTTATTGAAGAGACTGTCTTTTTTGCGTTGTATATCCTTGTCCTCTTTGTCATAGATTAGTTGACCATAGGTGTGTGGGTTTGTCTCTGGGCTTTCTGTCCTGTTCCATTGATCTATATTTCTGTTTTTGCACCAGTACCGTATTGTCTTGATTAGTGTAGCTTTGTAGTATAGTCTGAAGTCAGGGAGTCTGATTCCTCCAGCTCCATTTTTTTCCCTCAAGATTACTTTGGCTATTCGGGGTCTTTTGTGTCTCCATACAAATTTTAAGATTTTTTGTTCTAGTTCTGTAAAAAATGCCATTGGTAATTTGATAGGGATTGCATCGAATCTGTAGATTGCTCTAGGTAGTATAGTCATTTTTACAATATTGATTCTTCCAATCCAAGAACATGGTATATCTCTCCATCTGTTTGTGTCATCTTTGATTTCTTTCATCAGTGTCTTATAGTTTTCTGAGTACAGGTCTTTTACCTCCTTAGGTAGGTTTATTCCTAGGGATTTTATTCTTGATGTTGCAGTGGTGAATGGGATTGTTTCCTTAATTTCTCTTTCTGATCTTTCATTGTTAGTATAGGAATGCAAGAGATTTCTGTGCATTAATTTTGTATCCTGTAACTTTACCAAATGCATTGATTAGCTCTCGTAGTTTTCTGCTGGCATCTTTAGGCTTCTCTATGTATAGTATCATGTCATCTGCCAACAGTGACATTTTTACTTCTTCTTTTCCAATTTGTATTCCTTTTATTTCCTTTTCTTCTCTGATTGCCATGGCTAGGACTTGCAAAACTATGTTGAGTAATAGTGGCGACAGTGGACATCCTTGTCTTGTTCCGGATCTCAGAGGAAATGCTTTCAGTTTTTCACCATTGAGAATGATGTTTGCTGTGGGTTTGTCACATATGGCCTTTATTATGTTGAGGTAGGTTCCCTCTGGGCCCGCTTTCTGGACAGTTTTTATCATAAATGGATGTTGAATTTTGTCAAAAATTTTTCTGCATCTGTTGACATGATCATGTGGTTTTTATTCTTCAGTTTGTTAATATGGTGTATCACATTGATTGATTTGTGTATATTGAAGAATCCTTGCATCCCTGGGATAAACCCCACTTGATCATGGTGTATGATCCTTTTAATGTGCTGTTGGATTCTGTTTGCTAGTATTTTGTTGAGGATTTTTACATCTATATTCATCAGTGATATTGTTCTGTAATTTTCTTTTTTTGTAGTATCTTTGTCTGGTCTTCGTATCAGCGTGATGGTGGCCTCATAGAATGAGTCTGGGAGTGTTCCTTCCTCTGCAGTTTTTTGGAAGAGTTTGAGAAGGGTGGATGTTAGCTCCTCTAAATATTTGATAGAATTCACCTATGAAGCCATTTGGTCCTGGACTTTTATTTGTTGGAAGATTTTTAATCACAGTTTCAATTTCATTTCTTGTGATTGGTCTGTTCATGTTCTCTATTTCTTCCTGGTTCTTGGAAGTTTATACCTTTCTAAGAATTTGTCCATTTCTTCCAGGTTGTCCATTTTATTGGCATAGAGTTGCTTGTAGTAGTCTCTTATGCTTTGTATTTCTGGAGTGTCCATTGTGACTTCCCCTTTTTAATTTCTGATTGTATTGATTTGAGTCCTCTCCCTCATTTTCTTGATGAGTCTGGCTAAAGGTTTATCAATTTTGTTTATCTTCTCAAAGAACCAAGTTTTAGTTTTATTGATCTTTGCCAGTATTTTCTTTGTTTCTATTTCATTTATTTCTGCTCTGATCTTTATGATTTCTTTCCTTCTACTAACTTTGGGGTTTTATTTGTTCTTCTTTCTTAGGTGTAAGGTTAGATTGTTTATTTGAGATTTTTCTTGTTTCTTGAGGTGGGCTTGTATTGCTATGAACTTCCCTCTTAGAACTGCTTTTGGTGCATCCCATAGGTTTTGGATCGTTGTGGTTTCGTTGTCATTTGTTTCTAGGTATTTTTTAATTTCCTCTTTGATTTCTTCAGTGATCTCTTGGTTATTTAGTAATGTATTGTTTAGCCTCCATGTGTTTGTGTTTTTTACGTTGTTTTCCCTGTAATTCATTTCTGATCTCATAGCATTGCGGTCGGAAAAGGTGCTTGACATGATTTCAATTTTCTTACATTTACCAAGGCTTGATTTTTGACCCAAGATGTGATCTATCCTGCAGAATGTTCCTTGTGTGCTTGAGAAGAAAGTGTAATCTGCTGTTTTGGGATGCAGTGTCCTATAAATAGCAATTAAATTTATCTGGTCTATTGGGTCATTTAAAGCTTCCGTTTCCTTATTAATCTTCTGTCGGGATGATCTGTCCATTGGGGTTAGTGGGGTGTTAAAGTCCCCTATTATTATTGTGTTACTGTCCATTTCTCCTTTCATGGTTGTTAGCATTTGCCTTATATATTGAGGTGCTCCTATGTTGGGTTCATATATATTTATAATTGTTATATCTTCTTCTTGGATTGATCCCTTGATCATTATGTAGTGTCCCCCCTTACTCTTGTAACAGTCTTTATTTTTTAAAGTCTATGTTATCTGATACGACTATTGCTACTCCAGCTTTCTTTTAATTTCCATTTGCATGGAGTATCTTTTTCCATCCCTTCACTTTCAGTCTGTATGTGTCCCTAGGTCTGAAGTGGGTCTCTTGTAGACAGCATATATATGGTTCTTTTTTTTTATCCATTCAGCCAGTCTGTGTCTTTTGGTTGGGGCATTTAATGCATTTACATTCAAGGTTATTATCGATATGTATGTTCCTATGACCATTTTCTTAATTGTTTTGGGTGTGTTTTTGTGGGTCTTCTTCTTCTCTTTTGTGTCCCACCTAGAGAAGTTTCTTTAGCATTTGTTGTAAAGCTGGTTTGGTGGTGCTGAATTCTCTTAGCTTTTGCTGGTCTGTAAAACTTTTGATTTCTCTGTCGAGTCTGAATGAGATCCTTGCCAGGTAGAGTAATCTTGGTTGTAGGTTCTTCCCTTTCATCACTTTAAATATATCGTGCCACTCCCTTCTGACTTGCAGAGTTTCTACTGAGAAATCAGCTGTTAACCTTATGTGAGTTCCCTTGTATGTTATTTGTCGTTTTTCTCTTGTTGCTTTTAATAATTTTCCTTTGTCTTTAATTTTTGTCAGTTTGATTACTATGTTTCTCGGCGTGTGCCTCCTTGGGTTTATCCTGCCTGGGACTTTCTGCACTTCCTGGACTTGGGTGGCTATTTCCTTTCCCATGTTAAGGAAGCTTTTGACTATAATCTCTTCAGATATTTTCTCGGGTCCTTTCTGTCTCTGCTCTCCTTCTGGGACCTCTATAATGTGAATGTTGGTGCATTTAATGTTGTCCCAGAGGTCTCTTAGGCTGTCTTCATTTCTTTTCATTGTTTTTTCTTTATTCTGTGCCATGGCAGTGAATTCCACCATTCTGTCTTCCAGGTCACTTGTCCATTCTTCTGCCTCAGTTATTCTGCTACTGATTCTTTCTAGTGTATTTTTCATTTCAGTTATTGTATTGTTCATCTCTGTTTGTTCTTTAATTCTTCTAGTCGTTTGTTCTTCTAGGTCTTTGTTAAACATTTCTTGTATCTTCTCGATCTTTGCCTGCATTCTTTTCCCGAGGTCATGGATCATCTTCACTATCATTATTCTTAATTCTTTTTTCTGGAAGGTTGCCTATCTTCACTTCGCTTAGTTGTTTTTCTGGGGTTTTATGTTGTTCCTTCGTCTGGTACATAGTCCTCTGCCTTTTCCTCTTGTCTGTCTGTCTGTGAATGTGGTTTTCGTTCCATAGGCTGCAGGATTGTAGTTCTTCTTGCTTCTGCTGCCTGCCCTCTGGTGGATGAGGCTATGTAAGAGGCTTGTGCAAGCTTCCTGATGGGAGGGACTGGTGGTGAGTAGAGCTGGGTGTTGCTCTGGTGGGCAGAGCTCAGTAAAACTTTAATCCGCTTGTGTGCTGATGGGTGAGGCTGAGTTCCCTCCCTGTCGGTTGTAGGCATCCCAGCACTGGCACCTACAGGCTCTTTGGTGGGGCTAATGGGGGACTCTGGGAGGGCTCACGCCAAGGAGTATTTCCCAGAGCTTCTGCTGCCAGTGTCCTTGTCCCTGTGGTGAGCCACAGCCACCCCCGCCTCTAGAGGAGACCCTCCCACACTAGCAGGTAGGTCTGGTTCAGTCTCCTGTGGGGTCACTGCTCCTTTCCCTTGGGTCCTGCTGCACACGTCTCTGGGAATTCCTCCTCCCGTTGCCAGACCCCCAGGTTGGGAATCCTGATGTGGGGCTCAGAACCTTCACTCCAGTGAGTAGACATCTGTGGTATAAGTGTTCTCCAGTTTGTGAATCACCCACCCAGCAGTTATGGGATTTGGTTTTATTGTGATTGCACCCCTCCTACCGTCTCATTGTGGCTTCTCCTTTGTCTTTGGAGGTGGGATATCTTTTTTGGTGAGTTCCAGCATCGATGATTGTTCAGTAGTTAGTTGTGATGCCAGTGCTCTTGCAGGAGGGAGTGATTGCACATCCTTCTACTCTGCCATCTTGAACCCATCTCCCTATGTACTCTTATTTTAGGCTCATTTTTTTTTTAATGTTTGGCAAATTAAGAGCTACAAATTAAGATGAAGATAGGATGCTGTCATGTAGTTTCGGGAGGTGACAGATGGGAGCAAGATAGAAAGCAGAAAACCTATTAAAAGCAAACGATTCCCAAAAAGCATGTTAGGTATCATTTTAGCTGTATACACTATTGTCCAGAAGGACATTGTTATATAACATCAAGAGTTTAATCGTTGACACCATAATGAGTTAATGGAGAGAAATGAAATTGCATTTTTTTGTATGTGTTTAAAATGACAGAGGGATGTGTAACAGACTTTAGGAGGATTTCCATTAAAAGTTGCTTATTTTTTAAGGAATTTTCTGTGAGTTATATATACTTTTTATATATTTCAGCTTTGTGAATTTGATCGTAATGTTTTGCAGGAACACTTTGGGGATTATCTGTAAGAATATATTTAAGTGAAACTGGAGCAAAAAATAAGAACCCTCTCATGGTAGTTTAGTACCTGTATTTCATGTATTTTAAGGTTATTAGATTTGACTGTTGCCTAGGCATTTCTATCCATGGGAATCCCAAAGCCTTATATGGTCAAGACTTAGCTTTTAGACTTTCAGTGAAATGCAAGGCACCACTCCAAAAAAGAAACAAAAAAAAAAAACTAGCTGGCTTTCACTTTGTCTTCAGTGCTCTCTTCTTGGCTGCCTTTATTACCACAGCAGCTAAATTACTAAGAACCTTATGTGCATTGGGAGTCTGTCTTACACAAAACAGGAATTGCTTTTGTAGCAGTAGTTTTAGGCTAGAATGGTAATGTTATTTGTAACCAAACAGTACATGATATTGGTTATATAATTTGATGTTTCTAAAAGGAAACTTAAAAATAAAACCGTTAATTTTATCTGACTCTAGATGAGGGGAAGGGATCCTATCTGCATATGGTACAATTAAGAAGTGCAAGTTTCACTAAAGGCAGGCGTTAGGGTAGGTGAAAGTGGAATCATTAATTGTTTGGAGTCTTTCCTACCTTGGAACTCCTGCTACCTGACTAGGGGACACAGGTGAAAAAAGTGTAAACATTCAGGAGCAGCAGTGATCACCACCAAAGGGCCGCTAAAACAATAACTTATTTCTATCCTGGTATGATCTTATTCAGCTCTAGTCATCTTCTGCTTTGAAGAATGTGATTTTTCTGAGTGATCTGTGTCGCTCAATTGTATGTTTAACTGCAAGATAGTTTAATACTTTGTAGATACTAAAATTCTTAGTTATAGATTTTTCATGTAAGAAAAGGGAAGGTATTATTCCCCCTAACATAGGAAGATTGCAAAATGTGTTTTAACTTATCCACTATAGTAAGTCAGATATGACATGGAAAAATTAATTTCTGGTACAGTCATCTACAGGTAACAAAGAATCAGCAACCTATTTCTGAGTCCTACACTGAAGCTAAATCCTACTGTTTCCTCCATTCAGTGTTTGATTACTGCCTAATGTAGTCTATGCTCTGAATACATAATGAAGTCCTTGCCTTTAAGAGCTCACAGTAGTGGAAGCAGAAGGATAGGAAAATGAACGCAGAAATAGTACATATGGGTAGATAATTATCACACAGTGTTCTAAGTGTGTTAGGAGAGGTGTGTTCATAGTGTTACAGAAAATGGAAGAAGAGAATGATTTAATTCTAGCTACATGAACATAGGCTGGAAAAGTTGTCAGAAATAAAGGATTAAGATGGTTAAAAGAAGACTAAATTGAGGAGCAGTCTATAAGGTCTAGCAGTGCCTCAGCCATTACTCATAGGTTCCCTTTGTCTTCTTCACGAGAAGTCCCAAACTGCCTTAGTTAATTCGTAGGATCAGAAAGAATTGAATTTTTATGATCAGGTTACTTTTCTTGGCAACTGAACTCAACCCCTTCCTCCTGCCAACCTGCTTTTTTTGTGATGGAGCATGAGCGTGTGCTTTGTAGGGTTTTTAGCACTGTGTTTTGTTTTATCTAAAGATCCTTTGTCACATCTATCTTAGCAGAATTTTGTAGCTTCTGTCTTTCTGGCAGAGATGCGTGTGTTTGTCAAAGTCTTCTAGGTAGCTGGAGAACCATCCCCAAAAGTGAAAATCTCATTTGTAATGTGTTGAGTTAGCCACGTTAATTATTGATTGTTTGGTTTAGATAAACAACAACAACAGAAAACCTTTCAGAAGTTTCTTGATTCCATGCAGTTATTGGTACACAAAATCTGCATTCAAGGTTTTTCCCTTAGAGGTGAAAAACAGTGTAAAATTATGAAATTAGTTCATTCTGTGAGAGAGACTTGTTTGTTATATTACAGATACATCGTGTGTATGGGACAATGGTTCCCAGACTGTCTGCCTTAACTTGGACATAAAAATAGATTTTGGGACTTCCCTGGTGGCACAGTGGTTGAGAGTTCGCCTGCCGATGCAGGGGACACGGGTTCGTGCCCCGGTCCAGGAAGATCCCACATGCCGCGGAGCGGCTGGGCCCGTGAGCCATGGCCGCTGAGCCTGCGCGTCCGGAGCCTGTGCTCCGCAACCGGAGAGGCCACAACCATGAGAGGCCCACGTACCGCAAAAAAAAAAGATTTTGGTGATAAAAATAGATGTCAGTGGGAAAAGAGACTTGTTGACAAGTTCTGCAGTAAAGAAATCTGTTTAATCCAGTATTTCCTAAATTTAACTATTTTTAAGAACCCTTTTATTAAAGACCATTTATTAACCTTTTCATTTTAGTAATTTCATGGAAACAGTTTGGGAAATACTACAGTAAATTTTTGTGATGAATTGCATTCAGAAGGGCTGCATGCTGACAGTTGTTTCAAGAGGCAAATTGAAAATTTAGGTATTTTTATTTCTGCCTTATTACTTTCTCTTTTGACTAGTTATTTACATTTGAAGGAATGTCAAAACTCCATAATCTGTAAATGAAAAATACTGGCATCTTTTTATAATAGTCTTGGGAAAATGATCAAACGAATGAATTATGCAGTAGAAAATTATACATATCCTTTTCCCTCAATGCAAAGCAATGTATAAAAGCTGACTTTAATTCTTGCTATTCATATGCCCTCCATCCTCAAACATAAATATTGAAAGAGTAGTAATTTTTATTGTTTATTAGGATAACTCTGGTTAGTTAGAAGGTTATTTTCTTTTATATCAAATACCTTTTTACTCATCAAGCATGAGTACTGGTACATTATCAGGTGATTGTTATTTATTCTGAAGTTATAGTTTCAGATTGTTTGGCATATTCAAGAAATGGAGCGTGGTCCATTGTGATTAGAGCTTTGAATTTGTGGAAATAGAGTGATAGGTCTAAATTTAGATAATAGCTTGAAGGACTAACTTACCACATTTAAGAGGAGTGGAAATACATGAGAAAAGACAGATTAGAGATTAAGTACAGAAGGGAACAGGATATTTGGATACACACAAACCGAAGCAATGAAAACTGATATAAATGCCTTCTACATTCATCAAAAATCCAGCAATGTAGCTGTTATTTATCACCACATAACAAATTACCCCTAAACTTAAAATGTCAAACATTTATTACCCAAATTTTCTATGGTTAAGGAATTTGGCTGTAGTTTATCTAGGTACTTTGATTGAATTCAAGCTATTGGCTGGGACTTCATGTTGTCTGAAGGCTTAACTTGGGATGGGGGGAGGGGGGGAAGGATCCACTTCAAAGCTCATTATTGGCAGGTCTTGCTTCCTTGCCACATGGGCCTCTTAATTAGACTGCTTCTTGACACTGCAATTGAGTTTTCCCAAGTTGTGAGCAATTTGGGAGAGGGCAAGAGAGGGTTCATGCCAAGATGGAAGCTACGCTCTTTTAATAGCCTAGTCTTAAAAGTGACGTACCATTACTTCTACTTCATTCCATTTGTTAGAAGCAAGTCCCTCAGTCTGGTCCACACTCCAGGGGAGGAGTTTACACAAGGATGTAAACTTGTTGAGGATGAGGCAGGAATCATTGCTATTTTAGAGGCTACTTACACAAGCATCAAATTGAAATCATTTTTGTGGTATTTTACATTCCTCAACTTATATTAGTAAATACCTAACAGTTCGTTCCTATTTACTGTGCCTTGCTCCCTGGGAACTGTTTCGTTCTCCTTTTCTTAGTGTTCAGCAGAATACTTGAAAATCATCTATATTTTCACCTTTTTTTTTTTCTCCTCTGCTCTCCATTTGAAGGTTTGGTGCTCCTCTTAGGACTTGGAAGTATTAACTCCTGCTCCCTTAAGTCTTCCATCAATGGTCCCAGAAACGCAGACTAGCTTGGTAGGCTAAAATGGAAAATAATATTTGGTTAAAATAACCAAATAAGATTTTTTTTTCAACTTTTTCCCTCAGGACCGAGACTCATATATTCTTAACTTCATCCTTGATATTTTTTGCCAAAGCATGTCTGAATATAGCAGAACAGCTACCAGCTTCTCAACATTTGTTAGACATATCTTTGCTCTTTCGTTTCTGAAAAGGTTGTAAAAATATAACTCCAAAGCTTAGATTGACTTTTCCCTAATTTTTTCCACCTATTCATGTCATGGTATATCAAAAAATTTGCCTTTCCCTTCCCAAACCTCTCCCTTTCCCCGAATTTGATTTTTTTAATATATAGAAATATATATATTTCAATTTTTAATATATAGTTTTAATTCTTGAGGTTTTAGAAAAGGTATACTGAAATAATCCATGTATACTAAATGAGGAGAATTTTAGAGAGGCTTTATTGTTTTGTAATTTTATCTATATATATGTTTATTTCTGATTAGACTGAATTTATTGTAGGAAGTGTTTGGCTCTTTTTTTAACTTTGAGTTAAGAAATGTGCTATATGCTGAAAAAAAAAGTAATAATAGTTGCTTAGTGGATGTTGATTATCCATAACTAACCATCATTCATTTAGGAAACATTATTTTAGAATCTCTGTGCAAATTCTTTGATATACTTTTATTTAAAATGACATATTATGTATACTATTTTAATTAAAATGTGTAAAATTGAGTTGCTTTAATTTGCCAAAAGAAAAAAACCTGAATACTGAAGTAATGTTTAAATTTTAGATAAATTTTCTTTATAACTACGGAGTATTTCCTTAAATATTCCTTTAAGATTAAGAAAACAGGCTATGAATAATATCAATACATTGCAATAGGATTTTTTTGAACCACGTTCCAGTTTTAGAAAGATCATACTACTCATTAGGAAAGATTAGGAAATCAGCACTCATTCGTTTCTGCTCTTCTCTCCCCTAATCTTGTTTTGTTAGCTGTATTAATATTTCTACCTTGTTAGAATTTATAATATTTACATTATTTTTGATTCACTTGTTATGAGTTTTGACCACTGTGTCTTGATTTCTGAATTTATTTTAATTGGCTGAATTTTTTGTTAAATAGGGTTTATCTTCTTACCTTTTGATCTCGTGTTTTTTTCATTGTGTTGTTAAGTAGCACCAAAATATGGGGCATTTCCTTTAGTTTGTCGAGTTGCATTTTCTTCCACACTGCTTTCTCTACCTGAATTTTTGCATACTTACATACCTATGTATATTTTTAATTTTTATTTTATTTTTTCTTCCCCTTTATTTTGTCTCCCCTTTATTAAATTCTCATAGCTCCCCGGGTTTGACATAGGCTTTTCTGATCACATTTTACGTATGCTGTTTGTGCCTTGTTTATTTCTCTAGCTTCAGTTACTGGGGATATCAGTGGTTCTCAATCTAGTGTGTTTTTATGGTTTAGATGGGGAGCCTTTTTAAAGTGGAAATTCCTTAACACCATTCTCAGAGATTCTGATTTCTCCTCTCCTTCTCCTAAATCTAGGTTAAGTTCTCTAGTTAAGTCCATAGCATTTATCATGCCTCTTGTTATTGTTTGTTTAGTTATCTTTCTTGTTTGCTGGACTGTGTAAGCTTTATAAGTATAGAAATCTGGTTTATATCCTTCCCCAGTGTATTCCTAGCAGCTGGCATGGTATCTTGCTGTAGTGGGCACTTAATAAATATTTATTGAATTAATGAAGAGTCTGTGCTATTTATTGGCCACATATTTTGCTGAGCACTGAAGAAATTCATCAAGAAACAGATAGCTAACAACTATGCGATTTTCTTTTTTGTTTTGGAAAACCATAAGAATTTTATGTCCTTACTATAAGGTTTTTGGAAAATAACTCAATGACTTTGACTTCTATTAATTAACATTTTGGCATATAGAGACATACCTCGGAGATATTGCAGGTTCAGTTCCAGGCCACCGCAGTAAAGTGAATATCCAAATACAGCAAGTCACATGAATTCTTGGGTTTCCTAGTACCTATAATAGTTATATTTACACTATATTGTAGTCTGTTAAGTGTGAAATAGCATTATGTCTTTAAAAGAGTGTACATACCTTAATTTGAAAATACATTATTGCTAAAAATGCAATCATCTGAGCCTTCAGCGAGTCATAATCTTTTTGCAATATTAACATCAAAGATAACTGATCACAGACCATCATAACAAATATAATAATAACGAAAAAGTTTGGAATATTGGGAGAACTACCAAAATGTGACACAGAGACACAGAGTAAGGAAATGCTGTTGGTAAGAATTGTACTGATAGACTTGCTTGACCTAGAGTTGCCAGACTTTCAGATTGTTAAAAAAAAAAAAAAAGGCAGTATCTGCAATGTAAGAAAATTCAGTATCTGTGAAGCACAATAAAATGAGGTATACATGTATTCTTCCAGAGTCTTGCAAAGGAATATCAATGAAGAGAATTGAATCATATTATACATACTCCTTTGTAACCTGTTGTTGTTGTTTTTAATTGAATTGCATAAAACAGTATGTAAAAGCTTTTATTACTTTCCCTGAAATTAAATTATTTTCTTATTGGTATATATTCATTGATTAAACACCTCTAGGTCAGTGTGTGATCATGTCTGATAAAGGAATTCAACAAGGAAAACAGCTACCTGTAGCTGGCTTTCTATCTCCAGAGCTCAGACAGTAATGAAACCTGGTAAAGGATTTATTATGTATAAAAAGATTTCTTTAACTCATCTCTATTCACGTACCCACTTTTCTTTTATTAATGCTATTTTGCTTTTATTTTGGGGGAGGTGAACTTTTTTTTTTAATTGGAGTAAAATTGCTTTACAGTGTTGTGTTAGTTTCTGCTGTACAATGAAGTGAATCAGCTATATGTATACCTATATCCCCTCCCTCTTGGACCTCCCTCCCCCCCACCCCATCCCACCCATCTAGGTTGTCACAGAGCACCGAGCTGAGCTCCCTGTGCTATACAGCAGGTTTCCACTTGCTGTCTGTTTTACACATGGTAGTGTATTTATGTCAAACCTAATCTCCCAATTCATCCCACCCTCCCCTTCCTGCCCTGTGTCCACATGTCTGTTCTCTATGTCTACGTCTCTATTCCTGCCCTACAGATAGGTGCATCTGTACCATTTTTCTAGATTCCACATATATGCGTTAATATATGGTATTTGTTTCTTTCTTTCTGGCTTACTTCACTCTGTATGACTGTCTCTAGGTCCACCCACATCTCTATAAATGACCCAATTTCATTTATTTATATGGCTGAGTAATATTCCATTGTATATATGTACCACATCTTCTTTATCCATTCATCTGTCGTTGAGCATTTAGGTTGTTTCCATGTCCTGGCTATTGTAAATAGTGCTGCAGTGAACATTGGGATACTTGTGTTGTTTTGAATTACGTTTTTCTTGGGGTATATGCCCAGTAGTGGGATTGCTGGGTCATATGGTAGTTCTATTTTTAGTTTCTTAAGGAACCTCCATACTGTTCTCCATAGTGGCTGTATCAATTTACATTCCCACCAACAGTGCAAAAGGGTTCCCTTTTCTCCACACCCTCTCCAGCATTTATTGTTTCTGGATTTTTTGATGATGGCCATTCTGACAAGATGTGAGGTGATACCTCATCGTAGTTTTGATTTGCATTTCCCTAATAATTAGTGATTTGGGGGCTTCCCTGGTGGTGCAGTGGTTAAGAATCTGCCTGCCAGTGAAGGGGACACGGGTTCGAGCCCTGGTCTGGAAAGATCCCGCATGCCGCGGAGCATCTAAGCCCATGCGCCACAATTACTGAGCCTGTGCTCTAGAGCCCACAAGCCACAACTACTGAGCCCCCGTGCCACAACTACTGGATCCCGTGCTCTGCAACAAGAGAAGCCACCGCAATGAGAAGCCCGCACACCACTCTCACCGCAACTAGAGAAAGCCTGCGCACAGCAACAAAGACCCAATGCAACCAAAAATAAATAAATAATTAATTAAAAAATAATTAGTGATGTCGAGCATCTTTTCATGTGCCTCTTGGCCATCTGTATGTCTTCTTTGGTGAAATGTCTATTTACGTCTTCTCCCCATTTTTGGATTGGGTTGTTTGCTTTTTTGATATTGAGCTCTATGAGCTGTTTGTATATTTTGGAGATTAATCCTTTGTCCCTTGCTTCATTTGCAAATATTTTTTCCCATTCTGAGGGTTGTCTTTTTGTCTTGTTTATGGGTTCCTTTGCTGTGCAAAAGCTTTTAAGTTTCATTAGGTCCCATTTGTTTATTTTTCTTTTTATTTTCATCACTCTAGGAGGTGGGTCAAAAAAGAGCTTGCTATGATTTATGTCAGAGTGTTTTTCCTGTGTTTTCCTCTAAGAGTTTTGTAGTGTCTGGTCTTACATTTAGGTCTCTAATCCATTTGGAGTTTATTTTTGTGTATGGTGTTAAGTAGTGTTCTAATTTCATTCTTTTACGTGTCGCTGTCCAATTTTCCCAGCACTAATGCTGTGTTGCTTTTAAATTGCTTAGTATTTTTCTTTATCTGCTTATCTTATTTTCCTAAGTAGATTATAAGCATCCTGAGAACAGTACTACATGATCAATTGTTTTAGTCCATTAAGAAAAATTTGCTGAGTAACACTGTTAGGCATTGTGGGATATATAAGACAATTTCTATTCTTAAGAGATTATAATCCAGTAGTGAGAAAAGACTGGAGCACATGCAACAGTAATAAAGGCAGCATGTCTTATACAGTACTTAGTACAGTTTTATGTACACATACACTAGGTCATAAACACCTGCTCATTAAGGAGAGGTTTGCATTTTATTTTGATTCATTTTACATGTATTTATTATGGACTTGCTATGTGACAGGCAGCGTGCATAAAGGAAACAAAAAATATACTCTCTACTGCTGGTCCTTGTATCCACCAAAGTGGCTGGCTCATTGCTTTATATATAGTAGGCAGTCCATAAAAGTTATTTGTCAAAGAATGATCCCAAAGTTTAACATTTTTATACCCATAAGGATTCTAAACTCTAGAAGTAATATTCTTCCCTTACTGAGTCCTCAAATAAAAGTCTTTGGCCTCTAAAGATCTAGGTTTGACTTACTACTTTATAGATCTTTATCAATAAAGGAAATAACAGTTGTGTAATAAGAGTAGATAAAGGGTGTGTTTTAATCTTGGAATAATTATGATTTCCAGTTTTTGGCATTCTCATTCAAATACGTAGTACTTGTTAGATGAAGTATGAATGTTTATGCAATGTGTCGATTATAGTTGGCCCTCCTCTACATCCAAGGATTCAACTAACCAAGAGTTGAAAATAGTCCACAAAAAAATTCCAGAAAGTTCCAAAAAGCAAAAGTTGAAATTGCCACAAGCTTTCAACTCTTTACATAGCATTTACATTGTATTTACAACCATTTACATTGTATTAGGTATTTTAAATAATCTAGAGATGATTTAAAGTATACAGGAGGATGTGCGTAGGTTATAATCAAATACTACCCCATTTTATATAAGGGACTTGAGCATCCGCAGATTTTGGTATCTGCAGGGAGTACTGGAAGCAGTCTCCCACAGATACCAATGACTATACTTTTCCCCTAGAAATTTTTTCTCAAAAGACTTTTTTCAGATTTTTGTTATAGTCTTTTTGCCTTGTCCAGTTCATTCAATCCACAAAGATAAATTGGATCTTCTCCTTGTCAGGCATTGTGTCTCCTATGGATACTATATATATTATGTAAGTCTGAATTTTTCTTAATCCCAATGAAGAATTTCCCATGGTTTAGCCATTGTGTATAATCTGTGTTTTGAACTTTATTCTTCCAATCATTTTTATCATTTGAACATAGGATTTATTGTAAGGCCAGGTCTTTATTTTTATGTCTAGAGACCCTACCTGCTTATAAAAAATAAGATAAGAAAGGCAAAAAAAAAAAAATCATTGAACTAAAATGCAGTGCTGAACTTACTTGTTTTCATTATTAAATATAATAGATGATCTCCTAAGATTGTACATGCTCATTTATTTGCCAGTCTCAATGCAAGACCAAGGTATTTATCAATATTTTTTATTGTTTAGTATGGGAATGCTGCTCGGAGTTCTTCATTATTTTTCTTGTATGAACTATACCTGTGATTCCTCCTTTGATATGTCCAAGTTTTCTTTAAAATAGAACAAAAACTTGTTTGGACATCTCCAGTTTACTTCCTCTTTACACATACTCACTGACATCTGTGTCACCCTGAATGCTTAGGGCATGGACTATTTTCTGGTGTATCTACAAATTTCTCTTCCTATCAGTTGAGTAGAACTGAGTTTTCCTTACTAAGAGTCATAAAGAATTGTTTCAAGGAAGTAGAAATTGTTTTAGAGAACTTCTGTATTCAGATTAATTTGTCTTTTACCTTTCAATAATTAACTGTGTTAGTAATGATTAGGTACAAATTGTAAGCATTTCATCTAATTGACTATAATTATATTTTCACCTAAGTTGGTATAATTACATTTATACAACAAAATCTTTTCCTTTGTTTTACTGTCTTGTGTTGTATGTAATTTGTACAAATGAGCTTATTTAAAACTTCTATATGTAAAAGTTTGTTGGAAGGAAGTTTGATCCCTAAAATTTTCTTAATGCATCTTTTAAAATTTAATCATCCTCTTAGAAATCATTAGTAAGTAGGAGGACTTTTACCAAAAGTGGTACTACAAAGAATATTTGACAAGTCTCCACCATTTAACTTTGTTTTGTAATTTTAAAGGGATGAAATAGTAAGTTTTGGATGAGAATTGAAAAAGAAAAAAAATTTAATGGGGTTGATTGAGCATTTGGATTATGTCTTGATATAAACATAATAGTACCTACTATTTGACAGGTACTACTCTAAGTGATTTATATATTAATTCATATACGTCTCATAGTAAACTTTTGAAGTAGGTACTATTGTTGTCCTCATTTTCCAGAGGAAATTGTGGCACACAGGATGTTATATAATTGACCCAACGACAACCAGCCTACTGGCAGAACTGGATTAATCCCAGACAATCTGGCTCTAGAGTCTGTTCATGAAAAGGAATATAACAGTGTTAGAATTTATTTCAAATGCTGTTTATTTTGTAATTGTGATTTTACTCAATTGAATTGAATGGTTGCTAAACACATTTGTTTTTATCTCTTCTAGGAATGAAATTTAATGATTTTTCAACTCCACGTGCCTCACCCAGAATCTATCTTTAAGGCATGGACTCTGTCTTCTTAGAGCCAACTTTGTGTAGCCCCTTTATAATTCAATTCTTTGTTACTAGGCTTTTGAACTTTTTCCTAAACATGAGTGGGGAACAAAGGTTGGGTTGTCCTTGCGCTAACTTGCTGAGAAGAATAACTAGGCCTCCTTTTCAATAAAAACAGATGTTTTATGTACTTGAACTAGTTTATTGAGATAGTTTATAGCTCAAGTTAACAAAGCTGCCCGTACCTGGGATTAAATGACAAAAGTGTCTTCACACAATCATCTATTATTGGTAATGGCTCGGAATATGTATTTAAGAAAAACTTAAATCATGTCAGATAAGATTTTAGAAGTGTATTTGAGTCGCTCTGTTTCTTTCCATATATGGCTTAATAAACTGACCATATTTAGTCAGATATTTACAGTCAGCAAGTCATGTATCTTAATGTGCTGCATGTGTTAGCTTTTGATTCTCTTAGCAAGAATATTTTTATGGGCATGTCTGCCAGTTTATTGTGTATGCGTTGTAAACATTCAGGAGAACACTGAACAATTTACAGCACAAACTTGAGATTCCTTTATAATATATGTTCTACAACGATGTCTTTAGCATTTAATTTATATTTAAACATTTCAAAAACTTTTTACATTTAAACAAAATAAAGGCACAAGCACATTTAACATTAACTGCTTCAGGTATTTTTGTTGATGTTTCTTAAGTTATAGTGACTTAAAAACAAACATTTAAAATCAAAATCAGCAACATTTCATTTACTGGGGAATAGCTATTCCTAATGTTAACTTAATTTTTTCAAAGAGCCAGGGCAGTCACCTTCTTAAAATGGAGAAACTTTAAAAATTAACCATTTGTCCTGAGGATCTTTTATCTTCACTGTCAAAGAATTACTCATAAGATGGCAAATAAGACTCTGTTCTTGATCCTGCCTACCTTTATCCTCCCCATATGTGACTTTGCATCTTCATACACCAGGAAGTGTTTGTTACTTGTTCATATGTTAAGTTCAGGTGTAGAGCCTCCTCCAGGAAGTATTCCCTGACTACAACCATTCTTCTTTAGTTCTTCTCTTCTTGGCTTCCATGTTAAGAAGTGTGCAGCCATATAACTGTATTTATCATATTCATTTTGATATTTTTATTTACTTGTGTATTTGTCTTCCATACTAGATGATGAGCTTCTTGAGAACTCTCTATAACTGACTGAATAAAATACCACAAATGTCTTTGTCCTCCAAGTAGAATATACTGATTATAATTTAGTTTTAACCTTTCTCTTACTATTTTCATAGAAATCACTTCTCTACATTCTTTCCCTGAGTGCTTTTAGGTCCCATTATTTTAATTATTACCTTAATGCAGGTAATTCCCAAATAGATATTTTTATCCCACATTCATTTTTAAGCTCTAGATCTGCATATTCAGGTGGCTACTGGATATGCATCATTAGATAAGTATACAGACACCTATAATCAATTCAGCATATCCAAAACTAAAGTTATCTTTCTTCCTCCAACCTGCTTTTCAAACCTGTGGTATTTATTTTCATGAATGACCTCTCCCTGTCCCTCGCCCTTCATATCCAATCTTTAATTAAGCCTTGTACATTTTCTCCCAGATTTCTCTTAATATCCATTCTGAGTAACTGGTGTTGCTTAGTTCAGGCTCCTCTCTTCATACTACTTCCAGTAATCTTTCTGAAATACTGATCTGATCATGTCAACCCTCTGCTTTTAAACTCTGAATAGGTTTTTCAAACATCATCTACCTGAAATTCTACAGTGTTTTCTCCTACTTACTCCTACTGCTGAATTGAGCCACTATTACTGATGGGAGTGTAGCAGGTTTTCTTGATGAGTAGGAGTAGAAAGTTAGGTTGAAAACCACCTCTAATGTCAAATCCTGTCATCTTTGCATTATGTTCAGATTTTTTACCTGCAATATATTCAGACCTCTTACCACCTAGCTTTATTCTGTTTTATAACTTGCAGATACTATCTACCACTGGATGACTTTCTGTTCATTTATTCCATACATTTTTTAAGTCATAGTCCATCTGCTCAGTGAAGTTCCTTCTAGTTGAATTGCGAGTTGAACAACTCCTATGTAATCTTCAAAACCTTGCTCAAATGTATTCTCCTTTATGGACTGTCTTAATCACAAGATCTCTTTATGTTCCCAATGATATTTTAGTACTTTCTACCCACTGCTATTATACCCTTACCTAATCATTGTTGTTTATGGACTAGCCTCCTATACTAATGTGATCTTTTCCCTTCCTTGTATTTCTAGGGCCTTAGCATATATAATTCTAAGCATATATAATATGAGGAATAGCCAGAGAAATTAGGGATGCTTAGCCTATAAAAGAATATGTGAGAATTTGGGCAGCGGAGAGAACTCATAATATTTAAAGATTATCAGTTAAAAGAGAGATTCTATTTGATACATGGAGCCTCGGGAGGCAGGGGATAGAAATTAAAGGAAGACCTGTTTTAGCATATGCAATTTAGAGAAAGATAAAGTGTTTTATACTGGAGATAATATACAGTAGGCTTTTAATACATGGTAGCCTATTTTTTTCTTTTTCTTTTTTTTTAAATGAGGTATAATTTGCATACAATGAAGTATACAGCATATAATTCAGTGAATTTTTACATATATATATGCCTATGTAAAAAATCAGAGAGCTAGGGAACATTTCCAGTCTTCCAAAAAGCTCCCTCCTGCCCCTCCTATTATTCCCCACAAATTTACCAGGATTCTGAGCTTTATAACCAGGGATTAGTTTTTCCTGGAAACTTACAGTTTGTATCCTTTGTGTCTGCTTTTTTTCGCTCACGTATTATGTCTGCAGGGATTACCCATGTTGTTGAAGGTAGCATTAGTTTGTTCTTCTTGTTTGTTGTTCTTTTTTCATTGATGTATAGGATTCTATTACATGAGTAGACTCTCCCCATACACACATGCATCCCACCCCATTTATTTATCAATTCTATATAGCTTTAGTAGATACTGTCAAATGGTTTTCTGAAGGGGTTATATGAATTTTACACTTTTATCAGCAATTGGTTGTTTCTCCATATCCATACAGTAGATTTAATATTTTTCATTTAAGAATCAAGGCTTAGATTTTCTTTTTATGTAAACACTGCCTATTCATTGTACACATTTTGAAAATATAGAAAAATTTAAAGAATAAAAATTATTCATAGTCACACAACCAATGATAATGACTATTAACTTATATATTCTTCTAGTCTTTTGTGTAGTTTTTAAAGTAAAATTAGAATCATATTAGGCAAACTGTTTTGTATCCTTTTTTAAAAACTTAATATATTGTGAGCATTTCCCATATATCTTTATTATAATTTCTTGTTTTGACGTTTTTCTCCATTTTTAAAAAACAATAATCATATTTGTATTAAAAAACATTTATCAGGTAGAGTTTGTTTTTTGTTTTTGTTTTTTTTTTGCGGTACATGGGCCTCTCACTGCTGTGGCCTCTCCCGTTGCGGAGCACAGGCTCCAGACGCGCAGGCTTAGCAGCCATGGCTCACGAGCCCAGCTGCTCTGCGGCATGTGGGATCTTCCCGGACCGGGGCACAAACCCATGTCCCCTGCATCGGCAGGCGGACTCTCAACCACTGCGCCACCAGGGAAGCCCCGAGTTTTTTATTTTTATATCAATGATAAAATCAGAATACTGTTTTGGAGCCTGTAGGAATTAAAAGAGGTTGAGAGAGAGAATACAATTTAATATCTTTTCTCAAGGAAAATTAATGCTTAAACTTATAAATAGATCTAATATTATTTCAAGCCACTGTGAGTCATTAGCTATCTCAAATAACATTTTATAAACTACTTCATAATACAGTAGAATTTTGATGTTTCTTGTTATTAGATAGCTGTGGTTCTCAAATCTCTCCTACCCTTTAACCACTGCTCCTTGAAAAAACAGACTCTTTTCCCAAGCAGTATATATTTAAACTTTATATGAATGTTGTTTATCTATACTCATTTACCATTTGCTATGTGTACTGTTTGGGCACTTTGAGATCTTGCCTTCAGATTGCCTGTAACTTGTTCCAAAGGGAAGAATCTTGGATATATAAGAATGTTAAATATGTTAGGGAATCTTAGAGATATGTAACCCACCAGCTTCTTTCCTCCACTTGAAAGACAGAGCCCAAAAAGTTTAAATTACTTGTTCACAGCTATAAAATCTGTGGCAGAGCCAGAACTAGAGCCTACAGCCAAACACTTGTCAGTGTTTTTCCACTTTAGGTGTAAAGTACTTTGTCCTTAGTGCTTTTCCTGACACCAACTTTGTCATTTTTCCCCCCTAGGAAAAAGCTACTAAAACTGTTTTCTTTTGCTTCTGTGATAGGTAAAGGAAAATTGGTTTTATTTATACAGCAAGCACTTATTAAGTGCCTAGAGTGTATGATATCCTGTTTCAGAGACTGCAAAATAGGTGAGAAATAGTTGGTGAAATAGGAACATCTGTGGATATGGTGTTAAGTGTGGAAAGAGCTTATTTTTTGGAATCTGAACATCTGTGATAGAATCTCAGCTCTATCATTTCCCATCTCTGTGGCTTATTCAGGCTACTTGATCTCTTTGAATCTTAGCTTTCTTGTTCATTTATTCATTTATTGAGCCCCTACCACGTGCAAAGAATGGTAAAAGGTGCTGGGGATACAGCAAAATTCCCATTCTCATGGGGGATTTTGTGAGGATAATATATACAAATCAGTAAAATAGATAAAGCACCAATCATACTACTTGGCACAAAGTAAGCATTGAAAAAGTTCCCTTCTTATTTACTATAGGCTGCGGTTCTCAAAATGCTTCATCTCAGGACCCCTTTATACTCTTAAAAATTATGAAGGACTTCAAAGAGCTTTGTTTCTGTGGGTTGTATATATTAATATTTACAGTACTAGAGGTTAAAACAGAGGACTCTATATATTTATTAATTCATTTTTAAATGAATTAAAGCAATACTTTACCCATGTTATATAAATGGCATTTTTTAATTAAAATAACTAATTCATTTACTCCTGAAAGCTTGAATTTTATCATTGGCAACAAATACTGTTAGTTTTTTTGACAGATTTTGTTCATTTTCAAGAAAATTTCTGCCAACATCCAAGTTAGACTAACTATAGTTTGCCATTTAAGTAAAAATATATTCCATAATGGCCTATATGGGAAAAGAATATTTAAAAAAGAGTGGATATATGGATATGTATAACAGATTCACTTTGCTGTACACCTGAAACTAACACAGCATTGTAAATCAACTATACCCCAATAAAAATTTTTTAAAAAAATGATGTTCCATGGAAAAAGTGGCTAGATCAGCTTGCAAATTAATTGCACAAGTGTTTTTCCTCAGGGCAGTCATTATACTTGGAAGAAATGCTTTATTCATGCTTCCTGTCTTGTTCCACAGAGTATTTAAAAGATGTATATTCAAGAGTCAAAATTTAATAAAATTTAGTTTTTACTGCATTGTCAAGGACATTCATAAGTAAAAATAGCTTGGGAAAGAAAAAAAACCTGTGAGTGCAGAGTGGTGAATACAGGGACAGTAAAGTGCTGTGCTTTTGTTTGTTTGTTTGTTTGTTTTGCCACTGCCTTGATATATTCTTAGACAGAAACATATTTACCACTAGTGCTTTTGCATACTCAAGTGCACATGTCAACACAGTGAAAAGGGAAATACCATCTTAGTATTACTTTGGAAATAGTTTTGACCTTGTCACCTCCCTGAAGGGATCCCACTCCCTAAACAGACCACAGTTTGGGAACCACTGCTATAGAGGATATTATTGGTACTTAATTATAATGTTTTGATTGTTTCCATGTTGACATGTACTTGTTTTCCTCATGGGGTTGGCATAAAAAGTCTAGTCACATACAGTATTATATGAGTATCTAAGTAATAAGGACTATTAAAATTTAGGTAGTACCATTGGCCTACTTCATAGCAGTACAATCAAGATGGCAAGAGACTACCTTATAGAAAATATGTTATAAAAGCTTCAAAATAAGAATTTTATTCTACTGATGTGTTGTTGGGAGTACTGATTCAAAAATTTTCTAATCCTGCTTTCTATTTTGTTTTTAGGCTTGCATTGATGACAATGTTGATATGGTGAAGTTTCTGGTAGAAAATGGAGCAAATATTAATCAACCTGATAACGAAGGCTGGATACCACTACATGCAGCTGCTTCTTGTGGATATCTTGATATTGCAGAGTAAGCTAGTTCTGTGTTTGTTTTTATCCAAATACTATTTAGAGACTTGAGATTTTATAGAAATTGTTGTTATAGATAAATGAGTGAACTCTTACATTACCTTAATTCATAAAAATTATTCTTCCCAGGAAAGAGAGTAAGTAGATCATGGGAATCCAAATATAGTCTCTTGGTGTGAGATCATCTTCTTGTCTCCCTACCACCTTTGACTTTTGGTACTTTGAATTGATATGAGTAATTGTACACATTCTCCAGCCCCATCTCCTTTTCTTTTGAGTACACGTATTGTCAAATGATTCAGGGTTAATATTTAGCAATCTAGTATATCCCTGTGTAATCACGAATTGTTAGGGGAAATTAACAATAATTCTGAATTAGGTTACTTTGCTAAAGAAAGAATATGATACATAGTTCTCCAATTATTCAATATATTTATGCTTAGTTTTTATTAAGATTGTTTTCTAAAAACATGAAAATTTAGTGAAAATAGTCATTGTATTCTTAACTACCTTTAATAGGGGAGTACTTTCTGAGAAAATTTGATTCTTCAAAAATTTAACAAGGAAGTATACATATCCTGACAAAATAATTTTTTCATCGAATTATCTTATTTTTTCTTGTTGCTGTATATCCAGCACCGTAAACATTTTTATTGTCTATCTGCTCGCATCAAAGCTTATCAGCTAATAAATATTGAATATGGTAGTCCTACTCTGTGAATCTCTCTTAGTAAGTCTTCATAGTTTTATTTCTTTGTACATTTCACGCACACATACACTGCCTCCAGCCCCCATGTGTATTGGAGGTACAGTATACCAGTTTAAAGGAGAGGCCGTGTTTGGTGAAATGAAAAGTGCTCTGGGAATCAGAAAATCTGAGCTATTTGACTCTAACACTGAGTGCGCTACACCTTTTGATAATTTGTTTCCTCCTTCTGGGCTTTGATTTCTTTATGTGTAAAATGAAGGATTCTTTTTGCCATTGTAAATCAACAGTGGTTATTCATAATTTTAATTGTGGTTCTCTTTATTCCTTTCTGTTCTTTTCATGCTCAACAAAGGGCTTGGACTTCATCTTCATAGAAAAAAATAGCTAAGGTGCATTTATCTTCAGCTGTCCTTAAATATTTGGTACTTAGGCTCTTAAGTCAACTAATGTGGATTATGAAGGCTTCCTCCACCACTCTCAGCGGGTATGACCTTGGGCAAGTTGCTTAACTTTTATAATCATCTGCTTTCTCCTCTGTAGAACGGGAATAATATTTTCTAGGTTTGTTGTGAGGGTTAACTGAGATAACCCACCAAGTATAGTTCCTGGCACATAGGAAATACTCAGTGTGTATTAACTTTTGACCATTATCTTTTTTATCTTTTTGGGAAAATGAAAACCCAGCTTCTTTCTTCAGATGTGTAATCCTGTGTTTCCTTTTTAATTCATGCCTCTGAGTTTGAAAAGACAATAATAATTGTCCTGAATAATTTCCTCTTGTAGACTTGATTAACAACCCATTGTGTCAGTTGGGATGATTTTAGATGTAAGTAACAGCATCAAACTTAAACTGACCTAAAGAGAAAGGGTACTTGTTGTACAGGATAATACATAGTTTAGAGGAAGGGCATTCAGGTTTATTTATTAAGCTGCTCAGTGCTGTCATCAGGGCTTGGAGTCTTTCAGGTGTTTTCTTCTTCTGCCTTTCCCAAATATGGACTTTATTCTTAGCCTTGTCCCCTCCTGGTCACAAGATGATTGCCACAGCTCCTGAATTGTGTTTTTACATATGCACATCCAAGAGCAAAATAAAAAGTGGATGGGGAGTGGAAAGTATCTTCTCCATATTCTGTGACTATCAAGGAGGGAAATCTTCCCTAGAGAGCCCTCTGACTGCAGCATATTTCCCCTTAAGGGACTTATGTTGGCCTGGGCTTGGTAATTTGCCCATGTCTTTGCTGGGAGAAACAAGTATCTGGCATATTCAGTTTTCTTAATCCCAGGAAGTAAGTGTGAGGAGGGGTGAGCAGTCTGCTGCAGGTGTTAATAGTTTCAGTAGAGTAACTACAACTTTTCTTCCTTTTGGAAGGTGGGATACGGAATATATGTTTCATGGGACTTATACAAACAAACATGACCTATTTTGACCAAGGTTGACTTTAGTTTTGCTGATCTAACTACCTTTATATAGGCATTTATGGCATTAATGGCTGTGGTATAACTGAAGTATAATTGACTCTTGAACAACACAGGTTTGAACTGCGTGGTTCCACTTATACATGGATTTTTTTGAACAGTATATACTTCAGTACTAAGTGATCTGCAGTTGGTTGAATCCGCTGTTGTGGAACCAGGAATACTGAGGAACCATGGGTACAGGGGGTCTGCTTATGTGGAGGGCCAACTATAAGTTATTCACAGATTTTTAACTGCAGGGAAAGTCAGCACCCCTGACCCTCATGTTGCTCAAGGGTCAACTATATTTAAATTTATTGTTTTTTTGAACAAAATTAAAATTAAAAGAATGATGACTTTTCCTTTTTGGCTCTTTCTGCCCTCTGAGATTCTTTTTTTTAAATAATGATAATATTTTTATAAAAGACAGTTCAACTCTCGTATATACAGGGCTATTTGTTACGTGATGATTGCCTAAAACCCTTCTAAATGCATGATTATTTTCACCAGCATTATCTCTTTCAGTAATTAATTTCACTAATGAGGGAGAGAAGTTAATGAAATCCAAAATCCTAGTTTTCTTGGGTCTAGAAAACATACAGCATGGTGGCTTAAGAGGTAGAATGAAAGATACCTCCCAAATCAGAGCATTTATAGGATAAAGGAAGGCCCTATTAATAATGACGTAGAGACAACAGTTATAAACCATGGAAAATTGGGTCACTCTGCTAAGTGATGTGTTTGGAGTTAAATTTGTTTGCAAATCTTGGTTCTGCCATCCTCGACCTTTGTGCCCTTGGCTGAGCTACTTAGCCTCTATGATTAATATTATTTATAAAATGGGAATGATCCGGCTTCTTCCTAGCTCTTGTTTCTCATATTGCTTTCTACGTTTTTCACTCTGTCAATACTAGACCACTTGCAGTTCCCCAGCATTCCCTGCTGTTTCATATCATTGTGCCTTTGCTCATAGTGATTCATTTGCCTCATTTCTTTACTTGACCAGCTACTACCAGACTGCAGCAGACACAAGCTGCAGTTTGTGTTAGAATCACTTCTTCCAGAAACCCTCCTAATGTTCCTGGCTGATTCTTTTTTTTTTTTTTTTTTTTTTTTTTTTTTTTGCTGTACGTGGGCCTCTCACTGTTGTGGCCTCTCCCGTTGCGGAGCACAGGCTCCGGACGCACAGGCCCAGCGGCCATGGCTCACGGGCCCAGCCGCTCCGCAGCATATGGGATCCTCCCAGACCGGGGCACGAACCCGCATCCCCTGCATCGGCAGGCGGACTCTCAACCACTGCGCCACCAGGGAGGCCCCTGGCTGATTCTTCATCATCTCTAACATATCAGTTGTTTACATGCTTCTTTACCAACTACATTTTGCACAGCATAGTACTAATTCAACCCTGTTGCACTGAGAGGTAAAGCAAACAGTGACGCACAGATAGTTCACTATGAGGCTCTGTGGATGATTGGGTAGGATGCAGCGAGTTCTAAATGTTTGACCTCTATTGGAGACAGCAGAACAAAGAACGTGGGGTTGCAGTTTAGTTTCTCGACAAGTAACACTTTCACATCTGGTCTCTAGCCCAGCAAAAGCCAAGTGAATAGATGAATGAGAGCTCTTCATATTCTGGCTCAATTTTCTCACATTTTCACCAAAATAATTACTTTCAACATCTCCCTGCTATGAATAAGGTAGAAGTCTTAGGGAAAACCAAAAATAGAGATTGTTGAATAATGCCCCTTCGCCAGAGTGGATTAGAGGAAGAATAAATGAAGTGAGTTTGGGGAGCATAATGTTAAAGGTCAGTATATGCATTGTTTTACTATGTACTGATGGGTCACATATTGAAATGTATGCATTAACATTATTCTCTTCCTTTGGGGTGCTGAATTGACAGTGTTACGCTCTGAATCATGTCCCCACAAAATTCATATGTTGAAGGCCTAACCCCCAGAACCTTGGAATGTGACTGTATAGATGGAGATGATTAAATTGAAATGAGGCCCTTAGGGTGGGCCCTAATCCAATCTTACTGTATCTTTATAAGAGGAAATTTGGACACAAAAAGTGGCACCAGGGGCTTGCACACAGAGAGAAAAGACAAAGTAAGGACACTGTTAGAAGGTGGCCATCTGTAAGCCAAGGAGAGAAGTCTCAGAAGAAACCAAACCTGCCAACACCCTGATCTTGGTCTTCCAGCCTCTAGAACTATGAGAAAATAAATTTCTATTGTTTAAGCCACTTTGTCTATGGTATTTTGTTATGGTAATACTAGCAAACTAATACAGGCAGTATAAAATTCTCACTGTCACATCAAGGTATTCTTCCCTAAAAGTTGTAGTTTGATGTCATTGGGCTATGGACTAGAAGTAAAATTGGACATACTAGAACTATGACTTCTGGACATACTAGAATGATTATGGAGCCCAAGAAATTATGTATTCAATTTATTCAATTTATTGTTCCAGTCTATAACAATCGGTTAATTATAACTCTAGCCATTAAGTCTAACTGAATTATATATTTAAATTATGTGCAAAACATTGAAAACCAAGTCCTCTGACTTGGCTTTCAATAACCAAGAAATAATAACAAATAAAATAAAGAAATAATAGATAAAAGAATAATGAGATGAAGAAATAATTAGATGAAGATATAGGAGTTTTACGATGGCAGCATTTAAGTTTTGTCTTTCTTTTTTATTAGCTGGAATATTTTTTAAAGGAAACTGCCTCATATCTACTATTTGGTTACCCCTTGTACAAGTTTTATAGGAAAACTGATTTTTAAAATAATGAGTTGGTTTACTAGTTACCTTCAAAAAGGACTAATTGATTTTTTTTGAGATCTAAATAACTTGAGCACATTCATTTAAACGTACTTGATGTATTTCAATCCATTGCAATTATTGCCCTTGTTAATTAGCAAATTATACCATCTTTGGTCTACAAGAGTCTCTTCATGTTGGCTTCTAAGACCTTGGGACATGACCAAATAAAGTGATCTTTAAAAGCTTCCTTGCTCTTTAGTAGTATAAAAATGTTCCAGACTCATCTTTTATATTTCCTGCCCTGGGTCTGGAATTGCCATTTCTCTAAGGAAACCTGTTCCTTGTAATGGGTGCTAGACGTGCTCATTGCTGCTGCATTGATCATTCTTTCAAATTCAAATTCAGCATCAGGTTGTCTTTCTTTAACCTCTTCTATCTTGTATCAATATTTCCTTTCTCCCCTACTTTATTGCCAAGAACTATAGAATTAAAATAACACATAATTACTAATTTGCTTCATCATATATTACATATACATTAGATTGCTTATAACAGTACCACAACAATAATGATTACTGAAAGCTGTTTGAAGTTTGGGGGTTTGTTTTTGGTTTTTTGGCAGGGGTGAGGGGGGTGACATTTCTTTTTGTCCTTATGGTATCCCACTTGGAATATACCATCAAATTACTGTGTGTGCTGAAGTCACTTGGAATAATTCTTTTCTGTGTGGTTATGCCACTAACTAGATATACCATTAAGTTCATTGTTTAAGTTTGTTTTTTGTTTAGTTTAATTTTGTTTTATAATTTACATAAAATACCAGGTTCTAATGGCAGTCCCTACTCTACCACCCTATTTCCTATGGGTAACATTTTAAAATTTTATATTTTATCCCAGTTTGTGTTTTAATATAAGTATTATTCCCCCTTTGCAGATAAATGAAAGACTATCATACACTATTTCTCCACTTTTCTTTTTTCATTTAACAGTCTTTCCTGGAGACCACTATATAGTGGGTTATAGAGCTATTTCTCATTGTTCTCTTCAGGTGTAGTATTTAGTACTCTATTGTGCAGTGTCATTGTAGTTTATTCAGCTTGTCCTTCTTGATGGGCCAGTGAATGTTATTCATTTGAATGACTGTAACTTTAGCCTTGGCAGTGTCTTTATTTTTCATATAAACAAAAATTCCTATGACTTATAAGAATAAAAAAATTATTTTGTATTTGAATAATAAAACTTAAATGATTTGTTTTATTAACATTTTGGTTATTGATGTGATTATTATCTCTTTTGTCTCTTTAATTTTGTCACTACATTTCTTTTTTAGGCTTCTGCCACAGATGTTTAAGGAACACTTTTATCTTGAGTAGCTTTAGTGTTTGTACTAAACTTTTTCAGTAGCACAGAAAATTAGCCCTGTGTTAGGCTAGCATTATGTAGTTTCATAGTATATAGAATGGAATGTTGATTAATTAGTACATTTAACCTATTTTTCTTCACGTTTGGAGTAGTTTTGAAGACATTGCTTAAGATTTCATATCATTATAATATACTGGTAGTGACATTCAGTGACATCTTCATGGTCTTATTTACAGCATGGAAAAAGTTTCATTAGCTTTGTTATTTGATCATTAAAGAATCAGCTATTTAAGGATATAATTTTTTAAAATATTTCTGGTGGCTTATCTATGGCATGGCTTCTTCACTATAACCTTTATTTCATAAACATACAACAGAATCCTCAAGATTTCTCTTGGCTTATCCTTCAGAATATATCCAGTATCTAACTGTTTCATCACCTCTTTCATTTCTCCCTGATCCTGGATGCTGTTCTTCACTGAAATTATTGCAGTTGGAGTCATTCTAACCATAACCATCCTCTTCCCCCCATCTGTTTTCTGCACAGCAGCCAGAATGATCCTTTTAAAATATTGCAAGTGGAATAACATCACATTTTTATTCAAAGCCCTTCACCCTCCAGTGGGTTTATAATGCATTTAGAAACCAGAGTTCTGGTGGCCTACAGGCTGTGGTTTGACCCTCTGTGACCTCTCTGGTATCATTTTCTCCACGTTCTCCAGGCTCTCTTTGTTGGCCAAACGGGTCCCCTTGCTGAGCCTTTAAACAAACTAGGCATCTTGCTTCATAGTCTGCACCTGCTGATTCCTCCGCCTGGAATTCAATAATGTTGTTATTTTTGGTAAAAGAATCAGAAATTCCTACCAATTTAAGAACTATATAAATTGCACCACCATGCCTATGAGAAACGTTATAATATTCCTGATATCAAGCTCAGAAATGAGACAACTCTACTTTAATCTTAACTCTGCTATTTAATTGCTATTAACTTTAGACAAATTACCAGCTTCTCTGAACCTCTGTTTCCTCATCTTTAAAATAGGAATGTTAACGCTTATCCCTATTCTATAAGATTATTGTGAAGATTAGATGAGATAGTGTTTATAAGACACTTGGCACAATCTATGGCATATATTTAGTTATCAGTAAAGTTAGCTGAATTAGTTGTTGTTATTCATAATTCTATTTTTGGTCACTACTTTTAGTGAAAAATAGCTAAGCTCTTGGTTCTCCTGGATTATTTAATAAAGAAAACTATCATCTGATCATTTGGTCTTAGAGCAGACCTAGCTAGATGAGAGGAGCAGGGGAGAGTGAAGTAGTCATTTGTCCTCTTTACTTTGATATGTGGGTATTTGAGCACCAAGAAGAGTTGGCAAATCCATGCATTTCGGTTATTTACATATTTCTTGTCAAGAATGATACATAGTTAGTGTAAAGCAGACTATATTTTGATTAGAAGTCTCAGAAGGTGAAACTGAATCTAAGATCCTTTGAAAATGCTAAAATTTTATTCACAAGATACTTATTTATATTTTGCTATAATAATAATGAGGTATATTTGCCCGAAACTAATATTCTCATATACATTCCTACTCAGTTTTTTTTTAACAACTCTATGGGCGTGTTCACTGTTATTTCCATTTCACAATCAGAACTGGACCCTCATTCTCAAGACTCAAATTCTGATGTTCTTTCTGTTCTATCACAACTGTCTCCTATAGTAGCGTTAGGCATTGTAAGATGTAAAAATGACTGCAACCGCTCCTAATCTTCAAGCTTTGACTTGCCAGTACTAGATAGAATAAATGGACGAAGAGATGTACAAGGAACACGGAGGAAGAAGTGATCAATTCTGTTTAGGCCATTCAGAGAAAGATTCCAGAGGAGGTGACATTAACTGTTATATTAAACAATGAGCAGGGTTTTTGCCTCTGGGAGTTGGGAGTTGTCTGAGAAAAGTCATGTTAGTCATGAATGGGAAATAATACATGGTTAAAGCTCTTTCAACTGGCCTCCACTCTATTAACTAACATTTGCCATTTCTTTGTTAAAACATATTGATTGATTCCCATAAAGTTGTTAAAACTGAACATTGCAACAAATAGACTACTTCTACTAGGCTCACTTACTTCTGTTTCCACCAGTTGAATTGCAAGCCTACCAAAAGTTAGTTGTGTGTGTTCTAGCCTATTAATATCTATTCCACTTGTTAGTGATTTTATAATTTAATTAAATATCCAAAACTGATGAAATGTGTACAGAAAAGAAAGTTATTGCTATTACTAAGTTAAATATTTTGGAAAGCCTCAATAAAGGCAAGGTCCTAAAAATATAATTGCTGTTTAATTAGGTGTGGGTGCAACAAATGAAAGACTGAAAGAAAAAATATCTAGGAGTATATACTCAGATTGCTTTTCTGTTGACTTCTAGTGTTTGTTTCACTTTAAGACACTTTGAAGTCTTAGACAGTGCATTATGACTGTCATTTATGTAAGAAAGGGAGCATGGATTTAAGTCATTGGAGACGTTCCCCAGTATTGTCTACGTTGAAATAAATGTCTTGCATTTATTTTCAAATATGTATTGTGTTTTACTATTCCCTTTTTTTTTCTTTTTTTGCTGTACACGGGCCTCTCACTGTTGTGGCCTCTCCCATTGTGGAGCACAGGCTCCAGACACGCAGGCTCAGCGGCCATGGCTCACGGGCCCAGCCGCTCTGTGGCACATGGGATCTTCCCGGACCGGGGCACGAACCCGTGTCCCCTGCATCGGCAGGCAGACTCTCAACCACTGCGCCACCAGGGAAGCCCTTACTATTCCCTATTTTAATCAGCTTTTCTGGTTAACCAAGTAAGTACTGGTCGTGATTGCATTGGACTTCTTTGGAGTCATCATTTTTTTTGTTTTGTTTTGTTTTGTTTTTTTTGCGTTACTCGGGCCTCTCACTGTTGTGGCCTCTCCCGTTGCGAAGCACAGGCTCCAGGCGTGCAGGCTCAATGGCCATGGCTCACGGGCCCAGCCGCTCCGCGGCATGTGGGATCTTCCCGGACCAGGGCACGAACCCATGTCCCCTGCATTGGCAGGCGGACTCTCAAGCACTGCGCCACCAGGGAAGCCCCCTGGAGTCGTCGTTTTTTGAGGAGAGGAGTGTTAGTGGTATATGGAGAGAGTAACTGATAAGACAAGAAGAGGGAGCTGTGACTACAGCACAGAGGAATTTGTATGCCTTGCTATCTGACCTTTAGTGGTGATGCGTTTTTAGGAACATGATGATCCTTACTCTGTATTTTAAGAAGACAATTCTTGACTGATTAGGGTGTTTGAACAGATTAGGGATTAGGGAGTTAGAGACAGGGCAGTGGCAGTGAGCTTGGAAGTGGGGCAGATCTGAAAGAAATTTGGAAAATAAAATTAATAAGGCTTGGTGTGATTCACTGGATCTTGATAGTAAGGTGGGAGGAAAAATCAAAGGTAGTGATAATGCTGATAATAGCTAGCATTTATTGAGTGCTTACTGTGTGCCAGTCACTGCTCTAAGTCCTTTAATATACATAATTTTGGTCATCCCAACAATTACATGAAAATATATTGCTGCCACCACCCCACAGGCCCAGATGCACAATTCCAAACCCTCAAAACTCTGAAAAATGACAAAATACATTGTAAGTTTGGTGTAGGCTCATTTGGCAACTCACTGTGACTTGAACTGATACGAGGCTATTTATAGTCTTTGTTTCTCCCCCAGTTAACTAAACTTATTTTTTGCAAAAATATTAACGTGTTTGGTTACGGAGTACTGCCCCAGACTCAATAAGGGTGTTGCATAATCTACAATATTATATTTCTAAAATATGAAAAGTTTTGAGGGCTTCCCTGGAGGTGCAGTGGTTAGTAATCCACCTGCCGGTGCAGGGGACACAGGTTTGAGTCCTGGTCTGGGAAGATCCCACGTGCCATGGAGCAACTAAGCCCGTGAGCCACAACTACTGAAGTCAACATGCCTAGAGCCTGTGCTCCGCAACAAGACAAGCCACTGCAGTGAGAAGCCCATGCACTGCAATGAAGAGTAGCCCCCACCCGCCACGACTAGAGAAAGCCCGCGCACAACAACGAAGACCCAATGCAGCCATACATAAATAGATAATTAATTAATTAATTAATTAATTAATTAAAAAAGAAAAGTTTTGAAATCTGGGTTTGGATGAGTGATGGTTGGCCTGTATTATAATTCTTATTTTATAGGTGAGGAAACTGAGTCATAGAGAGAAATCACACATGATAATTGGCAGAGCTAGGATTTGAACCTAGACAGTCTAACTTGTCAAGTCTGCACTTTAAGACGCTACACCATTCTGCCTCCCTTTCTAGCCTTTGTATTTGGGAAAATGATGCCCTTTAACTTTAGTATTAAGGAATTAAAGAGCAAGATTGAGGGAAGCAGAGGAAAGAGCGTAGTGGAATGTGAATTTAAATAGGCCTAGTTTGAGACGCCAATTAAAAAGGTGCAGTAGGAAGCCAGGACTTCTTTGGGTATGTTTATAATACATGAACTGAATTTCATCAAATCTAAGATGCCATCGTCATAACACATTGTCATTATTTTATGTACCAGTTTAAAAGGTTAAAAAAAAAACTGTAGTACAGTGTGTGTGATATTTTGTTTTTAAGCACCTTGGGGTTTCCCCCACACACACAGTATCATTCTTTATCTGATTGCAGTGTCTTGGATGCAGCATTGCTTAAGCGCGTTTTATTGCTGCCTTTGGGGTTTTCTTCTTAAGCCGCTGGTAGCGATCTGCCAGTGTCGTTGGTGGTGTGTTCTTGATCTTACTACAAGGTATCAACAAAAAGCGTCAGACACCATCAAGGAAGACCTCTTAAGTAACAGTTAAGCTCAGTAACTAAGGTATCAAAGGTATGAATGCACATAAATCAGTTGAACTTGAAAACAATATGAATAGCCGTGACTGGGGTTACATGAAGACAGATGATGACAACCATATCGTGGCCATTATCCTTTGCTAAGACATAACTGATTGTAAGGTCAATAGATTGTAGAAGATTTCAGCAATGTTAAAATTTGGGGAAAATGTACATCTTAGAATTATTACACAATGAGTAGGATTTTTGCCTCTGGGAATGGGGAGATACAGTAATAGAGTAAGACAGTAGTGCACGTAATTGATTTTAATAAATAACTATGCATTTTCAGGAGTTAGTGCGTGGTCAAAGAAGTCTAGTCACTGCTCTGGGGAATAATTAAGAGAAATAAGAAATGCTGAAGACAAAACCTACAGAATTTCCTGTATTTAAAGGTGGCTTTGCAAAGAGAGGAGAGGAATTGAAATCCTTCTGCACATTTTGAATTTGTTTTTGTGTTTTGTTTTGTTTTGACAATCCGGGTGCCTAGATAACTGGAAAATAGAGCCCACTTTCACAAATAGATTCATTTCTCTCACATACAATAGCCTGGTCTTTGCTATCTGCATAATTAATTGTATCTGTAGCATAATTGTGAAACCATGATGCCAGAAATTTAGCACAGTATTTGGCAAGGTACATTAGTCCATGTTATTGGACTAGTAACAGGGTTTATATATAAAAATAATACTTCTACCTGTGGGATTTTGACAAAATGAAATTTTTTAAAAGGTTAAAATTGGTAATGTTATAAACATTACAATTTCCTGACAATTAAAATGAGAATTTCTGCTTCTTGGAAAATAGAATAGATACGTTTTTTCCCTATTCCTCCTGCTGAATACAACTAAAAACCCTGAACATGATATATAAAATATACAAAGACTCTATAAGATAGAAGACAGAACACCTGGGAATCTCAGGATCCAAAGAATGACAGGAGTAATTTTCTGGCTTTTCTCTTTGCCTCAGATATACCACACTTGGAACTGAGGAACCTGATAACCCAGAATCACCAATGGCCCCACACTGCCCCCCCCAAAAAGCCCCAACAAAAGCCTAACCTCTTTAACCAAATACTAGGAGAGGGGCACCCTAAAACCTTAAAAAAAAATTAAAAAAAAAAACTACTCCAGCCAAACACTGCAGAAAAAAACTTCGGTCCCACCCATACCCTCAGTAACAGAGGCCAGGTAGAGAGCGTAGACTTCCAACATTACCAGGCTATCATGAGGTACCCTAGCACCTCTACTGTCATGATGTCAGATTAGGCCAGATACAGAACCTGCTGAGATTTTCATCCCCATTGGATAGTTAACTAGCCCTCCCCTAACTGGCACTGGAGACCACGTGGGAAGCCTGGACTTACACCCCCACCTGGCAGTAAAAAGGAGCTCCTACTCCTCCCCACTGGGGTGGAGTCAGAAGAGGCCTGGTAGAGAGTAAATACTTTCACCACCACCCATCAGTAAAGAGGCCTAACTCTTTCTCCCCTTATGGTGTCAGTGGAGGCCACATAGGGTGTAGTAGTGAGGCACCCATAGCCTCCTTAGCCAGAGAGGTATCGGTGAAGGCTTGGTGGGGAGTCAGAAGTAACAAGGAGCTGTTCCATCGCTAGTGTCAATGGTGGCTGAGTGGGGAACCTGAACTTCTACCCTTAGCTTGTAATAATGAGATGGCATCTCCCCATCTTTTCTGCTAGAGCAGGGCCAAATATAGTCAGCTAACATAGAAGATTTAAACACAATCTAGAGTCTCATAATATAATGCCCAGAGTGTTCCAATTTCAATTGAAAATCAGTTGTCATACCAAGGAACCTCTCAAATGGAATGAAAAAGACAATAGAGACCAGCATTAAGATTACAGAGATATTAATCTTAAAATTATTTGACAAAGATTATAGAGCAGCTCTCACAGGCTTCAACAACCAATTACAAGTGTGCTTCAAACAAATGAAAAAAAGTCTCAGCCAAAAAAAAGTCTGCAAAAAATAGAAGATATGAAGGGGAACCAAATGGGAATTTTGGAACTGAAAAATCCAGTAACCGAAATAAATAGCAGATAGGCTCAGCAGCAGAATGGAGGCGATAGAAGGAAGAATTGGTGAACTGAAAAACAGAACAATAGAAATTACCAAATCTGGGCAACAGAGAGAAAATAGACTAAAATAAAATGAACAGAGCCTCAGGGGCCTGTGGGAGTATACCAGAGAGCTAACATTTATGCCATTGGAGTCCCAGAAGAAGAGAAAGAGGGCATGGCTGGAAAAGTATTTAAAGAAATAATAAATGATGGCTAAAAACTTACTCAAACTTGGCAAAAGATACAAACCTACAGATTCAAGAAGTTTAGCAAATTTCAAACAGGATAAACCAGAGCAGTTCTGAAAACAAAAGGCAAAGTAAAAATCTTGAAAGCAATGAGAAAGGAACTACTATAACATTGGGGCAGGGGGCATTGCATTAAAGCAGACTTCTCATCAGAAACATGGAGACCAGAAGGAAGTGGCACAACATTTGTCAGGTGCTGAAGGAAAGAACTGTTATTTTAAAGAAAACCTGCAAAAGTTCCAGGTCAGAACCTTTGTTTGGATTCTTACTGTTACAGTTACTTTCAACTTTTTTTTTTTTTTTTTTTTTCTTTTTGGCAGTACATGGGCCTCTCACTGTTGTGGCCTCTCCTGCTGCGGAGCACAGGCTCCGGACACGCAGGCTCAGCGGCCATGGCTCACAAGCCCAACCGCTCCGCGGCATGTGGGATCTTCCAGGACCGGGGCATGAACCCGTGTCCCCTGCATCGGCAGGTGGACTCTCAACCACTGCGCCACCAGGGAAGCCCTCAACTGTTTTTTACTGTGATATCGAACTTCAAATAGGAAATAGGAAAGTGCATTCCCACTGAAGATGCATAAGGTTATTTGCACTGATTTTATGTTGCTCAGCGGCTTCCAAAAGAAAATAGCATTTACTTATTTATTTATTTTAATATATATTTTAATATATTTTATTTATTTTTGGCTGCGTTGGGTCTTTGTTGATGCATGTGGGCTTTCTCTAGTTGTGGCGAGTGGGGCTACTCTTTGTTGCGGTACGCAAGCTTCTCATTGCAGCGGCTTCTCTTGTTGCGGAGCACGGGCTGTAGGCGCGTGGGCTTCAGTAGTTATGGCACACAGGCTAAGTAGTTGTGGCTCGCGGGCTCTAGGGTGCAGGCTCAGTAGTTGTGGCACAGGGGCTTAGTTGCACCACGGCATGTGGGATGTTCCTGGACCAGGGATCGAACCCGTGTCCCCTGAATTGGCAGGCAGATTCTTAACCACTGTGCCACCAAGGAAGTCTGCATTTATTTTTTTATTTTTTTTTTTTTCTTTTTGCGGTATGCGGGCCTCTCACTGTTGTGGCCTCTCCCGTTGCGGAGCACAGGCTCCGGACGCGCAGGCCCAGCGGCCATGGCTCACGGGCCCAGCCGCTCCGCGGCATATGGGATCCTCCCAGACCGGGGCACGAACCCGTATCCCCTGCATCGGCAGGCGGACTCTCAACCACTGCGCCACCAGGGAGGCCCTGCATTTATTTTTGAAGTTAATAGTACAGTGTTCTCTTACCCGTCTTTGAAAAGTTCAGGTAGCTTAGTTTTCATAATTTCTGTCTCATTGGATGGCTTTGAGTAATTCATTTAAATTTTCAAGAAACAACTATTTCAGTGGTTTTCTGACTTTGTGGGGTTTTTTTTATTGTGGTAAAAACATAATATTAAATATATCATCTTGGCCATTTTAAAGTGTACGGTTTAATAGTGTTAAGCATATTCACATTGTTTTGCAGCAGATCTCTAGGATTTTTCATCTTGCAATGCTAAAACTACCTGGTAAACACTAATTTCCCCTCCCCACTCCCCTAGCCCTTGGTAACCACCTTTCTATTTGCTGTTTTTATGATTTTGACAACTTTAGACACTTCATATGAGTGGAATCATATAGCGTTTGGCCTTTTGTGACTGACTTATTTTGCTTGCCATAATGGCCTTGAGATTCATCTGTATGACAGAACCACTTTTTTAAGGCTGCACTGACATTTCGAATTTTAAAAATTCTTATATTGAATACATGAAAAATCCATGTATTGGCTAAAACAATTTCTTGATACTAGTTTTTCTACAGTAAATAAAACAATGTACATTAAGTTTAAACACTAAATATATTCAGGGCTTCCCTGGTGGCGCAGTGGTTGAGAATCTGCCTGCCAATGCAGGGGACACGGGTTCGAGCCCTGGTCTGGGAAGATCCCACATGCCGTGGAGCAGCTGGGCCCGTGGGCCACAACTGCTGAGCCTGCACGTCTGGAGCCTGTGCTCCGCAACAAGAGAGGCCGTGACAGTGAGAGGCCTGTGCACCGCGATGAAGAGTGGTCCCCACTTGCCACAACTAGAGAAAGCCCTCGCACAGAAACGAAGACCCAACACAGCTAAAAAAAAAAATAAATTAAATATATTCAGCTCTTGCTGTTGAAATTTCTTTCTCTTTGTCTCTTTGATTACTGTGTTCTCATTAGCTTCTAATTTAAAGACAGGGGCTTTAATTAAAACATCAAATTTTTAAAATGAACTATTTCTCCTTCTCAATCTCTTCTGTGGTTTGGCTTTTGGCAAAACTCAGAATCCAAGATAATTATTAGACTGTCAAATTTGTCTGCTGAATTCAGTTAACACTGAATCATTCTAACCCAGATAGAATCCTATCCATCTAATATACCACATCCAAGCTGCAACCGATAACTTGGTTAACAAGTTTTACACCTTTTCTTAGATTTTTAAATTCACACATATGCAAATAATTTTGTAGAAATCCATTTGAATCATGTCTTGAATTTGAGGTTTATTAATTATCCAAAATTATTTATTGACTCAAAGCTGTAGGTTATTATAAATCTCAGTAAACCTAGCAGTTTGCCATTTTTCACTTCAGTAATTTATAATGATTTTCATCATTCAATAGGTGGCATCTCCTATGTTGGCCTCTTTTGTATTGCTTAAGGACATCATTAACCATTGTTAAGCAAATAAAAGCCTGCCCTTTTTTTTTTTTTTTTTTTTAAACCTTGAAGCATTCAAAAAAGTTACCCATCTGAGAAACAGCCTAATATTCTGACTTTCAGTTTGGGACTCCTGTGTGAAATCTTCATAGTTTTTTTTTTCCCCCAAGAAATCTTACAATAAATATAGTGTATTTTTCCTAATCAGCAGTCCCATGAGCTGCTTTTAATACCCCAGCCCTTTTTGTTCTGAAGGAAATCTGACCATCTGTTTTCAGTATCTCCAAGGGTCCCACAAAGTGAGTGTCTGGTATTCCAGATAGCCTGTATTTTGTTTCACATTATCTTAAACATTGCTTTCTAAGTGTGATGATTTTGCATGATGTGATAACAGATAGAATTTTAATTTTGTTTTTAGACATTAACTCATTTAAACATAACACAGCCCTGTAAGTTACCTATAAGCTAGGTTTCAAATGTTTTAAGTTGATGAATATCACACAACTGTCAAGAAACAGAGGTGGGAACCAAACCCGAAGTCTGCAGTATTTAAATGTTTATGCTTTTTTTTTCACCCAACCAATCTTTGAATGGCTTTTTGAGATTATTCGTGGTGAATAAGAATTAATGCCATGGGGGTTTATTTATTTATTTATTTATTTTACATTTGCAAATAATAGTTCTTGAGTCATGGAGAGGTTTGTGAATTGTATGCATACATATTTATACCTAAACTTTTGGCTCAGGGATTGCTCCAGGCCCTACTTCCTGCCAGCAGTTTTCGGAACTTTACTCTTGTTAGTTTCTCTTAACATCCTTCCTGTTTATATAAATTTTGGATTGTCTCTTTTTGGCTTTGACCTGTTATTTCCTTGAGACTCTGCTTCCCTCTGCTAGCACTGCAGCCACTCTGAGGTCTTCCTTTTATTCTGTCTTTACATCCTGTGAATGATTTCTACTACCTAAGCAAAATATCCGTGGTTTTATGTAAATATCTCTGATTGTTTGAGATTTTGCCTAGCAGAATATGTACATATTCCCCTGGAGCATAGCACAAGTTCTACTCCACTAATATCTTATTTTTTTGGCTCCAGATTCATTTATTTATTTATTTGTAGTATGTAAATGTTCTTCATTAGTTTTATATTACATTTTTTAAAACTGTGAAACAGAAAAAGTTTCTTCAATTCAAATATGACTTCTGTTTGTAGAAGTCCCCGTGAAGATCATAAAAATGAAACATTGTTTTGCACAAGGAGAAATGTTTATAACATTATTAATTGTAAAAATACCAGGCTACAAAATGGCATGGTAGCCATTTTTGTGGTCTAATATACATACACAAAATAGACTTGCTGCAGAAAACTAGGATAACAAAAAAAATCCCCCCCCCCAACGAAAACCCCAACTAATACAAGTCCCTCCTAATGTGGGACTTCCCTGGTGGTCCAGTAGTTAAGACTTCACAGTTCCACTGCAGGGGGCGTGGGTTTGATCCCTGGTCCGGGAACTGAGATCCTACATGCCACACAGTGTGGCTAAAAAATAAAATTAAAAAAATTAAAAAAGCAAATTCCTCCTAATGCTACCTCTGTTAACCTTATAGTATATATTCTTTCCTTTTTCTGTCTTTCTCTTTCTATGTGTGTGTGTGTCTTGTAAAAGTTACATCTCCACACAGATATCAATAGCTAGTTGGTAAAGTCCTTCTTAAAGCAAAAGATTGACAGACCTGACTTCATACAACCTTTAAATTTCACTCAAATACAAAATGCTGTAAGAAAAGGTTTGCTTTTTTTTTTTAATGTGGTGACAATATGGAAAAAATATTTGTAGCACATCTATTTGTCAGAAGGAGGGAATAACTTATTATTTTGTGTATCATTTATTAGTACCACCATCCATCTATCACAGACAAGTCAAGAACTTCAGTGTATCATAGACACCTTCCTCACCCTCGCTTCTCATATCCAGCTGATCTCTAGTATCTCCTAGATATCTCAGAATTTATCCATTTCCTCCATCAAATTCAAGCTTCCAACATAATTTTTGTCTACTGCTGCAGTAGCTCATTGGCTGGACTACTTTCATTCTTTCTCCATTCTCATTTATTTTCCATACTTCACAAAGTGATCTTTTTGAAACACATAGTTGATCATTTACAGATCTTACAGAATAAACATTTACTGACTTTGGGGTGTACCTGACATATTATATAGAGATTGATTCTTTCATTTACTCTCAGGAGAATGAACCAAACCCTTGTCTAGCTATACACACTTCCTGTCACAGGTTTTTGGTGCCTTTTGTTCTCTCTTCTGGAACATACTCTCCTTCCATTATGTTTGCTAGTACCTATATATTGTTCAGAGACTCCTTTCCTGACCTTACTAAATCAAATTATTCTATTATTAACTTGTAGACATAACTCACTGTTATAAGACATCAAAGTTTTACATGTATTTAGGGAATTAATCTAGCTCTCTTTCTAGATTATAAGATCTTTGAGGGGAAGATCTGCATTTGTTTTTGCTTACTATTATATGCCTGACATGTAACATAGTGGTAGATACATAGTAGACACCTGTCTCAGTCAGCTTTGGCTGCTGTAAGAAAGTGCCATAAACTGGGATGCTTAAACAACAGACAGTTGTTTCTCACAGTTCTGGAGACTAGACGGTACAAGATCCAGGTGCTGGCCAATTCTGTGTCTGGTGAGGGCTCTTTTCCTGACTTGCAGATGGCTGCCGTCTTGCTGTGCCCTCCATGCAGAGAGGCAGCGAGCTCTACTCTCTTCCCCTTTAACAACATTCATCCCATCATGGGTTCTCCAACCTCTACCTCATCTACACCTAATTACCTCCCCAAAGCCCTACCTCCTAATAGCATCATATTGGTGGTTTGGGGCTTCAACATGAATTTTGGAGGAACACAAAACCATTCAATCTATAACAACACCCCATAAGTATTTGTTGAGTTAAGGCACACAAAAATATAAGCAAAAGAAGTGAATAAGACGTTCACAAAAGGAGAAAATACAAATGCTAGTGAACACATCCAGATTTTTTTCAAACTCGTGTGTAATCAGGAAAGAAAACAACGATACGATGCTTTATTCTCATCACGTTGAGAAAAATTTTAAAGATTGATAATGTCAAATGTCCATTTAAGAACACATCCATTAGGAGGATGGCATTAAATAAAAGTATGATCCAGCCATATTGTGGAATATTTTTCAGCTATTAGAAGGCGAGTGTTGCACTCCAGTACATTTAAAGTAACCCCATTAATTTTTGTTTTACAAAAAGAACCTCCAAAGTGACTGTATATATTTCTTTATAGACACACACATAAATTCATAGCAAAGGTACCAGAAAGATATTTGCCATGCTGTTGATAGTGTTTATCCCTGGGGAGGGAACATGATAACAGAAGGAGAGATGTAAGGGAGTTTTTTCTTTTTTTCTTCTTTTTTTTAAAACTCTGAGGGCTTTTTTTCCTTCACTGTTTTGATAATACGAATATCGTCATGTAGCTTGTAAAAAAAAATTTACAAATAAGAGTTAGATTGATTAGGAACATCAGAGAAAAGGGAGCCATTCTTTAATAGAAAAGTAAAATCAGGGATGCCAAAAGAACATGGCTTAATCTGGAACTACAAACAGTTCCATATTGTTGGAGTCTAAAGTGTGATGCAAAAAGGAAGAGGAATGAGGCTGAAAAGAAGACAAAACCAGATCAGTAAGGGCCATGTAGGTATGTTTTCTCCTAGCATGGACAATTCAAAGAATTTTAAGTTGGAAATTGACTCTGGTTGTGTTAAATAGATGATTCTGGGAGATGTGCAGTTGGCATAGTGAAAGAGATTCGCAACCATTTTGTATCTGGATCCCTTTGTCAGGTTTGATGAAGCCTGTGAATATGTTCTTAGTATTGCGTTTTGGATGCGTAAAATAAAATATTGAGTACAAAGTGTGTATGTGCTTCTTTAGTAACACATTAAATAAAAAGACTTAGTAGTTGGTCTAATAATTACCTTAATTTCAAAATAGTGATGAACATACACAGTGTTTTAATATATCTGTATCAGCTGAATGACCTTCTGAATTATGCCCATGAGCCCAAGGTTAAGAACTATTGCTTATGGCATGAGAGTGGGAGCATGAAGTTCAGTTAGTAAACTAGTCAATATGGAGATAATGAAAAATCTTAATGGAGACAGTCTGAAATAATCCTATGAAAGACTTGGTAATTATTTTAAAATAACATTTTTGTATTAGTTAATATGTGTACATTATAGAAAAATTTTAGGAAATATAAAATTTTAAAAAGGAAAGAAAACATGCTTTATGGTAGTTTCTTAAAACTTAAATAATACCTATGCTATCCTTGGTTTTTATTGCTGCTCTTGCATAGGAGCTTGCCTCATTAGCTATGCATTCAGTCTTGTTTTGATGATACCATCATTGCTTAACTCTCTTCCCTTTAATTTTACAGGTTTTTGATTGGTCAGGGAGCACATGTAGGAGCTGTCAACAGTGAAGGAGACACACCTTTAGATATTGCTGAGGAGGAGGCAATGGAAGAGCTACTTCAAAATGAAGTTAATCGGCAAGGTAAGGTGACCAACCTAGATGGAAAATATGTTTAAAACTGTTTTGTAAAGAATATGATACTTGACTTTTTCAATAAATGATTGTTGACATTGAAGGGCAATCGTAATTTGAGTGGAAAAAAAATCAGTTTACCTAACAATATGTGAAGTAAGGTTCTACTTGAAAAAATATATGATTCTTAACTCTACGTCTTTTTAATATTTTTAAAGTTGAAAGAAGTATCATGAGTGGTAGGGTAAGGCATAAAATTATCTGTCAATAACAGCTTTGGAGGGAAGTAAAACAGGCAAAGGGGATAAGGAAGTGTACGGGGTGAATGAGACACACTGCAAATTTAAAGAGTGGTCAAGAAGTCGTCACTGATAAGGTGGTATTTAAGCAAAGGTCTTACTGGGGTGATGGTATGAATCATGTAGGTCTGGGGAAAGAACATTGCATACAGAGGAACCAATGAATTCAAGGATGGGAGGGTGCCTGGTGTTTTCAGAGAAGCAGCGAGTGTGACCGGTATGACGGAAGCAGGCAGAACAAGGAAGAGGCTGGAAGGAGCTGAGGTCACAGAAGTAGCAGTGGACCCTATCACATAGGGCCTTGTGGGCCACTGGAAGGATTTTAGCTTTTAATCTGAGTGAAATAGTGAGCTAGTGGAGGGATTGAGATGGAGGAGTGACATGATCTGACTTGCTTTAGAAAGGATCTCTGGGGCTGTTGTGTTGAGAATAGATTATAGGAAGGTAAGGGCAGGAGTAGGAGAACGGCAAGGGCAGGAGCAGGGTGGTAGTAGACAGAGTGATGAGAGAAGACTGGATTTTAGATACATGTTGAAGGTTTGGCCAAGAAGATCATTGAGTGATTAAAACTACAGTGTGTAAGAAAGAAGAAGGCAGGGAAGATCCTAAGATTTTTGGTTTGAGCCACTAGATGGGTGTGAAGTTTTTATGAGAGGTGTGAATGTTGTGGGAAAAGTAAGTTTTGTAGGGAGAGCTCAGGGTTCATTTTTCAGACATGTTAAGTTTGTTTTGCCTGTTAGATATCCAAGCAGTTGAATATGTTAATAGAGAGAGGTACAAGCTGGAGATATAAATTTGGGAGGTGTCTATTTATAGATGAGGAATAGTTGCTTATGGGTAGAATTTCTTTCAGGAGTGATGAGTGTTCTAAAACTGTTTGTGGTAATGGTTGCACAGCTCTGCACATTTACTAAAACCACTGAATTGTATACTTTAAATAATATGTGAATTATATCTCAATAAATATAAAGCTGTATAATACAGCAATTCCTCTTCTGGGCATATAACCAAAGAATTCAAAGGAAGGTTTCAAAGAGATTTTTGTACACCCAGGTTTATAACATTATTCACAATAACTAAAAGATGGAAGAAAACCAAGTGTTCATCAATGGATGAATGAATAAACAAAATGTAGTATATACTTACAGAAAATGCTGCTCAGCATTAAGAAGGAAATTCTGACATATGCTACAGCCTGGATGAACCTTGAGAACATTATGCTATGTGAAATAAGCCAGTCACAAAAAGGCAAATACTGTATGATTCCACTTACCATGAGGTACCTCAAGTACTCAAAATCATAGAGAAAGTGGAATGATGGTCGTCAGGAGCTAGGAGGAAGTGGGAATGGGGACTTGTTGCTTAATTAGCATAGCATTTCAGTTTTGCAAAATGAAAAGAGTTCTAGACATTGATTGAGCAACAGTGTAAATGTACTTAACACTACTGAACTGTCTATTTAAAATGGTTATTAAGATGGTAAATTTTGTTATGCATATTTTACTACAACTTAAAAAAACTAATATATATATATGTATATATATATATATATATATATATATATATATTACTGTGTGATTTCCACTATATTAAGTTATGTCTAGGCAGTGATTAAATGGGTATTATCAGAAGATAACTGTATTATCCTAAGGTATGGGATATTGGTTTAGAAGGTTGACTCCTGCTGAAATGTGGTTCATCAGGAAATAAAAGCAGCGAAATAGAAGCTAAGTCAGTTCCTTGAAAAGAGATTTTTATTCCTTGGGATTAGGAAAATTCATAATGACTACCTGGTTGTTTAAAAAATATATATCTTAGGCACTAAAACTGAAGAAATATTTAAATGCCTAAATAGAGTTGAGGCATTGTAACAAGTGGCTGAAGGTACCTGGAGATCAGGAGAAACAAGGCACACATTAGGAAAGTAGTCATAACTGGAGCTTGGATAAATACACAGAAGAGCTTTTAACAGCTGTATCCTAAGCAAGCAATTTTGGAGTAATGGGATCTTCAAGACTTGAAGAAGCTGGAAGAATAGGTATAAAGCATCAACCTGGATGAAGAGTCCCTTACCTGTCCAGCTTGCCCTGGTGAGTGCCCAGATAGATAGCAACAATATTGTTTAATAGTAGTTAGCAATTATTATGAACTGGGAAAGGCAGGGATATATACTGAAAACTTCTTGTCTTTAGTTTCCTTCTATATAAAGGAAACTGTTAGCAAGGCTGATTTTAGTTGTAATGATTCATTCAGTTTTGATTAAGGTGCCAGCATATGTTCTGAGTGCTGGGTATTTTTGGGTATTTTTTTTTTTAAGAGACACACTTTGTTCTTAAGGATTTCACGGTGTATAGAAGTGACAAATATATAAACAGAGCCCCACAATGCAGTGTGCTATGTGCTAAAATATAGGTAGGAACAGAATGATGTGGGAGAACAGAAAAGCCTATGACTGTTTGCAGTAGTCAGGAAGGGTTTGAGAGTGATGACATTTGAGAGGGAGTTTACTTGGCAAAGAAGGGGGTAGTGGACAAAAAAGGCATGTGAGACAGGGGTATCAACATGTGCAAAGAAAAGGAATTGGAGACATAGCATACGTGGAGAATTCATTAGAATTGGAATGGAGTGAAAAGTCAGGATGGAATTAGTATGAGGTTGAGGCTTGAAAAGATTAGGCTGGAGCCAGATGGTGGACATCTCTTTTGTAGGCATTAGACAGATGCAACAGAGATCCCCAAGCAGGACATTAACCTGATTGGATTTGGTTTTTAGTAATAAAGCAGCTGAGGGTAATCTGGAGGATGCATTAGAGTGGGGGATACATGGTGGCATGCCTTCCTTGAAGAAGATTCTTCACTTAATCCAGGTGAAAGATGAAAAGGGCCAAAATGGTTACACTTAAGATGGAAAAGAGCAAAGAGCCAGGACTGTTTTCAGAAAATATTAAGGTAAAATTAAAACAGCTTGGTGGAGAATTGAATGTGAAAATGAAGGAAGAATTGAGGCAAGCTAATTTGCCTCCTGAAGTTTCCAGTTTAAGAAGTGATGATTGGATAAATTCACTCGGGAAAATGTGGGACAAAGCAGGAACGGATTTAGAGAGTGTATGAGTTTGTTTTGGGATATATTGAGTTTGGTTGCTAAAGCACATCTAGATGACAGTGTTCAGTGCACTGTTGGAATTTAGGAAATGTCAGGATGGAAAATGTAAATCTGGGAAAATAATAGGTGAGGGGAAATTCTGGAAAATAGTATATAGTATGACCCTGAAACTGCAAAGTAAAGAGCTGATACTAAAAATAATAGCTAACTCTTATTAAATACCGATTATTTGCCAGGCATTGAGCAAAAGGCTTTACAAGCATTATTTCATTTCATCCTCACAGCAATTCTAAGAGGTTAATACTACTATCACCCCATTTTACAGATGAGAAGCTGAGGCTCAGTGATTTGCCCAAGGTCATACATGTAGGAAGTCGTGCTATATGTAGTTCAGTCCCAAACAGTGTAACAGATACCTTGAGCCCACACTCTTCATCACTGTACCATACTGCATTTTATTAGGAATATCTCTTAGAAAATATTTCATGATATTCATTTTATTCATATAATGGGAATACATGAATTTATATAGCATAACTTTATTCTGAAGAAACAAAAGATAGAGGCATCTCTAATAGTGTTTAACATTTATAAAAAGAGCACCCTAAATATATCTCTAGTAATGACAAAATTTCTCAAATTATTTATCCTGGTATGAAAGTTATTATTTAATATTTTAAAATTCTTTAATCACTCTTTTGGCTCTTATTTCTTATTCTAATATATTTGATTAACAACTAGTCATGCCTGAGTAGATTGCCTTTGAAAGTAGTAATGATTGAATAGTAGATGAAAGTATTTCTGGTTAATGTTTTAATGCAATTTTCTTTATTTAGTGTGGGACACAAGTCAATTTTTGCATTTCTTAGCTAACAAAATTCCAATTTGATTTTATTTTTTCTTACCTATGAGAATTGGCTACATTTCAAGCTAACATTTACTGTTTTGTTTTGTTTTGTTTTTTGCGGTACGCGGGCCTCTCACTGTTGTGGCCTCTCCCCTTGCGGAGCACAGGCTCCGGACGCACAGGCTCAGCAGCCATGGCTCACGGGCCCAGGCGCCCCGTGGCACGTGGGATCCTCCCGGACCGGGGCACGAACCCGTGTCCCCTGCATCGGCAGGTGGACTCTCTACCACTGTGCCACCAGGGAAGCCCTACTGTTTTTTTTATAGCAGTGACAGATGTTAAATAGTCTAATCACTTTATTATATCACACCCAATTTAGTTCAATATACATTGTTTTCGTTGTTTAAAAACCTTGCAATTATAGGTGGATTAAGGACCAATTAAATTCATTATAAGATCTTCTTCCTATTATACCACAATGCAGTAAAAGAGAAGCAGAATCATAGACTTTTAGAACTGATCATGATAATTAACACCTTGGTGCTTATTCCTGATATAAACACTTCACATATAATGTTAATTAATTTAATCCTCACAACATTGTGGATAGGTATATACTTTCATTACTCCTATCTTACAAATAAAAGAGCTGAATATTAGTGTAGGTTGTGTCTTGCCCAAGATAATAGAGCTAGTAAGTGGCAAATCAGGGATTGAAACCCAGCAGTCTAGGTTCAGGTCTGTGTTCTTAACCCATTATACTAATATTCAAAGAAGTTATGGCTTTCTCAAGGTTGCTAGCCTAGTTAAAGCACTGGAATTAGAAAACAGGTATTGTAATACATAGTCCAGTGGGGTTTAAACAAAAATTAATGGTCTATTGCTCTAATCAGTGGTATTTTTGAAAAGATTTTAAGAACAAGGGTGGGTTTTTTTTCTCTAACTGGATTTTCTTAAGCATAAGAAATTTCTCTTCACGTGTACTTTAATTTTAAACTTGAGTTGTATTTATATATAATTCATATAAAGGCACAATTTGGTGGCAGCAGGGGGTAACTGCTTTGTAATTGGGTGAAGATAGCATGAAATGAGATAAATCCAGAAGTAAGAAGTAGCTGTTTTTTTATTTCAAGTCCAGAGGAAATTTAGAATAATAAAAGACAATAAAAGTCAGACTCTTTAAGATGATAAGGAGAAAAGGGATAACTATAATAAAGATGTTCATGTATTAAAAGACATAGTAAAAAAAATTAAGCATAAGAAAATAAAATAAATCAGTCTGAGAAAATTCATTTAGTAGAAAGATTATTCTTAATGTATTAACAGTTACAGCTTTATAATTTCTTTTATGAATAACATTAGAAGGCATTTTAAATAAGATGGGCTAATTATCTTTTGAAAGGAAATTTTTATATGTATAAAATTGCATTATTATAGAAATGGTGATATTTTGTAATTAAAGATTATAATAGGTTTTGTCTGTTACATATATATAGTGTATATAATTGTTTTTATAAAGTCTATTTGGAAAACCTTATTGCAAATTTCTCTCAAATGTAGTAATGAGGGACTTCCCTGGTGGTCCAGTGGTTAAGAATCCGCCTTCCAACACAGGGGACGTGGGTTCAATCTCTGGTCACGGAACCAAGATTCCACGTGCCATGGGGCAACTAAGCCTGCATGCTGCAACTATTAAGCCCATGTGCTCTAGAGCCCGTGCACCACAACTACTGAGCCTGCATGCCACAACTAAGACCTGATACAGCCAAATAAATAAATAAGTAAATATTTAGGGAAAAAAAGAAAAATTCAAGAGGATAGCTGGGTCTAGCACCAAGAGCAAACATTTGGGGAAAAAAATGAGATCTCTAGTTTGAAGATGACTTTACCTGAACTTCTGTAATCTCGGGATTTTAAAAATGTTTTTCAGTCATGGCCTACTTTTTTGAGATTGAGCTTCAATTGAACAGTTTAGTTGTATCTTGAATAAATGGTAATTTACTAAGCAAGCAAGGTAAGGATACATTCCAGATAGAGGACACTAGCTTGCACAACAGCACAGGCACATGATGTACTTGATCTATGTGAAGATCTATATGGTTAGAACACTGGGTGATGATAGAGGAGAAAGACTAGAGATTAAAAACGCATGGAGACCAAATCATAAAAGGCTCTGTCTGCTACACTAAAGAGCTGAGCTTTGTCTTGTAGGAGGTGAGCAATCATTGACAGATTTTTTTTTTATAGAAAAGAGAGATGATTGTATTTTGCTACAGAAAAACCAGTCTGGCGATGATGTGGGGAATGACTCAGAAGGAACTGAGGAGAATGAATTAAGGGCCAGCTGTAGTCGTCAAAGTGTGAGAGACATAAGACGAACTAAAATAGTGATTAGGGGCCATTAAGAAGACATTTTAGGAAGAAAAAAAAGAAGACATTTTAGGAATGGCAACTCAGAATCTGCTGACTAATTGGATGGAGGCTGGGGATAAGGTAAAGGGAGGGATTAAGGATGACTTCCGGGTTTCTGGGTAAGTATTGGAACCTAATATAGGAAATATAAGACAAACAGCAAGCAGAGTGGCTAGGGAAAATTGAGATAAGATTTTAGCATTGAGTTTGAAGTGACTGTTATATTATTTTATTATGTATTATATTACATCCCTAGTTTTGACCTCTTCTCTGTTCTCCAGACAGATATCCAGCTAACTCCAATTGGATGTCTGTTAGTGCATTTCAAACTTCACATTTCCGAAACTGAAAATTTAATTTTTCTAGTTGCTCAGGCTAAAAACCTTTGATTCATCCTTGACTTCTCTTTTTCTCCTACATCCAAACTAACAGCAAATTCTGTTGGTTTGCCTTGAAGAATGCAGAATCTAACCTCTTTACTACCTTCACTGCTACACCCTGGTTCAAGTTACCATCATCTCTTGCCTGAATTATTGTTATAGCCTCCCAGTCTATACCTCAGTTTTCAGCTTAAGTGCTCCTCTTAAATTGAGTCAGATGTTGTCACCCTGCCCCCTGCCCCCTGTAGTGCTTACTACAGACAGTCCCTGACTTATAGTGGTTCAGTTTAACGATTCTTCAACTTTACGATGGTGTGAAAGCAATACACATTCAGTAGAAACCATACTTCAGATTTTGAGTTTCAATCTTTTCCTGGGCTAGTGATGTGCAGCACATATTCCCTAGTGACGCTGGTCAACAGCAGCAAGCTGCAACTTCTGGTCAGCTACGTGATCATGAGGGTAAACAACCAAACTGATACACTTAAACAACCATTCTATACCTATATGACCATTCTGTTTTTCACTTTCAGTACAGTGTTCAGTAAATTACATGAGATATTCAGCACTTAATAATTTATTTATAAAACAGACTTTGTGTTAGATGATTTTTCCCAACTGTAGGCTAATGTAAGTATTCTGAGCGTGTCTAAGGTAGGCTGCACTTAGCTATGACAGGATAGGTATATCATATGCAGTTTAGACTTAGGGTATTTTCAACTTTTGATGGATTTATCAGAATGTAACCCCATTGTAAGTCAAGGAAGATCTGTAGTACTTTCCTCTGTCTGGAATATTCTCTAAGATTATGGTATGACTGTCACTTTATTTCTTGCTGTAATGTCACCTTATCAAAAAGACTGTTCTTTACCAACCTATATAAAATAACAACTCTTTCTCATTACCCTCTGTACCTTTACTCTGCTTTTTTTTCCTTTGCAGATGTATCATCTGCCATGTAATAGGTTCACCTCTAAACCCCTAACACCTAATAAAGTACCTGACATATAGTAGAGACTCAGTACATATTGACTGATTGATTGAATGAATGAGTGAATGAAAAATTCCAACCAGCCAGTTGGATACATGGATGTGAATTATAGAAGAGATCTTAGCTGAGGAGTTGTGTGTGTGTGTAATTATTTTTTACTCGTGTATTTATGTATTCATCATTCATTCAGTAAACATTTACTGATCCCTTTTACTTTGTATCAGGTATCCATCCATATGGTGGGGATACAAGATAAAAAAGCAGTATATTTACCTTTTTAAATAAGCTCATTGTCTTTTGGAGTATAAATGCATCATGGTATGTGCTATTTATTAAATAACCAGCATTTGAAGCCATAAGATAACATGAGATCACTGAGGAATTTCAGGATTATCATTTCTATTTTAATTTTTTTCTCAGGGTGTTGAGCTCTTTGAAGGTCATGTTCCTTTTTGAATTCTCCCCACTCTTATCACCTCAACCTAGCATAGCGCTTAATGCTTTTAGATGAATAAACATCTATATAACTTACCAAAATTATAAAACTGATACTGATGGCATGAACAATGTACTATGTTGGAAAAAGAAAGAGGTGTTGGTAGAAGAATAATCTGATTTAAGGTCTCTTCAATCTTAGATGAGGACAGGACCTCCAAGTTGAAGTGTTCAATAAACATTTGTACCTACTAGGCTAGAGTTCAGAGAACTGGTCAAAGCAGTGGATAAAAATTTGAGACTTAAATACATATGATTGTTTAAAACAACAAACTTTTTTTTTAGACCAAAGGATGGGGAATACCTTGGGGAGTATTCAAATCTTCAAAAACAAAAGGAATAAGCAGAAAAGGTAAAAAGAAAGCCAAAATAATACTGTAGGGCAAAAATTAAATAGTCAATAGAGAATGCTAATAAAACATCTACAGTATTCCTACATTTCTTTATTTAACCAGCTTGTTCTAAGCAGCCCATTTTTCAAAAATATAATTTCACTTTTAATTTTCAATTAAACTTGGAATGTTTTGGATAATTTTATTTCCGAACAAAAACATTTACTATAGAGAAAAAAATGAAAAAAAATATTTTATTTTATCAGGGGTTGATATAGAAGCAGCTCGAAAGGAAGAAGAACGAATAATGCTTAGAGATGCAAGACAATGGCTAAATAGTGGCCATATAAATGATGTCCGGCATGCAAAATCTGGAGGTACAGCACTTCATGTTGCAGCTGCTAAAGGCTATACAGAAGTTTTAAAGTAAGTATTGCTTCTCACAGTTGTTTTTCTGCTTTGATTTGTTTTCTTTATTTCACTTTTCCTTTTTTTAAGATACCTGCTAACATTATTTTGAAACAGCTTGTGTAAGTTATTTAATGTCTGTTTATAGGGAGAAAGAGAAAACTACCTTGAATGTTATTGCTTTATTTCTAAAGTTCTTTCTTTCACTCTCAAATTTTGAGTATTCTACTGTTCTTCCATTGCAGTTTTCCAATAAGTGAAATTTAAGTGTCAGACAACCATTATATGTTACCTTCTGGCCTAGTAAATTATTAGAGTCACTTTGAGATTCCCAGATAGGTTAGCTCTGGATACAGAGACTAAGAACAATGTTGTATATAAACATACTATCAAATTCTGAGAGCTTGATTCCTACTGATTGTTTATTTACATGTAATTTATCTGATTTTGTTTTAGATTTTCACTACATGAACACTGGAATTCAGAGTGCTGTTAGCATAATATTAAATATTAAACCATAAGCAACTTAGACGATATAGGGTTATATACTGATCGACAAATATTTTTGGGACAAAGCTTCTTTATGTCACAATAAATTTGTGTTTTGGTTTTTACTTATGCAGTGCAAAGGTGTTGGCAACTATATGGACAAGACAATTCAGTGCATAACTTTTGTTATATCTATGTGAAGGCTAATAAGACTGGCCCTCAGCAAAATCTACTGCACCCTCTATGTTGCTTTTGTTCTACTTTGGTTTCTTATATCAATCCCTTCTTATTCCCTCTCCTCAGTAAAAACAGTGAAGAAGTTTAAGTGGGTCAGTTATTCCAGGTTTCCCTCCTATTTCAATCCCTACTCACTTCAGTAATTTAAGCCTTCTCCTAGAATAGTACAGTTAACTTTTTTTGAAATTTATTTATTTTATTTATTTACTTTTGGCTATGTTGGGTCTTCGTTGCTGCACACGGGCTTTCTCTCGTTGCGGTGAGCGGGGGCTACTCTTTGTTGCAGTGCGCGGGCTTCTCACTGCAGTGGCTTCTCATTGCAGAGCAGGGGCTGTAGAGCACAAGCTTCAGTAGTTGTGGTGCACAGGCTTAGTTGCTCTGCAGCATGTGGGATCTTCCTGGACCAGGGCTCGAACCCATGTCCCCTGCATTGGCAGGCACATTCTTAACCACTGTGCCACCAGGGAAATCCCTAGAAATTTTTTCTACAGATATTCTCACTCACATAGGAAATAAGGTATGTGCTAGCAGCATTGTTTATAATTGGAGTAGAATGGTTGAATAGATCATGATACATCCTTTCACTAGAATACTCTATAGCGATTAAAACACTACTTATAGATATGGAAAGAGCACTAGGATGTGTTAAGAACTATGCCTCATTTGTGTTTATGTTTTAAAAATTTAAGTTGTATTTATTTATGTATGCATAAAATCTCTCTGTAAGGATCTAATCAAAAGTAGTTAGTATGGTTATCTCTAGGGCAGGGAAACTGGTTGGCTAAAGGTCAGCAGTGGGAAAGTGACTTTGCTATCGAGCCATTTATTCTTTTTTAGTTTTGAAACTTGTGAATATTTTACTTAGGAAAGAAAATATGAAATCAAAAATAAACAGAAGAGATCCATTTCAAATGTAACTGTCTCCCCACTTACCCCCTCCCCGCCAAACACACTTTCAGTTGATTTTTATGCTTTTCAGCTCTGTACTCCTATTGCAGCTTCATCATAGAACCTGTCTGTGAGGGTTGATTGATGTTTTACTTAACTTTTGTCCTCTATTAGAAGTTCCTTGAGCATAATAAATACTGTCTTATTTTTTTGAGTATCCTTGCATGGCCTGGCATATAGAGAGCCTTATGTTTGGGGGGGGGTGGGGGGGTGTGTCTACCTTTCTCTCCACACAGACTCTCAAGTACTTAGAATTTTGTATTGTTCAGGATATTTAACATTATTATAGTTCATATTTCCTATTGGGGGTATATTTTTATTATCTTATATTCCAGTCTTATTTTTGTCTCTATTAATAAAGTATCTGATAATATTTATGTTAGTGGCCATATTTTTTTAACCTAAATCTTCTGACTTATATCTATTAGAGTGTTTTTTAGATCACTGGCTCTTAAATATTGATCTGCAGGCAGGAGACAGGCAGTGATGTGAGATCATATGCAGGACTTATTAAAAGTACAGATTGATAGGGCCCATCTCCCAAGATACTGATTAATTCAATGGAACTGGGGTGGAGCTGGGAAAGCTTTTTTTTTGTTTTTTGTTTTTTTCAATAGCAAGTTTTTCAGATGGTTCCACTATGGAGCCATAATTAAAAACATCTGCTTTAGATATTGTTAGGAAATAGGGGATCAGTTCTTGAAACATAAATAAATGGTTATATATTAGCTATCACTACCACCTCCTGTAGGTAAAAAGAAGCCCTTCTCAAGGTCAACATCTTGGAAAGTAAGGTAAAGGTTAACCAGATTTGAGTTATAAAGTATTTAGTGTTCGCCTTTGTGTGTGGCGCTGTGCTGTGTGCAATTTATAGACCCATTCTTTGTTCTCTGTGGGCTTAATTTCTAAATAAAATAAAGGTTGATGTCAATATACAGTTATAAGGGCATACTAACATTTATGCAACTCTTTTCATTGTATTAAAACGTATTCCTGTTTTCTAGCTTTGTTGATGATTAGAATATCTGCTTTCTACTGCTACAGAAAAGTATACTTGACCCCTTGGAATATTTGTTTTGCTCTGTTTTGTTTCTAACAGTCAGTTTCCTATGAAAATTTCCAATGGTAGATCATAAAGTTTCATGAAGGCTTTCACAAACCAGTTCCTTAACCGCAAGGCAACAATGACACTACAAATAACTTTGTTTGATCCCAGTATCTTTTTAGAACACGTTCAGTTTGAGATGATATGTCATATGGACACTTGAAGACATTCCCTACAATAAATCAGTTTAACATCCAAATGGATCCAATAGTTTTGAAAACTTATAGACTTTCCTGCAAAATTTTCAGTTAGGAACATATTAACAAGAATTAATCAGTGCCATACCAAACCATAAGACTCATAGTCATTAGGAATTAATTAAAACTGAATTCATTATTATGGCAGTAACTCAAGATCCTCTATGCCAGTGTTTTCTGAGAATTCTTTTGTCCTAGCTAATTTGTTGAGGGGAGGAGGGATTCTGAACTATGAAAAGAAATATATTGCAAATTTTTGTTAACTTGCATGGTATATAGCTGTTAATTATGTCCAATCATTTCTAGATTTTAATGATGATCTAATTCACTGTAATTTGTTTAGACTTTTAATACAGGCAGGCTATGATGTTAATATTAAAGATTATGATGGCTGGACACCTCTTCATGCTGCAGCTCATTGGGGTAAAGAAGAAGCATGTCGAATTTTAGTGGACAGTCTGTGTGATATGGAGATGGTCAACAAAGTGGTAGGCCTTTCAAATGTACTTTAAATATTTTAACTTCTAAAATATAGTTTTAGTCTAAAAAATGTTATGAGAATATAAATTATTTAATTCTATTAAGTTTTATTAACTGTGCAAAACATTTTGTGAATCATTTATTCATTTTTATTATTAAGTCTTTTCCAGCTACTTATGAGGTGATTTGGTCTTGTTCGACAAAGAAGTATTACTTTTTCTGTAATAGTATTACCATACGTGTCGAGTAGATTTGGGTGCTTCCATTGATATTCTTAGAAATTCATAAATTAAGAAATTTTGCAAACATATAAGGTGGAATATATTCTAAATAATGAACTTTCTGGCATTCTGGAAACTTGTACCAGTAGGGTTATTATAAGGACTGAGCTAGCAGCGGGAAAAATCCTTACTATTTTTGGCCAGCAGCTCTTTGAAATTTTCTTTTCCACTATGAACAAAAATAGATGTGACAGATGTTCACCTGGACTGCTTTTTGAAACTAAGTCATACCTGTGGCTGGCTGAACTTTTAAGTAGTTTGGAAATACATATGTTTATTTTATTACTCTACTAAGAATTTAATTAATTTTTATGGCAGTAAAGTAGAAATAAGATCTCAAAAAGGTTAAACTTGGAGTTACCACATGACCCAGTAATTCCACTCATAACTATATACCCAAGAAAATTTAAACAGATGTCCACACAAAAATTATACACAAATGTTCATAGCAGTATTATTCATTGTGTACCAGAAAGCAAAAGCAGATGTCCATCATCTGGTGAAGAGATTAGCAAAAGGGTGGTATATCATGCAATGGAATATTATTCAGCAATGAAAAAGAATGAAGTAGATACATGCTACAATATGGATGAACCTTGAAAACAGTTTGCAAAGTGAAAGAAGCCAGTCACAAAGGACCATATATTGTATGATTCCATTTATATGAAATGTCTGGAATAGGCAAGTCTGTAGTGACAGAAAGTATATTAGTGGTTGCCTCAGACAGGGGGAGGGGGAGGGGGAGTGGGGAGGGGATTGCTAATGGATATGTCATTTCTTTTTGGGGTGATGAAAACGTTCTAAAATTGATTGTGGTGATGGTTGTAAAACTCTGTGAATACACTAAAACCATCGAATTGCATACTTTAAAACGGGTGACTTGTATGTGAATTATAGATCAATAAAGGTGTTACCAAAAAAAGTAAGTGGAGGTATATCAGCTGCTTATCTCTCACATGGATTTCTCATACATCTCCTTCAAGTCATATGTACCATGTTTTATACCTACCATAAAAAATGTTATCTAACTTCTTTCTGTATGATCATACAGAATCACTGAAGGCATTTTATAATTTATTGATTTTTTTATTATCACCAACCCTCTTGTTTCCTGCGTAGGGCCAGACAGCCTTTGATGTAGCAGATGAAGACATTTTAGGATATTTAGAAGAGTTGCAAAAGAAACAAAATCTGGTATGTTTGATGACTGTCTAAAAATTGTCTCTATTAGTGAATTCTCTTAATAACTTTGAATTTTAGACAGCTGAAAAAGCATTCTTGTGATGTTTTGTAGTGTTTGGTTTTAAGTTATTCCTAGCGATCAAATTAAATGACAGTGAATGAGAATAAAGGAGTAGTGGTGGTGTTTCTTTAGCCTTTTGTGTTGCTTATCCCCATTTCTCTAGCATCCCTTTCCCAAAATGAATACTTCTATAATGTATATGTTCTCAATAATAGTATCTTTTTGTAATTTCATAAGAAAGTTTGCTTAGAGGGTAGAGACTATAAAATCTCAGATTTCTAAAATAGCATACACTAGATAAGCAAGGAGTTAGAAAACTAGGAAGCAGATGTTTAAGTAAAATATTATCAGACATCCTAAATGGTTAATGGTCCCTGGTTTTTCAGTAAACTAAAGTTGGAGGCTTCTTTAAAAAAAAATCCAACTTAGTCCTTTGTGGAGTGGTTTGTTGTTGTTCTTGTTGTTGTTTTGGCTGCACTGCACAGCAGATCTTAGTTCCCCAGCCAGGGATTGAACCCATGTCCCCTGCAGGGGATGTGCAAAGTCTTAACCACTGGACTGCCAGGGAAGTCCCTTCTGTGCAGCTTTTAAACTGTCTAGTTCTTTTTATTCTTTATCCAAGCCCTTTTCTTTTTAGGTAAAACTTAAATCTTTATTTGTTTTGTGTTTTGTTTTTATTTAGTGTTTGGGAAGCTACTTTGTTATTATTTTAAATTCTGTATTTTACTCATTAATGTTATTTTAATAGTATTCTTATTTTCCTTTGCATAACTTTTATAAAGCTCCATAGTGAAAAACGGGAGAAGAAATCTCCACTGATTGAATCAACAGCCAATATGGACAATAATCAATCACAGAAAACCTTTAAAAAGTAAGTAAAATATTAAAGTAGGTTTTGTTATTGTTTTAAATGAGTTGTCATGATAGTCACAAGTATGATTATTAGATTTTGTGGTTCTAGGAAAAATTAATGTATTCATTATGTATTTTCACCTTTTGTGTTTATAATTATTTCAAGGCTTTTTTCCTTTCACAGCAAAGAGACATTGATTATTGAGCCTGAGAAAAACGCATCCCGTATTGAATCTCTGGAACAAGAAAAGGTTGATGATGAAGAAGAAGGAAAAAAAGATGAATCTAGTTGCTCTAGTGAAGAAGATGAGGAAGATGACTCAGAATCAGAAGCTGAAACAGGTAAAATTTGAAGGATAAAGGGATTTTCAGTGAATTTTGATGAAGTGTAAAGTAAGATGAGGTCAGGCTTTAATTTTGAAACTTTTCAGACTGACATGCTACTTGTTAGGATACCTCCCAAGCCAGTAAATTGCCTTTCAGGGAGTGTTAGAAATTTAAGTATAGCTGTGATTTTATTGTTCTCTGCTTACCTGGAGGCAGGGAATTGATCACCTCTGCATTTTACTGACCTATATTTTTAGGTTTGTAGAAGGTGAAGAGGCTTCTAAGAGTCCCTTTGGATGGTGCAGATAGGGTTAGATGGGTTCCCAGCAGCTCAAGAATGCTCCTGCTGCTTTCTGAGACCTGAAAGTACAGGAAGCTGGCTCCAACAGCATCCCAAATATTTTCTCAGTAATACTAAAGTTTTAGAAAGTTGGGGCGGAGTCAAGATTTTTTCCTGTAGAGGTGTGGGGAAATTTACTTTGTTTTGAGAAAATTTAAAGATGCAGAAAAGTATAATATAATAAACATTCATATTCCAACTACCAAAACTTAACAGCTGTTGACATTTAGCTATATTTGCTTATAGTTTTTCTTTTAATAAAATTAAAACATTACCATTGTCTTCTTTAACCATCAGCCCTAATCTACTTCTCTTTCCTTTCTTTCCCAAATCACTATCGTGAGTTTTTTTTCTGAATCTTCTAGTCTATTTTTATACTCTTATCTTACATTCAGAAGTAATATATAGTAATTATAAGGTTGTTTTGTGTTTTTATTATTCCCTAGGAGTTGTTATGCAACTTGCATTTTTTACTTGAAAGTTGTATTTTTTAGGTTTGTTTGTATCTATCTGTGTCTTTATATATGTAACTTATCCTTTTAGTTGTTGTATAGTATTCATTAAATACATTAATTTCCCTTTTGATAAAAATTTACCTTATTCCCAATGTTGTGTTGTAAATAATGCTGCAGCAATCATTTTATAATTGCCTCCCTGTGTATATGTGCAAGAGGTTCTCTAATAGATACACTTAAACATTGGATTATTGAATCATATTTTCACTTTTCATAGATGCTGCCAAATTGCTTTACTATTTACATTCTTTCCCTTTTTATAACAATTTACAATTTACATTCTTTCCCTTTTTATTATCAAGGATATGTTTTCTGTTTTTTTTTCCCTCTGGCTCACATGTTTTTATAGATTTTGTTTACTGAATTGCTTTTATTCTGTATCAGCTAATCACTCAGACTTCTGAAGAGGGACTTCCCTGGTGGTCCAGTGGTTGGGACTTTGCCTTCCACTTCAGGGGGTGCGGGTTCAATCCATGGTTGGGGAGCTAGGACCCCACATGCCTCGCAGCCAAAAAAAACCCAAAACATAAAACAGAAGCAATATTGTAACAAATGCAATGAAGACTTTAAAAATGGTCCACATCAAAAAAATCTTAAGAAAAACAAAACCCCCCAAAAAAACTCCTGAAGAGCATAAGATTCCAGGATTGCTACCTTTGAGTTGTATAACCTGGCATTTTGGCATTTTAACGTATTTATCCGAAAAGGTATTGCATTTTCATTCAGTTTTTTATCAATGAAAAACTGTCATCATTATCAGGACCAGTTTGGTGATCATTAGTAAACACAAATGGAGCCCTAGAATTTCTTAGACTCCCCATATTTCCTCTAGACACAACAGCAAGTTTTGAATCAGTTATTTTTACTTACTCAGTAAAATATTTTCTCTAAGAAAATGTGAGAAGCTAAAGTTTACTAAATAAACATGTTAAGGAACGTACTGATAATCCTGTTTCCCATTAAAAACAAGATATTGCTAAATGGGCACAGGCTAGCTTTGTTGCCAGATGATGTGTTATGGATTTCTTTATTTTCTTGAAACTTACTAATCCTACAAGTAAATTATTTTTTGGAAATACACAGAGTTTTTGAAATTTATAAATGGCTAGATTCTAGTCACTTAGGGATTTAATTTTTTATTTATTGCTGTGACATTGCTGATCAGGTGAGTCAACATATCTTTTGCCTTGATGACACAGTAATATAGGTAAAATTGGCAGTAGAACAACAGGTAGTCATTGAATATTATAATTTATTTGTATAACATACTAATTAAAGTATTTCGAATTATAAAAACAAATTATATGAGAATCAGCATGTACAGTGTTCAAGAACATGGACTGATTCTTGCATGTAACTGTAGATGTGGGTAAGTTATTTAATCTCTGATTTCTCTGTAAAATCAGGGTAATAATACCTGCTTTACATGGATACTATATAACAATCAATTGCTTTGTAATAAATGTTAATTTTCATGTAATGTATAAAATTAAAGTCTACTAATTTAAATAAGATTAATGTACATGCTTACCTAGTAACATTCAGTTAAATTTGTTCAGTTCATTTGAAAGATGAAATGATATTGAAATTTAAATTGACTCAGATACTTTTGCAAGTATTTAAAGTTATTTTTATGTAGTTAATCTCCCTCTATGAGACATGCCTTGGCCCCCAGTCTCTAGTAAAATATATCATTACAAATTAAACTATATGCACATGTGCACACGAAAGCCAGGACCAGCACCCAGATCTCCTAGCTCATGCAGTAGAATTCAAGAACTGGAAGTCCAGATATCTCACAGAGATTCCTGAGATTTTTCTACCTATTTTTTTCTTAATTGGTCCCTTCTATACAGTTCACTGTTCAGTATTAGGCACCAGGGAGCTATTTAAAACAAAAAGACTTCAGATTTAGGCCAGTCTTGCCACTAACTAGCAAGTCTCCTGTCCTTTGGTTGAAACTTCCTTGCTTGTAGAATGAGAAGTATTGGACTAGGCTATCTGGATCGTTCTTTAAACTCTTCTGTTCTATAAGTATGAATAGAAGTAATTACCATCAAATTGTATTATATTAATTTCCCAATTTGGAGTTTAAGCATACCAATCTCTCTCTTCTCAGTGAGCTAACTTTAAATGTTCCTCTGAAACATTGTACTTGATAATTTTGTTCTTCCTGTTGCTTGTAGCCAGTTGTGCCAGGAAAATTTAACTCTATCTCAAGAATTAATCCATGTAAATGCTGTGTGTTTCCTTCTCTCTCACTCTTCTAATATCAACAAGGCTTTATCATACTTTATTTGGCAAGCTTGAGAAAGCAGCCATTTCCCTGTAGAGGTATAGCTTGATCTGACAATTTCTTTTTTTTTTTTTTTTGAGTTTTAAAATGAATTTATTAAAGAATGGTCTTAGGAAGGCCACAATGTTTGATTTGTCATTAAAAAAAAGTTCTGTTTCTTCATGCTGTATAACAAGGTAATGTAACAAGGTACAGAATTATAAGCTTCTTTCTACTGGAATTCTCTGATAGTATGGCACAGTGTAGTCATTTCTGCAATGCTAGAATAAATTTTTAAAAAGTCTCTTCTATGCTTCTCTTCAAAAAGTGATGAACAATAACAGGATGGCATTAAAAAGCCATTTTTTTCCTATTCATTCTGTAGTATTGGAGCCAGTATTTTTACCATCACAGGCTACAATTTTCACTTTATCCACTTTAATAAGTTCTGTCACCTCTCTGAATTCAACATCATTCAATACAAAAGTCCACACATTATCGCAGAATCTGTATGTATTTAGAGAGTCCCTGAAATTGACTCTGTTCCTGACCCTCTGTGCCAACGCTGAATTTATAGCCTTATCAAACTGAAGTAGAACTTGAAGGGCAAGTTGGGGGGTAATCTGTTGAGACTGTATAAGCTCATCGAGGCTCTCCTGAAGACTGTTTCCCAAAGTGGTATTTCTGTACAACTGATATGCCATGGCTTAGGAGGGAGAAATTCTTCTTCTTATTCAGGCTTGCATTGATATCCTGTGGAAAAGGCGCTTCCCGCCTCGGAGCCGACAGAAGTGGGTTGGCCAGAAACCCAGCGTGATCTGACAATTTCTAAACTGTTTCTTTTTGTAAGGTTATTTCCTTGGGAAACTTTTATGTTAAATAACTATTTTGCTGAATTTTCTTTCATAAAATATTTTTCAAACCATTTTTTAATCAGTTTCTTATAAATCAGATTGAAAATAGGAACTCAACCAAAAGTTTAGTTTCCTTCCAAATGATTTATAAATTTTTCAGAGGTAGTTGAAGGAATGAGAATAGGGAAGCATAGTTTTGCTTTTAGGTTTTTTTTTTTTTTTTTCTCTAGGACATGAAGTTTTTATTCTTCATTGAAATCAAATGGATAGAAAGGGCTTCAGTAACACTGATAATGTTTACTTAAGTTAGATGGTGGACACCTGAGGTTTGTTTCATTATTATTCTTAAACCAAACATAAATGTTTGCATACATGCATATACATTCTTTGATGTATAGATTTCAATAATATAAAAAAATTTTAAACCTGGAGAAAATAAGGGGAGAAGGAGAAAATAAAATGAAAAAACACATGTTGAGCTTTAGTTTATTATTTATTTCTCCTACTAGACTGTAAACTTTATGCAGTTAAGATATTTTGTCTTTTCATTGACTGATATATATCCCCAGTGCCTAGGACAGTACTTGAGGTATCAGACACTTAATAAATATTCGTTGAATTACTCTCTCCGGTTGGATGGATTGTTTTCCAGGAGGATGTCTAATTAGAGTATACGTGATTTGTACTTAACTGTGCTGAATAGGCTTAGCTTCTGTTGAATGAAAAGAGGGATTTAACAATGAGAAAAAAGTTTATTAGACTGAGTTTCTCGCTCATTCAGTTTATTTGAAAAGCTGTGGTTATACTGATTCTTAAATATGCCAGTTTGGCCTTGTCCTTTGATACAGTTTAAGATTATGCTTTTCACCCTACTAACATCTTACAGATGTTTTCTTAGTCACAAATAGGACTGAATGAATCATTGCAAATTCAGAATTATTAGTGGGAAGTTTGTATTTGCCCTAAAGATAAGTATTTGTTAATGTTGTCTACTTACTCATAATGGTAATTTATGGTGGAAGATTCTTTGCAAAACTGACCTAAAGAAGGGAGAGAGGTAGTATAATGAAAATGAGTATCTCATAGGGCTTTAAAAGCAGTATACTTCTTCACAAAAGTATAGAAAGATACCTTTCCTATCCCATTTTGAAACTAAAGGAATATTTTAAAACTGGATAAAATGACTTTTTTTTTTTTTTTTTTTTTAATGCGGTGCGCGGGCCTCTCACTGTTTTGGCCTCTCCTGTTGCGGAGCACAGGCTCCAGACGCGCAGGCTCAGCGGCCATGGCTCACGGGCCCAGCCGCTCTGCGGCATGTGGGATCCTCCCGGACTGGGGCACGAACCCGTGTCCCCTGCATCGGCAGGCGGACTCTCAACCACGGCGCCACCAGGGAAGCCCTAAAATGACTTTTGACCATTTGAAAAGTGAAATTTTCTAGCCCGTTTATAAATTACAGTTAATTTAAAGGTTTAAATTTATATGTGACTTTTGCTAAAGGCCAGTTTGATTTATGTGCTCAAATGCAGTCTTTGAATTTTTGCTAGCATCATATTGATTTTTTTCTAATATTTCAAAAATCTTTTTCTAAGTGATCAATTACTAGTTGGAAATTGTCTTGATACATTGTGAGAAGAGATTTAACCTAATTTAGCTGATATTGTGCCCATTTAACTTCAGATTTTTTAGGGGTGAGAAGGAATGCTCTTTGTGACATTTAAGCATAGTTTGACAGGAATATAAGTCATTACCAACAAAGAGCACTTTTAGATTTCCTAGAATAAAGAAGAGCTATAAGTTTTAGATAAGCAAGGTAAGTTGTTTATTCATTGGAACACTGCATAGCTCTTGCATTTTTTGAAGTTACGTTGTATTCATGTATTCAAGTTTTAAATATTAATTTAAAACTTAAAAAAATTTTCCATAGTGTTAAAAGTACACAAGTCAGAGTCAGATTTTATTTGTGCTTTTTATTCTTAAAAGTCTGATTGTGTGTTGTGTTCTTATTTAAGTCTCATACCATACCTATTGAGACATTTCTAGAAACTCCTTGAAAATGTCACTTGTTAAAAGGGATAATAGTGGGAAAAGACTGAATTAACAAAACCTTAAGCAAAAATACAGTATAAAATGCTATTTTCAATACCATTGAAACTGAATTAATCTAGAATCATGACTCTTAGTGTTTTTTTTTTCTTTTCCTTTCCCTAAAGATAAGACAAAATCCATGGCTTCTGTAACTAATGCCAATACTTCTAGTACACAAGCAGCTCCTGTAGCTGTTACAACACCTACTGTGTCATCTGGTCAGGCAACACCTACATCGCCTATTAAAAAGGTAAAAGCCCAAATTGTGTTTGTTAAAAATCAATGTATTCTGTGTAAGTACCATTTGAGCTAAAGCATTAAGACAGTTCTAAGTTTATTTAAGGTTTTAGAATAAGAATGTATTTTCATTTCCTCTGAATCTATTATATTCTTTTTTTCAAGTACTTTTTGCAGTTGATCATTAACAAAAAAATATCGGGTTGGCCAAAAAGTTTGTTCGGTTTTAAGTAAAATAAGAGACTTTTTCATTTTCACCAGGAACTTTATTGAGCAGCATATTCATTAACCAGCGAATTTTTTGGCCAACCCAATAAATAGCAGAAAGATAAAATTTTTCATATGAAAAACTACTGATCATGGTAGTTTTTTATTTCCATTGAACTTTTGAGAAGCATGGGGTTTGTATCCTTTATTTCTGTTGAGTAAAGGTGCATTTTGGTAATTTCACATGTGTATAAGTTAAGCACAAAAAGTACTACCACAAGTTACTGAGAGAACTGGAATCTAGATTTTCTAATTCATTTACAAAGCACCAGGTATGTCAGAACAAACCAGAGGTCAACAGCTGACCCCCCCTCTTGTTAGTTGTTGTGACCTTGAGCAAGTGACTGTCTTCCTTATCTGTTCCTCCTAAAAAGGACAAAACAAAAATAATAACAAAGAGAAAATAAGTTAACATTGTTAAGCAGTAATTGAGAGAGTTTGGCTAGTGACTGAATGCTCCCAAAATGTTAGTTTCATTTCTTCCTCTTCCTTATTTCGTTCTCCATTTATTCTTCATCCTTACTTTCTTGTTGATCTGTTAAAGACTTTTCTTTTCCCTGCTGTTTCAGAACCTATACTTCTTTTAACTCTAATTAAAGATTAAGGGTTTTCTGTGGGGGTTTGTTTTTTTTTTTTAACCTACTGGTCTCTTTTTAAAGGCCCCACCAGCCCTTACCTAACTTTTAGGAGTAAACTCATTTCCTTCTCTGTGTAACACACACATGCACACACGCACACGCATACACGTAGACATATTCACACTCACGTGTACTTTTTTTTTTTTCCTGGAACCATTTAAGAATTGACCGCTCTCACTGTAACACTTTATTCCTAAATACTTGAGTATGTATCTCTTAAGTACAAAGGCATTATCCTTCATTCCCTCACTGAAATCATCATACTTAGAAAATTTAACATTGATATAATACCATTATTTATGTTCACTAATATACAGACCATACTCAAAATTTTCCCAGTTGTCCTCCTAGTAACATCTTTCTAGCTGTTGATTTTTCAAATTAAGTGTCCACTCAGGGATTATACATTGTGTTTACTTATTAAGTCTCTGCCTTTGGACTTCTTGTTTTGTTGTTTATCTGACGTTATTTGGCTTGCATGGGTTTGAGGATTGATTTTAAATCCCCACAGTGTTTCTATCATATTGTCAGTTTTGCTAATCTTTGGATTTGGCTCCAAGTGGTCAAAATTTGAACCTTTTAAAATCATAAACTAGAGAATTCTTTAAAAATCCATACTGTTATTAATAATCCTCCTCTAAAACTCTTCCAAAGGAAAGCAGTAGTATGAATTCTTAGTGGTAGAAATGTATGAATTTCACTGGTACAGTTTGAATATCAGAAGACTCTGTGACTGAATTATTACCTTCTGTATTCTAGAACTGAGGGTTTCTTGAATTCAGTTAGAACCCATCCTCAAATGGTCATAATTTCATATGCTTTAAAATGAAATTCTCCAGAAGCAGTCTGTCTGCAAAATTTTCAAGATAGTTATGCCATAACTGGTGTCACCATGAGCTGCTTTAACTAAAGCTTTATTAATTCTAGAACCCCTTTATACTTCTTCAGTGAATACTAAACTTTAGCTCTTTTGATTATCTGTTAGAACTGTAGATTTATCAAGTTCCCAGAAGCCCCATCCCCCCTGGAATAGCTGGCCAAGAAACCAGCTGTCAGTCTTTTGAGTATTTAACTAAGCAATCTCTTTCCTACTGTAGTCAAGTAATTACAATAGGGTTCTTATTATCAATTATATTTTTCTCAAGCATAACCCTAGATTTATGGCAGTTTACTTCTCAGTTTATGCCAACTGCCCTCACTGAAAGCAAATACTTAATAGCTCTGTTAGATCAGTGGGCCAGTAATTTCTTTGCTATAAAAGTTCTTATTCAGTATTACTTCTGATTCTGTAATTAAATTGATCTAATGACAACTGTTTCTCTAATTTGCATATTTAGAAACTCCATTTTATTCTCCACTTAAAGCATCATAACTTGCTTTAAAGATTACATTGTTTCAGTCTTTGTTCTTAAAGTTTTATGGGCAAATTTTATTCAAAGTAATAAAGTCATGGTGTACAAAAAAATGAAGTATTTTTAAGTTTTATCAGTATTATATGATTCTTAAAGCCTGTTACCATGTTCAGTGATACTGTATTTACTTTAATTTAGCATTTTAGTGGGTTTTTTTTCATTTGTTTCAAGATTTTCCTTGTAACTTAGAGACCTAACAGAAATTTCCTTGGATGAATTCTTAATTTGTAAATGCATCGTAAAAGATTTTGTAATTAATTAAGAGTTCTGTCTATTTTTAGGTGCCACTTACTACTCTGCTTCTATTATCTAGACAGGTTATCCTAAGTTCTCTAGCTTCCTCCACCAGTACATAAACTATGTATCTAAATACACACACACACACACACACACACACACACACACACACACACACTCTCTCTCTCTCTCTCTCTCTCTCTCTCTCTCTCTCTCTCTCTCTCTCTAACATTCATGGCAAGGAATAGATCACGAAACTGGAAGCTCTAAAACAGTATTAAATATCACTTATATTCTATAATAACTCATGATAACTGCAGAGAAACATAGGTATATTCACTTTAAATGATCTTCTCTTAAGTTGTTAACTTGTCAGCTAAAATTATAGAATGATTCCTGTAGCAGTGAGATCAGGCCTATCATTTATGGATATATTATCTATAAAACCATTAGTTTGATCTTATGATTTAAAATAGTAAACTAAATAATAGTAAGTAAACTAAAAATAGTAAGTTTATCGCATTATTTAACTTACAATAAGTTAAATAATATACATTTTATATTAAATTTTTATCTAACAATAAGTTTATTGTTAGTTAAAGTTTCAACTAACAATAAGTTTAACTAACAATGTTTATATATAACTCTCTAGTCAAAATAAATATTGTTGAGATCTCTGAAAAGGATTACCTACTCTGCTGTATACATGTATATTCCAATAAGCATAAACTATATTTTCTTTGCTAGATGGTAAAAATTCAGAGTTTTCTTGGAATTACATGTTCTTGCTTATTGAACCTACATCATAATAAAATTTAGTAAGACTACTATGTGCTGTGGGTACATGAAGTATACCAGTAAAAGTGTATAATTGTAGAATGATGGTTTTTAAATGGAAGAAATCATTTTTGATTTGAGGTAATGGAGTTAGAACATTTGAGATAGATCTTGAAGAATGAGGTAGTATTTCAACTAACAGAGAGGAGAGTTTGTATAGTCTGTTGAAAAAGAGAGAAGAGAAACAGTGTGATCAAAAGTAGGGATAGGGCCTCCCTGGTGGCGCAGTGGTTGAGAGTCCGCCTGCCGATGCAGGGGATGCGGGTTCGTGCCCCGGTCTGGGAGGATCCCATATGCCGCGGAGCGGCTGGGCCCGTGAGCCATGGCCGCTGGGCCTGCGCGTCCGGAGCCTGTGCTCCGCAACGGGAGAGGCCACAACAGTGAGAGGCCCGCATACCGCAAAAAGAAAAAAAAAAAAAAAAGTAGGGATAATGTGGAGTGTTGCAGGAAAAATGAGTTGTCTAGTTTGACTGATGTATAGGCTACATATACGAAGTAAAGCAGGAAAAGCAGAGCCAAATTGGAATGTTTTCATTACTATGGTAACATTTTCATAATTTGATAGATAGTAGAGGATCATAGATGTTTGAACAAGGCCATGAGAGAATTTTAGAATGTCACTCTGGCAGCAATGTGCAGGTGTATTTGAAGGTGAGAGACCGACTGAGAGAAGGTTTATTACAAAGTCACTGAAATTGCCTAACATGATAAGAATATAAACCAGAGAAGTGGCAGTGGACTTATAAAGGAGAGGAGGAGACTTAGAGACTTGGCACTTAATTTGTAGATGGAGGAAGATGACAGAGAAGTCAAACATGACTACAAAGTTTCAAATTTAGGGAGTTGGGACTTCCCAGGCATCCAGTGGTTAAGACTTTGTGCTTTCAGCACAGGGGGCATAGGTTCGATCCCTGGTCAGGGAACTAAGATCCCACATCCCACATGCCACACAATGGGGCCAAAAAAAAAAAAGAAATTTAGGGGATTGAAGAGATTTTTGGTGCCAGTAACAGAAATAGGGAACTGAGGAAGAGTTGGTTTGAAAATAAAGGTATTTGACTTTAAACATGTTGAGTTTCAGGTTCCAATTTTAGTTACATATAGTCCATTCTACAGGTAAATCGAAATTCAGGACTAGGAATTTAGGAGTCAGATTGAGCTGGAGAATAACAAATTTGAGAATAAGCTGAATACAATTAATATTTAGCCTGAGGATATAAGAAGACCCTACTCCCAACATTCAGAAGAAAGTATAAAGAGAAGATAGGAGATACAAGAACAGACTCTTGGAGTGCTTATGTTACAGGGCTATGACAAGGACAGTTGCTACCAACAACAACAAAAAGACCAGGAGAGGGGTAGTCAGAGAGTAGGAAAGTCAAAATAGTGTCCTAGTTATAAAAACCAAAAGAAGAATTTCAGGGACTAGGTATACTTGAGTTTTTCAGAGAGGTTTATTTATATACCAAAAATTGAAAGATGCTTTTAAACACATAAACCAGTATTTAAATCCATGTTAGGTGGAGAGGAGGTATATAAGTCGTAACAGTGCAACAAAATTTCAAACTTGATAATATTGCCTCATTTTTCTCAACTCTAAAATATTGGATAATAGTAAAATGCTATTTCATTGGGTGATTGTAGGATTAAATGAGATAACCCATATTTACCACTTAGTTTAGGGCCTCACACAAGTAAATGTTTGTTAAATGTTAGCTTCTGTTATAACACTCAGCAAATATTATTTGCTATATGACGATTTTATCATGGAGGAATAACATTTGTTTCCAGTTTGGGGGAAGTTCTGGGGTAGGGAGGGATTGGCAAACCATGGTCTGTGGGCCAAAGGTGGCCCACTACCTGTTTTTTGTACAGCCTGCAAGTTAGAATGGTTTTAATACTTTTAAATGCTTGGCAGAGGCAGGGGAGGATGAAAAGAAAAAGAATATTTTGTGACACAAATTCAAATTTCATTGCCCCTAAATAAAGTTTTATGTAACACAGCCACATTCATTCATTTGTGTACTACCTATGGCTGGGTTTGTGCTACAGCGGCATAGATGAGTAGTTACAGCAGAGACTCTATAGTCTACAAAGCCTAAAGTTTACAGTCTGGCCCTTTACAGAAAGAAAAGTTTGCCAACCTCTGTTCTCAAGTACCATGACTTTAAACTCTGAAATCAATAAGGAATCATCTCAGTGCCTATCATATTATGTAAAATATTACAGAGCTTCCTGGACTTTCTCAGTAGGTGGACACCTTAGTGTTTTACTAATTTTTTTTCACAGTGCCATTTGGCAAAAAAAAAAAAAAAATACCTCTTGGTTTCATTTATTAAGTAGTTAGGTACAAATAAGTTAATAATGGCAATTTGTGCAGTGTCCAACAGATGTCACTGTACTTCTCTCAAAACTTTAAAATATCCCACAGCACCCCTGTGATTTTGTTCTTGCGCCCTGGAATGCCTCAGCGAGCATTTTGGGAACTGAAAAATGCTTGTATATCTTGAGTCTCTTTGCAACCTTATTGTTAGGAATTGATTATTGGAAGTATTGGAGGTATCTTGTAGCAGTTTTGTCTAGGAATTAGCCCTCCAACATTATGGGTGCTTTAACAAGCTCTATTAAACTGCTGTTATGGCAAACCTTGGTAATAGGTGTGAAAGAAAGGTTGTTTTGGTTTTTTTTTTTTTTAATCTATATCCTATGCTTGTAGTAACTAGATAGTTGCTATATTTACCATCTATATTTAACTGTGGTTGAATATTGAAACTCTGTAAGTGAAGTTAATGAGGTGAACTAGTTACAGACAACAGACGTTTCATTTTTAGGGCAGTTAGAAAGCCCTGAAAATGAAATAAATATTTGTGCAAAAACAGTTTTTAATTGAAATGTTTCATGTTTGGTGGAAAAATCAAACAGTAAATTTAAGGCTATGATATTTAAAATATTAATGAATTAAATATTATAATTAGAAATACACTGATGATTACTTTTTTGTTGATGATGATGGATTTAAAATTTTTTAACCCAAGTACAAAATGAATAAAAACAAAATTCAAGGGCAGTAGTTTTTTCACTTCATACTGTAATACTATCTGCTCTATGTGCCTTGAACTGCCTTAGAAGTTTCTGTATTAGATTCTTTCAGATTCTCTCATGCTAAAACTGGAACTTGTTCCCAGTGACTTTTAAAGATTGGATAATTACCCAGTTGTTGGGTTTTAATTTATTATAAAATTCTTTTAAAAAGAGAAAAGTCTGTTTTGCTCATAACTTCCTTTCCTGTTTTCATACTTTCAATCTTTATCTCTTTACCTGTCTTATTTTAATTGGCTTTAGTATGATTTCATTGCTCCTATCATGCCTGTGGTGGAATCAGTAGATCCTGCATCATGGAGGCAGGGCTTGCGCAAAACTGGCATTGTTCTTGTGCCCAGTAAGGGTGAAAAATCTATGGTGAGGCATTTCGATGTGCAAGGATTTATATTAGGTTACAACATAACAAGTTTAATATGAATATTGGTTTCAAAGATGCATGGTTTTAAGTCATTATGGTGTGCTCATTTCTGTTCTCTGTATTTGCATCATAATTTTTCTGTGTGATACAAAGTGTGGAGTGTGTGTTCTTAAATCTAACATCTGGAAAGGTAGTATTTCCTTCTTCAGTTTTAGATCTTTACATTTTTGACTAAGACATTAACCTGCTTAGTAAAAGTGTTTCTCCTGAAACTATTAACTATAATTTTAAACATATTATCTGTAAACTTCTCATTTTCAGTTTAAGGACTGATCAGTATTGTATAATTTTTCTCCTTTTCCTTAAAAATAAAACAATATAAAAACAGTTTCCAACTTCAGCTACAAAAATTTCTCCCAAAGAAGAAGAGAGAAAAGATGAGTCTCCTGCATCTTGGAGGTTAGGACTTAGAAAGACTGGTAGTTATGGCGCACTTGCAGAAATCACAGCATCTAAAGAGGCCCAGAAAGAAAAAGACACTGCAGGTGTTATGCGTTCAGCTTCAAGTCCCAGGCTTTCCTCCTCTTTGGATAATAAAGAAAAGGTAATCTGTTTCACAATTTGGTTTCTATAAAAACTACGATAATTTGTTTTCCAGGAATCAGATCCGTTGGATTTTCTACTAAGTATCATTAGATCTATGTATCAACTTAATTCACCTGGCTTAATGAATTACATGATAATACAAATGTACCTACCTTAAGCAGATGTTTATATGGGATATAATAATGGGGAAGATCACGTGTATTTGCCCAAAACATAAATTATGAGACTATACTCAATTAAAGGAATCCTTTAGTCTGTTTGAGAATTTACAATAAAATGTATCAAGGAGCAAGCTAATTTTATTTATTAAGAAGGGTTTTGAAAGTTTAGGAACACATTTGTTCTAGAATGTGATTATACTCATAAGTTGCATTTATCCAATATCTGCAATTTCTTTACCTGCTTTTTCATCTGATACATCACAGCTTTGTCCTAGTGAGCAACTTTAATAACTATATTTTGAAAGGCAGTATTAAATTGCATTAAATAGAATGCATCACAGTTCATTCAGTGCTATTTTGTATAATTGGATTCTTTATTTTCTATTGCATTTTTAGTGCTTGGACATTTTTTTCCTTACAGTTTTCTTGCTCTAGACAGGAGTGTTTACATGCATCAGAAATTCGGAAATGAATTTCTCATTAAGTAATTGAAATATTTTTTATTTTGTATAAATTTTTTTTCCATTTGTTTTCCAAGTACTTGATGCCAGTATAATGAGAATGTAACAGAAGTCATTGTCACTATACTCTCAGCCAGATTTGGTTAAATATAATTTAAATAACTTTTTGTTTTGTATATTTTAATGTTATATTTTTAAAACATAGTATATCAAGGTAGTAAATAGCTTGTATAATGTAAATAATTGAGATTTATCAGTGAACTGTATTTGAGACCTTATTTCTCTGAAAGAAGTAAAGATATTTTATCTTACAATACGACATTACAGTAAATGTTACAGAAGTTTCAGAAAAAGTCATTAAAATGTGGAGGAATTTTTCTTATTTTAAAAAAGAGCTAATTCTAGATTAAAGAAGAAGGAAAAGAAAATTAATTTGAACAGGCTGTCTTTTAGTGTTTACAGTACTTGAATATTGATAGACATCAATTTTGGAGTTTAGGAATTATGGAAATATTATAAAATAAACTATGATGGATGTGTAATTATACATTGTTGAATACTCTTTCCATAATACTTTTAGCAGCACCTATAATCATCACAGATTTATTTTCACTTTTTTCTCCCTGTTGTGTAGGAGAAAGATAGTAAAGGAACTAGGCTTGCATATGTCACACCTACAATACCAAGACGACTAGCCAGTACATCTGACATTGAAGAGAAAGAAAACAGGTGGATTCATTATGACTTGTTTTATTTTGTTTTACTATAAAATCTTTACTATCTAGCATGAGAGTTAAAACATGAGCATTGTTGTAATTATGTGGGATATGGATTTCAGGAAGAGATGGAGGGTATTCCTAATAGGAAGAACACCAAGTACATGGACTTGAGGAGGTGCAGGCTTGGTATGTTCATGAAATAGCAAAAAAAAATGAAGGCATTATGCTTGTAACAGAGTGAGGGGGCAGTGGTGGCAGGTGAGGTCACAGACTTGTATATGCTTTCTAAATATTTGGAACATAATAGAAAAGGAGAAAGAAGAAGGGAGAAAAAGCCCTTACTTGATGATTGTCAACATTTTAATTTGTTTCTTCCTACTTTTCAGCACATACAGAGTATGAGAATTTTTAATATAATTGTAATCATGTTATAATATTCAATTTTGTGTCTTGACTTTTTCTTTCACTTAAGATCTCGTAATGTCTTATACGTTAGTATGTATTTTCATTAAGCACTGTTTTTCATTAGTACATAGTGTTCCATAGAGTAGATTTGCTGAGGTTAAAGTAACCATTTCCCCTCCCCAAACCATGGGCATTTAAATTGTCTAATATTTTGTCATCATAAATAAAACTTCTGCAAACATTAAAATTTCCCCCCTATAGTTAGGATTATACCTTTGGGATAGAATCTTAGAACTGGAATCTTAGTGAATTGCTTTCACTTCTTAATAAATATTCCAGAGTGTTCTTCTAAGGGATTTTACTAGTTTCTGCTTCAACAGATGTTTATTAAAATACAGCTTCTTTAACCCTATTTTAAAATTATCTACCAGATTCTGAAGGATATTTTTTTCACAGAGATTCTTCAAGTTTGCGAACAAGTAGTTCATATACAAGAAGAAAATGGGAAGATGATCTCAAAAAGAATAGCTCAATTAATGAAGGATCAACTTATTATAAAAGGTAATAATATTCTTAAGTAACTTTTATGTATTCTTTTATTAAAATATGAGGCAGTTTGGAGCTCTCAACTTAATATAACATTAAAAATGTGCCTTTATTAAATATATCTTTTGTTATTTAAATAAAACTTCGTTTAAAGACACAGAATATATATTTAAAGATGGGTGAAAATTTGCTCCTACTTATGCCTTCCTATTATATTTTTAAATTAAATTTGATATGCTATGAAGTATCTTTTAGATTATAGGATATTAAAAAAGGAGCTCTGTATGTAATTATATATAAGTCAATTATATAATTGACTAGAGCAGTTGAAATAGATCAATTAATTGATCTCATGTGGTGACCTGGAAAGTTTCTACCTGTGTTAGAACTCAGAGCAATGGAAATGCCTTGAATTGGAATGTTGGTAATATCATATTGGAGAGGGGGTGGAAAATCTATGTGTTATTTTCTCTGCTAAAAGCAACCAAAAAAAGACTAAAAGATCAACAAGTATAATACAGGCATGGGTCACTCCTAGGGATGTGACCCATTGCCAAAACAATTTCTTAGAAAATGCTTAAGTCTTAACTTTCCCGGAGTAAAACCAAACCAAAGTGTTTTTCCAGACCCAACCTGGCATGACCATGTGACCTGGAGCCACTCCAGAAATGTGAACTATCAGATCATCTTTGAATCTCGTTGGTGGGTGGGGGATGCAGTAAAATGAGACACTACCAAATTAGGGAAATCATCTAGACTCTAGCAAGTTGTAGATGCAACTCTTGGTGCTGGAGCCGGTGGCGTATTTAGGAACACAGTCTTTTAGATTCTTTTCCTAGCCTTGTGAATCTGTATAATGTATAGGCATTGGCTATAGAATACACATCCAAACACATTCTATATAGATATGACTCTTTCCTTTAGTTGCTCCTTTGGTAGAAGACAAGATGATTTGATTAGTTCTAGTGTTCCAAGCACCACATCAACACCAACAGTTACCTCTGCAGCTGGGCTTCAGAAAAGCCTGCTTTCCAGCACAAGCACTACTACAAAGATTACAGCGGGTTCTTCCTCAGCAGGCACACAAAGCAGGTGAGTCACAGATACATTTTGTGTTCAGGCCTACTGTGTGCTTATGTATGTGCATGCGTTTTTGTTTAGAAGATTGTGGGGCTCTGGATTTTTTCATTGACCTTGTTAAATGATTTACAAACAAAAATTGGTTCCAAAAAGAGGCAGTTATGCATGTCTGGGGAAAAAATATTAAGTTTCTGACTTACGAACTTTCCTTGCATTAAGCTGCTTAAAGTGTAAATTTCTCTGTGACAGCTCTGGGTGAACTTTTTGGTTCATAGATGAAAGATGTCTCACCTTATGTTTTCAAAAAATCCATCCCTGTAGTCACATGTTTTCAGCTGCTAGAAAGTGCTTTCCTTGTTTAGCTGTTTCCCTTTTCTCTTTTTTGTGTTGCTGCTTATGATGCTATAGTACCTCAAATCGTTTGTGGGCTGAGGATAGTACTGAAAAGGAAAAGGACAGTGTTCCTACGGCAGTGACCATTCCTGTTGCTCCAACTGTTGTAAATGCCGCAGCCTCTACCACAACCCTGACTGCAACTACTGCTGGCACTGTCTCCTCCACTTCGGAGGTCAGGGAGAGACGCAGGTGTGTAAAGGTCCTAATAGGACTGCTGATCTATCTTGCCCAATGATGAAAGTTGTTTGCTTTGTTTGGTTTTTTAATTTTGGGAAGTTGGTGACTATCTCTTCTGTAGGTTAATACATGAGGTAACCTAGATCAGCTCAGAACTATGTAAATTGATATAATTAGCAATTATTAGCCTTTAGGCTTGGTAACCCACCTCTGACAGAATTAATGTGCTTGTTTAAAGGCCCTGAGCCAGAGAGTTGTCTTCACACTTAGCCATCTTAGTTTTAATGGTTTCTTTAATTCAAAACATTTTTGTGATGAAGATCTAAGCGCATACTCTAAACACATACTAAGCAAATCATACTCATGGAAAACTAGATGTAACATGACAAAAACAGGTTTTTATTCTTCTCATTGTTTCCCCCTTCTACCTCATTATTAAGAAATTTGATGCATGTTTAACGATTTTTGTTGTTATTTTTGAGAATTTCATTTTAAAATTCTTTTGGTGAAGAATGGCTTCTTATGCATATGTGTAAGCCAAATCATTTTAAGTATGTTAACTACATTCACTTAGTTTTAATTCTGGTACATAGAAGGCAATTGTTAAGTAAACTTTTTAAAGGGTCTGTGAATTTGTTTTATGTGCTTAAAACATTTTTATGAGCATTGCTCACTTCTTCCTGTTGCAGCCAATTGGTATGGAATCATAGATGTGGAAAGGAATTTACCTATTATCTTTTATGATATCCTTTACAGAAGGAAACTGATCCCCAGAGATATTAAGTGACTTTTCCACTTTTATGTGGTTAGTAAGTATGAGAGCTAAGGCTAGGCCCAGTATTACAGGAGAATCAGTCCAGGGTTCTGTCTGCTGTATCATGCATAGTCCCTAGCTTTGAATTTGGTTTTCCCTCTTGAGAAAGAACATCTTAGGAAACTAAACGTAACCTCTTTAAATATTTTATTCTTGAAAAATTAGCTACAGAACTGATATTTTCCTTAACTAAAATATCAACCAGATTAATTTGGTTTTATTTCTAACACATAGTATTCATATACAGTCTTAAACATCTTTTGTCTCTGATGCCTAGCAAAGCGCATGGCCTGTTGTAAGTAGTAGCATCCTTATAGTAATATTTGTGGTGAATATATGAAAAGTAACAAAATGTTCAATGTTTTGAAAACTTTTTTAATTAAAAAAGTTTTCTTTCCTATCATTATATCTTTAGTTTCTGTCAATATATTTATGCTTCATTTCTATTTTGATGGTGAAATTTAATGATACTTCTCTAACAGCACTATAGGCAGTTAGCATTCTGTGGTTCTTGAATACCAGTATAGGTCATATCATATTTTAATTATTCTTGTTTTTCTCTTAAGTTTAGTCCGTTTTAGGTTTTTGAGGTGTTTTCAATGAGACCACATAGCCTACAGAAATTAGAGGTTCATAGGCACTCATCATTCTCTTCTAGTGAAAATGAATTTGAGGGCCTTGGTTTTTTGGGAGGTGGGGAGCTGAAGGGGAAAAGGTTCAGGAGGTCTTGGTCTTTTACTCCTTGCTGTGCCTTAATCCTAAGGTAAGAGTTCTCTGTGGGTCAGAATTTATTCTTCTGTAAAATGAGGTATTTGATTTATATAGTTTTTAACTTCTAGAATCCTTTCTATCTCTAGCATTCCATACTTTAAAAAAATTTTTCCAATGACAATTAAAGCCAATGAATGTCTCCCCAAAATCATCAGTTGTTTCAGAACAAGCAAATGATGATTCTTAACCTCGGATTTCTTTATTTTTTTATATTGTTGGAAAGTATTGAGTTTCAGCTTTTTAGAATAAATCCTGGAAGACTTTAAAGATTGAGAATTAAATATTTGGTGATATTGTTAGGACAGAGCAGGTTCTCATATCATAAGAAATAAAATATGTCTATTGACATTTTTCCTGGTCTACATTACAGAAATTTTGTTTCACTTGTTTCAGTGATGTATGCAATAATATTAATGTTTGTGTTTTGTTTCATGTCAAATAATTGTTTGCAATTTTGGCCTTGTCTGTCTTTTTTTGTTGTTCTTGGCCGCGCTGCTTGGCTTGTGGGATCTTAGTTCCCCAACCAGGGATTGAACCAGTGCCTTCAGCAGTGAAGGCACAGATCCTAACCACTGGACTGCCAGGGAATTCCCCTGTTTGTCTTTTTAATTAAATTTCATTAATGGTTTCAAAATGTATATAGTTGAAAATTTGCCCCCAGATGTATGTATGGTGATTTAAGAATATACTGTGGCTGAAAAAGATACTAATACATTTATGCCATTTTTAGGTACCCTTACATATGTACTTTTAGATATTATGTAAAGTTACTGTATACACTATTAAATTCCACATTATTGTTGACTTTTCCTGTTTTCATTGATCAGGTTTGGATGAAAATTTTCTGTTTGTATAAAGATTTCCAATTGATTAATTCGAGGGAGGAGGCATTGGGGAGCAGGGAGGAGAAGCTAGCTTTAAATAGATGGAGCATGGCGAGGTTCCCTGGTGGCCTAGAGGTTAAGATTCCAGGCTTTCACTGCCATGGCCTGAGTTCAATCCCTGGTCAGGGAACAGATCCAGCAAGCCTTGCAGGGTGGCAGAATATCTAGATAGATAGATAGATAGATAGATAGACAGATAGATAGATGGAGCAAGATGGCAAATTCTTACATTGTTTAGGCATTTCTAATTCTCCATAGTCTTTTCAAACTGCAAAACAGTACCTTACTAATAACTTCGTATTTGTAGTATGAATTCACATGGTTCGGTACAACTACTCTTTTCTACCATTTTGCCTTGGCTCAGCCAGCTCCCATTTGTCCACTTATTTTCCTTCTGGAAGGAAAAATGCTGAGTGAGAAGCAAGGGCTGGTATTCAGTTTTTTAGAGATGTAATTTGGTTGACTAACCAAAATATAAATATTATAAACAAATATAAATATTTCAGCTAATAAATGTCGGGGAAATAATATATAGAATAATTGCTTTTACTGAGGGAAAAAACCTTAATTTAAAAATAACCTTTGGATTGTTCATAAAATAGTGGGCAATCTAAGACTAGTAAGTAAAATTATATACCCTATACAGTTATACAAAAGAGATCAATATGACAATATGATATAGTAATGCAGTTTGGTATGTTCTGCCATCTTTTTGATGATCACCTCTTTGGAATTAAACACATATTAAAAATATGAATTATTTGTTTTCTCTACATCCTGTTCTTAGAGATCTGCTCTGTATAGACACCTCAAGGAGGAGAAAGGAACTGAATTTCAGATGGGGACCATCAAATATATTTCGTATATTACAAGTCGATAGGCTAGGTTTTTATGCTAATTTGGAGCAAATGTTTGTATGGAAATTTTAAATGAACAGATTTTACAAGTCTTTCAGCTAGTAATTTTTATGCCCCTAACCTGCATATGTTAAACCAGATATGATAAATAGATTTATTAACTTTCATGGCAGCTTGAAAGTATTGAAAAAGAATCTAGGCTTCTTGGGAGAGAGTGTGATGGTTGATAGTGCTATTTGCCATGGGGTAAAGGGGCATAGTGACAATGCAGTTCTTTTAAACTATATATGAAAACTTTGTACATAGTGGAAATAAGAATTCAGTCTTTCATGTCCATTTGTACTTTCAGAGCAGCTCATGAAATGCTGAAGTGATACATGCAGCTGTCTAGGCTGCTATAAACTTTTGTTAAACTAGATTTGCTATCACATCTAGGTTTCTTCTCTTTCTGTTATTTTTTTTTTTTTTTCCTCATCTGGTGGAAGTCCAAAAGGCAGTAAATTGCATAGGACCTGTAGATGCATAAATAAGTGTTAAATGAATGGATGAAAAAAATAGCCATTTTACAGGCTAATATTTCACAGAGAACTTTTACACATTTAATAGATGTACCACAAAAGAAAAAAAAAGTTTTTCCTGCTTAAATGGTCTTGGAAAATGCTGAGTTAAACACAGTTAAACAGGTTTCTTCCCTCAGTCCTTTTCAGACCCTCTAATATATTGTTATTTTCCTGGAGAAGGTTAGAATGTATAGTATTTTCCACATTTATATAATCAACTTCTACAACAAACGATACCAAAATCGTATTGCAGAATTAATGTTTCTTAAACTCTAACAACAAATTTATTGGTTATCCTCTTTCTTGTCCCAGAAAATCACTGGAGTTGTAATAAAAATGAGAAAGTATCTGTTATAGCTGAATAAAAACCTTAAAACTCAAGAGAATTGATATATAGAATAGAAATAATAAAACAATGGGAGAAAAAGGAATATCAAGCTTTTGAGCATCATAGAAGGGAGAGAGGGCCGGTATCCTACCAGTTGTATTCATCTCTGGGTTTGTGCGTTGGTACAGATGAAGCCATACAGAATTTCAACTAAGAGAAAGTTAAACTATGGAAATGGTGGTAAGCAAAATGTTTTATTTAGTGACTTCTCCCTTGCCTTTCACTTTTAGGGAGACAAATTTTTTTTAATTAAAAAAATTAAAATTTTATTTATGAACTTAAGTCAGTACCAGTTTTTAATAGAAACCAAATTTGATAGGATAGAGCTCTTCAGTGAAATGCTTCAATTTGATAAGCTGTGCCTTATTGATGAGATAAATGTAGTGCTACTATGATAGCAAAAAGACATAATTGTTCAGGATATTCTAGAAACCTAGAGGTAAAAAATGATAGAAAACATACGGATAAAGAGGGAAAAAAAGTTTTATCCTTATCATATAGTGCCATAAGTTATTCAGCCGAATAGAGAACACAAGTGACATTTTCTCAAAGCAGATGATAAAAACAACAAGTCAGAATATAGAAGTGATGGGATTTTCAACTAAGTTTGCTGGATGTCTCATTCAAGTAAAAACACCCTCTTGAGAATTTTTGACTTACCTTGCTTTACAGTTTATCTGTGATTAGAGTAGAAGCAAGAAGAAACAGTCCTCTAGAACTAACTTTAACCAATAAGTAGGAGTTAATTGATGAAATGGAGGCAACCAGGATCTTGGGTGAGAAATGACTATGTCGTCTTAGGGTTAGTTATCCAAGGAGACAAATCCTAGGAATAATGAATCTTGTATTCTAGTTTTAGAGAGACAGATTCCAAAAAATTCAAGACTTTGGAGGGAAAGACACGTTCCTATGTATCAAAAAGAATGAGAGTTCTCTAAAAAGAATTCTGAAGGAACTGTAAATAACTGTAAGGTGTTTGAAGATGGGTCATACTCTCTGAACTTAGAGCTTTAAAGGACACAGAAAAAATAAAACATAAGGCATAAAACAAAGAATAAATTCTAAAGTTTGTTACAAATATGTGAATAGCGTCAGGGAGGTTAAAGAGCAGAATGAATTACAAATTGAGAAGAACACTAAGGTTAACAGTTTTTAAATAATAACATTTGGAGATAGGGGTATGATGATAGGTTATTGATAAACTTAATGAACAACAGAAAATAGAGATACTCAAGTTCAGAATGTTCTCTGAGAAATGTGAGCTAGATGGTAGTATAACTAGATAAAGTGTTAACAATTGAACTTCCTGAATAATATTGATCATAAGAAGGAAGTTTTCTTATGTTGCAGGGTTCTGCCTTGTCTTTGCTTGTTCAACCCTTTAATTCATTATTTACCTCTTGACATAGATTGCATGCTTTTGAAATTGTGCATACCTTGTGACAGGATGGAACATAGGCTTAGATTTATAATATAAAATCTAGTGAACATAAATGCCAAATCCTCTTCTCTGTATGAGAAAATCAGTGACCCAAGAATAAGATGCTGATTTTAAAGCAGTTCGTGTATAAAAACACTTGAATTTTTAGAGGACTTAAGGTATGAACAAGAGTGTGATGTCTGCCAAAAACATTATTAGTAAATGCACAATGACAAGAATGCAGGGAGTGCTGCTTCCTCACTAGTCACCCCATATCCTAAATATTACATTCAGTCCTTTACCATAAAAAGACATTGACAGTCTAGAGTTTAACCTTGTAACTTCACATATCATCTAGGATGGTGTTGCAGGAAATCAAGAAAGGAGCTAAGAGGAATGATGCTACCTAGTTTAAAAACAAACAAAACTGTGGTTAGGAAGAACTTTAAAAATATGTTAATATGAGTAGTTCCAATCTAAAAAACTATCAAATTGCATTGTTGAATTTCAGAGTGGGTTTAACCATTTTCTGAAGACTCTTTCTTAAAATCCATTAAAATGCTAAACTTAAATGTTTCACTTACGCACGTTCATGTGTAATTACATTCACAGGTATTGCATCTCCAAGTGACAATTTTTATTTATTACTGTAGATCATACCTCACTCCTGTTAGAGATGAAGAGTCTGAATCCCAAAGAAAAGCAAGATCTAGACAAGCAAGACAGTCTAGAAGATCAACACAGGTATATTTAATGTGTATAATATATAAAAGTTCAAAATAAATTATCTTTCACTTTTTCACATTTCTGTGAAAATATTGATGTCACTATATAATATGAATAATCTTAAAAGATAAAAGCTGCCTTAGCAATCCTACCGTAGCCTTTTTATGTGGCTATACTGTTAATGTTACATTTCGTCTAAGTAGCATATGCCTTTGTATGTCTTTAAGTATTTATTTTTCTACTCCTAATATAGTGTCTGGCTCAGGGTATTTGATCAGTGTTAAAATTAATCATATATGATGTCGCATAATTATTAAAGAATTCTATGCGTATTTGGAAGGTATGGGAAATAGGTCTTTTATATTAGGTATATCAAAAAGCTGATATACAATTATGAGAAAAATGTCACTCAAGCTAGTTATCAACTTCTTACCCCATCGCCATTCTCTCTCCTGTATCTCTCGTGTCTTCCCTTTCCTACAGTTGAGGGGCTCCAAAGTCCAGATTCAACTGTTTATTTATTTTATTTATTTATTTTCTTTATTTTTTCGGCTACCTCGGGTCTTAGTTGCAACACGCAGGATCTTTGTTGAGGCATATGGGGTCTTTTCGGTGAGGCACGTGGGCTCTTCGTTGCAGCGTGTGGGCTTCTCTCTAGTTGTGGTGTGTGGATTTTCTCTCTCTAGTTATGGCGCGTGAGCTCCAGGGCATGTGGGCTCTGTAGTTGTGGCGCGCAGGCTCCAGAGTGCATGGGCTCAATAGTTTGTGGCACGTGGGCTCTCTTGTTGAGGCACGTGAGCTCAGTAGTTGTGGCACGCGGGTTTAGTTGCTCCGCGGCATGTGGGATCTTATTTCCTCGACCAGGGATCAGACCCACATGCCCAGCATTGGAAGAGAGATTCTTGACCACTGGACCACCAGAGAAGTCCCCAGAGTCAAGTGTTTAATCCTTGCCATTACTTAACATATTTTTTCTGTCTTCGTGTCTTAACTTCTTGAAATCCAACCTATTCTTTTCAAGACTTAACCTTCAAAAATTACTTCTTTACTGAAATCTTCTCTGTGTGCATATACATATATAGAAACATAAATACATATCAATTTAATATATAAATAATGCATATATTGGTTTTTCATTCTTTCTCTGAACTTCTTGGGAATATTTATATTCATATGGTCAGTTCCTGTGCTATTCTTTTAATTTCTTGAATACAGAGACAATTTCTTGCACATATTTTATTTCTTTCCCAGTACCTATTATTGTGCTTGCTCATGATGATTCTTCATAGAATGAATGTGACTAGAAATTCTGTTTCAATTTGCAAACCAATTCCAAACATGCATCTTTGACTTTTAATACATTCATATTTAATATATCTACTTATAAAATATTCCTTTGAAATGAGCCTTAGTGCCTCTCATAGTTAAATTTATCTTTCTTTGCGTGCAGGGGGTGACATTGACTGATCTTCAGGAAGCTGAGAAAACGATAGGAAGGAGTCGTTCTACCCGAACCAGAGAACAAGAAAATGAAGAAAAAGAAAAAGAGGAAAAAGAAAAACAGGATAAAGAGAAGCAAGAAGAAAAGAAGGAGTCAGAGACATCTAGAGAAGATGAACATAAACAAAAGTACTCCAGAACATATGATGAGGTAATAGTATACCAACAACACCGCTAGGTCAGGTGGCACGGATAGCTCCTGTGATTCTCAAGATGCAAGAGATTTATATACTAACAAACCATATACAAAATATCCATAAGGATTTTAACTGGAAATCTAAATTATTTTGACATGATTAGAACATTACTTTTCCTTTGAAATAATTTAAGTGTCTTATAAGTTTTTATCTATGTTTAATATTTCAAATGGGTGTTAATTTTAATGTTTCACAGACTTATCAACGCTACAGACCAGTATCAACTTCAAGTTCAACCACTCCATCCTCTTCGCTTTCTACCATGAGTAGTTCACTCTATGCTTCAAGTCAACTAAACAGGCCAAATAGTCTTGTAGGTATAACTTCTGCTTACTCCAGAGGATTAACAAAGGAAAATGAAAGAGGTAAGAAGACCAAATTTTGAAAACACTTTGTTTCCTTCAGATTAATTCTTTGAGTTGGTTTTCCCTAACTAATAGTTTAACAGAAGAGAAACAACATCCTAAACTAGGACTCATTCTCCCTAACCAGAAAGAACATGATGGTTGAGAATGAGAAAAGTAGAAAATAAAGACAGAAAATAATATGGTCTGGCATTGATACGTATATCTTTATTGCCTTCAAAAATCTTTATGTCCATCAACATAGAAAAGTTAGTATTGAAAAACTGGTGGGGTGATTATTTCCAGGAGCATTTTATTAATGTTTCAAGTCATTTCTTGCATATTATGTAGATATCTTTTAATTGTTTTCTGTGAAGTTGTTTTAAATAAAAATCATTTAACATATGTAATGTCCTTGCCAAAAAAACTTATTTTTATGCTTATTTCTTGAGAAATAGATTTCTTTTTCAGCTATATATTGGCATATTGATGCTATTAACATTTCCTATTATTTCATATAAGCTTCCTATGTAAACACTAATTAACTCCTCCTTTAAATAAGAGATGGCTACTAAATAAAATTATTCCTAATTGTAGGTATTTTATATTTTAAAAGCAAAATCTCAGGCTTCCATGGTGGTGCAGTGGTTAAGAATCTGCCTGCCAGTGCAGGGAACACGGGTTCGGGCTCTGGTCTGGGAAGTTCCCACATGCCGGCGAGCAACAAAGCTTGTGCGCCACAACTACTGAACCTGTGCTCTAGAGCCCGTGATCCACAGCTACTGAAACCCATGCACTTAGAGCCTGTGCTCTGCAACAAGAGAAGCCACCACAATGAGAAACCCGCACACTGCAATGAAGAGTAGCCCCTGCTTGCTGCAACTAGAGAAAAGCCCACGTGCAGCAACAAAGACCCAACGCAGCCAAAAATAAAATAAATTAATTAAAAAAAAATTTTTTTAAAGCAAAGTCTTCATTGTAGTCACGATAATATCAGTAATCATGTAGGAATAAACTTCAGAAAATTAAATTTTTTTCAACTTCCAGCTGGCTTTTCTTTTGTTGGTCATTGAGATATTTCAGTTCTTTAAACCACTAAGTGTGAGGCCCATCTAATGTTTGTAAAAATTTTGAGCCAACATTTAAAATTAGGGGTATCTGCATAAAAGTTCAGATTTCTGTCTTCTATTGAAAAGTTGGAAGATATGGCCACGCTAGCTCTGAATTCTCACAGGTCAACAATTGATTAGAGCCAAGTAGTAGCAGCCCCACCCCCACCCCTTTGGAGTAGTGCCCTCCTGGCCCATTTTACCTCTATGTAACCTGCCTGGATGGCCACTCTCTGTGTTGGAGTTTGCGACCTTTGCTGTAAACTAATTCTAAAAGCAACTTTAAAACCCCTCTTAATACTATAATTCTGGGGTTTCTTTTGCTTCTTTTTCTGCACAGCAAGGAGACAATGACACAAGGAGCCTTTTAAAAATCATTTTTAACGTTACTTTGTTCCATATATATCTTTTTTTTTTTTTTTACAATCTACTTTTTTTTTTGGCTGCGTTGGGTCTTCATTGCTGCCCAAGGGCTCTCTCCAGTTGCAGCAGTGAGCAGGGGCCACTCCTTGTTGCGGTGTGTGGGCCTCTCATTGCGGCGGCTTCTCCCGTTGTGGAGCACGGGCCCTAGATGCACAGGCTTCAGTAGTTGTGGCTCGTGGGCTCCAGAGCGCAGGCTCAGTAGTTGTGGTACACAGGCTTAGCCGCTCCACGGCATGTGGGATCCTGCTGGACCAGGCATCGAACCTGTGTCCCCAGCATTGGCAGGCAGACCCCCAACCACTGCGCCACTAGGGAAGCCCTGTCTACTTTTTACAGCATATTCAGAGGCCCTAATATTCTTCTAGTATGTAAGTCTGAAGCTATTTTAACTATCCGAGGAAGGGAACAAATTTGAAGACTAACATTGATTTGTTTTTAATAAAAGATAATTCTTTCCCCAGCAACAAAAAAAAAGGTTTGCTCTTAGATACTAATAGAAAATTAAGTGACTACTGTATTCGTTCTACTGCTGAAGGAGGACTGGGAATGGTAGAAGCAGAAACTGATAAATTTGTATGATGCCCACTAGCTGTTCCATCATTATGCACTGTTTGGGTATAATAACTATGTTGAAGTGTTAATGTTAGGTATAATAACTATCTTTCTGTCAGACGTTAATAACTGGGACCCCATTCTCTTCGTAGGATTCAATTATTTTCTGTTCAGCAAATAGTAAGTGTGTCTTTTTAGCAAAATTTTTGTTTTAGGCACTAGAAAAATGACGTAATTAAAACTAGTTCTTATCTTGATTCTCAAAAACGTATCTAATGAGAGATACAGATACATGTTTAAGCCAAGTGTTATAGGAGCACTGGGAGGGGCAAAAATTATTTCTGATTGGAGAATTTTAGAAGGCTTCACAAAGGAGGTTGACTTAGAATTATTTTCACATGTACACTGCAAAATACTATCAAGATACATGGCTGCCATATGAATAATTTTAATCCTTAACAGAGGGAGAAAAGAGAGAAGAAGAAAAAGAGGGAGAAGATAAATCACAACCTAAATCAATCAGAGAACGACGGCGACCAAGAGAGAAAAGAAGATCTACAGGAGTTTCATTCTGGACACAAGATGTGAGAAGCTATTAAAATATAACTACTTGATAGTATGCTTAATCTTTCCAAGAATGTACACTAATGATTTCTTATATGCCTCAGATTATATATTCTTTAGATCATCACTATGTGTTAGAGCTGACTTATTTAAATCAGAAGAGTTCTTCTTTATAAGAATAAACAACTACTTAGATTTCTGGTATTAAAAGCAAGAATACTGTCCCAATATTGGAATAAAAATAATAATGGCTGCAGCTCAGTGTACAGATGTTGATTATTGTATAATGGCTAAACTGCTCATTGATCTTAGCGGTTCTTTTTTTTTTTTCTTTTTCTTTCCCCGCGGTACACGGGCCTCTCACTGCTGTGGCCTCTCCCGGGCCCAGCCGCTCCGCGGCACATGGGATCCTCCCGGACCGGGGCACGAACCTGCGCCCCCCGCATCGGCAGGCAGACCCTCAACCACTGCGCCACCTGGGAAGCCCCTATCTTAGCGGTTCTTGAAAGAAAGATGCTTTACATTTAATCCTATTTTCATGAATATGATTATGATATACATAACTATTTCCATCTCAGGTGATGCTGGATAGATGCAGTGCTTTACTTATCAAATTATAACAGTCCTATAAATTAAAATTTTTTTTTCTTGATCCCTGATTGTATGCCTGACATTGATATTCATATGCAAGAGAAAGAAGAGCTATGGGGTAACCTGGTTAAAGTAAAATTTATACTGTTTCAATACAACATATACCTACAGGAAGGCAGAAATAATTTGGTTTTGGGAGGATTGTTTTTTTAGCCAGTTGATTTTTTTTTTCATTAAAAAAATTTTTTAATACAGAAAAGTTCAAACATAAAAAAGTATATGGCCCCACCCCAGGTTTTATTGTTTAAGCTAAATCCCCACCACTTTCCCAACTCTCATATTATTTTGAAGAAAATCTTAGTAATATCATTTTATATGTAAAAACTTCAGTCTGTGTTTTTAAGAAATAAGGACACCTTTTTAAAAAATATTAAAATTTTATTTTTAAAAAATAATAAAAGTAACCACAATAATCACAATACCATGATCACGTTTATTTTTAAATAAATTGACAATAAATCCTTAATATTGAATATCCAGTCAGTTTTAATGTCCTGTTGACTCATATTGCCATAAATGGTTTGTTGTAATTTTATTTTATTTTTTAAATAGTTATTTTATTTTATTTTGATTTTTTTGGGTTTTTTTTTAATCTACAATTCCTGAATCTTTCTGGGCATATGGCTAGAATTTATTTGCTTTGTTGCAAGACCCTCCTCAGTAGGCATTTAGTATTAGATTTCTCAGTTTTTCCATAGACTGTTTTATTTTTGGCTGCGTTGGGTTGCTGTGCGTGGGCTTTCTCTAACTGTGGTGAGCGGGGGCTACTCTTTGTTGCGGTGCTCGGCCTTCTCATTGCAGTGGCTTCTCTTGTTATGGAGCACAGGCTCTAGGCACACGGGCTTCAGTAGTTGCAGGGTGTGGACTCAGTAGTTGTGGCTCACGGGCTCTAGAGTGCAGGGTCAGTAGTTGTGGTGCACGGGCTTAGTTGCTCCATGGCATGTGGGATCTTCCCAGACCAGGGCTCGAACCTGTGTCCCCTGCATTGGCAGGCAGATTCTCACTGCGCCACCAGGGAAGTCCTAAATATTTATTTATTTATTTATTTATTTTGGCATTGCCAGGTCTATTAGTTGCGGCGTGTGGACTCTCAGTTGCAGCATGCGTGTGGAATCTAGTTCCCCGACCAGGGATCAAACCCGGGCCCCCTGCATTGGGAGCAGAGTCTTACCCACTGGACCACCAGGGAGGTCCCTGTTCTAATTTTATACTTTGCTGATTTGAGTAGGAACCAAATAAGGACCATACATTATGATTAGTTATTTCTTTAAAGTCTCTTGTAATCAGTTATGTCCTCCATCTCTTTTCTTCTTACAGTTATTTTTGAATGAACTGGGTTATATCCCTGAACTGTAGTTTAACACAGTCATGGAGCTTTTTATGTTTCCTATAAATTGGTAGTTTGAGGTAGAGAAATGATCAGATTTTGGTTCAGTATTCTCTTGGCAGGGTGTTTTGTCCTCTGTCAGGAAGTACATGATGTCTGGTTGATTCTCACTGATTGCCCAGTAACATTTTAATAAGAGTAACATAAAACCTCACAGTCTTAGCACCTTAACATAGTAACTCTTCCTACTTAAAAATTATCTTTTTAATACCTTATATGTATTGGGGGTTTGACAGGCAAAGGTTTATTATACAGTATTTATGTTTCCCCAATTTTATGTACACCAGCTCTCCCTTCAGAAATCCTCTTTCTGGAGTCATACACTTAACCAGCATTATAAGAGTTCTTCCTGAGATCCATATGGGCAATACTCATCTCTTTAGTTTGAGCTTGCATTGAATTGTGTTGTAATCAACCATCAGCACAAGTCTCCTTCCCTTTTCATGGCCTCATGATTGGACCTATATCAGAAAATATACAAAAAGAACCAAGGGCTCTGTCAAAGATAAGGTAGTGTTTTTACTCTGTTATATTATTAGGTTTCCTTTTTTTTTCCTTAGTTACTACTTTTCAGGACGTCTGAGCCTCCCCACTTTTTTTTTTTTTCATTTTAAATAAGTTTATTTATTTATTTATTTATGGCTGCATTGGGTCTTTGTTGCTGTGCTCGGGCTTTCTCTAGTTGCGGCAAGTGGGGGCTACTCTTCGTTGCGGTGCACGGGCTTCTCATTGTGGTGGCTTCTCTTGTTGTAGGGCACAGGCTCTAGGCATGCGGGTTCAGTAGTTGTGGCTCACAGGCTCTATAGAGCGCAGGCTCAGTAGTTGTGGCACATGGGCTTAGTTGCTTCACGGCATGTGGGATCTTCCTGGACCAGGGATCAAACCCGTGTCCCCTGCATTGGCAGGCGGATTCTTAACCACTGTGCCACCAGGGAAGTCCCCTCCCCAGTTTTTAAATTTCCAGTTCCTGTGTTCTTCCATGAAACAGTAACGCATAAAGATAATTAGTTCATGTTGCGGAATTAATACATTTATATTAATAAGTAATACTGGCAGTAGCAGCATTGATTTCTCCTGTTCACTCAGTAACTTCACATATCATTTTTGCTAGGTACCACATGATAGTTTGTACAAAGATCCTCTATAATCCTTAGGGCAATTCTATAAGGTTTTTATCCCCACTTGTGGAGGAGATAACTGTGGCTCAAAAATTTTTTTAATAAATTTACACTAAGTCACACAGCTGAAAATAGCTGTACCAGTGTGAAATAGGATGATTTAGTTTTAAAGCCTGTGGTATTTTTATAGTGAGCCTGAGCCAGATATGTTTGATTGCAAATTTCCCTTTTCTTTCAATCCTTTATGGTTTGTTGAGATGTTCAGGCCTTCTAGTGGAATATTCCTATTGTCTGGGAGTCTAGGTTTTTAGCCTACTGAGACCTTAGTTTTCTATTTGGTGTGCTGTAAATTCCCAAAAAATTTCTAGATAGCTGAACTACCTAAATATAATAGGACCGTTGTATAAATCTTGCCAAGCTTATAGAATAGAGCTTTTCTTACTTAAGGAGTTTCCTATTTTTGCTGCCTCATTATAGTTGAGCAGCTACATAGTATCTATATTGACTATTAAAGTACATGCAGTAACATTACAATATAAAATTGAGTATCATCTTTTTCATGCTAAGCCTCCAGCTTCCTCATCCCCAGTATGTGTTTCCTAAATCAGAATGTTAGGTACATGGTCTTTCTTCACCATATACGCTAACCTACTTATATTGTACCATGCAGACAAGATAGGCTTCCTCTAAATAAGGCAAAAAAAGTCACACTTAAAAAACAGTTTTCCTTTTGATCCATTTCCTGTTAGGTTTTTCTCAAGGGTCATTTTAAATTATAAAAATCCTAATGTATTTAAATATTAATCGTTTGAAATTTATCTTTACTTTTTTAAAATCTATTTTAGAGTGATGAAAATGAACAAGAACAACAATCAGATACAGAAGAGGGATCCAATAAGAAAGAAACTCAGGTAAATAACATTACTTTTTGTATTTAGAAGTATTCGTATTTTTTAAGGGTTACTGTTTACTTGTGTTTATATTTATTTATGTCAGACAGTTACTGCACACTGTACCTGCCTGCTGGGGATAGACCATCAGTGGTTTTCTGGAATCAGGCGTGGAGGGACTGGAAAGGGGCACAAAGAGTATTTTAGAGACATTGGGAATGTTCTAGATCTTGATTGTAGAGGTATTTTTTTGGATATACACAACTGTCAAAACTCATCAAACTGTGTACTCTAAGTGGATGTAGTTTATTGTATGTAAATTAACCTTCAAAGTTGAAAAGAAATATGTAAATTAACCTTCAAAGTTGAAAAGAAAAAACAAAGAAGAGAATACAGGTTTCCACTGCTCTCCAAAAGTAGAGTGTTCCATAATCTTCAGTAAGCCACATAAAGTGAAGAGGGAATTACCTTAGGACACATCTTGCTACCGGTTGCAAGAGATAAATTGAGATAAATTGTGGTGCTCAAAGACACAGTCCAAAGCTGTGACAGCTTAAACTGAGTGTAGTTCCCAGGGAAGGAGCTTGGCGGTGCCTCTTTTGCTGCTGAGGGTGTGCCGCCTCTGTAATGGCTCGCTGTAAAACATGTTGAGTACTGTGCACTTTTTGCCTTTTCTCGTAAAAGCAAAGTGGCGTAAACGAACTTTTGAAAAGCAGGGGCTACCTGTAATAACCTTTGACCAAAGAAAAATATCTAAAGAATATCCAGAAGTAGTGCATACCTTACCAGATCCAGATTTTAGTTTTGTAAATGGCAAAGCTGTATTCTGGAGAAGATAATAGGTCATTTTAACTTGCTTTACATTTGTTTAGAAATGTAGTGTCTCTAAAAGATTTCACATTCCTTATCACAGCTGATCTTCCCCAATAATCTTCAGGAAAAGTCCCCCCACCTTGCCCCCTCAGTATTGATGAAGAAACTAAGGCAAGTTTGAATGACAAGTTTGCATAGCTAGCAGATGATGAAAGTTTCTTCCCACTAGTTTTTTTGCCCCTCTGTTCCCTATTGTTTGGCTGTGCACAAAGCTGACATACTTAGAAGAGCTGTATTCACATAAGGGTAGATCTGTACAACATAAGTTAGTCTTAATGTTTTAAACTCAGCACTGTCTAGCCTGAAATGGTATTCTGATCATATTTTCTTCATTTTGACTTGGCGTTCCTACATAAAGCTGTTAAAATTACTTTCAGTTGCAGGGATCTGCAACAATGTGAAGTGCCCAGAAGTTGGTTCTCTGTGCTAGGTGACTCTGGACATTACTCTTAGGGCCTATTTTGACCCAAAAGTTACTTTTATTTTACCTTTAGATAGCTAGACAGATTGAGGAATTAATTACTAACAAGGGTAAATTATTGGCAGGGCAAAAGTTTTGTCATTTTTAAACCCTTTGCCTATCAGTTGTCAGCACTCACCCATTTCACCTATGTCTCTTCTTTATTATATTCTGTAAACTTGTCCATCATCTTCCTTGCCCACTATGAACTCCCATCTTTCAAGGAAAAACAATGGACAGGTAAACAAAAGCAAAGGAATTAGTAAACCATCTCCAGCTGACCCTTCTCACTGCCATATCACCCAGATCCCCCATCCCAGCAGGCTGGGATAGGAGGGGAAAGATTTTCTGGCTTACAAAGTTGTGATTTTGAAGCATATTGATATATGTTATATTTAAGTTTTACTGTTAAAATTATACATGAGATACATTAAGGTTGAGTAGAATATTGTTTCTATGAAGAAAATTTTTCTTAGTTCCAAACAATTTAAATAGTTTTTGTTCATTTTAAATAGAGGATTGTTTTGATCTTACTTTGTGCTAGCATTTTTTTCAGTTACAAGTAACGCAAAACCCAGCTTAAACTGGATTAAACAAAGAGAATTTATTATAATTCAGTTATATTACACAACCCTCTATGTCAGACAAGGCCTACTACTGATATATTGCAGCTGTTTTGCTGCTAATGTGGGCTACATACTATCTTATCTAAACTTAATGACTGCTGTACCATGAGGAAAAGGAAGAGTGGAGGTTAAGACACTAACCCATAGTGTCTTTACAATAGACTAGAAAAGTGCTTCCACTAAGTAAGTGTTGCTCTCTTATGAAAATTTGTAGCATCAGCCCTTTTTTTTCTGTGAAAAAGTATGAGCAACACAATTCTTCGGTGCATTTTATCATTATCTCAGAAGTGTGTCTGATAAAAAAACTTGTATCCAGTTTATAGAATCCCAGTTCACCAAATTGAAAAATGGCTTTGTAGCATATACTTTTTTGCTTCAAAGTAAATTGTAAGTTGCCAAAAAGTTGTTAAATATTTTGAATTACCTGTGAAGCTACCTTTAGGATATAAATTAAAATTAAGATGAAATTTGAATTACTTTATCATAATATGGTTCATTATTTCCAAAAATGGGGCTTCTGTTGCTTGGGTTATTATAATTTGGTTTCATTAAACTATTGGATGATAAAACTTTTACCATGAAAAGAACATTAGTAATAAATCAAAAATTTAAGTGAGACAGACACCAAGGCAAGAAACTAGAAAGAAAAGATTAGCAGATTTGATTATTTAAACATGTAAATCTAGAAAATGGCAAAAAAGACTCCCGTATTAAAATTGAGACACATTTGCTCAGTTAAAAGTAAATAAGCTGGGGCTTCCCTGATGGCGCAGTGGTTGAGAGTCCGCCTGCCAATGCAGGGGATACAGGTTCGATCCCTGGTCCAGGAAGATCCCACAGGCCGTGGAGCAACTAAGCCCATGCACCACAACTACTGAGCCTGTGCCCTAGAGCCCGCGAGCCACAACTGCTGAAGCCCGTGCGCCTAGAGCCCGTGCTCCACAACAAGAGAAGCCACCACAGTGAGAAGCCCGCACACCGCAGCGAAGAGTAGCCCCCACTTGCCGCAACTAGAGAAAGCCTGTGCACAGCAATGAAAACCCAGTGCAGCCATAAATAAATAAATAAAATTTTAAAAAGTGAATAAGCTTAGCCCTCTTTTGTAACATTTAGAAGATTAATATTTGTACTATTTAAAAGACAGTAAAATAGAGGCAGAATCCATGAAATTTATAAATGTTACAAAAGAAGAAATATAAATGGCCAACAAGCTTAAACTACATTTACTCTGATTAATAACCAAAGATATAACAATTAATACAAAAGTGAAATTGGCAAAGGTTAATAATGCTTAGGTTTGGCATGATTAGTATTGAAATAGGCATTTTCATATAAGATTTTGGGATTATAATTAATATGTTTTCTTGGGAAATCAATTTAGCAGTACAAATCTGAAGGCTTGAGAAAAAGTTCATGCCTTTTAGCTTAGCAATTCCACTTTGAGAAATTTATTCCCAATGAAATGACTTAAGTTTGGAAAGACAAGTCTAAAGTGTTAACAGCAGCATGGCTCTTGAAGCAAAATATTGAAAACATCCTAATTGTCTATTAGTTGGGAATATATCAAAATGTATTTGCATGGATAGATATTTTATGTGTTCACAAAGATGTATACAGAAAAGATTAACAGTGGTTATCTAGGGTGTTTGAGAGATGGGGAATTATAGAGGAACTTTTTATACTGTGGTATTTTATATGAGTTTATGGTACTGTAATTAGAAAAACTTAAAGGGCTTTTTTACTTTGGAAAAATTATTTTGAAACACAGGGAACCACAAGGACATTATGCTAAGTGAAATAAGCAATTCACAAGAAACACATACTGTGTGATTCTACCTAAATGAGGTACCTAGAGTATTCAAACTCATGGGTAACAGAAAGTAGAATTGTGGTTGCCAGGAGCTAGGGGTAGGAGAATATGAGGTTTTGTTTAATAAGTATAAAATCACAGTTTTGCAAGATGAAAAAAATTCTAGAGAGCTGTTGCACAACAGTGTGAATATCGTCAGTGCTACTGAACTATACTCTTAAAAGTGGCTTACATGGTATATTTTGTTTTATGTGCTTTCTACTACAATTTTTAAAATATAAAACATAACCAATACTAGCACCATGCTTTTTAAAGGCAAAGAAATAGAATTTGAGTGATTTCTCTGACTACTTGGAGTTTTTATTTATTCTTAAATTTTAAATCAGTGAACCAGAGTGCAGACTGTGAGGTGAGATGTGATGTTTTCATTTGATATGTATACATTTTATTTCATGTGTGGCTAGTTTCCTGAATTTGGATAAATAATATCTTTTGTTTGTTTCTGCTCTTTTTTTAAATTGAGATATAATTGACATATAACATTATATTAGTTGCACATGTATAAAGTTGTTAATATTTGTGTATTGTGAAATGATTAGCACAATAAGTCTAGTTAACATCATCACCACGCATAAGTACAAATTTTTTTTCTTGTGATAAGAACTTTCAAAATCTACTCTTTTAGCAGCTTATGAGTTTGAATATCATGAAAATTGAAATTTAACTTCAAAATTGTTCATTATTATAAAATTAAAAAATAAATCAATGAATAAAGCATTACATCAAAAAAATAGGAAGCAGGTAAGAAATTGGTTTTGCAAAGGAAACTTAAATAGACTTAGGAAGACATTTTTAGTCTGAATGAGACTTCAGACAGTCCCAAAGGAACCCAGTAATATCACAGTGCATTCAAGGGTAAGTATAAATATCTAAATTCAGAAATTTAACAAACCATTTCTGAATAGTTACTTTATAGAAAATTATAGATTAAGTGAGTGTTTCAATAGAAAGAGAAAGAGCTAAAGATGACCACCCCCCAAAAATTCTTTGACTTCAATAAGACTATTTTATCCTATTAATCATTTCACCATTTAGATAAGAAGAGTTTTGGAACTTCAGTATAGCATACCACTTGCTTAAGAAAATTAATTATAGTTTCCTGTCCCCTAATTGCTAAACGTTGAAGGAACATGTAGCTGGATTTCCAGAAAATAAGTTTTAAGCAAAATATGTATATACTGTCATACATAAAATGCTTTAGGCATTCATTTGTTTGCCTCTGATGGCCTCAAAAACAGAAAAATGGGAAAGATAATTGCTTTGAGATGTCCCATAATAAACTTGCATTTCTTAATATAAATGTTACTTTTTCCTGCTAAGCGGGTTGTAAGTAATGGATATGTCTTAGTCTCTCTTTTTTTCCCTTCTAATTAAAAAAATAATGTATGGCGCCATTTTGTAGAAATTCACAAAATATGACTATAAATTGGCAAATGTAATCGTATAGTATTAGACAAGTAGAAATATACAGTGACTGTTCTAGAATTTCTTTGTAAGAACAACCACATTAAAGTGTATATAATAAATAGGTGTTAGTTTAATAGTGTGAAAACAGTATTGGTGTTAAATTTTCTTGATTAATCAATAAGTTACTTTAATGAAAGCATAAAAATTTAGTTATGCTTATGTTTTTCTCTCTTTATAGACGGATTCCATTTCTAGGTATGTTTTACTTTTTTTTTTTTCTTTTACTGACCTTTTTCTCATTTTTATCCTTTCTAAAAATATGTTGCTAGAAATTTATAAATTTTTTAAGTTGGTAGAATTATTTTAATAATAAAAAATCTATAGATATTTAGATGACCTGATAAGTGTTAATAGCTTTCTTCATCAATGGCTTTACTTCTAGTTAGATAGTTACAGTAAGTCACTAAGAAAGATTTTTTCTCAGATCTTTGCAACAGTGATAACTTTTCTTAGTTTTCCTAACCATCCTAAGTTTTACTTCAACACTGACCATCTCATTATTCACATCAGAGACTGATGAAACCCACCAGAAATTTATTTCACTAGGTATTCAGAATCTTCTCTCTTATCCCTGCTTCAGATAAAAGAAAACCAATGAAGACACTTTTTAAAAGTGTCTTCTAGCTCAAATTGTTCATCTTTTCAGAGAACCTCCACAATATCCTTGAATCTAATTTTTGTTCCTCTTGCCCATAATTGTTAACCAAAGCTTTATAAAACTAAGAACAAATTTTTATATACTGATGATTCTGTTGAATTGAAGTGTAGAGGCAGTAGCATTTATCAGAAAAAGTAACGCAAATTCAGAACTAGATAATAAGAGGATCCTCATTTTCAAATGAGATATGTTCTTCTTGTTTAGGACAAACTGTTCTGTTGTCCTCAGTATCCCTGAGGGATTGGTTCCAGGATCCGCCCTCCCCCGCCCTGGCTTCCGCAGCGGATACCAAAATTCACAGATGCTCAAGTCCCTTATATAAAATGGCATAGTACTATCTGTCACTTCAGATAGACTCTAGTTAGTTCATCATCTAAAATGTTACTAATTTTAAAATACAATTGTATGCCACTTAAAAAAAGGAAAAGTGCTACCAGTTAAACTATAATACCCATCACTTGTAAGCCTTGTTCTGATTTTAGAGATGTTAAAATGTGGGGGAAAAAATATACAGTTTAAAATTGTTGAAATAATTTATCATGATGTAAAACCAGTTTCGACTTTCAAATATAGAGATTTTGAACTCCCCTTCTCAAGGGAAATTAGTGTTAAAAATAACTTCCCATTTATTTATTATATATTATGAAAGTTAATTAGATAACCGATGAAGGAGAATATTACCTACCATTTTGGAATATCTAGTTAAATATACTAGGATGCATGTTAATGTAAGTTGTGAAAGCCTATAATAAAGATTTTGACTCAAACTCATCTTTTGAAGATACGAAATCAGTTCTACATCAGCTAGTGATCGGTATGATTCCTTGCTGGGTCGCTCTGGATCATACAGTTATTCAGAAGAAAGAAAACCTTACAGTAGCAGGCTAGAAAAGGATGATTCAACTGACTTTAAAAAGGTACTGGGTTATTTATTTATATTTAATTAAAAATAATCTTTTTGTTGAGATTTTTATGTTTGGATATTACTCCTGGAAGCTCATAATTAAATCAGTTTATTGAAATAACTTACTTAAAGTTTCAGTTTTGGGCAATTAATGGTAAGTAGAATATAAAAAGCTATTTGTTTAGAGGAAAACATAGGCAGAACACTCTATGACATAAATCACAGCAAGATGCTTTTTGACCCACCTCCTAGAGAAATGGAAATAAAAACAAAAATAAACAAATGGGACCTAATGAAACTTAAAAGCTTTTGTACAACAAAGGAAACCATAAACAAGACCAAAAGACAACCCTCAGAATGGGAGAAAATATTTGCAAATGAAGCAACTGACAAAGGATTAATCTCCAAAATTTACAAGCAGCTCATGCAGCTCAATAACAAAAAAACAAACAACCCAATCCAAAAATGGGCAGAAGACCTAAATAGACATTTCTCCAAAGAAGATATACAGATTGCCAACAAGCACATGAAAGGATGCTCAACATCATTAATCATTAGAGAAATGCAAATCAAAACTACCGTGAGATATCATCTCACACCAGTCAGAATGGCCATCATCAAAAACTCTAGAAAGAATAAATGCTGGAGAGGGTGTGGAGAAAAGAGAACCCTCTTGCACTGCTGGTGGGAATGTAAATTGGTACAGCCACTATGGAGAACGGTATGGAGGTTCCTTAAGAAACTACAAATAGAACTACCATATGACCCAGCACTCCCACTACTGGGCATATATCCTGAGAAAACCATAATTCAAAAAGAGTCATGTACCATAATGTTCATTGCAGCTCTATTTACAATAGCCAGGAGATGGAAGCAACCTAAGTGTCCATCAACAGATGAATGGATAAAGAAGATGTGGCACATATATACAATGGAATATTACTCAGCCATAAAAAGAAACGAAATTGGGGCTTCCCTGGTGGCGCAGTGGTTGAGAGTCTGCCTGCCGATGCAGGGGACACGGGTTCGTGCCCCGGTCCGGGAAGATCCCACATGCCGCGGAGCGGCTGGGCCCGTGAGCCATTGACATTGAGCCTGCGCCTCTGGAGCCTGTGCTCTGCAACGGGAGAGGCCACAACAGTGAGAGGCCCACATACCGCAAAAAAAAAAAGAAACGAAATTGAGTTATTTGTAGTGAGGTGGATGGACCTAGAGTCTGTCATACAGAGTGAAGTAAGTCAGAAAGAGAAAAACAAATACCGTATGCTAACACATATATATGGAATCTAAGAAAGAAAAAAAAAGGTCATGAAGAACCTAGGGGTAAGACGGGAATAAAGACACAGACCTACTAGAGAATGGACTTGAAGATATGGGGAGGGGGAAGGGTAAGCTGTGACAAAGTGAGAGAGTGGCATGGACATATATACACTACCAAATATAAAGTAGATAGCTAGTGGGAAGCAGCTGCATAGCACAGGGAGATCAGCTCAGTGCTTTGTGACCACCTAGAGGGGTGGGATAGGGAGGGTGGGAGGGAGGGAGACGCAAGAGAGAAGAGATATGGGAACATATGTATAACTGATTCACTTTGTTATGAAGCAGAAACTAACACATCAGATGTAAAAAAAACAAACAAACAAAAAAACTATTTGTTTATTTGAAGGAAAAGGGAAAGTACCCAGGACTTCCTGCACATTTAAGTCTCTCAGGCCAGTACTGTAATACTGTGGTAGCTGAAAGGGGGCACTGAGTAGATTTGGGGTAGGGGTGTGCGTGTGAAATCTTTTATTTGTTAATAGGAAGCAGCCAAACAAAGAATATAGCTTTTCCCAGGAGTATAGTATTTCCTAGGTAACCAAAAAACTTGTGAGATAGTTCAAGTGCTGTTAAGGGTTAAGGACGGAACTAATTAAGAAATGAGCCCTGGCAACAAAATAATCTAGAATTCTGAAGATCATGATTCTTCATATTGTAAGCTTTGAATAAACCTAATGAAGTTTGTTGTGGAGGAAAAGGTTGTGTGGTATTTGTACATGTCCCCAGGTATTTGGCGGCTATTTGAATCACCCACTTTCTTACAAGCCAAATCAACAAGAAAAGGAAGGTAGGGGGTCAGTTTATGTTAGGAATAAGATTCATTCGTTCAGTAAAGAACTGAACACTGAATTGTGCTTAAATTAGTAGTGAAGTTCTGCTCATGGGCAGTGGAGATGGAGATCCTGTCCCTGCTCTTATGAGCATCTTCCAGACAGACCTTATCATACAGTGATACAAATCAATGGATAATTTTTAAATTGAAACCATTATCCTGAAATAAAGAAACAGTTTTATAAAAGTGTCTAACAAAAGAAAGTGACAGGACCTAAGGATAGATTTCCTAAGGAAGTAACACTTCAGCCAAGAACAGAAGGACGATTAGGAGTTAACTGGCAAACATGGGAGAAACAAGTGTTCCAGATGGAGAGAAGGGTAAGCACACAAGCCAGCCTGGTGGTGGGAGGTACACGATGTACTGAAGCAATTAAATGTTCAGTATGGCTAGTAGGGCGAAGGGGATGGCGGCGTGAGTTTGCACCTACAGATGTGTAGGCTGGGACCAAACCATCAGTGCCTTACAGGCTGTTATAAGGATTTCCTTATACTGAGAACATTGGGAAGCCATCCAAGGGTTTTTAATGTATCGAGGTTAATGGATTGGTTGGCCTATGAAAATTATTAGATTGTCATTTTGAGAATTTAACTCTTGCTGCTTTGTATAAAACAGATTAAAGAGAGGTCAGGAGAACAATTCTAATAATAGAAATGTCTAGGTAAGAGATGACTGTAGACATCTATGGTTGTAGTAGTAGAGATGAGGAAAAAAGAAGTAGTAGATTCAAGGGCTATGAAAGTGTTCAAGAAATATTTCACTTTCCTTTTACCTTTAGTAAAAATAATACAAGTATAATGATAAATGCAACTGATACTCCCATCTCAGTATCAGGAATTAAAGAGTGAATGATAGGCAGAAAAGCTCACAGACCCCAAATAAAAATCATAATGCTCCTGAACTCCAGCTGAGGTCACTGTGCAGCTGTGTGGTCCCTCTTTATCAGATAACTGAATTTTTAAAATCAAACTGAAAAGTCAGGATTTTCAGTGAAGTAATAAATTTTAAATACCAGAACTAGTTTTTAAAGAGTTTATGTGGGACAAATACACCTGAATAACCAAAAATTTCTGCCTTGAGACCACAAAGCATTAAAATATTTTTAATACTTTCTTTAATAGTTCATATGTTACATTAATCTTTCTGTTTTAATAATATAATCAATGGGAAATCTTCTTAAAATAGTAAAAAAGCAGAAAAGTAATTTGTTCTTCTCCCCTAATTTATATAGCTTTATGAACAAATTCTAGCTGAAAATGAAAAGCTGAAAGCACAGCTACATGATACAAATATGGAACTGACAGATCTTAAATTACAATTGGAAAAGGCCACCCAGGTTTGTACCTTTTTCTCTTTGTTACTCTAAAGGTAATGGTTGTGATTTGTTCTATCTAAAAATTGCATTGAAATGTTCTCTTGTGTTCTAGATATAAGTTTGGTTATTGATAATAGCTTATTTATTAGTAGGACAGAATCAAGATAATACAGTTTACCGATAATTTATTTTCTTCTAAAGTAAATTTAAAATATGGACATATATAGCCTTACTGTAGAAAGTCAAAGTATTTTTAAGCCTTTTAATACCTATGTTGTGGTACATGAAGGATTTTAAATGCTTATTTCCAGCTTATTTCCAGCATACCAAATGTAGCAAGGCAAAGCATCTATACAGAATCTTCTTAAAGCCATAAAATTTTGTATAATAATCTTTATTCATTATGAATGTTTCCTGTTTAATCCAAAAAAGCCTGATTTGACATAATAATTCTGGAAGAAGATAATTTTAGTCATAACTCCTTTTACCTTCCTTCTGTGCAACAACCTAGCAGAGATCATTTTAGACAAGAAAACTAGGATAGCCAAGCAGAACTCACAGCCTTGTACATATGATCTAGGATGTGTATGATCTAAGAATTGTCTCCCAAGCTCTTTTTTCATAAAACACTAGCTCTGGGAGATAGTTCTGGCACATTCCCTCTTCCTTCTCTTGCCCCTCTTCAAAACAAAAAAAAAAAAGAAGAGGAAAGAGCTTTGTGATCCAAGAAACTGAGAAATACTATATATTCTATATCTTGGAGATTTTACAGGGTTTATTTATATGTTAAAGGCTCTAACGAGTCCTGTAATTTTTAAGGAAACAAACTTGTTTAATTTTAACATAAGACTTTCTAGCATAAACACATTTCTGCACTAAACTTTTAGAATCCAGTTTGAAAACACTGATCTAAAATGGCATCCTCAGTTCTATAAATGAGACTGCATACTTTCTGTGACCATTCTTTTATACTCATCTTTCTCATAATTTTTAAAATTACTTCTCTATGTTGAACTTACACTTATTACCAGGTCCTTTTTTGTTGTTAACCACTATTACATTGTGAAGCAATTGTTTATGTACAGTGGAGACTGTGCTAAATTTGCAGGCATCACGCTAACCTTGTGAGGTTATGAAGACTCAGATTCCATCAGGTAATGAGGGTTTACTATGAAGATACACAGTGAAGTACAGCAGAACAAGAACACGTTTCATAGTGAGGTGTCATAAAAACTTGGGCTGTCACACAAGTTTAAACTTGCCGTCTTACACTTAGGCTTCATGGTAAACTGGAACGTCATCATTCTTCAGGTTGCATTAGTAGCTTAGTGAGCCACTGCGAAATATCATAACTAGTTCCCTGAAAATAGTTTCAGCTCTAGAGATTTGGTCATAATATTTTCTAAATAAAAATGTCCACTGCTCCCTACTGTAGTATTCTGTCGTATGGTGATTCAGCTAATCTGTGTTTCCACTGCTTACTGCCATCTCTATGTTTCTCTGCTTTTCTGCCTACTCTCTTGTCATCTAATTTTTCCTATATGTTTCTCATTCAAACTCTAGAAGACAGGGGAACTGATAGAATTAGCCAGTTATCATCAACGTGAAGCAGTCCTGTTAGTGCCCATAGACCTATTAGTGACCATTTCATAGGACACTGGACAACTCTTGCAAGCTTCCTTTGGGTCAGGTACCAATTTCTGATCCCATTGCCTGTGGCCAGAGAAATAAAGTCACCGCATTAAAGAGTATGACAGCTTCTGTCTTAGCAGGCATTCTAAGTATCATGCCCAGTATACTGAATTAATAATAGGAGGGGTAATTAGAGTATGAGATAATGAGTAAATATTCAAAGTTAGTATCTTACACTATGTAAATGTCATTTCAAAAATTTAGGGATATATGTAAAGGTAAAACTGATAGGACATTAAACTTTTTGTTCAATTTTAGAGTTACTTATCCTGAGCATTTAAGTCTACTGTGAATCTTTCCACCTGATGTTTGTTTTTTTTTTAACATTTCTTTTATAACTGTTCATGAATATACATAGTAGTGGCAGTTTTGATAGTCACGTGGGATTTTTCCAAGGGAACCATCATCCTGTTAGGAATTAATCTTGGGAATTCCCTGGTGGTCCAGTGGTTAGGCCTCCGTGCTTTCACTGCCGTGGGCCCGGATTCAATCCCTGGTTGGGGAACTAAGATGGTGCAAAAGCCGCAGCGCAGCCAAAAGAATTAAAGTTGAAGTTCAGGTCTATGTGATAGTATTTAGCCAAGGACTCTAGAATCCTTGAATCCTGCCTTAACCCAGCCACCCTACTCCCTGTACAGTCTTCAAGGGAGGGAAATAGGTTAATTTACCAGAAACCAGTTGATGAATAATTATTTTGTCAAATGTGAATTCACCAGGTTTACCAATTGTTATTTTAACAGCTTTAACTAGAATATTTACCAAAAATATTAACTAAAGTTGGGCTTCCTTGGTGGCGCAGTGGTTAAGAATCCACCTGCCAATGCAGGGGACACGGGTTTGAGCCCTGGTCTGGGAAGATCCCACATGCTGCAGAACAACTAAGCCCGTGAGCCACAACTACTGAGCCCGCATGCCCACCTAGAGCCCGTGCTCCGCAACAAGAGAAGCCACCGCGATGAGAAGCCCGCGCAACCCAACGAAGAGTAGCCCTCGCTCACCTCAACTAGAGAAAGCCCGCGAGCAGCACTGAAGACCCAACGCAGCCAAAATAAAAACAGTAAATAAAATTAATTAATTAATTAAAAATAAAATAAAAACATCAAAAGTATATCAGGATTAGCTGAAAGTCTCATCTTTTTAAATATTTATTTATTTATTTTTGGCTGTGTTGGGTCTTCGTTGCTGCTCACAGGCTTTCTCTAGTTGCAGTGAACGGGGGCTACTCTTCATTGCGGTGTGCGGGCTTCTCATCGCGGTGGCTTCTCTTGTTGCAGAGCGCGGGCTCTAGGTTGTGGGCTTCAGTAGCTGTGGCGTGCGGTCTCAGTAGTTGTGGCACATAGGCTTAGTTGCTCCGCAGCATGTGGGATCTTCCCAGATCAGGGCTCAAACCTGTGTCCCCTGCCTTGCAGGTGGATTCTTAACCACTGTGCCACCAGGGAAATCCCTGAAAGTCTCATCTTATTTGAAATTCTGAATTTGATTTCTAACAGTAAGCAATGGGAATACATTAACTTCTATTTTTCCAGAAAGAGTAAGCACAAAAAATAAAATCATTTAAAACAACAGATTAGGAATTCCCTGGCAGTCCAGTGGTTAGGGCTCCGTGCTTTCATTGCTGAGGCCATGGGTTCAATTCCTGGATGGGGAACTAAGATCCTGCAACCTGTGCAGTGTGGGCAAAAAAAAAAATTAAATTAAATTAAACAAGTTAGATGGCCATGATTTAGATCTTTATTTATATACTATAACGTTAAAAGAGAAATTGTGCAAAAAGGGGTCAAAAAGTATCTTGGTTTACAAGCCCTGATGATACAAAAATATGAATGTTGAAAGGGTTGACAGAAGAGAAAACTATATAAAGAAATGTTTGGTTTGGTTTGTTTTGTTAATTTATTTTATTTATTTATTTATTTATTTTTGGCTGAGTTGAGTCTTCGTTGCTGCACATGGGCTTTCTCTACTTGCGGAGGCTACTCTTTGTTGTGGTGCACGGGTTTCTCATTGCGGTGGCTTCTCTTGTTGCAGAGCATGGGCTCTAGGTGCACGGGCTTCAGTAGTTGTGGCACACAGGCTTAGTTCCTCCGCGGCATGTGGGATCTTCCCAGACCAGGGATCAAACCAATGTCCCCTGCGTTGGCAGGTGGATTCTTAACCTCTGCGCCACCAGGGAAGTCCCCTAAAGAAATGGTTTTTATTTTATTTTATTTTATTTTATTTATTTATATATTTACTTACTTACTTATTTATGGCTGCTTTGGGTCTTTGTTCCTGCGTGCCGGCTTTCTCTAGTTGTGGCAAGCGGGGGCTACTCTTCATTGCAGTGCGCAGGCTTCTCATTACGGTGGCTTCTCTTGTTGTGGAGCACGGGCTCTAGGCATGAGCACTTCAGTAGTTGTGGCATGTGGGCTCAGTAGTTGTGGCGCTCAGGCTTAGTTGCTGCATGGCATGTGGTACCTTCCCGGACCAGGGCTTGAACCCGTGTCCCCTGCATTGGCAGGCAGATTCTTAACCACTGCGCCACCAGGGAAGTCCCAAGAAATGTTTTTTAAATCACCAAAGTAAACAGTGAAGTTGTGCTTAATCAGTGATGAACCATATATATGTATGTAGAGAGAGTTTTTTAAAGTATATTTTGTGGTTAATGATCATAGCAGAGCATTCTTATTAAGTAGTCAAAAACCATGTTTGGTAAATTTTTTAAATTGGTTATTCAGCAGATTGGCTTCTGGGGAATGAGCCCTTTGATGAATTCATTTTCAGCAAATAGACCAGGAATTCCCAAGGGAGATGTATAAACAGAGGTCAAAGTAAATGAGAACTAAGCACTTGTTTTTTAACTGGTCCTGTGCTCAATACCCATATGCACAGCTCTCTGGTATTGAGTGCAGCATGTGGCTTAAAACCCCAAGGGTCCTTTTCATCCCCCAGATCTCAGTATTTATCAACTTTAGTTGATTGCATAGTACAAGAAGCAGAAAAAAATGAGACCTGAGCTTACCAGAAGAAAAGCTATATGGTTAGGATTTCTCATAAGTGACAGTGGATATGAACCCTCTTACCAGTTTTGGAACATGGATGATTGGGAAAAAAAAACTCTAGAGAAGAAGGAGTGAGCAAGACTAAGGTAGCTGTGAGAGAGGACCAAAAGGCCAGTTTACTGGTCTGACTGCATGGATACGGTCACACAACCTGGTCCAAAGTACATTTCAGTCAAGGTCATGGAATCTGAGCACTAAGGTTAGCCACTCTTCCTGGTGTAGGAAAAGAGAGCTTGAACATCGGAGGGAAAACTGGGATATTTTTGGCTTTGTTCCATAGTACTCACCCATCCTTACTCTCAGCTCAACTGTAAAGACCCGAGGAGAAACGATACATAAACGATGAGAACTATGGAGACCATTGTATTCCTAAGCATTCCTCTAACTCTTTATTATTTCAGTAGAAATCCTGTTTTCTCTCTTCTTTGCTTACACCTGGGTATTACTCCTGAATAGTGTGATTTCTTTGAATACCAGTAGAGGAGAGTTACTGTGGTCCTCTCCCTTTCCCCATCTTTATTGCAGTTACATCTCTTTTATATTTCTTACTTCCTTGCAGAGACAAGAAAGATTTGCTGATAGGTCACTATTGGAAATGGAAAAAAGGGTAAGTATCCATCTTACTGAATAAGTAATCAATTTCCCCCTTTGTTTTTTATATAAGCAATGGTAGGTTGTTTTGGTTTTCTTTAGTTTTGTTTTTATGGATGGTAGTTTTCATTAGTTTAAATTAATACTCAGTAATTTGATTATGAATGTTTTCTTGCTTATCTTCTTTATAGAGTCTTATGGGGTGAAATTACCTTCTTAATTTTAATTTACCATGTTATTCTTTTAATGTACAAAAAAACATCTTGCCTTAATTCTTAAATGTACACATTGTGATAGTGAATCTGATACTTTTTAAATGCCATTTATCTCTCCTTGATTTTCTGTGGTGATATACTTAAAACACTTTAATCATATATACATTTAGTTTAATTCTTTACAAAATTAAAATACTTCCATTCTTAAAGTTTTTAAAGATCTGGGGACCTAATTTTCAGATTCTTTTTAAAGTTAATTTAACAGTATTATTTAATTTTGAGTTTAAATATTTAACTTAAGTAGGCTCTTCTAAAACAAACAAAAAAAAGATTACAAGAAAATCCTTTTACCATTTTATGTCTTTTACAATTTTTTATCTGGCCATGATATATTCACTTGTATTTTTCTCCTTTTATTATTATTATTGCCCAGGAATTTGGCAGTGGGCATAAGAAAAACTCCACAAGTTAGTCTGAGCAGTTGAAGATCTATAAATGATCAGAAGTTTATGGAAAAATTAACTCAAAGAGTACCTGTAGTACAGCTGAGCAGTGGCTAGATTTTCAAGGTTTCAGCCAGAGAAGCAATTACATACTGTGGAGCTCTGATCTCTAGATCAAAGAATAGTCAAGAGCACTTGATATGAGAATATTTTCTTCCATTCCATTTTAAAAATTTACGTTGTTGGGCTTCCCTGGTGGTGCAGTGGTTGAGAGTCCGCCTGCCGATGCAGGGGACACGGGTTCGTGCCCCGGTCCGGAAGGATCCCACATACCGCAGAGTGGCTAGGCCCGTGAGCCATGGCCACTGAGCCTGTGCGTCCAGAACCTGTGCTCCGCAACGGGAGAGGCCACAACAGTGAGAGGCCCGCATACCAAAAAAAAAAAAAAAAAATTTACATTGTTGACCCCAAAAAAGGAGAGAAATGATAAAAATACCGAATATATAAACATAATAGTTAACGTCTGTGTCATTTACTAAATTGTAACGTATAATAACTATGATTTCATGAGGTTTTAAAAATCATCGTTCTGGGCCATTTAAACTATTGATCTAACTTATAATTGCTAAAAATTTGGAATCACTTATTTTATTAAATTTAATGTTGATTATTATATCACAATATAACTTACTGAATTTTATATCCAAGATATGCGAAACAGTAAAGAAATGTTTTCAGTTCTCTTTTATCCATACTAATAGTTGAGATGAAAGACATAGATAACCATATACTTAATCAAAATATTATTTATTTTTGAGATAGTCACATTTTTAAGAATATTTTATTTTTGTGAAAGTAATGTATTTATTACAAAAATTTTAACAAAAGATGAAAATAAAATCTCCCTATCATGTAGAGATAAGTGACGGTTTAATGTCTATCTTTTTTTTTCCATCTAGGCTTATACACCTACAATATATACATGTTCACATTCTGACATTCTCACCTGACCTCCTCTTTCTGCCTGTCAAATGCAGATAAATTATGAAGTAGCTAATCTACTTTCAGTTTAACAGACATTGGTAATCATAGTATTAATAATAACTGCTAACTTTTATTTAGCACTCTTTTACATACCAGGCAGGCACTGAGTTAAGCACTTTATATGCATTTTTTTCTCTTAACTATATTTTTAAATGATAATAAGTTTATTTGTTAAATATAAGAAATTTCCTGCAACTTTACAGTTGTCAATTTGGCAGTGAGGCAGTTCAGTATAGTGTTCTTGTCTTGCTTTGCCACTACATAGTTAAAATCTTGAAGGCACATAATAAAATTGAGAATGATGGGGTTGTTACCTGTCAGTTGGAGGAAATAATGCTGTTGCTGATATTTCACAAAGTTATGAGGATCAAATATGATATTATATGTCCTAGTATTTTGAGAAGTGCAGTGGTTTTTATGAATGTGTCATGGATGTATGGTTAAATAGGAGAAAGTTCTATTTATCAAAAGTAACATTTTTGAATGTGTAATAATGTTTAAACATGCTAATAGTAGAATAACACAGTACTTAAAAGACTATGGGTAGGATTTCATCTATTTTTTAAAATCACATACTCTAAAAACGTTAACATTTACAGTAAATGTACTGCTTTACTAAATATCAACATTAATTATTAATCTGGGAAAGAATGTCTTAGAAATAGTTTCAGTATGATTAAACTAAATTTAAATGGTTTGTATCTGAAAGGTGACCGGCAAGAGTCAGTATCTTCTGGGCGGTATGACCTAACCAAAGTTTTAAGCACATTAATTACTGCTGCTTGCTTTTTGCATAACACCCTAGAATGCTTATTATTTAAGGGAGAATAAAACTGTACACTGCAGTAATATACTGTATGTTGCCTTTGCCTATCACTCTTTGAAACAAGGTAGTTTAAAATAAATGCTACAGTTGCTTCTTCATTAGATTCACTGCATTAATGCTACGTAGGGTATCAAACTAAATACAAAGCTATGAAGTCAACTGGACAAATAATGACTAGTTAACATTGTGGGTGGAGGAGATGAACATCTCTTAGATCCTTTTGAAATTTTGAAGTACACATATTTTAGGCACGTTTGCTTCTTGCTTTTCTGCTTTTTATCACTATAGAGTAATTGCATCTTTGTGTGAGTTTTTTTTTTTTTCTTTTCTATTCAATCCTCAGTCTTGAGTATTGGTTTACTCTATCCCTAAGTTTTATGTGAACTAAAAACAGTTTGAACGTGTTATGTAGCATCTTACCAGAAAGTCAAAGCTTTAAAGAAAGAGCTTACAGGAAGTAACAAAATAATGACCTTCATATTTATTTCTCTCAAATTTTGGAAAGCTCTTTACACATCACTGGCATCGCATCTTTTTCTACACTGCTCCTGATTTAATTTTTTATTCTAAAGTGTCACGATTTCACAATTTAGAAGAAAATTTAAGAATATAATAATTATATCATTAACATTAGTACCTTAAATTCATCTAGGAACGAAGAGCTCTAGAAAGAAGAATATCTGAAATGGAAGAAGAGCTCAAAGTAAGTAAATCATGCTGCAGTATAAACTCAAAATTTACAGTACCATTACAGATACTGTGTTTACATTAATTGTTGTTAAAGCTGCTTATACAGTTTATGAGTTATCTATATCTTGTGCTTCTCTTTCTTCCTGAATCCAGGTTTTAGGTGAGCTAGAAAAGTGTTTAAAACTCAAATCTTTTTGTTAATCAGTTTTTATAGCACTTTTGATGTTCAGGTATAGAATAAATTGGACAATAATGACTGTAAGATTTGGGATTTATCATTTATTTGTTGGAGTTCAAATACTCTTTTCCTTGGAGAATAACTGGTGAGGAGGGATCACTATAAAAATAATCTCTTTTGAAAATAAAGGACATTAGGGGCTTCCCTGGTGGCGCAGTGGTTGAGAGTCTGCCTGCCGATGCAGGGGACACGGGTTCATGCTCCGGTCCGGGAAGATCCCACATGCCGCGGAGTGGCTGGGCCCGTGAGCCATGACCACTGAGCCTGCGAGTCCGGAGCCTGTGCTCTGCAACGGGAGAGGCCACAACAGTGAGAGGCCTGCGTACCACAAAAAAAATTAAAAAATTAAAAAAAATAAAGGACATTAGAGTAGTGGACAGTCAGAGGTACAGTTTATCAAACTCTGCATCACCTGTGAGAATAAGTTCATTTTGAATATTGGAAGGTACATTCTTCTCAGGAGAAAAAAGAATGACATAGTTAATTGATTACCTCTTATTACATTGTCTTGCATAAAATATCTATCACATTATGAATTAATGGACTAATGCATAGGAAATTATGCCCATAGAATTAGAATTTCAAGATTTAAATGTTTTTCTATTGAATTATTTAGTTTCTTATTAAAACATTATTGAATGGCTTTGGAGAAAATGTTTTTGGATTTTGTTTGCCTGTGTATTTTGTTTGATAAAGAATTTTAGAACTATACTGTTTACTTTTGCAAATTTCATGGAATATTCTTTTAAGACTCTTAATTTTTTTCTTCTTACATTTGTTATCTGTGATTCTTTATGTTTTCATTGTACTCTTTTCCACTTTCTTATTTTTTATCTTCTATTTCTTTATGTTCTGATTCCTGCAGAATCTGCACCAAATAAAGCAAATTCAAACTCTGAGAGAATTAAATGAGCGACTGCTGACTGAGAATAGGGCCTTGACAAGAGTGGTAGCCAGGCGCTCAGGGTTCTGTAGGCAACTGCAGTCTGTGAATCTATAACTTATAGTTTCATCATTTCTTCTTAGTAGAGCCAGGCAGGTGTTTTTGTATTAGTAAGCGTGTCTTGAGCTCACTTTTACACATTAACGCCATTGTGTCTGGAGCTTATCACGTAACTGTTTAATTATGCATGGCTTCTCGGCATGCTGGAAAGTGTTACTGATTGTGCATTGTGACTGGTAAACTGCGGTAAACTGAGGGAACGATCGAGGCATTAGATAAAAGACTGGTCTGCACGTTCGCAAAGCTAGCGCACATCTTGGCTCTACGAATCTGTTAGCACTTAAACATATGGCTGTTTAAAATTCTTTACTAGAAAGGAAATGGAACATGTATTGTACATATAAGTAATATATGTTGAAGCCGAAGATTAAACATGAAGTACCTGCCTTTCAAAACAATCTCATTTTCAGTCAGAACCACCTTCGTTAATATTCACTTAGTTTTCTATTAACAGAGGCATCCTAATAAAGGTACTAGTTTATCCTAATAAACTTCAGATTACTGTATTTTATATCCATGCATTCTGAGCACAGGTAAGAATGGATTGGTTCCACATAATATTAAACTCTTCATAAAGATTTTGCTTAAGGTAATTTTGCAAGTAGTTTTACTTGTATCTAATTTGATAACCTAGTACATTTTGAAAGCTGAGGAAAGAGACCTAAATATCTTGGAAAGTATATTTTAATGTCTAAAATATAAGCTATTCCATTTCCAAGCAAATCTGACAGAGCACATGTGATTTAAATCATTCTTAGTAGAAAATCCAATTAACTTATTATAATTCCACCCCCTCCTTCAGTCTGTCTGTAAAACAAAAAATAGTTTTGTTTTCAGGATGTAAGGGTGTGTTTTTCTGTTTACTCCAAATACTAGTTATATTTTTCTATGCTTGGATATTTTTATAAATTCAGACTTACTACTTGGGCTTATAAATTATTTTATACTATTCTAATGATAGAAATAATTGCTTTGTAACCATTTAATTGAGCATTTATCTTGGATCAGACACTGTACTAGGCACTTAAACTTAATACAAGGTAAATCGTTTAAGGAATTTTAATAATTTAGAACAAGTCTAATTCCCTCAAAACTTCCCTAAGTAGGCTGGTTTTCTTGTGGAATAACAGTATGGTTTGAGGTCTGACATAAATAAAGCAAAAGGCCTTAATTTAGGCTGACAGGAACTCTTAAAGGAATTCCCTTTAAGAGCCTATCCTAACAAAACTAGGCTTCCTTTCCTTGGCTGCTCTAATATGGTGTGCTCGTGACTCATAATGTCAAGTGATTTAGTACATTTCAGTTGATAACTTTGGGAGAATAAACCTTTCATTTCATCATTTATTAAACTAATTAGCTTCACAAAGGGGGGATTTCTCCCTGATACATGTTTTAGTCACTAGAAATATATATAACTGACAAAGCTTGTTCATGTGTCTTGTGGTAAAAATATAACATTTATTAAGAATCATATTTTATCTTTTTATTGAATTAAAATTTTCTCTTCTGTTTTTCCTCTCATAGATGTTACCAGACCTGAAAGCAGACAACCAGAGGCTAAAGGATGAAAATGGGGCCTTGATCAGAGTTATAAGCAAACTTTCCAAATAAAAAAAGAAAAAGCAGCAAGTAATGGAATTGCACATATTAGTAACCCAGTGGACCATAATTGACAGTCACTGGAAGCCTGGGAAGAATCCTTGGAGACTGTCATTTTTGGATATCCTGCCAAATGCCCTCTTATCTAGGAGTTTTGTTTTGTTTAATTTTCTGGTGTTTTTGTTTGTTTGTTTGTTTTTTTCCTTGTATCAAGACCATTGTTTCATGTTAATGCAGCTGCTGAGAAGATTTTTTTTTTATGACTGAGAAAACTTGTTTACAGCTCCAGCATATAAGGAAAGTGTTCAAGGCCAGATATGCCTCAGATATTTAACCAGTAAGCCTTAGTTGTACATAAATACTTTTGTGTCAACAAAAACTCAGCTCTCACAGAAGACAGTTATTCAGCATTTTTTGATGTGCCACAGTTTCCAGTTTTTCGATATTTAATTTTTTTTTTTTTGCTTTACATCTGAGTTTGGGTTTGTACTTTTTCCTTCTAACTCTTCATGTGGCAGACTCTTCTCCTGTCTCACAGCTTTCTCATTTACAGAAAGGAACACTTGCTCTTCTGAGATCATTGTCATATATTAGGCTAATGCTGTGTTGTCCCCCGCCTGGAACTGAATTGCTTGGTGGAACACTTGCTTTCACCGTTTGTGCAATATGCATTTATTCCTTATATGAATGCTTTAAAGTCAGTTGAGATTAGATTCTTTTAAGTCCTGTTTTCTGCCTTCATTGGTCACTGTTTTGTTTTTGTTTGTTTTTTATTATTGTAGTATAAGATGTTAGATTCTTTAATCTTCACATTCATTTTAGCAGGTACTGAGTGATGCTGTATATATAAATAAGTGTATTGTTTTGATTTTTAGACCACCACATGGCATGCTTGACTGTTTTCTTATTTCCAGTGTCTGTTAATGCAAAGTAGGCTACTCCATAATAGTGTTAAAAACAAAATTTGCTAACAATGTGATATAAAGACTTTTAAAATAACACGTTTATGTGGAGCCCTATCTTTACAAAAGTTTTCTACTGTAAAATGCTTTTACTTTTATTTGCAGTTTTCATTTGGTAGTATTCAACCATAATTAAAGTTCCATAAGGTAATTGCTTCACACTTCACATACCTGTATTTATCTGAGTGCTGTCTATACTGTTGTGCTAGCCAGAGTAATGCTATGAAATCATTTGCAGACTTAACGTGAGTTCGTGTTAAATGCACTGTTATTGCCATGTGAAGAGGCATTGACTTTGATACCACCATCATGTTCAGACCATTTTATACATTTCAGTGGCCTTTTTTTAAAAAAAAGCAAAACCAAGTGCATATGAAGATGGCTTTTATTTGGACAAATAGCTTTTATATTTTCATTAAACCATGCAAAAAATACTCTATCTTTCTGGCACATAACTGTCTCCTTAACCACTGAACAGTTCAGCCATTTGAATAAATTGTACATTGTAAAGCTTATAGTAGCTAATTGTATTATTGATTGTATTGTATACTATATTAAATGTGAATTTGTACCCCCCTCATTTTAAAAGGTCATTGTGTTCTACTGCCTATTTTAGATTACTTTGGGGTTGGGAAAGGGTGTTTTGGTAAGCAGGATTTTAAGTCCTCTCTCTCTTGATTGGTTTTATGAAGATATAAGGTTATGCTCTTACTACCAAGCTCAGGATTCTTGATTTTTAAAGGTACAAGGATAGTTGTGGGAATTTTATTTTTGGTTATATTTGAACTGTATGAATGGTTGGTCTGAATATAAAGAATTTCCATGGTCTTATGTGGACGTAAAATATACAGATAATTGGTCAGTTTGAGTGACTGCAACATGTTCTGGTTGCACAACAGTTAGGCATGCTAAGGATTATATTTGTGAAGTTTGGATGCCTGTGAAGAATGATTAAATACATGTTTCTAATATTTTAGTGTTTTGTATTTAGGTTATTTATTCTTTGTATCTAAAACTGAACAGCTACTGTGCTATATTGATTTTATTGGTAGTATTGAGCAGACCTTGTTTCTGCATGAAACTAGTTGCAAAACCCACTATTTTGGAAATAAAAATGTATTTTGACATATACAAATAAAATGAATAAAACTATTTTAAATGTGTGAACTTTTACTGAAGACGTTTACAACTTTGTTCTGAGATATTTAAATTCTGCATGGGTATTTTTTCACTAATTGCTTTACTTGGATTCCAATTGGAATAATTTTTGAAATTGTAATATTGTGATAATTTGCACATTGTACATGCACATCTGTAAATGCAATCTTAATTGCCATATTTATGCAATCTGTGTATCAATTTGGACAAATGTTTATATATTTTACATAAAGCTGTCTGTGTGCAGAATCTGAGAACTAGTTTTTTATGATAATAAGTGGGTAAAAAATAATGATAAAAGTAAGTTTCAAGATAGTAGCTTTGTAGCAAAAGATTTCATTTACCTAAATATTTTGTGGCTTCTAAATTAAACCTATGCTTTTTTGTAGTTGCAAACATAGGCTTGGGAATACGTATAAAGATAATATTCCATTGAAATGTAAAATAGTAGATCATTCTCCAACCTAGATTTGTCCAAGTTTCAACCCCCATCTACTACACATCTGTAAGTAGATAAGAGGCATTTCTGGTTTGGGAACTTTGGTAAAAGACTTGTAGTAAGCCTGTGTCTCTTGTTTCTACTTCTAGTACTTTCCCTGTGCATGCTCACAGAATGATAGATATTACTGTTGTTTGTCCTCCATACAAAAAGTTTCACATGCAAATACTTCAAACCAAATGCACAGATAGAATTATCTAGGAGAGTATTCATACGTAAAGTAGATATTCACTAATCCATTACGCTACTTTATTCTTTTGCTTAAAGGTTTATTACCGCTTAGTCTTTCCTGGCTAATCTGAAACAGTCATGACTCCCAGTGTCAGCACTCACTGAGTGTTGTTGTAAGAAGAAAATATCCAGAGGTCAAATTGTCTCCAAACTAGGACCATGTATTTCCCGTAGGAAATAACAGCCTTGTAGGTTGTCCTTCACTTTGTCATTATAAGCAGAAAACAGAGCAAACTCTGTTAACAGTTATTAACAATCCGTTAGCCATATCTTGCTAGAGAAAACCTTTGGTTGAAAAGATGAAAGCTGACTGATAAGCAGTCTTTTCTGTGATGTTCCATGTTTTACGCTGTCTGTGTGTCTGAATTCGCATGTTCCACAGGGGTGATGTACATATGAGAGCCATTGTCCAAAAAGGATTGGGTGTAGAATGAAGTATTTATTTTCCTATTATATATCTCTAAATAGCTAATTACATTTCTTTTTTTTTTTTTTTTTTTTTTTTGGCTACATCAGGTCTTAGTTGCAGCACATGGGGTCTTCATTGAGGCATGCGAGATCTTTTTGTTGTGGCTTGGGCTCTTCATTGTGGCGTGTAGGTTTCTCTCTAGTTGTGGTGCGTGAGTTTTCTCTCTCTAGTTGCGGGGCACAGGCTCCAGGGCATGTGGGCTCTGTAGTTTGCAGCATGCGGGCTCAATAGTTGTGGTACGTGGGCTTAGTTGCCCTGCAGCATGTGGGATCTAAGTTCCCCAACCAGGGATCGAACCCACGTCCCCTGCATTGGAAGGTGGATTCTTTACCACTGGACCACTAGGGAAGTCCCTAAATACATTTCTTGACTTTCCTTTTAGAAAGGTTCTCTGGGGTTATGTGCTATGAAACAACAGAGTGCTTCCTTAGGTAAGTGACATAGTGTCATATTGTTGTTCCAAGCCCCCAAAATGAGCAGATTACAACGTAATAAATATAAAAACACAGGAGTCAGAAATTTAAAATTCTATAATGTGACATAAATAATTCTATCTTATTACTATAATTTGAAATTTTACTACAAGTTTTCTAAAGTTTATATTAGAAGTAAGCATTTTTGAGCCCGGCTGTCACAGCTTGTCACTGCTTAAATTCCAATAAACATATAGGTCACAAAAATTAACTATATTTTAATTTTGAAAGGCTGAAGAGAAAACATGGAGGAAATGTATAAAGAAATGAGCAATATTAGTAGATTTTGTCCTGAATAATATTCAGCTTGTAGGGCCTGTACTTTGTCTTACAGGTCTGTGACAATGGGAGTGGGAAAGAGAAGGATTTACCCTCTCTCCCCTTCCGCATGCTCAATTATTCTTACAGGTTTGTTCTGATACAAGTCTGTTTCAATAGGATACCTCATTTGATTCTTACAACAGGCTGGGTGAATAAAGGTGAGAAATTACAGGTGAGAAAGCTGAGATGTAGAGATTATTAACTGGGTCAACATCCCAAGCCTAGTACAAAGCAGAGCTCTTACTCAAACTTAGTGGTGGTTGCCATTGTTTTTTCCCCAGATCCTAATCTAGGACTTTTCCCCCTATATCACTTAGTTTGATCATTTTACACTTTGAGGATGGCATTTCTTGGTTTTTTTTCTTCCACATTCTCTAATCCCACATCCCTTCCCCCACACCCACTAATTTTTTCTCTCCTTAGGACTTATTATTACTAAACCATTTGCCCTGTAATGGGATTTTTAAAAAGATTAATGCTTTTAATGCTGAAGCATCTAGTTGATTTCCTGGTGCAAATTCTAACTGTGCCCAGTAGACCATAAATTTGTAAAAGATTTTCATATACCTACATGCAAAAGAACCTTTGCATCCTTCAAAAATAGATTTTTTAAATTGGTGATGAGAGCTTAATTCCCAAGAATCTTTCTTTTTCCCAAGTAAGATAGACAACATTGATAGTGCTGTGGTTTTAGCAGCACATTTTTCTCCCCCACTGAAAATGTGTGGAATACCAATATATAAAACAAAATTTGTATTCACATTAACTCACAGATGTGACCCCAACCCAAAAGAAAGCGCCGTTGGCCCTCTGCCTCCACAGATACAGAGGGCCAACACTACTATGCCAGTTTATTTAAGGGACTTGAGTAGCCACGGATTTTGGTATCCATGGCAGTCCTGGAACCAATCCCCCACAGATACTGAAGGATGCCTGTACTCACAACATGAAATAGGTCTGTATAAGATATGTGTGATAACAGCATGACTCCCACTTGTTACTATATGATTCTTAGGATCAGAGCATTACTGAGCAGATGCATCTTAACTTCAGTTGCTTTCACAATAACCGTGCTAAACATGTGCTCTAGCAGTATACTCTAGTGTGAGTATGTTCTGACCTCAATAAAATCAAGACCAAGTACTGGACATAAGAAGCTCCACACAAAAATGAGGTAACTTGACAATATAACTTAGTGTGTATGTGCTCTCCAGTGTTTTACAATTTGACATGTATGTGAGTGTATTTATAAATTTGAGGAAAGCATTTTAGCAAACAATTTGAATCAAAATTTTGTGGGATCCATAGCATATCTTTGCAAAACCTATGGGGTACTGATTTTTTAAACACTTGACAGGGTGGAAGGAGCTTTGGATTCAGTCAGATGTAAATGTAAATCTCACCTATACCACTTTATAATTGTGTGACGCTGGTCAAATCATTTATCCGTTCGGACTCAGTTTTTTCAAGTAAATGACATATCTGTGTAGTGCCTTGAACAGTTCTTGAGCTTAGCGGATTGATGCCCAACAAATGTAGTTATTATATTATTACTTTGACGAAATCACATTAATAATTTGTGACTTTTAAAAGTACTAATTTACTTTAGAATGTAATTTACTTTTTCTGGGATCATTTGATAAATGTTTATAACGTATTTCCAAAGAATCTTTTAATGTGTAAAAAATTTTAATAGGATTGTTTCTTCTTAGATTAAAGCAAAGTTTTAGAATAATATACCCAATTAACCATAAACACCAATTTTTTTTACTCTGGGGTCAGTAAGGGAGAAAGAAATGAGGTGGATTTCAGAGGACCTCCTTCAACCATTGGAAAAAAGGAAAAAGTACCCCTCTATAACCATGCCACATCTATCCTAACAGATTCCAGGAACACTGACTCTCTACTCGTGTACATCTAATCCATCTGTGGACCCCAGTTCCTGTTACCAAAAGTGGGGGGATGTGTCAAGAAGTGTATAGGTGTGCCATACAAAATGCAATTGCCACAGAAGAGGCAGCTGGTAAGTATGGGCTAGTAAGTGTTTTAGTAAATACATAATGATAGTCGCTACTCCATATTTCTTATTTTCATTAAAATTCATAGTTGTTGGAATGTCAGGATTATCCCTACTTTTGGGTGTTTTTAAAGTTTACATAATACTTCTCAGAAAATATCCTGAGGTCATCTGGGCCATTTATCAGCCTACATACAGATCAAGGTTATGCAACTAAGCTTGTTGCGGAATGATCTTCTGCATAAGAGTTGTATAATCTCATCTACTCTTTTGGTCTGAAATTTAGAGTCCTGCCTATCTCATTCTTACTCCATGCTAGACTGCACCTCTGATGTCCACTACTTCCTTTACTGTGACCAGTAGTAGAAAAACCAGAGAGGAGGGGAGGTAAATTTTAGTGTTTTCTATGTTCCAGACACCCTATACATACCTTGGTTTTCTGGTTTTAAATTCTCTTTCATCTGTTTCTTCTATTTTAAAAGGGAAGAGTGAATCAATAATTGTGATACATTTTGTGGAGGAAAAAGTCTTGACTGGCATCTAGGTTTTTAAGAAAGCTTTGTAACATGTTAAATATAAGCATTCTGATTCCTGCAGACTTTGTCTCAGTCATTCAAGTTCCTGTTAGCGCTTCCAAGCCAGACTGCCCTACGGGGTAGGAATACACCCAGAAGCAAACAGGTAAAGATAAATCCCTGCCTGTGGAGGTTACATTCAAGGAATGGGAAGATTGAAAATAAGCAGCTACACAACATTAGAAGATAACAGATACTATGGAAAAAATAGAGCAAGATAAGAGATTTCAGGAATGAGGGAGAGCTTGTCAGAGAAGGCCTCACCGAGAAGGTAACATTTGAGCCAAAACTGGAAGGAAGGGAGGGCAAAAACTGTGCAGGTGTTTGGGAGAAGAGCATGTCCAGGCAGAGGGAGCCACGTAAGCAAAGGCCTTGGGGTGCAGATGTTCTTGAGGGTTTTGACAAACGGTAAGGCTAATGTAGTTATATAGCTAAGTGAGCAAGAAGTAGAATAGTAGGAGAGAATGTCGGAGAGTCGGAGAGGCAGCCGAGAGCTGGATGAGGGACTTGTTTAGACGTGTATTGACCACATGCTATGCACTAGACTTGCTCCTTGAAGAGCTTTATTATCTTTGTCCATACCCTTTTCTCAAGAATACTTTGTCACTCTTTATAATAAAGCCACATACTCTATAGCTGTAAAATTATTTTTTACAAGAGATAAGAATTGGATTATAAATTGGGGAGAATAATTATATTAGAAAATCTAGGCTCAGTTTCCTAAGGGGAAACTTAATTAAATGTAAAACATTTGCTAAAACTCTTTGACAACCAAGTTAGAAGTGGACAAATGGATTATTACAAACATCGTTACTATGTAAAAGAAGCCCATCAGTTCATTGGGCAAAATAAACATTTTGGATCACTTCTCAAGCAGGAATTTTCTCATGGATTTTACAGTTGGTCTATATACCTAATGTACATTGTCCTCATTTGTTTCTACTTTGTGGGGTAGTATTTCTCTTCAGATGGTTGTTTCTTATTTCTGCTTTCAAAAGAAAAATCTAGAATATAAGATGTGCTTCCACAAATGTTATGACATAGTTGCAAGAGAGATCAAAGTACTATAATCCAAGTGTGTAGTATTCACTGTCTTTCTTGTCCTAGGAATGTCCCAGGACTGGTTAGCTTAATCATTCCCCTACAGCAGTGTTTCTCAAGTTTGAATCACCTGGAGAGCTTGTTCAAATATAGTTTAGGCGCCACTTTTATTTTCTAATTCAGTATTTAGGGCCTGGGATGGGGCAAGTGAATTAGCATTTCTGTCAAGTTCGCAGATGGTGCTGATACTGCTAGTCCAGGGACCATATTTTAAGACCTACTGCATTGCAATATCACGTGTTCATCTTCTAAATGGAAATGGAGAATTCAAAAGTAAAATCCCTTGTGAGAACCTAAAATGTAGATATCCTATGTTAATAGTTAAAAGGAGATCATATAGCCCAAACCTTGAGTAACACCAGTGATAGTCTAAAAATAGATCATGTGTCCAATCATACCACATATACCTGGCTGGGAAAAAGGGCACATGCAGACAAATCGAATCCAGTTTACCAGGAAATCAAATAGAAATGGAAAAGGATTTTTTTCATATGAAACAAGCACCTTGATGACAGGCCCATACATTTGATCAGAAAAGGGGCAGCCATTCCCCTTACTTTGCCTTTTCTCTTCTTGCTAGAGAGAGAAAAAGCCTAAAACTCCAGGTATAGGGCAGCAAATGTCCTAAAATCTTAAGTCTCTTGCAAGTTTAAGTTAGGAAAGGCAACACAACTGCCTTCTTACATTTCAGCCTAAGCTGCCTGCACTCCCTACAGTGCATCATAAACACTGCACAGCATGCTGAAGGGACTCAGCTACATCTAAAAATATGCATCCATTTTTGCTGCATATCTTAAGTGACTAGATATACCAGGGTCACTACTTACTATAGCTAAACTCCTTTAAGGAAAATGGACTTAACCAGTTCATATATATGTATATATATTTAATCTATATCAGTAGATCATCATGAGAACATCACAAGACCCATAGTGTCAGCATCACCTGGGAACTTGTTAGAAATGCATATTCTTGGGCTCCACCCCAGACTTGCTGAATCAGAAACTGAAGATAGGGCCCAGCAGTCTTTTTCAACAAGCCCTCAAGGGATTATGATGCAAGATAAAATTTGAGAACTACTAGCCTATAGGCCTATAGGTTTCAAATCTAGATCACCTGGGCTGAAATGGAACTAAATGTTAAAAAAAAAAAAAAAAAAAAAATTCTCGAAGTCTGTACTAGTAGAGAATGAAAAGGATTATCAGTGGGGAGTGAGAAATCTCTAGCTATGTTGGGAGCATATTACTGGTTCCACTCAATCTTAAAAATACTAAGGAAGATTTTACTTTTACTCTTGAAACTGGAGTGGGGAGGTTTGTAATCAGATAAAATTAATCTGAAGTGGAGCAGATTCACCTCAAAGAAGAAAGCATCACCTTTAATGGATCCCTACAAAAGGAATCCAACAGGAGATTTTTGTTTGAGGGAAGATAATGTTATACTATAAAATGAGTTTATTATTCAGTGCTTATCAAGTAATATTGAAGTTTCCGTCCATTACAGGTTCCTACCTCTAGGTGAGGTACAAGATCACTGTGAAAACTCCATTCCTGAGACCAGAGATACAGGGTCTGGCTGAGCCTGAGGCTGAAGCAGGAATACAGAGAGCTCTTCCAGCCTCTCACTGCCCTCCCCACCCCCCAGCAAGCACCAAATAACAAGTACCAGGTAACAAGCAACAGAAGTGTATGGTGGGGGGAAGGCACAAGAGCAGGGAGAGACCACTTGTGAGGAACAAACTAATAGAGAAGACTTAAGGTAGAAGCAGAACATCATTGAGAAAAAGTCTCTAGTAAACCAATTCTCACCCTAACCACAAGGTAAATCCAGTGAAATTTAAAACCAGTGGTAAATGTAGCAACAACAAAAGACAAACCCACCTCAATTCCTAACTATATTGACTCAACCCTCTACAGGCCAGCAGAAGAGGTGTCATATCCAGTAATAAATACTATGTATCTCAATCTCTACTGTTCTACGCATTATAAGCAGCAAGATATCAGTAAGTACAAGATAGAAAAAAGCAAAAAAGCTCTTCCAAACCCATTGTCAAGAGACAAAGCAATCAGAACCAGATTTAGAGGTTGCATGAATATTGATTGGAGCTATCTGATAGGAAATCTAAAATCATTATGAGAAAAAAATTTAAAATAAAAATAAATAAAATCATTATGAGTAACATGTTAACTCTCAGTGGAAAAGGTGAGGAACAGGAATGAACAGACAAGAAAATTATAAGAGGGGCTTCCCTGGCGGTCCAGTGGTTAAAACTCCACGCTTCCACTGCAGGGGGTGCACGTTCAATCCCTGGTTAGGGAACTAAGATCCCACATGCTTTGTGGCACAGCCAAAAAAAAAAAGAAAAATAGAAGCTATAAGAAAGAGTCAAATGAAATGGTAGAATAAAAAATCAGGATAACAAATTTAAGAACATCTTCTACAGACACATTCAGATTTGACACAGCCAAGGAAAGAAAGAGTGAAGTTGATGATAGGTAGGTAAATAGAAATTATCCAAACTGAAGCTCAAAAAGAAAAAAAAAAGCAAAAAAACTAGAAACAACACAGCACTCAAAAGATGTGGGACAAAATCATGTGGTCTAATATATGTGTAATTTGAATTCCAGAAGGAGAGAGAAAATGAGACAGAAGAAATATTTGAAGAGATAGTGGTCAAGAATTTTCTGAAAATGTAGAAATGTATCAAACCACAGTTGCACAAAGCTCAAGAGAATGCCAGGAAGGATTTAAAAAACAAAGAAAAACGAGACACACTATATTCAAACTGCTGAAAGGCCAAAGTTACAGAGAAAATCTTGTAGACAAAGGGGGAAAAAAGCGTTATATACAAACCTGTGCAAGCCAAACAACAGTGGAGTGATGTCTTTAAAGTGCGAGAAGAAAAAAACTGATGACTCTGAATTCTATTCCCAACAAGACTATTTTTTAAAGATGAAGGAAAACTGCTTTTTCGGCCCAAAACTGGGAAAATGCATTAGCAGATCTAGGCTACAGAAAGATGTTAAAGGAAGTTCTTTTTTTAAAAAAAAATAAATTTATTTATTTATTTTTGGCTGCATTGGGTCTTTGTTGCTGCACACTGGCTTTCTCTAGTTGTGGTGAGCAGGGGCTATTCTTTGCTGCAGTATGTGGGCTTCTCATTGCAATGGCTCCTCTTGTTGGGGAGCACGGGCACTAGGCATGCAGGCTTCAGTAGTTGCGGCACATGGGTTCAGTAGTTGTGGCGCATGGGCTTAGTTGCTCTGCAGCATGTGGGATCTTCCCGGACCAGAGATTGAACCTGTGTCCCCTGCATTGGCAGGCAGATTCTTAACCACTGTGCCACGAGGGAAGTCCTAAAGGAAGTTCTTGAGGCAGAAGTAATAGGATATCAGACAGTAATTTGGATCTCCACAAAGAAATGAAGATTTGAGAAAGTGCTTAAAATGTAGGTAAATATAAAGGACATTTTTCTTATACTTAATAGCTCTTAAAATAATTGACTACATGAAAAATAAAAACAATATATTGATGGTTTATAACACGTAAAAGTAAAATGTATGACAATAGCACAAAAGATGGAAGGGAAGAATTAGGACCATATCATTATAAGATTCTTAGACTGCATGTGTTGCTTGTAATGTGCTTTATAGCTTTTTTTTTTTTTTGGCTGTATGTGGGCCTCTCACTGTTGTGGCCTCTCCCCTTGCGGAGCACAGGCTCCGGACGCGCAGGCTCAGCGGCCATGGCTCACGGGCCCAGCCGCTCCACAGCATGTGGGATCTTCCCGAACCGGGGCACGAACCCGTGTGCCCTGCATCGGCAGGCAGACTCTCAACCACTGCGCCACCAGGGAAGCCCTGTAATGTGCTTTAGTATGCTCTCAATTCTGGGATGAACGTAGAGCAAGGACAGATTTCACTTTCACCTGAAATAAATAAGCCAGTTCACATATTCACATAAGTAAGGAGTTGCAAACTGCAGCGTGATGTCCATTATTTTCCTTTGAATGAAAGGATTTTTTTTTTTACTAGAAATCCAGAAGTTGTCTAGGGACAGGTTAGTGAATCTCATCTTCAATGCACAGACTGCAGCTCACAAATTTTCGAGCTGAGCAGAAGATTTAGAGAAAGGGGCCCTCCCTGAGTCACACTTGTTTTGGAAAGGAGGGAAAATACTCCTCAGTTTTGTCCTGCAGTTCTTCCATGTGGTTTCAATAAAACTGGACACTTCATGATATACCTCCTCACTCTCAAGCCCAAGCAGCAGTGGAAACATTCCAGTATTTCCTTTTGCAATATGATTTTTCCAAAGATCCAATTTCCTTTAAGATCCAGAATCTTGTCACTTCAAATCAAAACTTTTTCTACAGGGTCTTACAGAGATTTGTTCAACTGGTTCATATGATTTTAAAAATGTCTGCTGGAGCTCATGCAGTTCAATATCAAAAAAACAAACAACCCAAACCAAAAATGGGCAGAAGACCTAAATAGACATTTCTCCAAAGAAGATATACAGATTGCCAACAAACACATGAAAGGATGCTCAACATCACGAATCATTAGAGAAATGCAAATCAAAACTACAATGAGGTATCACCTCACATCAGTCAGAATGGCCATCATCAAAAAATCTAGAAACAATAAATGCTGGAGAGGGTGTGGAGAAGAGGGAACCCTCTTGCACTGTTGGTGGGAATGTAAATTGATACAGCCACTATGGAGAACAGTATGGAGGTTCCTTAAAAAACTAAAAATAGGGCTTCCCTGGTGGCGCAGTGGTTGAGAGTCCGCCTGCCGATGCAGGGGACACAGGTTCGTGCCCCGGTTCAGGAAGATCCCACGTGCCATGGAGTGGCTGGGCCCGTGAGGCATGGCCGCTGAGCCTGCGAGTCCGGAGCCTGTGCTCCGCAGCGGGAGAGGCCACAACAGTGAGAGGCCCACGTAATGCAAAAAAAACTAAAAATAGAACTACCATACGACCCAGAAATCCCACTACTACGCATATACCCTGAGAAAACCATAATTCAAAAAGACACATGCACCCCAATGTTCATTGCAGCACTATTTACAATAGCCAGGTCATGGAAGCAACCTAAGTGTCCATCAACAGATGAATGGATAAAAAAGATGTGGCACGTATATACAGTGGAATATTACTCAGCCATAAAAAGAAACGAGATTGAGTTATTTGTAGTGAGGTGGATGGACCTAGAGTCTGTCATACAGAGTGAAGTAAGTCAGAAAGAGAAAAACAAATACCGTATGCTAACACATATATATGGAATCTAAAAAAAAAAGGTTCTGAAGAACCTAGGGGCAGGACAGGAATAAAGATACAGATGTAGAGAATGGATTTGAGGATATGGGGAGGGGGAAGGGTAAGCTGGACTGAAGTGAGAGAATGCAATGGACATATATACACTACCAATTGTAAGATAGATAGCTAGTGGGAAGCAGCCGCATAGCACAGGGAGATCAGCTCAGTGCTTTGTGACCACCTAGAGGTGTAGGATGGGGAGGGTGGGAGGGAGACACAAGAGGGAGGAGATATGGGGATATATGTATATGTATAGCTGATTCACTTTGTTATAAAGCAGAAACTAACACACCGTTGTAAAGCAATTATACTCCAATAAAGGTGTTAAAAAGAAATGTCTGCTGGGACTCCCTGGTGGCACAGTGGATAAGACTGCACTCCCAAGGCAGGGGCCATGGGTTTGATCCCTGGTCGGGGAACTAGATCCCACATGCATGCTGCAACTAAGAGTTTACATGCCATAACTAAGGAGCTTGTGTGCCACAACTAAGGAAGCTGTGAGCCACAGCTAATGAGCCCACCTACCGCAACTAAGGAGCCCACATGCTGCAACTAAGGAGCCCACCTGTTGAAACCTAGACCTGACGCAACCAAATAAATAAATAAATAAATAAATATTTTTAAAATGTCTGCTAAGTAGGCCCATTTCTGCAGCCCTTCTTCATTTCAAAGCACTGGACAAACTCTAGACATGTCATATCATGTCAGTTACTTTCAACTTGAGGAACATCTTTTTTATTCCTTACAGTGAAGGCCTGCTGGTGATAAATTCTCTCAGGTTTCTTTTTTTTTTTTTTTTTTTTGTCTCTAATTTTTGGAGATATTTTTCTCTGGATATAGAATTCTTAGTTGACTTTTTTCTTTCTTTCAGCTCTTTAAAGTTGTCACACAATTGTCTTCTGGCCTCCATTGTTTCTGATGAGAATATAACCATAATTTGTTTCATTTGTTCCCTATATGTAATACATTTTTTTCCTCTGGTTGTTTTAAGACTTTATTTTTGGTTTTCAGAAGTTTGGTAGTGCACAGGTATGGTTTTCTTTGTACTTTTGCTACAAGGAGTTTACTGAAATTTTTGGAACTGTAAGTTGATATTTTCATTAAATTTGGGAAATTTTCAGCTATTATTTTTTCAAATAATTTTTCTTTACCATTACATTATTTTTCTCTTCTCTTTTTGGATTCCAGTTGCATGCATGTTAGGTTGTTTGATGTTGTCTAACAACTTACTAAGGCTTTGTTCATTTTTCTTCATCCTTTTCCTCTTTGCTCTTCAGACTGGATATTTTTCTGTTGATCTTTCTTCCAATTCATTGAACCTTTTGCCATCTTCTATCTGGTGTCATGCCCATCCAGAGAATTTTTCATTTTAGATATTGTACTTTTCAGTTCTAGAATTTCATTTTAGTTCTTTTAAAATAGATTTTGTTTTTCTCCTGAAATTCCTCTATCTATTCACTTGCCATAACTATCTTTTTCTGTTGTCTTTGAAAATATAACTGCTTTAAAGTCCTTGTCTGCTAATTCTAACATAGAGGTCATCCCAGGGTCTGTTTCTATTGACTGCTTTTTCTCTTGATCTTGGGTCATGGTTTTCCTGTGTCTTTATATGTTTAATATTTTTTATTCTAGACATTGTAGATAATACATGAGTTCATCTTTCTCTGAAAAGCTCTGATTTCCATTCTAGCAAGCAGCTAAGTTACCAGCTGCTGACTTTGAACTTGTATATGTTCACTTTTTACATTTACAGGATAGACCTATTTCAATTTTACTCTTAGTCTTAGAACAAATCTTTAGTTCTAGGAAATAGTCTTTACTTCAAAGTTGTGCCCCTCTTGAGTTTCGATTAAAAGCTTGAAGTGTGTACCAAGCCCCTTGGACTTGGTAGGTGCTATGGTCTGAATGTTTCTGTCTCCCTCAAATTCACATGTTGAAATCCTAATACCCAATGTTATGGTATTAGGAAGTGGGGTCTTGGAATGGTGATTAGGTCATGAGGATAGAGCTCTCATGAATGCGATTAGTGCTTTTATAAAAGAGATCCCACAGAGCTCCCTACTCCCTTCTGCCATGTGAGGATACAACAAGAAGCCTACGACCTGGAAGATAACCCTCACTCAACCATGCTGGAACCCTGATCTTGGACTACCAGCCTCCAGAACTGTGAGAAATAAATTTCTGTTGTTTATAAGCCACCCAGCCTGTGATATTTTATTACAGTAGCCCAAGTGGACTAAGAGAGTAGGATTCAAACTCCAAACTCTGTCTCTTCTATGGTGGGCAACAATTGGAATCTCTACTCAGCATTTTCTAGCTGTTTCTTTCCTAGGCTTTTTGAGACCATGTATTTGCAAATCAGAGGTCATCCAAAAATTTGAAAGAAGTTTGTGCACATATTTTGGAACTCCCATCTCAATGGCTCTCATTTCCAAAAATCTCCCCCTGAATTTCCACCTCGTCTGGCAGCCCCAAACTGTGTCCTCTGATACCTCAAGTTGATAAGAGTGCAGCTTAATTTCTAGTTACTCTCTACTGCACTCACTGGGGAATGCCCTCAGGGGTAAATCTGTTTAAACATGGATCTCACCAAGTGTGATTCCCTTTTCTCCAGGGTTGAGTCCTCTCCAGTTTGTGCTGGCTTTTGGTCACTTCAGCTATTTTATATATTTTATCCAAAGTCAATAACTGTTATCTGTAGGAAGGCTTAGTCCAATATAAGCTACTCTGCTATTACTAGAAACAAAACCTTTGTATTAATTTTATAATTTAAAAACTAGCTTTAAAAAAGACTTGAACAAGTAGACCAAAATATAATGTTTTATATTAGAGAATAGCTCTGTAGGTAATATTTTTCCTCTATTTTGCAAATTTTCTGTAATGTGATATTTTGTTTTTTGTTTTTTTGTGGTACGCGGGCCTCTCACTGTTGTGGCCTCTCCCGTTGCAGAGCACAGGCTCCAGACACGCAGGCTCAGTGGCCACGGCTCACAGGCCTAGCCGCTCCGCGGCATGTGGGATCTTCCCGGACTGGGGCACGAACCCGTGTCCCCTGCCTCGGCAGGCAGACTCTCAACCACTTCGCCACCAGGGAAGCCCATGTAATGTGATATTTTTTAATTAAACTTTTAAAAATAGAATTTTCATGGAGTGAGAAGCATCCCAGATAGCAGGAAGTATATAAACTAAAGTAAAAGGTGTGTTAAAGTGAAGAACATGAGTCATCCTTGGGTCAGCTGTTGGGTGGGGGTGGATTGGTTTTGCAGGGTGGAGAAGTGTTGGAGAAGCTTAAAGAAACAAGGAAACTCTGCCATATTCCAAGGCAATTAGTCTCAACTCATTGTTAAATGCCTGGGTAATAAACCTGTTGGATTACCTTATACAGTAGAAGAATAACTGAACTGAATCTGCCGTAGAGAATCTAGACTGTTTTATTTAAAATGTCCAACTTAATATTACTTAAAATAATGAATAAAGTATACATATACAACTAATATGTATACATTTGGATGCAAATCAGCAAGGGATATGGAAAAAGGAAAACAAGTAATTTGTAGAGTGATAAAATTGGGGGGTGATTTTTAAGGGAGTAGTTCTCAGTTTTTCCCCCTGGGACACACTTAATGGGTGACCTTCATATTCCCAAGGAATTCCTAGGTGGTGGCCTCTGGCATAGATAAGACATACTGGCAATTATCGGAAATATCCTTTCGACCTGCAGGAACATACTGCCCCTCCTTTTTCTCTCCCATTCAGGATAGTATATGAGAATTCAAGTAAATGAGAACATTATCAGAAAAACTCTGATTCTGCTCTAACTTATTAAATAATTAGAAAACATTCATTCATTTAATAGATATTTACTGAATGCCTACCATGTGCAATATACCAGTTCTATTTCAACTATTATTGAAAATTATTGATTACACAATTGATGACTGGTTTAGGCAAGGCACCCATGTAAGGCAACAGAGAGACTGAGAGAATCCCTGTTTTAAATAATTTAGATTGTTACAAAGTTGCATGTAAAATAAATTAAGACTTTTACTAACCTAGAATATATCAGGCTTCAGTCAATACTTGATTCCTTAAAAGTCTTAACTTCAGACTAATTTCTCAATAATGAGGATAAACAAACTGGAAGTCAGGAAGGTAAAGCAAAGCAAAACCCCAGAGCTCTTGTCTTGCCTTTTGTTCAGCATATTTAATCTCTGCTCATGTCCTTCTTTCCCTGCTTTTAAATAGTATTTCATCTGCATCACTTTCTCTTGGCTCTGAGTAGTAACCTTCCTGCCCAGTTTAACCTGTGTATTTTTTTTTTTTTTTTTTTTTTTTTTTTCTTTTTGCGGTATGCGGGCCTCTCACTGTTGTGGCCTCTCCCGTTGCGGAGCACAGGCTCCGGATGCGCAGGCCCAGCGGCCATGGCTCACGGGCCCAGCCGCTCCGCGGCATATGGGATCCTCCCAGACCGGGGCACGAACCCGTATCCCCTGCATCGGCAGGCGGACTCTCAACCACTGCGCCACCAGGGAGGCCCTAACCTGTGTATTTTTATCACCTGATATTTTCTCCTATAATGTAACCTCCATGAGGGCAGGAACTTTGTTTTATTCACTGCTGTATTGGTACTGTCTAGTATCTGGCACACAGTAGGTGCTCAGTAAATATTTGTTATTAAATTACTTGTTCCTTGACATTTTACTTTCACTATCTCCTAATCATCCTCAAATAAATTCCAAGGCCTCCTTTTGTAAGCTAGCTACCAAGACTTATCACTTCGTCCTCTCCCACTTTAACAGTCTACGCAGTCCTGTCTTATCCTATTCCTCCAAACACCAGTTCTCCTGATCAGAAGGTCCATTCCCTCTGTCTATCTAGCTACATCCCAACCAGCTTTCCATGTTCTTCTTGCATCCCTTCTTCTCCTTGAAGACCTGTAGTTACCTTTAGCCCACATTCTCCCTTCATTTCTCTCCTCTAAGACTCTTCTATAGGATCTGTTTCACTCAGTTACTATGACCACTGGTCTTCCTCCTGTAGATCCTTGTATTCTTATTTAACTGCCTCAAATGCCTGTCTTTTTTCCCCACTGGAATGTAAGTACCTGGAAGACAGAGTACTTAAGGCTCCAGGCATATCAGACTTCTTTGATTTCTTCCCACCCCCTTTGGCACATTCTGCTTCCTCACTCTGAGGTACTCTTTATTGTTCCCCTTTTATTTGGCTAACTCATCTCTCAGGTCTCAGCATGAACATCCTTTCCTCTAATAAGAGCAGGTAAGAGTACCTACGCTTCTCCCTTATAAAAAACGCTGGTCATGCTTCACTGCAGCTCCCCCTACTTGCTTCTAAGCTCCGTGAGAGCAAATCTGTCTTGTTCATTGCTATACTCCGAGCACCTAGCCCAGCATCTGGCAATAATAAGTGCCCTTTGTAGACTTAAAGAATCATCCACTGATTTCTTTTTTTTCTCCCGCATGCATAATAATATATTAACTACCTGCTAGGTACTTAATATATTCCTCTTTAATGAAGGAAAAGGTGTTAAGAATTTATGGAGGGTCCATATGTAAGCCCAGACTTGAGTAAAGAGGTATGGCTAGTGAGACAGTGTCCTGCAGAATAACTGGACATGGTATTCAAAGCCCTCCATCAGCTGGTCCCTTGCTCTCTCCTTTCCTTCCCTAAATAATTTACTGAAACCAACTATATATGAGGCACTGGAGATACAGAGGTAAACAAAATAAAGTCCCTATCCTCAGTGAATTAACTTATAGTTTAGTGGGGGGGATAGAATGTTAACAAATAAGCGAAGGATGTAGTATCAAGCATGAATAAGTGCTACACAGAAAAATCAAAATAGAGAAAGTGGATAGTAACTGGGGTGACTATTCCAGAAGAGGTGGTCAAGGAAGGCACCTCTGAGGAGGACATGTTTGATCTGAGACCTGACGGAAGTGACAGATGGAGCTGTGGGCATATCTGAAAGGACAGTGGTATTAGCAGAGGGAACTGCCATTCATGAGCCAGAAACAGATTTGGCATGCTTGAAGAAGAGAAGGGAGCCAGTGAGCAGCACTAGCCAAGGTGACAAGTGGTAGGAAATAAGGTGAGAAGGTTAAGGGGGCAGGAAACACAGGGCCGCATGAACCAGAGTAAGGCCCAGGATTTTATTCTCAGTATAATGGGAAGTTTTTGAGCACAGGAGTGACATATGCATCTTCCTTTCTTTCAATATTGATTGAGCACCCACCATATGCCAGGCACTGTGCCAGGTTTACCTCTTTGATCCCACTTTGATTTGCCCCCTTTACACTCCACCCATGAAAACAAATATTCTCAGAACAGGCCTCAGACTTTCCAGGCCTTTGCCCACCATGTACCTTGTTTCCTAGGCAGCTGTCAAGACTCAGCTAAAATAGCACCCTTCTCAAGAGGCCTGTTTTTCTTTGGGTTCTCATGCCACTGCTTTCTGCCTCTGCCACAGTAGTTATAATTGGCCATGAGTACATCAGTTCCTCTCACTAGACCATAAGTCAGCAGCACATCTTATTTTTGTCTAAGGCCCTAAAATGAGTCATTCCTTTCCTTTACACTTGTACAGATTGAATCCATTTTAGGGGCTATTTTAAGCATGAAAGAACAATGCATATGATATACTAAAAGGTAAAACTAGTTCAGTGACATAGGAAAAAAAAAGATATTCATTGAATCTAACAAAAAATATGATAGTAATATCTAGGTTTAATGAAGCATTTTGTCACTGATGAAATTTAATAAAAAGGTTTAGTGAACACCATAGAATTGCAGAGTTGGGATTGATTTTATAGCCTTTTAGTCTGCCTCTCCTAATCAGACCAGAGAATCCTTGGGCAAATAGGCTAGGATGTCACAGAGGCATAAGTGACGAATGAAGAGCAAGAGCTGAGGACAATGGGTATTGGTAACTTACATCACAGGTGTGAAAGGCCCTCTCCGTTCTCATACCTTCAGAGCCCCTGAGCACATGGCAGTGGTTGTAACTGTGCAGCTCACCCCATCTTTCCTTCCATCTGGACCTGGGGAATGGAGCAACATTTGGAAGCCCCTCTACTCACTTGCATACATATCTCTTTCCCTGAGATAGAAGAGAGAGAGGAGGCTAAGAGGTAAACTGTAACCACGCTGAAGGAAAGTTCAATAACTGCTCAGATTAAAGAAATGCACTTCTAGACGAATATATAAAGACGCAGACCTACTAGAGAATGGACTTGAGGACATGGGGGGGGGTGGGCTGGGACGAAGTGAGAGAGTGGCATGGACATGTGTACACTGCCAAGTGTAGAATGGATGGTTGGTGGGAGGCAGCCACATGGCACGGGGAGATCAGCTGGTGCTTTGTGACCACCTGGAGGGGTGGGATGGGGAGGGTGGGAGGGAGACGCAAGAGGGAGGAGAGATGGGGATGAGTGTGTGTGTGTGTGTGTGTGTGTGTGTGTGTGTGTGTGTGTGTGTGTGGCTGATTCACTTTGTTGTAGAGCGGAGGCTAGCACACCACTGTGGAGCAATTGTACTCCAATAGACATGTTAAAAAAAAAAAAAAAAAGAAATGCACTTCTAAGTGTTTCTCCTGCAGCCCTGGCTAGAATATGTGCCTAAGGAACACAGGCAAATCCGAACCTTGCCCAAATCGAGTGAGCAAATGAATGATTGAATAACAAACCAAATAGAATAATATTAGATATAAATAAAGAGACAATAATATGAATTTGAAAAAGCAAAGAACAGTATTGAAGGGCTTTAATTTTTTAAATAATCTAGTTGGAAAAAACAGACAAAATACATTTAGTGGCTTAATAAGAGAAATATTAAGCAAGATTTCAAATGGCAAAGCTACATAAACAGGCATACTTAGGTACTATTTCTTACATATAATTAGTGCTCAAAGTTTTAAAAGTTTATTTAAACTTTCCATTATAATTTTACTTTAAATTGCCAGATTTTTTAAAAAGGGCTGAACTTGCCCTTTACCAATATGCCAACCATTTTCTTTTCTTTTGCTAAGTTCATCAGTAAACCACTGAGTTAAGAAAGTATGCCTACAGGCACAACTTATTAATGTGAGAGTGTGTGAGTTTTAAACTGTTGTTGAGGAGCCCTCATGTAGACACTACATCTCAATAGTGACATATTATCAATTATGGCATGTTTATGGTCTGGATTTTGGACAGTAATAATATCAGAAGGGGTAGTGAGTCTTAAATAGAATTCTTAAAAGTTATAGTCTGTATTCATTTATACATCTTTGTAAATGTTAATAGGAGCAAGAGTATTTTCTCAAATCTTGGTACAAAAATCTCTTTAGACGCCACCAGCTTTTCACATTTGGTCGATACTACTAATCCTAAAAATAGAAGTGCTCTTTTTGTAGCCTACATAGTTATTATTCCCTTATTCTTTAAAAAGTTCCATGTTGGCTCTAAACTAAAAAATTTGCGACCTCAAGTTAAAATGGAAGAAGTGAGTTTCACTATCTCGTAATTATTAGAAGATTTTAAAATGTGTCCCTAGGTACAAAATCTACTTGTTATAATTATATATAATAATAGATTCTTAGGGCATTAAGAATTTTATGTGAGACATTAAAAACAGCTCGTGACTTCTTTGCCAGTTCAAGTCTATGCTGCCAATGAAACTAAAAGACCATGGGAAAGAACTTAGAATGCTTTGCTGATTGCTTTACTAAATATTGTCTGAAAAAGTAAATTACCATTTCTTAATCACCCTCTGTGTGCCAAGCATTGATAAGCGCCCTACCCACATATATATGATTTAATCCTATGATTTAATCTATATATGATTTAATCCTCTCAACAACCATAAGAGGCTGTATTATGCCCACTTTACAGAAGAAGAAACTGAAGTCATGAGCTGAGGGCATAAGTAATGAAGCCAGGATCAGAACAATATCTGACTCAGTGTACATTCCACTTCATGTGACTTCAGGAAGTCAGCATAAAAGCCCTCATGTACTTTTCCTTCAAAACCTATTTTTTGGGCTTCCCTGGTGGCGCAGTGGTTGAGAGTCCGCCTGCCAATGCAGGGGACACGGGTTCGTGCCCCGGTCCGGGAAAATCCCACATGCCGCGGAGCGGCTGGGTCCGTGAGCCATGGCCGCTGGGCCTGCGCGTCCGGAGCCTGTGCTCCACAACGGGAGAGGCCACAGCAGTGAGAGGCCTGCGTACCGCAAAAAAAAAAAAAAAAAAAAAAACTATTTTTTTCCCACCTGTCTTCAACATTCAGTCTGAAGTGTTTTTATTGGAAAAAACTGAGGGTATTCCAATAGAGTCCAGATTTTTTTTTTTTAAGGAGGCAAGAGCTTCAATTAGTCAGTGGGTAACTTACATGAGGAATTTAATATTACCTGACATGACTAATGAGTGCTACCCATAAACTTCATCTCTGATCCAAGCCCTTGGAAATGGGCTACATTTGCATGTTTTCTTAAAAAAACTTTTTTGAATTGGCATTGTGAAAATGTACCTCTACTCAATAGTTAAAAATATTCAATTAATAAATCTGGAACAACTGCATAATTTTGCACAGGTTGATATTTTTACATGGGAATGTAAATTTGCTTTCCAAATTTCTCCTGTTCGTTAAACTTTTTCAGCATTATCTCAGACCTTTTTTGCTTTTGCCATGATGGTACCTCACCTCTGTTCCTTAAATGTTTTTCTCTTCTCTTTCTGTCACTGGTTCCATTTCTCTCCATGTCTGCTTTTGTATCCTGCTTTTCTCAGATTTATTCAGGTTCCCTCCACAGGCTTGTTAACAACCTCCCTTATCCTTGTCTACCAAGTATCTTTTGTGTACTTGAGTATTTAGTCATCATTGTTCCGAAAATAGCTTTGGTAAGTGGGCCAGCCCAGAAGACCAGAAATTTCTAAAGTTAATAACACCTTTTAGCAAACAAATTATTTTATGATTCACTCCTTTCATGACCCCTCATAAAAGAATGAAAATTGTTACATGGTGAACAATGTGGAAGTAATTAAGCGTTTTAAGTGTTCAACAGTTGTTGGGATGTATTGGTCTGCTCAAATAATTGCTTTGATGTTAGGAAAAGGATTATATCTGCTAAAGTATAAGTTTTCATTGAAAGAAATATACGTTCATTAGAAAACTTCAAAGAGTTGAAACCCTTCTAATGGTTAAATTGTGCACTTAATTCTAATTGCAGGCCTTATGACATTAGTCTTTAACATGGTCACAAGGTTTTTGTTTTTTTTTTTTGCTGTACACGGGCCTCTCACTGTTGTGGCCTCTCCCATTGCGGAGCACAGGCTCCGGACGCACAGGCTCAGCGGCCATGGCTCACAGGCCCAGCCGCTCCGCAGCATGTGGGATCTTCCCAGACCGGGGCACGAGCCCGTGTCCCCTGCATTGGCAGGCGGACTCTCAACCACTGCGCCACCAGGGAAGCCCACAAGGTTTTTTTATACAGAGTAATACTTGATTTAGTAAAAGATCCAAATTGCAGATTTTGTAAAAAAGAATGTTAATACTTTTAAGCCTGACTATTAGTTTTACAGGAATCCTAAGGATCTGTACTAAGGATTCACTATTCTGACTTAAAAATTAGTTGCAATTAACAAGTAATCTGGGCTTGAAAATAATTTATCTAAGTAATTTGCTCTATCAAGAAGAAACTTTTTAATTAGCAGAGATAAACTTTATAGCTAAACCAAAATGAGCCTCTTATTTTGTATTTAGAAAAGCATTTTCACCTAAAACATCATAAAGTGGCTGAGGTAGCTGGCAATGACTTTTAGCGTATCAACTGAAATAGCATTGGACTTCCCTGGTGGCGCAGTGGTTGAGAATCTGCCTGCCAGATGCAGGGACACGGGTTCAAGCCCTGGTGCAGGAAGATCCCACATGCCGTGGAGCAACTAAGCCCATGCGCCACAACTACTGAGCCTGCGCTCTAGAGCCCACGTGCCACAACTACTGAAGCTCGCGCTCCTAGAGCCCGTGCTCCGCCACAAGAGAAGCCCGCACACCGCAATGAAGAGTAGCCCGCAGTCACTGCAACTAGAGAAAGCCCGCATGCAGCAACGAAGACCCAACAGAAGCCAAAAATAAATAAAAATTATTTGAAAAAAAAGAAATAGCATTAACAAAAGTGGGGTTCTAAAATATCTTAAGTACTACTCTTAATATCTATCACTTGAACCACTAGGTGGCACCAACAAGCTTTTTCCAAATATGTACTGTAACTGATGTATGTTTAAGACACTCCTTGAATTCCATCCACCTATAAACAATATCCAATACCACCGTTACCAACATGTCTACAAATTCACCCCATCTGTTTAAGGAAGACTGTATGAAGTTATGGCTCTAAACAACAATACATGTTATTACATTAGCAAATGTATTACCTGATTAAGCTATTTGCACCATGATTTAGTGAAAAAAAAACCTGGACTGAGGGTCAATAGCCCTAGTTCTGTTCTCAGCTCCACCACCAACTACCTTAGTGTCTTGAGTAAGTCACTAAACCTCCCTGGTTACCAGTCTCCTGGTCAGTAAAACGAAAGATTGGGACTAGAAGAATTGTTTTCAAAATGCCTTAAGTAAGAAACACTTTTCTCCTACAAAATCCCTCAGAATTCTAATATGGAAAACAAAGGAAAGCAAGGCTGAGTGGTGAGGGGAGTGGGGGTGGGACTTTAGAAAGAGCTTCCCATCACTCTCCACAATGTCCAACCTGTGGTGGCTGTGGTCCAGAAAAAAATAATTTGGAGACCAATGAAATAGGAAATTACTAACGTCCCTTCTGTTCTAGAAGTCTGATTCTGAGTATGTAGCCATGTGCAAATTCTTTAAAAATTTTTCTCTTTATTTCCCCACTTCCAGGATATAGTGCAGGTATCATTTCCTCCATTTTACAGTTGAGTAAACTGAAGCTGAGTAATGTAATGACTTTCTAAAAATCACCTAGACATAGGATCAGAATCTAGGACTTCTGGTGGGTTTTTTTTTTTCAGTTAAACTTTTTACTTTCAGAAAATTACAGATTCACACGCAGTTGTAAAAAAACAAAGGTGGCGTAGTGGTTGAAAGTCCGCCTGCCGATGCAGGGGACACGAGTTCGTGCCCCTGTCCGGGAAGATCCCACATGCCGTGGAGTGGCTGGGCCCGTGAGCCATGGCCGCTGAGCCTGCGGGTCCGGAGCCTGTGCTCCACAACAGGAGAGGCCACAACAGTGAGAGGCCCGCGTACTGCAAAAAAAAAAAAAAAAGTAGAAGTTCTATGTACAATCTACCCAGTTTCCCCCAATGGTAATAATTTGCAAAATTATAGTATCATTTCACAACCAGCATATTGATATTAATACAGTCAAGATACAGATTACAACAACACAAGAATCCCTATGTTGTGCTTTTATAACTACACACACTTCCCTCCTCCTTCTAACCCGTCCTTAGCCCCTGGGAACTACTAATTTGTTCTCCATTTTATAATTTTATCATTTCAAAAATGATACATAAGTGGAATCATATAGTACATAACCTTTTATTTTTTTTCTCATCATACTTCTCTGGAGATTTATCTAGATTGTTCATATATCAAGAGTTCATTCTTTTTTATTGCTGAAGAGTATTCCATGATATGGATGTACCACAGATTTATAACCGCTTATCCATTGAAGAACATCTGGGTTGTTTTCAGTTTGGGGCTCTTATAAATAAAGTTGCTATAAGCATTCGTGTGCAAGTTTTGTGTGAACGTAAGTTTTTATTTCTCTGGGTTAAGTGCCCAGGAGCACAATTATTAGGTCATTATGTAGTTGCATGTTTATTTTTTAAAGAAACTGCTAAACTATTTTCCAGAGCGTGTGCCATTTTACGTTCCCACCAGCAATGTGGGAATGATCCAGTTTTCACCTGTCCTCATCAGGATCTTCACTACTTCTTTTTATTTTAACTGTTCTGGTAAGTGTGTAGTGATTTATCTTAATTCATATTTCCCTATTAGTGCTAATGTTGTTAAACATCTTTTCACGTGCTTATTTGCTATCTATATATTCTTTTCGGTGAAATGCCTCCTTGTGTCTTTTGCTCATTTTCTAACTGGAGTTTTTAAAAAACTTAAGTTTTGAGAGTTCTTTATGTATTCTAAATGCTAGTCTTTGTCTTTTCATCCTCTTAACAGGATCTTTTGCACAGCAAATTTTTAAGTTTTGATGGAGTTCAATTTATCAGTTTTTCCTTTAATAGATCATGGTTTTGGTGTCAAGTCTAAGAACGCTTTATCTATTTCTAGATCTCAAAGATTTTCTCTTATGTTTTTGCCTAAAAGTTTTATAGTTTTATATTTTACAGTTATGTCCTTGATCTTACTTTTTGGATAAGATCTGAGGTTTAGGTTGAGATTCTTTTTTTTAAATGTATGTCTGGGACTTCCCTGGTGGCCCAGTGGGTAAGACTCCATGCTCCCAATGCAGGGGGCCCAGGTTCGATCCCTGGTCGGGGAACTAGATCCCACATGCATACCGCAACTAAGAGTTTGCATGCCACAACTAAGAGTCCACATGCTGCAACCAAGACCCAACATAGCCAAAATAAATAAATAAAGAATTAATAAATAAGAAAATAAAATGAATATCCAATTACTCCAGCAGCATATTTTAAAAAGGCTACCTTTCTTTCATTGAATTGTACTTGTACCTTGTCAAAAATCTTTTGTGCATATTTATGTGGGTCTTTTTCTGGTCTCTCTAATCTATCCCATTGATCTATGTATCTATCTTTCCACCAACACCACACTGTCTTGATTAAAGAAGCTACATGATAAATCTTGAAATTGAAAAGATTGATTCCTCCTACTTCATTCTTCTTTTTCAAAGTTTTAACTGTTTTATTTCCTTTGCCCTTCTGTATATTGTGTTGGCCAAAAAAGTTCGTACAGAAAAACCCAAAGAAACTTTTTGGCCAACCCAATACATTTTAGAATAATCTTGTTTGTATCTACAAAAGTCTTACTGGAATTTGGATAGCAATTGCATTAACCTTGTATATCAAATAAGGGAAAATTGTCATCTTTACTATGTTGATTCTTCCAATCAACAAAAACAGTATGTCTCTCCATTTATTTAGATCTTTTTTCATTTTTTTCACCAGTGTTTTGTAGTTTTTAGCATAGAAAACCTAGACATGTTTTGTAATATTTACATCTAAGTATTTCAATTTTTTGAGTTATTGTAGGTAATATTATATTTTAATGTTTGTGTCTACATATTAATTGCTAGTATATAGAAACAAAGTTGATTTTAATATGCTTACTTTGTATCCTGTAACCTTGATGAACTCACTTATTGGTTGTAAAAGTTTTTTGTAGATTGCTTAGGGTTTTCTATGTAGACAATTATGTCATTTGCAAATAGAAACAGTTTTACTTCTACCTTTCTGATCAGTATGCCTTTTATTTCCTCTTCTTGCTTTATTGCACTGGCTAGAACATCTAGAACTATGTTGAAGAAGAGTGGTGAGAGCAGACATCCTTTCCTTATTCCTGATCTTAGGAGGAAAGTATTATCATTCACAATTTCTGTTTTCTCTTTACTGTCTTCCTATAGGTTACTTAAACTTTTTTTAGAATTCCATTTTTATTTATCTATGGTGTTTTTTAAAATTGAAGTACAGTTAACTTACAATATTGTGTTAGTTTCAAGTGTACAGCAAAGTGATTCAGTTATACATGTATATATGGTCTATACCTACTGGTGTTTCTGTTTTTTGTGAGCTTCTCCATCACCCAGTCCAGCATACATAAGGCAAAAAGAAAACTCAGGGTATTTACCGCCATGTCATTCCTTGGGTCCCAAGGTTCCTATCTGGTCTGGCTTCTTCTCTCCACCTTTCAGAGTCTATTTATGTTTGTTTTCCAGAGAATGTGCAGAGTGTTTAAGCTATACTTAATGAGAGAAGTAGGGAAAAGTTTATCTCCTCCCTCTTCCCAGAAGTAGAATCTCATTGCTGGTCTTTTTTATCTCATGCTTTGAGGCAATAATCTCTACCCTGCGATGGAAAATAATAATAAAGGTATCCTAAGTGTGCAATTAGTGGCAAATGCAGAAGAGATCGTTATAGCTTAAGGACACTTCGTGAATCAAGAAGGACTTAAGTTCCCATCCTAATAAGTAAATTCTAGTCCTATAATTTTCCAAACATTATCTAATAAAGAGCTCAAAAATAATTATTGCGCCTTTAGTTTTTACCATGTGTCAGGCACTATGTTGGTTGTCTTATATGCAATTAATGCTCTCAATAATCAAATGCAGTAAGCATTATAAAAGCTATCTATTTTACAGTTAAGGAAAGTGAGACTTAAAGACTTGAAGTAAATAAGCCAGGTCTTGCATTTGAACGGGCCCTGTCTGAAACCAAATACTGAACTTTAACCGCTCTGTCATACTGACTCATTCCTTTCAAAGTCAAAACAATGCATGTAGAAGGGACCTTCAGGCACCATCTATCTGGTTCAGACCAAAACTAAACTGTTGCAGACTGATAGACATTGAAAAATATGAGTACCCAGTCACATTGGAAGCAACAGCTTCAAAGTGAGTATGGAGATACCAAACAAGAAATGAACAAAAATATTTAATATAGAAGTGAAGATTTTTACTCCTGACTATGTCACTTGCCTTCGTGTTTCTCAGTTTCTCTGTGGGAAGATGATGTGAAGAAACACGCACTGTTCTTTAATTGAATGTGATGTAAGATGTGCCAGCATCATGAATCACAAAACAATGAAATATTTTATGTGGCTTTAAAGCTCTTGAGCCTCAGGGGAAAATACATTCCTGGTCAATGAAGTTTTATGAAGTTGTGTATCAATTCTATCTTTTCAAGTTATAGAAAAGCACTTTTTCTATAACCATTAGTGTTGTCCTTTACATTAATCAAATACATCTCAATGACATTATCTTTGAATTCATTCTTTCCCTCCTTGAACATATGGACCCCTAGGAGTATCTTTCTAAACAAATGCCTCTCACAACAATTTGAAGACTCAATCTGAGCTGATCTTTCCTTGTTCACCTTCTATCTGCTTCTCTCTCAATCTTCTGAGTTGATTTTAGCAAATATGCTTGCTCTTTCTTCCCCACCTTTTAAATTACATCACTTATAAGAACATTCTGGTTGGAAGAATATCTCCTAAGAGTTGAAGCCTATGAATGGCAGCACCACTGTGTCAGAGCTAAATGGAGATTTAAGGAAGGGAGATGGAGCTTAAGCTATCCCTTCAGATAGATGACACCCCTTTCACTAGGCTCTGTCAGTCCTTTCGTTGCCTCCTCTTTATTGTAATAAACAACAAAATATGCCTTTGTTTAACCAAAAGACCAAACAGAATTTTTGTTTCATTGTATTTTTTTTTACACTTTTGTTGCATAGAACTTTACAACTAGACACTGTAATTTTTAAGATACATTTAATAATATTTTAAATGTTTCTATGTGGTACTCATCCTGAAATTACAACACTGTTTATACAGATGAACTATATGAAACTGAATGCATCTACAGAATTTATGTTTTTTAAAATTCTAATTCACTTTTTAAAAATATTTATTTTATTAATTTATTTCTTATTTTTGGCTGCATCGGGTCTTATTTGCAGCACACGGGATCTTCGTGTGGCTCTTGGGCTTCTCTCTAGTTGTGGTGTGCAGGTTTTCTCTCTCTAGTTGTGGCGCATGGACTCCAGAGTGCGTGGGTGGCACGCAGGCTCTCTAGATGAGGAGTGTGGGCTCAGTAGTTGTGGTACACGGGATTAGTTGCCCTGCGGCGTGTGGGATCTTAGTTCCCCGACCAGGGATCGAACCCACGTCCCCTGCATTGGAAGGCAGATTCTTTACCACTGGACCACCAGAGAAGTCCCTCTAATTCAATTTAAAACAAATTAACTAGGCAATGACTATTACAGAATATTCAAAGATGTTTGTAAAATAAACAAAAATTTAACATCTTTTTTGAATTGGTTAATTTTAGAAAACTGTAAGGAAATCTATTTGTAATATTCAGGTCAATGTAGTTAATTACTATTAATAGTAATAGCTATGACTTATTAAGTACTTTGTGACTTTTCCGTTGAGGATTTTACATAAATAATTTCATTTACTTTTCACAACAACCATATGAATTAGGTACATCTTTTGCTCACTTTTCAGATGAAAAAGATGATACTTAGAAAAGGTAAATAAATTCCTCCAAAGACAAATCCAGATCCTTTTGACCGCAAAGCCTGATCTCCTCTAGTAAATACATAAAAATACTTAGGAACTCCAAATTCGTATTTGCCCTCACATAAATGACTGCTAACATCATGGTTTCCTTTCTGATTGAAGAAGACTGATAGAAATAACATCACACATCTAGTAGAAACTTGGTTTCTTTTTTAATTAATCAATTAATTAATTAATTAATTAATTTTTAGCTGCATTGGGTCTTCATTGCTGCGCATGGGTTTTATCTAGTTCTAGCGAGAGGGGCTGCTCTTCATTGTGGTGCGCAGACTTCTCATTGTGGTGGCTTCTCTTGTTGCAGAGCACAGGCTCTAGGCACGCGGGCTTCAGTCGTTGTGGCTCGTGGGCTCTAGAGCACATGCTCAGTAGCTGTGGCGCACAGGCTTAGTTGCTCTGCAGCATGTGAGATCTTCCTGGACCAGGGGTTGAACCCGTGTCCCCTGCATTGGCAGGTGGATTCTTAACCACTGCACCACCAGGGAAGTCCCGGAAACTTGGTTTTTACTAAAGCACATTTCTAAGCTCATTACAGTTTTATTCTATTTAATCTACTCAAACCCCCAATGAGGTAAGTATTATTATTTTTTCCTTTTACAGGCAAAGAAACTGAGGCAGAAGACAAGATCACGCAGTAAGTGGTATACATATATGCAGAATTCAATTAAATGAAGTCTGACTTTGAAATTCATATCTTAACTAATATGCTATATAGCCCCTGGGTGATTCTGATACTGAAGGGCCATCTTCATTTCTGTTGAGTCCTTCAAAGCATTAACGTGGCATGAACATATCTTTTAGAAATACTTTCCCTCAATTTTCCCTTCCTTTTTGCTCTTAGGTTGAACCATATGAAACTGGTGATATTCAGCCATTTACAAAATGGCCAAATATACCATACTTTCTCAGTATAACTCTTTTCTTTCCCCTCCTTTGACTTCTTGAATAGCCTATACTATGTCTTATTGTTCAAACCTTTAATGACACTATGTACCATACAACTAGAATAACGTCATGGAAGAATAAGAAATTTGGGCCTTGCTTCCCTGTGATACGGGCCTGTTTCTTTCTGAACACTGCTTTGTACATTTATTGTGATACTCATAGTAACATAAGGCAACAGAAATACCAGTTGTGATGTTATTGGTTTAGAAACTATTGAGTATGTTTTTCCTTGTTATTTATACAGGGCCTGTGTCCTTTTTGTTCTCTCTGCCTGGACTGTCCTTCCTCCAGATCTTCCCACAGTTTTCTCCCCTCGTTTAGGTCTTTGTCAAATGTCACTGTCCCAGTTAGGCGTTGCCTAAACACCCAGCCTAAAACATCCAACGCCCCTCACTGCCATGACCTTTCCCTTCAGCCTGTGTCATTTCTCTTCACTGCACTTAACACAACCTGAAATTATAGATTTAATTGTTCACCCCAACAAAATGTAAAATACAAAAAGAAGGACTTAATAAGATTCTAAGACCCTTGTCTCAGCAGAATAAACCAGAGATTGGGCCACAAGAACCAAAGATAAATATCTTCAGGCTTACTTCTCCAAAGCGTGCTCCACAAACCATAGCATCAATCAGCATCACCTGCAAGTTTGTTAGACATGCAGTATCTCAGGCCTACCCAATTAGAATCTGCACTTTCACAAGATCCCTAGGTGATTAAAATCTGAGAAGCAGTGGACTATAGCATTGTTTTTCAAACTGCAGAGTTAGAAGTTACAACTAGGAATTTTTTAAATGAATAGAGCAGAAAGGGATAGGCTAGATTAAGAACAGAAAATAAGAGAGTGTAAAACCTGTAGATCGATTAAGTATCATCTTAAGAAACTATACACATACATGCATAAGTTCACAATGTAAAACATATTTATTACTATGAATTGTCAAAATGCTCGGAAGCTGCTGATCCACAGGTTAGCCAGGAACCTGAGGTGAGAATTAATCCATTTAGGAAAGTGATCCTATATTGACAATTAATCAGATCTTCTAAATAGAGTTTGGAGAATGAAAGCAAAGGGGTTGTTTCGACAAACCTTTTCCAGGCTGTTAAAATGGTCCTAGTTTCGTCTTATCACATGTAGAATAGTGCTAAAATTATTCAACTCTTCCCTCCCACCATTGCATCCTTGAAAAAAATCAGACTAAACCCTCTTAAAGTCAGCAATTTGGGGCTTTAGAAATGTCCTTACCTCAACATGCGTTTTGTTCATGAATAACAGATTTAGAGGGTTACAGTGCCTTTTGGGTGTTTTAAAAGGAAAATGAAAAATAAAATAGCAAAAGGTAGAGTAAATTTTAACCATAATGATTGATAAACACTCAGTACAAGTCCAAGTGTTAATAATCCAAAAACATAGTTTTCTAGTAATATGACATTTGGAAACTATCTACATTCATCATCTTTTTAAAAGCTGATGTTGGGGCTTCCCTGGTGGCGCAGTGGTTGAGAGTCTGCCTGCCGATGCAGGGGACACGGGTTCGTGCCCCGGTCTGGGAAGATCCCACATGCCGCGGAGTGGCTGGGCCAGTGAGCCATGGCCGCTGAGCCTGTGCATCTGGAGCCTGTGCTCCGCAACGGGAGAGGCCACAGCAGTGAGAGGCCCACGTACCACAAAAATAAATAAATAAATAAATAAATAAATAAAAGCTGATGTATATTTAGACTAAAGCCTTTCCTTTGTTCAAGAGACATTGCAACATATTGGTAATATAAAACCACACAGGATGCACTAATTACCTATCACACATTCAACAGATCTTTTTAAAGATCTCTTCTATTTAAGGCGATGTGGAAAATAAAGGTGAAAGCCTTTGCACAATCTCAAAGCAACTTTTCTAGACAGGAAAACTTGAGTATTGATAGATTAGACAAGCAGGGGCCAAATTTTTGTATGTTTGGGGAAAAAAGATAGCCTCTAAATTAAGGCCAAATTTTGGCTAATTAGAGGCTGATGAGTTATTGTACTACCAGGTGATTTGGATCTCATACTCCCTTCCTACTCTTTCTGTTTGGCAATTTAATTCTCCTCTGGTACATCCCTTAAAGAATGAGCAATGTCAGAGCAAGACACTGAAACTTCTATCAATTAAGTTTCCTTTTGGGGCATTTTGCCTCTGTGTAGAGCCTGTAATCCTTGATGAGATTAATTTCAGATAATCTGGTATATATAAAATTGTTAGAATAGTGTTGGGCTAACAAAAAAGGGTGAAACAAAGAGTAATTAGCAAACACACCATCAGTGTTTCTTATCTCCCTCATTTGTCTAAATATAGCCTTATGATAACTCCCCATCACTTGAAAGAATCTTTGTATAAACTTCATCTCTTTCAAAGAGTTTGATCTCTGGTAAGCACCTCAGATTTTTATGATTAAAATACCTAATGGAGACTCCTGCTTCTAGCTATGACAAAGAGCAGCATTCCCAGTAACATCAGGAATAAGTTAAGGGTCTTCTTTATCACCACTATTATTTAGCCAACATAATTAGATGACATAAATAAAAATTAAAAAATTGGAAAAAGTGAAGCAAAATCATCATTATTTGATGATGCTATGATTGTTTACCCAGAAAACTCAAGGGAATCAAATGAAAAACTGTCAGAAACAATAAGAGAACTCAAAATTAGTACATAGAAACTAAAGATTATTACACAACCAGTAAGAAGACAAAAACTGAAAGAAAGGATAAAATGTATAGAACATGTGAAAGATTTAAATGAAAACTAGTGAGGGACACACAAAAAGACATACTAAATGATATCCCATGCTCTTGTTCAGGAAATTTCAGCATGACAAAGATGTGAATTCTCCCTAAATTAATCTATAAAATTTTGGGTAATCCCAAGAAAAACACTAAGATGATTTATTTTGGAACTAGAAAATTGATTCTAAAGTTCAAATGAAAAACAAGCAAATAAAAAGAGCCAGGGAAAGTCTAAAATAAATAAGAAAAATGAGATGCATTTTTCTATCAGACAGTAAAATGTATTTTATAAGCTGAAACATTTAAAATATGGTACTGATGGGAATTCCCTGGCGCTCCAGTGGTTAAGACTCCGTGCTTCCACTGCAGGGGGCACGGGTTCGATCCTTGGTTGGGGAACTAAGATCCTGCAAGCCACGTGGTACGGCCAAACAAAAATAAATAAATAAAATAACATATGGTACTGATGCATGTATAGAATAGTGCCTGGCACATATACATTTGTGGAATAAATGAACAGTCAAATCTACGGAGTTGACTAGAAAATCCAAATTGGACCCAAATGTTTATTGAGATTTGGCATATGAAAAAGTGGGATTTTTTTAAAAATGGAGAAAAGAGGAATTATTCTTTTTTTTTTTTTTTTTTTTGTGGAACGCGGGCCTCTCACTGTTGTGGCCTCTCCCATTGTGGAGCACAGGCTCCGGACGCGCAGGCTCAGCGGCCATGGCTCACCGGCCCAGCCACTCTGTGGCAATGTGGGATCTTCCCGGACCAGGGCATGAACCCGTGTCCCCTGCATCGGCAGGCGGACTCTCAACCACTGTGCCACCAGGGAAGCCCAACAGGAATTATTCTTAAACACTGTTGGGACAATTAGGTAATCAGTCAAAAAGAAATTTGAGCCATGCCTCATACTTTATACAGAATGGATTCCAAATATTTAAATGTTAAAAAATAAATTGTAAAAGTACTAGAAGAAAACACAGGAAGTTAAAAAGAATAATAATTTCTGATGCCATTAAAAAGATGGTTTAATTAAGCTACATAATAACAAAAATTTTCTGTATCACTAAAGCCATTTATTATAAACACAGTCAAAAGAACTGACACATTCAGTAAAATATTTGCTACTCACATCCCAAAGAGGATGTAAATTCTTTACTGAAAAGAGTTTCTACAAATCAGAAATGAAGCAAAACAAAACAACCAACCCCACCCCCCCACACACACACATAATAGAAAACTTGGCAAAGGATATGAACAGATAGTTTACAAGATGTAGAAATGGACTTTAAATACATGAGAAGAAACTCACCTTCGATCATAAAAAGTGAATGCAAATTAGACTTATAAGATTTCATGGTTTACTCATCAGATAGGCAAACATCGTGAATCTTGACAACATACTGTGTTGATGAAGATGTGGTCCGCTCATTCATGGCTGAAAGGGCTGTAAATTGGTACTCTTTTGAGAGTAATTTGGCAAAATCTCTTAAAACTGCACAGACCCTTTGCATATGCTAATGACTTTAATCTGGCAATTCCACTTCTTGGAATTTGAGCTACAAATATACTCTTGGATATGTCAAATGACATATGTGCAAGAATTGCATCACTGTAACAGCAAAATGTTAGAAACAATGTAAATTTCTATCAGTAGGGGACTGATTAAACAGATTATGATATATTCATCTGACAGAGTGCTACTGGACCAATAGGGAACAAGATCTGTCAGTCTCTATCTCTCCTGCAACCATTGCAGCCACTCTCCAACTTCTACCCTCTCAGGACTCTGCTTTGTTTTTCTCCATAGTACTTATCACCATCTGGCACATTCTATGTGTTTCAGTGCTTATTTGATTTTTGTCTTTCTTTCCTGTACCCCTTCTACTAGAATATAATTTCCACGAAGGCAGACATTTTACCTATTTTGCCCACTGCTATATCCTCACCACCTAAGTGTGCCTGGCCTATGGTAGGCACTCCATAAAGACTTGTCAAATGAATGAATAAAAGGATACATAAAAATGGAAAGGGCTTCCCTGGTGGCGCAGTGGTTGAGAGTCCGCCTGCCGATGGAGGGGACAAGGGTTCGTGCCCCGGTCCAGGAGGATCCCACATGCCGCAGAGCGGCTGGGCCCGTGAGCCATGGCCGCTGAGCCTGCGCGTCCGGAGCCTGTGCTCCGCAACAGAGAGGCCACAGCGGTGAGAGGCCCGCGTACTGCAAAAAAAAAAAAAAAAAAAAAAAAAAAGGAAAGATCCCCCAAATCTATTGTAAAGCAAAGAAAGCAAGATGTAGTAGTAGTCTATTATTTGTGTAAAAAATTATATACATACATGCATTTGTGTATAAACATGTGCACATACCTGCCTATGCAGAGACGTTCTGGAAGGCTATGCAGGAAGCTGGAACCAGAGGCCCCCCCCGGGCGCAGAAGAGCAGGACTCTGTGGCTGGCCGTCGTAAGTCAGAGGGAAACCTGATCTGTCGCACTGTGCCCTTACCTCGTTTGAATAGTGTACCACACATATGCAGTATGTAATAAAAAAATAAATGTTTAAAAATCGCTGATTTAAGGAATTACCTGAGGAAAGCAGAGGCTTCTGAAAGTAACAGAGAATTAATAGCCAGAGGCACAAGAGGCAAAAGAGGTGAGAATTCCAGCGGGAAGAGGGAAGGTGGGAAAGGTCTCCTGTGTCTTTGGCCCTGAAGACTCAAGTAGACTCATCCCTATGCCTGTGTCCCCTCCAGCCCACCTTTGTGTCCACTCCCAAGCTTCCAGAGGCAGTACCTTCTCCATTCCTTGGAGGCACTTATATTTCTGTACCTTTCCATAAGTGGTTCCGTCTATTGGAATGCATATTCCTCTGTCTACTTAAAAAAATCTCCCATTCATTCTTGGTGAAGGCATCTCTCCTCAGTCTGTGCTTGCACAACAACTTGGTCTTTTTTTTTTTTTTTTTTTTGGTTGTGCCAGGTCTTAGTTGCAGCTCACCGGCTCCTTTGTTGTGGCACGTGGGCTCCTTTTTTTTTTTTTTTTTTTTTTTTTTTGCTGTACGCGGGCCTCTCACTGCTGTGGCCTCTCCCGTTGCGGAGCACAGGCTCCGGACACACAGGCTCCGCGGCCATGGCTCGCGGGCCCAGCCGCTCCGCGGCATGTGGGATCTTCCGGGATCGGGGCACGAACCCGTGTCCCCTGCATCGGCAGGCGGACTCTCAACCACTGCGCCACCAGGGAAGCCCACGTGGGCTCCTTTGTTGTGGCATGCCAACTCCTAGTTGAGGCATGCACGTGGGATCTAGTTCCCTGGCCAGGGATCGAACCTGGGCCCCCTGAATTGGGAGCACAGAGTCTTAACCACTGCGCCCCCAGGGATTTCGTTGTAGTTGATTTACATTGTTGTGTTAGTTTCTGTTATACAGCAAAGTGAATCAGTTATGCATATACATATATCCACTCTTTTTTAGATTCCCATATAGGTCATTACAGAGTATTGAGTAGAGTTCCCTGTGCTATACAGTAGGTCCTTATTAGTTTTCTATTTTATAATAACTTGTTCTTATTTCTATTTAGAACTAAACACCATCTTTTTGTTTACAAGTCTTTTTATTCAGATAGTCTTTTACGGTATCTGTTTTTGTTTACATATGTGTTTACACACCTGCAGGCTCCTTGAAGGTAGGAGGTGTCATTTGCCTTTGTACTCTATTGCTTAAACAGTAACTTGCATGGAACAAGCCTGACAGATAGTAGGTGTAACCCCTTAAATGTTCATTGAATGAATGACTATAATCCTCTTCTTCATACAGCTTATATATTGACTTTAAAATTAGGAGGAGCAAATTCTATTGGAAGATCTATTGAGTGGCCTTAGAAAATGCTAGTCATTAGTACACTGAAGTTATAGTAGAATGGCCACCAATAAAATTGCCTTGGGGGAATTAAACTTTAAAAAATGTCAATAAATGGATTTTGCAGCAATATGCAAATTCACCTGAAAGAGGTCTGACCAATAAAACAGGACCGTAACCAGATTAAAGTCATTAGCATATGCAAAGGAAGAATGTGTCCCTCAGTAGCAGAGTTAGCAGCCTCCTTAGCAAAAAAGAGTCGGAATGCAAAGGTCCTGGGGAGAGCCATTCTGTTCTGTTCAGTTTGGCAGGGCTCTCCTTATTTGTGGAGATAAATGTCTCAAGCTCTCTTAGCAGAGGCCAGTAAACACTGGATTCCTCTAGTTAACCCCTCCTGTTCATTTTCCATATTTACCAAGTAAGCTTACAGTCCAGCTTTCACTCCCACATAGGTCTGCCTTCTTGGAGAATGCACACTGTTCACGATGACTTTAACGTTCCTGGGTTTCTGACCTTCATATTTTTCATTATAAATTGAGTTATTTGGCTCTTAAGCAAACGTAGCCCAGGCAAGTGGGCTACATTAACATGACTGTGTGTCCCTGAGACATGAATAAGTGCTTCAGATGCTGATAAAATCAGAGTTCTGAATCTGCAAAGCTGAGGATCAAAGGCTGGCTAGGGCACAAACACCAAGGAGTACTTCCCTACCCCAAACTGTCCCCGCCTCCCAAGTAAAACCCTGGGAGACAGTCAGCTTACTTCCAGGGCCACCTTAGGATAGCCATCCTGCTTGTGTGACATTTGACAAACACTTATACCTGCTGTGCGCCAGACACAAGGATGCAAAGAGAGGGGAGGAGCTGTGCAGGGAGCCCATGCCGCCTGGTTTGTCCGGTCTAGTTGTTCGTAGCCCTAAGATTCACTGATTAAGAAGCCCTAAGCTTGTGATAAAATCAAAGGAAATCTTTCACAGGAAAATGCACAGAAACTGAGCTGGTCAAGCTGTTTATTTTATTGCATTAAAAATTAATTCCTTTGACATATAAGGACGGGCTCTGGAATCAGACAGATACGTGCTGAAATGTTTGGTTTTATCATGTACTAGCTGTGTGACACTGGGTAAATTACATAATCTCTAATGTCTCAATTCTCTGATCTGTTTAAGGGAAGTAATATTGATGCTCCCCTCATAGGACTGTTTAAAGGGTTAAGTTAGACATTGTATACGAAGTAATATCATGGTGCTTAGCTTGCAGTAAGCAATAAATAACTGCTATAAGTATTATTATGCAAAATGTTATCTTCATTAATTTAAATTAAACCCAAGTGTCTACAAAATAAAAGGCAATCTCAGCTTTACTCAATAGTGAATTCCAGTGAAAGGCTGCTTTGGATTTGAATAAGAAGTCGTGTTATGTCATCTATGTCATCCATTTAATTTCAATTTTTTTTTTAATGGCAAAAAGCTCTGAAAATATTGGCTTAATATACGTTAAAGTACATACTCCAAGACTGAGTTGAATTCATGCCTCATCACCACTGTGTATCAATGGAACCATCTTGGGTGAGGTGTACATCACTGAAGCTTTCTGTGGGCCAAAAAGGATGATGAATTCATGATTTAATTTTAAAGTCATCTAAGCAGAAGTAACATTCAAAAGAATTTTATGGTGTTTTGGGGTATTGAAGATTTCTGCTTGCAGAGAAACAAGACTTTGAGCTTCAGACCACAGAAAGTCCTTCCTCTTCACTGGAAAGTTTACACTGTTGTTTGCTTTCTATCTTCACTTCCTGACATGGCAGCTGAGCTATAAGAGTTGATGGAGTTCTTTTAGCAGCATCCAGAATGCTCTATGTAGGACCTTGGATCAAAAGATTTATCTTATTCTCACGGTCAAAAACACCTATGATGTAACAAAACTAGGAATGAACACCTCCCAGTTAAATTGTTCTGAGAAGGCTTTCTTTCTCTCTCTTCCTCTCTCTCTGTTTCTCTCTCTCTCTCTCTATTGAGCACACATACAACTTAGGCATGAAGTTCAATCACATACTTTAAGATTTGTTCTTTGGAAAGCCACAAGTGGACTAAGTGTAATGGAGAAGAGCTTCCTACTCTGATCTCTTTTCTCTTTAAATTTTCTTGAAAAGGCTGATATCAGGACCAGGCTCTGTGAAAGTCACCGACTTTCACAGCAGTAGACAAGTTTCTTTTCAGATCTGCTGGCACAGCCCAATTCCTGTTGATGCTGAGAGCAATGAGTCATGACAATGTGTGGAGCGTCTTCAGCAAAGTTGCCCAACCAGGCGTGTTACTGAGCTCAGGTGCTCCATCTGTGCCCAGAGAACCAAAATGTTCCATTCACACAAAGTTTTCCTGGACAAAGACATTTTTTCACCATTTGGAAAGTGGCAAGGGCTTGCCAAGTCTCCAAAGGGGGATCAGAAAAATTGGAATATTTCTTCCAATTTTTAGTGGAAGAAATAGTGGCACCCATGTATGAAAAAAAGAATGATAGTGGAAGAACTGGTTAAAATGAGAGGCATCAGCGGTTTCATCCAGTTGTTTGCCTGTTGAAGGAAACTGGTTTAGGAGCCATTTTAAGGATCTGTGTCCAGATATTAGAAGAAAGATTGGTGATTCTAAAGGGAATTGTGACTTTTGACATTGGCATGGCTTCAGTTTTCTTCCTTTGCCCCAAGCCATAAACCATTTCACATATTTCCAGGGTACATGGCTTCATTAAGTTTTCTACAATTTTATGTCTTCTTTTGCTTGGCAAAAAAGGGGGACATTTTAAGGTTGCCCAAAGACATGTTGGGCAAGTCCAATTTTGTTAAAGTTTCAGACTTTTAAAGTCAAAACTCTTCTTATGAAACTATTTATACAAGTCCAAGTATTTTTCCTTTAAAAATTACTTTAAATTCTAGCATATTTCAAATATACAAAAGTCCAGAAAATAATATAACAAATAATCTAGGTACCCCCTACACTGAGATTTAACAAATGTTAATGCACATTTATCTTAGATCTCTTTCCTTTTTAAAGAAATAAAACATAAATAACAGCAACATTACAGCTCCTATATCTTTTCCCTCCATCTGTCTTCAGAAGTAACTAATAAGCTGAATTGGTATGTTTGTATTTATATTACAAATGTGTATCTGTTAAAAATATATACTATTTTACCTTTTGGAAATTTATATGAACATCATACTTTACATATTTTTTGTTTTTTTTCACTGCACTGGGGGATCTTAGTTCCCCGAACAGGGATCAGGTCCTGGGCCCCCTAACGTGGAAGTGCAGAGTCCTAACCACTGGACTGCCAGGGAAGTCCCTACATATCCATTTGAAACTAGTTTGAAATGATATAAATGTTCCATTATACTAATAAACTATAATTTATATATTCACTCTCTTGCTAACTACAAGTACTTTTTCATTTTTTCACTATTATAATTAGTGCTGCGATGAACATTTATGTCCATGTGTCCCTGTGTTCATGTCGGAGTTTCTCTAGGGTAGGTACCTAAGAGTGCAATTGCTGGGTTGTCAGGAAATCACATCTTCATCTTAACAAGGTAAAAGGGGAAACACTGTGTTCTTTCTCCCAACATATCTGACACCAAATGTGTGCGTGGTTTTCCCACACTAACCAATTCTCCCACTCTCTGGACACCAACTGAATGTCCTACAATTCAGTTACAACACTAGCTAGCCAGAGTTAGCCCAGACCCCACAGGTTAATGGCTCATTCCCACAAGACTGCAACAGTGAATGAAGATAACTCTTCCAAGACTTGTGACTGTGAACATGAACAGAGAAATAGGACATTGACCAGATTCGATTCTAGAGTCTGAGAAAATGTTTTTCTTTAAGAAGGTGTGGTAGGATGAACAATGGCCCTGAAGAGTTCCAGGCCGTAATCCCTGGAACCTGTGAATATAAGTTCTATGGCAAAAGAGAATTAACGTTGAAGATGGAATCAGGGTTGCTAATCAGCTGATTTTAAAATAGATCATCCTGGATTATCCAGGTGGTCCCAGTATAATCACAAGGATCCTTAAAAGTGGAAAGGGGAGGCAGAAGAGAATCCTAGGGAGATGTGGCTCTGGTGGGAATGCACAGAGAGATGGGACATGGCTTGCTTTGAAGACCAAGAGCCAAGGAATGTGGGCAGCCTCTAGAGGCTGGAAAGGGCAAGGAAATGGATTCTTCCAGAGAGCCTCCAGAAGGTGATGCAGCCCTGCTGGTTCCTTCATTTTAACCCAGTGAGACCCATCCTTGTAGGACATCTATCTACAGAACTGTAAGATGATAAAATTGTGTTGTTTAAGATGTTAAGTTGTTTCAGCAGTAAGTAGAAGACTAAAACAGAGGGAATTAATATAGAGTGCATTTGTATGTTGAAAGGAATTATTTAAAAGAGAAGAAATTGATTATGCATGAGAGAAGAGTATTAATTGTAGGAGCAAAGCTCTTGCAAGGGGAAAGATACAGATGCCAGGACTGCCTTCGAAAGGAGCTAAGAACTTCATCTAAACGTAAGGAGGCAGAGAGTAGATCCAGATGTAGGAAAGTGGGTAAAGGTGTGGGGCAAGATGAGGAGCCCCACTCACATAGGTCCTACTTTAGTCAACAAACAAGTGCATCAACTGAGAGCGAGGGTTGGATAAGGAGGTTTTGGAGGTTTAAGGGATTGATGTGAATTAGTCATTCTGCAGCACAGGTGAACAAGCTTACTAAGACTGCAGGATTGCCAGATAGTACGCACTGCCCAGTTGAAACTATGGTCATGCATTTGAAGGAGAGTTAGGAAGGATGCCACGCTGTTTTTAATTAGCTTTATTTTAGCTGAGCAAGTGTAGGCACAGAGGAGGCTAATAATGATAAGCTTTAATCTGAGTAAGGAGGTTAGGACATGGAAAGGAGTGACAGATAATGAAAAACTGGTAGGATCAATAGAGGTCCTGTGCTTATGATGCACAAATATATATATTTGTGTACTACAAATAGAAGATACATCTGTGTATGAAGTCAGATATTTTATGCATCAATTAATAATAAAATTGGGAATTCCCTGGTGGTCCAGCAGTTAGGACTCTGTGCTTTCACTGCCGTGGGCCCCGGTTCAATACCTGGTCGGGAACTAAGATCCCGCAAGCCGCGTGGTGCAGGCAAAAATAAAATAAAACAAAATAAATAGTAAAAATTCAGGGCTTCCCTGGTGGCGCAGAGGTTGAGGGTCCGCCTGCCGATGCAGGGGACACGGGTTCGTGCCCTGGTCCAGGAAGATCCCACATGCTGCGGAGCGGCTATGCCCGTGAGCCATGGCCGCTGAGCCTGCGCGTCCGGAGCCTGTGCTCCGCAACGGGAGAGGCCACAGCAGTGAGAGGCCCGCGTACAGAAAAAAAAAAAAAAAAAAAATGCAGATAAAACAGTATTATAGAAATATGTCAGAGAGTAATAGTGAATAATTTAGGTTGTTTTTCTGGATTTTTGTGATGCTTATGGCACTTTTCAATTTGTTAAAATTTATAATCTTTAAAATTGCTCATTCTAACTATTTTTTTTTAATTTTTCTTTTTTTATTAGTTTCTGCTTCATAACAAAGTGAATCAGTCATACATATACATCTGTTCCCACATCTAACTATTTTTTTTTTTTTTTTTTTTTTTTTTTTTTTTTTTTTTTTTTTTTTTGCGGTATGCGGGCCTCTCACTGTTGTGGCCTCCCCCGTTGCGGAGCACAGGCTCCGGATGCGCAGGCCCAGCGGCCATGGCTCACGGGCCCAGCCGCTCCGCGGCATATGGGATCCTCCCAGATCGGGGCACGAACCCGTATCCCCTGCATCGGCAGGCGGACTCTCAACCACTGCGCCACCAGGGAGGCCCTAACTATTTTTTTAACCTATTCTTTTTCATAAAGAAGGTGCCCTAAGTTTTATAAGCTTCAGGCACCACAAAACCTAGATCTTTCCCGGACAGGCCACAAATCTGGCCTAAGATTAACAGCAGTTGATGGTAGAAGGGAAAACTTATCAGTATAAAACACATAGTTTTATTGTGGTTAAAAAAAAAAAAAAAAGTAACAAAAAGGGACTTCCCCGGCAGTCCAGTGGTTGGGGCTTTGCCTTCCAGGGCAGGGGGGCGGGGTCGATCCTGGTCTGGGAGCTAGGATCCCACGTGCCTCGGGGCCAAGGGGCCAAGATGTGGAACAGAAGCAATGCTGTAACAGGTTCAATAAAGACTTTGAAAATGGTCCACATCCAAAAAACAAAGCCTTTGGAAAAAAAGAAAAAAAAGTAACAAAAGAGAAATACATACAACTATTCTTAGTAGTAATGTCAGACATTTTTTTTCCTGGGGACATTATGTAATGTAATGAGCCACATCTTCATAAACAGCCTCCAGAAAACACAACACATTTCATAAAACTCTTCCTAATAGTGTAAATCAATAGGGGCTTAAGACGTAATAAGAGGTAGAGGTCTCTACTTATCTAGCCTCATCACAGATTAGATTTCAAAATATCTAGAAATCTGCAAACTGGACAGATTAGACGTCCTGTTAAACATAACAGATTGAACACACACGTTCACCTCTACACCGTCAAGTAACTTCACTAAAATAAAAGTAAAGTGATAAACCAGGAACAACCAAGAGGGTGGGAAATGGGAGCAAAACTTTGGAAGATGGAAGATGAAAAACAGACAGACGTTAGCAGAGAAGAGAAAGGTGAATTCTAACCACGGGCAAGAGACAAAGCCAGGGCTTCCCTGGTGGCGCGGTGGTTAAGAGTCCGCCTGCCGATGCAGGGGACACGGGTTCGTGCCCCGGTCTGGGAAGATCCCACATGCCGCGGAGCGGCTGGGCCCGTGAGCCATGGCCGCTGAGCCTGCGCGTCCGGAGCCTGTGCTCCGCAACGGGAGAGGCCACAACAGTGAGAGGCCCGCGTACCGCAAAAAAAAAAAAAAAAAAGAGAGACCAAGCCAGCCAGAAGGAATCCTTTTTGTCCTGAAGAAAGCTCAGAAATCAGGGGCAGCAGCATATACTGACGGAGAGGAAAGAATGGGGGTGAAAACAGCCAGATTCGTTAAAAGTCTACATCAGGGACAGGTAGATTCTCAAGTCCCCACTGTAAGGCCCAGGGGCAAGGAGGCTGTCTCTCCTGATCCTGGCAGAGGACTGGAAGTTCATGCTCTGAAGTTGCTGAATTACAAATGTACTGAACTTGAGCACCCCAGGCATCCAAGCATAGGGACTGAGTGAAACCTGCATGCTGAGTACTAAGGCTCCCCCAGTTCCCTTTTTCTGCTTGGAACTGCAAACAGTTGACAACTAGCAATACAGGCAGAAACACAGTTTCTCTCAGGGAAACTGATCTGGCCAAGAGAAAAGCCTCATAGATGCTGACAATGGACACATGCCTCCACAAAATGCCTGGGTCCAAACACCAGCTCCCTAAATTGGGACCATCAATCAACAAGCTCTGCCTTTTGAAAGAAGAGCAAGCAATCAACTTTTCATTTATTTATTTGGTTGCAATGGGTCTTAGTTGTGGCAGGCAGGTTCCTTAGTTGTGGCATGCAAACTCTTAGTTGAGGCATGCATATGGGATCTAGTTCCCTGACCAGGGATCAAACCCCGGTGCCCTGCATTGGGAGCTCGGAGTCTTAACCACTGCGCCACAAGGGAAGTCCCCCAAACAACTTTTCAATGCTTCAATCTAAAATGTGAATGAACAGGGACTTCCCTGGTGGTCCAGTGGTTAAGACTCCGCACTTCCACTGCAGGGGGCACGGGTTTGATTCTTGGTCGGGGGACTAAGATTCTGCATGCCACGGAGAGTGGCCAAAAAAAAAAAAATTAAAAAAAAATGAATGAACAGCAGACTGACAAGGAAATCCTCTAACATGAAAGATGAAGACTAAAACAATCAAAAAGATAAAAGAGAGCAAATAGATATGAGACAAAGTGTAGGACCAGCAGAAGAAAAGTTAAAGGAATTTCCTTAGAAAGAGAAAAGATGATGAATCTGACACAAAAATAGGATAATATGGAAGAAGAACATTTAGAGTCTAAGAAATAGATCAAATAAAAAATGGTGGCAGAAACAGAAAATTCAATTGAAAGGTTGGCAAATAAGACAGGAAATTTCCCTGGAAGTATAATAACATGCCACAGAGATGGAAACTAGGAGAGAAAAGACAAATATTTACTAGAAAACACTTAGAAGTTCAACATCTATTTAACAGGGGCCCCAGAAAGAGAAAATAGAGAAAATGGAAGGGAAGAATTACCAAAGATACAGGATAAAGAAATTTCCCAAGTGAAAGGCACATGGCAGATTTAGAGGGCCCACTGAGTGCTTAACATAAGAATGAAAAAAGACAAATCACGGCTGGAACTTACCTGGTGGCGCAGTGGTTAAGAATCCACCTGCCAATGCAGGGGACACGGGTTCGAGCCCTGGTCGGGGAGGATCCCACATGCCACGGAGCAACTAGGCCCGTGCGCCACAACTACTGAATCCTCCGGGCCTAGAGCCCGTGCTCTGCAACAAGAGAAGCCACCTCAATGAGAAGCCTGCGCACCGCAATGAGAAGCCTGCGCACCGCAATGAGGAGTAGCCCCCTCTCACGCCGCAACTAGAGAAAGCCCGTGTGCAGCAACGAAGACCCAACACAGCCAAAAATAAATAAATGAATTAAAAAAAAAAAGACAAATCATGGCAAATCTTTAAGGTATTCAAGTAGATCTGGGTAAGAAGTTCCAAAAACTTCCAGAGAGAAAATACAAAGGAATCAGAATGCCATTGGTTTTCCAAACTGCAACTCTGGAAACCAGAAGACAATATAGTGATGCCTTCAAAATTATAAAGGAAAATGATTTCCAATGTAGAGGTCTATGCCTCACCAAACTATTAGCCAAGTGTGAAGATAAATTAAAAATATTTTCTAACACACAAGGTCTCGAAGAACGTGCAATCCGCTCTCCAGAGAATACTGAAGAAGTACTCAACTAAAAGAAGGGAAAAGAAAGAGGACAATATGGGATTCAGGAAACAAGGAGTCTGCACAGGAAACAATTCCCAGGATGTTAGGGAAGTATAATCCCAGAATAACCACAGAGCAATGAGCCTTAAAATCAATCCAGACTAGAGTGGGGATGGCGGGCTCCAGGAGAGATATCTCCAAGGAAAAGAGAAATAGAACTGACAGGTCATCTGACGTGATGAACTGCATCGACAGGAAGAAAGTCTGGGTGTAAATTTGTGACTGATATATAGAAAAATACATCAAAAAAAGGGCAAGTTTTAACTGTAGGAAAAAGAAATATTTGTGTAACAAGAAAATAAGTCAGGGGAAAAAAAGAGAAAAACACATATAGTACACTGCCTGGCTGAGCTGTGAACAATATTTGCATAGTCAGAACACTACAAACGTTAAATGTTTATTCAATAAAAATTGCAATACAAGTATAGCAGGAGTTTAGGAGTAAGAAACGTGTAGGTGTAGTTTAAGTATAGGAGAACTAAATTTTCTTCTTCTGTATCAGGAAGCCAAAAATGGATGTCTAAAAACCGGAGAAGTCAAGCAGTAGAATAGCAGTTGAGGGCATTAAAATATAAATAGGAAGATCTATATTAGCAGAAACAGTTATAAGCGTTCAAAGTTCTGGGTAGGGTTTTAGGTAGAGGATTGCTGTCTTTTGTTATAATCCTTGTAGAACTGAAGTATTTAACCATTAAGACTATGTGCATGTATTATTTTGATTTTAGAGGGCGAATTGCATATCTTCCAGAAATATTTGCATTGAAGGCAAATTGGTTATTTCTTAATATCCTATTATTTCAACACATACAAATAGGCTATTTCACATATAGTTAATCCACTGCCTGGAAAACATTAAGTAAGACTTAACATTTAGAATAAGTTTGACTCTGACATATTAAAATGAATCTTTGTTTTGTCATCATCATCTTATTTCCCTTTATTATTAAGGGCAAGTGTGTCACCCGAATTAGTTGTTTTAGGTTTGCTCAGAAGTTCTTAACTGGGGAAGATTTTGCCCTGCAGGAAACACTTGGCAAACTCACAGCTGGGGGTGGAGGGCAGCCCCTGGTAGGCATCTAGTGGGCAGAAGCCAAGGATGCTGCTAAACATCCTGCAATGGACAGGACAACACCCTAAAGAATTATCCAGTCCCAAATTTCAGTAGTGCTGCAGTTGAGAAACCAGGCTCAGACTCTTTAAGGATTATTTCATCAGAACGTTGTACATGAAGATTGACGACATGCAAACACGGCAGTTTAGAACTGACTCAGCTAAATATCTTGATGCGATGTTGGAAGCAGTCTGGCTGTGAAATATACCTTTGGGAATATTGAGAATGGTAAGGTAAAGACAAAAGGTATAATAAACGATAACAATAATAATACACAGCGCTTTGTACCTAAGTAATCTCTTTCATCCATGGTTCCTAGGGCACTTTATAGACTAATAATAACTACTCTGGTACTCCCATACTATCTTTTATCTAAGGATCTCGGACACAGGAGTCCATAGTAGCCAACATTCCTGACTCAGCGCTTGTTAATACCAAGAGAACCGGTCAAAGAGATGCACTGATAAATTATGTGGCAGAGTGTTATCCTAGTTCATTCAAAGTCTACTGTTTTCAAGTTAATATTGTGTATTGAGTACCTTATCTTTTTTCATCTGCGCCCCCCTTAGAAACCCAGGACTCTGTTCAATATCCTATTAATAAAAGAGACTATATTTACTGAGTGCTTTCCTTGACCAAGCACACAGTGTCATTTCTTATAACAACATAAAAACACACGCGGTTATTACTGGTTTTATAGTAAAGAAGGCTGAGTTTCAGAGAATTTAAACAACATGCCCAAGATCTCTCAGCTATTTAGATGTTTGTACTCAGGCACATTATATCCTCTTTCCACTATATCCTGCAGTCCCTCCAAGAGGAAATCCTCTGGTAAGTTATAAAGAATATTAATGTGAATCTCTTTAATGCCCAACCCTCCCTCCCCCCCGCTTAAAACTCAGAAAACAAAGTAATGAATCATTAATTGAGGAGTTTCAGATGGCACACCCAGGTTGGTACGAGCCAGGCTCAGCCTTTTAAACCGATTCCCAACGTAGGCCTTTAATTTTTTAAAGAGTTTTTCCAGAACTCAATCCGGGTTATCCACAAGTTCACTCCAGCAGTCAGACAAAAGACGAGAACTGTGTGGCCTTCCCCTCTGATAAATAAGGAGCGTGTGAATCACATTCTCCTATTCTCCTTCCTCAGCAGGCACAGGCTGACAGCTCACCCATCGTGTGCCACCTGGGCAAACAGGTGCTAAGTAGGAAGAAAGGGTTATGTTAGGTAAGAATGTGACTCAGGGCTCGCCTACTTTTTGCAAAATGGTGACCAGGCATTTGTACCCTATGACAGTGATGTGCCCTGGCGTTACTCGGATACAGTGACGTCTGTCTGCGCAAGTGCTTGACAGTGGCAGTCCACCCAGCCCTGATCCAGAAATCGGAGAGGACTTGCTTCTGAAGATAAGATTTACCCTATGGCATGTCAAGGGTAGAAGAATAGAGACAATCACCGCCCCAGCTCCTACCAAATCAGCCTCAATGCAGCTTTAGGACTTTGGTAGGGAGTTTTGCTGCTAAATTCACTATCTCTGAAGAGGAGGTGTAGAGACAGGGTTAAGAGGAAACTCCAAGTAGGACTGGGATCGCCAACACAATACATTTTAAAATGAGCTTTAAATTTTTTTCCCTGCAAGCCTAAGATAACAGTAAAGCCTTGATAATACACGGACAGTTGAAGTCTCTCCTTTCAGGCGACACGTTCACCTGGGACCACAGACTTAGAAGGAGGGGCCTGGGTTTCAGCCCTTTCCACTCTCCTGCTTGCCACCCCAGTACATCTGAAAAGGGGGCAGCGACTAGGAAAAGGGACGCGAGAGTATTTTTCCATCGCAGCTAGTCAGGCCCTGAATCATGCACTTTCCCCCTCAGCCAGCAGTATTTGAGATTTTCCCTGGAAGAATATGTCTTGTACTTAAAAGGAAGAGTGGTGGGAGACTGGAGAGGCGGAGGAGAGGCGCGGGGAGAAGGGCGTGGAGGGCGGTTCACGCTCCAGCGTCGGAGGCGCCGGGAGGTCGGCCGCCGCGAGGTTGGGCGCCCAGGAATGTGCGGTCCCATCTGCTGGCGCGGGGCTGGCGGCAGCGGCGGGCTGGACGCGGCGCCGCGCACCTGAGCGCCGGGGGCGGGGCGTCGGCGGGCCCCACCGCCCCCACCGCGCGCCGCGCCCCTCGCGCGCGGTCTCGGTCCTTTCCGCCGGCGCTTCGGCGCCGCTCGGCTCCCCTCGTTCCCTTCTCTCCCCTCCCTCATTCCCTCCCTCCCTCCTCCCTCCCTCCCAGCCCGGGAGCGCCGCGGGCTCAGGACGGAGAGTTGGCCGCGGGTCCTTCCGCGCGGCTGCTTCGGCTCACCTGGGCGCCAGCTCCCAGTCCCGCTCCTCGTCCCCCCAACTCCTCCCAGGTAAGGGGCCGCCCGGTCGGTCCGCGCTCCACACGCGCACCCGTCCCCCTGGACTCGGCTGGACTGCTGGGTCGGGAGGCGTCCCGCCTCCTCCGCGAGTCGGTTAGGGGACTCCGCGCCTCGTCCCGGGAATGAGTGTGTCGGTCGCGGGGACCCCGGACCGGAGCGAGGGCTGGAGATGCGACGGGTCGACAGGTGGGGGGTCTGGCCCGGGTCCCCCGACCGCCACAGGCTCGGACCCCGGCGGGGATGGGGCGGGCGGGCGGGCAAGCGGGCCAGGGGTGGGGACCGTGCCTCTCTCCACCCCTCGAGGGGCGGTGATCGTCCGGGCCAGCCGTGTAGGTGCGTCGGAGAAACTTTAGAGTGGGGACTCTGCGGCTCCTCGCCTGCGGGGCTGAGTGGGCGCGCTCTCGGTGGGGCTCCGAGGGGCGCGGCCGCGGGGCAGACCCTCGGGCCGGGCGAGGATCTTACGCTTCCCTTCTCCGCCCCCTTTTGTGTTTCCCTGCAGACCAGCCGGTCCCTCGGGGAGCCGCGGCCGCCCCCGCACCCGGGGGTCGTTCCCTTGCCTCCTCCGGGTGGCGGGAAGGAAGAGGGGGCGGTGGCCGGAGTCGGGGCGGGCGGCCTGAGGTGAGAGCCCGGCCGGCCCCGCTGGGAATATGGCGACCGGTGGCTACCGGACCGGCGGCGGCAGCGGCGGCAGCGGCAGCACCACAGACTTCCTGGAGGAGTGGAAGGCGAAGCGCGAGAAGATGCGCGCCAAGCAGAATCCCCCGGGCCCGGCCGCCCCCGGTGGGGGCACGGGCGACGCGGCCGGGAAGCTCCCGCCGGGGCCCCTGGGTACTTCGGCCACCGCTGCGGCCAACGAGCTGAACAACAACCTCCCAGGCGGCGCCGCCGCACCTGCCGCCCCCGGCCCCGGGGGCGTGAACTGCGCCGTGGGCCCTGCGCAGCTGAGTCGCGCCGCCCCCGGCCCGCGGCGGCCGGAGGATGAGTCCCCCGCCGCCGCCGCCGCCGCCGCCGCTTCGGGGGCCGCGCCCGCACGGGACGGCGAGGAGGAGCGGGACGGCGCCCCGGAGAAGGGCAAGAGCTCGGGCCCCAGCGCCAGGAAAGGCAAGGGGCAGATCGAGAAGAGAAAGCTGCGGGAGAAGCGGCGCTCCACCGGCGTGGTCAACATCCCTGCAGCAGAGGTGAGCCGGGCGGGGGCCGCGGCCGGACCCTGGAGGGCTGCCGCCTCCTGGTGTCTTCTCTCCCGGGCCCAGAGCTTTCCCCCTCGAGCCTGCACTTCTTAGCCTTTCACTGAGTTAGGCAGGCAGGGGGTGATGGAGTTTTTACTCTCAACAAATGCTTGCTGGGAAGTTCCCCAAATCCAAAGTCGGACGCGTGCTTTTCAGGCTTCCTGGCTAAGATCTCAGACCCAGGATCCTTTTCAGTGTTGGAAAGACAGCTCGGGGCTCCAGAACTTGCCCACCTAGCCTTGTTTGTTTATTCTTGATCAGTTAGAAAAATTGATTAATGGTGATGACCACGTACTTTAGTTTCCCACGTGCCCGTCTCAAATTATCAGATACTTTATCTCTTCGTCTCTCTTAACAGTGTTTAATACCACCTGTAAAGAAAACGTGGCTTTAGCACTATCCCAGACAGCTTTATCTTTCAATGAACCCAAGATAAGTATATCCAGCTGAGCATATGCTCTATTTCATATATAAACCAGGTTTTGGAAATAGTGCTCCCCAACACACACACACACGCACACACACACACACACACACACACACACACACGAGTTTTTTTCTGAGTGGTAACGTGGACATTGGGAACGTTGTAGCAACCCTCAATTCTTTTTGCTAAAATGCTCTCTCCCTGTATTTAAGTATTTGGCTCTGTGTGTTCTGGAAAACATTTGTGGTAGGGTTGGGGATTTTTTGTTTTTTGGGTTGTTGTTGGTTTTTTTTTTTTTTTGGTATTTTTGAGCAGTCTCAAAAACCATTATGCAGGCAGCAGCATCTTCCCATTACAGAGTGCCTGGTGAAACATGTCTACTTGGGGTATAACTGCACCTTTCTCTACCCTCAACAAAACAAAACAATCCTCTAACAAGTATTTGGTTACTTTAATAGTAACTCACCGGTTTGGGGAAGTGATTCAATAATCTTGTTTCACCTGAAGCAGTTGCATCTTTTTCTCATTGGTTCTAGGTTTTACCTTTTTTTCCCTCCTGGCCTTCTAATTTATTCAACTTTGACACACAGTAAATAAATAGTAAGAATTCACCAACTTTAACTGTGGTTCAAGTAAAAGCATTTGCAGTAAGTTAGGGTGTATATCAAACATACCCAAATTTTTAAGTCTTAATATAATTTCCATACCTGGAAAATCAGAGTTTGTCTTTGAAAGGTATATTTTTATGAGTGTTTCAGAGAGATTTTTATCAGCCAGCAAAACTGTCCTCTGTGGTTTCCTACTTGCACAAAAGATCTGTTACTCATTAAATTGCTTTAAAAGGAATTCATAAGAGTGGTAATCAAATTTCTAGGGTTTTTTTTTTTTAAGTTAAAAATATGAAGATTAGGGGGAAACTGAAGACAAGGCTTTGGAAAAGCTACATTCCTCAACTTTCTTTTTAAAAGTAGCTGATGGTCCAAATAAAAGAATTTGTCATTTGCAATCTCTTCCTCATTGTTCAGTTGACAGGGTCTTATTTTGGGAAATATCTTGGCAGATGTTAAACTTCATTTTTTGTCTGGCTGCTTGTGCTAAAATTGTTATTTCTCAAGTACCTTTTTGTTTTTGGTTTTTAAACAAGGATAATGTTTACTGGGGGAAATAAGTATGGTGTATCTCGTGAGATCCTAAGAAGCATCCTTTGTTAATATTCCTGTTTTGGGTAAGGGAACGTAGTGCTGAGAATGTAGATGACTCCCCACTACAATTGAGTCTGATACTCTGGAATGTTTTTCGTTTGGGTGTTGGCAACTCCTAAATTTAATCTTCCTTAAAAACAAACAACCCAGGGTACCATTTTTTTGTCTGTGGAATTTGAACCTTTTTTATTGAATAGGGAATTGTGTACTGCTTTCTTTTTGTGGTAACTCCGGCTCTATCTGTTTAATGCTGTAGGAACCAACAAAACATGGTAATGTTTTACCACAGTATCTAATTAGCAGGCATATTTCTTGAGTGCCTCCTCCCCATATTTTCAGTTTTTAAAAAAATTTGTTTATGTTTTTGGCTGCCTTGGGTCTTTGTTGCTGCTCATGGGCTTTCTCTAGTTGCAGTGAGCGGGGGCTACTCTTTGTTGCGGTTCGCGGGCTTCTCATTGGGTGGCTTCTCTTGTTGCAGAGCACGGGCTTTAGGCGCGTGGGCTTCAGTAGTTGTGGCACTCGGGCTCAGTAGTTGTGACTCGCGGGCTCTAGAGCGCACGCTCTGTAGTTGTGGCGCACGGTCTTAGTTGCTCCGCGGCATGTGGGATCTTCCCGGACCAGGGCTCGAACCTGTGTCCCCTGCACTGGTAGGCGGATTCTTAACCGCTGCGCCACCAGGGAAGTCCCCATGTTTTCAGTTTTTTAAAAACAACGTAAGTCTTTCAGATTGTTAATAGTGATACACGTATGACACAAAACTTTTAAGGTGAATCATTTTCATATCTTTAAATTGTTTTTTTTTTTTTAGAATTGTGTGCCATTCATTTCTCTTAGTAGTTTCAACATTGCGAATGCCAGTTGCTGTGGAGTTTCTTGTGTAATACAGCTTAGCACGCCTATTTTATTTTATTTTATTTATTTTCTTTTTTCTTTTTTTTCTTAGCACTCCTATTTTTAAAAGTAATATACTATTTAATAGAATTTTCAGGTGTGAAAATACTATAAAAGCAGAAAATCATCAGTCTGTCAGTACTCACAATTAGACTTGTATTATATATAGTGTTGAATAAGACTCTCTTATTTTCAGACAGTATTCCCATCTAAATTTATATTAGAGATTAGCATGTAACTTGTATGCAAAGAGTCTGTTTTAGTGGTTGATAAACATTGTTTCTTCAAGACATATTTATTAAGCATGTGTGACACATTTGTTGTGACTTTCATTAACTTATTTGACTAATTACAGAGTATCGTAAAGTTGTTACAAAAGAACATGACAGCAGCTAAAGATACCACAAGCAACTGGAAGATAGTTTTAGTAAGGAAGCAGTTCAGAATCTGAAAGTGGTGGATGGTGATGGGATACTGCATGTGATGGCTGTAATAAATGCAAATATATAGATGCTCATTAATGAGATAAACTTTAGTTGTTCTTTTTTACTAAGTTAGAGGGTTTTTTTAAACTTTTTTCTGAATTTTTACTTTTTCTGTTTTTTGAGTCATAGCCCAAATTGGTTAATTTGGATGTGACATACTTCCTGCTGATAATTTTTGTATGCATTTATTAGATCAGCCACATGTTTATTACATGTTGGTGTTCAAGGCACTATCATAAGCACTGTGGAGAAAATAAGAAAAATAAGGCAGTGTATCTTTTCAAGGAGCAAGACTGTAATCTAGGAAGAAAGCTAAGGCATAATTACATGAAGAAACTTAAGTACTGTACTGAGTTAACAGTTTAAAAGCCATCTTAACGCAGCATGTAACTAATTGTTTATTAACAGTGTTGTCTGTTTAAAGGAAAGAGATGATGGGGCTAGGAGTAGCTGTGGGGTTGAGGATCTTGAGCTGAGACTTATATTTCTTTACCTATGTATTTATATATTCACACACGTATACATACCTGTTTGTATAGTAGTTTAAATGTCAGAGTGCAGTGGTTCTTAACTATGGCAGCACACTAACAGTACGTGAGGATATTAAAACACTGCTCCCCCCTTGCGGATCACTTGTCTTCTACCTCCCTGACCTCCTTAGATTTAATGGGTCTGGGATGGATCCCAGGCATTAATATTTTGATAAGCTCCCCTTGTGAGTCAGGGTTTAGAACTATTGGGTTTCAGTCTCGGGATACAGAAATGAATAGTAGGACACAGGCCTTGCCCACAAGGGGCTCTCAAGTAATATAGGGAACTGTGTTAAGTAGTACAGTGTTAAGTACAGGCTATTAGGCAGGGTACCTAACTCAAGAGGAGGGGGCTATAACTTCCTCGACTGTTATATCCACATTTTCAGAGTGCTTGTGAAGTTATTGCCATTGGGTAGTTGTGCATGAATGGGTTAACAGAGATGGTTTTCATAGAAAATAAAATCTTTCAATAGATAGAGGTCAAATGGTGCTAAAGTTTGGATTTATATATAAAAGTTAACATTTATTGAAACTTAACTTGTTTTCATAGTGGTTGGCTAAAGTGTTTTATGTGTTGTTTTGATTAATGCTCACAGCAATCCCATATGGTAGTTATAGTTACTCTTTTTATCCCCATTTCCAGAGGAGAAAGTGGAGGCTTAGAGAGTTTAAATGACTCAAGATCACAGGGAAAGTGAATAAGTGGTAGAGTAGTATTTTAAAAGTATTTGGTTTTTTGTGTACATTTGTGTCTAGGGAAAGTGGAGTTTTTAATTAATCTATCTTGCATTATTTAGCTTATGTCCCTAGATTTTTTTCAATAACTTTTTATTAGAGGTTATCTTAAATGATTGGAACATCTGAATGGGGAAAACAATGAAAGTTTGGAATTGAATAGAAATTAAGGTCAAATTTTTAGGCTCAGAGATTGCTTCTGAGCTTCTAGTCTGTAGTTTGCTCTGCAAAATTTTGAACACCAGATGATCAGCAAATTATTAATCTGCTTTTGGCTAGCAGTCAGAAAATGTGGATCTTTGATTTTACTTAAGTGATAGGTTGTTTTTCAGTCAAGATGGGGTTATAACACCTACTACATACTTTGAAGGAACATTTGATATATACAAACACTTTTAAGTGAACACAATTTAAGTCATAATTATATAGCATATATATTTACCATTATATAGGACAAGTTCCACTTAGTAAATCTTATAAATCCAGATAGATTAAGAAATGCCTTTTGGTATGCCCATTATATTCCAGACTGTCTACCTTTCTATGCGATGAGTCAGGAGAAGAACTAATAGTGACTCAGAGTTGGAGAAAATTGGACTTGTGAATAGGATAGAAACAGCATAAACACCTAGATTCCTTAATAATATTTTAGTCGCAGCTTTCCTAAATTGATAAAGAAAATTGAAAATTTAATATTATCAGGATTTGTAATGAGTTTTCTAAGCTGAGAGGCCTTTTTACATAAAATAATTATTATGTAATTAAAGTAGATGATATTTATGGTGTGTTTATTAAGTGCCAGGCACTGACTTAGGCATCTTACGTATATTGGCGCATTTAATTCTCTCTACAACCCTATGGGAAAATGGGGCAGAAAGGATAAGTTTCTTGCCAGAGGCCATATATGTGGTAAGAAGCAAAGTAGTCTGTCTTCAAAGCCTGGTGCTTAATAACCATCTTATTATATTTCAGTGTATTACATACTATATACCTAGTTTAAGAAATACAAAGATTATTTTATAAGATGCTAATAAATTACTATAGAATTTGAAAATAACCCTGTTATAGAAAGGCAGATGAAGTGGGACTTTACTGGAAGAATTTGAGAGCAAATAAATATATAAACAGTGGCATTACAATTCTTGTTTAAAATCTTTGTCAAGCTAGTAGCCTTATTTATGCTCTTTATTATTTCTGTACTGGTTTTCAGCATCTGTGATATAGGCCAGAAAATAATTACGCTGTTTAATAGTAATGCTGATATAATGTCTTAGAAATTTAAAATTACTGGAAAATACTAGTTTGAAATTTTCTAAGAGTTTTTTCTTTTTAAAAAGTGAGATAATTTACATACCATAAAACTCACCCTTTCAAAGTGTACAGTTCAGTGGTTTTCAGTGTAATCACAAAGTTGTGCTCTAAGTGCTTTTACATTTTCATCTTAATTTTTTTATTATGTTCCTAGAACCTGTGGTACCTAAGTTTTAGCTCCCTACTCAGTAAAGTGCAACAGTATTCAAACCACGAGAAGCTATTAAGTTAATATAATTTAATTTCAGCTTTTCCTGCATTTCACAGAGAAATGAAATGGTAGAATCTCCTCAGTTTTAAGTTTCTTAAAAAACTTAGGCGTCTACTACCACTTGATTTTACTGGAATTTAGTATAAGAGGTACTTAATTTAATTGAATGTAATATTTTCAACTTGTTTAAAATTTTACATATCTTTCATGGAGATCTGTAAAGCTCTACCATCTAAACGTTTGGGAACTTTGATTCAGAGTAAAAATGGAGTTTTATGCCATTAATGGCTTTAGTCATACATTACTTAAATCAGGGTCCTAAAAGACGTGGCTGGGTTGGGGTGGGGGGAACCACCTGTACCAATATCACCTGTGTTATTTATTTAAAATGCAGATTTCTGGGATCCACCTCAGTCTGCGGGTGGGAAGGAGTTACTTAAGACATCATTTTAACATGTTCTTGAGTGATTCTTGTACATACCAAAGTTTGAGAAGAACTGACTTAAATGCTCTGTACTGGTTTACTGATCTGTGAAATGAAATTGATACTGATTATTTTATTTAATTCATATAATAATCCTGTGAGATAACATTTCTGAAAATGTTCTAAGAATGACTAAATGGTAAATTATAGTTATTGTATAGGTTACATTGAAAGGTGGTTGTTGATGTCTAGTGGAAATTTCTTACTGGGATGTTAAACATTCTTATTTTTCCCTTTTAATTAAGAACTTTATAGATATTTTAACAGAGACAACTTGAGGTACTTGGAAATTCAGAGTATCTTAAACATTTATGTAATGTCATATATTTAGTACAAAATGTTGTCTGCCTTGCTTCTTGCAGAAACCTAGCCTACAGAAAAAACCTCTAATACTTCATGTGTAATTTGAACTGTACTTTTACTCATTTTTCTTTTTTATATTCTTTAAGGGAAAGTGTATGTTTGTAAATATGTTTAATAATTAGTTCAAACTCTTAAAACAGGTTTTGTCCATCTTGTCAAAATAGTCTCAAGTGAAGACTTTTTTCCTTTTGTTTACTCCTCTCACATATTAGTCCTGTTGGTGTCCTTAGCTAGCCAGTTGATTCTTAACATATTTGCTTATTGCTGAGGCAACTTTTGGTGTAAGTCTTATCCATTAAAAAAAAATATATATATTTATTTATTTTTGGCTGAGTTGGGTCTCCGTTGCTGTGCGTGGGCTCTCTCCAGTTGCAGCAAGTGGGGGCCACTCTTTGCTGCGGTGCGCGGGCCTCTCCCTGCGGCGGCCTCCCCTGTTGTGTGGAGCACGGGCTCTAGGTGCGTGGGCTTCAGTAGTTGTGGCACACGTGCTCAGTAGTTGTGGCTTGCAGGCTCCAGAGCGCAGGCCCAGCAGCCGTGGCACATGGGCCCAGCTGCTCTGCGGCATGTGGGATCCTCCCAGACTGGGGCTCGAACCCGTGTCTCCCACATTGGCAGGCGGATTCCCAACCACTGTGCCACCAGGGAAGCCCAAGTCTTATGCAGTTTTGTTTATAGCTGTGTACATATTGGTGTTAGAATTGAGCCTCAGCTATTTATTACATTCTTCTTGGGTTACTTAAAAATATGCCAGGCACCATGTCTGAATAAAATTATAACAATATTTAATTTCTAAAAGCAGCAAAATTATATACTTAAAGGGCAAAAACAGCTCCAGTGAGTTCAAAACTAAACACGTGAATTGGCTAATAAACGTTTATTCTGTGATAGTCTTTAGAAATTTCCTTCACCAAATTTTTATAGGTTACAATGTAGTTTTCAATAATAGTTTCATTTGTTTTATAAGTTGAATTTAAAGAAAAAGGGCTGTTGTGTTCTGAAAGTGGGTATTTTATTAGAGTTTTGCTGAAATGAACAGATAGGAGAGAATTTATGTTGTAGATTACAGTTGTGACAGCTAAAATTTTGTTTATAGGCTCTTTTTATAAACTATTAAGAGACTAATTGAACAATAAATAAAAATAATAAAATACAGTTTGAAGAACGTGATGAAAACATGTTTTGTAACAAAATTAACTTTAAAAGATACCTTTTAATATTCAGCTTATCTATGGGCATGTAAGTGAACTACTTAATCTTATTTGAGAAATTTTCAGGTTATATAAAGTATGAAATGATTTTCTATTACTTTTGGAATTCCTTGCAGAATACTTTTAGTAGTATTTAAAAATAATGGAAATCTGAGTTATGAAGAACAAAATGAACATTCAGAAGATGGTACCAGAGGAATATGAATAGAAACTATTTTAGCTGAAATAGTCAAAGAAGTTACTTTAGATCTCAAATTCTTGACAAGACCTCTTGATATTCTGTAATGCCAGCAAAAGTTGATCCAAATCAAATTTGTATCTTAAATTATTTTTTTTCTGCTGGTAAAAATGTGTTAAAACAGTAATGTATTCATTGTAGTTCCCTTGTGTAAATACAAAAAAAGTTAGAGAAACCTATCACCTGTTATACATATTAATATTTGTTTCTAGTCCTTTTTCTATCTACATAAAAAATGGAACCACACTATACAGATTTGTGTGTATATTTAGTCATTCATTACGAATATTTTTATGGTGTTCTTCAAAAATAGGGATGGATTTTTTTTTTTAATTTTTAAAAATTTTTGGTTGCGTTGTGTCTTGCGCGGGCTTCTCATTGCGGTGGCTTCTCTTGTTGCAGAGCACGGGCTCCAGGCGCACGGGCTTCAGTAGTTGTGGCACACGGGCTCAGTAGTTGTGACACGCGAGCTGTAGAGCTCAGGCTCAGTAGTTGTGGCGCATGGGCTTAGTTGCTCCCTGGCATGTGGGATCTTCCCAGACCAGGGCTCGAACCCATGTCCCCTGCATTGGCAGGCAGATTCTTAACCACTGCGCCACCAGGGAAGCCCAAGGGATGGATTTTTTTTTTTAATCATGGTAAAATACCCATACATAAGATCTTAACCATTTTTAAGTGTACATTCAGTGGTATTAAACACATTCACATTGTTGTGCAGAAATCACCACTACCACCCCCGTAACTCTTTTCATCTTGTAAAACTGAAACTATATACCTATTAAACAATAACTCTCCATTCTACCCTCCCTCCAGCCCCTGACAACCACCAGTATACTCCCTGTCTTTAGGGATGGATATGTTTGTGTTTTTTGATGTTAAAATATTTCAACATTGCTTTATTGGCCCTACTGCTAAACAGCCATTTATTCCTTTTCAAATATTGTGTTTCCTGAACCATTCAAGAAATGTGTTCGGGTCGTTCAAAGCATCTTATAGGTACTGGGACCTTCAGATAATTGTGAAGGTTGCCCAGAGATTTTTTTTTTTTTAACCTCTGTTGCCTTTGATTTTGGCGGGAAGTTCGTGATTAGAGCTGCAGGAATTGTGAGTGTGTGTAAGCTGTAACTCAACATACAAGTTCATAAAACTCAACATGGTATGCGAAAGTCACATGATTACAAACCACAGGGTGTGTGGAAACATGGAGTTTAGGGGACGAACACTGAACAACTTTGTCAGTGACATGTGAACAGACAGAAACCTGGTAAAGACTAGCACAGCTTTGTACACGGAGGATGGTTAAGAAATGGGAAAGTACTGCAGTACATACGACGCTGTGCCTTGTAACAGGCCTGAAGTTTGCTTACAGAAGTGGGTGTCAAAAGGGTTGCACCTTGTGACGTGGTGGGCGAAGGGCTGTGTGACATTGGATTGAACGTTTCACACCGGATATGGATGGGTGTAGCTCATAACACATGCGGTGAGTGAGCGGAGCCACCTGGCAGAGCTGTGTGGTGTGTGTGTTTTGTGCGTTTCTGTGTGGCTGGCGCGTGTTTTCTCTGCTCACCTTGCTGTCGCACAGAAGCAGATGTGAAATGTGTGTCACGCTCCAATGCTCCCTCACATATTAGCTGCTTTGGAACAAATAGTTTTCTAGACAAGTGCTAGAGTGTATGTGTATATGCCCATGCATACGTACTTACATATCTGTGTATCTGTCTGTATCTGTATTCATATCCACATCCGTAGATCCAAAATGTGTAACACCGTGGTATGGGAAGATCAATCCCAGTAGTGAGGTAGAGAAAGATCTGGGGAGCAGACAGTGACTAGAGCTGAGAATACGCGTTTAACCGTATGCTGACACTGATTGCTGGGCAGTGGTGATAGAAAAGGAAAGCAGCGGACGGATTTTAGAGGGTTTCTCTTTGGTATTAGAAAATTACAGGACTGGGTGTTTTGAACTGGAAAAGTCTTTAGAGATCATCTAGTCCGTCAGAAAGACGTGTTCACTTGGTTTTCCCAGACTACTTTCATCTCAAAATTGAAGGTGTATTTCGGCCTCAGCCTTCTTCCCTCTAGCTGAGTGGTGCCATCCTGCCTCTCCCCCACCACGCCCCCGCCGGGCTAACTCTATCCTGATTACCATCTGGAATCTCGCTTATTTTATTCCTTCTTCAATACCCAGCCTTCCTCTGTTGGTTCATCTTGCCATGAAGGAATGTTCCCTTAATTCTGCTTCACCTTCAGCTGACTTTTCTTTCCTTAATTGCTCAACTTAAAGGCATTGTTTTCACCTGCTAACTCCCATTTCACTGCTCAGTCCCACTACTTTATTAAAATTGATCTTGCCAAGTTTGCTCATGGCCTCATAATTGCCCAACGTGACATCTTCTCTTCCGTTTTCATCCTCCCTGAACTTCTTTAGCATTTGCTCTTGTCACTCCTCTCCCTTGGGTGCTACAGCACTTTGGGTAGATTCTTTTTTAGTTGGTTTACTCAAAAACATTTGAGTGCCTTCTCTGTGCCCCAGGCCCAGGGCTCCGTGATACAATGAGTTACGTTATCACCAGTCTTTAAGGAACTTCAGGTTTACTCTTAGGGAAAAAAAAATCATGTCTTAGTTTACGCAGCTATAACAGAATATCATACACTGGGTGGTATATGAACAACAGAAATTTATTTCTCACAATTCTCGAGGCTGTGATCTTGGACTCCCAAGACCAGGACAGCAGCAGAATCTGCGTTTGGTGAGAGCCTGCTTCCTGGTTCACGCTGTCCTCAATGTGGAAGGGCTTCAGAGAGATCTCTGGGGTCTCTTTTATCAGAGCGCTAATCCCGTTCATGAGGACTCCACCTTCGTGACCTAATCTCCGGCCAAAGGCCCCATCTTCTAATATTATCACATTGCGGTTTATGATCTCAACATAGGAATTTTCTTTTTTTTTAGTCTTTTATTTTATTTTTTTAACATCTTTATTGGAGTATAATTGCTTTACATGGTGTGTTAGTTTCTGCTTTATAACAAAGTGAATCAGCTATACGTATACATATATCCCCACATCCCCGCCCTCTTGCATCTCCCTCCCACCTTCCCTATCCCACCCCTCTAGGTGGTCCCAAAGCACTGAGCTGATCTCCCTGTGCTATGCGGCTACTTCCCACTAGCTATCTGTTTTACATTTGCTAGTGTATATAGGTCCATGCCACTCTCTCACTTCGTCACAGCTTACCCTTCCCACTCCCCGTGGCCTCAAGTCCATTCTCTAGAAGGTCTGCGTCTTTATTTATATCCTGCCCCTAGGTTCTTCATGACTTTTTTTTTTTTAGAGTCCATATATATGTGTTAACATACGGTGTTTGTCTTTCTCTTTCTGACTTACTTCACTCTGTATGACAGACTCTAGGCCCATCCACCTCACTACAAATAACTCAATTTCGTTTCTTTTTACGGCTGAGTAATATTCCACTGTATATATGTGCCACATCTTCTTTATCCATTCATCTGTCGATGGACACTTAGGTTGCTTCCACGTCCTGGCTGTTGTAAATAGAGCTGCAAGGAACATTGTCCTACGTGACCCTTTTTGAATTATCAACATAGGAATTTTGGGGAAACACAAATATTCAGTCCATAGCAGATAACAAATAATTATAATTTGATGTTATAAACACTGCAATGTAGAAAGAACAAAGGACTGAACTAGCTCAGAAAAGGGGGCCACCAGTTACATGAGGGGGTCAAAGGGAGCTTTACATTTGATGACGTGGTAGTAAGCCCTGAGACGTGACTGATGAAGACTTCCCAAGTGCAGAGGGGGACCCAGTAACATTCTAGATAAGGGAAGGCACAGCACCAGGAGATAATGGCGTTACATTGCATGCCTACTGTGTGCAGCGCACGGTGCTGGAACTTTCTATGCATTATCTCTGAGCTTCACATTAACTCACAAGATAGATTTTTTAATATTTCTCATTTTACAAGACGAGGAAGTTGAGCTTAAGAGAAGTTGTAACTTGCCCAGAGCTATACTGGCAAACTTGGACTCCACATTTGTTGGTTATCATTGTTGGAAAGAGGGAGGGATGTGTTCTTACAGAGGAAACTGATATGCAGAGAATTCATGATTGGGAGTGAATGGAGAACAGCTAAATAGGAATGATATGGACCAATTGTGATGGATCTGAATGTCATGCCAGGGAATTCAGACTTTATTCTGCTGTTCTTTGTTAGTATTATTGGCTAAGCATTTCCTTCCTTTCTCCATACCTATTTATACAATAACTCTGACAGCTTCCAGAATGGAATAAGTTTTGCCTGCCTAACTTGAAGTCATTAAGGGAATTTTCTTGTTCAGAGACAGGTACCTATTCAAGAATGGTAAACAAATCCTGTAAAAATAATATGCATATAATAGAATAAATAAATCCAGATTTTCACATGGGTTAAAAAGAAACGAGAGGATAGGCCCTAAGCAAAGTTATACCAAAAATAATTCTGTACTGAAGATTTAGGGGTGACTTTTTGGGGGAGCGGGATGGAGTGGAGATGGGGGCTCTGGTGATATTAAGTTGTCGGATTCTGTTCTGAGTGTAATCAAGGAGAGGTTTATAGCTTAATATTGTCCCTGGGTTTAGACTTTTTCCTGTATTTGATATAAAGAGAGGTGTTAATTCCATTCCCAGATTCTGTTAGTTCATCTTGGAATCCAGATGCTTGGAATACAGTTGCTGAAGGATGGGCATCGCCTTTGACTCTTTTCCTGCCTTTATTCATTCAGCTTCTACAGATGTTCCCTTCCTCCCTGCCTGTCTCCCTCCCTGCTGCCCTCTCTTACTGAGAGGAAGTTAAGTGCTTCTCCAAATCACGTATTAGGAATAGTGTTTATTTTTGATGATTTAAAGGCAGTGCTTTCTCATTGCAGAAAATTTGAAATTAAACAGCCAAAACAGGATTGTGCAAACATCAGCTATAGATTACTGCTATCGATTTGACATACATTCTTTCATTTTTATTAATTGGGATTATATTCTATGTACATTTTTATAACCTATCTTTATTTTTTATTTTTAAAATTTTTATTTATTTACTTTTTTTGGCTGTGTTGGGTCTTTGTTGCTGCTCACGGGCTTTCTCTAGTTGTGGTGAGCGGAGGCTACTCTTCGTTGCGGTGCGCAGGCTTGTCATTGCAGTGGCTTCTCTTGTTGCAGAGCACGGGCTCTAGGCATGCGGGCTTCAGTAGTTGTGGCTCGCTAGTTGTGGCTCGCGGGCTCTAGAGCGCACGCTCAGTAGTTGTGGCGCACGGGCTTCGTTGCTCTGCGGCATGTGGGATCTTCCCAGACCAGGACACCAGGGGGTGTCCCCTGCATTGGCAGGTGGATTCTTTTTTTTTTTTTTTTTTTCTTTTTGCGGTATGCGGGCCTCTCACTGTTGTGGCCTCTCCCGTTGCGGAGCACAGGCTCCGGACGCGCCGGCCCAGCGGCCGTGGCTCACGGGCCCAGCCGCTCCGCGGCATATGGGATCCTCCCAGACCGGGGCACGAACCCGTATCCCCTGCATCGGCAGGCGGACTCTCAACCACTGCGCCACCAGGGAGGCCCGGCAGGTGGATTCTTAACCACTGCGCCACCAGGGAAGCCCCTATAACCTATCTTTAAGCTTGACATTATATCATGAATATTATTTCCTTTTAAACTTTTTTTGAAAGCGGAGATGTTAATTTTTTGGTTTCATATATGTAATTCCCACTGTCCAATGATAACTATTACTTTATAGTTTTAGTGTACAATTTTTTTTTTTTTTTTTTTTTTTTTTTTTTTGCGGTACGCGGGTCTCTCACTGCTGTGGCCTCTCCCGTTGCGGAGCACAGGCTCCGGACGCGCAGGCTCAGCGGCCATGGCTCACGGGCTTAGTTACGCTGCGGCATGTGGGATCTTCCCGGACCAGGGCACGAACCTGTGTCCCCTGCGTTGGCAGGCGGACTCTCAACCACTGCGCCACCAGGGAAGCCCAGTGTACAATTTTTGAGGATATTTTTGGGCATACACCTAAAATACATATATAAGTCCAGAAACTTAGTCATTCTACAAATATTATAACCTTTTTGCTCGTCGTGTCTTATGATCATCTTCATATGTCAGTGAATATATATGTATAGCTGTGTTGTTATTCTTACCGGCTGCAGACTATTTAATGATTTAGGTGTTCCGGTACAGCTGCAACGCATTTGCTACCTCCGTAGTGTATGTTACAGATTAGCCGCTGAAGTAGGCCTTTCGGGCATCTGAGTTTCTATGTCTGTTGTTACTGGCATTGCCAGGATGTGGACAAACTCTAATTCATGGTGTTTTCCTTGAGCGATTTAAAATCTATCTGGAGAAGTAAAATAATTCTGAAACATTTAAAAGAATGTGTAATAAAGCGTTTAATTATACCATACTCCTAGTACAGAGAAGTGAGAGTTCCGTAGAGGACTGAATAGTCCAGGAAGTGTCACGGAGGAAGTGTGAGATTTGAGCTGATCTTGAAGGACTGATAAGAAATGGGCAGGTGAAGAGGAGAGTCGTATTTCAGACTGAGAGAGAGCGGAGTGGGCAGTGGTACCAGGGTGGGAGTTAGCAACCTGACTGAGATACAGGGTTTATTTATTTATTAGTTTTTTGGCTGCACCGCGTGGCTTGTGGTATCTTATTTCCCCAACCAGGGATAGAACCCAGGCCCCTGGCAGTGAGAGCACCGAGTGCTAACCACTGGACCGCCAGGGAATTCCTGGGATAGAGGGTTTATATTAGGAAACCCATAGAGTGGAAGGATGCAGGTATTCCGGTTGGTGGTTTGCTTTGCTGCTACCTTCAGAGCTCTACTCTGTAGATCATTTGAAGCACTCAACGTTGTTCATAGTAATATTTCTTTTTAATTTATAGGCATACCTCAGAGATGTTGTGGGTTTTGTTGTAGATCACTGTAATAAAGTGAACATTGCAATGAAGCAAGTCACATGCATTTTTTGGTTTTCTAGTGCATATAAAAGTTATGTTTGCACTATACTGTCGTCTATTAGCGTTATATCTAAAAAAATGTACGTACCTTAATTAAAGAATACTTAATTGCTAAAAAATTGCTAACCATCTGAGCTTCCAGCAAGTCGTGATTTTTTTTGCCGGTGGAGGGTCTTGCCGGATGCCCGCTGACGGATCAAGGTGCTGGTTGCTGAAGGCTGGGGTGGCAGTGGCAATTCCTTAAGATAAGACAGTGAAGTTTGCTGCATCAGGTAACTCTTCCTTTCACCAGTGATTGCTCTGTAGCATGCAAAGCTGTTTGATAGCATTTTACCCACAGTAGAATTTCTTTCAAAATTGGAGTCAGTCCTCTCAAACCCTGCCACTGCTTTATCAACTAAGTGTATGTAATATTCTAAATCCTTTGTTGTCATTTCAACAATCTTCACAGCATCTTCAGCAGGAGCAGATTCCATCTCAAGAAACCACCTTCTGTTCTCAACCATAAGAAGCAACTCCTCATCCGCTCAAGTTTTATCATGAATTTGCAGCATCTCAGTCACATCTTCAGATTCCACTTCTAATTCTAGTTCTCTTGCTGTTTACACCACCCCTGCAGTTACTTCCTCCACTGAAATCTTCCATGGGGCTTGGGATCACCTTCTTCCAAACTCCTGTTAATGATGATATTTTGACCTCTCCCCATGAATCATGAATGTTCTTAATGGCATCTAGAATGGTGACTCCTTTCCAGAAGATTTTGAATTTACTTTGCCCAAATCCATCAGAGAAATCACTGTCTATGGCAGCTATAGCCTTACACGGTGCATTTCTTTTCTTTTTTTTTTTTTTTTGCGGTACACGGGCCTCTCACTGTTGTGGCCTCTCCCGCTGCGGAGCACAGGCTCAGCGACCATGGCTTATGGGCCCAGCCTCTCCAGGGCACGTGGGATCCTCCCAGACCGGGGCACGAACCCACGTCCCCTGCATCGGCAGGCGGACTCCCAACCACTGCGCCACCAGGGAAGCCCACACAGTGTATTTCTTAAATAATAAGACTTGAAAGTTGAAATTACTCCTTGATCCATGGATTGCAGAATGAATGTTGTATTGGCAGGCAAGGAAACAACATGAATCTCATTGTACGTCTCCATCAGAGCTCTTGGGTGACCAGGTGCATTGTCAGTGAGCAGTAATATTATGAAAGGAATCTTCTTTTCTGAGCAGCAGGTCTCAACAGTGGGCCAGCTGTGTTGTAAACAGATGTGCTGTCATCCAGGCTTTGTTATTCTTTTTATGGAGCACAAGGGCCCTAGGATTTTCAGAATGGTAAGTGAGCATTGGTTTTAACTTCAAATCACCATCTGCATTAGCTCCTAACTGACAAGAGAGTCAGACTGTCCTTTGAAGCCAGGCATTGAATCTCTCCTTTCTAGTTGTGCAAGTCCTTGATGGCACCTTCTTCCAATATAATGCTATTTTTTTCTATCAGTACACTGAAAATCTGTTTTTTTAGTGTAGCCACCTTCGTTAATGATCTTAGCTAGATCTTCTGGATGACTTGCTGCAGCTTCTACATCAGCACTTGCTGCTTCACCTTGTACTTTTATGTTATGGGATGGCTTCTTTCCTTAAACCTCATGAGCCCACCTCTGCTAGCTTCAAACTTTTCTTCTGCAGCTTCCTCACCTCTCCCAGCCTTCATAGAATTGAAGAGAGTTAGGGCCTTTTTCTGAATTAGGGTTTGGATTAGTGGAATATTGTGGCCTGGTTTGATCTTCTATCCAGACCACTAAAACTCTCTCCATATTAGCAGTAGGGCTATTTTGCTTTCTTATCTTTGAGTTCACTGGAGTAGCACTTTCAATTTCCTTCAAGAACTTTTCCTTTGCATTCACAACTTGGCTAACTGTTTAGTACAAGAAGGCTAGCTTCGAGCCTGTCTTGGCTTTCAACATGCCTTCCTCACTAAGCTTAATCCTTTCTAGGTTTTGATTTAAAGTGAGAGACTTGGGACTCTTCCTTTTGCTTAAACACTTAGGAACCATTGTAGGGTAATAAATTGGCCTAATTTCAATATTATTGTGTCTTAGGGAATAGGTAGGCCTGAGGAGAGGAAGAGAGATGGGGGAACAGCCGGTCAGTGGATCAGTCAAAACACAGACATTTATCAGTTAAGTTGGCTGTCTTATATGGTTGCAGTTTGTGCCACCCCAAAACAATTGCAATAGTGACATTAAAGATCATTGATCACAGATTACCATAACAAATAAAATAATGAAAAAGTTTGAACTATTGCGAAAATTACCAAAATCTAACTCAGAGACAGGAAGTGAGCAAATGCTATCGGCAAAAATGGTTCTGAAAGACTTGCTCAACGCAGGTTTATAAAAAATGCAATATCTGCAAAGTGAGATAAAGCAAAGCACAGTAAAATGAGGTGTGCCTGTAAAGACTTTGTTAGAGTTGCTTTAGTTTGTAGAGAAATTGAGTAGAAAGTAGAGAGTTCTATACTCCCCACTCCCTAGTTTCCCCCATTATTAACATCTTGCATTGGTGTGGTACATTTGTTACAATTGATGAACCAGTATTTATGAACCAATATTAAATAAAATCTGTAGTTTACATTAGGGTTCATTCTGTGTTGTACAGTTTAAAAAAATTTTTGTTGAATGCATAATGTCACTGTATCTACCATTACAGTATCATAGGGAATAGTTTCACTGCCCTAAAAAATACCCTATGCTTCACCTATTCATACCTCCTCCGCTTCCCCTGGCAACCAGTGATCTTTCCACTGTCTCTAGAGTTCTGCCTTTCCCAAATGTCATAGAGTTGGAATTCTCCTATGCAGTCTTTTCAGACTGGCTTCTTTGATTTTAGCAACATGCATTTAAGGTTCTAAGATTTCATTTTTTTTAAATCAGATAATGTATTAATTAACCTAATCACCTAAGTTTCCCCAGATGACCTGGGATGAGTTTTTTTCAAAGCATCATTATCTACCCTCAGATGACAAACATTTATTACCAGTAAGGAGTTATAGCATAAATGAGGTGTTGAGTCAATGTTTATCAAATGAACAGTTGTTCAGAAGCGTATGCCAAAGCTTTAATGGAAATATCAAAAGAGGAGCACTAAAAAATATTTTGGTTAATGATATTTTCATAAAGTGTGTACAACTTCATAAGGTGTATAGAAAGCCTTGAGAAGGTCCTATTGCTTATGTGATCATGTCAGTTAGAATATGTTTTATGTTAAAGTATTAATCACATTACTTCCTAGTCCACATTTGTAGTTTTTTATGTGGTTTTCCACTAAATATCTGATCCTGTGTTTCCACAAAGAAACAAATAAAAATGTATCTTTGACTTTCCAAAGATCCTTAGAATTCATTTTTTATGAATTCTAATGATCCTTTAATTCATTTTTTTTATTGATTCAGTGAAATGCCAGAAGGGTAAACATCTAGAGCTTAAGTGCTATCTTTATGCCTGGCTTCATTTCTAGATGGCAATATATTTGAATTCAGAGAAGTTACTTCCACCTTCAGTATATAGAACTTAAGGCCTGTGTTTCTAGCCTGTTGATTAAAACCTTTCCTGTGTCAATGAAATCTATCCACAAACTTCTCCCAGAGAAGGGACTCAATCTTGAGATTGGTGGAATATTTAGATGGTAAGTTGATTAGAGACAAGGAACTTTAATTACATTCCTCAAATTTTTATTTTGTTGAATTCAAGGTTAAAAGGGTGAACGCAAAACAACTTTAAGCTATACCTGGTTCTGAAATAATTATTAGAATGTAATGTTTTCCTTTTTTAAGCTTAGCTTTCCTTGAGACTCCACTTATCTTAATATCCTCAACACTTAGCTCATTGCTTGCTATGCAGAATTAAGACTTTATTGAGAATGTGGCAAATCTGAGTAAATGATTTCATTTATAAATTATATTTTCTCCTAGATTCCTGCTCTAAAATCACAAAATCTTGAAGTTGACTTAAAATTGGAGTTAAACTTACGATAGCTCCTTTTTATTGTGAACTGCAGTTGGTAATATTGTTATCTATTCCAGTGAATAGTTGAGGATAACAAATACTAGAAAATATCTGCCAAAAAATTTGTGTGGGCATAAGAAAGAGTCAGTTACAGTAACTGCTGTTATTTTGATATTTTGTAAATTACTCCCTTTGCAATACTTGTGTCTCAGGAAACCTCTTTTTTTTTTTAATGTCATGGAATTTTTTAGAATGAAGCTGTATGAGAGACATTTTTAGCATTTTGTAACCCACTGATTTTTCTGTGAAGAATTTTCACTGTTACTGACTGGAATTTTTTGTTCAAGAAAAAATGTGTAATAGTAACACATAAGATGGGCATGATAATGGTAAAATGTTTTGCCCATTTAATTTTATTTTGGCGCCAGAAACAGATTTGACAGTTTTGTTATTTGATAGACTTCAAGAGCAGTTTTAGGGTCACAGCAAAACTGAGTGTAAGTTGTAGAGATTCCCCACATCTCTCCTCCCTCTACATTGTGCTTAGCTTCCCCCATCATCAACATCCCCTACCAGAGTGGTATATTTGTTGGAACTGATGAACCTACACAGGCACCCAAAGTCCATGGTTTACATCATGGTTTACTCTTAGTGTTGTACATTCTGTGGGTTTGGACAAATGTATAATGACATATATCTATCGATATAGTACCGTACAGAGTAGTTTCACCACCCTAAAGAGCCTCTGTAGAGGATAGAGACCTATGCATAGGTAGAGACCTATGCAGACTTCCTCCTAACCCCTGGCAACCACTGATCTTTTTACCGTCTCCATAGTTTTGCCTTTTCTAGAACATCATATAATAGCAATCATACAGTAGGTAGTCTTTTCATATTGGCTTCTTTCGCTTAGTAATATGCATTTAAGGTTCTTCCATATTTTTTCATGGCTTGATAGCTCATATCTTTTTAGTGCTGAATGATGTTCCATTGTCTGTATATACCAGTTTATTTATCCATTCATCTACTAAAGGACATCTTGGTTGCTTCCACATTTTGGCAGTTACTAATAAAGCTGCTGTAAACATCCACGTGTAGGTTTTTGTGTAAACATAGTTTTCAGATCCTTTCGGTAAATACCAAGGAGCATGATCAACGAATTATATGGTAAGAGTGTGTTTAGTTTTGTAAGAAACTGTCAAACTGTCTTCCAAAGTAGCTGTACTATTCCCACCAGCAATGAATGAAAGTTTCCGTTGTTCCATATCTTTGGCAGCATTTGGGGTTTTCATTGTTCCTGATTTTGGCCATTCTAATAGATATGTGGTGATACCTTGTTCGTTTGGTTTTTTTTTTTTTGTTTTGTTTTTGTTTTTGTTTTTGCGGTATGCGGGCCTCTCACTGTTGTGGCCTCCCCCGTTGCGGAGCACAGGCTCCGGATGCGCAGGCCCAGCGGCCATGGCTCACGGGCCCAGCCGCTCCGCGGCATATGGGATCCTCCCAGACCGGGGCACGAACCCGTATCCCCTGCATCGGCAGGCGGACTCTCAACCACTGCGCCACCAGGGAGGCCCCCGTTTGGTTTTTTTAAAAATAAATTTATTTATTTATTTACTTTTTGGCTGCGTTGGGTCTTCGTTGCTGTGTGCCGCCTTTCTCTAGTTGCGGCGAGTGGGGGCTACTCTTCGTTGTGGTGCGTGGGCTTCTCATTGCGGTGGCTTCTCTTTGTTGCGGAGCACAGGTTGTAGGCATGCAGGCTCTACAGCGCAGGCTCAGTAGTTGTGGCGCACAGGCTTAGTTGCTCCGCGGCATGTGGGATCTTCCCGGACCAGGGCTCCAACCTGTGTCCCCTGCATCGGCAGGTGGATTCTTTTTTTTTTTTTAAATACTGCTTTTTATTTATTTATTTATTTAATTTTATTGTTGTTTATTTAATTTATTTATTTTTGGCTGCGTTGGGTCTTCCTTGCTGCCAGCGGGCTTTCTCTAGTTGCAGTGAGAGGGTGCCACTCTTGGTTGCAGTACGCGGGCTTCTCGTTGCAGTGGCTTCTCTTGTTGCGGAGCATGGGCTCCTGGTGTGCAGGCTTCAGTAGTTGTGGCACAAGGGCTCAGTAGTTGTGGCTTGTGGGCTCTAGAGTACAGGCTCAGTAGTTGCGGCGCACGGGCTTAGTTGCTCCGCGGCATGTGGGATATTCCCAGACCAGGGCTCGAACCCATGTCCCCTGCCTTGGCAGGCAGATTCTTAACCACTGTGCCACCAGGGAAGTCCTGTGGTGGTACCTTGTTTTAATTTGCATTTCCCTGATGACACATAATATGGAGCATCTTTTTATATGCTTATTTGCCATTTGTGTATCTTCCCTGATGAAGTGGCTATTAATAGGTCTTTGGCCCATTTTTAAGTTGGGTTGTTCATTTTCTTTTTGTTGGGTTTTAAGAACTCTTTGGATATTTTGGCTAATAGTCCTTTTTCAGATGTGTCTTTTGTAAATATTTTTTCCCAGACTGTGTTTTGTCTTCTAGTTCGTCAACTAGTTCTCTTCATGGATTGTGCCTTTGGTGTTGTACTTAAAACGTCATTGCCAAACCCAAGGTCATCTAGGTTTTCTCCTATGTTAGTTATCTTTAAAAAAAAAAATTATTTATTTATTTGGTTGCATGGGGTCTTAGTCGTGGCAGGAGGGCTCCTTAGGCTCGGCAGGCAGGCTCCTTAGTCGCAGCACGTGGGCTCCTTAGTTGTGGCATGTGAACTCTTAGTTGCGGTGTGCATGTGGGATCTTGTTCCCTGACCGGGGGTCGAACCCAGGCCCCCTGCATTGAGAGCAAGGAGTCTTTATCTGGGCACCGCCAGGGAAGTCCCAGTTATCTTCTATGAGTTTTATAGTTTTAGGTTTTCCATTTAGGTCTGTGATCCATTTTGAGTTAATTTTTGTGAAAGTTATAAGGTCTGTGTCCAGTTTCATTTCTTTGCATGTGGATGTCCAGTTGTTCCATCACCATTTGTTGAAAAGACTATCTTTTTTTTTTTTTTTTGCGGTACACGGGCCTCTCACTGTTGTGGCCTCTCCCGTTGCGGAGCACAGGCTCTGGACGTGCAGGCTCAGCGGCCATGGCTCACGGGCCCAGCCGCTCCGCGGCATGTGGGATCTTCCCGGCCCGGGGCACGAACCCTTGTCCCCTGCATCGGCAGGCAGACTCTCAACCACTGCGCCACCAGGGAAGCCCGAAAAGACTATCTTTGCTCCATTGTGTTGTCTTTGCTCCTTTGTTAGTTAACTGTATTTATGTGGATCTATTTCTGGGCTCACTGTCTGTTTAATGGCTCCTATTGGACTGTTCTTTCACCAGCACCACAGCATCTTAATTACTGTAGCTTTATAGTAAGTCTTGAAGTTGGATAGTGTCAGTCCTCCAACTTTGGTCTTCTCCTTCAATATTGTGTTGGCTATTCTGGGTCTTTTGCCTCTTTATATAAATTTTAGAATCAGTTTGTCGATATCCGCAAAATAACTTGCTGGAACTTTGATTGTGCTGTCATTGAATCCATAGATAAAGTTGGAAAGAACTGAAATCTTGACAGTGTTGAATTTTTCTGTGAACTCAGAATATCCCTTTATTTAGTTTTTCTGATATCTTTTCATCAGAGTTTTCTTGTTTTCCTTATATAGATGTTGTATGTATTTTGTTAGATTTATACCTAAGTATTTAATTTTGGGGGGAGCTATTGTGTTTTTAATTTCAAATTCCACTTGTTCATTGCTGGTATATAGGAAACTTATTGATTTTTAAAATACTAATCATATATTCTGCAACCTTGCTATAATTCCTTATTAGTTCTGGAGTTTTTTTGTTGATTCTTTCAGGTTTTCTACATAGATGATCATGTCATCTGTGAACAGTATCATTTCTTCCTTCCCAATCTGTATACATTTTATTTCCTTTTCTTATTGCATTAACTGGGATGATAGTTTCATTTTTTAAGTTTAAATTACCTGATTCCACGGTAATCTTTGAGAATAGTTTTAAAAACAAACAAATAGTAAAACCCTTTTGTAATTTATTAACTTTCCATGCATTTTTGTTTTAGACCTTGCTAACATACTGTCATTGAATTCTTTAAAATTTGTTGTTAAAACTGTTTACATTGTTAAAATGGGGAAAAATAATAGAAATTTGCTCTGGTGCAAGGAATGAAACAGTGTGATTTAACAAATTTTATTTCTTTCTTATTTAAAACCAACACCTATCTTTAGCTTTTTATGCACCCATAAGTTAAAAATATTGATATTTTTTTCTCAGAAAAGTAATCCATTAAAAACAAAGAATAACTGGTATTCATAGAGTATAACTTACCAGTTTCAGTATACTTTTCCATTTATTATCTGATTTTTTTTTAAAGAACGCTTGAGAGTTACTCAGCTAAGGATAGATTATCAAGATGTTTGTTAGAGTTGCTTCTTTTGGAGGACTTGAAAATGAAGCATAATTTAAGATGATTATTAGATGGGGAGATGTTATTTAAATATGTTTCTTAGTTATTTAAGTTCCATGGATATGATGACTGTATTTTGCAAACCAGTAATCAGGATATAAGACCTGACGACAAGATAGGATATTTGAAATTTGGATGATCCTGGAAAAATAGACATGGCCCTAGTCTATGATATGGCTTACTCTTTCTTGTCATGTGGGGAAACTTTTGAGATTTGTGTGATTCATAAATCTATTATGCAAGTTACTTAAAATTCTGTTAAAATCATAGTACAAGAAACCCTCAATGTAAGGTTATTGGTTTTATATCCTTGATCTTTCTTTACATAGCCTCATTGGGTGGGGAATCTCATCTATAGCCCAAGCCAATAACTTTTAGGGCTAGTCTTTCAACACCTCCAGGAAAACCAAAATGTGAAGACAAATCAAAGTCCATATGTGAAATAGAAAAAGACAAGAGTGAACTTATTTTAACGTGCACTCATTCCTTCCTTCCCATGGCCCTGTTTTGAACTTTTTCTTCATTTCAGGGTCTCAGCTATAGCACACAATCAGAGATGCATGTGTGTAAGCATGCCAGTATTTGTTCTATTGGGATGAGACTATATCCTTCTAGTGTGAAGTTCCCAACTTGCTACACTGATTCCTCTCTTTATGTTTGTCCTCTCTATAACCTTCCTTTCTTACCAGTTGTCCTTTTTGTTTTTGCTTTTGTTTTGATACTCTTGGAGGCGAAGGGTTCAGAAATAAAACGCTGGAAAACCAAAGACATACTGTTCAGGGCTGTCTTCTGAAGCAGAAACAGCACATCATCAGGCAGCTTAATGGGAAGAAATACTGGTTATAATAGCCTTTGGCTTAAGAGTAAATGATAATGATTCAGCTTACCTACAGAAAAAAATTTTTTCCTAACTTAAATCATTAAAAAACAACTACCTTTATTATGGAAAAATAAAATGAACAAAGGTGGACAAGATAGTATGATGAACCCTATGTATAAATGTATTACCCAGGTTCAATAATATTTCATCTCTTTTCCCCAATTTCCATTATTTTGAGATAATTCTAGAATCATGTCATTTCATTGTAAATAGTATAAATTTATAAAGATAAGAACTCTTTAAAGATAACCATAATACCACTATTACATGTAAATAGTAATTCCTTAATATCAAATATCCAGTGTTCAGATTTCCATGATTATCTCATGCATGTTTTTTATATTTGCCCAAATAAAGTCTATACACTGCAATTGGTTGCTGTGTCTCTTAAGTTTCTTTTAATCTTCACATTCTTCCTCTTTTATTCTTTTGCAGTTTATTTTTTGAATAAAGCTGATTGTCCTGTAGTATTCTCTACAGCCTGGATTTTGCTGATTGCATTCCTATGGCGTGGTTTAGTGTAATCCTCTGAAAGTTGTATTTCCTGTAAATAGGTAGATTTTTATTTAAACTAGATGTTTGATCAGATTCATGTTCAATTTTATTTTCTCAAGAATACTTCATAGGTGATATTTTGTATTTCCATCAGGAGGATTAAAACTCTGGTCAGCTCTTTTTCTGTGATGTTAGCAGATGCTGATGAATTGCCTAGATCAGCTGTCCCCAAGCTTTTTAGTTTCAGAACCCCTTTATATTCTTAAAAATTATTAAAGACCTAAAGACCTTTTGTTTATGTGTAAATGATATTGTATCTATCAGTGTTTACCTTATTAGAAATTAAAACTAAAAAAAATTCAGAAATATCTGTTATTTATTTAGAAAAAACAAAAATAAACCCATTGCATGTTTGAATAAATAACATTTTTGTGAAAACTATTTTCCAAAACAGAAACTTAGTGAGAAGAGTGGCTTTGTTTTACATTTTTGTAAATCTCTTTATTGTCTGGCTTAAAAGAAGACAGCTGGATTCTCATCTGCTTTATCGTTTAGTTTGTCGTAATATCACATGTCATGTAGACTCTGAAAACTTCACGTACACTCATGAGAGCGTGAGGGGGAAAAAGCGAGTAACATCTTAGTATTATTGTAAAATACTTTTGACTCTGCAGGTTCTCTGAAAGAGCTTTGGGAACCCACCCACAGGGGTTCCTTGGACCATGCTTTGGGGTCTGTTGGTCTAGCTCCATTTTGTTAAGGGTTGCAAAAGGGTGATACTCTTAATTCTGTCATTCTCTTGTAATTTATTAGCTGGAGTATTTTATTAAGAGAACTTTTATCAACTATTTAGTTACCTTGAGATATGGCCTGTACAAATAAGGTAGGCTAAATGCTTGGTTCTTTCCCTTTAGAGAGATAGAAGCTTTATTGCATTTGTTTTGCCATGTGAGAAAGAGAAAGAGAGGGCCATGAAGCCCACTTTGTACTAACTGAAACCATGTCTTCCAGTTAGAGTCTCCTAGAAGGGAAGGGAAGTCTCCTCTGCTAATACATTTGAGTTGCCTTCCTAAATTATTAAAGTGCAGTTTGTATCTTACAGGTTGCTTATTTAGTAGTATATCATATAACATTATAATCTCTTTAAGAAACTACTTGGAGAGTCTAAAAAGGATTGAAAAGCTTCCAAGGTATCTGATGCTTTTACCTATCTGCTTCCTTATAGAAATTTTGTAAAGATTAACAAGATAATGTCTGTGAATAGTTTAAAGCTCTTGTATATTGTGAGATGTATTACTGTTAACTCCATAGAAGGAAGAATATAGGCTCTCTTACGGGATGTTAAGTTTTGCTGCAGTTTGATTTTAGAAAACTGAACTTTCTAATCTACTTCCAGAATTGCTTCCAAAATTTGAGCACTCTTGAAGCAAGACTGGGAGTTGTAAGCTGTCATAAATGATAAAATCCAGAAACTAAAACTTGGAGTGGAATGGAGTTTGGAGAGAGGAGATGTGTGTCAGAGAAGTATAAGCAGTAGATTAATTAGGCATAATAAAACTTAATTTCTTGTTCTTAAAAACAAATGAAAGGGGAAGGTCGTCCTAGTTTCTTACTCCTGTGTACTTGAGATGAAATGTAGACTCAGTTTTCCTGTACTTAAAAATTTTTATTTTAATTGACTTTTGGAATTTTTATGATACAATAGAAATATGTTGAGATGAGTTTATTGAGCCAACCATCTATAGATCTTAAAATATTTGGCAGTTTAAATAGTTATTTAATGTGGGTTAGAAGTGAGAAAGGATGTGAGTTGAAGGATGGAAAGAAACTGAACCAAATAGAATAATGTCAGCAAAATAAATCATTTCCAGTTGGACTTAATCTCTTGTTGTTTTTGGATCTGGTGAAAATTATTTTAGGGATTAGAATTAAATAGCATAGTTATGGCTTGAAGGTATCTGTTTTAGCTTTATTTGTAGACTATAAGAAAATTTTTAAAATTTGAATAATTTTTGCATTTATAAAATTTCTTTGAAAAAAGTTACATTTTTTGGAGAATCTTTTGAGTAACCACCATCATTCCATGGAAAAATATCTGTTTGGAGAAGAAATTAAATCTTTTCTTTCATTGTTTTAATCTTTTTTTTTTCATATATATTGGGGGTATTATCAAACCTCTTCATAGTTGAAGCCCATAATGTAAGTATTGATTTTTGGAAAAATATTTGGTGAACTGTCCCTCCTTCCTGGAAATTGAAGAAGAGTTTTCTAGTTGTTAATGAAGAATGCAGTGACTGAATGTTCACTACAAAGTTAAAAAGATTTTTGGTTTACTTAAGGTAGTGATAGATGCATGTTTACTATGTTTATACAATTATCAGTATGTGTTTTGTTCTCATTCTTTTTTTTTTAAGTATAAACTTTGGAGCTTTATGAAAAAATATGCTTACTTTGACCTTGAAATAGTTTGGTATCACACTTAGGACTTTTTTAAAAAAATTATTTGTTTTATTTATTTATTTTTGGCTGCATTGGGTCTTTGTTGCTGTGCACGGGGTTTCTCTAGTTGTGGCGAGCAGGGCGGTGGCTTCTCTTGTTGCAGAGCACGGGCTCTAGGCGCACGGGCTCTAGAGTGCAGGCTTAGTAGTTGTGGTGCACGGGCTTAGTTGCTCCGCGGCATGTGGGATCTTCCCAGACCAGGGCTCGAACCCATGTCCCCTGCATTGGCAGGTGGATTCTTAACCACTGTGCCACCAGGGAAGTCCTGAAATTATATAATTTTTTTTTAATTGGGGGAGGGTTTTGCAGAGGTGTAGTGAAAGAATAGGATCATTCTGGTCTTCCTTTTATAAAATCTCTATGTACTTTTGAGTAATGAAAACTCACTTCAAAAAAAACTGGGGACTAGTTACACCTCCAAACCTTTGAAGTGGTAGCCTGTAGTGACTATTTTAAGGACTGTTTTTTGCTTTATACAGCTTTTATGAAAATAATCATTTATGTAAAATAGGTAAATAGTCCTACTAAATTTCTTGCCAAGTCTAGTTATTTTTAATAGGCAATTTTTTGTTTAGAATGTAAAATAAGCTACCTTATTGTAAGCTGCTATTGACCGAATGTTTATGTCCCCCCCAAATTTTTATGTTGAAACCTAATCCCCAGTGTGATGGTATTTAGAGGAGGGGTCTTTGGGAGGTGATTAGGTCCTGAGGTCGGAGCCCTCATGAATGGGGTTAGGGCCCCTATAAAAGAGGTCCAAGTGAGTTACCTTGCACCATCCACCATGAAAGAAAAGCAGAGAACTGCATCTGTGAACCAGGAAGTGGCTCTCACCAGAATACCCAATCTGCCAGCGCCTTGATCTTGGACGTCTAGCCTCCAGAACTATGAGAAATAAATTTCTGTTGTTTATAAGCTATCCAGTCTATGGTATTTTGTTTATAGCAGCCCGAAGGGACTAAGATATGAGCTATTACTCCCTTTGACAATTTCATATTTGCCAAGACTTAGTACTTTTTCTGGAATGCATATTTTGCATGTGCTTTGTAGTTGGATTTATCTTTATTTATTACATTACAAACACAGCCTAGTTAATTGCTACTTATAGTATAACTTTAAATTTATTTCGTTTGTTGGTTGCTGTGTCAAAAGTTCACACTAGCCTATTTAAAACAAATTTATAAAACTTTATTTGCCAGAGAATTACTAAGGGAGATTTAGTAAGTCTAGGATAGGACCCATGAGTCTGCATTTTAAAGATTTCAGCAGACAGTTTTGATGAATGTGGACCATCAACAATACCTTTGAGAAATAATGATTTACAGAATTTATTAATAGCTTCATGTTAGCTAAAACAGATTACTCAATTTAAATCTGTGGTTTATTTTTTCTTGGCTTTCATTTTAGAAGTCCTACTTTTTTAAAGATTTCGTAGAGTTATTAAACATTTGGTATTTTGCCTGTGAAGGTAGAGTAAGGAAGCCTTGAGAAAATGCAATTTAAAAACTGCTAAGCCCTAATCCTAAGGAAATAATGAAAATGATACTGTGTTGGCATTGTAAATAAAAATAGCTACCACTGGGCTTCCCTGGTGGCGCGGTGGTTGAGAGTCCCCCTGCCGATGCAGGGGACACGGGTTCGTGCCCCGGTCCGGGAGGATCCCACATGCCGCGGAGCGGCTGGGCCCGTGAGCCATGGCCGCTGAGCCTGCGCATCCGGAGCCTGTGCTCCGCAACGGGAGAGGCCACAGCAGTGAGAGGCCCGCGTACAGCAAAAAAAAAAAAAAAAAAAAAAAAAAAAAAAAATAGCTACCACTTATTTGAGGACTTTTACTTGACAGATATTTTACGTAAACACATTTAATTTATTTAATCCTGAATTTAGACATAGGCGAGTGAATCTCTATTTTATTCATGAGAACTCTGCACCTGCTCAATTTTACACAGGAAGTAACTGATGGTACCGAGATTAAAATCTAGGTGTATCCTGAATCCATCCTTCTTAATCATTAACATCATTAGTAATTAACAATATTCAATAATACTTATTAAGAATTAATATGAAGAATAAATGATAGGAATTAATAATTCTTAAAGATTAACATTACATTAACAATAATTTGTATAATGGGAAAATGATGAGTGGATAGTTGTTTGGTAATGTGAGGCTTGCTGCCTTGGAGCACTGATCACTTACTCTGTATTTACCATATTTTTCACATGGGGTATGGAAATCTGCTGAGATTCTTCTTGGTGCCCTGCCCATTTTTCCTGTCTCTCTCATGATTTTAAGTGTTGGTTCACACATTTTAGAACTTATCTTCTGTCCTCTGTCCTCTAGGAATAGACTTGATGGGAATGGGTGCCATTTTATGACTTGAAGTTTGCAGATGCATAAATGGACTTAATGTGATTTGGTGTAAGCCTTTGTGGATTTCTTACTCTGGAATCTGTAAGAGCTGGGTTCTTGCTTTGACCTTTATGTGTGAATGATGCTTTTGCTTTGCAAGAAAGGATAAAGGGAAAGAAGCTGAACTGAATTCTAGTTCGCTTTGACAAAGTGGTAGGTCCATTAGTGAATGGGCCAGACGAGGATGTGAATGGAAATCAGAGTTCAGTAATCTCAGGCTGTCTAGATTTACCCATGTGGAGATACAGAGGAAAGGACTGATGCATTAGAAAGATACAGGGTAAAGACTAAAAGATTTTTGACTTTTCTACAGCTTTTACCTAACTTCTCTCATCTTTGATTTCTTTATTTGTTAGAATACATCTTAACATAGTTGTTCTAATTTCACAGCCTATTTACGGGACTATTGTGAGATTCACATGAGAGGTTATCTATAAAAACTGTTTTGTGGAATGTGAAGTGTTATCCCTACAAATGCTTTTTATCACTCTTTCCTGTCTCAGATATCTGGATTTTTTTAAGCTCTACTGTACATATTGACTGAGATTTTTCTATATTTCAGGTAACATTTACTGCATTTCAGCTTCTTTTGAGAAGGCTGTTTTTTAGTTTGAGGATCTTTTCTAGCATTCTTTTCAAGTGACAACATTTGGGTTTTCATTTGAGATATTTTTATTTGTTTTTACTTTTTATTGCTTTCCCATTTTACTTTCTGAATATGATTAGACAGGCTATAAGTCTCCTATATTATAATTCCCTGAATCCTGTCGCCTCTGAGCCCTGCTTAAGGTATGGCCCTGTTTGATCATATTATTTTTTTTTTACTGATGACACATGGCGTTTCATAGGTTCTTAATGAAAAAAATGTTTATGGAGATAAAGGGAACATGATGAAGGGAGGGGGCTTTGGTTGAATGTAACATAATGATGCAAAGGCAGCATCAAACTTCACAGAAAACAAATTTCCTAGTTCTAATAGGGCTTTAAATTCAAGTGTTACTAATATAAGAATTTTTTTAGAAAGTAAATAAGAAAACTATCTTCTTATAACTAAAAGTGAAATATTACCTTAAATGTAATATATTAATTTTTAAAAGTTACATGCCCATGATAAAATTTCAAATGATACAGGCAGCCACTGTTATTTTTTTGTGTACCTTCCAGAGATATTCTCTACTTTTGCCAACAGATATGTATGGATATCCCCAGAGATTCTTTCTTTCAAGGCTGGTGATGAACACTGCCATGAATTTGAAATCTTTTGTTAGTAACTTTCTTGTTAGAAATATTATGGCTAAGAGTTTGAAATACAAGTTCTTAAGGCCACATTTTTTTCCTTAGCTGTGAATATATAGTTACTATTTATATTCTCCAGTTTGTATGATTTCATCTTTTTTCAAAGTTCAATAAAATGCTTTTTGACAATCTTACTAGATAGACTGTGTCTGGATTTTAGGGAAGAGGTCTGGCCTAGAGATAACAATTTGGAGCTAGTCAGTCTGTGGCAGTGGTTCTCAAGTTTTAGTGCACATCATCACTTGGAGGACTTGTTATACACACATTACTGATGTCCACCCAGTGTCCAATTCAGTAGGTCTGGGTTGGTGTCCAAGAATTGCACTTCTAACTTGTTCTCAAGTGATACTGATGCTACTCTGATTCCACACGTTGAGAACCAGAGATCTGTGCTGTTCAAACCATGTGAGAGTAGATAGATTGAGTTAGCTTGGGTCTGAAAGAGCAGACAGAATTCTGAGGGCTGAGTACCTTTAATTAATGGGGGCAGGGGGTGGGGTGAGGTAGGGTGAGGTCCTGCCAGGAGAAGGAGAAAAGTTCAGGTAGTTAAATAAATTTGGAAGATCTTTCATGTTATATCACTCTCTTGAAAGTTTCAGAATACACACAAACATGGTAAAGGACTTAAGAAATTCCTGAGGAGAGAATTACATGGTTTTTTTTCCTTTTATTTTTATTAGGACTTTCCAGTGGTTGGTTGGTAGGGGGCAAACATTTCCAACATGTTTTAAAACAGTGCTTTGTGGGTTTTCATTCAGTGCTGACAAAGGATGGACACAAAGCAATAAGATGTCTTAACAGAGGTCGATTAGCAAATCGGCATCAACTTCAGGACTGGGACACTTATCTTGATTTACAGTCTGTTTAATCTACTCCATTCTCTTGATCACTTTTTTTTTCCATTTTATTTTATTATTAAAAAATTTTTTTTATTGGAGTACAGTTGTTTTACAATGTTGTGTTAGTTTCTACTGTACAGCAAAGTGAATCAGCTATATGTATATGTATATCCCCTCTTTTTTGGATTTCCTTCCCATTTAGGTCACCACAGAGCATTGAGTAGAGTTCCCTGTGCTCTACAGTAGGTTCTCATTAGTTATCTATTTATACATAGTATCAGTAGTGTATATATGTCAAATCCCAGTCTCCCAATTCATCCCGCCCCCCCCCTTCCCCCTTGGTATCCATACGTTTGTTCTCTATGTCTGTGTCTGTATTTCTGCTTTGTAAATAAGATCGTCTATACCAGTTTTTTCAGATTCTGCATATATGCGTTAATATATGATATTTGTTTTTCTCTTTCTGACTTCACTCTGTATGACAGTCTCTGGGTCCATCCATGTCTCTACAGATGACCCAATTTCATTCCTTTTTATGGCTGAGTAATATTCCACCGTATATATGTGCCACATCTTCTTTATCCATTCCTCTGTTGATGGACATTTAGGTTGTTTCCATGTCCTGGCTATTGTAAACAGCACTGCAGTGAACATTGGGGTGCATGTGTCTTCCTGAATTATGGTTTTCTACATGTTTTAAAGAACGGTTCTGTATGTCTGCCTTGGGGGCAGAAGGAAAGGGTTGCAGTCGAGACAGTTTACCATTTCCTGGCTGGCGGGGGGAGGTGGGTGTGGCATGGAAGCTGGGGAGGTATTAGCAGTTACCAAAAGGAAAGTCATCCTGGGTTTATTACAGAGAGGACGTGGTACCAGCAAAAAGGCCCTAGAGGAGTTTCCTAATTCTGAAGTCAGTTTGCCTGTGTTTGAATTCCAGCCACATTTGAGAATCACTGACTGATCCTATTTGTATTTTTTTTTTAAAAGATTTATTTATTATTTATTTAATTATTTAATTTATTTCTGGCTGCATTGGATCTTAGTTGCGATGCACAGGCTTCTCTCTAGTTGTGGTGCACGGGCTCCAGGGCACGTGGGCTGTGTAGTTTGCGGCACTTGGTCTCTCTAGTTGAGGCGCGTGAGCTCAGTGGTTGTGGTGTGCAGGCTTAGTTGCCCCGTGACATGTGGGATCCTAGTTCCTTGACCAGGGATCGAACCAGCGTCCCCTGCATTGCAAGGCAGATTCTTTACCACTGGACCACCAGGGAAGTCCCTTGTATTTTTTTATAGATTAATGTTACACATAGTAGGTACTCAGTTAATAAATTTTAACTTTCACCAAATGGTCTTTTTTGGTTTGTGCTTTGTTGATATACCACAGAATGTTTTCAGTTTTGCTAGTGCAGAGATTTATACTTTTTGTACTTATTATGTTGAATTACTCATACCTTTTTTCATTAAATTTCACAGTTGTACTCTGATATATAGTAAAAGGAGAGGGAAATAAATAAAGTTTTTCTCTTTTAATTGCTTTAGCAGATTAGGTAGGCATGAATGTCAGGAATTTGTAGCCTTCAGGTCAGGGAAATTCTTGTTTGTGTCACCATATATGGTTTCCCTATCTAGTACAGAGTCACCACCACAGGTGACTGTTGAGCTCCTGAAATGTGACTAGTCTGAGTTGAGATGTGCTGTGAGTATAAAATACATACATACTGGATTTTGAAGACTTTGTTTGAAAAAATGTGAATATTAAATCATTAAAATATTAAACATTCATATATAATGTTTTATATGAATTACATATTGAAATGATACTTTTTCAAGCTATTGGATTAAATAAAATATATTATTAAAATTAATTTTACCTGTTTCTTTTTACTTTTTTTAAATGTGGCTACTAGAACATTTAAAATTACATGTGGCTTACATTTTATTTCCATTGGACAGCATGGATATGGGGGAAGAAAATTAAAATAGGAACATCCAACTTTTAATACTCTGGCATTTGTCAGTGGATGAAAGGGAAGGGAAGAGATGAACTAGATAGTGAATCATATAATGTTATGAAAAGATTAACACACATCTGTTATCTTTAAATTGCTTGGCAATAGCAATTTGCATATGTATTCTAAAGATACAGTGGTAGAGAATCTTCTATAAATGTTAATTATAAAAATGACTTTGGGGCTTCCCTGGTAGCGCAATGGTTGAGAGTCCGTCTGCCGATGCAGGGGACATGGGTTCGTGCCCTAGTCCGGGAGGATCCCACATGCTGCGAGTGGCTAGGCCCGTGAGCCATGGCCGCTGAGCCTGCGCGTCCGGAGCCTGTGCTCCGCAACGGGAGAGGCCACAACAGTGAGAGGCCTGCGTACTGCAAAAAAAAAAAACAAAACTGACTTTGGAGAGAGAGAAAACAACTATTTGTTACATGTGCCCTTTCCTCAAGGAGGTGGGCCATAGTTTTTAAAAAACAAAGCAGACATTAATACTAATTTATATAGATAGGGCTTAACAGTTTGAGGAAAATGAACATGTATTATCTGATTTGATCACATTGACCTCATTTCTGGTAATTGTAGAAACAGATTTAATGTTATGCCACTAACAGGTTTATCATACAAACTGGTGTACTCAGACTGCCATCAAATTACTTGGGTAGGAGAGGACATGGTTTATATCCCAGGGGGCTCAAGTTTTACTAGTATGGGTGCCCAGTTCTTTGAAGTCTTCTGTACTGTTCTGTACTATTTAACTATTCCCCCCAATCTTTGAATACATTTAGTACTTTAGGAATAGGTCATATATTAACTGTGCCTCTGCATATGAGGGTGTGTATTTCCAGGAAGGGTATATGTACCCTAAAATGAGAAACACAGCTTTAAAGAAAGTGGAACTACATCAGATCAAGTATTTCTTGAAGGCCTCTTTTATGAGTTCTGGATATAATATAGGAGAAGATGATGCCTCTGCTTTCTTTTCTCTTTTACACTACCTTTCTAACTATTCTTAATTGGAGGTTAATTCTGTTAAACAGGTCTCCGCCCATCCCCATCACATTTACAAAATCTTTTCCTGTAAACGAGAAGACTCAAAACTATAGGGTTTATAAATAACAACTTTTAAAAACAAAATTTTAGTTAACAGTACTTTGAGTATAGCTAAAATAACCAAATACACAAAGTACTTAAATAGTTATAGTAATTACAAATCCCAGGACTTAATCTCTTTTAGCTTCAATTTCCTTACTTGTAAAATGGGACTAATATTTATCTTGGTGTTGATATATGGATTAGTAGTAATAATGGTGATGATGATAATGACAATAGAAGCTAGGTTTTATTGCTAGACACTCTTCCAAGCCCTTATGTGGTTGGTATTATTATTATTACTCCTGTTTAATAAAAGAAGAAATTGGCTTTATTTGGAATTCAGATCCACGCACTACTGTGTTCACTGAGTTTACACATTAATGCCCTTGACCACCATGTTATTTAGCACACGGGGAACTCATTAAATGGTAGGTTAGAAATAAGCACAAAACAAGACAGCTGTAACAAAAAAACTGACAGAATGGAAAAAATAACAGTTAAGCAAGAGGCTCAAAGGCCAAAATATTTGCCCAAGGCCATTCTACTCGGAGGTGAGGTAGGAAAAACTGAGATTTGAGCCTAGGTCCATCTGACTCTAAAGGCAAATGATTTCATCCCTTACAGCCTAGTTTACTTATCTCTGAAATGTAGAGAATATTATCTGGAGTGGTTGAGTAAATGTAACTGCCTAGTGTTAGTGTCTGACTCATAGATACTTAATGAATTTTAGTGATGATGATTAAGATTATAGATATCTAATGGTGGTATATCCATAACATATTCTCTTCTCCACTTGAATTTATCACTCTTGCTGTTTAAAAATACCATCTTTTTAATGATATAAAATATTCGTTGATTTTTCTTCTTTTACTTCTAACTTTTTTGCTTTTTCTGCCCTTGTCAAATTTCTTTGGCTTATGACTTCCCTATGAAATTAGATGGATGTCCAGTTACTGCCGTTCTCATTAAGACTTGGGCAGTCCTTGTAGCAAATACTTGGACATTTATATTGTGCTTTTGTTTTCTATGTCTTCATACTTTTCTCTTTTCATCTCCCTCCCTGCCGCCATTCACTACATTCCATGTTTTTCACAATGGTCTTTATTCAGTAAAGCAATATTGTGAGACTATGATGTATTTGGCATTGTGCTAGGTGATAGGAATACAGTGATGACAGTGATGGGTTTAACAGAGTCTTTGCCCTCCTCGAGATGACAGATATTAATTAAATAAGTGAACGTAAGTGGGTTGAGTCTTACAAAAGGGTAAGTATAGGGCAGTGCTTCTTTTTTTTTTCTTTTTTTTTTTTGTGGTATGTGGGCCTCTCACTGTTGTGGCCTCTCCCGTTGTGGAGCACAGGCTCCGGACGCCCAGGCTTAGCGGCCATGGCTCAAGGGCCCAGCCGCTCTGCAGCATGTGGGATCTTCCCGGACCGGGGCATGAACCTGTGTCCCCTGCATTGGCAGGTGGACTCTCAACCATTGCGCCACCAGGGAAGCCCAGGGCAGTGCTTCTTAAAGTGTGATTTTGGGGTCTAACTTTATCATCACCTGGGACCTTGTGAGAGACGCAAATTCTTGGGCTTCATCCCAGACCTACTGTTTTAGCAAGCGCTCCAGGTAATGCTGCTGCGTCGTAGCACTTGAGAACTTCGGCGTAGGCTATTAGGAAATTTTAACACAGGAAAGTATTCTTACCTTGTGAGGTGATGAGAGTGGTGGTTGTGGTGTGTAAGTATGGAGGTTATTCCCATGAAGTGTATTTTAAGTTATGTTTTCTTTCATTCTTTTCCTCTTTTTTCCTTTTTTCAATGCCTGCTCCCAGCACTTCTGCTGCTTTTTTTTATGTCTGTCATCTTGAATTGTCCTGTGGTGCTTAATAACTACGTTCATTCCCTGTTCCTAACATGGTCAGTTGATCAGGAAAGGACCAGATTCCTGTCAATGCCACGCTGAAGTTTACCCTAGGAAAATGCATTTTATCTTTGCTGTTTCCTGTTTCCTTCATTTCATTTCCTCTGGCTACTCCTGACTAGGATAAATTGATCAGAGGCTGCTCACCTCAGCTGATTGCAGAAGTCCAGGTACTTACATTTATAACCCACTATGTCTGTGGTAGATTTGCTTTTAATGTCTAGTTGTGTCTCCCAAACTGTTATCATGGGCCTGGCACTAAACATAATGAGCTATTGTCTTCGGGTTTTTTTTTTTTTTTTTTTAACTATATTTGTTGCAGCCGTGTCTAATAAAATAGTTGGTTAAGAAGAGTGAATCTTTTCTTTCCATGCCCACCCCCCAACCCCCGCCTTTAATCTCTCTTCTTTTGCACAATTTGTAAAACTGCTTGTGGGGAGTAATGTAATGTAGTCTTTTAAACCCAAGTATTTTCTTTTGTTAAATATCAGAAAAGAAAAAAAAAAAAAAGGAAACAGCATGGGCCGCAGACAAAATCCTTTCTAAATATCACAGAAAATAATTTTTTAGAACTTCTGATGTTCTGTCTTTCATTGGTAAGTATTTTTTAATGAACGTCTCGTCTCAAGCTACTATAGGTTATTTTCTTCCTCTTAAATTATATGTTATATAAGAGTGTAATTGATGTTCTGAATGATTACAGATAGAAATGTGCATAGTTGTAAAATGGGATTTACTGTGAAAAAAATTTTTAAACTAAAGACGGATTTCCTCTGTAATTCCTTTTTTTTTTTTTTAAAGGTGAATTTTAAAATTTTTATTTATTTTTTTGGCTGTGTTGGGTCTTCGTTGCTGCACACGGGCTTTCTCTAGTTGCGGCAAGCGGGGGCTACTCTTTGTTGCGGTACACGGGCTTCTCATTGCAGTGGCTTCTCTTGTTGTGGAGCACGGGCTCTAGGCGCGCGGGCTGCAGTAGCTGTGGCTCGCAGGCTCTAGAGCACGGGCTCAGTAGTTGTGGCGCACGGGCTTAGTTGCTCCGTAGCATGTGGGATCTTCCCGGACCAGGAATTGAACCTGTGTCCTCTGCATTGGCAGGCAGATTCTTAACCACTACGCCACCAGGGAAGTCCCACTGTGAAATTTTTTTAACATTTTAGTCTTATTTAGGGATTGGTTGGTCTGGACAATATTGTGAACTAGTGGGCTTTCTCCAGACATTTATTACTACTGTACAAATGGAAATGAAGCTAGTAAGATGAGGTAGGGAGCAGGGGAAGTGTTTTTAATGACAAGAACAAAATCTGCCTCTGTGAATGATACACGTATTTGGCCTTCTACATTGGCCTATTTTATCCAATATCTTAAAACGCCCCTGCTGCAAAATATTACAGAGATTTTTAGCTTGAGTTTAGATTTTCAAAAGTATGTTGATAGTCAAGAGATGTAACAGATTGAATTTACTAAATATTCTGTAATGAAACAAAAAAATGTTATAAAATATTCTGTGTAAAAATTTAAAAGAAGCAATTAAACATAATTACTTCTTGGTATTATTTATTTTGAAGGATGACTACTTTGGTCTCTTGGAATTTTAGTGTTATAGAACATAGATAAATCTGCATTTGTTTTGAAGATTGTTCACTTAATTTAATTTACTGAATTAAATTCTTATGTGTGCTGATGATGTGCATCTGTATGTAAACATAAATTTTTATTTTAACATGAGGCAAAAAAAATCTTGTTCTTCTTGGTTGGCTGATAGGAAGAACATAAATAACCCTATTACTCATTAAAAAAGAAAAACTGAAAGAATTTCAAGTATTTAGTTTCCTATTAAATTTAGATGGGAAGATAGACCTCCAAGTTGGACTTCCACTCATGCTTAATGAGTATATGCATTAATTACTGTTAGCTTGATTCTGATTTGATTTCCTTTAAAGACTCAATTAAGGACAGTTAATTACTGTTGTTTATGTTGAATGTAGCATATTAGTTAGGAGGGTGCCAGTGCCAGACGAAAAATAATCTATTAGTATCTAGGATTCATGGTTTTTCTTAACTGTCAAACCTTAAATAAATTTTTTACTATATTTCTTAGTTTTTCTAGTTAAAATAACAAATTATTGGATCAAGGATGACTGTCTTGGTGCTCCTTCTCCTACACCATGCCTACTTCATAATATTCTTCTCTTTTGTACATTGAACATTTTTTAGGCTTTATCTTAATTTGACATTATAGATTGCTCTTTCCTTTAAAGACTCCTTGAGGGAAAACTCTTTTTCCTTTGCTTCAAATATGCCACACTCTCCAAGTTTCTCCTCTAATTCTTTGAAAACTCCTTCACAATCTCTCTGCTTTATTACTTCTTTAAATGTAGGTATTCTTTATGGTCCTTTCCTAGGCCACCTTCTCAATCTGTGTATAATTGCTCAGCCGTCGCAACCACCCTCATAACTTCAGGTTCTGTGTATATGCTGATAGTTAAAAAAATTTTTTTATTGAGATAGATTGACATATGATAAACTGCATAAATTTGAAATGTACAGTTTGACAAGTTTTGACATGTGTGTAACCCCATGAAACCATCACAACAACCAAGATATTAAATATATCCATCACCCTCAAAAGTTTACCCGTGATCCTTTGTAATTTCTCCCCCATCCAAGGCAACCACTGACCTGCTTTCTGTCACAATAGATTACTTGGCATTTTCTAGAATTTTATATAAAGGTAATCATATAGTGCGTACTCCTTAAAATCTGGCTTCACTGAGCACAGTCATTCTTCTTGTATCAGTTTCCCTCTAATCCTTTCAGATGGATTAGCCTTGGGGTGCTTCCTCTGTGCCTCCACTGGTCAATGCTTAGCTTAAATCTAGAGAGGGGACACTTTCAGATCTCTGCATATTTTTGTGCAGCTTTCTTCTCTTCAGAATTCGGTCCTGCATACTCTAGCTACCTTGGCCTTGCTGGGCTCCCATATCCACGTCTTCAATTCAGGGAGATTGCTGGTCTCTGCCCAGGTTCTTTCTCACTGTGCTGCTGTCTGGAAACTCTCTCTAGGAAGCAATTGAAGAGTTTTTAGTTTTCTGTCTCTCAGGATTCATTACTGTGTGCTGATAGTTATTATCTGAAAACCATTATTCCATGCATTTTATGTATTTGTTGTTGTTTCAAGCAGGCAGGTAAATCTGGTCCCTCTTTCTCCAACTTGGCCAGAAGTGGGTGTTACTACTGTTAATTTATGAATATGTATTTCCAGCGCCTATTTTCCTCTTGAGCTTAAGACTTGTGTGCCAGTCTGTCTACTGAACATTTCTGTTTTTTTCCTAAAAATTTAGTCTTTTCTGCTAAACCTTATTGCTCTGGTGTTCCCTAACTTGTGAGTAGTATGGCCGTCTGCTTGGTTTTTCCAAGTTATTGATATGAATGTTCTGAATTACATGAGTATCTGGCATATTTCCCTGCCCCACCTCCATGTCACATCTATTCATTCATCACATGTTGTCAACTTTAGTTCCTAGATACCGTTCAGATTCATCTACTTCCCTCATATCCTCATTACAACTATACTGTTTCAGGCCACCGTTATCATTCGTTTGGATCACTACAGTAGCTCCTAATTAATTTATATGCCTCCAGTATATTATTCATCTTGTTAGAGCTAGATTTCAAAACACAAATCTATTCATACAATTTTCCTCTTGGAAAAGGAGTTAGGAAGTCCAAACTCTTTAGTTAGTTCAACACTTTCTCCATTATCAGAATTATATTCAGATTTTGAGTTGCTTTCATTTTCCATTCTCAAGTTTTAAAATGTTTGGAAAGTAGTGATATGCAATTAGGCATGGGGCTAGTTGGGGATGTCAGGCTGTCAGGTGTGGCACTTTAGACCAGGACACCTCAGACTTAAATCTGTATACAAATCACCTGAGGCTTTTGTAAAATGCAGATTTTTTTTGAAGGATCTGGGGTGAGGCCTGAGATTGTGCATTTTAGCAAGATTAAATGCATTAGGAAACTAGTAGAGATGTTAAGGAACTTTAATGAAAACAGATGTGTACTTCCTTTTACTTCCTTGATTTCCCCCTCAGTATAGTAGCAGTACTTCACAAGCTGAAAGGATTCCTTGATTGTTACCGAACGGAAATGAAAGGGCATTTAAATACTGCAGTCCCCAGTTCCCAAGTGGTAATTTCCCCACCCAAGGGATGGTAAAGCATCACCAGAGCTAGGCTTTTTGAGCAGCTTTCCATCTGCTAACTCTCCCAGAGCCTTCCTTAGTTGGTTGACTTATGGGAAGGAGGAACACCTTCCTTTTGCACAGAGGGACAAGAAGGCTGTCTTTTGAGCCATTGTCTTAGAATTATTGCCAAGCTTTGTCTGTTAAATGGGACCATATCCTCTCTTTTTAATATATTGATTACAGGTACTACCTTATTACTATTACTGTTATTATTTTTGGCCATATTATAACTATTGGATTGGCTAGTCCATGTCTCCTCCCTCTGCACACACCTTCTTTGCTGGTGCTTTAGTGGAATAGTATTTGTAATTAAGATAAAATTTAAATGTAGTCATATTTAACCAAACATTATTTATGCAAATAGTGGGTGCTGCCATTATGGGTAGACTTTCATCCATTATTTTAATCCCTATTGTTGTGCCAGTAAGAATGTTATTTCCCTGAGTCATAGGACTGGAAGATTCTTCCAGCATTATCACAAGGATGTTTTTGGTTTTCCCCATTTCTATTCTTTAAGGACCGTCAATTTATTTTTGCTAATCTTTTCTTCTTGTTCTCTCAGGTTTATTGCAGCTATTCAACATGTTTGACTACTTAAGTTAAGCTAATTTGACAATTTGGCTCTTATAGGAAGAGTGCGTATCGTTCACATAGTACGTCTCGTAGTACTTGCGTTTCTGTGATTTACCACACTACACACAAGGATCCTTTCGAACAATGTGAGTTTTTAGGCCTAAACTAAAAGTTGCAGAATTAAATTAAGTGCCTGTTGTCTACAATTAAAATAATTTGTCAAACTAACATTTTAAAAAATAAACTAGAATTTGAAATTTAAAAAAAGAGTGATTTTTTTTTTAATAAGCACTGACATATTCAAGTGTAAAGTGTTTAAGGAGATTGAAATTGCATCAATTAAAAAAATCATCCTACTTTCTGGTAGAGAACTCTTGTTCTTCAAAGTAGATCAGTTAAGAGTTTTTAAATGATGCAATTGAAACAGGATTTCCTGCCTTTGGAATATTTAATTTAGTTCCTTTTTTGCTTAAAGTAGAAATGTGATTTCAAATACTGTACTGTGGTGGACAGATAAAGCTAACACAATAATGTGTAGAAAACTACCAAAGGATAATTTTAATTGAAATTCTTTGTTATTTTGTGTCTTTGCTAATAATGGAGGAAATAAATGTGAAAACTCATGATAGAACATTTTAAGTTCCTCAGAAAAGAAACTCTTTGTCAAATCCTAAATCCAATTCTTTGCTTTTAAGCCAGGTTTCCGTCCCTCACAAACTAATTTAAATCCTCCCAGGAATGCACAGTGTCCCTGCCAAAGGTTTTCACATGGTGATTGATGAAAAGATTTGCTGCATTCTTTGTAAATACATTTCAGGAACAGGTTAATATAGAGGTTGGAAAATGAAGTAAGCGCATGATGGTCCATATTTTTGTCTTCTTTTATGACTGAACTCTTTCCAAAGAGCTTTTGAAAAGACATTCCCTACAGAATCACAAATCTGAAACTTTTTTATATAAAAGATTTAAAGTGACTCCTATTGAAAGTCTTTCTTTAATCCACTCAAATATTCACATTCGTCAGGTTGTGGTCTGTATTACAAGGTATATTTAGCCAATGAGTGTCTGTATTACTTAATAAATTAAATACTTAAATACCACTAATGCTCTTGAAAGGTTTTCAGGGTCTTAGCAGTTGTGAGCTTAATTGTTTTTATCTTTCCTTTCCCTTTTTTAAGTTGTGGTAAAATATACATAACATAAAATTTACCATGTTAACTATCTTAAAATGTACAGTTCAGTGCATTAAGTACATTTTTATTGTTGTGCAACCACTTTTCATCTTCCCAAACTGAAACTCCATTAAACTGTAACTCCCTATTTCCCCTGCCTCCCTGCCCCCCACTCCTACCAGCCACCATTCTACTTTCTGTCTCTGAATTTGAGTATTTCAGGTACCTCACAGAAGGAGATTCATACTATATTTGTCCTTTTGTTGCTGGCTTATTTCATTTAGCATAATATCTTCAAAAGTTCATCCATATTGTAGTGTGTGTCAGAAGTTCCTTATTAAGGCTGAATAATATTCCACTGGTTATGTATACCACTTTTTGTTTATCCATTCATGGGTTGAATGACATTGGGTTGCTTCCTTTTCTTTCCTTTTATAGCATAAATTCAAAATACTGATCTTGGGACTTCTCTGTCAGTCCAGTGGTTAAGACTCCACGCTTCCACTGCAAGGCGCATGGGTTCGATCCCTGATCGGGGAACTAAGATCCTGAATGCCCCGAGGTGCGGCCAAAAATTTTAAAAAATAAACTAAAAAACATACTGATCTTATCAGTCCCATTTAGTGTTTACAAAAATGGTTTAGAAATCTACTATAAAAGGGGACTGAGGGAGTTAAGCCTTGGGACTGACTATCCCTTCCTCCCTGATTTTTATTATTGTCACTTGAGTCTTTGTTTTGTTAGTCCAGCCTGGATATGAGAATAGCCTGATCCTCTAGCCAGATCTAAGCTGAGATACCACATGAGACAGCTATATTGAGAGATTGAGCTGAGATAAGGAAGAAGGATCTGGGAGCCAGGATTCAGGCCTGGAAGGGAAAGCTTTAAATGCACATTATATATGTGCCGTAATTTCTGTAACGAGTTCTCTTTTGGTTGTAATTTGCTTTTCTTTGAGAATTGTACATGTTTACTTACTTATTTACTGGGTGTTTATGTTTTCCGAAGTGCCTGTTCATGTTTATGGTATATATTCTATGCAGTCACTTAGTGTAAAAATTTAAGTGTGAAGAAAGAAAACTACTTTAAATGTCAGAAATGCAATATTTTGCTTTACTTTAAAATTTTATTTCTTGTGATTATGCTTTATTCATTTCCTAGGCACCTAAGTTTCTCTGTTCAAGCTCATTTACTCCAATATCCAAAAAGATTTATTGATTGCAGATTCATTACTGTAAAGTATGTTTGTATAGGATTGTTTCTTCCCATGCCATACTGGCATCTTTCACACTGCTGTGCAGTAATACAGTGAAGGATTGCTATGGCATTAAAGTTTGGGTTGAGTCTCACCAGCTTTCCTTCCCTGAGAGCACCGGTACTGTATTATAACTTGCAAATTGAATGTTTGCATAATCAAAATGGAAAGTATGGAGTATAAAAAGCAGCTTCTTGTAGTGCCCAGACTAGAGAACAACATCGAAGCCTGTTGACTAGTTTAGCTAAATCTTAACTCTGGCTATGGCCTCAGTTGGAAACACAGTAAAAAGGACTGGATGTTGATAATGTTTAAAGTATTAGTTCAACCCTTGAGTTTAATGTGAAGGGATAATTGAGATAATATGATCTCCCATTGCTCTATGTAACAAGGAGATTTTTAAAGTTAAATTGGATTGGCTTCCAGTTAGGGAAGAATGCTCGTCTAGAGCCAGTGGTATTTACCAACTGCGCCTGTGAAAACATTCCTTTTTACCCTCAGATGCTCACTCAGCCTTCTGTTTTCCAAGTGACATTATTATAGCCTTTAGTAGTCAAAAAAATTAAGAGCACATTTTAAAAGCATGAATAGCAGAGTCTCCCTTCAGTTTTACAAAATTACTGCTTTTTATGATAATGTAAATATGGGACGATTTCTGAAAACTTAAGAGAATTTTTTTAACTGCTAAACATGCTTTGACATTTTAAGGACACAGATCATAGACTTATAAAGCATATGGCAGTTATTTTTGTTGTTGTTTGGTTGGGCTGTTCAGTAACGTCTGACTTCGTTTAACTGAATATTGGAAATGTAACCATTTAAGAAGTTTTGGGCTTTTTTTTTTTTTGCTATGTCTCTTCTTTGGCTGAACCAGCAATGTAATTAAGTCCTCAGCTAGGGTAAGATCACGTGATGAATCTACTCTTATCAAACTGAAGTTGTTTTCCTGGGTACAGTATCTCTGTGGAATACATCTAATTTATCGGCCATTTGTTTAACCACTAGTTTTTAGTCGTTTACTTTGTGGATTTTTATAAGGGTTTCCGAATGTTAGGAATGTGGAAAACTAGTACTGGGCATTTAATTGTGATACTTAGTTGATTATCAAAGATTGTTTTTCCCTTATGTCACACTTTTTCCCCTTCAGCTACCCCTCTTTCCCCCCAACTGGGACCATAAGTACATTACTAAACTTCTGAGTCTTAGAATTTTAACCTGTAAAAGGGAGTTGTGTAAAGACTTCCTGTTTTTTTTTTTTTTTTTTTGCGGTATGCGGGCCTCTCACTGTTGTGGCCTCTCCCGTTGCGGAGCACAGGCTCCGGACGCGCAGGCTCAGCGGCCATGGCTCACGGGCCCAGCCGCTCCGCGGCATGTGGGATCTTCCCGGACCGGGGCACGAACCCGTGTCCCCTGCATCGGCAGGCGGACTCTCAACCACTGCGCCACCAGGGAAGCCCAAGACTTCCTGTTTTGATTGGCTAACTCAGTGCCTAGTACGCCGTAGAAGCTCAATAAATGGTAGTTTCTATTAATATAATTTATAATTCTCCTCTACCTTATCTAACTGCTTTCTTATTCATCTAATCTATCATTCTATTTTAGAACTTTAAATTAGTATTGCTCAAAGAATACTTTTTATCTAATGTTATATCTTGGGAAAATGTTTCTGAAAAAGCATCTCTTTGGTCAACCTACATTATGTCAATATATATCCAGAAAACATTTGTTTCCTAAAGTATGTCTATTAAACATGTTCCTAGAATCAGACTTGAAGGCCTCCTTGGAGTGTGACGTGATTTTCGTCTACCTGGCCTTAACTTTACCACCCAGTGTAGTTGTTGTCTCTGCAGTAGGTGCCTCAGAGGTTAGACATTTACATACTACTACCATTTCTGCAAAACGCCTGTGTTAATATTTACTTAATATTTTGTAAACTTAGCCTTAGCTAAGCAATACTAATTTTGAAATTATAGGTTCAGTAAACTAGCTATATTGTTTCTAATGTATATTAAAATAACTGCATAACATTTTGTGTACTGTTAAAAATTGTATTGAATTACCTCTTTATTCATTGCCTAAAGCTTCCCTGACAAGACGATCATCTAGCCTCTAAATGTAATTCCCTTTCTTTCTTGTTTTTCTCCCTTTCTATATAAACTTGAACCTAATAAGTCTTTTTTTTAATAGCGAAATACAGCTTTTTGGTGAACAGGAACCATTACAAATAGTTACTATATATAGCTATCTCTTAGTCTGAAAATATGGGGAATATTTATTATATAAACTTTTTTCATTTTGATGTTTTGAGATGCACTTGGGGAAGAGGATTGGAAATACCACTGTTTTATACATACACTTTCACTCCTTGTTTCAGTATGATTCTTCCTCACCTCCACCCTTGACGATTACTGATGTCTCAGAGTCCGGCACTTCTTTGGTTCAGTATTTGTAGAGAGTAAACCTTGTCCATGGGGATAAGATAGTTGCCTAACTGAGGAGGGTAGGGAGTGAGTGAGTTGCGGTGAGCAGGGGCTACTCTTGGTTGCGGTGTGCGGGCTTCTCATTGCAGTGGCTTCTCTTGTTGTGGAGCACGGGTCCTATGCGCACAGGCTTCAGTAGTTGTGGCACGCGGGCTCAGTAGTTGTGGCTCGCAGGCTCAGTAGTTTTGGTGCATGGGTTTAGTTGCTCGACGGCATGTGGGATCTTCCCGGACCAGGGCTTGAACCCGTGTCACCTGCATTGGCAGGTGGATTCTTAACCACTGTGTCACCAGGGAAGTCCCTTTGACTTTCTTCTTTGAAGAAATTTTTTTTTTTTTTTTGGCTGCACCACGCCACACGCGTAACTTCCTCTTATGCAGACTTTTCACCATTCCTCCTGTTTTTGCCCACTCCTCTCCCTTGCCATTAGGGACTTCTGAACTTTCGGTTCGTAAGCCTCTTCCCCAATTCTTTGGTATAATTTTTTTCCCCTTTTTTTGGTTGACATGTAGATTTCAGCTTTCTTTGCACTGCAAAATCAGCAATTGTTCATCTACTTTTTTTTTTTTAAGTTAATTAATTTATTTTTGGCTGTGTTTCGTCTTCGTTGCCGTGCCGGCTTTCTCTAGTTGCGGTGAGCGGGGGCTACTCTTGGTTGCGGTGCGCGGGCTTCTCATTGCAGTGGCCTCTCTTGTTGCGGAGCACGGGCTCTAGGCGCGCGGGCTTCAGTAGTTGTGGCACGCGGGCTTCAGTAGTTGTGGCACGCGGGCTTCAGTAGTTGTGGTGCATGGGCTTAGTTGCTCCGTGGCATGTGGGATCCTCCTGGACCAGGGCTTGAACCCGTGTCCCCTGCATCGGCAGGCAGATTCTTAACCACTGCGCCACCAGACAAGTCCCCATCGACTTTTTATAGACAGAATTTAGCTGTCATCTCTCACTCTTTTGTCTCCAGTTTTGTTGATAGGTACTCATATCTTTTTAACGTGTCTTCGTTGTCATTTTAGTGGAAGGGAGCTGAGATTAAATCTATTAATTACTTCCCAACTAGGATCTAAGTTCCATGAGGAGAGGGTGTTTTGGTCTTGTGTTTTGCTCTATTCCTATTTGCTAATACAGTGCTTTGCGTGTATATATTTGGAAGAATGATGGATCCGTTTGTTTGTATAATAAGTAATATGTACTGAAGTGCTTAATAAGCATAATTTCATTAGAACATTCCTAAATGTTGTTATATAAATAAATGACCCTATTTATGGCTGAGGAGACTGGGACTCAGGAGGTAGAGGGACTTGCTTAAAGTTAACGGTAGCGGAACTTGACTTCTACCCACTTGTTCTTAATTGAGATCTTGCACTTGGTACGACTGAAAGCTCTTTGAATTGCTATAACCAGGTCAACATCGAGCTGACTTCGTGTGCCTTCAAATTATACAGAGCAGCACTATTGTTGGTATCATGAGGATATTGATATTTCAGGAGATGGCTCTGAAAGTATTTTGGAGAATTTTGTATAATATTAATATTGTTACTGTCTATATATTGTTACCAAGACCCATGAGAATTTGTTGAAGAAGTTTGGTCTTCATCATAAGAATACTATGTAGCTCTTTTTCCTAAGTATGGAAAAAGGAAGATGAATTTGTGCCAGCCCAAATGAGGAGTGAGGAGTATTTTACCCCAGAGACAGCTGAAGAGGGACTGGACTTTAGGGTAAGAGCTGGACTTCAGTTAAACAAGAGGGAGGGGTGGAGAATGTTCTTTGAACAGGTGATGACTTCAGACATTTGTAAATAGAGTTATTAGAGCCTACACAGTAACTTTTATATATGGTCTTTTGAGGATAATGTAGTCACTTAATGTTTCGTTAAGTTTAGTAACAGTCCCAGTGGCATTTCATTTTATACTCTTATCAAAAGGTTCCCAAACTTTCTCAATTCACCACACCCTTAGTGTGCCAGTAATTCGTTCATGATGCCCTTAGATCCAAAGAAATACCAAATAACTCCATTTACTTAGGTCTAAACGACTTAAGTATTTATATTCTAACAACTTGAATAAATAACACATATGAATTCTTTGACTTTCTTTTTTTAAATAAATAAATAAATTTATTTATTTATGGCTGCGTTGGGTCTTCGTTGCTGCTCACGGACTTTCTCTAGTTGTGGTGAGCAGGGGCTACTCTTGGTTGTGGTGTGCGGGCTTCTCATTGCAGTGGCTTCTCTTGTTGTGGAGCACGGGCCCTATGCGCACGGGCTTCAGTAGTTGTGGCACGCGGGCTCAGTAGTTGTGGCTCGCAGGCTCAGTAGTTTTGGTGCATGGGTTTAGTTGCTCGACGGCATGTGGGATCTTCCTGGACCAGGGCTTGAACCCGTGTCCCCTGCATTGGCAGGTGGATTCTTAACCACTGTGTCACCAGGGAAGTCCCTTTGACTTTCTCCTTTGAAGAAATTTTTTTTTTTTTTTTTTTTTTTTTTTTGGCTGCACCACGCCACATGCGGGATAGTTTCCTGAGCAGAGATCGAACACATGCCCCCTCCAGTGGAAGCACATAGTCCTAACCACTGGACTGCCAGGGAATTCCCCAAGAAATATTTTAATTTTATTCTTAAGTAGCTAAAATTTTTTTCTAATGGGATGTGTACAGTTCATACTATGCAACTTCATAAAACTTGGAATGGAATCAGATGGGAACTTCTCTCATTTTGTATTCCACATTTATTTTTCGTTTTGGCCATTATTTTTTTTCTCCTTTTGAAAAATTTAAAATTTAGTTGCAGAGACTTAGTCTTGCGAAGATAATGAGTGCGTATAAAGGAATGCAGTAGGATCTGATTTTGAAACTGAACTGCCTTGAGCCTAGTGGCTCATGCAGTGTTCCACAGATATCAAAAATTATTTGTTTCCGTTGGAGGAGCCTCTCAGTTCACTCCACCTTGGGGTACTGTTTGGAAACCATCATCCTTATTTAAGAATTACTAGGGACAGAATGTATAAATTCAAATTTATTTGAAATGTAAGTTTCCATTTGAAATCTTAGTTTCAATTTAGACTTCACATAAGTTGTATTTTCTTTACCTTAGGTTTCTGGTCGTTAAAGGGAAAATATATTTACAGACAAAAATAACAGAAATACAAAGCTTCCTCTCTTTGCTCACAAAACGTGAATCATTGTTGTAGGTAAAAGTTGTTTTTTAAAACTTTCTGAAGAAGGGCACTATTGAAATACCAGTTATTTGATAAAAGGAATAAGAACACAACTAAGGCAAGGAGAAATGGAATTTTTGTTACCTAGTGTCCTATTTAAATCTCTTATGTAAGTGATTTGGTTAATAATAAATGCATTCTGAATACTGAAGGAAGGTATGTAAATGAATACTTTATGCTTGTAATTGTTAGGCATATAATTTGATCTGAATTATGTAATGGGAAAGGCATATTATTATCATTCTTTAAAAGGCTTTGAAAAGTAGGCTACACAAGAGCATTTTTCAGTAAATGAGAATTAAGACAAAATGAACTTATCGTTTACTATAGACATTTTGTTTTTTCTCTTATTATAAAAGTCTTGTTCATTTCTTCTGACATATGAGATCAAGAACTTTGGATCCTTTAAAATAAACTGAAACTCAATGATACGGGATTTTGGCAATTTAAACATATGTTAAATTTCAATTATAAAGAAAAGAAACCATATAATAAGCACGTTTGTACTGAAGGAATGTTTTCCTTTCTAAATAATAAGTAACTATTGTTTGTTAATGTTCATTAATTCAGATATGTCAAATTAAAGTAGTGTTATTATCTTAACATTTGCTTTCATACTCAATGGTCTAAATTTATAGAGAAGCGTGGACACATCAAATAGTAGACCAAAAATGGTCCACCTTTGTTTATGTTATCTGTTATTCAGTCCTGTGTGATTGAAATATTTTTCATATGGTTAAGACCCCAATGAAACTTTTTTTTTTTTATTGTTTTGGGTTTTTTTTTGCGGTACGCGGGCCTCTCACTGTTGTGGCCTCTCCCGTTGTGGAGCACAGGCTCCGGACGCACAGGCTCAGCGGCCATGGCTCACGGGCCCAGCCGCTCTGCGGCATGTGGGATCTTCCCGGACCGGGGCACGAACCCGTGTCCCCTGCATCGGCAGGCGGACTCTCAACCACTGCGCCACCAGGGGAGCCCCCAATGAAACATTTAAATATTGCTTTCCTTTTGATATTCCTTGACAGTTGAAAATAGCAGAATATTTAAGAATATTTCTTTTCATATAGCTGTAGCTTACTCTATGGTTCCACTTCTCCCTTGTAGATTTGGAGCCACAAGGGAATGTAGATGATAAATACTAAATGAGTTGACTACTCAGTGGATGGTTTCTGAATATCTAGGGTTTAGAGTAGGTATTATATGTAAATGCTGTGTTTTATGAAGGCCTTTTTTTGGGGGGGGGGGATAAAATGTAAAAATTTCTTGTTGAAACTGTAGAGTCAGCTGACTTCAAAAGCCAGCTTTTGAACTAGTAGACTTCCCGGCAATTACATAGGCCCATGAGCTCTGAAAGGTCTTTTAAAGTGTGTCTGTTTCTGCTTTCAAATAGCATTTAAACGCTCATTCGTGGGTGGGGGTGGGGCTGGACATTCTGTTCATAAGATTTGCTTGCTTTCTACTTTTATGAACTGTGACATGAATCTAAGAATCAGCGGAAGTCTGTGTTAGACCTTAAACTTGCTGTTATCTTTATACGTTTTTTGAATGTTAAGCATTTTGGTTCAAGGAATCCGGAGGGTACAAAACGGAAAGCAGATAGGAGTTTAGAGTGCGGTACCCTAAACTGATAATTAGCTAACTCACTTTCTTCCTTCTTTCCTTCTCCTCTTTCTCCCTCTGATATTTATTGAGTCGCTACTATATGCTAGGCACTTTGTAAGGTGCCAGTGAATCAAAGGTAAATAGTGGCTCTAATTCTTAAGTAATATAGAGAATAGTGTGCCAAAATTGCCTGAAAGCAGGATTTTCCTTTGTAATATAAAATGTGCATTGATTCTAATACAAGAATGTAGCAAAAACCAAAAATAAGGACACTTTATGGAGCTTAAACAATTTTCTGAAGTCCCATAGAGTAAGTTATTTTAGTCTCCAATGAAGAGCTGTTCTGTTTGTTTGAGTGGTTGGCCCTAATGTAGGAATGACTTGTGTTGAGTTCTATTACCTCAGTAGTATCTTGCTAGAAGAGATGTGATGTTTTGTCTTCCAGGAATGGGTTCCACTAAGATCAGCTATTATATGTTGTTATGCACTGAATTTTGTACCCCCCTCACAAATTCGTACGTTGAAGCTCTAACCCCCAATATGACTGTATTTGGAGATAGGACCTTTAAGGATATAATTAAGGTTGAATGAGATTGTTAGAGTGAGGTGTTAATCCAATATGTTTGGTGTCCTTCTAAGAAGAGAGAGAGACACCAGGGCTGAAAACACACAGAGAAAAGGCATGAGAGGGCACAGTGAGAAGGCAGCTGTCTGCAAACCAAAGAGAGAGGCCTCAGTAGAAACCAAACCTGCTGATATCTTGATCTTGGACTTCCAGCCTCCAGAACTATGAGAAAATAAATTTCTGTGGTTTAAGGTACCCAGTCTGTGGTGTTTTATTATGGCAGCCCCAACAAACTAATACATATGCCCTGACCTAAGCCTATGTTTGGTAAACCAGTTTCTCATGTTGTCCTGATGTTCTCTACAACCACAACTTAAACTCTAATCATATGTTGTTCTCATGTTTTTAAGTTCTTCCAAATATGTGGATTCCCAGAATGATACAGCAGATTTCAAGAAATGCTAATGGTCTTTTACATGGTCTCATCTTTTATGCAACCATGTATTAAAAGTGCCCTTGATAAGTGACTGTAGTTCATTGACTTAGTTATACTTTGTGCACTTTTTATTTAAGGGTATGTTTTAAACTAATGGTGTATTATAGTTTGGCAGAATTTTCTTTCTCAGTGGCACATAAAATAATGGTATGTTTTCAGTCAATGACATCTTTAGATTCAATGAAATATATTTTTCTGATTATCTGCCCCCCACCCTAGATTGGCCCTGTAGCATCTGAGGTAAATGAATGTTTATGATTCCTTAAAATGCTCAGGAAAGGAGTTGTTATGCAGATTCCCTTGGTAAATCATTAGACTTTCTTAATCCTGTTAATAAACATTGTATAAAATATCTGCTGTATTTGAGACCTTTTATTTTTTTAACAGTGAAAGTAGAGAACAAGCTAAGTCACCCCAGACTAGTAAATATAGCCTAGTGGTTAAGAGCCTAGACTCTGCAGCCAGATTGTCTGAATTTAAATAACAGTTCCATCACTTTTTAGGTGTGTGACTTTAGGCAGGTTGCTTAACTGCTTCCAAATTTGTAAACTAAGGATAATAATAGTGCCTATCTCATAGGGTTGTTGTGTAGGTTAAAAGAATTTTGCTCTGGAAAGAATTAGAACAGTGCCTGGCACATAAGTACTGTATAATTGTTAGTGTTCTTGTCGTTATTATATTTGAATTAACATCAATAGTGTTCTCTCTAAAAGCATTTTAAAAATTTCGGTTAACTTCCTTTGTATAATCAGTAAATGTGAGAATTAAGGGCACAAATAGAGTTAGTTATCTAATGAAAGTTAAAGCAAAATGAACCCATCATTTAAAGATGGGTGTTATATGGTAATTAGACAAAATTGAGATTACATTTTTAGTTCTCTTTTTACTTTATTTAGCCACTGCCAGTACAATTTAGTTATTTCCCCTAACCTCACTCTTAGATGCACATACACATATACTTATACGCTCTCATTCAAGAGTCCCACCCATCAAACCATTCCAGGATTGATTTTCTTTAAGCTGCATTCCTGTACTCCTAGCTGATCAGTTCTCTCCTAGTTCCTTTCTCTTCTTCATACCCAAAATGTGTGTACCCAAAGTATTAAAGAGCTTGAGAAGTTGGAATTTCGTGGTCGTACGGGTTGGATTGCTTACTTGGCTCATTTTATGATTGGAAGCCTGGGATAAAGGGAGAAGGTACAGCATAAAATAGAACTGAGTCCTTGATTCTCGGGCCAAGGGATGGGAGAGGAGTGAAAGATTTAAGACTAAGGGAGTGCTAAGGAAAGACCCTTGTTGGGTGCGGAGCATGCTATGCTCAAGTAGATTAATTACTTTACTTAAGTTGTTCATTCATTTATTTAATATTCAAGTACTGGTAGTGTGCCAGCCTCTGTGTTAAGTGCTAGCTTACATTCAAGATCAGTTTTAATTTTTTTTTTTAATATAGACAAAACTTTTTATTTTTCTGTGAGAGGAACTGTTCTTAAAAATGGAGGCATATATTAGTATGAATGATTTGTATGATAAGTTTAAATTAAATTACTTTCAGGGCTTCCCTGGTGGCGCAGTGGTTGAGAGTCCGCCTGCTGATGCAGGGGACACGGGTTCATGCCCCGGTCCGGGAAGATCCCACATGCCGCAGAGCAGCTGGGCCCGTGAGCCATGGCCGCTGAGCCTGCGCGTCTGGAGCCTGTGCTCCACAATGGGAGAGGCCACAACAGTGAGAGGCCTGCATACTGCAAAAAAAAAAAAAAAAAAAAAAAATTACTTTCAGATTGACTATCTGGGGGATGAAAGGATATGCATAGGGGACGAGGAAATTTAAACAGAAATGTAAAGCTTCTTGAGAGGGGCTAGACAAATGTTCCTAAGGGGGAAAGAGGACTGAAAATGAAGTTTACAGACACTAGACCAGAAAGGTATGTCATCCGTAGGACCTCTACAGAGCTTTAGCTGTGCATGTGGACACCTTAGCAAAATTATGAGTCTCCACGTATTCTTCTCTAGGATCCCTTTTCCTATAACCTTTCCTTATTTAGTTATTTCTTTTTAGTACCACTGACCATTGGTTAAAGGAGACAGAGAAGCTGTTTGGTGGTTTTGTTTCTCTAAGCATAAAAGAGATTCCAGGATAATTGCTCATTTTCAGAGGATTCAGTGCTATCATTCTTTTTGTTCAAGTATGTACACAAATTATTCTATCATTGTGTTTATCCAAATATTTCTGAATTCTCAGAAAATGTGTACTACATTGGGGAAATCGCAGTGTGTGGTAGATTGCCTTCTGTTCTATAATCTTCTCTCTCCCTGCTGCCTAAAATCTCAATAGGTGGTTTGACTATAGGAAATTCTGAGTGTTTTTATAAATAAACATTTCCACAAAAACTAGTAAGATAACTTATTTTAAAAGTTTCAGGGCTTCTGCCTGCAATTCTTTTAGACTCGACTTAGTTTCAGGTCCTCTGAATTTATTAATCACTGCTTTTCATTCTTTGAGGGGAGGGGTTTGAGGCTGAGAGTGATCCACATTCATTATGTAAGAGGGAAGTTTTGCTTGATTATTGCTGAAGAAACGAAGCTTTACTGCATTTATATAGTGTTTCTTGTTTTTTTTTTTTTTTTTTTTTTTCTTTTTTTGCGGTACGCGGGCCTCTCACTGCTGTGGCCTCTCCCGTTGCGGAGCACAGGCTCCGGACGCGCAGGCCCAGCGGCCATGGCTCACGGGCCCAGCCGCTCCGCGGCATATGGGATCCTCCCAGACCGGGGCACGAACCCGCATCCCCTGCATCGGCAGGCGGACTCTCGACCACTGCGCCACCAGGGAAGCCCGATAACTATTAGCTTTTAATGATAAAAATAATATGATTTGGGCATTAACATAAATAGATCAATGGAACAGAATAGAAAGCTAAAACATAGACATATATATCAATATAAAGATGGCATTTTGAATCAGTGGTGAGGAGATAGGGGTTGCTTAAGAGCCCCTAGGTGTGAACCTGGAGGGGGTGCTGAGCTAGGTCCTCCCAGGGCTGTTACTCATACAGCCTCCCACCAGTGTTGCAGTTCTGGGTTAGTCCATTTCTGTGGCTAGAACAATGGCTTACCCTAAAAAAATCATTAGATTCCAAACTCACTCACTATACAAGAAATTAAATATGAGATGAGTTAAAAAGTTTAAAAAAGTGAGATGGTAAAAGTTAGAAAGTATGTGTGTTTATTAGAGTTTTTAAAAATAGGAATATCCACAAATTCCGGAATTCATGAACTTTGGAATTCATGGACTTTTTTTTTTTTTGGCTGCACCGAGCGGCATGTGGGATCTTAGTTTCCCGACCAGGGATCGAACGTGTGCCTCCTGCAATGGATGTGCAGAGTCTTAACCGCTGGGCCACCAGGGAAGTCCTTGTTTATTAGATCTTAAAGTAAGAAAAACATTTTCTTAACATGAAACCACAGGGAGTAAATCTCAGAAGGAAAACTTAAACAGAATTAAAAGGTGAGCTAGAAAAAAATTGACAGTAAAGGTTACCATCTTATTATATGAAGAGCTTTTGGAAATACTAAGGAAATGAATAAACCAGTATAAAAATTGAGAGAGGATATCAGTGAAGAAAGTGAAGATACATAAAGAAATACATAAAGCCAATAAAAAGAGAGCACAAGTTCCTCCCACTCACCTAGGATTCAGTGAAACCATTATTTGCCTAATATGTTCGGAGAGAGTTAAAATAATAAGGGTGAGACAACATTAACCTTCTTGGAGGAAAATTTGGCAGCATGTTTATAGAGCCATAAAAATGAGAGATAGTCACACAAATTTATATGAAAGGCTGTTTAGCTTATATGTCCTACAACATAGATCTGATTAAACAAATCTAATATCATACTATGCAACTACTAAAATTTTTGTTGAAAATGAAGAGGCCATATAAATAGGTCTCAAAACAGGGTGCCTACAATTATATGGATTTAAAAAAAAAGAAAGAAAAAGTTCTACTAGAATGATTTGTACCAAAGTGATGACAGTTGTTTATTTTAAGATAAAGGATGATTTTTAATTTCTTCTTTTCTCTATTTTAAAAGTTTCCTTGAAATGTACATTAATTTTGTAATTAGGAAAATCTCATTTTCTGTTTAAATAAGAAGTACCCAACTATAGTTTTTAAGTTATTGTTGTTATTATTATTTGTTGAGATTGCTGAAAGTGAGAATGCTGCCTGCCTCTCTAATCATGAATATTGTTGCTCTTTAGAGAACTTGACACTGCTTAGCCCTGAGATCTGATGGGATCCCAGCATGAGGTAGTATGGTTGGATTGTCCATGGCTGAGTCATATCTGATAGTATTGGTGTAGAATTTAAGGTGGGGAAGGTACTTTAAAATTATGGAAGGATGATTTTGGAAGGGTGAAATTCTGTTTTCATTTCCTGTTGTTTTGGAGTGTTATATTTTCAGATTCTTTACAGATAAGATTTCATTTTTGTCTAAAATGCTAATAACCTTCGTGCAAACTCAGCTTTTAAATCCATGAAATCAAAGTACTTATTAGTATCAATATATTAGCAAGTTGTTAGAAAGCCTAATTCAGTATGATAGATGAAATTCATTGCTAATTTACAAAGTTAATCAGGATGTTTAATAATTAGTCTGGAAAATTCATACATTTTATTTTAAAATTTTTTAATTTATTCATTTATTTAATTTTTGGCTGCATTGGGTCTTCGCTGCTGCAGGCGGGTTTTCTATAGTTGTTGAGAGCGGGGCCTACCCTTTGTTGTGGTGCACGGGCTTCTCATTGCGTTGGCTTCTCGTTGCGGAGCACGGGCTCTAGAGTGCAGGCTTCAGTAGTTGTGGCGCACAGGCTTAGTTGCTCCGCGGCATGTGGGATCTTCCCGGACCAGGGCTCGAACCCGTGTCCACTGAATTGGCAGGCGGATTCTTAACCACTGCGCCACCAGGGAAGCCCCATACATTTTAATTTATCCCACTTAGTTCCCAAACTTTCTAGCTTAAGGCTGTGTGTGTGTAGCAGTTTTTAAGCATTGTGTTATATATGTGGCTTTTTCAGCTATCTAATGAGAGGAGAGCAGTCATTTGTTTATTTTGCTCAGTTCTTTTCACATAAAGGTGCTTATTAATTTGATCTTACTCTTCTTTTTGTTATGTTGTAAAGTTCCTTTTGTTTAACCATTTCAAAAGAAACCTCTTAGGAACAGGGAGGGGAGGGAAGGAATAGCTTGGCAGAGGTTGAATGATGACAGAGTGGTATATGCTAGATACAGGACTAATGGAGGATGAAAGGGGGTATTACCAGAGGCGGAGGCAGATAAAGCAGCAGTAGTACTGAGAGGATGGCATGGTCTCTCTGAAGAAAACGAGTGGAATCTAGCTTAACTCCCCTAATACCTTTCACGGACACAGTAACTTTTCATTTTGGAAAGTACAGGCACTTATCCACACTCATGGTTTGTAACTGTGTGATCCCAAATACAGACTTTTTTTCCCTCTCCTGGAGCTGTATAGTTTTTTTTCTCTTCCCTAAAAGCCTTGCTAAGATTGCTTAAAATGCCAAGGGAAATCAGCATGATTTTAGAGCCACATTTATATGATTTATTGTACATAAATAAAATTAAACTTACTTGGCTGTTTAGTTCTATTGTAATTCTGTTCCTCATTCTGATTCATATGTTGAAAATATTGTGCTATTCCCTAGTGTTAGAGTTTTATAGAGAAGTAATTATACTTTGCAAAAATTTACTGAAAAACTGAAACACCTAAGGAATTTGTATGGATTCCTTATATTATGATCAGGTGTTCATAGGTTACAGAGACTGAGGCATTTGGGAAGAAGAACATGATATTACACTTTTGGGGAGGGATTCTGAAAATTAAGGGGACTAGTATTTTTAAATGGATTTTATGAACTATTGTTAATAGTGTTTGGAGATGAATGAATTGTTTAATTCACTTGTAAGACTCCTCACTTATGAAAGGGAACAAATGTGAAAAAAGAAAAAAGAGGGCTTCCCTGGTGGCGCAGTGGTTGAGAGTCCGCCTGCCGATGCAGGGGACGCAGGTTCGTGCCCCGGTCCGGGAGGATCCCACATGCCGCGGAGCGGCTGGGTCCGTGAGCCATGGCCGCTGGGGCTGCGCGTCTGGAGCCTGTGCTCCGCGACGGGAGAGGCCACAACAGTGAGGGGCCCGCATACAGCAAAGAAAAAAAAAAGAAAAAAAAAAAAGAAAGAAAAAAGAATGTGAAACAATCTCTAGCTGAGCTCTTCCAAGAACTAGATAGTATACCACACAATTTATTCTAGTTATGAAAGTGTCAAAACTTGGCTTCAGCATTTATTTTATTAAAAATTAATTTTAACAATCTTTAATGCATTTGAAATATTTTTTTAAATTGTATTTTCTTTAGTTGTGTGTGCATAGTTTCAGATAAATAATAGTTGTGAGTGATGATTGTCTGTTGAGGCTTACTTATGATTGTCTGTTGAGGCTTACTTACTGTCCAAGAATTCTTATTAAGTAAAAAGTTCTATGGAATATGCTCTTCTCCATATATTAGAAGCATTTAAAAATGTTAATACAAGTTGTGTTTAAAGTAGGCAAATGGTATGTTGGTTGCTTTTTCTGGATTCCTGAATTTTGTGGAGTTCTGCTTTTTCAAATTAATAGGGAAAAGCTACCATGAAATGGATCCTCTTTAGTTATTTTAGTCTATGAACTTATTAAGTGTTGATTATTAAAAACCTTTTTTTGGACTGATAAAAGTGTGCTTTATTAATGAGTCAAATACCACAAATAGTTTTGCTGTCAGCGACCTTTTCCAAAATGTTGAGCAACTTAAAAAAAATAAGACTACTAACAAATGAAATATCATGTTCTCTGGATTTAAAGGGTAGTTGTCTTCCTGGAAAAATCCGTATGTATTTTAAAACTCTGGAACCTCCACTCCCCAATCCCCCACACCACTGCCCCGTAAAATGTGTTTAGGCTTAGATAATTATAAATAGATTTTTCACCTGCATGACTTTTTGGTGTTACATTTTACATTTGGATGGGACGTGGGTCAGTTCTATCTTAGAGGGACTAATTTTTCAAATGCAAGATATCCATTTCATGCTTCCGATCCATAAACAAGTAGTATTTCTTAGTCATCAATATGACCAAAAATGCCACCACAAAATTCCATGCCTTGTAGGGAGTGGTATTGACTGAATAAGAATCATTGGCCTAGAACACTGTGGCCAAAGGAGATACTTGCTCCAGAGAGGTAGTCAGAGAATACTCTAATCCTACCACCAGGCCCAAAGATATGAAAGAACTTCAAAGACAAATAGCTTCCAGTTGAGTGAGCTACAGGGGAAAGGGCTTTTTCAGGGAGCCAACTAGGTTTCATCCTGTAGCTGAGGAAAGCAAAATGTTAATCAGCAGGAATTCCAGAGGGCACAGAGGAATGATTTGGAAGGGAGAGGAAGGACACAGGATTGGGTCAGATTAGGGAACGTACAGAGTGGTATGGAAGTGAGAGTCTGTACAAGTGAATGGGTGAGACCTGGGGAAGTTTGGTCTGCTGTCAGTGACTGAAATAAACATGGAAATGAGGCCTGGTAGAATTACTAAAAGTCCCTTTAAAAATGGGGGGAAAAAAGTTAAAATGTTAACATACACAGAGCTAATACAGAGTAAATGAACCCCCGTTATATAAGTGTCATCCAGCTACAACAATAGTCAACTCATAACCACTCTTTTTTTTCCTGTAACTTCCAGTAATTCTGTGTTCTGCAAAGTGATCCAAGACCCTTACGAGATAATGTGAAACCAGAGTTTCACAGAAAAGTGCTCACTGATATTTTCTGTTCTTTTTTTTTTTTTTTTTTTTTTTTTGCTATACGCGGGCCTCTCACTGCTGTGGCCTCTCCCGTCGCGGAGCACAGGCTCCAGACGCGCAGGCTCAGCGGCCATGGCTCACGGGCCCAGCCGCTCCGCGGCATGTGGGATCTTCCCGGACCGGGGCACGAACCCGCGTCCCCTGCATCGGCAGGCGGACTCTCAACCACTGCGCCACCAGGGGAGCCCCTGTTCCTTTTCTTTTTCCTCAAATAAACTCTGGGTTGCAGGGCACTAAATGGATGTCGTGACAGATGAAGAGGTTACAACTGGTAGTTGGAAAATGGAGGTTGAGGTTTGTAGTTAGGCTGCTCGGGTTGGAGTTCTGACTGCACCCCTCAACAACTTTGTGTCCTGTTACTTACTTCGAATCCTCCCATCCCTCTTATATAAAGCAGTACCCACCTCCTAAGGTTTTTGTGAAAATTATCTGTATTTGAAGTACTAGATATTAGAGCTTAACAGTGCTCTCTACACACCTAGAAAATATTCAGTTACTAGCAGGTGCCATTACTATTTTAAGTGACCAACCTGGGATTTGAATCTAGGTCTCTCTGATTCCAAAATCTGAGTTCTTATATGTTTTTAATCTAAAATATAACTTATAGACAGTTATAAATTTTAAAAAAATCAATCTAGAGATAATGTATATTTTTCTTTTTATCATTCATCATAGTATTATTTTTTCCCACTCTACATTAAATTGCAGACATTTCCATTTCTTTGAAAACAGTTTTCAAATAATATTCCACCATTTTGTTCTCTAGAGGCAGAAATGTTATGCTTCATAGGAAAGATACTTACCTAGTTCTAGTTACTTAGTCAGTACACACTCAAATTTTATTGCTACGTTTAGAACTTCATTGTGAGAATTTTGGTCAAATATAAAAGTCATGAGAATGGTGCAGTGAAGTCCCCCATGTCCACATCCTTCAGCTTCAACAGTGATCAACTCCTGACCAGTTTTGTCTTACCTATACCACCACACACTACCCATTCTATCCCTATGTTATTTTCAAGCAAATCTCAGATGACTTATTAATTTATTCTTAAATATTTCAGCATATATCTCTAAAATATAAGGAATCTTTTTAAAACAAAAGAACAATATCACTATCAAACCTTAAATATAGTTCCTTAATCTCATGAAACTCCTTAATTTCAAATTTCATCATTGTTCAAACTGTCTCTTAAATGATTATTTAAAAAATAGTTTCTTTGAGTAAGGATGCAAATGGGGTCAATATATTGGTATTCATTCATATGTCCTTTGAGTTTCAAATTTGTGGCTCTCTTCTCCTTTTCTCTCTCTCTCTCCCCTTCTTATAATTTATTAGTTGTAGGAACTGGCCAGTTGTATTTTATAGTTATAACAGGGATCAGCAGAGGCTTATTTCTATATGATGGAGAGCTGAGAATGGTTTTTAAAGTGTTTTGTTTTTTTTAAAAAAGCAACAAACCTTATGTAGCCCCAGATGACTGTTTGCTCTGTGGTCTTTTATATTCCCACAATCTGGATTTTCATGATTGCATCTCCATGGTGTTGTCTAATATACTGTTCTATTCCCTCTATTCCCATTAATTGGTAGTTGGATCTAGAGTCTTAATCAGATTTAGGTTCAGTTTTTAAAAACTCATTTTATTTGTTCAATACCTCCACGATATTTCTTTCTTTGCTAAGTCATATTTATTAAGGTGTCTTTTACATATAATAATATGCTACTGTCTAAAGAGTGTGATTTGATGAATTTTGACAAATACACACAACTGGGCAAACCACCGTGAGAATCAGGATATAGAACCCTTCCACCATTCATTCCGCCCCCTCTCCTCAGACACAGCTTCTGACACCCACTGATCTGCTTTCTGTTACTGTGATTTTGCTTTCTCTAGAATTTTACAGAAATTGAATCACACAGCATATAGTCTTCATTTCCTGGTATCTTAGCATAATTCTTTTGTTACTGAGTATATTCTGTCGCATGGCTGTACTACTCTTGGTTATCTGTTCACCAGTTGATGTACGTTTGGACTGTTTCCAGTTTTTGGCTATTATGAAAACTGATTTTTTTTTGTTCAAGTGTTTGTGTAAGTTTTGAGTGAATATGTTTTCATTTCTCTTGGTAGCTAACTAGGAGTAGAATTGTTGGGTCATATGGTAAGTGTATATTTAAATTTATAAAAACCGCCAAACTTTCCCCTGTATGACTATGCCACTGTTAGTTCCTACCAGCAATATAGGAGACATTCAGTTGTTTCAAATCCTCATTAACACTTTAATTTTAGTCGATATTTAATTTTATTATTCCAGTAGGTATGTAGTGATAGCCCATTGTGGTTTTCATTTGCATTTCCCTAATAAGTACTGATACTGAGCCTTTTTTTCATGTATTTATTTGTCACCCCTATATTTTCTTCGGCAGAGTGTTCAAATTTTTGCTCTTTTTTTTTTTTTTTTCCCTTTGGTACGCGGGCCTCTCACTGTTGCGGCCTCTCCCGTTGTGGAGCACAGGCTCCGGACACGCAGGCTCAGCGGCCATGGCTCACGGGCCCAGCCGCTCCGCGGCATGTGGGATCTTCCTGGACTGGGACACGAACCCGTGTCCCCTGCATTGGCAGGCAGATTCTTAACCACTGCACCACCAGGGAAGCCCTTGCTCATTTTTAATGATGTACTGGAATTTATCCTACTATGTGGAATAAATCCAATTTCACATTAAAAAATATATAGTTATCCAGTTATCCCCGAACCATGTGTTTTAAAAAAAGCCCATTCTGGGCTTCCCTGGTGGCGCAGTGGTTGAGAGTCCGCCTGCCGATGCAGGGGATACGGGTTCGTGCCCCGGTCTGGGAGGATCCCATATGCCGCGGAGCGGCTGGGCCCGTGAGCCATGGCCGCTGAGCCTGCGCGTCCGGAGCCTGTGCTCCGCAACGGGAGAGGCCACAACACTGAGAGGCCCGCGTACCGCAAAAAAAAAAAAAAAGAAAAAAAAGCCCATTCTTTCCCACCAGTGAGAGTTTCTACTTTTATTGTAAACACAATTTGTCTATTTAGATCTATTTCTGAACTTTCTGTTGTGCTCCTATGAAGTACAGTTTTTTGAATCCTAACTAATAGGATTTAACAAAAAATCCATTTTCTTTTTATTTGGTTACTTTGTCAGAGCTGAGCAATAATCTTAGATGTTATAAAAATTATTCAAAGTAGCTTCTTTTTTTTCAGTGTTGATACTTTGTTATTAGCAATGAAAATCATACATTTCCCTTTTTGTTCTGAGGTTTTATTTGCTAAAATATTAACACTCTAAATGTACCTTTGGGAAGAGCAAAGAGCTTGATGAGAATTAGTGATGCTTATTATTATCATTTCATAAAATCTGACCTTTTGGTTTGTTTCCAATAATTGTTAACTCAGTTCCCATGCAACTTCCCCTCTCATCTGTGTGAAAGGAGAGAATAACTTTTACATGTTTACATTTATCTATAAATGAAAGCTGAGAAGAGAGGTAGGAGATTCAGTCCCACATTACTGTTGTAAGTATACTATAAAATCAGTCCCACATTATTGTTGTAAGTATACTATAAAATCAGTAGCTATTTTCTTCTCTTCTTTTTCCCTCCCAGATGAAAAGCTTATAATTCATAGAAAGAATCTTTAAAAAATATTTAGGGTTCTTTTTGGTTTCTTTTTGCTAGTACTTATTTAAAGACCAACTCTCTCTCTCTCCCTTGAGGATACCAGCCAGCTTCTGTGCTTAGAAAATTATTAATCTTTGCAAGAAATAGAAGTAGAAGATGTCTTTACCCACCTTTGTCCATTAACTCAGTTCCTTTTTGCTTTCAGTCTTTTCTTATTTCTCACCATTTCGACCAAATTGTTCCTCCGGGTGTACTTATCCCCCATTAAGTAAGATAGTTTAAGGAAATTGTAAGATGCTTGTTGCTAAAAGAACTATACTGGTTTCTAGAAGAACTTTGGAGGGAAATTGTGATTCATCAAGTAATCCCTATTCTAAAAGCTTCCTGGAAAGTAAGATGTACACACTCTCCACAGAGATAGTATGTGTGATAAATAGGTTCCCAGGTCAGTGGGTAAGAGTGTTGCCGAGAAAAAGAACATTCAGAATTTTTAACTTGGGGTGCAACAGTCTATCTCCCTGATTTGTCTCATCTTGTTAACTCATTTATCAAACATTTACTGAAGTTTATTTTTTCTGCTTTCTTTTAATGCTGGTGAGTCTATATTACTCTATGATTTAAGAATTCATGCTACTGACATTTGATTCTACGGTCAGGGATTTTTACATCCCAGGTACCAGAGAATGATTGCTTTCACAGAGTAGAAGGCTAGATGAGACCACTTTTTATTCTTTCTAGATCTTATAGTCTTGCTGACCTCTTGTCTCAGTACTATCTATTGAAGAATTTCTGTACTCCATTCTCTTTTCTGTTCTAGTCTTTATCACATAGTTTTCGGTGTTGTGGTTTTATACATTTTTAATGTTAGTTAGAGTCAGTGTTCTGTCATAACTCTCTCTTTAAAAAGTAATTTTTCTGGATGTCTTATGTAATTATGCATCCAGATGATCCACCCTTACTTTCCAAATAAATTCAGCTTATGAATTAATTTACAGATTATTGACACCTTCAGTATTAGTTTTTTTCTTAAGAAGAGATCTTAATTTATACCACTCAGTAAAGTTTTATAGTTTTTTCATAAAGTTTTTTTAGTTTATTTTTATGGTTACTCTTAAAATCATATAATCTAACTAGCTATTGATGTTACTCTGAGAAGCTATTTATTTCTGTGTGCTTAATGAAAAACCATCTTAAGGAACTGTAGTAATTCTAAAATATTTTTGATAAAATTGTATCATTTGAAATGAACATTTGCCTTTCTGATGCTGAAATCTCTTATTCTTCTTCCCTAGTTTTACCAAATAGTACTTCCAGAGTGATGGTAACCACCCTGTTGGTAGTGGACATCAGTGTCTTAAGTCTGGCTTTGCTTTTAAATTTTGTTGATATTTTGGCATAAAACATGATACTGTCTATTGGTTTGAGAAAGTCTTTTTAAAAGTCCTAAGAGAGATTCATTTTCTAATCAGGACTAATTTCTTAAACTTTGGTACCCTTTACTAGATTCCTTTTATTGATTCTGTTTGCACCTAAGATACATTTTTTTTTTTTTTTTTTTGGCGGGGAGAGGGGCATGCTGAGAGGCTTGAGGGATCTTAGTTCCCCGACCAGGGATCAAACCCAGGCCCTGGCAGCGAAAGTGCTGAGTCCTAACCACTGAACTGCCAGGGAATTCCCAGATATATCATTTTTCATAGGATCCCATTGCCTACTATGTTGTTTAGTCTCTCCACTTTTGGTCCCTGTTAATCAGAACTCTGAATTGCTGTATACAGGTTCTTTTCCCCAAATCAGTTTTGATAATGTTTTACTTATATTCCAGGGAATTATAGCACTATAACATGTTTCAATGTTATGTAATGAAAAGTCTAGACTTCTTAGGCTATTTATTATCTGTATTTCTTTGTGATCAGAGCATATGCCTTTCCAGTACCCACCTCTGTCAAGGACTTTGAAGGATCTGAGATCTTACCCTGCTTACAAGCTAACGAGTTAGCCTGCTATGGTTTCATGGATCCTGGCAGAAGACACTAGTCTCTTGGGAGTCAAGAACAGTTTGTTACTCACAGCAATAGCAGTAGCCACAGTGTTATCATTTTTCTTATACCAGTTACCTAAGCCCCAGTTCCCACAGGGTGAGAAGAGGGCCAGGTGACACCTGTACACATAGTTAGTTGCATTATAGGAGAGACCCTAAACATTCTCTGGAATCTCAGCCTACTTGTTTCTTTTTTTTTTTTTTTTTTTTTTTCTTTTTGCGGTACGCGGGCCTCTCACTGTTGTGGCCTCTCCCGTTGCGGAGCACAGGCTCCGGACGCGCAGGCCCAGCGGCCATGGCTCACGGGCCCAGCCGCTCCGCGGCATATGGGATCCTCCCAGACCGGGGCACGAACCCGTATCCCCTGCATCGGCAGGCGGACTCTCAACCACTGCGCCACCAGGGAGGCCCCCTACTTGTTTCTTTAATTCATCCCTTCCATTCTGTCCCCCAGCTTTCCCTCCACATCATCCTGATTTAAGACTCCATCTCAGACAGATGCTTTCTTCCATACCCCCCTGCTATGGACCTTGTGTCTTTGAATGTGCTGCTTATTTTCTGTGTTCTCCTATTTCAGATGCTCCAGTGATCCTTCTTGGTTTGCACAGTGGCTTCAGCCTTTCTTTTCTCTTTGCACAATTTGTAAATACTATTGTCTTTCCTGCTATTCTGTGCTTTGGTCAGTGTCTTAGTGTTTACAAAGTGCCTGCAGAGATATTATTTATTTTTTGTCTCTTACAGAACACACACAGGCAGTGTATTGGTTAAGAATGTGTTCAGTTACAAGGAACAGATGACCTATTTCACAGTGGGTGTAATGGATAGAGTTTAGTTTCTGTTTATGGGTTGTTGGTTTTGTTTTTTTTATTAATGTAAAAAGTCTGGATAGATAACACAGGTGGTGATTCCGTTTTTTAAACAGCAGCCTTTCATGTAAGCTTTTCCATATGCTCTTTCCATCATCTGAAATTCTCTTTTTTTTTTTATATCTGCAATTCCAAATTAAACGCGCTTTTTTTTTTTTTTTTTTGCGGTACGCGGGCCTCTCACTGTTGTGGCCTCTCCCGTTGTGGAGCACAGGCTCCGGACGCACAGGCTCAGCGGCCATGGCTCACGGGCCCAGCCGCTCCGCGGCATGTGGGATCTTCCCGGACCGGGGCACGAACCCGTGTCCCCTGCATCGGCAGGCGGACTCTCAACCACTGCGCCACCAGGGAAAACCCCTAAACGCATTTTTTAAATTGTAAATTCTTCTACAGAGTGTTTGTAGAAGACTTACTCCCTAGGTGAAGATACTCATAGGCTACTAAGGTAGAAAATGGCCTTTAACATTAAGTTATCTGTGCACGTACACACACACACACACACACACACACCTTCAGTGGCCTTTATTATTAAGTTATCTGCACATGTACCCACAGACACACACCCCTTCCCGTTAGACTCTACATTCCATGTCTGCGTGGTGTGTCTTTTTTTACCTTCCAAAAAGTGCTTTAAGGTAGTCCATTTACTTGAAGATTGAATGATGAAGAAAGAGTGAACCCTACCTTTAAGCAAACCTTGTCACTGGTAGTTAGAGCCTAGAGCCTAGAAAGATGTTGACAAGGGTGTGAATGTGGAGGTTTGGATTTTAAGCAGATAATTTAGTTTATAGGAATTAAATGTACCAGTTGTTGAAAGGAACACTTTTATTGTGTAGTTTCTGAATGCTTAGTATTTCTTAATGGTATCAAATGTATCTTCACGTACTATCAAAACATTTTATTAATATTATATAGAAGTAAAATGGAAACTATTCTTTCTTTCAGTGCTTAGATGAGTATGAAGATGATGAAGCTGGGCAGAAAGAGCGGAAACGAGAAGATGCAATTACACAACAGAACACGATGCAAAATGAGGCCGTAAGCTTGTTAGATCCAGGAAGTTCCTATCTGTTACAAGTGAGTATTTAAAAATTCTAGAATGTCACTAGCTATTTTAACAATAATTTTTAAGTTACTGTTAATAATTTTTCCAGTTTCATTTTGGTTGCATCAACTCCATTTAAGTACTTTCAATGGATTTAACCAGTGATTTTCCTTATATCTAAACACTTTTTGACGTAAGCAGTATTTGGTCCTTAGTTCCTGATCAATGAATATTTACTGACTAAGGTTTAAACAGTATCCATTGTAAAAATAAGCAGGAAAAATAATTACCCTTTTGCTCTTAAAAAAGTAAGGATTAGTGAGTTTGAGTGGAGAGTTCTGTTCTAGGCTGAGGTTTGCATTAGAATTATGTAGCAAATAAAGAGTTGAATAACAAGTGTCTACCAAGTCAAATGTTTAAACATAATAAAACACAACATGTAGTATTGTGAATTGCCAGAAACCCCCGTATTTCTTTGTAATCATAAAATACTTTTTAAAACAAAATTTAAGTCAGTTTCCAATTAGCTGTTATCTTGGCTTCTTGAAGCACAGAAAATTGGGAGTTGTTGGCATTGGGGTGCCTGAGTTTAAAGCAAATCCCTCTTCAGAATCATTCCATATAAACTGTACTTTGGGAATTATCTTGATATATCTAATCTTAAATTAATTTGATGACACTTTGAGATCATAAGCTACTGTGTTGTCTTTTCAGAGTTCCAGCTTTGACTTTTTAAATGCATTTTATTATGATACTACTCTAAAAGGAGTTTCCGAGCAGTACACACATCTCCCTGTTTTACTGATGAAAAGAATGAAATGTACACTTGTCTGTTCATTTGCAAGGTTATGATAGAAGGCATTTGGCAGAGAGAGGCAAAATATTTTGAAATGGTTTGGATGTGAATGCAAAACTTCTTTTTCCTCTGCTCTTTGATGTGAGGAATGGTAACGTGGGTCTGTCTGTGCCGCTGTACTAAAGTTGCTACTGCCAGAATACCCCGTTATAACACAGTGCAAGCTAACCATCAGTGCTTCTCTCAGCACCTCTGTGACTGTTCCTAATCTAAGGTATCTTTGTATCCTTTGTTTTTGTGTATTACAGCAAAGTTGAAATTAAATCTGTGCCTATTCCAGGTGAAGAAATAGACTTAATTTATTGGGATAGAGACAGTATAGCATTTTGATTGAGTCTAGAACTGGTTTCAGTTCTTGGTCATGTCACTTAACATCAGGCAGCAGCTTTTGGAAAGAGGGCTGATTTCTTTCTGTTCCTTACCCAGTCAAAGCCGAGGAGCCTAGTGTTTAGTTTATTTCCAAGTTTATACCCAGATATGTAGCCGTCTCTGCTGCTCCGGGCTCTCTGAGGAGCTTTCCGCCTTACCCAGTTTATCTTCTTTCCTGTAGCTTTTCTAATCTCTTCCTAGGTCTACCCTGCATTTCTCTCATTTTTGTTTGTTTGTTTCATTAGCAATTAGGATGTAACTCACTGATGACCTTGGTTTTAAGTATGTATATTCCAGGCTATGTGCTTAGGATGAAAGTGAGGCAAAAACTCTCCCAGGGATCCCAAATTGCCACATTGAAGTTGGAATGGGAACAGGAACTTTTCTGTCTACATAGCTGACCTTTCTCTGAGTTACTACCTAAACTCACATATTCTGTTACTCAGATAAGATATAGATTTTATTTATAACTCCAACTTCAAAAACAACAAAAAGAAAATATTGGCATCATTGGTTGTTTTAAGGCTTTTTTTGAATAGGACAGAGATTTTGTTTCTTAGCATTATGTATGTGAATCAGTTAAATTTTTTTAAATGAAGAATGAAATGGGAACATGAATTTGGCATAATAGTAAGCTCTGTGAAAGGTTAGAGTGTTTTAAGTTTCTGTTTGGCATTTTTCAAATAATATGGAGTAGTGGTAATAAAAAATGAGCCTTTCTATTTTTTTCTTATATTTTTAGCTATGATTTTACACATTTTTAACCATGTTTTTTTCTAGATAATATGCCAGTTTTTAAAGTAATATATTAATTCTCTGATTAAATAATACATGATCAATTAGAAAATTTGAAAAAAATGAAAATGTAAAAGACAGGGGAAATTACCTAGTTTGGTCTCCTTATGTATTTTATGAACTGTTTATTAAATTTTAAGCTTTAGGCTCAATTAATTTTAAAAGAAGCATACAGTCACATGCTAAAAAATGGAAAAAGCATAAGAAGGTGTATGGTAAAAAGTCTTCCTCAGCTACCTGGTTACCTTCTTTGGAGGCAACTAATGCTTTCTTTTCTTGCACATCCTTCTAGATCCTTCTCGAGGTAGTCCATAAACAAATTTATGTCTATATGTGTGTATATATATGTCTATATATGTATTCACTAATTTTTAGCACACTGTTTTGCATCCTGTTCTTTTCATTTAATATTTTGGAGTACATAAAGAGCTTCCCTATTATTTTTTGGTAAACACAGAATATTCTATTTTATATATGTATCATAATTTTTCTAACTAATTGCTATTGATGGTCATTTAGGTTATATATAGTTTTTTGCTTTTACAAACAATGTGGTGGTGAAAACCTTCCAATATATGTTCTTTTGCATATGTGTGTGTAAATCAGTAGGATAAAACCCTAGCACTAGAATTTCTGGGTGAAAAGGATTGTGCATTTGTAATTTTGATGGTATTGCCAAAATTCTCTTTGTAGGTGTTATAGCATGAACATTTTTTTTCATGTTATTCAAAACTCTGTGTATTATTTTCAGTGGCATAGAATTTTCTTTTTTAATGTGTATAATAGGTGACACAAATTTCCCATTAATAGAAATCCTCAGTGGTTAAACGTTTTTACTATTATAAGTCATACTGGAATTAACATCTGTGGAGATTAAGCTTTTTGTGTTTTGAATTATTTTCTTTGGCCAGATTACCAGAGATGAACTTATTGGGCCAAAAGCCATATCGCATTGTAAATTTATTTATTTATTTATTTTTTGGCCACATCTTGAAGCTTGTGGGATCTTAGTTCCCCCAGGGATCGAACCCGTGCCCCCTGCAGTGAAAGCACAGAGTCCTAACCACTGGACCGCCAGGGAATTCCCCATAATGCATTTTAAAGATTTTAAAAATTTCTGATACATATTGCCTAAATTACTTATAAAGAAAAGTTTATCAGTTTATGTAAACAATGGCATTTTGTGAGAGGACATTTATGAGTTTTATTTTTCTCCTTTCTTTGATTATTTATTGATTTGCCTTTTAAAACAATCTCAAGTTTACTGAAAAGTCGCAGGTACTGTACAGAGAATTTTTTTTTCTTAAAATGTTTGAGAGTAAATTGCTAACTTGATGCCCTATTACCCCCAATACTACAGTGTGTGTTTTCTACAAACAAGATCTCCTCCATAACCACAACACAGCTCTTAAAAATAGGAAATTAAAATTGACACATTCTTTTATCATCTAACATATTCAGCCATCATCAAGTTTTGCCAGTTGTCCCAATCATGTCCTAAGTTATAGCAAGAGGGTCTAATTCAGAATCACATGTTCTATTTAGTCACTATATCTCTTTAGTTTCCTTCAATTTGATACAGTCTTTCCTTAACTTTCTTAATCTTAACACTTTTTAAGATTATAGGTCATTTATTTTGTGATGTGACCTTCAGTTTGGGTTATCTAATATTTACTTATAATTAGATTCAGGTTGTATGTCTTTGTCAGGAATATCACAGAATTGGTGCTATGTTTTTCTCATTGTGTATCCTATCAGATGACACATGATTTTAATTTGTTCCATTGCTGATGATGATCACTTTGGTTGTGTGATGAAGGTGGTATTTGCCAGGCTTCACTGCCCCTTCTTAATAAGTATTTTGTGGATAAGTGCTTTGAACCATGTAGATATCTTAATCTCCATCAAACTTTCTGTTTATCTCTATCCATTTATCTGTCATCTATTTATATCTGTATATCTGTATCAACTCACTATTACCTATTTTATCTGATGGCTTTTACTTACCATCTGTATTAGTTTTCTATTGCTGCTATAACAAATTACCACAAATTTGGTGTCTTAAAATGACACAAAATTATCAACTTACACTTCTGTAAGTTCGAAGTCTCATTGGACTAATAAAATCATGGACTGAAATCAAAGGCTAAAGTTAGGGCTGCATTCCTTTCTGGAGGCTATAGGGGAGGGTCCGTTTCCTTGCCTTTTTCAGCTCCTAGCGGCGACCTGTACTCCTTGTCCCTCTTGCCCCTTCAAAGTCAGCATTGTGACCTTTCTTCTTTGCCATATCTCCCTCTGACCTTCCTCTGCCTCTTTCTTCCACTTTCAGTGACCCTTGTGATTACATCGGGCCCATCAGATAACCCAGTATAGTCTCCCTATTTAGTGGCATTGATGAGCAACCTTAATTTCCCTTTGCCATGTAACCTAATATATTTGAAGGTTATAGAGATTAGAATGTGAACATCTTTTGAGGGTCATTATTCTGCCTACCACACCGTCATTATTTATTTTAATAGTCACATTATCCCAAATTTGGCCAGTGGGAGCCCCTTTAGCCTTTTGTATCCTTTGCTACGTCTCCATCATTCTTGGAATACTTCGTTTTCTGGCATAATAAGATAATGCAGACTCATCTTTAGCTTCTTACGCCAGTCTTGGAAGCTAGCAGCTATTTCTCTAAGGAGCCCTGATTCCTTTTTACCGGAAAATGATATTGTGAAGCCAAGATCTGGGCTGTAGTTATGTTCATGTTGTTGAGATGTCACCATTCGTAGTCCCTCTCTATGTGCAGACCTACTGTGTGTGTCTATATGTACATGCATACGTATACATATCTGTTTGTCTGCTGCCTGCCTACCTACCTAGGTAACTACATTTATCTATGTAGATACTGAAATTAATTTATACCAGTATGGCCAATTCTAATCTGATATCACAAGGCTTAAATCTAGTATTTGTAACTCCCTTTTGTGACACTGAGGAACCTGTTTCCCGTTATTGTTAATGTGTTTTCTTATTTAGTCAATTCCCCCATATGTAGCCTATCTCCCATTGCCACTCCTTCCCCACACTTATGCCCTCCTCACCGTGAGTGGGTTCTGACATCATACGTTGGCTTTACCTTGTGCATGGACACTCTCCTCACTTTCTTCAGGCTTGGGCATCCCTTGTGAAGCTGCAGGTTGCCCTCTTTACCCTGCTTGAGTTGTGACTCCTCACACCAGTTCACCCCCTCTGGGGATCCCGTCCTTACCCTGCTTAGCTTCTCCATCCTGTGACAGGCTGCTCTTCCCTAGGGCCTTTCTTTGTTCCTGCTCAGACTGAGACCTCATGCTGGATTACTCCATGGGGACCCCTTGTCACCTGATTGGGTTTTGACACCCCCAGGCCAGACTGCCACTCTGTGGACACTCTCTTCATCCTATTTGGGCTCCGGCATATCAGCCCTGGTCATCCCCTACAGAGATGCTCTCCACACCTTGCAAGGGCTGTGAATTCTCCATGCCAGGCTGCCTTTTTTTTTTTTTTTTTTTTTTTTTTTTTTGCGGTACGCGGGCCTCTCACCGTTGTGGCCTCTCCCGCTGCAGAGCACAGGCTCCGGATGCACAGGCCCAGCGGCCATGGCTCACGGGCCCAGCCGCTCCGCGGCATGTGGGATCTTCCCGGACCGGGGCACGAACCCGCGTCCCCTGCACCGGCAGGCGGGACTCTCAACCACTGTGCCACCAGGGAAGCCCCAGGCTGCCTTTTTGAGGGAACACCTTCTTTACCCTTCTGGGGTGCTAAATCCCCATTTTGGGCCCCCCTTATGAATGGATGACCATCACACCCTGCTTGGGGCTCTCAGTATCCCTTCCTGGGACTCCCTTTCTGACCTTGCCTCAGGCCTGATAACCTGACTTCCCTTTCATGCTTTGTAGACCCCTCCTCATTCTGCTCAGGCTCTGATTTCTGATGCGAGACTAAGTCCCCCTGCTGTATGGATGCTGTCCTCAGTTTTCTTGGACTCTGACTCTTTTTGCCAAACAGCTCTTCTTCATGGAGTGTTCCGGTGTTCTGATAGCCTGTTTGGGGCCACCTTGTTTCCTCCCCACCTAATGGCTTTAGGACTAAGTCGTTCAGGAAAAGAGGGGAATAATGAGCTTTTCCTTTATTTTTATTTTATTTTATTTTTTTTTTTGCGGTACGCGGGCCTCTCACTGCTGTGGCCTCTCCTGTTGCGGAGCACAGGCTCCTGACGCGCAGGCTCAGCGGCCATGGCTCACGGGCCCAGCCTCTCCGTGGCATGTGGGATCTTCCTGGACCAGGGCACGAACCCATGTCCCCTGCATTGGCAGGCGGACTCTCAACCACTGCGCCACCAGGGAAGCCCCCCCCCTTTTTTTAAATTGAAGTACAGTTGCTATACAATACTATACAAGTTACAGGTATACAATATAATGATTCACAATTTTTAAAGGTTATACTTCATATATAGTTACAAATATTGGTTATTATTTAGTTTTTCCTTTTAAAATCTTTGTTAATTTGATAATGTCCTTGTTTTATTCTCATTTTTAAAGTTATTTTATCAATTGTACATTACAGATATTCTGTTCTGCATTCATCTTCAACATTGTATCTTAGTACATTATATATACCAGTATAAGTATTTTAAAGTTAGTCCTGAGGGCCAGTTACCATGGTATGCCATAGTTTACCGAGGGCTATACTGAAGTTATTCAAGTTTATTTGAATAACTTCAGTATTATTTTACTATATTCTCCTGGGCCTGTATTTGTCTTATCTTATTTCACATATGCTTTTATATTCGTTTATACTTTACAAGTGCTGATCTGCCACTGCACCTGTAAAGACAGTGTTCGTGGAATTTCCTTATTGACCATTCTAAGCTTGAATGAATCAGAATGTTTTATTTAAACTCACATAAAACAGTTCGTGCTTCGCCAACGTTTTCTAAGCTCTACATAGGTCTTTCCCCCTCCCTTTTGTAATACAAACCATCCTATTATAAGAAAGATTATTTCAGGAAAAGTATATTTTAAATCAGTTGTATAATAAACTTCAGGGTTATTGGAAGGTCTAATTACATAGTCTTTGAAACCTTTAAGACCAATATAGTCTTAGCATTCGTATTTTTTACAAGCAATTTCAGTGATACTGTAGGTATTTCTTCTCCCCCCCGACATTTAGAATGGAATTTTCAACTTTAACAGTTATAGTAATTATGAAGTTATCACTCTTTGCTTGGAAATCTTTGTGGTCACAGAAATATAGAGGCTTCTAGTTAACAAATCTAAGGTTTATATTTGTGTAGAATTTTGTATTAATGTATAGAAGCATCAAGAATTCTCCTCCTTAAAGTTATAAGGACTCTTTTACTGCACTATAGGGGCTGTTTTTTTTTTTTTTCTATCTAACATTTCAGTTTCCTCTTTTTGGCAGGGCATAGTTAAATTCCATCTGTAAATGTGAGTCTTGAATACACATGAGAAGCAGGCTACCACCCCTCCCAATCTCTGCTAATATTAATATAGTCTATCCAATTTGGGGAACATTCCATTGTTAAGCAATGCAATTTTATATATATATATAAATTTATTTTTTATTTATTTATTTTTGGCTGCATTGAGCCTTTGTTGCTGTGCGTAGGTTTTCTCTAGTTGTGGTGAGCGGGGGCTACTCTTAGTTGTGTGCGGCCTTCTCACTGCGGTGGCTTCTCTTGCTGTGGAGCATGGGCTCTAGGCGCGCGGGCTTCAGTAGTTGTGGCACGCAGGCTCAGTAGTTGTGGCTCGCAGGCTCTAGAGTGCAGGCTCAGTAGTTGTGGCGCACGGGCTTAGTTGCTCTGCAGCATGTGGGATCTTCCTGGACCAGGGCTTGAACCTGTATCCCCTGCATTGGCAGGCAGATTCCCAACCACTGCACCACCAGGGAAGTCCCTAAGCAATAGAATTTGATTGCTAGAGTCACTGTGAAATAACATTTAGTTACAAAATGTATAATCTAATAAAACTGTACTCAAATCTGACCAATAATCAGTAAGCTTAAGAGTTGTTGGTCTGCTTTAGAATCTTAGCTCTTGAATATTAGTTATACAGAAATAGGCTTAAATCTAATTGTTTATACATCTTGGACATGAGCATGGAGTAATTTGATCAAGTATGTCCGAGTTGTAATTTGATCAGTTGCACCAAACTAGCTGTAGAGAAAATACTGTAAAACTTGAGATATGTTTTAAGTGACTAGTTGTTTAAAAAAAAAGCTGTGAGAAACGTAGAAAACAGATATTATACAACTTATTAGCATACTTAAATGGAAACTTACCTGATAACTGACTTTAAGTTATTTATAGTTGGGTCAAAGTATAACATTAGTGTAATGCCACGATAGTGTAGTGTTGCTGAAAACATCCTCCATTTCACCTTTCTGTATTTATTAAAATTCTACTCTAAATGTGTATTAGTCTTGAGTTTTACCATGTTAGGGGAAAATGCCTACTTTAAACCTCAGAAATATTATTTATTGCCAGGTTGTTTCTACCATTACAATCAATATATCAGTTACCCACAAATCAGTAAATGCAACAAGGGCTATTCTTATTTAGCAATTTTGCCTATTTCATTGCAGCAAGAGATAGTCTGGATAATCAAGCTGATGTCATGTTTTGAAATATTTCAGTTATAACCAAAGTGAGAGAGGTGTTATGTTTTGTAACTTAAGTCATTATTAGCATTTTTTCTAATACATATTTAGACAGATATCATTCAAGGTCTGTGCCTTAAGTTTTAGTTCATATAGAATAAGATTAGGGACGTTTACGAAAGAAAACCTTGATAAAATGTTAGTTGGAGTACTGTTTGTGAAACTTAAGGGGTAAAGTTCCATATGAAATCATTATTATCTACATTCAATAAAATGTACTTTGAGTGCATACACATAACCTTAGTATTTCTTTCTGCTTTAACTAAATAACCAGTGATTAAACATTTAAATCTAGTTACTGTGGTTTCAAAATAGTTTTAAAGGGACTTCCCTGATGGCACAGTGGTTAAGAATCCGCCTGCTAATGAGGGGGACACGGGTTCGAGCCCTGGTCCGGGAAGATCCCACACGCCGCGGAGCACCTAAGCCTGTGCGCCACAGCTATTGAGCCTGCGCCATAGAGCCTGCGAGCCACAATTACTGAGCCTGCGTACCACAACTACTGAAGCCCGTGTGCCTAGAGCCCGTGCTCCACAACAAGAGAAGCCACCGCAATGAGAAGCCCACACACCACAACAAAGAGTAGCCCCCGCTTGCTGCAACTAGAGAAAGCCTGCGAGCAGCAACGAAGACCCAATGCAGCCAAAGATAAATAAGTAAAAATAAATAAATCTATAAAAGAATTATTTTAAAAAAAACAATGGTAATTGTTCCAATATTCTCTATCAGTAGTTTTATGGAACACGGAATTGTGTGCTTATACACATACCCAAACTGATATGTCATTTTTTTTTTTTACTTTACAGGAGCCATCTAGAACAGTTTCAGGCAGATACAAAAGGTAAGAATCCTTAAGTTATGACGAACAGCATATTGTAGACATAAGTGTAATGTCTTCCTGACCATGGCTTAACTAACTAGACTGTTTCAAGCAGCTGTTTGAAAAATAAGAAACCTTAATATTGTGCTCTTAAAAAGAAATTACATCGTAGGCAGGAGTGTAATGTCTTTCTGACCACGACTTATTCTGACATACTCTGCAGTCTTTGAACACTGCACACACCATGAATTTGTAAGGGTTTGATGAACTTAGCAAAAGAAAAACTGAGTCATTTTCCCTTGTGTATTTAAACATGGAAAATACAGATATACCATCTGTATTAGTCAGCTTGGGATACCATAACAAAATACCATAGACAGGATGGCTAGAGCAGAAATTTATTTTCTTACAGTTCTGGAGGCTGTAAAGTCCAAGATTACAGTGTCAGCGTGGTCTGGTTCTGATGAGGCTTCTCTTCCTGACTTGCAGAGAGCTGCCTTCTTACTGTGTCCTCAAATGGTGGAGAGAGAAGAGGTGGCTTCCCTGGTGTCTCTTTTGATAAAGACACTAATCCCATCATGAGGGCCCCACCCTCATGACCTCATCTAAACCTAATTACCTCCCAAATGCCCTGCTTCCAAATATACCATCACATCGGGGTTAGTGCTTTCAGCATATGAATTTTGGGAGTATCCAATTCATTCTGATCTTAGTTCATTCAGGCCACTATAACAAAATGTCACAGACAACAGAAATTTATTTCTCACAGTTCTGGAGCCTGGAAGTCAGAGATCAGAGTGCCAGCAGGGTCAGGTTCTGGTTGGTGAAGGCCCTCTTGCCAGTTGCAGCTTCGCACTGTGTCCTCACATGGTGGAAGGGGCTAGAGAGCTCTGTGGGATTTCTTTTATAAGAGCACTAACTCCATTCATGAGGACTCCACCTTTGTGACCTAGGCACCTCCCAAAGCCTCACCTCCTATTACCCTTACATTGGACATTAGGATTTCAACAGAATTTTGGGGGGGACACAAACATTCAGACCCTAGCAAGTCCATAGCACCAGCTATACACAAGGAGTAATGCTTTTATCAGAAAATGTGTTTGAGTGTGTGTGCACATGTATAGGAGGAAAATCACAATTAAGTATAAGTTGTTTAATGGACATGACTGAGATATTAGCTTCTTTCCCTGTTGAAGCCATGAAGGTTGCAGAAGGTGTGATCATGCTTGTGCTAATAAGTATGGAATAATGGTAAATCTTATCAAGTGCTTATAATGTCCAAGAAGCTTTACATAGAGATCTCATTCAATTCTCAAAGTTATCTTGTAAGTTAGGTACTGTAGGTATAATATTTACTTTCATGTTGTAGGTGAGTGAAGTGGGATAAAGAGGTAGAATCATTTCACTGTGCTTACGAAGCTAGTGAACAGAAGAGTCTGGATTTTAACTCGGGCAACCTGACTCCAGAACCCACATGCTTGCACAAGACAATCTACCTAGATTTATACATATAAAACCTCTGTCTCCCCCTACTTTTATGTTAAAGTTTAAAATATTTGGTTAAAAGTTGTGGTTATTATAATTCATCTAAAATAAAACATTAAGAAGAGCTCTAATTTTAATACTAAGTTATTATATAGATAAAATTCAATGTTTAACTTTTTTTTAAATAAATAAATTTATTTATTTATTTTTGGCTGTGTTGGGTCTGCGTTGCGGTGCGCGGGCTTCTCATTGCAGTGGCTTCTCTTGTTGCAGAGCACGGGCTCTGGGTGCGTGGGCTTCAATAGTTGTGGCGCAAGGGCTTAGCTGCTCCGCGGCATGTGGGATCTTCCTAGACCCGGGCTTGAACCCATGTCCTCTGCATTGGCAGGCAGGTTCTTAACCACTTCGGCACCAGGGAAGCCCAGTGTTTACCTTTTAAAAGAGATAAGAAGGCCAAGGTAATCAACAGTTGACTACGTAGGTCTGATATGTTTGCCACTGCTGCTGCTTTTATTCTCATTTCTGAGTAATTTTGTTGTAGATATAATGAAACTTGTGCTTGGTAATGTTTACTTAACATGAATAGTTTAAACTGGAAAGACTCTTGTCTTTTGCTAGCAAGCATTGCCAATCAAATAGCTTTGATTTGGCCTATTTCCAGGCCACATTTTCAAACCAAAAGAGTTTTTATCATCAGTTTTCGGTTTGGGGAATAAAAATAAATTTCAGTAACTTATCAAGTTTGCTGTATCATTCATACATATTTAATCCTTATTAAATTATAAACCTTAAATTATAATTGGCACTTTTCAGGTTTGCATTCTTTAGTTAGAATCATTAGGGGAATAACTTTCTTACAAATCCTCATCAAAAGCTTTATTTACATATTGTGTTAAATTAGGTAGAAAATTGATTTCACATGGTGTATGTTTTTATTTTTAAGCTTTTTTTTTATTGGAGTATAATTGCTTTACAATGTTGTGTCAGTTTCTGCTGCACAGTGAAGTTAGTTAGCTATATGTATACATATATCCCCTCCCTCTTGGATCTCCCTCCCCTCCCTATCCCACCCATTTTTAGACCATTATTTTACTTGTGACCTGTTCATATACTTGTTACTTCTTTTATTTTCATAGCCTAAAGCACATGGTTTGTTACTTTTCAGCTCTCAAAGGTTTAGCCATGTTTAATACTGTTATAAAACAAACAACAAAAAAAAAATTTTTTAAGTTTCTAGTCATTATTCATGGACTCATAGCAACTCGTAGTTGAACACACACCAAATAAAAACAAACACAAAATCTAGATCTGAAATTATCAATTGCTTATCTAGAGGTATTTGTTACATTGTATATCAACAGTTCATGACTTTCATTAATCTGTCAGCAAGTTGTAGCAAAGACTGGAGAATGTATGTTTTTTGGAGAAGGGCGTCTGCTGATTAATGGGGGTGAAAAAAGGAGGAATGGGCTAAAGGGTAGAAATTTGGCATTATATGTTAGAAAATATTTTCAGCAAACCAAATAACTTATGATATATATACGACTAGACAAACTTAAAAAGTCATTAGAGGGTACAAGCCACCCACAAGACTAGTTTGTGTGCTCTTGTAAATTATGGATTAAATATTAAATTTTTTCTTACAAATATCAAGGATGTACTTTTTAAGCATTGAGTTTGTTAAGCAGTCACTGTAGTTGAGCTCTATTTTATTGAGTCAGCTCCTGTTTACCTAGAACGTCTCTTAACATATTCACTGAACTCCTTTTTAAAACATGTTTAAATAACTTTGGATAATTATTTGGAGGGGGGGGTCTTGAAATGTCTGAAACTCAAGGTTTAAGAAGGATGGATCAGTGGTCATGTATTTTTGGGTTTTTTTTCCCCCAATGTGTAATTTTCTTAGTAGAATGTTTACTTGGTTAATATAATCACTCTTTAGGATAATTCATTATACTTAACTTACCAGAAATGAACATGTATGATAGCCCCTAACTGGAGAAACTTACATTTCTGACAATGAGATAGGTTATAAGCTATAGCATATTAATATAAATTTACAATACAGGCATTAAACTGATTCTTTAGAAAACTGTTAATTATAGGAGTTAATAATTATAGGAAAATTATTACCTATTTATGTTAAATGGAGAGAGGGAAAGCATATAACGAAGAGTATGATGTAAAACAACGTCTATCATAATATATATAAGCGTTCTTGAACTCTATTGATGAGCTGCTGAAATTCTATGTAAAAGAATATCATGGTTATCTGGGAGAAGAGCTATATTTTTCATCAGATTTTCAAAGAGATCTGCAATCCAAAAAGGTTATGAACTACTAATATATTGTAGAATATAACAGCCGTTATCTCTGGGTTGGTGGAGTTACTGGAGATATTGATTCATGTTATCTGTTTCCCACAGTGAATATGTATCACAATTTTAATAAAGAGTCTGAGAGATGATTTTGATCTTTAGTTGTTGCTCTGTGTGTGTGTGTGTGTGTGTGTGTGTGTGTGTGTTTAAAAGGAGAAGAGAGAGAAGACCTACCCAGAGTGAGGGGCTGTTTGGGACAGTGGTGGTGGAATTGAATAAGGTAGTGAAACATTAAAAATATGGAGACCAGTCATGTACTTCTTGGTTATTTAGTAATTTCACGACTTACCTAATACTTCTAAATATTTGGTATCCATTCTAAAACTAGGATTTTACTCATGGGTCTTGTATTTCTTCTAATTGCTAAGGTTTAAAATACCTATTTTAGTGCAAAATTCCTCTAGCTGTAATCTCATAATGCTGCCAATCTTGTTCTCGTGATAGTTTTATCCCCCAACACAACACCTTCTAGTGTTTCCACAGAAAATATGAAAATTCCCAGAGGGGGAAAATTTCAGTAAATGGTGGTATTTATCTTTGATGATACTGTTTATTCTTTTTCCTTTTCTGCACATTATGGTTAATACTTTGTAGCTAAGGGCAGAGGGGGATTCTTTTTGGAATTGTATTGGTTAGAGATTTGTGTTAACATTCCTGAATAGAACGTTACAATCTTTTTGGAGTTAGTAAAACAATCTTTTATTCTGGGTATTTTGCGCTGTACATATCCAGCCCTCAAAAATAGGTTAAAAACATTTCTGTTTTTAAAATAAACAGAGCTAAATTTGGTAATAAGATCAAGTTAACACAGTTATTCACAATTATGACAGTGTTCTTTACAGACCTAATACATAATGGGGATAAATCACTGATTATGTTTTTCAGTAATAATTATTCCTTGTTTTGAGTTTGTATGATATTATCCCTTGTGTATTGACAGGCCTAATATGAAGGATTTTAAAAATTGTTAATAAGTTAAACTTTTTGAAATACTGTTTTAAGCTTGTACATCAAGCAAATACAAACATATTAAGGGATATCCACATTTTTAGGTTTTCGTTTGTAGTTGTCAGCATTGTGGTTTCTATTTGAATAATCTGTGGTTGATGCAGATAAGTGGACTTCTTTTTAAGTGAAAAGAGGTCCTTTAAAATGATTCTAATGATCTTTTATAACATGATAGATAATGGCTTTGGTGATACCTTACCCTCTTGATTTTCTTCCTACCACTTTGCCAGTATTTCCCAGTTTTTATTTGTAGTTCTTCCTTTCCTGTACTTACTCTTTATGTGTTGGTGTTACTCAGCTCTTTGTCTTAGACTTTATTCTCTTTTTGTTCTGTGTATTTGTTCTAGAAATTTCTTTCACTCTGGTGACTTTGGTTACTGCATATACCTATGTTGATGATTCTAAATCATTAGCTCTATACCTATATAACCAACAACTTTCAAATATCTACTTTTAGATATCTTAGAAGCATCTTAAACTCAGCATGTTCAAAAGTAAACTTGTGAAACTTAGTGGATTTCAGTAGTTGGTATCAAAATCGATTCTTGCTCAAGTTAGAAATCTGGACATTGCTTTTGACCCTTCCTTCCTTCCTTCCTTCCTTTCCTTTCCTTTCCTTTCCTTTCCTCCCCTCCCCTCCCCTCCCCTTTCTTCACTACCTCACTTAAATTCAGTCACTGTAGCTCCAGTGCCAACCCCCCAACTAGGACACCATCATCTTTTTTTTTTTTTAATAAATAAATAAATAAATTGTTGGCTGCATTGGTTTTTTGTTGCTGCGTGTGGACTTTGTCTACTTGTGGCGAGCTGGGGCTACTCTTCATTGTGGTGCCCGGGCTTCTCATTGCGGTGGCTTCTATTGTTGCGGAGCACAGGCTCTAGGTGTGTGGGCTTCAGTAGTTGTGGTGCACGGGCTTAGTTGCTCCGCGGCATGTGGGATCTTCCCAGACCAAGGAGCAAACCCTTGTTGCCTGCATTGGCAGGTGGATTCTTAACCAGTGCGCCACCAGGGAAGTCCAGGGACACCATCATCTCTTACATAGATGATTACAATACCCTTCAAACTGGTCTCTCTGCCTTCAGTTTTGCTCATTTCCAGTGCATTTTATTAAAATGATTCTGTCACTTTCCCTGCTTTAATGACTTCCTATTACCTTTAAATGAGTCTAAACTGGTCTCCAAGGCAGGCAGGGTGATGCACAAGATAATGTTAGGATGCAGGAGGAAAATATTAGATCTTCTGTTTATATTTACCTTTTAATCTAAAAGACAGTAAGACATTTACAGTCATCCCTTGATATTCACGGAGGGGGGATTGGGTCCAGGACCCCGAGGATACCAAAATCTGTGGATGCTCAAGTCCCTTATATAAAATGGTGTATTTGTATATAATCTATGCACATCCTCTTGTATACTTAAATTATCTCTAGAATGCTTATAGTACCTAATACAGTGTGAGTGCTATATAAATATAAGTTTGGCTTTTTTGGAAATTTCTAGCATTTTCCCCCCCTGAATATTTTCGATGTGGGTTGGTTCAGTCTGTGGATGTGGAACCCACAGATTCATAGGACCCACTGTATACTTTATAGCTAGCACTATGTACTTGTTATTTATTCCCTTGTTCTATGTATCAGATGATTACTTAGTATTTGAGGTATCCTGAGGAAAGTGTGTTTTGTTCACTTTCTAAATGTTGCACAATAGTGTAATTTGAATGGTTAGATGGATTTATGAATTATTATGTTGTTTAATACAAAATGGATAGGTCGGGGGGGAATTTAAGGAGAATATAAAAACAAGTATATAAACGCAAAGGTGATCATGTGGTTGTTCAGTTGGCAAGATACATAAAATCAGATCTGTTCTTATAAATTAGAAAAAAATTTTGATGCTTGCTTTGGAGTTTTAAGTGAAAATTTTAAGTGAAAATTTTAAAAACTTTAAATTCTTACTGTGAGGCCTTACAGACTTTACAGACATTAAAAATCAAATATGCATGCTCATTTTAGAACTACACCTTCAAATCTCTGTATATCACAAAGAGTTAAAATAAGTTCCTCAGAAGTAAAGCATATTCAAATTATACTTTCATTAAAAATACTATAGTCGGGCTTCCCTGGTGGCGCAGTGGTTGAGAGTCCGCCTGCCGATGCAGGGGACATGGGTTCGTGCCCCAGTCTGGGAAGATCCCACATGCCGCGGAGCGGCTGGGCCCCTGAGCTATGGCTGCTGAGCCTGCGCGTCCGGAGCCTGTGCTCCGCAACGGGAGAGGCCACAACAGTGAGAGGCCCGCGTACCGAAAAAAAAAAAAAATACTGTAGTCAATTTCTGTGAAAACAAAAAAATTTGTACCGTAAATAATTAAAATGTATATTTAGGGACTTCCCTGGTGGTACAGTGGTTAGGAATCTGCCTGCCAATGCAGGGAACACGGGTTTCATCCCTGGTCTGGGAAGATCCCACATGCCATGGAGCAACTAAGCCCATGCGCCACAGCTACTGAGCCTGCCTTCTAGAGCCCGCGAGCCACAACTACTGAGCCTGTGCACCACAACTACTGAGGCTGTGCGCCGCAGCTACTGCAGCCTGCCCGCCTAGAGCCCGTGCTCCACAACAAGAGAAGCCACTGCAATGAGAAGCCCGTGCACCGCAACGAAGAGTAGCCCCCGTTCGCCGCAACTAGAGACAGCCTGCGTGCAGCAACAAAGACCCAACGCAGCCAAAAAAAAAAAAAGATGTACATTTAAAATTCTTTTCACCCCTTTATGTTATGTTTTTTGTGATACAGATAATATTTTAACAATATCATATAAATCATGTTATTTGATTTACATATATGTTTGTACAATAAAGGATATATGAATATGTAATATATAATACATAACCAAACATAATGATATTGTAAATCGATTATAAAGATAGTAGATAAATATACATACCAATGTGTATGTAATGAATAAATTTGGAGACCATTAGTTGAAATTCTTCATAAAATAGCTTTCAGGTCTCCTGCTTGCTTTTCCAGTGTCATATCTTGCTTTCAGGTCTCCTGCTTGCTTTTCCAGTGTCATATCTTATCACCCCTATGTTTACCTTTCATGCTTTAGCCATATTAGATTTTTCTGTTTCTCAAAGGGCCACATACTCTTTGTTTCTAGATATTTACACATTCTTATTCCTCTTTTAAGTCTGAGTTTAAACATTCTTTAGCATAATGCTGCTCAAAGTGTGGTCTTTGAACTGTTTGTAAGTAATCCATGACAAGGTCAGAATAAAACTTGAGAGTAAATATTTAGAAGCCTGAATTGCATTTTAACATTGTCATCATCACACCTAAGTGCATGATAAGCAGAATCCTTTCTGAACAGGATATCGACTAGTTCAGGTGCTGTGGTACGTACGTGATTTTTTTTAATTTAAGTTTTTAGAGCAAAATGGAGGGAAAGGTACAGAGATTTCCCATATAAACCTGTCCCCACACATGGATAGGCTCCCCATTATCAACATTCCTCAACAGGGAGGCACATTTGTTACAATTGATGAACTTACACGGACACATCATAACCACCCAAAGTCCGTAGTTAACATTATGGTTCAGTCTTGGTGTTGTACATTCTGTGAGTTTGGACAAATGTATAATGACATGTATCCATCACTATGGTATCATTTTACTCTCTGATCTTTTTATTCTCTCCATAGTTTTGCCTTTTCCACAATGTCATGTAACTGAAACCATACAGTATATAGCCTTCTCAGATTGGCTTCTTTCACTTAGTAATATGCATTTAAATTTCCTCCATATCATTTCATGGCTTGATAGCTTATTTCTTTTTAGTGCTGAATAATATTCCATTTTCTGTAGTTTATTTGTCTGTTCACCTTGAAAGGACATCGTGGTTGCTCCCAAGTTTTGGCAATTATGAATAAAGCTGCTATAAACACCCACGTGCAGGTTTTTGGGTAGACATATGTTTTCAGCTCCTTTAGGTCAATACCAAGGAGCATGATTGGTGGTAAGAGTATATTTAGTTTTATAAGAAACCACGAAACTGTCGCCAAAGCGGCTGTACCGTTTTACATTCCCACCAGCAGTGAATAAGGGTTCATGTTACTCCACATCTTCACCAGCACTGATCCTGATTTTAGCCATTTTAATATGTGTACAGTGGTATCTCATTTTAGTTTGCATTTCCCTGATGATACATGATATGGAGCATCTTCTCATATGCTAATTTGCCATCTGTATATCTTCTTTGCTGAGGTGTCTATTAAGTTCTTTGGCCTATTTTTCAATCGGGTGGTTTGTTATCGTTGAGTTGTAGAATTCTTCATATATTTTGGATAACAGTTCTTTATCAGATGTGTCTTTTGTAAATATTTTCTCCCAGGCTGGCTTGTCTTCTTGTTCTCTTAACATTGTCTTTCACAGAGCAGAAATTTTTCATTTTAATGAAGTCCAGCTATCAGTTTCTTTCATGGATTGTGCCTTTGGTGTTTTATCTAAGAAGTCATCAGCATATCCAGGGACTTCTACATTTTCTCCTATGTTAGTTATCTTCTAGGAAATTTTGTAGTTTTGCATTTTTCATTTAGGTCCGTGATCCGTTTTGAAGTAACTTTTGTGAAGGGTATACAGTCTTTGTCTTATTTTTCATTTTTTGCATGCGGATGTCCAGTTGTTCCAGCATCATTTGTTGAAAAGACTGTTTTGTTCCATTGTATTGCCTTTGCTCCTTTGTCAAAGATCACTTGTGGGTTATTTATGTGAGTCTCTTTCTGCTTCCATTGCTGTTCCATTGCTCTATTTGTCTCTTCTTTCACCAGTATTGCACTGCTTGATTACTGTAGCTTTATAGTAAGTCTTGAAGTTGGGTAGTGTTAGCCCTCCAACATTGTTCATTAATATTGTGTTGGCTATTCTGGATCTTGCCTCTCCATGTAAACTTTAGAATTAGTTTGTCAATAGCCACAAAACAACTTGCTAAGATTTTGATTGGGCTTGCATTGAGCCAGTAGATCAGTGAGAAATCAAAGTTGGGAACAAGTGACATCTTGCCAATATTGACTCTTCCATCCATTAACGGGGATTATTTCTCTATTTAGTTCTTCTTTGGTATCTTTCATTTGAGTTTTGTTGTTTTCCTCACGTAGATGTTGTACATATTTAGTTAGATTTATACCTAAGTATCTCATTTTGGAGAGAGCTAATGTAAATGTATTGTGTTTTTAATTTCAAATTCCACTTGTTCAGTGCTAGCGTGTAGGAAAGGGATTGACTTTTGTATGTTAACCTTGTATCTTGCAACCTTGCTATAATTGCTTATTAGTTCCAGGAATTTTTTGGTGTGGATTCTTTCACATTTTCTCCATAGATGATCTTATCATTTGTGAACAGACAGTTTTATTTCTTCCTTCCCAGACTGTATAACTTTCATTTCCTTTTCTTGTCTTATTGCATTACCTAGGACTTCCAGTAAGATGTTGAAAAGGAGTGGTGGTGGGGGGGACATTCTTGCCTTGCTCCTGATCTTAGCAGGAAAGCTTTTGAGTGTCTTACCATTTCATATGATGTAGGTTTTTTGTAGGTATTCTTTACCAAGTCAAGGAAGTTCCCATCTGTGCTTAGTTTGTCCAGTTTTTATCATGAATAGATGTTAGATTTTATCAAATGCTTTTTCTGAATTTATGTGTGATCATGTGATTTTCTTTAGCCTGTTACTGTGATAGATTACATTAATTGATTTTTTTTAAACTGTTGAACCAGCCTTGAATAAATCCCACTTGATTTTGGTGTATAATTCTTTTTATACATTCTCGAATTTGATTGCAAATATTTTGATGAGGATTTTTGCATCAGTGTTCATGAGACATCTTAGTGTTTAGTTTTCTTTTCTTGCGATATCTTTGGTTTTGGTATTAGGGTAATGCTGGCCTCATAAAATGAGTTAGGAAATGTTCCCTCTGCTTTTATCTTCTGGAAGAGATTTTAGAGTATGTGTATAATTTCTTCCTTAAATGTTTGGTGGGATTCATTAGGAAATCCATCTGAGCCTCATGCTTTCTTTCTGTCTTGCAAGGTTATTAATTACTGATTCAATTTCTTTAATACATACAGGCCTATTCAGATTGTTTGTTTCTTCTTGTGTGAGTTTTGGCAGATTGTATTTTTGAAGGAATTGATCTGTTTCATCTAGGTTATCAAATTTGTGGTCAGAGTTGTTCACAGTATTCCTTTATTATCATTTTAATGTCCATGGTATCTTTAGTGGTAGTCCCTCTTTCATTTCTGATGTTAGTCATCTGTGTCCTCTCTTTTTCTTAGTTAGCTTGGCTAGAGGCCTATTGCTTATATTGATATTTTCAAAGAAATAGCTTTTGGTTTCATTGATTATTCTGTGTTGGTTTCCTGTTTTCAATTTCATTGATTTCTGCTCTGGTTCTTGCTATTCTTTTACTCTGCTTACTTTGGATTTAATTTGCTCTTTCTTTTCTAGTTTCCTAAGGTAGAAGCTTAGATTATTCATTTTAGATCTATCTTCTTTTCTAATATATGCATTCATTGCTATAAATTTCCCTCTAAGCACTGCTTTTACTGCATTCCACAAGTTATAAGTTGTGGGTTCGTTTTCATTTTGTTCAAAATATTTTAAAATTTCTCTTGAGATTTCTTCTTTGACCTATGTGTTATTTAGAAGTGCAGTGTTTAATCTGCATGTTATTTTGGGGCTTTCCAGTTATCTTTCTGTTACTGGTCCTAGTCTAATTCTGTTGTGGTCTAAGAGCAGACATTATATGATTTCTATTCTTTTAAATTTGTGAAAGTGTGTTTCATGGCTCAGAATATGATTTATCTTGGTTAGTATACCATGCAAGCTAGAGAAGAATGTGTATTCTGCTCTACCTCTGTTATTTTTATGTTAGTCATTTGTAACCCAAAATGTGTAAGAATTGAAGAAGGATTTATTTACCTTTAAAATCATGTGTTAAATTTAATCAGGCATATTTTTGTTCCATAAGTAAAATAATTAAAAAGTAAATATATAATAGTTAAATCAAAATAAAACAAATAAAAACTAAAAATCTTTTTTATTCTTTTCAATTTCTGCTTTTGTTAGTATTATCTAAATCTAGGAAGTAAAATTTTTTTTTTTTTTTTTTTTTGGGGTACGCGGGCCTCTCACTGTTGTGGCTTCTCCCGTTGCGGAGCACAGGCTCCGGACATGCAGGCTCAGCGGCCATGGCTCGTGGGCCTAGCCACTCCGCGACATGTGGGATCTTCTCGGACCGGGGCACGAGCCCGTGTCCCCTGCATTGGCAGGTGGACTCTCAACCACTGCGCTACCAGGGAAGCCCTAAAATTTATATTCTTTATTTTCAGTCTTAATTTACTTATGATAAAGGAAGCTTTCCTAGATTTTTTTTTAATAAAAGATACATCTTTTCTGAATGTGACAGTAATACTAAACCAAATGATGATGATGGAAGTAATTTCAAAGAGGTACAGACCAAAAGAGTTTGTACTAGTTTTGTTGGGAAGTATTCTCCCGTTCAATTTTTAGCCATTATTGATGGGAAGTGCTAAAACCGCAGCGGGTTATTTGCAGTGATGTACTGGCTGCTAAAACAATAAAACCATCAAAATTTAAGTGGCATTTACATGCATGACATAATTATATTCATAACCACAAATGCCTTATTTGAAAGAAGAACTATTACAGTTAAGAAGCTGACAGAAGCAGATCTTCAGGATTTCATATGTATTCAGGATTTCATTAGTATTTTGTGAGTTTCTTTTACAGTCTGACCTCAGGTTGCTAACATTAAAAAACTACACACAAATGACAAGACAAAGATGTTTGCTGGAAGGTGTTGGTTGAATCTGTAGCAAAGAAGGTAGTTCATGTAATACTTCCCAGCAACACCCATAGCTTGGTATATTTAGGGACAGTTTAGTCATACAGAAGACCAACTCTTAGACAAATCAGGATAGCAAAGGAATTTTTGTTACAATATGATCAACACATTGATTTTGCTCACATGACAGTAATGTGAAGGAAGAATTTATTTTTCAGCTTCCTTGCTGACAAACACAGCTTGTGTGAAGTATTTAAAACTTGGAAGAGTTAACAAGTCAACAAATGTAGTTTGGTGTTTTGCTTTGCTTTGCAGGAGTATGTTCTGATTATTATATAAACAGTGACAGGGAAAAAATGTTGAAACTTGTGCCAGAATGTAAATCAACGTCCTGCTTGTTTCATTGAGAAAGTTTTGTTATGTCGGCTGAACTAAATAGTGTAATTGGTATATCAACTAAATTAACAGTTCACTAAGAGTGTGAATTACTTAAACACTAGTACATTAAATTTGAGGTTTTAAAAAAACTAAATGATAGTTTGGAAGCTGAGCCAATCAGCTGTTACCATATGCTGAGGTATACAATAATTTTTAAAGGGGAATTTTCAGGCGAAGTATTTGACCTTTGGCATGAACACTTCATGTTTTTACAAGATAAAAAATCAGGTTTTGTAAATCAACTATACTTCAATTTTTAAAAAAAGAAACTAGTTTGGTCCCCAGCTTTTAAAATATGTGAATTAAGTTTATTTGTCTGATAGCATCATTCTTTTTTAAAAAATGATCTTAATTAGCCTTTCGTGCAAGAAAGAAATATCAAATGTTTTCAGTGTTACATAAGGTCAAAGGACAATAATGAAAGTTAGAAATTTGGGGGAAAAGATTCTTCAAATTGTTATGATGGGTTCCACAATTTATCAGTAAGTAGGTGATGATTTTAGTATTGCACTGTTGCAAAATGTTATAATCATATACCTTACAAATTTGATAAGACACTTTGAATTTTATTTTCCATCAAAAGAAAACCCATGCATAGGAAATTAATAGATCAAGAATCTATTATTTTTCATCAAAAGTTATTTTAGATTTAACTATACTTTTGATGGATAAATTATTGGAACTGGCTACCAATAAAGAATTGAGGACAAATTTTGAAAAGTGTCATTTTCTGCATATTGGGTAAAAGTTAAAACCGAATATCCTGAGCTTGCTAAAATCTCTTCCCCTGTTCTGGTCAATATACATCTGTGAAACTAATTTCTCTGTTGTGAGTGCTACTAAAACAAATCCTAGAGGTCGTTTAGATATACCTTACCCCTTGTGATCAGCATTGTCATCAGTCCAACCTAGATGAGGTAGATTAGCAAGAATGATGCAAGCCTCCAAAAGAGCCCCCAGGAAGCTCTACCTCCTGGTATTTTCACCTTGTGTAATCCACTTCCACATTCAACGTGGGGTTGATGTGATAGTGTGTCACTTCTGAGTTTAGGTCCTAAAAGAGACTGCAGTGTCTGTCTTGGTTGTTGTGTCGCTTTCTCTCTGGAAGCCAACTGCTTTGTCGTGAACAGCCCGGTAGAGAGGCCCTCATACTGAGGAATTGAGGCTTTTGACCAACAGCCAGTGAGAAACTGATGAGGCCTTTTACCATCAGCTCTGTGAGTGAGGCAAATTCTCTAGTCCAGACAAGCCTTCAGATGACCGTAGCCCTAACCAACATCTTGACTAAAACCTCATAAGAGACCCTGAATCATGAACACCCAGCTAATCTGCTTCCAGATTCCTGACCAACAGAGATTGTCAGATAATAACTGTGTTGTTTTAAGCCACTAAGCTTTGGCATATTTTTTTATGCAGTAATAGATAACTAATGCAAAAGCAAGAAGTAAGCTTATTTGTTATATTAAAAACTTTAAATATTGACATACGCTATTAGTTCAGAATGTGTGAATTGGTATTTAATATGAAGAATGGCTACTTCAGTGATAACTTTTGGTTAAATAAGAATTATGAAATGACAAAAGTTGCTAGTGCGATAGCTGTTTTCTATAATTGCCTATATGCATACTTCCAATGAAAATTATGCAGTTTTATGTAATCCTTTTCTTTTTTGTTTATCCTATTTTTGAAATATAATTTTATGGGTCTGAATCTAATAAAACATTTAGGCTTGTATTTTGTATGGCCTTTTTAACTTTTATTTTTCCAGTTAATTTTTGTTTGGTCTTACAAAAGTATTGGTCCATGGGGACTTCCCTGGTGGCACAGTGGTTAAGAATCCACCTGCTAATGCAGGGGACACGGGTTTGAGCCTTGGTCTGGGAAGATCCCACATGCCGCAGAACAACTATTGTGTGCCAAAACTACTGAGCCTGTGCTCTAGAGCCCGCGAGCCACAACTGCTGAGCTCGCATGCTGCAGTTACTGAAGCCTGTGTGCCTAGGGCCTGTGCTCCGCCACAAGAGAAGCCAGCTCAGTGAGAAGCCTGTGCACCACAATGAAGAGTAGCCCCTGCTTGACGCAACTAGAGAAAGCCTGTGTGCAGCAGTGAAGACCCAACACGGCCAAAAAAAAAAAAAAAAGTGTTGGTCCATGATGTAATGGAATTTAAAAATAAAAGGAGAAGAGAAAGTGGTTCTTCACTACAGATAGGCTACATTAGGTCCCCTGTCATAGTTCTCAGAGTACCTTACACTTACCTTATTGTGATGGTTGTCTTGCTTTATTGTCACTGGTTATATTCCTGTTACACTGAAAGCTCTATGAAACTCAGAGTCCGTGTTTGCACGTCTGTGTTTCCTGTTCCATTTCAGTACTCATAACAGTGTCTGGTACTTAGCAGCTACTCAGTAGATACTGGTCAAAAGAATTAATTAAAAAAATTTTTTTTATTGTGTTGAAATAATGATTAACTTCCATAATTATAAATAAGTTGGCTATTATAACCATGTGTCCTCAGGGGAATGAAAATTGTTTAGGGTGAATAGAAAATACTCTTGGCACTCTTCTTGCTGAATATTAGGTATCTTTAAAATTTTGGGGGGCTTCCCTGGTGGCGCAGTGGTTGGGAATCTGCCTGCTAATGCAGGGGACACGGGTTCGAGCCCTGGTCTGGGAGGATCTCACATGCCACGGAGCAACTAGGCCCGTGAGCCACAACTACTAAGCCTGCGCGTCTGGAGCCTGTGCTCCGCAACAAGAGAGGCCGCGATAGTGAGAGGCCCGCGCACTGCGATGAAGAGTGGCCCCCGCTTGCCACAACTAGAGAAAGCCCTCGCACAGAAACGAAGACCCAACACAGCAAAAATAAATTAATTAATAAATTCCTACCCCCAACATCTAAAAAAAAAAATTTTTTTTGTATCTTTTTTATTTCCATAGCACAACCACTGCCTCTGAAGAAGATGTCTCAAGTAGATTTCCCCGAACAGATAGAAGTGGGTTCAGCAGGTATAACAGGGATGCAAATGCTTCAGGTAATTTGGTCTCAAGTAGCACATTGGAAAAGAAAATTGAAGATCTTGAAAAGGTATGAATTACAAATTATTTAAGATTTATGAAATTAATATACCATTAGAAAGCCTTTTTCACTTTCATAGCAGCAGAGAGAGAAAAATTGAAATGTGTAAGGAAGAGACAGTGTCAAAAAAGGGAAAAGAATGAGGGGCACTAATGGAAGATACCATTAGTGTTAATCGGTACTTCCATGTGTAGCCAAATAAACGCTTTGAATCACTCTTAATTATATATTTTCTAGATGCATAGTGGCTAAGCATTTTCTGATTTCCTTAATACTTTTCTATCCAGTTCTGTTGATGTTAAAACTTTTAGAAATGGAGCCAGCTCTTGAATTGGTTAATATTTAATGGATACTCTCATTTTGCCAAGTGTTATCTTTAATATATTGAAAACAGTCTTTGCCTTTGAAATGGTTAGAAGTCTCTGCTAGCAGTATGTACTACTGTGTGTTTATTATATTATCTGTACAGATTGTAGACTTTCTTCTGGGTTGTGAGTTAGAGCCTAGAGCCACTGTGGTGTTTGAAACAATTTTAAGGATAAACCTGTTTAGGAGTATCTTTGAGAACATCTCAAATGAATATTGGCGTTAATTTATTAACCATGGGGTCTCAACTTTGTTCTGTAAACATTCAATCCCTAAAATTGATAACGGTGCTGAATTACTTTCTGATTGTTGAAAGTGTGTTTTATTTTGCTGAACTGAAACTATTCCTTGTGATATAAAAATTGCTTTAAGTAGAGATTGAATTTTAAAAATTGTTTCTTTTTATAATATTATGATTATTTTTAGTTCACATTTGAACTTTAACCCTAATTTCTGTGAGTTTAAATTAAAAACTTTAAGGAGTACATAGTATAATAGTTTTCAAGGGGGTTCTTCAGAAGGGCTTTTAAAGTTCCACAAGAGTTTGGATTGAGTTCCTAGTAGTTGGCAGCAGCTGATTAATGAGGCAGGCTGGCTGCTTTCCTCTGAGGGTGAGTAAGAAAGAAGCCAAATTCTATGTGAGACCTTTTCAGTTCTGCTTCACTTTTGCCCCCAAGGTGGCTGACCCAGCGTAAAGTCCTGGCTTCTGAATAAGATTTCTTTGGAAAAGGTGTTGCATTGTTTAAAGAAAAAAAAAGTTTAAAAACCAGTAATCGTTTTCAGTTCCTTCATTTTATCCATTGTCAGTTAACTGGCCGAGCCAGAAGTAAAATGGACGATCATTATTTTTCTGTTTAGAGTTTTCCATAGAGCCATCTCCTTTTCTTAAACTTCGTATTTTTTATTAAAATTTTGAATTTCCTTCAACAGGGTATTAGTCATTAAATGTTAAGATATTTTATTACTAATGGTGGTGAACAACTAAAGAGCTAAAGTCATTGAGTATTGGTATTTGTTAAAAACTTGGGTAAACATAGATTTAATTAGAAGTATATTTTACAACTCCTGTATTCCTCTCATTCTCTGGTTCTTTTCTGGGATGGGGTCCTCCTTCTCTTACCAAGTGACTTAAGAAATTCATTGGAAATCTTCATGTATCTAAGGTACTTCACCAGACTTAGCAGATGTATGCTATTTAAGATTATAAACAACTTGTTACTTCCCAATTAATACTTTGTAATTATATCTACCAGGAAGTGGTAAGAGAAAGGCAAGAAAACTTAAGACTTGTGAGACTAATGCAAGATAAAGAGGAAATGATTGGAAAACTCAAAGAAGAAATTGATTTGTTAAATCGAGTGAGTATTCACATATTTCAGTTTAATGGTTTCCTTTTTTTCTGTCAACTGGATGAAAATACATAAATATGAAGAAATTATTTAATTTTATTAAATAATAATATGAACTAAATAGTTCATTCTTTTGTTAATGTGATAGTAATTTGTGGTAGCCAGAACCATCATTTCATTCCATAAACTGATTTCCTCTGGCCAGTTACCAGTCAGTTGTATTTACTTAACATGGTTCTTTTGGGGATGGACCAGTGAATGGATTTGTTCTGTGTTTTGTTAGAGTCTGGAGGTAAGAGGCAGCTTGGTCAGTGCCACACATAAAATGGTACTGGTACAGAGTTGCCCCAATGAAGAACTAAAATTGCTACTGTCTTGCCATAAGAAACTCCATATGTCCTTGTCTTTGTGGTATTTTCACCACTTTTTTTCCTCCAGTTATACATATGCATATGCATCCCCAGCTTTAGGTTTAGCCTAAACCTAAGGTCTCTCTCTCTTTTTTTTTTTCTTTCTCTTTCAGCCCTAGAATTTACTCCCTGCTTAAGAAGCAGGAATTAATGCTAGCCTTAGGTAATGGTAATGAGGAGAGATTTCATAGTTTCCCTTTTTCAAAGGCTTTACATAAGATGGAGGAAAGAAATAAATTTGCTTCAGGGAGAAATGGAACAAATTCCTAATCCAATCTTAACTCTAATTCTAAAAGAAGAGAAATTAGAAAGCTTCATTATGTGCAGACTCATTCTAATACAGCTCTATAGCATTAACTGCAGGGTTTGGATGAGGACACTGAAACTCAGAGTTTAACTTGCTCAAGGTCATATGTAGTAATCACATAGTTATCTGCTGAGCCAGTATTTGACCCTCAGGTATTCAATAGTTTTAATTCTAAGTAAGCTCTTCCATTCTTATAGATTGCCTTTCATCTTGGTTTGGAACACGGGCATTCCTCTTTTGGTTCTAGAATATGATTTAATAAAATCTGCAAATATTTTTATGTCTATGATGTATTTGCACTGTCTTAGGCAGTGTGTTCATTAAGAAGAAGAATAAAACACCTGCCCTTACAGAGTTTATAATCTAGTAATGATATGTGAATGTATTTTATTATTTAATTCTAAACCTTAGGTAGGTCTCAGTTGTAGTGATTTTAGGAATCCCGTATCTTTATTATTGTTAGTTTCAACAAATTAGTTTCTTAATATCATTCATTTAGTTTGCGAGTAAATACAGGTTTTGTGTTTGTACATTTAAAAATCATTTACCTAATTGTTCAAAGACAGTATACTAAATGTATCAGAATTTTGCTATCCAGTAGTACACTTAGAATTCAAATTGATTTCTCCAAGTTTAGTATTTTGAATTGCAAGGATAAATCTATAAATGTCTGCTTTTCCAACCATCAGTAAATAGCCTACCTTGACATAGTCTTTCTTCAAACGAAAACTTACAGTGGATTGTCTTTGTATTTACCAACTGGTTGTATATATGGTACTAAGATTAACATGGGGAACATAGAGCTAGAATCAGATAACTTTAAAGCACCTAGTTTAGTGGCTTTCGCATTTTTTTCAGCTCGAAAACTTTCCCTTCAACAAAATGTCATAGAGGAGGCCAACGTAAATTGAACCAGATCAACTCTGTGAGCCCCGGGCCTCCTTTTCTGTGTACCTCAGTTCTATCACCTCCCCAAATGCTCCCCCCTGCAACATGCATACTTGTCAAAGATCACCAAGGTGGTAGGGGTACATCTAGAACTTGTACCTGGATCTTTTTGATGCCTAATTTGACACAAGGTTGCAGTCCAAGGCCCCAAACCTCATATTGACTGCATATGTATTTAGCCCTCAATTTGGGGGAGGAGGGATTTGTTTTTAACTAAAAACTTACTTATAGTGATTAAAAATTGGAAGATTCACCATAAAGAGTTCTGATTTCTGGCTTCTCTTTAAAAACGGAAAGATCTGGCAAGAGCTGGCCTGCATTATCATGATACCAGTGAGGAGTCTAGTAGTGGATGCTGCCTTTAGGTGGGGCATATCCCTTCCAAAGTTGTTTTCAGAACTAGCCCTCGTTTGCAGACTAATTGCTTGTATGAATTATCTTTGTATATTTTTGAAAAAATTTTTAATCACCTGAAGAATACTTTTAAGTGTTTTAAAAACTTACGTATTATTTTCCTTTTTGTTTCCTTAAGGACCTAGATGACATAGAAGATGAAAATGAACAACTAAAGCAGGAGAATAAAACTCTTTTGAAAGTTGTTGGACAGCTAACAAGGTAGAAGATTCAAGGCTCAGTGTGGAAAAATATTTTAAAACTACTGATTGAATGTTATGGGCGCTAGGACAGTATTCCTATGCTGTAATACATTAAACTAACTAAGTATGTATATTTATTTCTAGAAAACAGTGGATGTTTATTTTCAAAATATTTCTTTTTCAGTATCAGCTTCAAAAAGTATCAACCTTTTAGTTCACGAATAAGTAACATCTTTTAGTTATTAAACTGGTAGGTTATGCCTCTTTCGGTTTTGTGTGGTATTCAAATAATATATGGTTTAAAGTCACAACCATCTGAATATATTTCATCTATGGTAGTGCATTTTCTCCCTAAAAGAATATACATAGTCTTTGTTTACATGAATTCAAATACTTTTTAGGGAGTTACCTGCAAATGCTTTATTACTGATGTGTGTGACCTTTTATATGTTGATGATTTACTCATAAAGGTCTTTATCTACTGTCATTTGTTCTCTCAACTTATTCTAAGCAATTTAGAGGAACATAGAGTCACACTCTTTTGTATAACAGTCATCTTTAAAAAGGAAAGCTATTATAAAAAGTCAGTTAATATCATATACTAGTTGGCTAAACACAGAATTTAAGAGAATACTTGAATTATGCTATAGTAAATTAAAATGTACTATTTTGTATTCCAATATTGAAATAAATTTAAAATCACTTTGACTTCAGAAAAACATACAATTGTAATCTTAATGTAAAATTTCTTATGTAGGTACTACTTTTTTTTTTTTATTATTCCAAGGTTTATAAGTGAACATGGGGTATTTTAAAAGTTGTTTATTCATCAAGCCTAGAGAGTGTATACAATTTCAATGTAGAAGGAAAAAAAATCCATATTTTTAATTATCATATGCATTAAAATCAAAACCAAAATATTTATCCACATTTAAAACATTTGTACTTACTGTAACAAAACAGTACGTAAACAGAAATAGTACTGAAATACTTTGCTTAATTTCTAATTTGGAGTATAATACTGTGACACAGTTGTTCCCATATGAGAGAATTATTCCCCTACCTCAAATTTAAGGGATTTTCTTCCTAACATTGGATTTTTAAAAACAATTCTTTTGAAGAATTATACAAATTTTCTCTTTTATTAAGTAACAATAATGTTTAGAATTATTTTATATTACATTCTCATGTTGAGTAAGGAAACCTCCTTTAAAATACATTAAGAAATATCTGTCTGAAGTTGAATCTCAAACAGTATACTGGTACCCTTTTATCCAATTAATGTACGTAAATGGCTTGAACATAGTAAAAACCCATTTTGGGTACCCTACTGACTCTTTTCCTTTTATGTGCTAAGCCACTTCATTATTCACTGTTAGAAAAATAGGGAAGGTGAGACAATTGGGAAGAAATGCAGAGTAAATGATAAATATCAATGTTGAACTCTACAACTCTGCAATAACCTAGATCGTGCCCTCTCCCCTCCCCCATGCCCCCAATTCAGAAGTTTCAACCTTGACTAATCATCAGAATCATTTGGGTTGCTTAAAAAGAATTCCTGGGTTATAGCTTCTAGATAGGTTTAGGTTGAGACCCTGGATAGAATTTTTAAAGCTCAACATCTAATGATTCTGATCATAACTTAGATTTGGAAACAGCTACCCTTGCCTCTTTCCTCCTATATCTTACATTGGAAACCCTGAAATTAACATAATTTTAGCTATTAGCATTTTTTCACTGTTTAGTTTATTTAATAATTAACTTGGTCACTGGAGAAGTTCACATATGTCCATATATATATTTAGCAAAAGGTTCAATGTTAGATTACCAAACTTGATAAAGTTATAGAATTACTGCATAAGGGCATCCTTTTTGGAGAATAGTCCCAGCATGGGAACAGTGATCTGCTGCCCACATGTCAAAGTGGTATGCCAGGCTCAGTCACTATCTTTGGGGGTGAAATCCTCATCTCCCTTTGTTTACCCCTAGGCGTGTGGCAGAAATATTGGTGTTGCCTAGTTTCCCATCCATACTTTGGATGTTGTGAAAATGGTGTTAGTATCCAGCCTTAAAATGTATTAGTGTACTCGTTTTTCAATAAGAGAAGTATTCTGAATTTTCTGTTTAATCCATTTGGAAGTAAAGGAATATTTCATTTCCCCCTTTAAAATTATACCAGGTATTAATGCTTTTAAAGACCAAGCTGTTTTAAAATTTTTCCTTTATTTCAGTTTATCAGGAGCATTTCCAACAGTGATCTTTTACATAACGGTACCTAGTGCAAATGTGCAGGAGCCTGACAACTTAGGCAAAGCAGTTCATTTGCAGTCCTCCCTCCTGTCCTTAAAATGTATATTTATATCACATATAGATTTTTACACTGAATATTGAAAAATAAAGTAGGATCTGCTACAGTTTCCCTTTAAATTTTATAAAAAGCACTGAGATTTTAAAAAGATTACTTAAATACATGTGCATGACCTTAAAAAACTTGGCTATTGTCAATAAAGTGCTAGTATTTGTGAAATTATTAGTCCCGTTCAGAAATAATATTTCTTATATCTCTTGGGAGTTTGTGGCATAATAAAGCATATCCAAAGTTCGAATGTGTTTATGATATTATTTTCAAAACAGTAAGTTTATCATCTTTAAAATGAACATGACTCTCCTCCTTGATTTCTGACATGCATTAACTTGGGAATTACTGTAGTAATATCTGTTTCATCTGTCTAGAATTGTTACTAATTTTATTGCACTATAGTTACCTTTAGAGAGGAAGAGGAAGGCTTTAGGGTGTGTATTTCTAAGGGAATTTATTAAATATAGTAGATTAACATTGTAATACTTGCTCAAGTAGTTTATAACAGAAGGTTAAGTATCAGGAGCAGATACCTGAAACAATGTGTTTTTTAAAATAACTTTCTAGTTGCAGTAGAAAGCAATGTATTCTTAAGGTAAAAAACCTACCTCAGTTACATGTGGTTTCTGTTTTCTGGATTACTCTGGATTTTTATAATTGGAAATTAAAATGCAAGTTTTTGAGTCCACTAATACTTTGTGGAAAATAATGCAAGTCAATGTAGTAGCACGTCTGTATGTTCAACACCAAAAGACGAAATAGGAAGGACCTTGGGTTTGATGATTTTTTTAATCTGATGTCCTACACAGTATTCATATGTATAGCGATAGTTATCTTTCCTCTTTTTTGTAGTTCTTTGATCTTGACTCAGTACCTAGTAAGTTCATGTAATGTTGGCACTTATTTAATAACTATGCATAATGTTGTTAATAACCTGTTATAAGATTCAGGCATATATTTTCATTTTATAAGACGAAAAACCAAACACACCAGCTTTTCACTGGGGAGAATATATTAAGTGAGAAGGAACTAACATTCAGGAATCAGAACTTTAAAATAACATGTTAAAGTCAGTGGTAAACGTTCTCTTATTATATCTAAACCATTCCTAATATGTAACAGTAAACTTGACTTCTTTTGCATTGGAACTATGCTCTCATAAATAAAGGACATCCCATTGATTAGGATTGTAACTTGTACGACTTATCTGAGAACTAGTGACACTTTTCTTTTGTTGTTTCAATAAACGGAAAACATAGTACTAATAAGACAAACATTTTGCTCATCAGGTCCATCAACAAAGGCACTTCCCCCCATCCTGTTAGGTTTTCTCATTGATGTATAGAAGTTGGTCGTTTCATTCTCAGTGTAGACTTGAATCATGGTCCAAGAAAACCTGAGCCCACGTTGTTTTTTTAGTTTACTTAGCTAGAATCTCACAGCATATTAAAGTCATATCCCCATCCTGCCCCCCCAAAATAATTATATGTGAGAAAAATGTGGTTGAGGGGGTTACGTTAAATTTTCATACTTATTCTTTCAGCAAGTATTTATTAGTCAACTGGGTATACAATTCTAGATATTACAGAAGTTTCCAAAAAATGGACACGGACCAGCCCTTCTATCTAGCATTGTACAATCTGTATAGTGTGTGTCAGTGCTATCTTAAGAGTGCTATATCTTAAGTAGCATTAGCCAGTCTAATCTGAATAGTTCATTCAAAAGTATTCTTTTTATATTTATTATCCAGCCATTGTATTTTAGGTCTGGTTAATAGGTACTGTTTAATTTGCTGCAGCATTTACTGAATGGTGCATGAAAGACCTGATGCATATTGGGAAGTATCTTACCATGTTTCTTTAAGATAATTATGTATTATGAAAAGAACATTTTAAAGGCATTTGTAGCAGTGGTGAAGTAAAAAGAATTCAGTGTATGTCAGATACACCAAACTGTTAATGGTATTCAAATGTAATTTTAAGTTAGTTTTTCTGTATACATTATTGATTACTGGTTTGTTTTTAGGTATTTAAGTCTAATAAACAGTTCACATATTGGCAGTCACTTTGAATGACTAATAATAGAATGTTAGTGATGATCACTTGATGGACATTTATTACATGCCTGTTTTGTTTTGTTTTGTTTCCCCCTCTGGATACCTAATAGATGTATATTACCTTTTTTTGGTGAACTTGTTTCTTGAAAGTTTTCACTGTGCTATTCAGGGTTTTTATTATTATGCTTTTCTGCTAAATTTAAGTATCAGATGTCTGCTGTTACCAGTAAAGACCATATGAAAGCTAAAATTACTGTTTTGTTGAAAAATCAGCTAATTCAGGTAATGCAAATTTGTAGAGAAACATCTGGATCATTTATTGATCACATTAGTATTGTGTAGACAGCTTTCATAATTCCCATTGCGTAGGTTTTCACTGGGGTAGTCAACGTGATATAGATTCACTTTTAATATGCTTTGCATGTAAAGTAATAAATACTCAATAAAAAGTAAATTTTTGTTTAATTTTTAACACTGGTTAATTATTTTTTTCCTTCCTGTACTATCGGTGAAACCCTCACCATGAGTTTTATTTTCGAAGTTAAAGGACAAGGTTAATATTCTCATTCTGTGCCTCTTACTGACACAGTATATGCAGTACTTTAGAATCTTTATTAGTATATTATTGTAGAAGGAATTGGGTTTTAAAAAGCAAAAATATAGTATTGATAAGATCTGAATACATTCATGGTGGGGCTTTTTGAGTGAGGAAGTGTACATGTTCAACCTGACTGAAAATTTTAATTGTTTTTGTGTTTTGAAACTGCACAAATAATTTCTTAATCTGAAATTGGCTCTATCATCCACTAAATCTGATGGTGGTCAAAGAATCTCAGGCCCCTCATACTTAGAAAAGATAAGTAGAGGTCTGGGAATGTAAAAATCCGGTCTGTGTTTTTTTAGTAAATGGTTTACATAACCTCTTGCCTAATGTGTCATTCTTCATACACCTGCACAGGCCAATCAGTCTTCTTTACTTCTAGAGCTCTAAATCTTCTCAGTAATGTCATACATGTCTAACAAGTGAACAAGCATCTTTCAGTCAGACTGTTTAGATAAGGTCTCAAGTCATTATGTAAGAATGTACTCCATTTGCAAGTTTATTGAAAAAATTTGCAAGGTCTCCTAGTCTCAACTGGAACTGGATCTCTTTATCTTAGACTTCATCAAATCCCTATTTTTTTTTTTTTTTTTTTTTTGCTTCTAGATTCACTCTGTGAGTGCACACAATTCTATGAGTAGCTATAAACTACCCATATGATTTTTTAATCTCATGCCTCTAGTTTTCTCTTTTCACCTCTACAAGAGGTTACATTTTACTCCTGGTCAGCTTCTTGGAAAGAATTATGTAGTATTAGACCTTCATGTTAAAGAGGTAGGGCTGGCTATAATACCCTTTACAAACCTTTTTTTTTTTTTTTTTTTTTTTTTAATGTCTAACCATGTAAGTTTAAAAAGAAAGCAAAACACTTCTCTCTTAATTCTGGACCAAATGCACAATTCAACTCTCACTTTAAAAAAACTGCTCTGACTGAATAAAGATGCTTTTCATAAAGGAGAATGCTACTTGGTGTCAGATAGTTGAGCAGTATGAAAAAAAATTAATATGAGCTAGTTAGGAAAGGTAGATTGGACTTTGACTTTATACTTGTGAAAGAAAAACGAAATAAGGGTTTTGACTACTAGGTATGTTTTTTCATGTTGAAGTGTGAAAAATTATTCAGGATAAATTATTGTCTTAATCCATATATGATCAGCAGCTATACCTGCTTAGATATACTACGGGACATGAAATTTACAGTCTGTATTACATTACAGGCTTTTATCCAGGGAAATGTTTGCATTCCTTTGAAATGTAAACTATTTACTGTGGTTAAACAAAGGTAGATGATGTCATCAGTGGACATTTTAGCTTTATGGAAGCAAAGTTTTAGGAAAAATAATAAAAAGGTATCTGATTCCTTTTATTATTCTTGTAGTGCAAAAGTATAAACAAAGCTATCAGTCAAAGGCATAGGAAATTCCATTTGAAGAACCTGCAAATCAGTTTTGGTAAGAATGCATTCATTTGATACAGTGTTAAGAAAAGTAGGAAAATTATTAGCCTTCTGTAGCAGATTGAAAGTTTCATGAATGGATAGTTCAGGATAGTAAACAACATCACTAATCTAAAGTAAAATTATGCCAGTAATTTTCATATTAACTGTATTCTTTATTATTTAAAGTAAATCAGTTAATCAGTGAAAATTGTAATTGGATGAATAAATGTACACTTCAGAATGGTAATTAGTGATGATAAGACTAAAAGTACCTCTTGTTTCTTGTAACTCTTTTGAAATCAATATATCTTAAGTTCAGTTAAGCATAGTGACAGTATGAACAGTTAACAGTATGAACATAACTTAACCTTAATTTCATATAGCGTAAAAACATTCAATAATTAATAATTTAGTAGCCACATATGCCAGGTATTGTGTTAAGTGCTTTAAATATTGTTTTTATTTGATTCCTTAAAACTTATGCAAGGTACAGATTGGGAGGTTAATTTGCCCAAGGTCACAGAGCAATACTTTGTGCCTTTTGCTATGACATACTCACTTTCATGACATAATTATTGTCCTATTAAATATTTTCCCAGTGGTTCTCAAAGTGTGGTCCCCGCACTAGTATCATTGGCTTCACTTAGAAACCTGTTAGAAATACAAATTCGTGGGCCCCACCCAACAATAGAATGAGGCGAGGCCCAACAATCTGTGTTTTAACAAGCCCTTCAAATGATTCTGATGCAGGTCAAAGCTTGCAAATTTGCATTATGCGCTTCTATTTTTAAGCAAAGATCTTGGTCCTTCTTTTGTGTTTGGACATGATATAAGTAATATAACATGAACTTGTAAAAAAAAAAAGTGATCTTTTCATTGTTGCTTACATTGCAAAAGATTGTATCAGGAAAAGCCTCAGTATGGATACTGGCAGCTTGACATGACCCCATTAGTTTAGTATTATCTCTGGAACTCAAATGAATTCTTAAGTCCGAGAGTCTGTGGAATGAAATCTTTGTTTTTCTGTGTTAAGGTCGATCTCTGTTATTGCCTGAAGGTTTTTGGTAACAGAAATGCATTTTTGTCAAATTTTAAACCTTGATGGGAAGAAATAAATGTATGTTTCATCAGAGTTATAGTTTTGTTTTCATTTTTTTGTATGTATAGACACTGTGGGGTGGTCCATGGGGAGACTGAATTTTCAGTTTACTCTCTGTGCACTCAGAAATTCAATAGCATTTTCTAGCTAATTGACCAGTGAGAATAAAGCCACAAAATTGCATCCCAGTGAGTAAAGAAAAACATTAAAGTCTATTTGGGATCATTATTTTCTTATATGATGAGATAGTTAAATAATCTACTGTTTTGTTTTTTTTTTACTTTTTTAAAAACTTTGGAGCAAGTTTCTATTACAGAATTATCATGAAGATGGTACAGAGAGTACTCGAATACCCCACACCCAGCTTCCCCTGTTATTAATGTCTTACATTAATGTGGTGCATTTGTGATAATTAGTGGATCAATACTGGTACATTATTATTGACTGAAGTTCATACTTGGTTCATGTAGCCTCACTTTTTCCCAAATGTCCTTTCTCTGTTCCAGGATCCACTCTACGATACCGCATGATGCTTAGTTGTCATGTCTCTTTACACCCTTCTTAGCTGTGACAGTTTCTTAGACTTCCCTTGGTTTTGGTGACCTCGACAGTTTTGAGGATTATTGGTCAGGTATTTCTCACATCTTACTATGGATGTTTTCAGATATACACAAAAGAAGAGAAATTACCCATATTTTTCCAATCTTAATTTATCCCCCATTTTCTCATTTTTTGCTGAGGCATTTTTACAGTTAAATTTTAGTCATCCTATCGTTTTACCTGTAAATACCTGAGTATGTGTCTCTAATAGATAAGGCTTAAAAAATAATCACAATATTATCATACCCAACTCATTTAATGCTAATTTCTTCATATCATCTGTTTAGTTTGGGTTCTGGCAGGCCTGCAAGAGATCTACTGGGGGAAAACACCGGTGAGGAAAAATGGGGCAGGAGCTGTAGGGCAGGTTGGGAAACCTCAGTATAGATCTGACTGCTGTGAAGAAGAGAGGGAAGGAGGATGGTTGAGCAGGAAGTCTTAATCCACAGTGCAGTTTGAAGAAAGTTTTAGCAAGTCTGTAAAAGTCTTCATGCCAAAGATGCCCATTCATCAGAGTAGTCCCACATCTTGCAGGAATGGGCTTGCCTTTGTATTCCTGCTATGCTCCTTTGTTGGCAGGGAGTAGCCAGTAGGAAGCAGGGCCTTAGCTGAACACCATGGCAGATTCAAATCACAGCAGCTGTCAGTTAATTACCCACCCCACAGTAGGAGCATGGAGAAGCCCATTTTCATGGCTGCCGCATCCTGTAATACTTCGTGTTCAAATTTCCCCAGATACCTCAAAAAATGTCCTTTTACTGTTTATTCAAATAAAGATCCAAATGAGAGTCATTCATTGCATTTGGTTACTATGTCTCTTAAGCCTTTTTAACCTATAAATTACAACCCCCCAAGTTTTATGCCTTTTTTCAAACTGAAGAAATTAGATCATTTGTGCTGTAGAATTTCCCACATTCTGGATTTAGCTGATTCTATCTTTAAGATGCTGTTTAACTTGTCCCTCTATCCCCCCTATTTTCTATAAATTGTTAATTAGATGAAGAGACTTTATTAGATTCAATATATGTATACCTTTTGGGCAGTAATTTATAAGTGTTGTGTATTTCTGTTGAATCACATCAGAAGGTGCATAATGTCTGGTTGTCTCACTTCTAATGATGTTAAGATAGGTCAGTAAATTCAGATGTTATTAGTTTGATTGCTCTATTTAAAAATTCCACATCAACCTTTTATGTAATGGTTTTAGCAAACATTGATAATTATTGTCCAGATCTATTATATTATTAGGTATTGCAGTGATAATTTTCAAGTTCTATCATTCTGTTTACATTAGTAGTTGGAATTCTTTAAAGAGAAACTCTTCTTCATCAGTTACTTGGTTTCCCTAAAATATAAGGAAGATAAGATCACATTCTTCTCCTTTATTTACCAGTTTTACAGTAATGGGCCAGAGTCCAGGCCACCTCCAAAGGTAAGTTATATGTTTGTCTTATATGGTTAAAGTGTTTTAATCCATTGCAGTCATTATTTTTTATGTCCAGATTATTTCATATGTGGCCAGTGGGTGCCTCTTCCAAGTTAGCTCCTGTGTCCTTTTGGTCATGTATAGCCTCCTTGTTTTCTGGCATTAGGTGTTCCAGTCTCATCATGTACATTGCCTTTTCAAGACCTGGAATTAAGAGCTACCTTTCTTTGTAGAAAATTAAATCCTTGATAACCATCTGAATTATCAGATGAAATAAAAGCCAGAGAGCACTTACAGAGTTCTTCTTAACTGTAAAAGCTGTAAGGACCTTGAAACATTTTCCAACTCATACTTTTACTAGAAAATTTTAAAAAGATGACAGAAAGCTGCTTGTTGCTTTGTGATTTCTCATTCTCTCACTCATTTTCTGTGCAAATAAATGGTAAGCAGATCTTACATATCTGGATTTGAAAAAAATTTAAATCTATTCATGCCTGTTGAGAACCTCAGGAGATTGACTATAAAAGTCAAGATATTTTTCTTTTTTTTTTTAGTAGTTAAATCACAGTAAAGTGGTATTCAAATTAGAATGCAGCACAGAACTAATGTCAACATGTATAGATGTTCATTGAGTTGGATGTGAAAAGACATCAGAGAGCTTATATAATAAGTTAATTAAGCTAATAAAATCATAATTAAAAAGTGGTATGCAAATTCTCATTCCTCACCCCATTAAAATTTGGCGCAAACTCAGAGTAGGGGTTTTAATAGATGCTAGACACTTCCATCTCTAGTCACATATGAATGAGGGTCTATGTAGAGGTGCCAGCCAAGCAAGTTTTCACAGCTGGTTGTGAGGCAGTCCTGGTGTGTAGGAGGTGGAGTGTTGGATGACGGCTAGAGGCAGGTTGTGAAGTCGCCCTGTGAATGAGCCACCACGAGTTCTTGCGGTGCTTAGAATAAAGCCAGGTTGCTGGCAGCCATCGACTAGGGGACCACCTGATAATTAACATTGACAAAACCTTTCTTCTCTTCCTGCCAATATCCATCCAGAAAGAAGGATCCCCTCTTTTCTTCCAGGACATGGAAACCAGCTGTAGCCTAGAATTCTTGTATTTTGCATCTTGCATTAGTTCACAAGTACTCCTTGTATACTACTTTGTGCTAGGCTCTGGTTCTAGGTACTTGGTATATCACAGTGAATGAAAAGACAAATCCTAGCCAACACCATTTTATTCTCTGTTGCCCTAAAAAGAGTGTTGGCACAGGGTGGTTGCTTCTCAGAATGTCCTTTGGAACTTTCCAAAAGATGAGACTTGAAATTCACTTCTCTTTTGACAGAGAGAGTAGCCTCAATACGTGTCATGGGCTATAGTTTGTGTTATAAACATGCTGATAGGTCTGATGTTTGGAAAAGGCAGATTTATTCCCCTAATCTTGAGAAATTGGGCATTTAGAGCATAAATTTGTATTTCCATTCATTTAATTTGTTACATGGATTTTATTTTTGCCCCCAAATCATGTCCTTAATGGCCAAGGCTAGTAAGTTCTTAGTGGAGGTCAGGATTCCACATTTTCCAGTACATTCTGATCATCTGAAAGATTTGTAATTATTTACCATTTCTATGCTTAATTTTATGATGGATTTGCAAATGTGGATCTATGTTCCTATAGCTCATAAAGTTCCCAAAGTCACCCATGGTTAAATAAAACTTATTTCTTTGTGTGTTTTTCTTTCCTTCTGAGCTCTGCAGTTGAGATGGAACTAAGTACAGTGTACTTTACAAGCTTTTGGTGTCTAGTTACTTGAGAAACACTCCCCCTACGGTGAAATCATCATCCATTTACTTTTTTTTTTTTTTGTAATTGAGTGGTCAGGACACTTTATCCTTTTCCTGTGAGTTACCTAAAGATTTATTTCTTTGGGGAAGAACATATGTGGGGGAATTAGAACCAGTTTTGAGGATTTACCCGATTCACTTACGAACTTAGGATAGCCCTTTCCCTTTTATACTTAGATTATTTTAAACTCTTAAAAGTAACTTAAATTGGTAAGAATTATTCCCCCTCCCCAGGGTACTTGAGAAGTTTCTCGTATTTGGTCTCAAATAGGCTTATAACATCTTAATAACTTTAAAAAGCTGAATATCTCTGCGTTGGTGGGGAAATAAGACCGAGAGGAGTGTTTTATTTACTCTGAGGTCACATAGTGATGTAAACAGAATCACATATCTTACTAGAACCTGAAAATGGAGGTGTCTGACCACTAATAAGATTAGTCTGCAACACCGACCTGTTTAGAGAAAGGTCAGAGATTAAACAATACTATAAAACCATAAGATATAGGAAATCATAAAAATTTTTTGAGCGGAGGGAGAGTGGAAATTAAATTTTATTTTGTCCGTGTCTCTTTAGAACATGATTTCAATCCAAAGTCACAAACAGCTGGAGGCAGTGTTTCTTTAAGTATGATAGTCCCTCTTCCCCGCCTCAGAATCACCTGGGGTCCATAGGGACACCCAAATGAATCAGACTGTCTTTGTTTGTTCTCAAAATGCATATACGTGGTTAAGGATTAGACAGGATGTGCACAAAAAAGAGGAGGGGGAGATTAATTCCTTAAAGGACTGAGGAGACACCTTTAGGACCTAGAATTTGAGGCAAGTTTGAAGGAACTGGGGAGGGAGGGCTGGTGTCAGTCATAGGAATATTTAGGAAAATAATACTCAACGTCTGATGAGCCATGGTATCGCCCCCGAGGGTTGCAGCTAAGGTTCTTCATACACACACCACCTCATGAAGTGCTGGCTTCCAAGTTAGAGCTACTCAGATTCAGAACCTGGCTGTACCACTACTAGCTGAGTGACCTTGGACAAGTTGCTTTATAATTTCATCTGCAACCAGGACAAAACAATGCCTAACTTGGTTGACTCATTGTTAAGGATAAATGAAAATGTGACGCAATGCCTGTTCATAGCTATGATGGGAGAAGAATTAAAATGAAGTACCTTTTTTAGTGTGATTTTTACCAGTGAAGAAGTTAAGAAGATAATGATTGTCCCCCCTGAAATTAAACAAAACGTAATCAGGAGGCTCTGAATGAGTACTAAAACTGCCCTCTGGTCTTAAATATCTGCTTTGCTAGGGAGACGTCCTCAGAAGTCCAACTGAAGCAAGTCAGAGCTCTGTCCTGAAAGAGGATGCGTTATGTGTTGATATTAATGTAACAATCTCTATAGCCCCTGGAAAATTGTGGCTACCCGAGAAACACTGAACAAAATCTTGGTTGAAGGCAAACATATTTTAGAAAGAAAGAGCTTCTTGATTTAGTTTACTTGAGAAGCTCAGAGTATTTCTCAGTTAGCTTTCTCTTCCTTTCAAATCCCTAGGCTCAACCTGGGCCTGTTTTCCTACTAAGAAATGTCTCTGCCCGGACTCCTGAACAAATATATTCCAGAGGAGTATCATTAACCGAGCTGATACGGGAACTAAACAAACAGGGTGAATCAGCTTGAATTCACGAAGGCTGGCAACAAGTCAGTTTCTTTCTCTACTTCTCCACTTGTTTTTTCAGTGTACCTGATGACTAGAGACTGGTATGTCCTGATAGCAGAAAACAGGAAGCATATCAAAGCAAGAGGTTGTTTGTCTCCTGACCTGCTCCTGTACAACAAGAAACAGTTTTTGTTGACTTGGATACCCGTGCTATTAGGCAGCAAAGCAGAGGATGGCAGTTACAGGTGTCAGTACTAGGGATGATTTTTTTTTTTTTTTATCACTGAAGCAGGGCACCCCAGTGGCAATGAAAGGGTTAGGACATTTTTTTTTTCCCTCCTGAATTGTACAAGTTTAAAAGTAATGTTCGTCTTCTGACTTAGAAAAAGAATCTTAACTGGAATGTGGACATTTTATTTGTCCAGTTATATGTATTAATTTGAAATTGTACACACAGTGTATCTCCTTTTGTTGTATTTTCTCCTGAGATATTATCTTGGATCTTACACGTGTCCATTCTTAGACCTTACATATGCATATCACTCTAGTAGGAAAATACTCTGTTCAGCTTAAACATGTGTATTTTACTTGTTATATGAAATTTGTGGAGTATAAGAAAGTTTAATCTCTATTTTAATTAAGTTCAGAAATAGTAGGAATGTTTTTTCCCATGAGTGAGATTGATGAGAAAAATTAAAGCAAGCGATAGACTGTTTTTCAACCAAAAATATTTGGAACTTCAGTTTAAATTGGTGGAGGTTATGAAAGGTAGTATGGATTTAAAGAGACAGATGGATTTTCTCAACATCTAAAAGGTAGCTGACTAAGCTACTAAACAGAAAAAAATGTGAAAAAGCCGTCTTTAAAAAATATATTTCCCAATGAAAAAAATTAATGTACAAAGAAAAAGGCTATTCCTAAAATCGTGAAGTGCTTCTATCTCCTAGAAATAAAACTAGGACATCCCTCTTCTCTTCTTTCTTGCACCCTTTCTGATGGCTACGCCAGGACTACGCTGGTGGGGATAACGTTTTCTGGGACTGTCAGCTAACAGTACAGAAATGATTGGCATTTGGTGTCTGTGTACATTTTCCTTTCAAAGGCCCACCCATAGGAGGTTTTCAATTACCAGTTAAATAAGTGAATACAAGAATGAATGAATAAGTAAACGGGAGACCTTGGTTGCTACTTTAACCTAAGCCTGACCGTTATTTATTATGTTTTGTGACCTTTAGCAAGTTACCTTACTCACGGCTCTGTATCTGTAAAGTCGAGTGAATGACACCTACCATGTAAGTACTTCATAAATGTTTATTGAATATTTGAATTAATCACTAGATTCAATTCAGATATACTAGACCCAATTTTCTGGAGTCTGGCGTCTGGGGATTTGCCCCTTTAACAAAATCTGGTGGTGATACTTATGCACCCAAAATTTGAAAACCACTCTTTTAAACTCTACTGTTTACTGGGCAGGGCACTGTGGTATATGCTGAAGGCAGTCGTAAAATAAATCAGACTGTCTCTGTCTTCAGTAGGTTTACATATAGTTAAAGGATCGATATAATGTGAACAAGCACAGAGGAAGGAGAGATGGTGTTGAAGGACTCGTGAAACTTCTTAGGGATCTAGCAATTTTTAAGGGATGAAGTTTTTTGTTTTTTTTTGTTTTTTTTTTTTTGCTGTACGCGGGCCTCTCACTGTTGTGGCCTCTCCCGTTGCGGAGCACAGGCTCCGAACGCGCAGGCTCAGCGGCCATGGCTCACGGGCCCAGCCGCTCCGCGGCATATGGGATCCTCCCAGACCGGGGCACGAACCCGTATCCCCTGCATCGGCAGGCGGACTCTCAACCACTGCGCCACCAGGGAGGCCCGAAGTTTTTTTTTTTAAATGCCTAAATCAATATGTATTACATGGAAAATGCAGAACTATTACTATTGTTATTTCTTACTAATCTGTTAAGGACAGGGTCTGTATTTTTCAGTAGCTCTTCTCCAGCCAATTTATACATTTCTTTGGGTGATTAGATTACCTTTTCTGAAAGATATTTGTGATTTTTTTACAATTTTGTCCTGTGATAGAGTTCTCACAGGCGTTTTTCTCTTTCTGTAGGCCAACTTATGCATTTTCTTATTTTTTAAAAAATATTTATTTTATTTTATTTTTTGGTTCCGTTGGGTCTTAGTTACGGCATGTGGGCTCTTCTTGCGGCACGCGGGCTTCTCTCTAGATGAGGCATGCGGATTTTCTCTCTCTAGTTGTGGCGCGTGGGCTCCAGAGCGCATGGGCTCTGTAGTTTGCGGCACGGCGGGCTCAGTGGTTGTGGCATGCGGGCTTAGTTGCCCCGCGGCATGTGGGATCTTAGTTCCCTGACTAGGGATCGAAGCCGCATGCCCTGCATCGGAAGGCAGATTCTTTACCACTGGACCACCAGGGAAGTCCCTGTGCATTTTCTTATTTCCATTTTGTGACTCTGAAAATTTTTTCATGAAAATAAAATTCTAATACAAACTCACATTGTAGCCTGTTGAATCCTTGGACTCATTACATGATTTAAGAAAACTCACTTTTGGGCTTCCCTGGTGGTGCAGTGGTTGAGAGTCCGCCTGCCGATGCAGGGGACACGGGTTCGTGCCCCAGTCTGGGAGGATCCCATATGCCGCGGAGCGGCTGGGCCCGTGAGCCATGGCCGCTGAGCCTGCGCGTTCGGAGCCTGTGCTCCGCAATGGGAGAGGCCACAACAGTGAGAGGCCCGCGTACCGCAAAAAAAAAAAAAAAAAAAGAAAACTCACTTTCTAAACTGTAGAAAAGAAATCCATTTAGTTAACTCTTGTTCAGTCAGGTTTTTCTGGCTTGTGGATTATTCAGATTCTTTGCTCCACATTTACAGCTTTCTTTTTGTCTGTTGTTTTGCTTGTTAGGCATGAATAGAGAAAGAGAAAGAAGCAGATCTGGTAAGATTTAGCATGGGAACTGATGGCTAAACTAAGGCTCAGCTTAGAGAATTCTGTTGGTATTAGAGAGGGTGTCACAGTTTTATCTTATTAGCAAAGGTGTGACCTAGTGATCCTGGCACGTTAGGATATCGAGCAGAGACTTTGACCTTTGATCCTGCTACTCATTTACTGTGTACCTTGTGCAAACCAATCAGTCTAATCGTGTAATAGGGAAAATACCTACATAATTTTGGATTCATGGTCCAAAGGGATGTCCTTAAAAGGAATTTAAAGAATTCACTGATTGTGATTACAATATTCTAGATACTAAACAAGAAACCTCAAAAAAATGTACCTTCTCTCCTAAGATATTGCTGAGCTGAAACTGGAAATGGGCTTTTTTCTCTCCCTTTTCAGTATTTGTGTAACAGTAACACTAGGTACTATATAAAATATTTTAGAATTAATGATTTTGTTCTTATAAATTTAAAGGACACTTTTTATACACATTTTATAGTGTGTAAAACTGTCACAGAACTTGACATAGAGGATTAATTAGCTAAATAATGCTGAAATGAGGACTAAAATAGTTTTTCTGATTTCCTGTTCACCAAAATGACATGCTCTAAATAAGAGCATTTTTGTTCTATTTATGGAAGTCTGATATACCTATAGTCTACTGTTATCATGTGTTTAATTTTTGTTTTTAATTCAAATGGGGCAGATGGTATGTTAAACAAAACCAAAGATTTAGGACTAAGCAGGAAACTTCTGAATCTTAAGGAGGAATTCTTGTTGCGTTTGTAGCATAACAGAGTCCCACTCACTAGCACAAACAGCCAAAAGTTTAAATTTTAACTAAATTTAAATTGAGGAAAAGTAGAAAAGCACACTGATCAGATAGTCTTAAGATTTGGATTCACCACCTACTAAGTGACCTTGGATGTGTCATTTCCTCTTCTTTAGCCTCCACTTCTTAATCTACAAAATACACTATTACATAGTAATACCTCTCCTATTACTTGAGAGTGATTTTGAGGGTCAAAAATATGGTGGAAGTTTGTAACATGAGCTATAACAGTATTAGCGATTTATCACTAGTATAAAGCCATATGTAGCTGCTATGTTATTAGCTTTTATATTGTTAGCAAATGAAATTGACTTTATCTTTTAGAGGTAAAATGACTTCAAAAGGAGGTTTTAAAAAAAGGTCTAAAATCCTTGAGATTAAAAGAATCCAAAAGTCATTTGTTGCCAGAATCAAAAGGGAGGTTTTTAATTCAGCTTCTAAATTATCAAAAGATAGAAGCAGGTAAAATGTGAAGCTTCTGTTCACAGATTTCACAGCACACGGAAGGAATACTGAAGACAGAGGGGAGACAGGCTTTAGTGCAGACCTGGACACCTGGGAAAGCAAATAGTCTCCTGAGGTCTCTTCTACTATTGTAAGGTCCATGAGTACAAGGTCTGATTGTATAATAGGTGCTCAATAAATATTTGTCGAATAAGTGAATGAATGAATGATAAGTAAATACAAATGCATCTACTTCTCCCTTGGCTGCTTCTCCTGTTGGAAGGCTTAATCTTTTAACATTGGAAATTCCACAAGAAACATCTTAACCAAGTCATGTGTTTGGGCCAATCTGTTTCCAGGAGTGTTTGTGTTTTTCACATTCTTTTTTTGGCCTGCAATATTATTCTGTGACCTCTTTCCAGTAGGTCATTCAGTTGGGCCCCAAGGAAGTTAGTAAATTAAACTTGATTTGGAATGAAATACTTATAGGGTGTGTGGCTTGGATTGGAATCAAATTAGGTCTGGCTAATCTTATTTTGGTTTAATCTATGTGGGAAAGAATAGACATAGAGGAAAAACAAACAGAAAATAGTGGAAACTATTCTTGTATAATGATAAGCAGTTTTCGTAAGGAATAGTTCCGAGGGCCAAAACCTAAATTATTTTTATTAAAAGTTTGGGGACGAGATTCAGCAATGGAAAGATTCACTTCGCCAGTCGTCATAGCTGGTGTTTACTTTTCTAGCTTTCCCAAGCCAGAGACTCTCTAGGCTTTTAAAACATGGATACTCCATACACAAGGCATGTTACTTAATATAGTGCATGCTTTTTAATCTTCTCCAGGGCTCTGGAAATGGAAAAGCCCAATCTTTGGGAAACCTCAGCTACTAGGGAGGCAAAAAAAGTTTCTAGTCAAACCATCCAGACTCAATCTTGAGTCTCTTATGCAGTTGTATGGTGAAGAAATGTTGAGAAGGTGCTCTCAGTTCCTGCACTAGGAATTTCTTTAAAGCTGACTTTCCCCCCTTCCGTCATTTCCAACTTGCACTATATGGGACCACAGAAGACTTAACCTTGGCGCTCAGAGTTCAGGAAATCCCCTTTCCGAACTGGCTGAGAGCATTTGAATAAAATGGGAAACTTCTTCCAAGCTACCTGGGAAGGGGGACCACAGGAAAGAGCAAGTGAAACCTTCAGAGTGAGAACCCTTTTGTTTGGAGCTCTGACTGGGGCCTGGGGAGTCTGAACGGGATTGTTTCTTGAAGAGAATTTCATGTGATTGCCTAATAGGTTCTTACAAAGGAGAGAATCAAGATGTACCATTTGGAGTTTCTGGACTGTAATAATATTTGTTCCTGACGATTGCATTTCCCCTCCCATGGAAGTCAGTATTTTGTTCATTTAATAAAGCAAATTAAGTTTTCACTTTAAAAAGGGGGAAGAGTGACTACATTATTTCTAACTTTTCATGTTTGACCTGCGGATTAAAGGGGTGAGTTAAGGTACTGAAACATGGGGGAGATGATAAGGAATTTTTTCAGTGCTTGCTCCAGGGTTTTAAGTACCCTGTCTCCCCACTTAGTTGCCTGATGTTGTTAAAGGTTTCACTTGCCTGAGTAGAGGGTAATAATAATGGTTTTTTTCTGTCTAAAGGAGACGACTAGACCAAATGATTTTATACAGTTCTTTTAAGAACTCATAAATGATTCCAAAGCAGCAAATGAATTTTGGTTTTGGTTAATTTTGCAGGAGCAAATCTAGTTAGTGGCAATCTTCTACAAGTATAAAGGACTTTTGGCTGCTTCAGCAATACTTAAGTATTTTAAAAATTATTTTGTTATGTGATATTTTCTGCATGTAAAATTATGCATATATGTACAATTATTCCCACACCTGTAAAATACATATTATACACTGTTGATATAGGTTTGAAAATAAGAAAATGAAGATCCCAGTACATACAGACCAGCTAAAGAAATAATATATTCTGTACTTTTTTACTGGAGTTACAGAGGTTTTAGTGTAAATGCTGTTCCCCCAGAAAGGGCACCATGATTTCATTTTCTGTTTTAGGAAAAAAGAGAGGGTTCTCTTTTCATTTGTTCGGTTCTGATTCTCCCTAATAACTAGCTTTTTTGTTTTTGCTTTTAGATATTGTATCTTAGAAATGTAAACTTATTGGCTCAGGCACTGTTGATAATGTTTTGCTTAAAGTAATTGTTGCTAATGGGAAAATGGTTAGATATGCTAATTCTAATAAATGATCTTTTTAAAGGGTTCATAAAAATATGGACAGACACATGCAGATGCCTTAAATCTTTTCTGAAACAAGGCGATGTATGAATAAGATTTTAAAGTGCTCACTTTGTTAAAGTTTAACAGGGAGAAATACACAGTTGCATGTCTAGTATAATCACAGCTACTCCTCATGGCGGGAAGAAGAATTAAACATTTGTCCATATCTCTGGGTGGTCGAGTTCTCTTTCCTCTTTTCACTGTCATATCTCCCAAACTTTGAGCATATTTGTTCTTATACTGGAAAAGTCTCTTTTACTTTCATGCAAATAGATGGACCGTTGCTGCAGTTTCCATGACGCCCAGGAGCGTCTTCTAGCTGCATGTCTAGTCTGATGCTGCCACCTGGTGGTTTCTGCGACTCATTACAGCGATCGAGGAGAAAGGAAACTCCTTAGGAAGGTGCGTATGTCCTCGGAGATGAATTCTCGTAGCGTAGGAAGACGAGAGGGAAACATGTTTCACATACATGAAAGGTACGTTGTGCGTGTGTGTGAGAGAGAGCGAGAGAGCTTTCTAAGGGTTTGGGGGATTGTTTACTAGATGATATCTGTAGTAAAATTATATTTTATGACTAGGACTTGCAACCTGGCAAAGGAGAAGAGGAGAGATCTTGGTTTCAGTGCTGATAACAATAAACTCCTTAGTAAGGGCTTAAAATATATTTTGATACTTTCTATCCTCGCCTGTGTTTTAAAACGTATTCCCTTAACTTGTGCCTAGAAAGCTCTAGGTGGCGTGTTCAATGTGCTTCTTTAAATTAAATCGCCTGCTGTGTTTACATGACTGTTTTTCTGTTTTCACATTATCATTCCAGACGACATTCCATTTGTTCAGTGCCTCAAACTATTTATATGGTCTGCTGCCCTGGAGTTATGCTGAGCTCCTGAAAGGAGTGTCTTACCTGGAACTTTGGCCTTCCTGTTGGAGCGTAAGCAAGCCCAGTTCGGTAACTTGTCTGAGGAGCTCTCAGATCTTTCTTTTTAGGAATTTATTTAAATACATTTGATTTTGAAATGGTCTTTAAAGAGCCTGGATCCAGATGACTTAGATTGGTCATTTGGGCAAGCACCTATTTCTAGGATGATAGCGGAACAGTGTTTCCCAGCTCTCTTAAATACTGACAGCACCAGGCCTAAGGCAGACTTTTTTTTTACCCTTTGGAATCCCGCTTTGCCTTGAAGAATTATGACTGTGACTGAAACCACAGTTACAATCTCAGAGAGCTTGAAAGGTACAGAAAACAAGTTTACTGAGCACCCACTACAGGGCAGGCCTGGTACAAGGCTTTTTTTTTTTACCTGTATAGTCACATATAGCCGTGTGTAAAAACTGTGAGATATGTACTATACTCCTCATCCCACATTTGAGGAAACTGAGATCAGAGATGAAACAGCTACCCAGGGTCAGGCAGCTCGGAAACGGCAGAGCAGGCATTGAACTCAGGTGTCTCTGCGTCCCAGCTCCGTAGCCGATGCAGAGCAGACTGTCTTTCCAGGGCAGGTGGTCAGGCTCTTTATGGTCGGGGTGATCTGAAAAGCCGAGGCAAGTCTGGCCCGCAGCAGCAGGAGGGCCTCCCTGCTGGGCGGCACGCCGCCGCCAGGCTCAGCGCCGCCTCTTCAGGAGACCGCATCTCCACTAGGGCATCTCCACGAGGGCTGGCAGAGCGTGCCGGGGAGCCTGGAGGCCCTTCGCCAGTACCTTCCAGTTCTCCCTCCAGGGTCCGTTCGAACTCGTCGCAGTGCGGTAGCCTCCTGACTCATCTCCCCGCTTCCATCCTTGCTGTCTCCAGCCTGCTCTGCACGCCGCACTTGGAGCAGCCTTTCTGAAGCGCACAGCAGATCTTGATGCCCCTGAGCTTTAACTCTTTCACAGGTTTCCTGTTATAATTTGGACAACGTCCAAATTCCTTAGCTTGGCTGGTTAGCCCCTTCTAGCCCAAACCTCCTGTCTCTCTACTGCCCGCCACAGACGCTGCGTCAGCTCACGGGGCAACTCGCCGTTCCCCCGGCTGTGCCGTGCTTTCTCCCCGCAGCACCCAGCTGTTCTCCTGCTCCTTGAGCGTTGCCACTCTCCCTCCTCTGCCCCTCTTCCTACTTTTTTTTTTTTTTTTGCGGTACGCGGGCCTCTCACTGTTGTGGCCTCTCCCGTTGCAAAGCACAGGCTCCGGACGCGCAGGCTCAGCGGCCATGGCTCACGGGTCCAGCCGCTCCGCGGCATGTGGGATCTTCCTGGACCGGGGCATGAACCCGTGTCCCCTGCATTGGCAGGCGGACTCTCAACCACTGCGCCACCAGGGAAGCCCCTACTTATCTTTTATGGTCTCTGCTTAAAGGTTACTTCTTTCAGAAAGCGTTCATCAGACTGCCTTATAATTACTTCATTTTATTGAGATATAAAATTCACCCTTTTGGTTTTGTTCTGTTTTGTTTGAGGTGGTGACAGCCACCCTTGTGGGTGTGAAGTTATAATTGACTTTTAACTGGCTTGTTTCCCTCATGACTAAACTCTCTGAAGGCAAAGTCTAGGCTAGATCTTGTTTATTTATTTATTTAAAAAATTATTGATTTATTTCATTTTATTTTTTGGCTGCATCGGGTCTTAGTTGCACGAGATTTTTGTTGTGGTGTGCAGGCTTCTCTCTAATTGTGGCCCGCGGGCTCCCGAGTGGGTGGGCTCTGTACTTGCAGCACGCAGGCTCTCCAGTTGCTCTCGCATGCTCGTTTGTGGCATGCGGGCTTAGTTGCCCCGTGGCACATGGGATCTTAGTTCCCCGACCAGGGATTGAACCCGCATCCCCTGCATTGGAAGGTGGATTCTTAACCACTGGACCGCCAGGGAAGTCCCTAGATCTTGTACTCCAGTGCCTAACACATTGAATAGGTGCTCAATTAATATCTGCAAAGCGGGTGAGAGGAACTAAATCTTACCTACTTGCTTTGCTTCTATAAATCCAGGAAAGATAGGGGCTGGAATGGGAAAAGGTGTTCTGGCTGCCAGCCCACACACTTCACAAGGGTGCTGTAGGGTTTTAATAACCACACTAAGTAGATGACCCCATGGCTTTAATAGTCTTACCTGAGAAGCTCCCCACATGGAGAACGGCATGAGTGCTCATTTCACCAGCTCGGAATGGGGAAGAACATACTCAGCTCTGCTGGCGTTTTAATCTGTGATTCCGGGGAGTGTTTCTACTCCAGACACATTTTCTGAGGGCATGGGAACATTGCCTAATGAGAAAGCCATTCTCTCCAAGTGAAAGTGGAGAAGAAGAAAGCAGAACACAAGTTCCTTTCCTGGAAACAGACAGGACACATCGATTATACATTCAGAATAATATGGATTGAAGCCCAGTTGTCATGTTCTGAAACAACTCTATTTAGCCAAGTTACAGCTGGGATCTCACCTACTGTTTATCCTTTCCTAGCTATCTTTTTATTTGTCCCCAAATCTTGGACTTGTAAAGGTGAGCTGAAAGCAAAGAAGTGCTTGTTCCCTGATTTCCTGGGGTGGGCAACATCTTGTAAAGAAGGTACCTGTAAGAAAAAAGGCGAGGATGCCTCCTTGGTAATGTTCATGGGGTGTGTGGGTGATGAGGGCAACAGGTGCCAGCTGTAAAACTCTTGAATCCATCTCCACCCTTTGTCAACATTCTACCTAGTTAGGTTTTGCTCCATTTTCTTCTATCTTTGTTTTTATGTACTTTTTTCTCTATTTGTCTGCTGTGAAACACAATGTGGGCCCAACCCTGGGAGCTTCCTGTTGAAATGTCATCTTTAAATTTGGGGACTAGTTTTCAGCTCCCATATTCCCTTCAGTGCACGTGGATTTGCGGAGTTACAATCCCCACCTGACTCATTTCAATAAACTTCTCTATTTTATTTTTCCCCTCAAAAGCATAATATGGACTCATGATCCTTTGAGGGAAAAGAATAGGAAAAGAGAAGAGAGACCTTTGAGAAAGTCTTAGGTAAATAGTACTGACCTTGTGTAAAGAGTGCTAATGTTATTATATAGCAGTGAAAACACAAAAGAGAGGAAAAAAAACATAGCAATCTTTGTCCAAATATGGCCCACTTGAACTCTGGATGGTATTTCAGCATGGTAGGAAAATTCCAGATATCCCTCTGGCTGCAAATGTTTCACCTTATCTGCCTTTGCTGATGAACTGAAGATGAGTTTGATATCAGGAGGTCCTGGCTGTCTAAGGAAGTACAGCACCAATGTTGGGGCAGCGACATCCATGCCCGTGTTCTAGCCCTTACCTGATTCCTTTAATAGTCCCTGATTTATCATTTCACCCAGACCTTCAGCCAGCGGGTTAGTTTGCGTGGCTTCTTCAAATGCTGATCTCAGACACGTCAGATACGAGCCTGTCCCCTGGGCCTAGAGGCACTGGTGGAACTCACAGGAAGGGGAATTCTGCCAAAAACGCCCAAAGCTTCTAGCAACTTTGTGTTGTTTGGCACATTAGCTAGGACCAGATCTACTGGGTCCCAGTTCATACTCCCAGTGCCTCCAGCAGAGAGGAACATGTGGCTCCTGGTCCCCATGTTTGCACACATGACTAAGCTACTGAGCACTTCTGACCGGTTGGGCAGCCTTGCTTTCTGAGCAAGCCAAACACTTGTAACTTGAACATGGAAACAAAACAGAGTTTTGTACAAAAAAGGCTGTGCAGGATCCTTCCACTGTTCATTCCTTTGAAACGTTCCTTTTGCTCCTGAGGGCAGCATATGAGAGAAATTCCAGAATTCAGGCAGAAATTCAGAAGGACGAAAATGCAAGTTTAAGCTCTGGCTTTTGACCTGTGCTACACAGTTGAGCAAGATAGACCGGAAACTTCGGCCCAGGCAGCTCATGCTGTGCTGTGCTGTGCATCTGGATGGATCCACCCCGAGGTTGTTTATTTACAATGAGAGTGGAAGGAAAAGCTCTGAAACATCCTGTCACAGGATGTGTGCCTGGGCCTGCCTGAACACTGCAGCCAGAGGAAACCGGGAGCCGTTTCTAGGGGATCAGTGACGACACTGCCCTCTAGTGGTGTGTCTGAGGCATAGCTGAATAAACTGCAGGTGTAGCCAGTTCTCCGGAAGATTTACCCCCATAAACTCTCAGGTGGTGTGTGGGAAAGAGAAAGGAGGCGGAGGGAGAGGGAGGGAGAGAAAGAGACCAGAAAGGGAGAGGATGTTTGCCGACGGAGCTCATCTCTGAGGCTCTAGTGACTGGGCTACTGAGGTACACTTAGGGCCTCAGTGAAAACTTTCCCCCCCAGGGGTTCCAGCAAGTGATACTAGCGAAAAGTCTTGATTAAAATTTTAAGCTAGGGCCCTGGGTTACTTTCCAGCCTCCAAAGCTTTGCACGAGCTTCTGCTGGCCCACGTTCCTTTCCAAGGTAAGTCCCTAACCAGGCTGAGCCGGGAACCAAGGTGCTGCAAATGCTCCTCTAGACCAAGCTCCCTCTCTGGCACCCTCCACCCTCTGTGTGTGTGTGTGTGTGTGTGTGTGTCTGTCTGTCTGTCTCACTCTCTCTCTCTCTGTCTGTCTGTCTCTCTCTCCGTGTGTCTGTCTGTCTGTCTAAGGCCTCCCTGTCGTCCCCCCAAATACTTTGGCTGTCCTGTGCACTTAGCTGCCTTCTGCCTTCCCACAGAACTGCGGCCCCATTCCTCAGGTGCCTTTGGGCAGGAATGTTTAGAGAGCTGTCTCAGCCCTTGGGGAATGCCAGGAATGCTGAGAATTTCAGGCATTTCACTTTTCAGACCCACGGGAAAGAAAGTTTGGCCTCAGGGAGGGGGAGGGGCCTTCTCGAAAACACCTCGGATCACAATGACCTCAGGCTAAGGAACTGGTTCTGAAGTCAGAGTCTCCTCTTGGAGTCCTTTCATGGACCTGGGAACTGACACCTCGGGGCAAGGTGGTGACCTAAGCGCAGCAAAGGGCACTGGGGTGTGAGAGAACAAAGACCCCCATCCCGCCCTCCAGCATTTAAGATGACTGGTTTTTCTAGGGGTGTGGGCAATAGAAGGAAGAAGACCTTTGAAGAGAAAATGATTGTAAACTAAAAGGAGCACTACTGAGTCTTAAGATTTCAATGACACTGTTTTAATAAGCGACACAAGGTATGGAATTAGGCTGAGACGCCATTAAGAGCGCTTACAGGGACTTCCCTGGGCGTCCAGTGGTTAAGACTGCGATTCCACTGCAGGGGGCACAGGTTCCATCCTTGGTCGGGGAACTAAGACACCGCATGCCGCGTTTACAATTCCGATGTAGGAATGGACGCTGGCAATGCCTCCTCTTAGCTGCCTGCTTCTGGTGAGGAGGTCTGTACTCACCTCTCCTTTCTGTAGGCTGTGGCAGCTTATCTGGCCAACACTGATTGCCCTTTGCTCGAGTCTGTGTAGGAGTCTGAATGCAGTTTCTCTCTTGGGGCACATGTGCTGGTTCCTCAGTGGGCTCTCCAGGCTACCCCTGGCCATGCTCCAAGTGGAGATCTCTCTCAGGTGCAATGTTCGCGTTTAGACCATGGTACGCTTAGCTGCCTGGGAAAGCGTGCCGGCTAAAGCCCAGTCACCTTCCTTGGATTCTGTCAGAGCCAAGTGGAACCCTTGTCTTCTTGCTGCTCCAAAGAGGGCAACACAGCCCGCCTTCTAGTGCTTCCTGTAAGCTTCAGCATCTCTCTTCTGCTCCCCCCTCCGCTCTCGCAAGGATCAGGTGCTGTGCCAGACCAGTGACTTGCCAACTGTCAGCCCAGAGCCCATCCCCAGTCCTCAACTTAGCGGTAGTGGTAGGAAGCGACATTTCGGCCTCAGTTTTATTGTGCGGGGATCCCAGCTTGAAAACTAACCTTCTAAACAGTGAGGGGCAATGGAAGGGATGGTTGCCAGTCTGCAGGATGCGTTCCTCCCAGGGGTACCCCCTGTCTCTGTCCCCTTGTCTCTCTTGCGTCAAAGAAGTGCGTCTGCTGGCAGGTTGACTGTCTCCAGTTCCTGCATGAAGGCATCTGTCCCCTACACCCGTGAGCTCTTCAGACGTGGAATATGGGTGGGATTTTGTTCATAGCTATAGAACTTCCTCAACGATTCTTGAGATCTAGCGGCGACAACCGTCTATTATGAGTCATATCCTGGTTCTCAGCTCTGGCTTCTGGAAGTGGGACCTGGGTCTTGATAGTTAAAAAAAAAAATCAAAAAATCTAGTTCACAGTGAGGGATAGGAACTTGACCTGACCACTGGAGGGCAGAACAGGATCCTGAGCGACAGCATAGAATTAATTCTCAATCGAGAGAGGGTAGTCTAGGAAAAATATAGTTCTTGAGCTGCCGCTAAAGAAAGCAGACTTTTGTAGAAGAAAGCAGGCTTGGGCTTCCCTGGTGGCGCAGTGGTTAAGAATCCGCCTGCCAATGCAGGGAACATGGGTTCGAGCCCTGGTCCGGGAAGATCCCACATGCCGCAGAGCGACTAAGTCCAGGAGCCACAACTACCGAGCCTGCGCTCTAGAGCCTGTGCGCCACAACTACTGAGTCCATGTGCCACGACTACTGAAGCCCGCGCGCTGCAACAAGAGAAGCCACCGCGATGAGAAGCCCTCGCACCACAACGAAGAGTAGCCCCCGCTCACCGCAACTAGAGAAAGCCCACGTGCAGCAACGAAGACCCAACGCAGCCAAAAATAAATAAATAAAATAAATAACTAAAAAAAGAAGAAAGCAGGCTTGAGGGATGAAGAATTTGGGGGAGGGGATCCTAGAATAGCACTAGTTCCCCCCAAATTTTTCTTTCTAATCATTTTGTTTTTCTCACCATCAAATACCCAATCTCACTCCTTGAAAAAGATTTATTTTTTTTATGAATTTATTTGTTTTTATTTTTGGCTGCGTTGGGTCTTTGTTCCTGTGTGCGGGCTTTCTCTAGTTGCGGCAAGCGGGGGCTACTCTGCGGTGCACAGGCTTATTGTCGTAGCTTCCCTTGTTGCGGAGCACAGGCTCTAGGCAGGCAAGCGGGCTCAGTGGTTGTGGTGCACGGGCTTAGTTGCTCCGCGGCATGTGGGATCTTCCCGGACCAGAGATCGAACCCGTGTCCCCTTCATTGGCAGGCGGATTCTTAACCACTGCGTCACCAGGGAAGCCCGATTTATTGGGTTTTTGCTCTTGAACTTTTTCTGAGCACTGTTGATTGGGCTATACAAGGCACTGTGCCTGAGGCCTTGTCCTAGACATGGTCCTTGCCCTATAATACAGCAGAGAGTAGGGATAGGAAGAGATTTCTGCAAATAGTTATCAGACAAAGCAGCCAGCTTCTTAGAAGAAGCTTAGCTCCTGCCTGTAGGAAGAACGATTGCTATTTTCTACTATGGTATTTGAAGTCCCTCTATTCAGATATCTAGCTTTTTCTTTTTTCTGGGCCTTTTTCTTCATCTGCTAAAATAGGGCCTAGTGCTTTATAGTAAGCCCACTGGGTAGGTGTTTGACCCCAAAGTCCAGAGGAAGAGTGGGAATACCTCTTTTTTGTGTCTCCTTTTTAGGAGTGAGAAAACTTTCTGCTTCTTTCCATGTCTCGGAGACCAAGATTGGCTCCTGTGTCCACTTTAAACCAACGACAGGCATGGGATTCTTGTGGGTGGATAGACTATTCACGTGGAGTAGAGATGATACTGGAGAGTCCACCACCAAGAGCACTTCACTCTGCTTATCTCTCTTACAGTACTTTTCATACCGTTTTTGTAGTATTCTCTTCACTTGTCTGTTTTCTCTAATAGGTCAAGGACCTTGTCTTATTGATCTTTTTCTCTCCATATTCTCGTGGAGTTTATAATCTGGTTAGAAATATAATATCCACCCACACATGAAGGATACACACACATAGACATTTTGAGTAGATTCATACCACACGTAGTGGCACAGTTTTTCCCCTGAACTTGGGCACCCTAAAGGAATCAGCATTATAAACGGCCGTTATAGCAAAGTCCACTGGAAATGCATTTCCACTTGGTAGATTGGCAGTAGCTTTTCCAGTCTCTTCAGATCCCCTGAAGTTCTGTTGTGTCTCCAGCTGTATCTTCCTTTAGCTGCATAGTCGTGCGACGGTTGGTCAGTCCGCCATAGATGCAGTAATGTTGATGAGGATGTTCAGAAAGTCAGAGGACTTCTGAGTCTCTTACTAACTAAGGAAGTTTATTGTCTGTTTCCTTGGAGGTGCCTGGAGCTGCAATAAAGCAGGCATTTGAGGGTCTCCTGTGCTGCTCTTTCTTGCTCCATTTGGCAGGTACAGCACCGTCATGTGAACAGCTTTTCTCTGGTGTTAAAGATCACATCTGTTTGCCAGAGCACAGAATCAACAGAGAGAGACCACACTGGAATAAAGAAGACACTGAACTCAGGGCAGCATGGTGGAGCTCTCAGTGGCTGAGCGAGTGTAGTGTACCTACAGCGCTCAGGGCAGAGGGGAAAGTATGCAACTATAAGTTATGTGGAAGACATAGAAACAGTTACTTATAAAATGCTTTTGGAAAGTAATTCAGGCAAGTGGGCTTAAAAGGAGTAGATGTAGATGCTACATGGAATGACATTAAATAAGTTAACTGTGTCCTAATTTACCAAATGGTAGCATAATTAACTAGTTTGGCGTGCCTGCTCCATTCATATCCCCTTTTTTTCAGATGTAAACCTATAGCCCTGCTGAAAGGATGGTTTAGGTGGCCAGGTTTGTGCCATGGAACCCACACACCTGTCCCCCAAAGGTTGTTCCAGGGATGTGGAAACCTGATCTAAGCTGAAGTAATTAGATTTTCTTAGTTTCCTAATGACCCCAAAACAATGGTCAGGTGATGTTGAGTTAGGTCCAGTGTCCCAACTGGGTTTGGCTTTGAGGAGTAGAAAGCAAAAATTATAATTCCTTAACAAGATACAAATTCACTTTTTCCTCACATAAATGTAGGCCGTCCAGGGCTCCCATGGCAAGGTATTTCATTGCCATCAGGGACTCAGGCTTCTTTTGTCCTATTGCTCTGACATCTTCAACATACACTTCTTACTATCGAGTGGTGTGCTGGTGAACTGATCCTCGGGTGGGGGTGACGGGTGGGAGTGGAAAGGCTTGATCTGTAACATTTGCCTGATTCCTATGTTGGAAACCTTCCCAGCATGGCCAATTTCAAGCTACCAGTGGTTTAATCACTAGTTTGCAAAATTCCTGAATGTTCAACAATCTGCTCCCCTGAGCCTGTGAGTCAGCTCTAGCATACCACTGCTTCTTCCTCATGGTCCAAAATGGCTGCCTCATTTCCAGCCATTAGAACTGCATTTCAACCAGTAGGAAAGAAGAAATCAAAAGGGAAGAGCAAACTCCCTCACTTTTAAGATACCTTCCAGAAGTTGTGCATAGCCCTTCCTCTTAAATCCCCTTGGACAGAACTTAATCACATGACCACATCTACTTGGGAAATATATTCTTTATTCTGGGTTTCCATGTACTCAGCTGAAATTTGGGTGTTCTGTTACTAAGGAAGAAGACGGGAATAAATTTGGGGGAAAATTAGCAGTCTCTGTCCCTATAAATTTCTAAGTTAATGAGGAGCCAGAAGCTCAAGTAAAAAAGAAGTTCATTTTCAGAGGGAGAAGCATTGGAGTGGATTTACAGCAAGGATGATAAATATGTAGCTCCAGTTAGAGAGAGAATCGCTTCTTATTATTTAGGTTGTTAGGGTGACCAGGGATAATACCCTTTTCTTTCTCGCCTGAGTTGGAACCAGTTGAGGGTCAGATAAACAAGGCAGCTGGAAATAAAAGTGTCACCTTAATCTGTTTGGAGAACAACTTCAACCCTGCAGTAACAAGGGGCTCACTAACTTCACCCCAAAATAAACTTACCCACCTAGTCCAAGCAGAGTTGGAAAACTGCAGTGCTGCCCACCTCCCTGCCCTGGGCACCTGCCCTTGAACGCTCCCTACGGAAGCCTGCCTCCCCCCACAAAAAAGGAGAGTAAGGGGCTACACTGAGCATGTACTTCCTTCTCCCAAAGTCACCAGTCAGACAGTTAATTGAGATTGATCGAGGGGTAGGGAGAGAGGACAGGATATGTCCATCCATATTAAAACATGAGGAATAAGTGTCCCTTTCTACTACTTGTGACCTTTCACACCTGTTGAGGTTTAGCTAATCATCCTACAGTTGGGTTACATGAAATCTCTCCGAATCCTTACAGCTATCTCCATTTATTGAAACAAGCACAGATGGTTTCTCTTACAACAAAACAGTCCCTAACTAAGAAGTGTAATTAAAGGCTATCTTGTATGGGTCAGGCACTGAATGCTATAGGAGTTCACAAGAAAGTTTATAAGAGACGGTTGGAGTGGACAAGGGATTTTTCATGGAAGTGGTAAAACTTGAACTTGTTCTTAAAGTCTGGGCAGGATTTTAATAGGCTGAGGGAATGGAAGTGTTTCAGTTAGGGGGAATTTAGTGGAGGAAATGAACATAGGGGAATAGACATAGTATGGTCAACACACAGGGGTGAGGGGGTGGAATATTACACAGCCATAAAAAAAGAATGAAATGATGCCATTTGCAGCAATGTGGGTGGATGTAGAGATGATCATACTAAGTGAAGTAAGTCAGACAGAGAAAGACAAATATAATATGATATCACTTATATATGGAATCTAAAATATGATACAAATGAACTTATTTACAAAACAGAAATAGACTCACAGACATAGAAGACAAACTTATGGTTACCAAAGGTGATAGTGGTGGGGGGAAGGGGAGATAAATTAGGAGTTTGGGATTAATATATACACACTACTATATATAAAATAGGTAATCAACAAGGATCTACTGTATAGCACAGGGAACTATACTCAGTATCTTATAATAGCCTATAACAGAAAATAATCTGAAATAGAATGTATATATATGTATATATAAACTGAATCATTTTGGATGTACACTTGAAACTAACACAACATTGTAAATTAACTATACTTCAATTAAAAAATAAGACACGGGGAAAACCATAAAGCTTCTAGCAGCGGTACCTGTTGGAGAGCAGTGGGAAGTCAAGTTAGAGAGATAGCTTGGGACCGTGGTATGGACAACCCTAACAGAGGAGTAGCTGATGGAGATGGAAATTTGCAGCCGTTGAAGAAAAGCAAAACATGGTGTTTTCCCCAGATTATTCTAGAGGAGGAATTACTCCTTGAACTTTCAAAATTATTTATTTATTATTATTATTTTTTTAAATTCTAGTTTTGGCTGCGTTGGGTCTTCGTTGCTGCCCGTGGGCTTTCTCTAGTTGCGGTGAGCGGGGGGCTTCTCTTGTTGCAGAGCATGGGCTCTAGGCGCACGGGCTTCGTTGCTCTGCGGCATGTGGGATCTTCCCGGACCAGGGCTCGAACCCGTGTCCCCTTCATTGGCAGGCGGATTCTTAACCACTGCGCCACCAGGGAAGCCCCCTCCTTGCACTTTTTAGTTGCATGGATGAACAGATTTCCTTTTTTGTTTAATCCAGTTTAAATAAATAGCCCTAATACATTCCACTTACAGGATATAGGGAAGTGTGCCCGGAAGACTTGTTGACGTACAGGTTGCTGGATCCTACCCCCCACAGTTTCTGACGCAGTAGATTTGTGGTGGGGCTCAAGGATTTTCATGTTTAGAAGGTCCCAGGTGATGATGCTGCTGGTGTGGGGTTACACTTTGAGAATCACTGGGATGAATGCTGGCCTGGGATGAACCCTGTCTGGTTGTGAATGAGTGAATGAATGAATGGGAATGAATTCCCTAAATCATAAAATGAGAGCTTAGATGACAGGATCTCTGAGGTTTTTTGAGTCTATGCTTCTAAACTACAGGATACCCCATTCATATTTTTTTCCCAATATAGTAAAAATTTCAGTGTTTATCGAGATTACTTTTATCCTGTGTGTGAATTCATTTTACATTCTACATGAAGGCTCATATCATTATATAGGTGGGAATCTGAAGGCATGTGACTGGACCTGAGATGCCTTCTCCAGAGAGAATACCCGCTTAACATGGGCCTCCCACACTTTCACACTCAAGAAAAGATAAAAGGAAAAATAAAGTAGCAGCTATCTCAAATAGTGTCCATACAACTTTAACAGGTAAAAAGCGAAGGGATGAGACTTCTTCTCTAAATGAAAATTGCCTTTGACCCAGCACCCGAAGCTTTGAAGAGCATTCACTCAAACTGCTAAAAATGTTCAGCCTTATGAAAATATTTACCTGATTCGTAATTGTCCAAAACAACCAGCTGGATGTCTGGTCCAAGGGGTCAGAGGCTTCCTAGCTCAAACTCAACACAGAAGACCATGGCAGGCTGATCCAGCCACAGGTGGAGGGACAGTTGTCAACATCTGCAGCAGCAGCAAAGCTCTCCCTGCTCTAAGCGGCGTTGGCTGAGTGAAGGTGGCCTGAGCAGCGACAGCTGTGGGCAGCCATGTGGGCTACCCAGACTGGGGGTTTCCAGAGCTGCACCGTGAGTGATCTTTACATGCAGCCCCACATCAGGGAGACGAGGGAGGTGATGTGTCCAAGGCAACCAGATGACGGGAGCATGCAGCCCTTGGCAGAAGAGGCGAGATTCTGAGGGGTCAGCAGGATGTTGAAGTTTCTTCTCTTTTTCAAGTAAGATGGGATTTGTGGTTCCAGCGAATGAGGAAGTGGTTACCCTCTTTGCTGAGAACTGTCCCACATGATATTAGCTGTGGGTGAATTCTCCTGTGATCAGGAATTCTCCCATGATAAATTAGTAAATGTAGAAAATTTAAAACCCTTGAGTCTCTTTCCTGAGCCGGGAGAACCTGACCCTTGTTGAGTGGGGTTTATCAGCAAATTGGAAACATGAAGGGGGGCAGAAGACGGCCACGCCTACCCACTCAGTCTCCTCTGACTCAGGCAGGACTCGGCAACATTGACTTCGCCACTGGAGAGTACTTTTATCTTATTTTTAAATTTTTATTTATTTATTTTGGATAGGATTTTAAATGATCTACGCACTGTGACTTCCGTTTTGGGAGCTGGGCTAACTTTAGGGCTAGCTTACTTTACAGCCAGTTCACGCTCCACTCTCTCTTCTTCTTAGTCTTTATTCTCTTATATTCTGGGCATCCATTTCTATTTCCGTCCATTATATCGTGAATTGCTTTGTGGCTGGGCTGTTTCTTACTATTCATTATATTCTACACAGTGAATGTCCATCATGAATATTCTCAGTCCGTATATATATTCTAAATCTGAGCCCTGGGGCTTGTCAGCAGAGTTTCTAATCCCTAAGGTCAGGGTTTTCCAGAGGGGAGAGAGAGATAAGTTAGAAACCAAGCTGCCAATAGAATGCTTTCAAACCCCCACCACCACCCCTTACTCATTTTGATCCATTGCTTCACAACGTCTTTTAACCTCAACTGCTGACAGATACTTATTTATCCTTGAGAACCAAGCTCAGTCATTGCCTCCTTTGTGAAACTTTCCCTTTTCTTGGGTATCAATCTGTCCTTTAAATAATCTTGTAATTATTTCATGAATGAAAATGAATTGTTTGCATGTTTGTGAACTATGAACTAATTGAAGGAAGGGCTTAGTTTTGAAGTTTTTAAGTGAATTTATTTAGTCACACAGTAGGCTAAGCTGGCAGCTGCTGTCTGTACAATTTCATGGGTTCAGGAAAAATTCCTCATCTCCCTACATGTTCTCTTGTTCTTGAAAACATAGTCTAATTCAAAGCTTTGATCCCTATTTGTAGCTCCTGGAGAAAGGTCATTCTGGAAGCTTCTAGCAGAGGTTTATTTTAGTGCTAAGGAATTCAGACCTCTTCTTTAGAGGCTGTTTTGATAGGGAAAGAACTTGAGAGCAAAACAGGGACAGGAGCGTGGGGGTGTGTGGAGATGAAGTGTTTATCTTGGGTCACCAAAGATAAACTCTGCCTAGTTTCTAATTTCACTGAGGGTTGAAGCCTTCTAATGAGTTAGTCCAGTGAAAAACCCAGTGTGAAGTGGAGCCCAGATTTGACGTCTTGAAGCTGGAGAAGGGGCAATTGATATTATTACCATCAATCATAGATTAAAACTCAGTCTGAAACGGCTTTAAAATCCTTAGATGGCAAAGTGGTGGAAGCCTTGCAGCTCTTTGTGTTGAGTGTTGCTCTGTTACCAGAAACCATGTTAAGTTTTGATGCTTTGGAGACCGCAAGTTGCAGTGTATTAAATCCTAAGAAATGTTAAAATATTTCTAGACTTTTCTGGGAGAGATGATTAACTTCTTTTCTGCACCTGTTCTCCTGGAAGCTGGGCCAATTGGACATTGATTAGGTCTTGATTTGATGTTGCTCATAACGACTGGCAGCTTCATGAAGGATCTTTTCCCCTAGGCAAGGCTTGAGGGATACCAGTTACTGAAAGACATTCTTTTCCTTTTTTTTTTTTTTTTTTTTTGCTGTACGGGGGCCTCTCACTGTTGTGGCCTCTCCCGTTGCAGAGCACAGGCTCCGGACGCGCAGGCTCAGCGGCCATGGCTCACGAGCCCAGCTGCTCCGCAGCATGGGGGATCCTCCCGGACCGGGGCACGAACCCGTGTCCCCTGCATCGACAGGCGGACCCCCAACCACTGCGCCACCAGGGAAGCCCTCTTTTCCTTTTAAGAAAAGTCAGTGCTGCCTCTGCTAGTTTCCATGGCTGCATTCTATGCATCTGGATACAGGAAATCATTTGCTTTTAATCATCTCATTTCGGGGTCTGACCAGAATGAACTTTGTGGTCTGTATTTGTAATTTTTATACACGTCATGGTGTCTACGGAGAGAGATGCATCATTTAGAAAAGAACATTGCTGAACAGTTGCAAACCTGCGATGGAAATAAAAGAGGTGGGAAGATGGGCAAGGAAGCAAGTAAATCATCAAACACTGATAGGCCCGGGATTCATATTTAATTTTTAGAGATTACCATATCGAATCTAAATAAGAATAAAACACACTTCGTTAATCTGATGTTTTGTGCATGTTTTTACAGGCTGTACTCCTGATGCCTGGTTTCCCCAGTTTTCTCAGTGGTCACGTAGGTGACACACCTATCCTGAGTTGCCTGCCTTCCCCGTTTTTCCACAGAGTGGAGCTGTAACCGCACCGAGATGAAGCAAGCAGAATTCCAAAGATCGAAGATTGAGTGAATGATAGTAAGAAAGACCACAAGTGTCTGTTTATCAATTGACAGGCGAGGGGAAATAACTCATCAGGTTTCGTTTGAAGATCTCAGGGTGTGGAAATTAGACTTTTAGATCTTAATCTAGTGAGAATGAAAGACAAACTACCTCTAGTGTCTGCTCATGACAAGTCATTTCTTTACTCTGGATACGAATCTTATCCACAGCGGTCTGAAATATTCCTTTCAAAGAGATAAGTTGTTTGTTTTTCAAATGACGGCACCTCACAGGTGTGCTCATTCTCGCCGGACGCTAGCATGTGGTACGTGGAAAAGAAGATCCTGTTTTTGGTGGCACTCAGTTAGTTGGCACATATTTATTGATGCACGCTTTGTGCCAGGAAATGTTCTAGTCCATGTGGGTAGAGCAGAGAACTTAAACAGATGAGTCCCTGACCTTAAGGAGCTTCCAACTGTAGTGGAAGGAGACAGATAATAAAATCTAACCTTGAAAGAATAAAATAGGGTCATGGGTTAGAGAGTGGCCTAAATTGGTCAGGATGGTCAAAGATGTCAAATTGGTCGTGACATCTGAACTGAGGTCGGAATGTTGGGAAGAAAGCAGCCATTTGACAATTTTGAGGGAGTCGGGGCTGAGCTCAGCATGTTGGATAGAAACGAGGCCAGTGGATTGGGACGTGATGAACGAGGGAGAAGGGAGGATGAGATGGGAGAGGGAGGCAAGGTTGGGTACGAAAAGCTTTAGAGGCCACGGTGAGAAGTTTGGAGTTTACTCACGGTGCCGAGAGAAGTCATTGAGTGTTTGATGCAGGAAAGGGACGTGGGCTGATGTAATTAGAGTAGACAGTTTGGCTGCTGTGGACAAACGGGACAAGTGTGGTGGAGATGGAGACCTGTTAGTGGGCTTACACTAGGGTGGTAGCAGTGGGGGGAGGCGAAGATGGTCAGTTTAGAGATATTTATGTATTATAGTCAGAGCTATCAGGGCTTATAGATGGACTGGCTGTAGAGTATCAGAGAGAAGAATCACAGGCGGCTGCTAAGTTTTTGACCTGCGCAGCGAGTAAGTGGTAGTCTTGTTGGCTAAGGCTTCTGGTGGTGTTGGGGATTTGACAGGGAAATGATTCTCTACAGAGTTCTTTTCAGATCTCTGTAAAATAATTAGTCATTTTGCACCAAGCTACTCCGTTGATGTAATGAGAGAGCTGCATTAATACTTCTAGCCTATAGGGGGCGCTTTTAGGTGTTAGGTTGTTCCCTAGTACTCCGTGGCCTACGATGTATGGCCTGGGTGAAGCATCATACCAGTAACATGTGATTTCTGTAGTTAGGTTTTTCCCTCCAGTCTAAAATGGTACTAAGGAAGGGAGTTGGAACTCGAATTAATTCTCTAGGCAATAGAGGACTACATTACAATTTTATTTTCAATCAAATGGTTTGCTTATTGGCTCCAGGGGCTTTTGGAATGTTAAGTGAGTGATAAAAATTAGCTTTGAGGATAAGAAAGTAAATAGAAGTAAATTCCTCACATTCTTGGGGCCAAAAACCCCCACTGAAAAGAGCAACCAGAACTAAAATGCCCGATTTTGTTGGGCTATCAGATAGAGATAATAGATAGATATTCTTTTTTTACTGTGAATATTTCCTGTGTGTGTGGGAATATATATAATATGCCTATATCCACAGGAAAAAAATTTATCTATCTGTCTCCTTCCCTGCCCCCTTCCTGTGAATATGAGATAGCAGGAACAGTCACAATTTTGAATCAAAACAACTGAACAGAATCTTGTAAGAATAATGTCTCCTTCTTCCATTTGTTTCTTCTTTCACTTTTTCAGTTTTTCCGTCAGTCAACAAGCATCTACTGTATTTTAAGGACTCTCTTAGCCTCTGTGGATACAAAGACATAGTCTATTGTTACTTACTATCAGTTACTATGCACGCTTGATGGATCCCAGATGGAGAATTTTGTTCCAGATCCTGGAAACAAAAAGGGGGGTAACCCGACAGCATGTCAAGGGGGTTATCTTTTTTTTTTTTTTTTTTTTTTTTTTTTTGCGGTACGCGGGCCTCTCACTGCTGTGGCCTCTCCCATTGCGGAGCACAGGCTCCGGACGCGCAGGCTCAGCGGCCATGGCTCATGGGCCCAGCCGCTCCGCAGCATGTGGGATCTTCCCGGACCGGGGCACGAACCCGTGTCCCCTGCATCGGCAGGCGGACTCTCAACCACTGCGCCACCAGGGAAGCCCAAGGGGGTTATCTTGAAGGCAGTGGGAACCATTGAAGGCTTCTACACGTGGGAGAGACTTGATCTAGCTTTGCAGATTAGAAAGATTGCTATAGCAACAGTACAAAGATGAAAAGTAAATTAGTAGGTGTACTCATCACCTGCCCACAGATCTTTGCCCTCCCTCCCAGGTCACTCCATGTATATAGGCTTGTGACTTTCCACCATTAATTAGTGTATTCTGTGCCTCTTAGGAAAGACAGATTCAGAATACGTGCCGACTTGAAATTCTCTGCTTTCAAAGGAGCTTACTGCATTTCAGTGGTTCCCGTGGTGTCAATAAATGCATCAGTAGAGTTAAATCCAATATAATAACCAGCAGTGGTTTGAAACACTCTTTTGAAATGTCCTGGGGCTGGAATACATAATGAATCATTATTATGAAGTGGTAGGTCCCTGGGGAGTATGACCTTTGGACCAGCCAGAGATGGGATGAAAGGCATTTATGGTTCCTGTGGCTGTGTGAGGAGAAGCACCTGTAATAATCCAGCCACATCTCAGCGTCCGCGACGGGGGACAGAGCGGCTGCCTCTCCCATGTCTACTGTACCTTCCCAGTTCTTAGTTACTATGCTGCGTATCATCTAAACCCTACTGAGTTTTCCTCTTTGGCTCTAATGAACATTTTTCTCCAGAAGTTGTTGACCACTGTCCCTCCCACAGAGTTGTTAACAAATCTTACAAGTTCAAGGCCAGGAATGACAAACCATGTTCAAGCAGAGCTGAAAAAAATATGAGAGTCAAGTGACCATGAGTTCACAATATTTTTGTTTTTGTTAACCTACAAAACATCCTGACATGCTTGCAGGCTATTGGGATACTAGAGGACTAAGATCTTAGCTTTTGGAAGCTGGGAGGTAAGCTTTAGTATTGAAGGGATCTGTTCAGATTTCAGGTCTGGAAAAATCTAGAGAATTCAGAGAGACCTCACCAAGAGAATTTTTAAAAAATAGGCTGAAGGGGCTTCCCTGGTGGCGCAGCGGTTGAGAGTCCGCCTGCCGATGCAGGGGACACGGGTTCGTGCCCCGGTCCGGGAAGATCCCACATGCCGCGGAGCGGCTGGGCCCGTGAGCCATGGCCGCTGAGCCTGCGCATCCGGAGCCTGTGCTCCGCAACGGGAGAGGCCACAACAGTGAGAGGCCCGCGTACCGCAAAAAAAAAAAAAAAAAAAAAAAAATAGGCTGAAGGTAAAGATAGTGGGAAGAGTATGGCTTTGAGTAACAGAGGACATGATGGCTTGTGAAGGACAGTGTTCTCTGGGAGGCGAGCATGATGAGTGGAAGAAGAGGCAATGGTTGAGGCAGGTCTCTTCTGATTCTTTTTCAACATCTCTGTGAGGTAGGCTTTTAGACTCCCACAGTATATACTATTTCCACTTGCAAAACGAATCGAATTTGAAGTGAGGTGAGTGATTCAGCATAGAAGCATGTGCTTAACAGATGTACTGTAGTCCCAGGAAGAACACAGGCCTTCCAGCTAGATCTGCTTTGGAATTCTGACTAGGCTGCTTGGTGGATTCGTGTGATCCTGTTTAAGTTACTTCATTTTCTCATCTGTACAATTGACCTAGGGAAGCCGGGGCTGTTACTGAAAGACTAAGTGAGTGACTGTATGGGAAGCACCCACACACGTTAGCTTTTCACTAAATGGAAACTATTATTATGACAAAGTTACAGAAGAAGGTTGTAAAATCTTTATTTTCTGAAGATATTGAAAAACCAGACAGATTTTCATGAAATTGTAATATTAAGTGTGGTCCTGGAAGAGAGGATTTGAAAACCTTCCCTACACTCCCAACAAATACATCTTTTTTTGTTTTTTTTCCTCAATGCAAAATAATGTGGTGTTGATACAATGATTCAAAATATTTACTAGTATATAAAGTAACACTGTACTGCTTCTAATTCTATGCCCCGAGGTGGTCACCATGAACAGTTTGACCTATACCCTTTCACATCTTTCCCTGGTTACATGAAAAAAATAAAAATAAACATACACATATACATATACACTTTTTTTTTTTTTTTTTCGGTACGCGGGCCTCTCACCGCCGCGGCCTCTCCCGTTGCGGAGCACAGGCTCCGGACGCGCAGGCCCAGCGGCCATGGCTCACGGGCCCAGCCGCTCCGCGGCACGCGGGACCCTCCCGGACCAGGGCACGAACCCGTGTCCCCTGCATCGGCAGGCGGACTCTCAACCACTGCGCCACCAGGGAAGCCCTACACTTTTTTTTTAATAAAATGGAATTATATTGTGCACATATTTCTGCAACTTTTTTTTTTTTTAGATAACAATGTATCATGGACATCTTTCTATGACAATTCATGGAATTCTATCTAGTTTTTATTTTATTTTTGTTTAAATAGCTGTATAGGGGGCTTCCCTGGTGGCACAGTGGTTGAGAGTCCGCCTGCCAATGCAGGGGACACAGGTTCGTGCCCCGGTCCAGGAAGATCCCACATGCCGTGGAGCGGCTCGGCCCCTGAGCCATGGCCGCTGGGCCTGCGCGTCTGGAGCCTGTGCTCCGCAACGGGAGAGGCCACAACAGCGAGAGGCCTGCCTACCGCAAAAAAAAAAAAAAAATGTGGTGAATAGCTGTATAGTATTCCCTAGTGTGGTGACGTCGTTATTTGTTCAGTCAGTCTCCTGCTGTTTGACTTTTGGATTGTTTGGGTTTTTTGCCATAACAAAGGATGCTGCAATGCACAACCTTGTATGTTTTATTTCTGTAGGATATATTGCTAGAAATATGCATGGCTGCGTCAATTCATATTTGATATTGTAATAGGTTAGTTTTCAGAAGACTTGACTAGTTTCAGGTTAGAATTTATTTTAACTGAGTTTAAACCAGTATGTATGGCTTACATTACTGAAAAACAGCTTAAAAGAAATGGCCTATTGACCAATGAGTTCAGTGGGACATTAAGTGAATAAAGTTGGAAGTAGATGTTTATTTCTCTTGGACTCTGGCAGTTATAGGATTGTCTTCTTCCCAGAACTTGGTTCAGTAACTCTGACCCCCTGGGAACAAAATCGCATCTTTGGGAGCTTTGGGATTTGCTGACGGGGAACGTTCGTAGATGTGTTGTGGCGATACTGGTGGCCAAGTTAGATCAGTAGTACCGTTTTGTCAGCAGTGTCAAAGGGGTGGGGGAGATGCAGTTTGAAGTGTGATCTTTGTTCGTATCCCAGAGGAGACTGTCAAGAGGACCATGGCAATTGTCTCTGGTACTTTAAAAAGTGAAATCAGTTTGGAGAAAGTTGGTATCTTACTTTAGTGGGCGAAATGCAGCATGCTTAATTATCCAACTCATATACCTGCCACCTATTTTAGCAAAATGGAATCTGAGAGCATGTGTCATTTGCATTGTTTGGAGCCAGAGGAAAACTGGTTGTACTGTAGCTAGGGGATTTTTCTCTTTCTTTGCCCTCCAAACTCCCTTATCTCCTTCTGTTACAAGCATTTTCACTGCCCAAAGCCTAATCCACATCTGCACAAAGAGAAACTGCTACACTGATAGAAGGGGGAAAAGCACTGGGGCCCTAGGCACTCTCCCCTGGTGAAAGGCGCGTCTATTAACGTTCGTTGATTTGTCTCCGAGAAAGAGTCTTAGTTTCTCTCTGGTGGCTCCAGAAGAGGAAATTAATTTCTACTTCTGAATTCATTTTCTTCTTTATGTGAATGTTAAAGCTTTTATCAAAAATAATGCATAGGGCCTCCCTGGTGGCGCAGTGGTTGAGAGTCCGCCTGCCGATGCAGGGGATACGGGTTCGTGCCCCGGTCTGGGAGGATCCCATATGCCGCGGAGCGGCTGGGCCCGTGAGCCATGGCCGCTGGGCCTGCGCATCCGGAGCCTGTGCTCCGCAACGGGAGAGGCCACAACAGTGAGAGGCCCGCATACCGCAAAAAAAAAAAAAAAAAAAAAAAAAAAAAAAAAAAATAATGCATGCACATGGTTTAAACATAAAATAGTGCAAAAAGACTTATAATGAAACATACTTTACCCATTCCTTCCCACCTCAGTTCTGGTCACATTTTTAACTTCTGTTTCTTCTGACGCCACCTCCATCCCTCTAAATAGAATTCTTACTGCTAGTTTTCTTCTGTTAAGAAATCAATTATATACATACATATATATACATATATATCATATATATATACATATATAATCTTCTGCTATTATACTTGAGAATTTACTTCCCTTACGTCTCTTCCTTCCTTCTTTTTTCCTTCCTCCCAGTACCTTTAAATCATCATTTTTAATTCTGCAGTGAGTTATCGTATTTAGGTTGTTTTCACTTGTAGAAAGAGAAAATCAATTCCAAATATTTAAGCAGTAAGGAAAATGTATTTTCCCACAATAAGATGTTCCAAGATAGGTTAACTATAAGGTTAATCAATTCAGATAATGTCTAAAACAATATGAGAGGCCGTTTCTTCCTTTATATCTTTCCCAGAAGCTCAGTGCCAATTTTTGCCTCCTGTCTCTTTGGCTAGAACCAGCCACATACTCAGCACTGATGACTGACAAGGGGTGTGCAGTTATCGCGATTTAGATCAATCATGATTTACCGTTGATTGTTCCTGAGCACATGATTCCAAAGAATAACGTGGGCACATAAATAGAATCTGGGCTCTGCTAACAAGCAAAATGCAGGGGGAAAGGGAGAGAAGGGGAGGTGCCAATAGGTCAGGCACCAGTAACGTCCACTCTAATTACCTTGGTGACGTTAACGCATTTATACCTTTATTTGCTCCTCCATAGATTCCAAACCCTTCCCCTCAGCAATCTTCCCTCCCTTTTATTTATTTATTTATTTATTTATGGCTGCGTTGGGTCTTCGTTGCTGCGTGCAGCTTTCTCTAGTTGCGGCGAGCGGGGGCTACTCTTCGTTGCGGTGCACGGGCTTCTCATTGCGGTGGCTTCTCTTGTGGCGGACCATGGGCTGTAGGTGCGTGGGCTTCAGTAGTTGTGGCGCATGGGCTCAGTGGTCGTGGCTAGCGGGCTCTAGAGAGCAGGCTCAGTAGTTGTGGCGCACGGGCTTAGTTGCTCCGCGGCATGTGGGATCTTCCCGGACCAGGGCTCGAATCCATGTCCCCTGCATTGGCAGGTGGATTCTTAACCACTGCGCCACCAGGGAAGCCCCTTCCCTCCCTTTCACTTGCCAGCATTTGTCATTGTACATTTACATCATTTGCTACCGTTCACATTCTGGTCTGTACATTTTTTAAGTTTTTCAAGTTTTATGCATAGATTAACTTGCTGAGAATCAATAATCAGTGTTTGCATTATTATGGTATATAATTCTCTTTCAAAATCAAAATTCTATCTTCTACGGCTGCTGCTGTGCCTGGTGCATAACAGGCACTTGTATTTGCTGAATGAATGAATGTGCCAAGTTATTTACAAATGGATTCTACCTGTAATGTCAAGTCCAATAGGGAGGAGAGAGGAGGAGGGGTGAGGAAAGGGGTGTAGGAACACACCTACATTTGGGAACCCAGCCTTCTCTTGTTGGGTTCTGATATGAAGGTAGTTAAAGCTACTAGAGAAAAAAAACCTTTGGCCTGGGGGAAATCTCAGCTTGCATATGTAAATTGCAATACTCTATGCTTCCTTTTTTCTCCAAGAATTGGAAGAATCTTTCTTCCAAAGACAGTGATAGGGCATGTGTTACTGCCAGCTGGGGGAACTTTGTCCAGTTCTGGACCGGTGCCTCTGTGTGCAAAATAATTTCCTTTGCTCAGGGCTGGAGAACGTACAGCTCTCACACAGGAGGACATACAGGCTTTCAATTAGTATTTACCTCAACAGGCTAGCTCCCAGTGATAAATGACCCACGGGGAAAGACAAATGAAGCCCGGCACTGGGCAAGCTGTTCTCTGAGAATAACTCCGCTCTCCGGGTATTGTCAATGAGAATTCCTGGTGAGGGGCAACGGATTGTGTCGCAGGGAGAAAAAACACACAGGAGTGAGTATTGCTGTGAGGACTGTGGGTGAAGTGGCTCTAAGGAGGAGTCAATAACTGATGGATGGAGACTTAGGAATGTGAGATTTTGTATAGGAAATCTTTGTAGCTCTGGTTAGAAGCAGAAGCAGGATATGGATTCCGCTCAGAAGGCACCTCTGAAATACCTGCCCCTCCATTTCACTATTCATGCAATTCACATGATTCAGCGTATCAGTGGGCAGAAACCCTGATTACAATGATGTTAATTAGAGTGTCTGTACTCACACCTAGTGGAACATTTCCCTGGCTTTGCATCTCAAGTAGTGAATGGAAGAGGGAATTTTAACGATGCCCTATTAAGGCAGCTAAACAGTGCAACAAATTGTTCTCACTTCCTCAGCTGGCATCGTTAAGAAAATAATTTGTTCTAGTAGAATTCTAGTTCCTTAACAATTGGGGGTTATTGTTGGTTCTCAAAGGACCAATGATTCAGATACCTTTTTGGATGGGTGTAGGGGAAAAGGTAGAAAAGGTTTCTTTGGTTTGCGCGGAGGAGAGGAATAATTTTATTCCTCTCATTGACATTTTTTTTTCTTATGATAATTATTTTGGAATACTTTTCTCACACCACGGGCCAACTTAGGGTAACTGTGGAAACTGAGTTACAGAGAAATGGTAAGCCAGAATTCCTGCATCATTGAATTTAGTATTGGATAATAATATGGGTTCTGTTAGCCAGTAGCCATATTTAAGCAGCCTGCTCCTATTTCAAACCAAAAAAATTTGGCCTTGTTTGGATTGACCCTTTAGATTCCGGGCTGTTAAATCTGGGTCTTGGAACCTCTCTGAAATGGACACAGCTCCTCCCTGCCCTGCCTTTCTCTTTTACCCTGGGATGAGCCCATATTAACCCCTGGATTACTAACTCCAACCTGGGCCAGTCTTCTTGCCTTTCCTGAACTCCAGACCTGAGTCTGTGGGTGGGCTGCTCGCTGGAATCTGATTGGACTTAGCGGTGGAGCAGCAGGGCTGGGGTGAACGCTATGATTCACCCCATGTCAGGTTCTTTTCAATATCAGATTCTTCACTCGGAGTAGCGGTCTCCCTGCCCTTTGTACCTGTTTCTTCATTCACCTTTTCCTCCCTTTTGTTGGTAGCCTATGCCCTCCACTGTCAGGCCTCACATCAAAGAGCTCCATCGCATGACAGTGATGGCTGCATCTTCCTGAAACAAGTGGCTGAGGCTGGCAGGAGAGCTGGAGATTTTGCTCATCTGACATGGATGGGTTTGAAAGTAGTTTCTCTTGCTCTAATTTCTGCCTTAATCTCCTCTCCTCTTAGGACCCATCCGGGGTTTTAACCTCTTATGCCTTCTGGTTTACTTTTTCAATCTTTCTTCCTCCACTGGCTTCTTCCTTTAGACCACAGACATGTTTAGATGTCCTTATAATTAGCCAAACCATATATATATATATATATATATATATATTTATTTATTTATTTATTTATTTATTTATTTATTTATTTATTTATTTATTTATTTTATTTTATTTTTTTGCAGTACGCGTGCCTCTCACTGTTGTGGCCTCTCCCGTTGCGGAGCACAGGCTCCGGACGCGCAGGCTCAGCGGCCATGGCTCACGGGCCCAGCTGCTCCGCGGCATGTGGAATCTTCCTGGACCGGGGCACGAACCCGTGTCCCCTGCATCGGCAGGTGGACTCTCAACCACTGCTCCACCAGGGAAGCCCTAGCCAAACCATATTTATTTCTGTATATATCTATGTATTTATCTGTATCTCTATCTGCATTTTCTCAGCCTGAGACTCCACCGAGTTATGGCCAAAATTCTTGAGTTGAGTCAATATTTCATCACCCATGTACCCTTTGACCCTTTTAAATCTGTCTTCTCCCCACAATATTTATCTGAAGTGGCTTCCTTCACGGTTGCTGGCCACTTTTTATATTTAAAATTTTTTATTACAGAAAATGTCAAACATATATAAAGGTAGAGATAAGGTTATTCTCTTTGAATGCCTGGTGATTTCCTTTTTATGATACTTTCTTTTATAATCATCACTCTCACACCTATCTCATTCCCATTGTAGGCCAATTACATAAGTTAAGGTAACTAATGAAGTTGAACTCTATGTCTTGCACAGAATGATACTTAAAAAAATATAACCACTATATATCACACTTAACAAAATTAACAATTCTTTGATATCATCTAATTCCCAGGTACCTATTTTTTTCTATAACTAATTATCTTTTAATTGCCAAAGCCAATGACCTTTTGTCCTTATTCCTTTGATTTAACAGTCACAGTAGACCATTTTAGTGTGGTAATATTAAACTCTGGGTATAATAATCTCCTTACCTCAACTCCAACTGTCATCATTTTTCCTTTTCTCAAGTGAGAATTGAGAGAATAGCCTAGATAGTCTCTTAGACTCCTTCCAATTCAGCTGTACATCTCAGAGTCTGCAACATTTCCTCAAGGAAGCCTTCCCCAGCTGCCTCACCTCACCTCACCAGGTCCAATTCCAAAGCAAATGTTCCTTGAAAAAAAAAAAATATATATACACACACACACACACACACACACACACACACACATCTTCCTTGGAGAGAGATCTGTATCTATATATATCTATGTATATCTATATCACCATCATTTCTACAGATTCCTGAATTTGTTATTTTTTAATTGTCTGTCACTCCTGGACAATGACCTCATACTCATTCTCGTATGCCTAATGCCTAGTTAAATAGTACTGAACTCAACTATCTAATTAATTCTTTTTTTAAAAAATAAATTTATTTATTTATGTATATTTATTTTTGGCTGTGTTGGGTCCTCGTTTCTGTGTGAAGGCTTTCTCTAGTTGCGGCAAGCGGGGGCCACTCTTCATCGCGGTGCGCGGGCCTCTCACTATTGCGGCCTCTCTTGTTGTGGAGCACAGGCTGTAGACGCGCAGGCTCAGTAGTTGTGGCTCACGGACCCAGTTGCTCCGCGGCATGTGGGATCTTCCCAGACCAGGGCTCGAGCCCGTGTCCCCTGCATTGGCAGGCAGATTCTTAACCACTGCAGCACCAGGGAAGCCCTCTAATTAATTCTTAATATTAACATTACTATTACTGATATGTAACAGTTATTGATCACTTACTGTATGTTAGGTTGTATGCTAAGTGCTATACATGGTTTATTTCATTTGATCCTGATAGCTCTTTGAATAAAGCCCCATTACCATTATTATTACTTTACAGATGAAGAAGCTGAGGCTTAGTGAGGTCACTGGGATCAAGGTAGGAGAAAGGGTGGGACAGAGAGGTTGTATGGCGTGGAGGTTTGAGTCCCAGGTTTGCTGCTCCTTGACTGTGAGATTATCATCGAGCTTTGCTAAAAAAGGCAGGCCTCTGCTTCTCCACTGGCAGCATGAGCATTGTGACAAATCTCTGCCTTACAGAATGGTGAGGACTAATGGGATGATGTGTTTGAAGCCACCTGAAAACTGTTAGGTTTGCGAGAAAATCACACAAGATCTTTCAACTATAATTTACTGTTCTTATTCGGGAATAACTGCCTTCCATTCTTTCTCCCTAGTCATGTAATGCAGAGTTGTAATCATAGCATGCATTCAATTTCATGGCCTACTTGTCCAGTTATGGACATCATTATGTTGCTATATATTTTTTCTTTTTACTGTGAAGTGTATCACACACATAGAAGTGTGTATAAAATGCATATGCACGGGCTTCCCTGGTGGCACAGTGGTTGAGAGTCCACCTGCCGATGCAGGGGACGCGGGTTCGTGCCCCGGTCCGGGAAGATCCCACGTGCCACGGAACGGCTAGGCCCGTGAGCCATGGCCGCTGAGCCTGTGCGTCTGGAGCCTGTGCTCTGCAATGGGAGAGGCCACAACAGTGAGAGGCCCACGTACCGAAAAAAAAAAAAAAAAAAAAAAAAAGCATATGCACATTTTAAGTAATAATTATAAAATGAAAAGTTGTAATACATGAACTAGATTAAAACATTACCAACACTTTAGAAATGGCTCTGGGTCCCTCTCTGATTGTACCCACTTTTAACCCTTCTAGAGGAACCACTGTACTAGCTCTGAGTTCACTGTGGTGTTTCTCTTTATAGATTTATCACCTATGTGTATATCCTTCAACAACATAAGCACAAACCTAGCTGTGTAAGGCAAAGGCAATATTACCACTGATAAAACATAGAAAATATAACTTGCACAGAGTCACTGGGTCATGGCCTGGCCTCAGCTTTCCTGAAAGTTTTTAGGAGCCCCTTTTTGGGAAGTTGGGGGGCACAGTCAGGAGTGAATCCTGGGACGCAGGGCTTACCACAGTTGGGGCATCTGGCAGGAGTATAGATGGGCCAGGTACTGGATATCTAGTAGGAATAGGATGAAGGGAAGAGACTGCTTTGTATTTTCCACTTTTAAGCTTGCTATGGCCTAGTTCAAATTTTCAGGAATAGATCAAAGCAAAACATTTCTTGAGAAAGAGTTGAGTACTCCCTGCTGATCCAAGAGTCAAGGTGTGCAGTAGAGAAGAGAATCATCAATGCATGGTTCAAATAAGCCAAGTGCATATGAGAATCTGGGTCAGGCTTTATCTGGGCTTTCAATCCTCAGATTAAAATGATGGCAAAAAGGCAGGAGGATCTTGCTAATGGTAGTTCTCAGCGTGTCAGTTTTTTGAATAATACTGTTCTGGTTGCTCTTCTATACTTGTTCTGTAACTATCTTCTTGGGATCTTCCTTCACATGCCTCCTGGAGATTCCATGGGCTTTCCTTTACGTTGGACCTCCTGTTTTCTTAGACCCCATGTTTTTCTCTTTGTTGGCTTACGTCTTCATTTTGGTGGAACTCGTTAGTCAGTTTTACTCAATAATGGGTTAGTGGGAGATAGATTTTTTTTTTTTTTGAGACCATGAGTGTCTAAAAATGCCTATGTTCCATCTTCCCACTTGTTTGATAGTTTGATTGGGTATAGAATTCTAGACTGGCTGTCATTTGAAGCCATTTCTCCGTTGTCTTCTAGCCTCCAGGGTAGCTGCTGAGATGTCCAGAGGGATACGGATTTCTTCTTCTCCTTCCCCATCCTCTTCCTCCTCCTTCTTCACTCCCTTCCCCTCTCCATCTCTCTCTCTCTGAAAACTTATAGAATCTTTTCTTTGCTCCAGTGTTTTGAGATGTTACAATAATGTCCATCATTCTAGGTTATTTTCGTCCACTGTACTTGGCAGTCAGTGGACCCTTTCAATCTGGTATCTCAGTTTTGGGGAATGTTCCTTAATTATTTTGTTGATGATTTTCTCCTGTTTATTTCTCTGTTTCTGGAACTTGTACTACTTAGGCATTGGATTTCTTGGATTGACTCTCTTATTTTTCTTATCTTTTTCTCTTCTTTCCCATATCTTTGCCTTTTTTATGTGTGAGTGTGCCACCTCTGGGAAATTTCCTCAACCCTTCTATTTTTTTTTTTAACTTTTGTGATCACATTTCTAACTTATGAAAGCATTTTTTTCTTGTTCTCTGAAAATCCCTTTAAAAAATAGCATCCTGTTTTTGTTTTATGAATGCAATATCTTATCTGATTAATAACAAATTGTTTATATGTTTTCTCTTTTTGCATCATCTCTATTTCTACTAAGTGCTTTTTTTCTTAATTTTATGCTGTGGGTCTCTATATTCTACATAGGATTGAGCATATTTTCATGTGGTTAAAGGCATTTGTATTTCCTATTCTTATTACTATCTATCCATATCCAATGTTTTAAGATTGGCAACCATTAGTATCAGAATGCAAAACTCTTGGTGGAATATAAATTTCTAACACCTTTTTTGGAGAGCAAGTAAGCAGTATCTCTCAAAATTCTGAAATGTAGGTACACTTTGATCAAGAACTTAGCATCAGAGAAATGCAAATTAAAGCTACATTGAGAGGTTTCTGTATGAGAAGAAATGAAGGGACAAGGTTTACCTTGTTCCCTTAACTGGAAAACTGGACAAGATATACAAAAAAATAATTTTCCAACATTGGATAATAGGCAGCAAGAGATATATTCCTGAGAGAAGGAAAACAAACACACAAAACTTGGTGTGACTGAACCAGCTTATAGCCTGGAGGCAGTTTCCAGGCCACAGCACAGGAAGAAGGAACCTGGCAGTCCCAGTTAATTGTGGAGACAGAGATTGGAGTTTGGGGAGGCCAAGATGGCAACAATTTGTGGGTCAGAGTACCCCAGAGAATGGAGCTGCAGGGTGGGCAGAAAGGAGGGAGACAGGGAGGGAGTGAGGGAGGGAGCAGCAGTGGGTCCTCCTGAGATTTTGGCCCAGTACTGAGTGTGAGAGGGGAACTCTCTGAGACCAGAAAAAACAACCCTCAAAAAGAAGTAGGAGGAACAATTACTGGGATTCAGACAGGCTGGGAATAGCTCATGTTCCCACAAGCCGGAGTGGAAAGACCTCATTATATACACAGTGGGTAGAAACCTCCAAAGAATATTATCCTAGTACTGGAACTAAATTAACCCTTGACTAATGACTGCTTGGACACATCCTAACAAAGCTTAAAAGTAAGTCTTGAAAACATTCAGCTTCTTCCAGTAACTTATCTGTGTGCCAGGAAAATATCCAACCTCATTGAAAGGAATACAGCAGACTCCAGAGATGACAGAACCAGCAGAAAAGGACGTTAAAACATCTATATAAATACACGCGGTATGTCAGGAAGGTAGAAAAAAACATGATGTGTTGAGGAGAGAAGTGGAACATAGATATATATTCCAAAAGGAACTTTTAAAGATGAAAGAAATACCATATCTGAAATTAAAAATAGACCAGGTAGGCATAACAGCAGATGAGAAGATGAGTTCAGTATACTTTAATGCAGTGGCAGAAACCATCCAAAAGAAAGCACAGAGGATAAGGAGCCTAAAAAAAAACTTAAATAGAGCATCATGCTCTGGGGGACAATATTAAGTAGCCTAAACGCTATGTAATTGGACTCCTAGAGAAAAAGGGGAAGAAGAGAGAAAAATATTCAGACAGCCCTGGCCATTCCCAGTTACTGGAGGGAGCTTGGAAGATTTCAGAGGGGCTTTTGGTGACCAGGACCCACGTTGGACCAGGTCCAGACTTGGAGTGCCCTGCTTGGATGACACTGCTGTCTCTGGCAGGGCCAGGCACGAGACTTAGAAAGTTTCAAGGAAGGTGTTCCAGAGCACAGGGATCCTTGAGTGGCAAAATGCAGGACAGGGGCCCCACTTGCCAGTCTAAGGGTGTGATTGTATCCACACTCATTTTTATCCCAGGGAAGAATGCAGCAGCCCCCTTCCCTGAAATGCCCATTTGCATCTCTGCTGCTGATGGCACGTGATGTAAGGAAGGGAAATGAACTTTTATTGTATTAAACCAGTGAGATTTCAGGACATGTCTGTTATAGTAGCTATGCAGTAATTATCTGAATTAATCATCCCACATCCTCCATGTTTTAATTACTTGTGAACTTGGATAACCTCCAGAATGGCTAGTATCACTGCAGCGGTCTTTTTTCCCTCGTACTCTTTTGGGTTTCCTCCATCAATCCACTGCAGTGTGATTTTTTATAGTTCAAGAATCTCAGAACATTTCTAGTCTGCTGATGGCACTTTGTTCTAGTTTCTTTATATCATTGCTGTCATTTTTGGGATTTGGGGCTAAGAAAGTACTTAGATTTGTGTGCTTAATCCACCATCTTGAGTCAATCGTCCTCTCACTAATTTGCATTTTTTGATTCCTAATAAGACTGAATATTTTCCCATATGTTTGTTTCCTAATTACTTCCTAATTTGTGATTTTGCTGCTCATGTCCTTTGCTTCTTTCTTTATTGCAGTATTCAGTTATTAACAACTGAGAACTACTGATTTCAAATTTATTAATTCTAAAATGTGCCCTGTGCATTCCTATTCCCTGTATTTACTTATGTCGGTCTAGATTTGAGTTATTTGCTCTTCTCTCTCCTCTGCTTGTTTAAATTGGATCCTTCACAACATTTCTGAAAGACTTCCAGTTCAGTTAGAGACCCAGTCTTCAGTTATTATTCCTCCAAATTACAGGCATACCTCATTTTATCTTGCTTTACGTCATCGCATTTTACAGATTCTGCGTTTTTTACAAATTAGTTTGTAACAACCCTGTGTCAAGCAACTCTGTTGGCACCATTTTTCTAACAGCATCTGCTCACTTCGTGTCTCTATCCCATTTTGCCACTTCTTGCAATATTTCAAACCTTTCCATTATTATCATATTTGTTGCGGTGATCTGCGATCAGTGATCTTTAGTGTTACTATCGTCATTGTTTTGGGGCAAAGAATTGCACCCATATAAGACAGGGAACTCAATAGATAAAGGTGTTCTAACTGCTCCACTGACTGGCTGTTCCCCATCTCTTTACCTCTTCTGGGGCCTTCCTGTTCCCTGAGCCATATCGTTATGGAAACTAGGCCAGTTAATAACCCTACAGTGGCCTCTAAGTGTCCAAGTAAAAGGAAGAATCACGTCTCTCCCTTTAAATCAGAAGCTAGAAGCTTAGTGAGGAAGGCATGTCAAAAGTCAAGACAAGCTAAAATCTAGGCCACTAGTGCCTGTTAGTCAAGTTGTAAATACAAAAGAAAACTTTTTGAAGGAAATCAAAAGTGCTACTCCAGTGAACACACAGATGATAAGAAAGAGAAACAGCCTTATTGCTGATGTGGAGAAAGTTGTAGTGGTCTAGATAGACGATCAGACTCGTCATAACATTTCCTCAAGCCAAAGCCTAATCCAGAGCAAGCCCCTACTCTCTTCAGAATAATGAAAGCTCAGAGAGGTGGGGTAGGTGCAGAGAAAAGTTTGAAGCTAGCAGAGGTTGTTACATGAGGTTTAGGGGAGGAATCATCTCCATAACATAGAAGTGCAGGGTAAAGCAGCAAGTGCTGACGTAGAAGCGACAGCAAGTTATCTAGAAGATCTAGCTAAGATCATTAATGAAGGTGGCCACACTAAACAATAGATTTTCAGTGTAAACAGTATAGCCTTCTACTGGTAGAAGATAAGATCTAGGACTTTCATAGCTAGAGAGGAAAAGTCAATGCCTGGCTTCAAAGCATCCAAGGACAGGCTGACTCTCTTGTTAGGGGCTAATGCAGCTGGTGACTTGAAGTTGAAGCCAATGCTCATTTACCATGCCCCAAATCCTAGGGTCCTTAAGAATTATGCTAGGGCCTCCCTGGTGGCGCAGTGGTTGAGAGTCCGCCTGCCGATGCAGGGGATACGGGTTCGTGCCCCGGTCTGGGAGGATCCCATATGCCGCGGAGCGGCTGGGCCCGTGAACCATGGCCGCTGAGCCTGTGCGTCCGGAGCCTGTGCTCCGCAGCGGGAGAGGCCACAACAGTGAGAGGCCCGCGTACCGCAAAAAAAAAAAAAAAAAAAGAATTATGCTAAATCTACTCTGCCTGTGCTCTATAAATGGAAAAACAAAGCTTGGATGACAGCACATCTGTTTACAACATAGTTTCTTAAATATTTTAAGCACACTGCTGAGGCCTACAGCTCAGAAAAGAAGCTTCTTTTCAAAATGGTATGGTTCATTGATAATGCATTTGGTCACCCAAGAGCTCTGATGGAGATGTACAATGAGATTCATGTTGTTTTCATGCTGCTAACACAACATCCATTCTGCAGCCTATGGATCAAGGAATAATTATTATTTAAGAAATACACTGGGTAAAGCTATAGCTGCCATAGACACTGATTCCTCTGATGGATTTGGGCAAAGTAAGTTGAAAACCTTCTGGAAAGGAGCCACTACATACATGCCATTAAAAACATTCATGGGCTTCCCTGGTGACACAGTGGTTGAGAGTCCGCCTGCCGATGCAGGGGACATGGGTTCGTGCCCCGGTCCGGGAGGATCCCACGTGCCGCGGAGTGGCTGGGCCCATGAGCCATGGCTGCTGAGCCTGCGCGTCCAGAGCCTGTGCTCCACAATGGGAGAGGCCACAACAGTGAGAGGCCCGTGTAATGCAAACAAACAAACAAACAAAAAACATTCGTGATTCATGAGAAGAGGTCAAAATATCAACATTAACAGGAATTTGGAAGAAGGTGATCCCAACCCTAATGGAAGATTTCATTGGAGGAAGTAACTGCAGAGGTGGGGTAAATAGCAAGAGAACTAGAATTAGAAGTGGAGTCTGAAGATGTGACTGAGATGCTGCAATTTCATGATAAAACTTGAGCGAGTGAGGAGTTGCTTCTTATGGATGAGCAAAGAAGGTGGCTTCTTGAGATGGAATGTGCTCCTGGAGAAGATGCTGTGAAGATTGTTGAAATGACAACAAAGGATTTAGAATATTACATAAACTTAGTTGATAAAACAGTGGCAGGGTTTGAGAGGATTGACTCTAATTTTGAAAGAAATTCTACTGTGGGTAAAATGCTATCAAACAGCATTGATGCTACAGAGAAATCTTTCATGAAAGGAAGAGTCAATTGATGCAGCAAACTTCAGGGTTGTCTTAATTTAAGGAATTGCCACTGCCACCCCAGCCTTCGGCAGCCACCACCCTGCTCAGTCAGCACCATCTACATCGAGGCAAGACCCTCCAACATCAAAAAGATTATGATTTGCTGAAGGCTCAGATGATGATTAACATTTTTTAGCAATATTTTTATATTAAGGTATGTACATTGTTTTTCAAGACATAATGCTATTGCACACTTAATAGACTACAGTATAGTGTAAACATAACCTTTATATGTGCTGGGGAACCAAAAAATTCATGTGACTTGCTTTATTGTGATATTTGCTTTATTACGGTGCTTTGGAACTGAACCCGCGATACCTCTGAGGTATGGCTGTATTTATAATGGGTAATATTTATTGTGTACTTACTTTTGCCAGACTTAATACTAAGCATTTTATGTATGTTATTATATTTAATTCTTAAAACAACTTTGTGGTAGTTACAACTATTAAATCCATTTTACAGATGAGGAAACTGAGGCATAGACAGGTTAGGTAACTTGCCTAGAGTCACAAAGGTGGAGTGAGATGGAACAGGGACTCAAGCCCATTCTCTCTGTTCACAAAGCCCTTAACCAGGACACCCTGTTTATTCCTTTGAATTCTTGTAGTTCCTTTGGCTGTGTCACTTGAGTGCAGCAACTTAGTTTATGTATCATTATTTACTCTTATGTATGTCCTAAATTTCCTATTCAGTGTAAACTTTTTATGGTTACATACTTTTGCCATAGAAATGCTTTTTATATCCTCTGTGTGAATCTCAGTGATAACAAATGATAGGCCTTCAGTGAAGTTTGTTAAATGTATCAGTTGTTCAGGATTGCTTTGGGGTTAATGAATTACTTAATGGAGATTCTTTTTGCATGCAAAGCTGAGAGGCACCTTCTTTGTAATTTATCTCAGGTAACTCTTGCCACATGTTAAATATCACTCCTCTTTAATATGCTTCTTTTTATGGCAGTTTATTTAGGAAGTCGTTAAGTGACAACACTCCTTAAGCACTCCATAGAATTCCATTTGTAATTATTATTATTTTTAAAAATTAATTTATTAATTAATTTTTAGCTGCATTGGGTCTTCATTGCTGCATGTGGGCTTTCTCTAGTTGCAGCGAGCAGGGGCTACTCTTTGTTGTGGTGCGCGGGCTTCTCATTGTGGTAGCTTCTCTTGTTGCGGAGCACTGGCTCTAGACGTGCAGGCTTCAGTAGTTGTGGCACGTGGGCTCTAGAGAGCAGGCTCAGTAGTTGTGGCGCACAGGCTTAGTTGCTCCGCGGCATGTGGGATCTTCCTGGACCAGGGCTCGAACCCGTGTCCCCTGCATTGGCAGGTGGATTCTTAACCACTGCGCCACCAGGGAAGTCCATCCATTTGTAATTATGAAGAACTAATATGCATGGAAATTTCCAGAAGTGGGCTTGATTTTCTTGGCCCTTTTTCAGTCAGGTGAAACTTCTTAAGGGAGCCTGGATTCTATCTCATCACTTTTCCTCAGGTAAAAATTTGAAGTCTCTATAGTTACTTTTGAAAATTGCAGGGCAATTTGCAACAATGGCAAAGCAGCCAGTCTTCAATAGAACCTCAAGGGTGGCTTAGGTTATTGCCCTTCCATTCTTACATAGACTTACAGAGTTCAATCATATCTCTCTTCCCAGTCACTGACTCTGTCTAAGGAAGAGAAAAAGACTACAATGCCATCAAGATGATGATAATACTCAGCAATTTATATCCCCTTCATTTCCCCACATATTTTAGAGCTGTCCATTTCCCAGCATTCCCAAGGCCAGTTGTGCTGGGAACTGAGATGAAGTCAGATTTTCTCCATTCAAAAAGAACAAAGTAGAGTTAAAGATGTATATCTAGATCATGGCATCCCAACCCAAGACAATAATACTTAAGGACATTTATAGTTTTTACAAAGGATGAAATAAAATTGTCACTACAAAATTTATTTTCATTTACTTAAATTATGAATAGAACTACCTTTACAAACAGAATTTATAGAAGGTGATTACTAGGACATTAAACAAAACTAATGGTTTTGGATTCTTTGACCAATATTCAGGTTTAGAAAAATCTTTGCAGACCACTTGTACATTTATTTCTAATTGCTGACCTACAGCAATTTGCAGCATAGAGCTTGCAATGGTTATAAATACATATGTTTTTATTGTTTCATATACACTATACGTACTGTCAAGAAGGGTTTGAGGTGATGTACAATAAAAGTACAAGAATAATAAGTCTAAACCACAACTCATTGCAAGAAAAAACCTATGGGAAATGTGATCATAAATGTGACTCTTGGTTAGGTATGTGTTGGGTTAAAATTAAAAGAAAATATGACAGACAATGGCTTAAACAAGAAAGAAGTTTGTTTTTCTGAAACAAAAAAAAATTCTGGAGCCCAGGGCAGCCCCGTAATGCCCTCAGCCACCTAGGCTGCTTCCATCTTGCTGCTCCACTCTCCCTAGACTGTGGCTTTCAATCTCATGGATGCAAGATGCTGGCTGCCCCTCAGGTGTCATGACTGTGCTCCAGGCAGGGGACAGAGGAAAAAGGCTGTATGGGCACACCGGCAGAACTGTCACCTTTTAAATCGCTTCCCTAGAAGCCATACCTAGTTACTTCTTTTTTTTTTTTTTTCCGTACGCGGGCCTCTCACTGTTGTGGCCTCTCCCGTTGCGGAGCACAGGCTCCGGATGCGCAGGCTCAGCGGCCATGGCTCACGGGCCCAGCCGCTCCGCGGCATATGGGATCCTCCCAGACCGGGGCACGAACCCGTATCCCCTGCATCGGCAGGCGGACTCTCAACCACTGCGCCACCAGGGAGGCCCAATACCTAGTTACTTCTGCTTAGACCTCATTTGCTAAAACTTGGTCACAACACCACAGAGGGATGTAGATTAGGTGCGTGTTTGTAGCTGAATACTTTGCCACATTGAACAGAAGGGATTTGTTTTGTTTTGTAAAGGTAGAAGGGAAAAATGGATATGAAAATATAACTCACAATGTTTGCTACAGTAACTGATTTTAGTAACTGATTTTAAAAAGAGGTATATCTAAAATCTGTATGTTCAAGTAAGTGTTTTCAGAAAAAAAATTAAAATTACACAAGAAAAGCACGTGTTACTTTAAAACAAGATTGTCTTGTTATATAACAATTATACCTCAATAAATTTTTTTCCAATGTTGATAGGCATAAATTTTTTTTAAAAGGCTTCTTAGTCAAATTAGTTTGGGAATCCATGATTAAGCAGCAAAGAGCTGATAACATAATAGAAATATGCTTTGTAAATCTCCAGGGTAGAGAATAGGATGAAGTAGTTCCTAAACTTTTTTGGCCACAGAACTCTTTTGTTGGTTTATTTTTAAGACTAGTATAAAAGGGATCTCAATTTGAGAAATGCTGAGTAGAATTTTTTATCTTGTGACTGACCAAAAGAAATTCCTTGTATCTCAGCTGTATCCAAAAGCTTTAGTTAAACCTATCCTTAGGGTATTTTTTTTATGAATAATTTTACCGAAAGGAATTCCAAAGATGTTTTGAGCAACGGCAACTTCATTGGAATTCTCCCCTTCACACACACACACATACACACACACACACACACGCAGGGTTTTTTCCTTAAAAAACCAGCCGTATTAACTTCTATCTTCTTGTTCTGAATTATCATTATTTTTAATAGCACATACCCCTTCATTAACTCTTTCATCAAAGATCTCTATGTATTAAGCTCCTACAGGGTCATAAACAGAGCAATACTAACTTCCTAAAGAAAGGGCGGTCACTTACAGACTGATCTGTGATTCCTACACTGCCCCTCCCATCTCCTACCCCCATGTTACAGAGAGTTGTTCATGTGGTTTGTGTTTACTGTCCGGGGGAGCAGGTTGTCCACAAATGCACAGGTGAGATTGAAATATTGAATGGAAAAAGAATAGTTAATAAAAAGTGCCTCAGGGATTGGGGAGACTAGAACCAAGGCCCTGGCACCGAAGGCAGTTAGTAATTAGTTAAAATAACGTTTATTCAGTGTCCCCTATATTCCTGGCATTTGTGAGACTCCTGGATGCAAAGAAACAAAACAATCCCTTCACTTTAAAATCCTTTTGGGAACAAATTGTATCTCTTTTGCTCAGGTTATAAACTTAGCTCCTGGCATTTTTAAGCACTCATTAATTGCTTTTATTGAATTAAAGAATGGATGAAAAGACAAAGTCCCTGCTCTCAAGTTGAGTTTAGAGATTGTGTGGATTTTTTCCTGGACATATATTTGTGGAGATCAGTATTATATCAAGAATGACTTTGGCTGCGCTGCACGGCTTGTGAGATCTTAGCTCCCTGGCCAGGGACCAAACTCACGCCCTCCACAGTGAAAGTGCAGAGTCCTAACCACTGGAAGGCCAGGGAATTCCCAAGAATGACTTTAATACAAGATGAAAATATGTAAAGATCATTTAAGTACTAGTGTGTCCAGGACTGCATCAGAGTGGTTTTCACTTTTGCTCCCAATACATGTGTCTTCTATTTACTTTGCTACTTTTTAAAAAAATAATTAATTAATTAATTTTTGGCTGCATTGGGTCTTCGTTGCTGTGCACAGGCTTCCTCTAGTTATGGCAAGCAGGGACTACTCTTTGTTGCAGTGTGTGGGCTTCTCATTGCGGTGGCTTCTCTTGTTGCAGAGTATGGGCTCTAAGCATGCCGGCTTCACTAGTTGTGGCACGCTGGCTCACTAGTTGTGGCTCGCGGGCTCTAGAGCACAGGCTCAGTAGTTGTGGCGCATGGGCTTAGTTGCTCCATGGCATGTCGAATCTTCCTGGACCAGGGCTCAAACCCATGTCCCCTGCATTGGCAGGTGGATTCTTAACCACTGCACCACCAGGGAAGTCCCTACTTTGTTACTTTTAAATTTCAAAATGTAGTAATATAAAAAAATCTAAGTAAAAAGGGAAATAATGTACCCTTTATCCCACTATCTCAAAAGACTAAGAGTAGAAATTTGTTTATAAAAAGTATAATCAATGAAAACAACAACCGAATATCCTACAGAGAGAGAAGAGAGAAGGCAAAGAAATAAGGCAGAGGAATTTAGAAACCGAGAAAGAGAAATCAAAATCTCTAGGGGCTTTGGACTCTAGACTAGAAGTTGTGGGTTTTTATTTTTATTATTATCATTTTTTTTGCGGTACGCGGGCCTCTCACTGTTGTGGCCTCTTCCGTTGCGGAGCACAGGCTCCGGACGCGCAGGCTCAGCGGCCATGGCTCACGGGCCCAGCCGCTCTGCGGCATGTGGGATCTTCCCAGACCGGGGCACGAACCTGCGTCCCCTGCATCGGCAGGCGGATTCTCAACCACTGCACCACCAGGGAAGCCCTATTTTTTATTTTTTTACTGGGTCTATGCTATTACTTAATAGAGAAGGTAGTCATAGAGGAGGTCAGGTTTTTTCCCCCATCTCGTGTCTCCGTGGATGTTAACTAGGAACCTCAAACCCCCTGCATCTTGCTTCCGGCTGCTCTTGCCTCCTTCTTGAACTCCTTGCTCAACCGTCCCCTCACATGAGTATTTCGAGGAGTATCCGTGAGTATCTTTCATGTGACACAAATCAATCTAGGAGCCCACCTGTTGGTCTCTGCCTCTCTGAAGCAGCACTGCTTTCTGTATGGGATGAAAAAAATTGCAATTCCAAATTTGACATCACCAACTCCAAAAGCATTATCAAAAAGAGAAATAAAGTTGTACAGTAATAAGAAAATATAATGCCCCTGTTCCTGTTCTTCTTAGGTGATAAGCAATTAGTTTGCTTTCTGAGACTCTTGATGTGACAGGAGCCTGAGACAAGCAGGCCCCTTAGTTTGCTAACTGAAGCTGTCAGTTGGGAAGGATGTTCTGTTTGACAGTTGATTAGGGGTTAAATGAACTGAAAACATCAGTAGTTTTTTCTGCTTTTCCATTTATTGTAACAGCAATTATCTACATTTTCCCTTGTCAGTTCTAAAGACTAGATTTAAACAATTATCCACGTAAGAAAAACTGATTTTGAGTGGCAAAAGGGCAACTAGGATTTGAAACCATTAGATCTTTGAAGAATGAGACTCTTATCTGAAAATTGGCTAAGGTGGCTAACTCTTGAAAGATGACTTTAAAGATCTGCTAGAACTAAACAATACAGTTCTGAAAAAATATTTAATGCATGGGTATCTAGCTCATTCTTAATTATTCATCCTAACATTATGAATTCTTTCTGAGTCAATTAGTTTATATATTTATTGAGCACCTACTCTGTGCGAGTCACTATTCTAGATGCTAGAGATATAGGAATGAACAAAGCAGATGAAAGGCTCAGTCCTTATGGATACATTTCTTTGAGCAGAAACAGCCAGCAAACAGATAAACAAGAAAACATTTAGTGTGCTAGGTGGTGTTTCATGGAGAAAAATAAAGCAGGGTAGCGGGAAAGGGTGAAGGAATGAGGATGGTGAAAGTTGGTGTTTGTTTAAGGACCTAAAGAAGATGAAGGAACGAGACATGGGGCTCTGGAGAATGACTGCTAAAGCAGAGGGAACAGCAAGTGCAGCACATGCAAAGGCCCCGAGGTGGGGGCATGTTTGGCATGTCTGAGGAACAGCAAGGAGGCAAGTACAGATGAGTGGTGTAAGCCAACCAGAGAGTGGTAAGCGATGAGGTCAGAGCAGTAGCTGGGGTCCAGACCATGCAGGGTCTTGTGGAACATGGTAAGGAATTCAGTTTTTCTTTCAACTGAGATGGAAAATCGTTGGAGAATTTTAAGATGAGAAATGATGTGATCTGTGTGTTTTAACATGATAACTTTGGCTGCTCTATTAAAAATAAACTGAAAGGGAGAAGGATGAAATTATAGAGGCAAGTTATGGGGCTGTTGAGTTAACCACGGTGAAAGACAAGGGTGGCTTGGGTCAGGTGGGAGGGCACCGAGAACGAGCAGAAACTGGATGTATTTCACAGGTAGAAGTGACAGAACTTGCTGATATATTGGATGTGGGTCAGGAAACAAATAGAGTAGTCAATGTTACCTTTGAGGTTTGGGGCCTTACTGAGGTGGGGGAAAACCATATGAGCAGCAGGGTGGGATGGAGAGTGGGATCGGTGCTGGGGGAGAACAGGGTTCAGATTGAGACATATTACATTTGAGAGGCTATTAGGCGTCCAAGTGAAACATTAAGTAGGTAGTTGGATATATGAGACTACAGTTCAGGGATGAGGTCTGGGCTGAAGATAAAAATGTTGGAGTCATCGGTGCGTAAATAGCATTAAAGTCATTAGGCAGGATGAGATCGCCCAGGATGCGTATGGAAAGGGAAGGCTGAGCCCTGAGCCTGAGCCACTGCAGAGTTTTTAGCACCATTATTGAGTTGATTTATAAATTTTGACAAATCTCTTGATCTCTGTGTTTCTCAATTTCTAATATCATATTGTCCAATAAAAATATAATGTGAGCCACAAAAGAAGACCACATAGGTAACTTAAAATATTTTAGTAGGCACATTAAGAAAAGTTAAAAAATTGAAATTAATAGTTTTAATAATATTTAAATAACACAATGTAATAGGGAGATTAATGGCCCCAAGGATGTGCACGATCCCTGAAATGTGAATATGTTTGTTACACAGCAAAGGGATTTTTTAAATTAAATTAAATTTTTTTGTTTTGCAGTACACGGGCCTCTCACTGTTGTGGTCTCTCCCGTTACGGAGCACAGGCTCCGGATGCGCAGGCTCAGCGGCCATGGTCCACGGGCCCAGTCGTTCCGTGGCACGCGGGATCCTCCTGGACCGGGGCACGAACCTGCGCCCCCTGCATCAGCAGGCGGACCCCCAACCACTGCGCCACCAGGGAAGCCCACGGCAAGGGGATTTTGTGATGTGATTAAGGTTAAGGACCTTGGGATGAGGCGAGTGTTGAATTATCCAGGTGGGCCCAATTGAATCACGAGTCCTTGAAAATGGAGAAGGTTTCCCTGACTGTGGTCAGAGAGATGGGAAGAAGGAGGGTGGGTAAGAGAGGAGATACTGCTACATGGAGCAAGGGGGCCACCAGCCAAGGAATGTGGGCAACCACTACAAGCTGGAAAAGGCAAGGATATGGCCTCTCACTTAGAGCCTCCAGAAGAAATGCAGCTCTGCCACAGCGTCGATTTTAGCCCGATGAGACCCATTTCTCACAAGGACACCAGTCAGGTTGGATTAGGGCCCACCCTAATGGCTCATTTGAACGTAATCACCTCTTTAAATCTATATCTCCAAATACAGCCACATTCTGACTGGGAGTTAGGGCTTCAACATATGAATTTTGGGGAGGACACAGTTCGGTCCATAACTGGACTCCACTTCAGTCCAGTCTGCCTGAGACTCCCAACCAAAGAACTAGCACTTATTTCAGAGTAAGTATTGAAGAAATATGTAGAGATGGTATATCTCTTCCTACAGAGCTCCTGGTGAAGTAAGAGAATCTTTTCATGGTAAAAATGCCGGCTTGGGTGATGGGTCCTGGGGGTTGGGAGGCAAAAGAGGCCATGTGGCTTCTTCCTGGCCATGGGACACATGCAGGGATCATCCCGGCTAGAGGCAAAGCCAGAGTTAATGAGTCACTCAGCCCGTAAATTACTGTCCCGAGCCTGTCTAATTTGGGTCACCTGAGTCTGAGTTCCGGCTCTGAGAAAACAGCAGTGCAGATTTTAGGGAAATGTAAGAAAATGAGGCAACGGTGACACTGACAGGAAATTAGTCAGGGACCGATTGTCCCATTCCTTTATATAATTTATAAATCATCTGACGGTCTCACATTTGCTGGAGGAAGCAGTGCTTTAATATTCTGAAATATGTTCATTTTCCCTTGAATTACAAAAAAAATCTTCAATAGGTTCAAGGAAAATGGTGAGTCTTTCAGGCATCATTACTCTAAAGATTATGGTTGTTTGCCTAACGGTCGGAGGCATGTGGGGCTTGTGGGTGGCTGGAAGAACACGGCACTAAGGAACTAAGCCTGAGAACCTAGGCTGTGCCTCACAGAGACAGTGCATTGCTAACACAATGTCACATCTCTCTCCTCCCCAATGCCTGAGTGTCTCCACAGCGTTCCTTCCCTTCCCACGTCACTCACCAACCTGCCAGATTGTGTCAGGGAACTTCAGGTGCAGGGGACAGCATGAGTGAAGGTGTGAGCCGGAAGAGCACGCGGATTTGTTCAGAGAATTGTGTAGCTGGGATATGGGGCGGGGCCGGCAGAGGGGCGTGGAGACAGCTTTGAATGCCACGCTGAAGAGTTTAAATTTAAGTCTATAGGGAAGAGGAAACAGGAGGTTTTTTGTTTTTTCTTTCTTTCTTTTTTTTTTTTTTTTTTTCCGGTACTCGGGCCTCTCACTGTTGTGGCCTCTCCCGTTGCGGAGCACAGGCTCCGGACGCGCAGGCTCAGCGGCCATGGCTCACGGGCCCAGCTGCTCTGCGGCATGTGGGATCCTCCCAGACCGGGGCACGAACCCGTGTCCCCTGCCTCGGCAGGCGGACTCTCAACCACTGCGCCACCAGGGAAGCCCTGTCTCTGTCTCCCTCTCCCTCCCCTGGATCCCTTTCCCTCCCTCTCTTTTTCTCCTTAACCCAGGCAATTGGGTTCCTTCCACAGGCAACTCAAAAAATCCTGCCTATAAAGGATGTCACCTCTTTGCTTCACTCCCAGGCCAGAGGAGGTAGGAACATGACCGAAGTAAAGTGGACAGCTGAGAAGGAAGTCAGCCCTGACTTGTTCAGTACAAAATCCTTTTTAACCTGTGTGTGCTCCGGCGAGGGCAAGTCCATTTTGCACAGGGAAGAAGCCTTTGCTGGCAAGATGGTTACTGTTTTAGAAGAAGGAGGAGTGTGGGAACTTCGGGGATATGTATTGGTCGGGGAGGGGGAAGGAATCAGTGTGGCTGAAGTGCAGGCTTTAAAATGCAGGTAACTTACAGGCAGCCTCAGAACTTAGATCACACAGAAACGATCAGCAGGTTTGCATGGTGCTTTTATTACTGCTCCCTCTTGATGGTTCCTCCAGCATAATTATTATTCTGTAAGCTTTGGAAAATTTCTTTGTACATTTAGTATCAGGCTATTTCTCATTTTTATTTTCCTGCTTTTTTTACCTTCTTATTCCAAAGTCACCGTCTGACTGTTTTACAGTAAAGATTTGTGTGCAGCTTAAATCAGTTGCTACACATCAAAGAGTCCTGTGCATATGTAATAAAGTTGTGTTGCAGGGAGTGGGTAACGGCAATCATGGTTGGAATTTTCAAATCTGTATTAGTCAACTCTCTGTATAAATGGAAGACTGTGATTTCTTGCACCTGTTTCATCAGGTGTGGCTTGGATAGGAACACCAGAATCCTACAGGGAAGAAACCAGAGCGTTTAGAAAGTCTATGCAGCTGCTAAAAGTTTCCTAATGTTATGGACTGAATGTTTATGTCCCCCTGAAATTCTTAGGTTGAAATCCTAACACTTAACGTGATTGTATTAGAAGGTGGCACGGGGGGCTTTGGGAGTGATTAGGTTGCAAGGGTGAAACTCTCATGGATGGGATTGTGCCCTGATAAAAGAGGCCCCAGAGACAGCTCACTTGTCCCTTCCCCCGTGTGAGGACACAGCAAGAAGACCACCTCCCACCCGACAGTCTGCTGGTGGCCTGATCCTGGACTTCCCAGCCTTCAGAACTGTGAGAAATAAATATATGTTGTTTAAATCACCCCGTCTACGGTGTTCTTGTTTATAGCGGCCTGAATGGACTGAGACACCTAAAGTATTGGTCCTTTGCCTGCTTTTCCTCCACCCTCATTCCCACCTTTCTGTGCCGGCTATGTACGCAGTGGCCGGCTCTAAGACCCAGCAGGCTATTTCCCGGACTCCCTCCCCAGCTGACTCTGATTAGGTTATGCTGGTGGGAGGCCCAGGTTGAGCTGGAAGGGAGGAGAGGCGGAGCAGGCGTTCTCTTCCTGTTTCCGCCGACTGCTGGCTTTCCTCTAGCAAGAGTGAACTGCTGCTACTGCAGAGGGTCTTCTGGCGGTTCCAGGACCTCCAACGGGGAGCCTCTTTGTTGGTCCCAACACCAGCACCCGAGACCCTTTGGTGGTTCCATGCTGATTCCCGCAGGTTCTGGCCCCTCCGCTATGGTTCTGGGCTGCGTTAACGTCTCCTCTCCGTTTTGTTTTTCCAGCCTTAGGGGTGGTGGTATGGGCTCAGTTACGCCCCACCCCCAATTTATATGCTGAAGTCCTAACCCCCGAATACCTCAGAATGTGACTGTATTTGGAGATAGGGTGCTTAAAGAGGTAATCAAGTGTAAATGAGGTCATTAGGGTGGACCCTAATCCAATATGACTCATGTCCTTATAAGAAGAGGAGGTTCGGCTTCCCTGGTGGCGCAGTGGTTGAGAGTCCGCCTGCCGATGCAGGGGACGCGGGTTCGTGCCCCGGTCCGGGAGGATCCCACATGCCGCGGAGCGGCTGGGCCCGTGAGCCATGGCCGCTGGGCCTGCGCATCTGGAGCCTGTGCTCCGCCACGGGAGAGGCCACAACAGTGAGAGGCCCACGTACCGCAAAAAAAAAAAAAAAAGAAAAAAAAAAAGCTGCTGAAGGGAGTAAGATATAGGCAGCTATCAGAGACCTTATCATGAGTAAAACCTTAAGCCTTGTTACATGAGATAAATGTTGCCACAATCTTGCCCACTCATGGACTTGAATAACTCCTACCAGTTCCTTTAGGATTTCCCTCTGGTATTGTATTCTCTAGAAATCTTCTCTTCCTAACTCTTCCCCCAAAGACGGGGATCCCAGGGTACAGATTCCGAGGAGGAGTCTTTTTTTTTTTTTTGCTGTACACGGGCCTCTCACTGTTGTGGCCTCCCCCGTTGCGGAGCACAGGCTCCGGATGCGCAGGCTCAGCGGCCATGGCTCACAGGCCCAGCTGCTCCGCGGCATGTGGGATCCTCCCGGACCGGGGCACGAACCCGTGTCCCCTGCATCGGCAGGCGGACTCTCGACCACTGCGCCACCAGGGAAGCCCCGAGGAGGAGTCTTATTGGCGAGCGCCCTTGGGAGCGCCGCCCGTGAAGGAGTGAGGACTACTGACGGGGCAGACGGAGAAGTCGAACGGCACTGCGGTCGCACAAGCACCGTCAACTAACCCGCTCGGCCGTGACGGCGCAAGAGGTCCACCGTGGGCCACGGAATGTGAGCCGCAGCCCCTGGGAGGACGCGTGACCTCGGGTAAGGCAGTCTCCTCGGCAGAGGGCAGAGGGACAGGGCTGTGAGCTGTCGGCAGGCAAGGCTTCTAGCAGCTTCTAGGTGCTGAAGGGAGTGAGGGTGGCACACCGTCGTGTCCACTGGGATTGGTCTGGTGAAAGTTCTCAGGGACTCGGGGTACCTCATAGCATCTTGGGGTACCGCATTTACATGTCCGCCTGAGACGGTGGGCTCTTTGGGACCAGGTGAATCTTATTACATCACTTGTTGTATCTCCATCACCCAGGAAAAACACGGTACACAGCAGGCACCTGATACATGTTGCATTTAGTGGGGGAAAGATGTTTACTTGTTTTACCTAGTAATTGTGGTAGGCAGGGAAGTTAATGTGTCATGCTCTGCTTTGAAAACTGGCTTTAAAGTATCTTATTTTTAGTTCCATTCTGGAGGGGCTTATGGGACTCAGACTCTAGAGTATGAAAATCCTGGAGGACACATTTTGGGCAAAGCAGGAAGCCTGGAAGTGTGCCTGGTGAACTCATCATAAACGGGAACAGGGAGACACATGTTGAGAAAGACGTGCCCAGGAACACTGGTCAGGAATGGCCAACTGCTCTCTGGGCGTTGTTTTCCCTCCAACCATTCTGTCTTCATAGACATGACTCAGAGGTTGGCATTCAGTGCAAGCTTTTGTTCAGCTGCCCCTGCTTCCAGCAGGCTCCAAAGTCAATAGGCAATGGACTCCCCACCAGAGTCAGGTAAGAAAAAGGGTGGAAAGGCAGCAACATCAACAGGAAATAAAACATTTTTATTGAATATCTGTGTAATATGGTAAGTCATTTTTAACAACAATCAGAAAACTCCTGTGGAATTCACTACACGAAATGAAACAAAATTTAAACTACCTCATCAAAAATGAAGGTAAAATACAGCTAAGGAGTTGACTCGCGGGCCACGAGCCATATGGCAGAAGAAAACACCCCAACATTTCTACAAGATACAGAGAAAACCCACACAGAGAAGCACTCAAGCAGGCAGTAAATATACACAAAGGCAACTAGGATCTTTCTAGAGCATCAGATTCTAATACTTTACACAGCTTTGTCAGAAAGGTACATGTGGCTTATTGGAGGATGAATCTTGGTCTTAAAGCAGGTTCGGTCACTGACTTGTGACAGGTGGCGTAGTACCAACTAATTCTATCGTGACAATATCCCATGTCTGGCAGTGTTGCAAGAGAATGCATTCATCGTGCTTTAATGCAAGAAATGGTGTGTATTCGGCAGCTTGAACCTGCTTGTTTCAAAATGTTTGTTTCAGCGCGAACAACTTAAAATTGAAATATGGTGAAATCAAATGTCAGTTTCTGGTATTCAAGGAATTTTTAAAAGTCAGTCAACTCCCTCTCTTTGGTAGGGTCTGATCTTTTAAGTTGGAAGGAGTCTCATTTGAATCTTCTGTTCAAACTGGTATTTAATCTCACATCGTGACTTGTGCATTTTCTATTATCTACCTTTTGAAAAAAGTATGGACCATCCGTGGAAGAGGGAGGTGGTATTCTCCCTTTGTCCTCCAGGTCTATCCCAGTTCTAAGGAGTTTGCTACGACTGGGCTGAAAGGCCAAAGGGCTTGTCTCTTCTTTGATGAGGAAAGAACAGACAGGAATTGTAGTTTTATCAGGAAACAGCCAACCCCATATCTGAAGCTTCCCATCAGCCCTTTTTGAATCCTCTTTGCAGTTGTAAAAGCCATGGTGCGATATCTGAAAGTCTGAACGTGAGGCTAATGCTTAGTTTTCCTTCATTTTGTTTTGGTATTTTTGGAGACAAAACTTTCACTTCAGAGCATCACTACTCTCTGTGGCCTGCGAGTGAAAAGGGTCACAGAGGTGAGTGGGAGAAAAGGCTACATGCAGTGTGAGATCATGGGCTGCCTTTTGGCAAAGTGGTGGTCTAACACAGTGGGGAAAAATATGGAATATTGCACAGTGCTTGACAAAATGCTGTGTGTTCCACCCCATGCTTTGTATCTTTCTTGTCCTATGCATAGCTTTTCAGTGCTGAATTGGTCCTTCGTAATGAGAACGGTTTGTGCTACACACACCTTGGGCAGTGCAGTAGGAGGGAATGGCAGTATTGTTACAATATCACTACGGAATAGATTGAGTGCTATCCACTGAGGAAACTACATTACGTGTCTAAGCACACAGGGCAGTCACAGTGTTACACAGAGCAGTCCTTTAAGACTCCTATGGAATGACTAGTAGCTTTTTGTAATAGTGCCAGTTACTACATAATAACACTGAAAACATTTAAAAACGCCTCCTAAATCAAGCATCTAGTATACATAAGAGGTTGCTTCAGTTTTCTAGAACTTGTTCTTGGTTTTGTTTCACCTTTTTTTAAAGGACAAATTAAAACTTATTTACGGAAAAAGAGCATATAAAAAGATCACTAGCTGTCTGTTTTGGCTTAATGGAAGTGCATTCAGAACTATGGCTAATTGTTTTATTTTTTCCTCGTTTGATGGGATTACAATACTGTCTGCTTACCACAAAGTAATTTTGTGTCATAAGCACAGATTGCTGTGTTAAAAATATTCTGCATTCCTTCTAATCTGGTTTTGTATCATAAAATATTTTGTTACAAAGTCTGATGTGCACACCTTCTGAAGTTATGGTAGGTATGAAATCTGGAACAGAATTCACAGGATGCACATTTTGTATAAAGGTGTTAACAGAGAGCTACTTTTTTCTTTTTAAATCGTCAGGCAGTATTTCAGAGATGCTGACTTCTTCTCTCCTCAGCTTCTTTCCCACCCACCCCATCCCCAAACAAATGCACGCGTACACACACACACACACACACACGGAACACCATCATGTCATTACTCTGTATGCAGTAATGTGAAATCATTGACCCCTGTTCAGTTGCTTCCTCGAATGTAAGAGTGAAGCATGACTTGAACTCTGTAGATATGTACAGACAGATGCTATTCTGGTTTGTGGCTATACTTCCTGGAGGTCAGGCTGGATGCTGCTCAGATCATGCTAATTTGCCTGTGAAGAAATTCTCCAAACTTGGATTCATCCACCAAATAGGTGGTGTCAGCGTATCTTGGTGCTCATATGATTCAATAGAAAGCTCAGGTTTAAGTTGTCCTTTAAGATGTCAGTTTCGCTGTACTAGTGCCTTACACGTTGATATTTTTGCTGGAATGCAGACTATACTATATTTACCATATAATATATTATCAGCTCTCCTATATCTCAGTCAATTTACATAGTTTAAAATAGAACATCTTATTAAAAACATCTAGATATACACAGATTAGGAAACGCTTACAACATACAAATACACAAACTAGAAATAAATCTTTAGCATACTGGTATATACAACGGTGTGATACAATAAATAATTTCAGTCATGCTCTATCTACACATCATATTGCTTAAAAGAAGAGTAGATTTGGAGGGCAGTGGTATGACGAAGGGCTTAGGGGCTCTCTACGTTTAAATCTGTGCAAATTAAAACAGGATTTGAAGTACCACTGAATTGTGTTAGGAGTGCATGGCTGGAAAAATGAAAGGACCCATATTACTGAGGTATTTACAGATACTGGCTAAAGAGCACTATGTGGGCCAATGCAGAAAGGCTTCTTCTTCCCTTTACTTCTTGACGGCCAGCATGGCGTCCACTTCCTCCTCTACCTGTAGGGTGTGCCACTGGGCGATGGGTCGCCGGGGGTTGGCCAGCATGTCTGACCAGTGCCGCAGCTCCGCCCCGGTGCTGTTGTAGCCCACGAAGACTTTGCCGATGGCATCGTTCTTCCCGATCTTGTCATAGTCCAAAACAGTGACCACCACTTGCACTTTCTGAAAGAGGACACAAAATAAACGTGAATAATCCGGCTCTAGAGAGAAAGCCCTGCTACCAAGCTTCCTTGAGATCAAAGCAGTTGGAAAGAAGACGACCCAATGTCCAAACACCAGGACAAGGATGAAAATGACCTGAACATGAAAACCCGAGTCCAGTCCCTGCCATTATTACATCATCATCATCTTCTTCAGCATCTTCAAAATACTCAGTAAACATTAATTTTGGCACAATTCTAAGTCTTTCATGGAACTACTCGGTTACAATAGATCCTGTTAACATTGACATGATAGAGATAAGATGCTGAAGCTCAGAGAAGTTAAATCACGTGCCTGAAGTCATATAAGAAATGAGTGGTTTGGTTTCTGGAGTGCATGTTATAAAATACCATGCCTGGCTGCCCATGTCAACTTGTATTCATTTTTTTTTTAAGTCTTTATTGAATTTGTTACAGTATTGCTTCTGTTTTGGTTTTTTGGCCGCGAGGCATGTGGGATTGTAGCTCCCTGACCAGGGATCGAACCTGCACCTCCTGCATTGGAAGGCAAAGTCTTAACCACTGGACCACCAGGGAAGTCCCCTGTATTCACCTTTAAATCCAGTTGTTTCCATTGTTTCATCAGCAAAATTTCTGGCATTAGTACTCAGATCACTTTTTTTTTTTTGGGGGGTACAATTTTCAAAGCAACCATGTATTGCAATCCTATTTCAGGTGGGAAGAGCCAGCATAGTTTTACATAAAACTAATACAGAATTTCAGCTAATCACATGATTATTGTGAGTTTAAAGTGTGACAACAGACTGAAAGTCTTAAAAAAGTAGTAATTAACTAAAGATAATTTTTCTCATTCATAAATTCTCTCAATAAGCATTTATTAAGTAACTGTGTATCCAGCATTGACATCAAATGGAATAACCCTTTAGGCCAACCAAGATTTACTCCAGTGATAGATTCCATTAGGTTGTGAGGGTTTATTTAATGCCTTACTTATTTGAACTGGTGAAAGCAAACCCATACCATTTTGACACGAAAGAAACACTTTTTAAAAGTATGTTTTAGTTCTTCCTAAGTAATGAATTTGCTTAGTCAAAATAGGCAATGGCTCCAATATAGAAACCAAGGGAAAAGATAAAGGAAAAATTTAGAATAAAGTAGAATGTGTAGCACTTGGTGGCCAGAGTCAAAAGAAGCAGAAAATGTAACGATGGAAGCCAGGGCCGGATGAAGATCCTGCCCAGCTGTAGCCCTTTACTGGGCTTTGTACTCTGAGGACTGCATTACTGACGAATGTGCTGAGAGATGTCACCAACATACAGCTTCAGATCAGAGGAAATGATCACTTCTGAAGGTGGAATTTAGAATGTCAAATGCAACACACGGGCAGTAAAGGAAACAAATGTCCACCTTTCCTTATGCAGCCTTGGATTGATTCCATTATCAAGGGAATTACCTACTCACTGGATGGCATTCGAAACCAAGAACAGAATCACCTTGGTTCTGAGCACCTTTTCCAAGCGAATTCATCTGGATGCAGTCGTATTGCAAGGAATGAGGGACAGGGACAGTAGGGTCGTCATGCACAAAAGTAACAAGGATTTTGGAGGTTGGAGTGAATAGTTAGAGAGAATTTTGATTCTTTCACCTAGGAATGTATTGATTAGTAGCAATCAAGACAAAATATCCTTATAAAAGCCTTGGGTTAATGTTTTCAGCTACATATGTAGTCTATACATTTTTTGGTGGGGGGTGGTTTGCAACCTTTTCATATGCTTTTGGAAATCAGCATATTTTGCTTCTCTCAATGTATTTCATATGGATAGAGACAGATAGAAAGACAGACAATCGTATAACCTCAGGGTAAATAAAACCTAAGCCCCTATTATAGCATGTTAAATGCTCAATTATTTTCTCTAGGGAAATGCAAAGACTAGGATAGCAGCCTATTGGGGAAAAGAAGAAAGAAAAGAACACATTGACTTTAGGAGCGGTGAGGAAGGGATGCCGTCAAAGGCATGCTCATTATTTCCATGCCTCGTGGACTCTGTATTGGGCTGAGGTTCTCTCTGTCCTGACAAAATGTTATCTTCTCTGAAAGGCTGCCCCAGAAACCCAGCATACATCTTGTTTTTACTGTGCTTCATGTTCAGTATATTTGCATTTGCTGGAATTTATAGTTGAAAAGGGACACGTATTTCTTTTTTTAAAGGTATAGAATTGTAGCTCAAAAGAGAAGATTTACAATAGGATTTTTCATCTCAATGTCCTGCCTCATATTGGTTTGTGGAATTAAAACACAAAATGCCAGGAGGTGTTAGTTTCCATAGGAATAATGTCTCAGAACTCAAAAAAGAGTTCACTGAATAAGTATTGCAAAATAAATTGTTGGAGAAATTGGATGTCTTAGGTTGCCAGTGGGTCCAAAGCAGTGAGCTCACTGGTTCAGGCTAGTAAACAAGTGACTGGGGACAGGGAATCAGTGTCTTCTGCAACGTCATTTACTTATATAACAGCTATTGAAAGTAAATAAGTATGTACAATCGGCTGCCATGTGAAAATGTATATAAGAAAGGTTATATAAAAACCATGAACTAATGTGAGCATGGTGGGATTACTGATGATTTAAAAAACTGGCTTATATTATACAGTAGCTACTAGCCACATGTAGCTGTTTAAACTTAAATAAATTAAAATTAAAGTTCCTTGTTTACACTAGTGGCTGAGGTGCTCATGACCTACCTATGGCTGGTGGCTACCCTATTGGACAATACCGACGACATTTCCATCCTTACAGAGTTCTGTTGGATAGTGCTGATTTACACATTGGTTTTTTTTTTTTTGCGGTACGCGGGCCTCTCACTGTTGTGGCCTCTCCCGTGGCGGAGCACAGGCTCCGGACGCGCAGGCTCAGCGGCCATGGCTCACGGGCCCAGCTGCTTCGCGGCATGTGGGATCTTCCCGGACCGGGGCACGAACCCGTGTCCCCTGCATCGGCAGGCGGACTCTCAACCACTGTGCCCCCAGGGAAGCCCCTACATATTGTTTTAATCTTATTGTTAGATTCATTTTCTAATACATAAAATGTTAATTTGAATAAAAGACAACATTAGCATCGTGAGTAAGAATGATGGGAACCATTTACTGGGTGTTTGTATGTGCTCAGCACCGTTCCAAATGCTTTTACATGCATAGTCTCACTTTGACATGCATTCTGTTATTATTCCTATTTTATATATGAGACAATTCTAAGCCTCAGTTTCCTTATATGTATATAAAACTGGGGTAATAATGGTACCTTGCTTATAAGGTTATTGTAAGGATTAAATGAGATTATGCAGGTAAAGTGCTTACCTTGGGCCTAGGTACAAAATAAATACACAATAAATGTAGCTATTATATTAGCTTTCTTCATGGAATAAAGCTGTGATTCATTCCTAAGGTACTGTATTTTAAGACTAGGTTAAAAACAAAAATGTGCAACCAAAGAATATTTGCTGCATTTTGTTATTCTGGACCATTAGAAGGTTCCAAGCTGTAGTTTTGATGCCTACCCTTCATCTCTCCTTCAAGTCATGAGCAAACTTCTATAGGACTGAAAAGATAGACCCACATCAATTTTTTTATAAAGTGTAAAAATAGTGTTGCTTTAAGAAATTTGACTCTCTGATACCCATTAAAGATTAGCAAGAATAGGGCTTCCCTGGTAGCGCAGTGGTTGGGAATCTGCCTGCCAATGGAAATCCGCCTGCCAATGCAGGGGACATTGTTTCGAGCCCTGGTCCAGGAAATTCCCACATGCCGCGGGGCAACTAAGTCTGCCAGCCACAACTACTGAAGCCCGTGCTCCGCAAAAAGAGAAGCCACTGCAGTGAGAAGCCCGAGCACTGCAAGGAAGAGTAGCCCCCGCTCTCGGCAACTGGAGAAAGCCCACGCACAGCAACAAAGACCCAACGCAGCCATAAATAAATAAATATTAAAAAAAAACACATTAGCAAGACTAGCCCATAATTAATGGATGCGAACTTTGGATCCAGTAGCCTGACTCTGAGTATGAAGTCAGAAAACCTAAAACTATTGAAGAATGACTAAATAATAAGATCATATGCTATCACTGTGTCTACACGTAGCATCCTAGTTTGAACATGTTAACCACAAGGTCTTTTAATAGGATAATGCCTATCATAACAGATATTATCTAGCAAATTAAGGTTCTGTCTTTACAAAAATAACCATCCATTCCAACTCAGAAACAGGAAGCTGAATTTAAACAATGAAAAATACAACTTAGCCTAATTTTTCTACTGTTAATTATTTTTTAATAGTGAAAGATTAAAGATGCTGCATATTTAGCATCAACCAAAATATTTCCTTTATCGCTACTTTTTTATTTTTTGCTACACAGAGGTGATAATGAGAATTACATATTGTGGCCTGGGAGTAGAGAGTGAACGCTTATTTTCTCTTGACCTTTAACCTTTGTGGATGTACTGTTTGAATTAGTTGAGTGGTTCTGCCGGTGTTCTTTTTCCTACTTTATTCCTGCTCAACAGAATGACAGCTGTTCTTGGCTGATGAATCGATCCTGTGCTGTATATTTTATCATTTCCCTCTTGATGTAGTTTGAGCATTAAATGTGCACGGAACAAGAATAGCAGTTCTAATGGAGGCATATGCACTGATAATTCACAAGATCTGTGTGTTTAATTTATGTGACCTGAAGAAGTGACATTGAATGGGAAGAAAAAATATGTTTGACGTTACCTGGATTTGCTCGAAGGGTACTTCAAAGCTGAATGACTCATTGTAGTAGGGGTTAAGTGTGTTCTTTTTAATCGTTGTCTTTTTCTTCTTCAGCCTCTTGCCATTCTGCATCAGATGAATCTTCACATAAGGATCTGAAAAACAGAAACAAAAACTAGGAAATCAGAGACATATTTTTATATTATAATTTAGCTTATAAAAAGTCCAAGTATTCCTGACAGGAAAATAATTGTGTAGCATGTAGCTCGTATTTTTTTTTTAATTTCAAGCGTTTTTTTTTTTTTTTTTTTTTTTTTGCTGTACGCGGGTCTCTCACTGTTGGGGCCTCTCCCGTTGTGGAGCACAGGCTCCGGACGCGCAGGCTCAGTGGCCATGGCTCACGGGCCTAGCCGCTCCGCGGCATGTGGGATCTTTCCGGACCGGGGCACGAACCCGTGTCCCCTGCATTGGCAGGCGGACTCTCAACCACTGCTCCATCAGGGAAGCCCCAAGTGTTTTTTTATTGAAAGATTTTAAGTAACCTATGGGCCATGTTTTTTTGCCATGATATCTCAATACTTATAGTTGGATTTAGGAGATGAGAGGATTGGTGTGCTGGTTACTCAGCTTTTTGGGAAAAAATAGTCTTGACATGTAGCATTTGCTAATGTCCATGGTACAAATACTCTCAGCATGGCTGATGTCAAGCTAACAGTTTAACAATTGGCTTACTAAATTCCTGAAAATTTAACAATTGGCTCTTGTGAGCTGGCAAAGAACTGGCTTCAGTATATTACTGCATGGGAATGAAAACTCTTGACAGAGAGAGGACAAAGGAGACGTTTCATTCTTTCATTTATTCATTTGCTCAAACAATATTAGTGAAGCCCTAGGAGTATAGCTGTGAACAGATCAGACCATCCCTGTTTTCAGGATGGAACTTCAGACTTGTGGGGGAAATAGACAATACGCTTAAAGAAAAGAAATACATATGAAATTCTAAGTTGAGAAGAGTGCTCTGGAAGGAAAGAGCAGAGAGATGTATGATAGAGACCCCCAGAGGTATGGCGAGTCTAAGGGAAGAATGGAATTCTTATACTTAGATCACTCACGTAAGGCCTTTCTGCAGAGGTAACATTTAAAGTAAGATGTGAATATTGAAGGGTGACAAGAGGCCACATGTCTGAGTGTGTGTGTGAGTGTGTGAGTGTATGTGTGTGCGCGCATGTGTGTGTGTGTGTGTGTGTGTGTGTGTGTGTGTGTGTATGAGACAGAGAGAAAGAGAGATAACCAGGATCTGTGCCAGAACATTTCTAGGTAGAGAAGAGCTTCAAGGATTCAGGGAGAAGAGAATAAGCTGGTAGCACACACAGAGGTAATGAGAAAAGGAGCAGACAGATTCCCTTAGCAGTTTCCTCAAAGCCTCATTAGGTAAAGGTAAAGTAATAAGTAAGTCACTGGAGGGGAAAGACGATTCTCATTACTAACAGATGAATGACCTCCCTTAGGTTATTAAGAACCAGTACCCAGGTTTGATAGTAAAATCTACTGTTTTCTTCAACATTTTTCCATCGGATATGTAATACATGTTTACTATAGAAAAAATATCAGGAAGCAATGATAAACAAAAAGAGGAAGAAATTTTAAATCATCCATGATTTTACTCCCCTAAAATAACCACTGCCAAGCCTTCCAAAATTACTTTCCTTTCTTTCAGAATGTGTAGAGCTGGGAGAAACTTTACAGATAATCTAGTTTAATGCCCACATATTGTACTTTTAGAAGATAAAACTGCAGACCAGCAAAGGTGGTTTTTATCTCCTCTTCCTATCCCCTAGTAGAACATAACTCCTGACGGACAGAAACTTTGTCTGTCGTATTCACTAACTGAATTTACTAAACAGTACCTGGCAGTATACAATTTTTGTTGACTGAATCAGAGGAACTTGTTGAGGGCTGGCCTCATAATCTGGGTCTCCTGATTCTTAGTCCTGTCTTCTTCCCACGGCCCCAAAGCCCACATTACTTGAATATGTGTTGTTTGGGGTTTTTGTTTTTAATGTTACATCCAGTCAGGGGGCTCGTAATGAAGATATTCATCAAAATGAAGAATATCTTTAAAAGCCAGACCAAGTGATGAGAAACCAAGTCTATCAACTACATAGTTGATCAGTTAAAAAAAATGCACTGTAAATAATTGCCAATGAAGGGGGAAAAAGGCCCTTTTTACTGATAATCCATCTTGCTGTTCACAGGCAACTCTGATTTTTGGTTCAGAGACCTTGTTTGCTTATGAAGTTCTCTGGGTCCTCCATCCCAGCCCCTTGTACTTTTTCAAAGATGGTCAAGTCTCCAGTTGCTCCTTGGCACTGACAAAATACCCAAATACTAAATACTCACAAATATATGTTTATGGCTCCTGTGTTCATGTGTTGAAACTTCATCAACTTAACTAAGGCACAGGGTTTTGCAAGAAAAGCACAGTGACTATCTGTTTATTCATTTAACACAGTGTATGACAAGAAAATTCCTTGTGCATCTGCCATATGAGCAAGCAAATTAAAAACCCAACAAGATAATTTCAGATTTCAACATGAACTCTGACGTGATGTGATCAATGCCTGGGGGAGAACAAGGTAATTTAGAAAAACTGATCAGCAAGGTTCTCACTGAGGAGGCCAGGTCTGAGCTCAAAACCGAATTACAGGAAGGAGTGAGTCATTGGTAGATGTGGTGGAAGCTTGAACCCGTCAGAAGGAGCAGCACATGCAGAGCCCTAAGGTGCTTGTCCTTCTGTGCGTCTACAGAACAAGAAGGCAAGGTGGGGACAGGTAGGCGGTGAGGTCACAGAGGTAACACTGCTGGCCTCCCTCCTTCAAAAGCAGAATCTGCCACGTCTGACCATGATTCAGACATATTCTATCATTTCCTGATACTTACAAGAGGGGACAGGGGGCTGGAGGAGGAGCAGGTATGGGGCTGCTATGGATGGGCAGAGTTAGTCTTCGCCTTTGCAGATCCATCCTCATACAGGTACCAAAGCAACTTACTTTACAGGCAAAAGCCCCGTCTTAATCATAACCAAGACTGACAGTCACTTAGAGCTTATTCTTTTCTTTTCCTCCCCATTTTTATTGAGATATAATTGACATGTAACATTGTGTAAGTTTAAGATGTACAATGTGATGACTTGATATACATATATATGTGAGGTGGCGACCGCAAGAAGGTTAGTTAACACATTTATCACCGCACATAATTATAGTATTTTTGTGTGTGTGGTGAGAAGATTTAAGCCCTACTCTCGTAGCAACTTTCAAGTATACGACACAGCATTGTCACCATGCTGTACGTTAGATCCCCAGAACTTATTCATCTTATAACTAGAAGTTTGTATCCCTTGATCAATGTCTCCTCATTTCCCTCACTCCTCAGCTCCTGGCAACCACTATTCTATGCTCTTTTTCTATGAGTTTGGCTTTTTAATAGAGTCTACATCCACATATAAGAGAGATAATGCAGTATTTGTCTTTCTCTGTCTGACTTATTTCACTTAGTATAACACCCTCAAGGTCCATCCATGATGTCAAAAATGGCAGATTTCCTTCTTTTTGGTGGCTGAATAATCATCTATTTTATATATACCACACTTTCATTATCCATTTATCTGTTGATGAACACTTAGGTTGTTTCCATGTCTTGGCAGTTGTGAATAATGCTGCAGTGGGCACATGGGAATGCAGATATCTTTTTGAGAGAGTGATTTCATTTACTTCTGATGCATACCCAGGAGTAGAACTGCTGGATTATATGGTATCTCTACTTTTAATTTTTTTGAGGAACCTCCATACTGTTTTCCATACTGGCTGCACCAATTTATGTTCCCACCAACAGTGCATGAGGGTTCCCTGTTCTCCACATCTTGCAAGCACTTGTTATCTCTTGTCTTGTTGATAATAGCCATTCTAGTAGGTTTGAGGTGATATCTCACTATGGCTTTGATTTGTATTTCCCTGATTATTAGTGATATTGGAACATTTTTCCATGTACCTGTTGGCCATTTATGTATCTTCTCTGTAAAAATATCATTCATAACTTCTGCCCATTTTTAATGGATTTTTAAAAATTTATTTTTATTTTTTGCTATTAAGATGTATGAGTTTCTTATATATTTTGGATATTAACCCCTTATCCAATATATGGTCTGCAAATATTTTCTCCCACTCCACAGGTTGTCAGATGTCTTACTCTTTTTCAACTTTTGTGCCTGGATAAGTCTTGACTGTCTGAGCCTGATAGGTTATGTACCCAAGGTGGTCACATTTGAGCATCTTCATGGTTCACTCATCCAAAGTCTTACATTGTGTCTCCATTTTCTCCAGTCTTCTCCATTTTCATCTACTCTTTGATTGGCTTGATTTCCTAAGTGTCCTCTGGTTGAAGTCTTGCCCTGAATTCTGGTACCTTTGGAGATGGTCCTAATCCCTTGATTAGTTCATTAGTAACTTCTTTGGGGATCTAGACCTGGCTCCTGTCTCCCTAACTATGGCTGAGTCTTCTAAATGGAAACATACCCACCTAACTATGAGATACCCATCATGCTTTAAGTACACACACGTTTTTTGTAGTAAGGATCACCTCTCCTGCAGAGTAAGACCCGTATAATTAAATTTGTTCTGTTTTAGGGGCTGTTCCGCAAAGCAAATCCTTGTCAATTCAGAGTTTCTTAGTGGCTTAGAAATCCTGATCATTGCGTAATAAGACATAATTTTATGGAAATGATAAATAGGCTGTAATGAGACTCCCTAATGCTGCTTTTCCTGAGTACAACTGCTGGACACCACGCATGGCATTCAAACATCTGTTAGGTTTTTGTAAACATGTAAATAGCATGGGGAAATATGCAAGCTACAAAGTTGGGCTACTGTCCTCAGGGACTCCATACCTCTATGGCTGCACTGCTTTATTCTGTCCCCAAAACAAGCACTCATGGAACCTTTCATCATCTAAATACTGACAACGCTTCTTCAACACCATTTAGATAATCCCTGTTGCCACTGAAACAGGTGCAAGACTTGGGACGGTTTGCTTCATTTTTTTTTTTTTTCTTTTTTTTTTTTTGCTGTACACAGGCCTCTCAGTGCTGTGGCCTCTCCCGTTGCGGAGCACAGGCTCTGGACACGCAGGCTCAGCGGCCATGGCTCACGGGCCCAGCCGCTCCGCGGCATGTAGGATCTTCCAGGACCGGGGCACGAACCCGTGTCCCCTGCCTCGGCAGGCGGACTCTCAACCACTGCGCCACCAGGGAAGCCCCAGTTTGCTTCTTTTATTTGTTTAATTTATCTTAAGAAGGGTTAGCGTCTTTTTGCTTTTCAAACGGTGGTAGAAAGGAAGGGCTCTTTTCCGATGTCTGTCTAGTCTCTAATAGTACATGAGCGTAACTGTTCGATTCTGGAAAATGATGGACTGGCATCGGAAAGAAGGTTCTTTATTCCCAATAGTAAACTACAGGTACAAAGAGTGCAGATTCATTGCCTCACTTTGGATGATTTTCAGGCCTGTCGTTTGGTTTTGTTGTCACTGTGACACTGCTACCTTCAGTCGCCATTCGTCGGCTCTCTTTTCGTCTGAGGTCAGCCTAACTGAACTTCATCTCCTTTCTGTCATAATAGCTGTTATGACTTGGTGGTATTTTAGGACGCTGTAATGAAGTCACCACCCTCAAACTTTTATATGTTGACAAGCCTCTTTAACATACAACATTTTTTTTGTCCCTAACGTTCACAATTATGGAAGGCAGAAAAACAGCTCTCCCAAAAGATGTCCACATCTTAAACCTTGGAATTTGTGAATATGTTACCTTATATAGCAAAAGGGACTTCGCAGATGTAATTAAGGTTAAGGATCTTGAGATGACGGGATTACCTAAGAGGGCAAAATCTAATCACATGGGTCCTTAAAAACAGAGAACCTTTCCTGACTGTGGTCAGAAAGAGAGGTGACAATAGAAGAAGGGTAAGAGACAAGCTACACTACTGGCTTTTAAGATGGCTACACTGCCTCAGAATGCAGTAGGCCTCTAAAAGCTGGAAAAGGATTCTCGCCTGGATCCTCCAGGAAGGAACGCGACCCTTCCGACACCTTGATTTTAGCCCAGTGACACCTGTGTAAGACGTCTATAGAATTATAAGATAATAAATATGTATTGTTTTAAACATTAAGTTTTTGATTGTTTATCATGGCGGCAGCAAAAAACTAATACAACAACCAAAGCTGAAGGGATAATTCTGTTGTTTATCTAGCAAGGTTTGATGATGAAAGTCAAGTTTAAATAGGTCTAGAAAACAATCTTTTGGAAAAAAATTGATATTTTTTTCCAATCTTCTAAAAATTATTACATTGTTCCTCAAAACAAAATCCTTCAAAAAAGTATTTTTTAATTAAAAAAAGTTAACACAGAGCATGCAACCAGAAGATAACAGTTACGTACAGATGTTTCAGGATCCATGGTAAAATTAGTAAAAATGGATGAAATCTTAGCTGAGAATAATTTTTACAGTAAGATCCATTACAAGGTTTAATATAATAACGTTCCTTTATGTTTGTAGGGTACTTTAAGATCATATACATATATGTTAGGTATATATATATAAATTATATCATCTCCTTTAATCCTTACAACAATCCCAGTGAGGGAACTGGGGCTTGGAAAGGCTAATTTTTTTCCCCAAGAACTCAAACCAAGGTCCTATGACTCTGAACCTACTGCTCTTTGTGATACATTGAAGAAGTAATTTCGTATAGTGTTTATAGATAGAGACTCTGGAGCCAGATTAACTTCAATCTCAGCTGTGGTTTGGGCAAGTTATTTAAGCTCTGTGTGCCATAGGTCCTTCACCTTAAAGTGATGAGAATGATAACACCTTGCTCAGAGAGTTGGGAAGATTAAATTGAGTTTCTACAGGGAAGGTGCTTCAAAATGTGCCCGGAACATATTGTTATTAATGATCAATGTTTATTATTGTGTCATGAAGGGGCTGAGCTCTAAGTCAGCCTCTATGTGTCAGACTCTCCCCCAACTCACGTTGCAGAACTGGTGCCCACCATGAGCAAATGGGAAGAAGTCATTCCATTGGCTGCAAGAATAAGCCAAGCTGCCCCAAGTGTCAGGTTTACTTCTGGAAAGAAGCAAACCCATGCTAAGCAACTGGTTCATTAATGAAGCATTTAATCATGTATGGTATGAAAGAGAAGGGAAGGGTTTCTTTCATTTCTACCTGTATAAGTGGTCTTGAGGTGTGAGGTGGGAAACTAACTCAGCATCCTGTATAGTTTCCTCTTGTTCCTGAAGTCAAGACATCAGATTACACAGAGCTGAAAAGTTAATCTGGAGAGTTCTAAGTGGAGTCTTATTACTGAGGCTCTAGGATAGTGTGAGTCAAAACTATGATTTATGGAGATTTCTTTCCAGATATTGAGGCCAGCTAGTGTGGATATACTTGGGCATATTATGGATGCAGTATCTACTTTCTTGATGCTGCTCAAAATGAGGAAACAGAAAAGGAGGCCCTCGGCTTTGAGATTTATTGTCGTTGTTGGGAATATAGTAATGCCTATTGGTTGCTGGAGAGAGGTAGTATCTATACCTCCTCCCTTTTTCTGTTAATTCCTTTCTATCATGAAAAAAATTTATGGTCTGGTTTCTTCCTTCTGCTTCCATCTAGCCTTAGAACTCCTCCTTTCTTTTTTTCCACTCTTTCCAATCCAGAGCAAGGGATAGGAAATCAATGCGTTAAAGCTACAGTGAGATGATTTGCTAAGTCACTTATTACACCTCACCTCCTAGGCAGTGGAGGCTCGGGAGCAGTGACTTTGCCATGTGAAAGGAGTGCAGAGGACCCTAGGTTGGTGGCCAAATGAGTGCTTTGGTCTCAGTGGCCATATTCAGGGATGAGGCTGTAGACTGCCTTTGACTGGTTAGGTGATTACTTGGTCAGCTCCAGCTTATGAGCAATTCTGAAGGTGAAAGGGCCATTTTCTGCCCGTTGGGCAGCCTCTTCTGAATATAATTTGTGGGCTGGACCGACGATGGTCTGGTGCCAATCTTCTTCTTTCATTTCGTCCCTGTTCAGGCATTAATTTTGAGTGGAAGACCTCTCACACATATTTTTCACATTAAGTGGTAGGAGTTTCCTTTCTGAAGGATTTCTTCCCACAACCAATTCCTAGTAGTCTGATCTGGCCCTGATGCTCCAATATTTAGCTCTAGCCACCACCTACACATAGCCCTTTAGGCATTGCATCCCATCCCACTCATCTCCATCTGATCTACCCTGGATGCACTGAATCCGCCATCCTCTTTTGGTCAGGGAGTAAGAAGAGTGATGACACATACATGCCCCTGTTTTCTTGCTTTTCCAGACTTCTCTACCATCCACCTTGCTGTACAAAGGCTTGATTGATTTGATGGCTTTGTCTATGGAAGGGATGGAAATGGGGAGGTTGGGCATGGCAATCAAAAGAGGGTGGAGTCTTATAAGAAGAGACATAAGAGAGATGATCTTTCTCTCTGCCATGTGAAGATACAATGAGGAGAGTTGTAAACGAGGAAGAGAGCCTTCCCTAAGAACCCAACCATGCTGTTACCCTGATCTCTGACTTTCAGCCTCCAGAACTGTGAGAAATAAATGTTTGTTATTTACGCCACCCAGTCTGTGGTATTCTGTTACAGCAGAGCCCTACCTGTCTGTCTATCTATCTATCTCCAGACTAAGATAGCGCTCTTCCCACTAAACTCTCCCTTGGTCCCCTCTTTTTCTCTCTGACCATTACTGATACTTCTTCATTTTCTCCTCTCCCGTCATCTGCCCCAAGACTCTCAAGTTTAATCACATTTGATATTATTTTAGCGCATGTTTAATGGGATTTTTCTCTACACTGCTTTTCTCAGACACCCTGCAGTACAACCTTACGATTTCAATATTACTTCCACCTCAGTTAAACAGCTTCTGGCCACAGAGTCTGGCACTGGAATGTAATGTTTTCACAAACACTGGTGTCCCTGGCACAGTTTCAACATGTAGAGATGCATTCCCAAAAAAGGATATAGAGTAACCTTGGAGGAAGACTTTGGAACTAAGTATGAAATTCAGTAAGTTGTTTTCCTTCAATTATAGGGACACCATGTTGGGTGAGCTTTGCAGAAACGTAAGTGCAGCCCACAAGCTGTACTATAAGGCCATAACTATAACTCTCTCAGCTCTTTTATCCTTGGGACAGAAACCTACTGAGCTCATTACCTCCCCTGTTGGCCTGTTCTTGTGTCATGAGTCCAGCCTGATTTGGGGCCATCTTTGATTCCTCCTTTTCCACCTCCCGTGAAGAGTGAGCCACCACATCCTACCAACTTCCCTTCGCCTTGTCACTCTTGTTGGTTCTCTCTAACTTGTTGCCACATCTCAGGATCAGAAATCCAATCTCTCTTGCTACCATGCCATCAATGTCAAACTAGTCTTCCTATAATTGCTAAAATGACATTTCATCACACTAGCTCCCTCATTAAAAGCCTTTCATGACTTGCCAATGTAAAACAATTCCAAACTCTACCATAGCATTCACAGCCCATCCTAACTTCCTCATCTCATTTCCACAAACCCTGTGCTCCACTCCTGGTCAATACTTACTCATCCTCACAGAGAACTGAATGCCCCGTCTTTGAACTGCCTGTCCTTTAGCCTGAGATGCTTTCTTTTCCCATTGTAAATGTGGTTTAAAAGTCATCTCTTCCCTGAAGATTTTACTGATGATTTTGTCAGTCAGAACCTTCAGACAAACCTTTCTCTGCCCTGCAGCATTTTCTTTTGTACTATTGCAAAGCATACATCTCTTTCTTTTCTGGTATTGGAGGACTTCTGTGGTTATCTAATAACATAAGAACAATATTCTTGTGGGAAAATGTGTTTTGAATTCAGAACTATTGGCTTCAGAATGAATTCTGGGAAGACTACCTCCTTGTCACAAGGGGGGCCCTTCCATTACTATTCCATACTCTACTCTAATACCCAGGAACAGTGTCACCCACTTCTTCCCTTAGGCAGTTCTAATGTCCAATTATGCCAACTTCATAGAAATATAATTGCAAAACAGCTGGCTGTAAGCAATGATCCTTTTGTGTGAGATATAAAGGGGCCACTAAAGGCTTTTTGTATTTACAACGAGAACTAGAAAGCAGCAGTTCAAAGCTGAATAATGCAAGATGCCTGCAGTTTTCATCTTGACAATTTTGCATAATTATACTGTCTTTTTCTTAACTACCACAGTGACCGTGGGCCCTTGTAACCATGGCCTTTCCATTTCAACCAAAGACTTGTTATGAAACAGCTTCATTTCAGCTGTTTGGTTCAATCCCTTCTGAGCCAGTACCCAGCTTCTGAGCAACTTTAGGTATCATTCCTTTCACCTGCCTGCCCCCCAGCCCACTCCGTGGATAATGCTCAGTAAATTTCAACTTATCGTGTTGGAAGAGGAAAGTAGCACTTTTATCAAGTAAGGTCCCAAATTTCAAGTGACTGAAAACTCATTTCAGTCCACCACGTATGGTGGAAAAGTCCAGAAGTAGGGCTGTGTGGCAAAGATTAATTGTCCCCTAAAATCCTTTTCTCCCTTCTTTTTATTTTAAAAGATGTATAAAATTTATTTATTGTTTTTGGCTGGGTGGTGCAGCTTGAGGGATGTTAGTTCCCCCACCAGGGATTGAACCCGGGCCCTTGGCAGTGAGAGCGTGGAGTCCTAACTGCTGGACTGCCGGGGAATTCCCTCCCCTCCTTTTTCTTTAGCAATGAAACTCCTAAGTTTTACCTGGGCACCATTTCATCCAGCTAGAAATATTTCTCCCAGACTCTCTTACAACTCAGTATGGCCAAATAAGTAACTTTGGCTATTGGAAGTGAATGGAAGTGTTGTGTGTGAACTCCATAGCATATCTTTAAAACAGTGGCTCTCAATGGAGGGGCTATTTCATCTCCCAGACATTTTGCAATGTCTGGGGAGATGTTTGATTGTCATAACTTCAGGGAGTGATATGGGCCTTAAGTGGGTAGAGGCCAGGGATTCTGCTAAACATCCTACAATGTATAGGACAGCTCTTAACAGTAAAGAATCATCACCTCCAAAATATCGATAGAGCTAAAATTGGTAAATCCTACCTTAAAATAAGCTTCACACCCTCCACTTTTCATTTCTTTTTTCTTGCAGCTGAAACATGGATGATATGGGAGGGCAGTGAACCAGCTTTTACCCTGCAACATGAAGTCAGTACTCCAGGGGAACTGGACAACAAGGTAGGAAGATCTTGGGTTCCTAAATGACCTCACAGCCCCAAACTGCCTACCAGTCTTGCCCACCCCCCCACCTATGGACATGAGGGAGATAAAGAATTTCAAATAGCAGTTCTATCTTTTGGAGCCTCTTTGTTACAGCAGTTCCATCTGCTCCCTATTTAATACAGAGTCAACAATATCAAGGTCCCAGGTTTGCCTGTGTCTCTACTGTTTTCTACAGAGTCCTTTGCAAATTCCACATGGTGGCCTCCCCAAGATATCCTAGGCTTTTCTCTTAAGGATGTAGATGACTGTACCAGCTTCAAGTCTCATATCATCACACTATACCATCCAAAGGAAAGAGAATCTACATCAGAATCCCCAGGAAAAGTCCCAAGTTCACTCTGATTGGACAAACATAGATGAAATGTCAACCCTATATTAATCCCTGTGTTGAAGATGATGTGATGAGCTAAGGCTGGCTTAGTCCTGGGTCATGTGCCCATCCCCAAACCAATCAGGAGTGCCAGGAATCCTACCTTTGGAGTTGGGGGTAGGTGCAACTCTAGCCTAAGTACAAGGCTAAGAATAGAAGAATATGGTAGTTCCTCAAACAGGAATTAGAAGGCCCTTACCAAGAATGCTGGGAATAGAAGCTGGGAGGCAACCAACCAATGTTTATAGAGTTTCTCAACCTAGGGTCTTGAGGATTCCATCTCTGTCTAAACTTAAAAGTGTGCATACACTTATTTTCAGAGAGACATTCCTTTCCACTTGAGATCAAATTCCTAGGAATGAGCCATTAAGTGCTTGTAAAAAGTGGTCCATGACATGAAACTTACTTTTTTTCCTAGAAGAATGCAGAAAAGTATACGTTTATATGTCTTACAGTAGACAGATAAATCTAATTATCATTGAATTAAGCTGCCATATCAGTATTACAAAAAAAAAGTGATCTAGCAGTAGCAGAGACAGCAGAGCTAAAACATGGCAGATTTAGGATTTAGAGTTTCCTTGCCAACTGCAGCTTTCTCTTGTACTGACGGAGTATTTCGTCAGTAAGCCAATCATTAAACAGTATACAAATAAATAGTAATAGGGTTCACAGAGCAGACAATTTCCATTTCCATCACTGGCAGTTACAACACATTTACTTGCCAGGGGTCTTTATAAATAATTTACAAGTACTTAGAGAAGACTACATTGAAGAACTTATGTGTCTTTATAGTTTAAAATGCTCCCTGTAATGTTATAGGAAGGATGCAGCATTAAAAATATATTCCGGGAAAATTTTCCTCTGAGCCCACAATTGAAAAATGAATTTACATTATTTAAGTTCAGTGTTTGCTAGAAGAAAACAACATGACATAAGTGACTGCCACAGAGAAAAGCAACCTCATTGTAGTGAGACATTATAAAATAGCAAAGGCTGATTTAGCTCATTAATGGCGGCAGAGTGCTTTGATGAGACAAAATACATAAGCGCAAAATGCTATTGTTATGAATTAAGTGGAAAGCATTTTTGGTCGTGGTAGAGGAAGCCACTGAATTCCAACAGTCATTTTTGTTGTTGCCAAAGTGGACTGTACGTGACCGCCAGCCTCTTGACTAAAAGTGTGGGAATGCATGAACAAAACCTATGGAGTAGGACTACAGCCAAGAAAGATTTTCCAGATGTGCGTTTATGGGCAAGTAAGAGAACAGTGTGAGGGTTTGAGCTCCACCCTTGGTAGAGGAAGGGGTTCACTGTGTTTGCAAAACCCAAATCTTTCCTTTTCAGTATTGAAGGTGAAATTCTTCATCTGTAATTCAACCCTCTTCTTCCTGAACTTTGGAAAATCTTTTAGGAAGGGCAAACACATGAGACTAGGAACGGTAGTAATTATGTTTGATTCTTTCTGGATGACTACAAAGAGTTTCATGGAATGACCATGTATAAACTGTTTGTATGAGCTGATTGGAAAAACAAAAACAGTCAAAGGATTCAGCAAAGCAAACAAAATTGCAAACAGCAAATTTGACTTTTTTCTTTCTTTTTTTGGATATTTGGGCTTAGCCTCTTATTTATGCCAGATGAAAGATCACTAGTAAGATACTTTCTTCCTTTCTTTCTTTCCCTTTCTTTCCTCCTTTTTTTTTTTTTTTTAACAATTATTAGACACTTCTACTTGATAACATTGGTAACTGGATAACATTGCTGGGATTTTTAAGCACATGCAATATGGCAATAAATGGATGCTCCTCCTTATCCATATAGAGAAGGTTTCCAGGCAATTCAGCCTGAGTTCAAAACAAAAACAATGTGAGAATAGAGGTGCTCTTACACTTAATATGACTGAACAGGGTTAGTGCTCTGTGGTGGGGTTACTTCAGCTTCACCCAGTTCTCACACTGATTCAGCCAGAATGGATTTCACTCTCATTAACTCCCTATTCCTTGCATGTACTTGCTTTAAAATATCTATGCGTCTTCTAGACATTTTGCAGTCCAAATACTAGAAAGTTTATGGACTGAGCCTATCTAAGGATAATGGAGGGAGAGATTTGGAAATGTTTCCATAGGGAGTGGAGGAATCTCTCTTCATGTCCTCACTTTGAATTCCTTCTAGAACTTGTCAGGTGCCTGGGTCTGTCTCCTAGGGAGTGGGGGAATGGCCCCTACATTTTCTTCATTGGAAATGTCTCACTGCTTCTTTCTCTGCTTGAGAAAGGAGATGAATTCATGATCTCAGGAAGGGTTCTTTTTCCTTGCTGTCCCCCTCCTGCCTTTAAGTGACATCGTTAAGCAGGCCGACCTGGAATAGGATGAACAAAGTGGCTTTCATTTTCTTCTAAAAAGGAGATAATGGTTTTTAAGACTCAGAATATTGCTGATAACTCACACTTTCCACCTTTGGTTTGAGATTTTACAGTATGAATAATGCATATGCCCTATTTTAAAAAGACACAAAACTTTGAACACCGTGGTTGGCTTGTTACTAAGTTTCCTTACATAAATGTTGATTTCCTTTATCCTTCTGGAGAGGTATTTTATTTTGGTTCGTTGATGGCCACATATGGTTCTATTTTATAAAGCTGTGAAACTCTGTTCGAAATCAGCTGGGGCTCTGCATGTCAAGAAGATACGTAGCTTTGCAAGAGAGATCAACTTCTACCTTGGTAACCTGGTTTTCTTACAATATTGAAAGGAGAAAATAAAAATAAACTATGACTTCAATATTATACTGCATATAAGAAAATGACAAGGAGTAATATAATTCTGTGGTGATTTTACTGCTTTTTATGAAGCAAATTTGTGATTAAAGTCAATCACAGCCTATCAGTATTTCAGATCTCAGTAAAAACTCACAATAATGTTATTGTACACACTGATTTCTACGGAATTGACATCACCTAAGATTCTTCATCCCTAAATCTGGGAGAAGTGAGAGTTGGGGTGTTAGGGTTAGTCAAATTCTTTATATAGAATATTTGGTTTCTATGGATCAGTTTAATTCTTTGCAAGATTCCAGAGCCACACACTAAATAGCCACGGAGGTGGCCCAGAGGTATAAATGTTAGGACTGCTCTTATTTTCTCCACATTTTCCATTTTCTTGAATCATAGATATTCTACAGGCTGACATCTTTCACTCTGATGACTTTTGGTTTAATATAACTTAAGTGGTTATTCCATTTTTCTTGGTATTATTCCTTAGTTCTGTGGTACAGAATTCACTCATTGATTCATCCATTCATTTATTTATTCACCTGCTCAGTCTCTCATTTACTGAATGCCTATTATGTGCCAGGCATTTATCTTTTAGCCAGTGTCCCATTCAATCCTGTACCCTCATGCTTGACACAGAGCCTGGCACATGGTAGAATCCAGTAAATATCTGCTAAATGATCGCATCAGTCAGTGAGGTATAAATATCTGTTGAGCAAACTCTTAGGGAAGAGAGTGAGGGGATACAGAAAACTATAGAACCTAGTTTGTTCTTCAAAGAGCTCACATTTGGTTGGGAGGAGGAGACAGAAATTCCTGAAAAGTTAAGTTTAAATCAACTCAATCTTTTGTAGTAGGAAAGATAGCGTAAGACAGTGGAGGTTTTCTTGCTAAATGATTTGTATGGCAGTGACAGTGAGAGGAATTTGGAGCAGATGGACACCCTTCACTCGGTTGGAAACACTTAGTTTGAATTCAAGGCTCTACACGTAGGGAGTCCAAACGAATGTCACAAAGAGAGAAGTAACCTTTTGTTAGTTCTAAACAAGACCAGCTCTTATGTCCTCTTTTCATTCCACCTCCATATATAGATGTACAATTTCACAAAACACCATACAGTGATATTTGGATGGTGTTTTTGCTTGTGTAGAGAAGGAATGAGGTCACTAGATGGACTGCCTTTCTTTGAACTTGTTTTTTTCCCTTGGCCTTTTCCAGCCTTCCTGAGCATAATGGAATTTCATGGTTACCCTAAAGTGATTTTCATAAATAGGCAACCCATACATCTTAAGGCGGTTTAAATGAAATGGCATTTTGTGTGATATGCAGGATTTTATAAGTAATAGGATGCATATATACCTGCCTGTAACATTTGCAGGGCCCAGGTTAAAACTTCAAATGCAAGTCCATATACCATATGTCTAAATTGTTAAATGTTATAAACTAAAACACAAACTGTTAAAATATGTAGTTTCTATTCTCATATCTTAACACATAACAACTAGGAAATCCAGCTTTAAATCAAGAGTTCTCAGACTCCTTGGGGTTCAGCAATGGAAACGGCCCCCTTTTTCTCCTCGCTAAACTCCCCCACACACCATAAGAAGTTTCACGTACACCTATGGGGACGCCCCAGCCTGCATGTCCCCCAAAACTGCTCTTTAGCCATCCCTCAGCCATGGGGTAGGCACTTGCCTTCAGGCGGTCATATTTGGGGGAAAAAAATCTTCAAAGACCTCGTGAATATACTTGAGATCATTTTGGCAGGGAACATTGGATCTGAGGTACCCAGAGCCCGGTCTAGAATGCAGAGTTGGGTGCAGCCCCTAGAGGAGCATGTTCTGTTCTGTTGGTCCTGAGGATTCTTCATCCCCTGGACATGTAGATAGACGAGGACCACAGTAGGGTCTCTAAACTCTGGGTTCCAGGGCACGGTCCCTTCTTGCCCACATCCAAGGCCTCTACTGCATATTCTTTCTGATTAAAAGAAAAATTCTTAGCAGGCACTTTATTTTTCACTCTCTGTATTTTATCTCATTTATTCTTCGTGGCCACCCCGAGAGAGAGGTTTCATTACCTCCATTTTAAAGCTGAGGGACCTGAGACTAAGTGATGGGTCCGTGGTCAGACAGTTAATATCAATGATCATAGAAACCCTGCGACTTTGAACATTCATCCTAATCTAACATTCAGACACTTGATCAGTTTTAGACTCTATACATTGTACAAGGAAGGATGATTAAAACATGATATAACTCCTTACATGGTTTTCAATCCAGTAATTATACTGTAAGTTTAATGTTCACATTTCTTAACTAGACTAACAGACCCTGAATGATCTGGCTCATACCTACCTCTTCAGTTTCATCTCTCAGGATACTCCCCCTGCTGCTCCAGCCCTTTCAGCACCTTGAATACACCGTGTTTCATCCCTCTTTGGGGCCACATGCCTGAAATGCCACCTCTTCATGCCCCTACCCTATACCTCTGTAATTAAGCTCAGCTCTATATCATTTCTTCGTGGAAACGTTTTGACTCTCCATTTTAAAGCAGCTTCTCTCTTTATAATCTTCATTAAGGATGACTATCGATCACTGAAAGGATGGCAAATGGGACTTGGTGAGAACAGCCCATTTACCCAGTAACCCTTTCCCCAAGCTTCTCATCAGAAACACTCTAACCGGTGCTGCTCTGGATTGAATAGAACTTGACAGAAATGGCCAGCTGGAATAATTGTAGTGAGTTAATCTCATGATTTACATCACTGGCAATGCAGGACATGAGTTTTCTTAGAGCAGAGGGAATAAAGTCATGAACTCTTTTTGGAGAAAAGCTATTCCATATCGTCCTTCAGAAGATTTTGCCTTGTTTGTAAAGCAAGTTTATCTAGCGAAAGGCCATGAAATATGTTTTTTCCCTTGAATAACCACCTGTGGTACGGATGAGGTTAGAACATTCCGTTCTCATTCCTCCCAGTTTAGAATCAGGGTGGGAAGGATGGCGAGTGTTAAACGTTAAGAACTGTCATCCCTAGGAGTGAAGATTAGACACAAAGCAAATATTCTAATGCAAGTTCATGATTTGCCTTGAAAGGCCATCCCAGAGAATGCAGAGTGAATTAATTTAGTGGCATTGTTGGGCAGAGTCAGAGGTCTGATTCTGAATCTTTTTGGAAATATTCTGGATGATTTGGATGCAAGCCTAGATTCAAAAGGGTTAATTCTTACCAAGCAGCGCTGGATATGCAGATACTTCAAACAACTCACAACTTGTTACTTCAGCTGAAAGCCATTTTAAAGGGACAGTTAAATATCTTTATTGAATAAATGAATAAGAGGGAAGACATTATGTTCTAAGACCATTTATGGTCTCTGAATTAAATAGAAAATCTCTCTGTGTTTTTAATGCCTCTTTTAGGACATGGCATAAATGAGTCAAAGGCCGTATACCAATAAGCAACGTTAATGCTTTTTCAGTAAAACCGTTCCTAACAACTCAGATGGAGAGAAGTCAACATTTTACAGGATCAGTTTGAATAATATAGTGTTAGATTTTAGGAGTTAAAATTTAGCTAAAAAATTATTAATTAAACTATCAGTGTATTTCCCTCAAAAATATTGAAAGAGAAAGAGTTATATTTAGTCAAATGGAAGAAAATTTTCTTACACTGGCATTTTCAACATGGCAGTCAGAACAGTCCGAAGAATTTAATTAGGGAACTAATATGAATTTGATATTTGCCCTCAGTTCAGAGTGATGCGATTTCAGGCTTAAGGACAGGTCTACGGTACAAAAACTGAAAATAGGGCCTGAATGAGTTAATTGACTTTGACTCAAGATCCTCTCTGAAAACAGACTTACTGCATATTGCTTAACAAAAGGAGATGCCTACATAATCTTGCTGAACATGAGCAGATGAAAACTGAGTTGGAATGTAAAGAGGTTTGGGAAGTTCTTGGAGGGCAAATTATACGATGATCAGGTTTATTGAACATTCATTATGTGTCCAATGCTTTGCAAGATGATCTGAGGAGATGGTGGGAAATATGGACACGTTGTTATTACCTTGGAGGGAGCTACAATGAGTGAATTTTTACCTGAAAACCTAAGAACAAATATTAAATTTGGAAATTTAGGGCTATTGGTCCTATTTTGGGTAATGCTTGGTTTACGTTGTTTTTTCCTGTGTCTTTGATCGTAATAAAGGTTTAATATTTATCACTGGAATTTTTTAAGGTCCACATTAAAGTAGTACCAAAAATTTCTCCAAAAAAAAAAAGGCAGGTGAAGCATTAATGGATAGTACAATGATAATGATTAATGAAAAACATTTAAACTTAAAAAAAGTCCAATCTGCCTATAATCACAAACACTAGTTTCACAGAAAAATGGGAGACCAAATAGAGTTAGAATGTAGACTTTGTGGCATAATTCTGAGGAAATCAAAATAGCAGCTCTAAGTTTATTTGGGAACTATTAACAGTCAATCAATTGGTTTGTAAAAATCAATCCTCACCAATCACACTCCAGCACCCCTAGAAAATCCTCAAAAAACAGAGCCTGAGCAAGAAAAAGAAACTGGCCAAATGGAAACTATGTTAACACTGATGAGAAATCAATACAACCATGGCCATGCATTTCAAATTGTAGGAAGAGAAAAGATGTCTATATGCTTATTCCTGCTGCTGTTTTTACTCCCTTCTTTGCTCTTAAAGTGCTTAAGGACAACTGCCATTCCACAAAAATGTACATCCTAATGATGGACAAATCTACACCAAACACACACGCGCGCACACACACACACAATACATCCCATCTACGGCGTTCGTTTGTAAAGGCATTTCCAGGGAGCGAGCATCATTCCTTTGTAAGGCTCTCTCTGTGGTTATTTGTTTTCTGGCAATGCAGAAATTCCTCTAAATAGGTCATCATAATACTGATAATCATCTCCAAGGTAACCAGCTTTCAAGGCAACTGGCTGAGAATTACATTTCTGGGTGGGGGAAATTACATTAGAGACACGGTAGTGACACAAGAAGATGCAATCTAGTGCCGTTCAAATTCCCTTTATCAAATATTCTCAAAGCATTTATCAAATATTCTCTTCATAATCTGAATTAAGTATGATTTATTTGGGAGACACTTGTAGGTAATGCTCAGTCTCTTACTGTACACAATAAAAGGCACAAGTGTTTGGTTATTTCTTTGACTGTGTAGGTTCAGCAAATAGGTCTAGGTGCTTGGGGTTTCTCATGCTAACCCAGAGCCCATATCTTAGCAGAAGTCTAGAGATAGGTATTTATTCTCACTTCCTGTCTCTGCCTGCTACTAACTGTGTAGGCGTTTGACATGCTCAGAAGAGAGACTGGATTCTTATGGGATTGTGCAAGAAAAATCTTGAGCATAAGGTGTCATGAAATTGAAGAGCTCTTCTGACAAATGTGTTTCCTAGATATGAAGGAATCCATTTTTTAGCATCCAGGGATATGAATAACAAACTTCTTAGAAGTGCTCTCAAGTTTAAGTCCTTGAAATGTATTTTAGCCAAGAGGAGCTGGCACACAACCCAACCAAACCACTTCAGCTTGATTTCTTTTTTAAAACCTGAGTCTTAAAGTATTCAATACTTGAATAATTACGAGGAAAGAGCTATTCATGGTAATTTATATTTGCAGACCACAGATCGGATATTTAGTTAAGAGTTAAAAGAACAAGTTGAGGCCTCCAGCTGAAGGTGATAGAGTGAAAACAGGTCATAGAATCTTCCATTTTTCTCTCACAACTAAAAAAGGGAATGCCAACCCCAAGAAACACTAGCTCTCTCCTTCCAAACAATAAACCAGCTACCAAATTAAGGCAAGGAGTGCCACTTACTAGTATGGACACCGAAACAAAACAAAACATGGGCATGTACACACACATGCAAAATGCAGGCCAGGAAAAGAGAAGATTCTGGAGTGACACAGTGTAGCTCCTAACCTTGACCTTCCTCCCTGCCCCTCTTGAAGCTTCACTGGCGAATTTGATGAATCTTAAGGCTTCATTATTGCCCTCAAATCTACAGAAAATTGAAGTGAATGACTATCCTTATTTTTTTTCTCTCTTTTGACTGAGGGGTGGTAGAATGGCCATTGGGCAGAAGTGGGCAGCTTCTGTTGGATACCACGTTGTATCAGTCAAAATACCACAATGAATATAAACTCACAAGAAAGGGGATTTTTGTCTCATTTGTTTCCAGTGCCTAGATTAGAATAGTGCCTAGCAGAGGATAGGCACTCAATAAAAATGGGTCGAATGATTGTGGAAAAAAAAATCCCAGAGTGTCCCCCTTCAGGGTGGATATGAGTCCTGATTGTAGGGAGGGGTTAAAACTTAGTTCAAAACGCCTATCATATCCCAGAGAGAGAATCCAGGAGTTCTAATTCACACAGATGTCACATAGTCTTCCCCTCCAGTCCCCACAGGAAAGTGGGTAGTATTCAATACCAAGTTCTCAAACCATAGCTCAGTGTGGAAACAAGTCAGAGTCAATGGAAATGGAGTCAAGGAGAAGTCACATACACTTGGTCAGAACAAAGAGAAGGTCTGGATAGAACAAGGTTGGGGGGAACAAAACAGAGACAAATATCCAAACATGCTAAGGCAACGCTCCCAAATAAAAACAAACAAAACCAGCCAACCCTTAAAAGAAAGGAACGTGGCACACAGAGGAATGATAAAACCCTCACTCTTAAAGAAAACATAATCCAAAGCACAAAACAAAATTCCTCAGAAGGGCTTTGTACTATGAATCAAGTTAATGAGAACATGCACTCAGAAAAATATGAGCTCAATGATGAGATGAGAGAACAACAGGAAGGTTACAGAATTAAAGAAGGTTGAGGACAAAAACAATATCATAGAACCATAAGTAAAGGTGACATAGCAAGGAATGAAATAAACATGGCTGCAAATAAAACTACTGACCTAGAGGAAAGGCTTGTGAATACCAGAGGAGCAAAGGAATTAGAAGGTAATAGATTGGAGCTCCAAAGCACTTAACATAATTGAGGATCCCTGAAGAAGAGCATCCAATAAATAGAACAGGAAAAGTATTTGCAAATATCATACAAGGAAGTATCACCAAAGACAAAGAAGCGTACAGGCTGAAAGAGTATACCATGTTCTAGGACATATTGATAATGGAATGTTCAACACTACAAACATATCCCTGACTGAATAATTGAAGTTTGAGAATACAGACATTCCTTAGTCATTGAAGCAGAAAAAAAGTCACAAACAAGGAAGCAAACATTAGGCTGCCCTCAAATGTCTCCACAATAACATTCAACACAGAAGAAATGTGTATGCCAACCAACACGTCAAGACAGATACTCTATCATGAAAGAATTTCAGTCAAGGATAACATATAATTGGGTCTTGTGAATTTCTGGTTTCAGTGATTCGGGGTGATGGTGTAGCCAACCTTAGAATATCTATCCTTGCATTTTCCGAAGTGTGTCTTCTGAACTCTAATCCTGTCAGCTGTTTCATGGAAAAGGGAACTGTGGTCAAACCACTTAGAAACACAGAATCGCTGTAAGTCGTGCCTTATAGATTTATAATACATATCAGCAAATAACTGACTCTGAGAAACTTTTGCATTAGAGAAACTTGATTTCCCTGTAGAAAACATTCTTCAACCCAACATTTTTACTGACATAAACTGTACTCCCCAGATACCTATTAACATTTTGCTAAAAGAGTATTTGATAGATTCCATTTGGAGAAAGTTTGATCTATGATAATGGAGGGGGAGAAGATTTAATAACTCAAAACAGTGGTCAATCCAAAAGCAAATCATATTTATATGCCTACTTTCCCCCTTAAGGGCAGTAATACAATTTTATCATTCATTCATTTTAAAGTACTGAAATTTAAAAATCCAGTTCTAGGAAGGAAAGAGTACTCCCAGCAGAGGGGTGATAGTAGGACCACTTTGAAAGTCCTAACAATAAACTCTCCTCTAAAGCAGCCATTTTCAATCTTTAAGCACAGCTCCATTTCACATCTGCTTCGTTGAAAGGATTGCATCTTTGAAGGCTGCATTCCCACTATGGAGCTCTGGACATGGAGAGACTTCAGCTCAGTATAAATGAGAGAAATTCAAGGAGGTGTATTGAAACTGAACATTCTTTTTCTTCCTCAGGGAACCAGCAACAATGTAACTAAGAAAGCAAAGGAGTAAGTAGCTTCTATTCCAGAAGAAAAACAAAGCCACCACTGCTTTGCAATACTTTTCCCTACTTCTCAGCAATTTTCCAATTTACATAAACGGTTTCTGACAGTGTGCAATGCCTTCTAATTAGGTTACATACCACTGTTTCAGAACTGTGGAAGACTTTGCTGTCCACTCACATCCTCTCAATGCTACTTTGAACTGGAACGAGTATTTTAATTCAAGACTGACTTGTCTCTATTTCCCTCCCATCCTGTCAGGAGACAGATATGTGCCAGGAATGTGGAGTGAAAAGTGGGAGGGAGCTTTCAGCTTTCAGATGGTGTTATATTTGTCCGTGTAAGATATCTTACACGGGAGCTGATGGAGGTATGAAAGCGGGTTGAGGAGTAACTAACTTAGAGAAGGTCGAAGGATTTCAGGGAGTGAAGGAAGGGACCCATTAACTGTAATGTGGCAGAAACAGCAAGAATCACCAGGATATGCTGCCCCCTGCAGGAGTTTGTGGTAAAAACACCAGTTAAAACTGACTACTTAAACGTTAAACAATATGTGTTGACAGGATGTGAGCAATAGAAATGCTCATATTCTTCTGGTAGGGTGTTATTTGGTAATGTCTAGAAAAGCTGAAGATGTACATTCCCTACATCCCAGAAATCTCACTCTTACGTAAACATCCTAGAGATACTCCCCCATGTTTGGATAAGGAGACATGTATAGGAGTGTCCGTTGTTGTGCTATTTGTGACAGCAAGAAGTTGGAAACAACCCAAATATTCATCAACAGAAAAATGTAAACCTCAGTTGGGGTATATTCCTACCATGAAATGCTATACAGTAATTTAAAAGTATCAAGTTCACATTAACCAACATGGATTCATCTCAAGGATATAATTTGGAGAGACACATTCCTGCATAAGGATACATAATATGATACCACTTGTATATATAAAGTTTGAAAACACATGAAATACACAGAGTACAATATCATTTATATAACTGAAAACATGCAAAAACAAACTATATGTGTGATAAAAATATATTTAGGAATAATGAACATAAAACCTGAAACTAGGCTGAGGATCACAAACAACAAATTTAAGATAACAGTTACCTCTGAGGAGAGAATGGGAGAAAAAGGATAGGAAAGGGTACCCAAGGTATTGTGATTAGATGTGCTAGGTTTTGTTTCTTTTGTGTAATGGGTACATGAGTATTCATTATATTATACTTAATATCGTAAGGCCTGAAATATTTCATTAAAAAAATTGAGTGTCATACAGAGTGAAGTAAGTCAGAAGGAGAAAAACAAATACCATATGCAAACTCATACATATGGAATCTAAAAAAAAAAAAAAGGTTCTGAAGAACCTAGGGGCAGGACAGGAATAAAAACGCAGACGTAGAGAATGGACTTGAGGACACAGGGAGGGGGAAGGGTAAGCTGGGACGAAGTGAGAGAGTGTCATGGACTTATATACACTACCAAATGTAAAACAGATAGCTAGTGGGAAGCAACTGCATAGCACAAGGAGATCAGATCAGTGCTTTGTGACCACCTAGAGGGGTGGGATAGGGAGGGTGGGAGGGAGATGCAAGAGGGAGGAGATATGGGGGTATATGTGTACGTACAGCTGATTCACTTTGTTATAAAGCAGAAACTAATGCACCATTGTAAAGCAATTACACTCCAATAAAGATGTTTAAAAAAAATAAAAATTGAGGAGCTCTGATCCTGATTCAACTAAAATGTCTGAAGCCCCTGCCATGAGGGCCCTTTCACATTTGGTAGCATGATCGCCAACACTGGAGGAAGCTGTGCTTGTGAATATAGGCAAATTCCACCATCTTGAAACTTCCACATGGTGCCTTCAGATGCAACCAGTGTGACCCCCACCTGACTTGCCTGTCAATCAAGTTCCCATCTGACCTCCTACCAGATGCCATGAGCTCACCTCCATGACTGATGGGTTTGTGCAGAGGGGGTGTAGGTGGAAAAGAAAGGAGGCAAGGTAGGTTATTAAGACTTAGAAAGAAGGGAACTTGGAACTTTCTGTTCCAAATTTGTTCAAATTCTGTTCCAGATTTGAATCCAAATGAATTCAGCTTCCTTCTTTCGAGGGCTCACATTCTCTCTCAATTTACCAATTTCTTAATGGAAACTGAGTGATGCGGGTGGGGATAAAGAAATTCTCATTTGTAACATCATGAGTGCCTGCTGCATGAGGAAGAAGGTAAACCGTCTTGGATTGGTTTTACTTGGCCTACAATGGACAAGACTCACAAGCCAGTTAGTTGGGTGCTTAAGCTGAGGCTAGGCGTTCAATTTTGAGGCCCCTGTGGGGCACTTCAAGCATCCAATGTGATGACACCCTCTACCAGTGCCTGTCAACACTGGCTTCACATTATAATCACCTGGAGAGGTTTTTTTTTTTTTTTTTTTGTGGTATGCGGGCCTCTCACTGTTGTGGCCTCCCCCGTTGCGGAGCACAGGCTCCGGATGCGCAGGCTCCGCGGCCATGGCTCACGGGCCCAGCCGCTCCGTGGCATATGGGATCCTCCCAGACCGGGGCACGAACCCGTATCCCCTGCATCGGCAGGCGGACTCTCAACCACTGCGCCACCAGGGAGGCCCTCACCTGGAGAGTTTTAAAAACTACTGACTCCTTGGGACCAGCCCCAGACGTAGAGAACGGACTTGAGGGCACAGTGGGGGAAAGGGAAGCTGGGACGAAGTGAGAGAGTAGCAATGACATATATACACTACCAAACGTGAAATGGATAGCTAGTGGGAAGCAGCTGCATAGCACAGGGAGATCAGCTCGGTGCTTTGTGACCACCTAGAGGGGTGGGATAGGGAGGGTGGGAGGAAGACGCAAGAGGGAGGAGATATGGGGACATAGGTATATGTATAGCTGATTCACTTTGTTATACAGCAGCAACTCACACACCATTGTAAAGCAATTATACTCCAGTAAAGATAAAAAAAAAGACTGAATGAAAATGTGTGTTCCATTGTTCTCATGCTGCCTCAAATTGTACTACAGACACTTTGGATGACTGATAATTGATACAGGCTTTACATTTTAGATTTAGTTATAAATATATTGCTGTGTACAGTTTCGCAGGAAACGAAGCACAGAAGAATACGTACACACATGTATATGTGTATCTTCTGATTTTTGTTGTGTTTTTACTGTTTGTGACTACTAAGTCATAAGCATGGTTTCCTTAGTGGCCAAAAGAGGAGCTGTTCTTTCTGTATCTCGCTGAAGGTGTAATCATTTTCTGGAGCATATTGTACCTTTTCTCCCTCCTTTCTTCATCAACAGCACTTGTGTAAAAGAAGTTGTTAGTCCCAGACTTTTCTTTAAGAGCAGAAATAAATTTCCAATTGTTTGTTGTTTGAAATATTAACGTGGCTGATTGTTTTTTACTCATTCTCTTAGCAAAAATAAATTGGACTCAGTCTTTTTCCTTCCATTTTTACATTTAATCAATAACATAAATGATGTATGAGAAGGCTTAGTATATAATTAACTGCATTTTAAAAAGATACTTGACAAAACGTGAAACTGAATTACCAATGCTATCATTTTTCTATCATTCATATGTTTATCTTTGAAAATGTGATTATCTCTTATTTTATCACAAAACCATGCATATAAACCCCCAAGTCTACTTAGAAGAGGATTTATATACATAAACATCAAATGGTAATGAAGATGAAGCTGTATGTTTCTGAGAAGTATTTGAACATGAGACAGAGGAAAATAGCAAAAGTGCTGAACTTCTTGTCTTTGCCATTCAGCCTTGATGCTGAATCCTCCTCAAGGGGCTTTCGGGCAAATATCTAGCAAACCTTTTCTTTCAGGAGGCCAAAGTGGTCGTAGGACTGTCTCACAGTTCCTCCTTCAATTTCTTGACCTTGCCTCCCTGCCTTGTTTCTTTCTGTCTGCCTTCCTGACGGCTCAGACTTAGCCTTCACAGCTCCCTCCCTCTTATTAGTTTGCTTTCTCAATAGAATTTTCCCTAGGTTTGGAATGAAAATCCTTTAATAGGTATTTACACTCCAGAAAGCAAAAACAAAAATGATTCTTAATGTGGGCGGCACCATACCACTCCAGTTTAGCTGCACTACTCAGGCAAACTGCCTGAGGATCCCAAAAGCTCAGAGAAACTTGAACTTGCATGCATGGCTGGGATCCTGATTGCAAATAGGTAGGTTGATCTTGAATCTGAAGCTTGCAGAACTGGTTCTGTGGCAGCTTAGCTCAGCACTTTCTCCAAGGAAATCCTAAAATATACAGATTGTCTCTCCCACTGACTGTAAATTGGAAAAACCTCTGGGGAGAGCAGTTTGGCAACATTTTATGGCAACATTTTATCAACGTTTAAAATGCACGTTCCCTTCCACTCAGGGATTCTGCTTGGAAGTTTTTATGCTCTAAATTCCCCTTCCTAAGAATGTACATGTAAAGTACATGCAAAGTACATGTAAAAAGAGATTCAAAAAGTATTGCTTATGCAGGCAAAATCACTACATACAATCTCTATATATCTACTACTAGAGTATGATTTAGAAATTATGGTCCATTCACACAGTGAAATGGTAGGCAACTGTTCTGTGCTCTCATGCAGAGATGCCTAAGTGGTAAAGCCAAGGAATTTCTGGGTGGTGCTTTACTGTTCCTTACTTTCTAGCATGCACCTTTCTTTGATATTGACAATTGATATTATATTTTATATAAAGTGTATTACAACAGAGCTTCAAGACCTTTTCCCAACCAGATTGCCTTCATCAAGTCTCTCCTATATCAACATTATAGAGCTATCACTATAGCAGAATTACATTTTTAAGAAAGTAAAATAGTATGATAATATTTATACATAATATAGATTCTGTGGTTTATATATGCATGGAAAATTTCTGGACAGATACACCTGAAACAGTGGTTATCTCTGGATAGAAGGGTTGGGTATGGGGGTGGAGAAGAGACTTTATACTTCTGGTCTGTTTTTACTGCTTTTTCATGAACACATATTACTTTTAAAAATTGAAAAATGAATTTTAAACAATTCTATACACAGAAGTACATAAAATGGAAAATTAGTAAAGGCCATTGAAAAGGGGCAGTTATCTAAGTCCTTCAGATGCAGGCACCCTAACAAGGCCCTGCAAAAAACAAAACAAAACAAAACAAACAGGCCCCTGTGTTTTCTGGGTTGGTCCATGAAATCAGAGACTTGTCTATTTTGCCTATCACTGTATCCCTACTGAGGAAATGGTTCCCTGCAGTCCTACTGCTACCCGATTCTTCGGGACCCTGAAGGATTTGCCTTATGTCTGGCTAGGGTAGCAAACATCCCCTCTTCAGAGAAGCCTTCTGTGATTCTTGTAGCCCTCACTGGTCCCTTCTTTTCACTCCTATTACAAAAAGTTCATTGCTTTAGGGTTGGTGCCTATCTGCCTTTTATTTATATTGACTGAATTCTTTTTCTCCCCAGGTGGTTGATGGTAGGAAGAGGTCTTCAGCACAATCACAGCTGCTCCTATCAGAGTGTTTCCTCTGTTACCCTGCAGATCTGCTGATAAGGAATAAGAGTTTTACTTTTCTACCAAGGTTGCAGGTATCTTCTTTGTGCAGTAAAATAAAGGGGAGAAGCTCACACAGAATTGCCAAATTGCATATAATGGGACATTCCTGGACAGTAGCTACAACTCTCCTGGGAGATTACTGCTTCAGGACAAAGTCCCGACTTCTTAGCCTTAAGTATGAGGATCCATATGCATGCTCAGCCTGCCAACACACACACACACACACACACACACTCAGAATCCTCATCTGCGGCCACCTTCTGGTATACACCTATACTCTAGCTTCTTCCTGGAATGCACAATGTGTTTGTATACCATGATAATAATTTATCCCAACTGTGGTTCAGGGGCATCCAGAATGCAATGAACCCATATTCATTTTCTCCTTCCTTTGCATTTTGACTTAATAATGCTTGACTCTAAATAATTTCTCCCATAGAAGGAGAAAAAAATACTCCAGCAAGACAGTTGGAGGATGGGCAAACCCCAGCCGTGTCTTACAATCCTATGAGTTTGTAGTGTTCGATGTTATTGCCCACTACATTTTCTCTGGTGTGTGCCCCATGTGAGTCACTGTACAACGCCTAACCTAAATTGTAAACAAAGATGAGTATTTGCTTTCCTTACATATATGGAAGAGAATCGTTAGGCTTACAGAGAAAAAGAGATAGTTGTGGTTTAATGTTTAATTTTTGGTTTCGCTGGGAGAGGATGAAGTAGACTTTTATTCCTCCTATTTTTAGTTGCACCTCAGCATTCAGGCATGCAGTTTTCTGAAGTTTTGTCCTTATGGTCTAATTGGGAATTCTCCTATGGTGTTCAAATTATCTCTTATATTAACTCTTGATTTACTTATTAGCTTTTAGGCACAAAGAGAGGATTAAAAAGCTGCAGAGATAAACTGCTCCAGAATGATGTATACAAAACACAAGCAAGAAAATACATCAATCCCATTCACAGAGAGCATGTGCCTAAGGTATGTGAAGTTCTCTACCTAGCAAATGTCAGGAAATGATACCAACAGCTGTTGGGCTGACATGTTGTGATCTGGCTACTTACTGTATATCGCCCTGGCTTCAGAGGTAGTGAAATGTGGCACATCATCAGATATTTAAAGGCACAAAGTTGTTTTCAGCTCAGTTACAAATTTAGGTAGGAGATATCCTATCTGGTATGAAAGTAGTTAGCAGACAGACCTTGTGGTTTGCTGACTACCTGAATTAAATTGAAGACCCTCTGGATATGTTTACCTGCCACTCTGCTGAGATAAGAGCTTGACAGTCAACTCAAGGGAATGACTGGGCTGGGAGGAAACTCACAAATCACATATGAAGCATTGTCCTTTAAGCTCCATGTGGACCAAGATCGTGGTGGCTTCTTCCTTAAACAATGAGGAACAAATTGATGTACCTTATCTGAAGTGGCCAGGTGCCATCGTCATTGAGTAGTGCCACTTGAAATGGAAGGATAATCTCTACTCTTATGTTGCCATTCATGAGCCTGCATGACTTATCTAACAACCAGGGACTTGTTCCTTTCAGTTCAAAGTTAGTATTTCCAAATTTGAGTCCACGAACCCCTTTCTCTCATGTCCTATCTTTTCACAATAAAGAAAGCTAAATCTAAGGCAGGGGGAAATATTCCACTTCAGTAGTAATCAAAGAAATCCAGGGACTTCCCTGGTGCTGCAGTGGTTAAGAATCTGCCTGCCAGTGCAGGGGACAAGGGTTTGAGCCCTGGTGTGGGAAGATCCCACATGCCATGGAGCAACTAAGCCCATGTGCTACAACTACTGAGCCCGCATGCTACAACTACTGAAGCCTGCACGCCTAGAGCCCATGCTCTGCAACAAGAGAAGCCACCACAATGAAAAGCCCCTGCACCGCAACAAAGAGTAGCCCCCGCTCTCAGCAACTAGAGAAATCCCACACGCAGAAACAAAGACCCAGTGCAGCCAAAAAAATAAATAAATAAAAGAAATCCAAATAAAAATGAGACTCCACGTTTTGGTCTATCAGATTGGCAAAGACTTAAAAAAATTATATAATGTTCATTGTTGGTCAAAGTGTACAGTCATATACTAGGATGGGAGGGTAACAATGTAAAATGTCAACAATCTTTATAAAGGGGAATTTGGCATACCAAAGCCTTAAGGTATGCATACCTTTGATCAGAACATATATCTTCTAAGGTATATTTTGGATATAATTGAGGATATGAGAAAAGATTTAGTGACAAATATATTAATTGCAGTGTGGTTTATAATACAGAAAAATTTGAAATGACTAAAATATTTAACAATTGGATATTGGTTAAACTATGGTATAATCATATAAAGAAATAATCTATAGTCATTTAAAACAATGTTGAAAAGATTATCGATGAAGAAAGATGTTCACCATATCATGAACATCTTGTTAAAAAAGCAGATTAAAGATTAGCATGCTTTGTATATTCCAACTTTATTATGGAAAGTATATATATACACAGGTGTGCATAAAGATAGGCCCGGAACTATGTACTAAAAAATTAACCCCACTATTTCTGGGTGGTGAAATTTAAGATAGTTTAAAACTTTTTCTAATTATCTGCATTTTTTTTTTTTTTTTTTTTGCGGTACGCGGGCCTCTCACTGTTGTGGCCTCTCCCGTGGCGGAGCACAGGCTCCAGATGCGCAGGCTCAGTGGCCATGGCTCACAGGCCCAGCCGCTCTGTGGCATGTGGGATCTTCCTGACAATGATAGCAAGTCAAGGAGCCTGTGAATCTATGATGGAGACTGTGTTGCCTACTCCAATATCCACTTCACCCCTTTCCCTTAGTTTTAGCACCCCAAGTTTTAGCTGGGCACACTGCTGAAATAAAAGACTACATTTCCCAGCTTCCCTGGCAGGTCAAGACTAGATTCAGACCATTGAGATGTAAGTGGAAAACCCATGTGGGACTTTAAGAACTTTCACTAAAGGGCATGGGTTTACTTCATTTCCCCCTTTTTCCTTCTCGCATGGATGTGGCAGCTGCCACATGAGTCCATGATATGGAAGCCACATGCAGAGGATGGCAGAGGAGAAAGATAGCCATAGGTTGCTTGTGACAGATGGAGACCCCATGTCAGCTCTGGACTGACGGCCTTCACAGTACTTCATATTATAGAAACATAAATTTCTATATCCTTTAAACCACTGTTATTTTGGGATTTTCAGGTTTTTGTAGCCACGCCCAGGCCTAACTAATATACAGACTAATTGTGTTTGTAGTTGTTGCTAACTGACCAGAACCCTTTCAGAAGGGCTTCTAAGAATTAGTTGTCCAGAACAAGAAAAGATATGGAGCATCATAAAAACGATACTTTCAGGGACTTCCCTGGCGGTCCAGTGGTTAGGACTCTACACTTCCACTACAAGGGGCACAGTTCGATCCCTGGTCTGGGAACTAAGATCCTGCAAGCTGCACTGTGAGGCCAAAAAAACAAAAAAAAAACAAAAAGACACCCATACTTTCAAATGTATCTACACTAGCATGTTGAATTTCTAGATGACTCTCTCATTAGTTGATTTTTTTTTTTTTTGATGTAGCAGATAAGCCCATCTAGACATGATCCCAAATGTTGATACAGCCAATTTGGAGGCAATAGCCACCAAATATAATTCTTAATTACATAAAAGTGAAACATTAAATGGATGTTAATTATGATGAAAATAGTGACATTTTTACACCAGTGCAAATGTGGCTTATTAAAGTACAGAGGCTTTTAATAAATACATTTAGAAATAAAAGAGCCTACTGCTAAAGCAAAGTTTGTCATCTGGGATGTATTGTTAAAGGAATTTTTACCAAATGAATATTTCTGTGAACTAACTTATGACTTTGAGAGAAAAACTGTATTGACCTCGGAAACAATCAATACATGGATTCTTTTTTTTTTTTTTTTTTTTCTTTTGCGTTACGTGGGCCTCTCACTGTTGTGGCCTCTCCTGTTGCAGAGCACAGGCTCCAGACGCACAGGCTCAGCGGCCATGGCTCACGGGCCCAGCCGCTCCGCGGCATGTGGGATCTCCCCGGACCGGGGCACGAACCCATGTCCCCTGCATCGGCAGGCAGACTCTCAACCACTGCGCCACCAGGGAAGCCCCAATACATGGATTCTTTAAAATTAAGTCTCATTGCTACAAAACTTAGGAGGAACAGTATAATTTGTACAGTCAATGGACAGAATAGTCTATTACTCTCTTTTGGGGACATGCAACGTATTTTCCCAGATGTCATCATTATGTGGCTGATTTAGAGAACAGTGTTATTGGGTGCTCCGAGGATTTAAACCTGGATGATGCTGAAAAGTTTCTTTTGTTAGCACTGCTTCTATAAAAACACTCAGGCATTTCGAAACAATTTTTGAAATGGTCTGACAGTACAGGCAATTAAAACACACAAAGTTAATTCCTTCCATCCCCCAACTGTAAGATATTAGAAATGAAAGTGGCCTGATTAAAAAAAAAAAAAAAAAAGGTTTTAGAGAGACATCCTCTTTTTCTTTCTGTCTTTTTTCTCTTTATCAGTGCAAATGTTCATGTTTTCATCTCTGTAGGATTCTTTCCTCACTGCATTCCACAAGCCCAGAGAAACTCGCTGGAACTCATACAAAACCCTCTCCTGCTACCATATTAGGAATCAAAATGTGTAGCAGAAACCAACTGCCAAGTCGAGATAATCAACAGGGAATGTCTGTGCCTTCAAGCCAAATGAGTGCAGAAAAATGATCAAGGCAACAAAATAAATAATAAAACTGAGGACTGGTTTTAGATTATGGTCTTGTTATATCCCACTCACTAATAAAGCTGTGCTGGAAATTTCTGTACCTCTTGGCCATTCAGGTACCAGAGTCAAGTTCGGTTTAATTTTACTGTGGATATAATTCACTCTAGGTCACAAGTGGAGCAAAGTGAAATAATATATCTCTGCCTTATTAACTACATCAAAAATTGTGGTTTGCATGCCTCCTAAATCTTCTACCTTAATAGCAAACTGATTCTGCAATACTTGAAAATTTAGATTTTTCTTTTTCCAACTTTTGGAAAGGGTCTATAAGTATATGGAAATTACCAGAAAACTTTCCGGCTATTGTTTTCACTCCAGGTGAAACTGGTTATATTTTCCTAATTTATATGTAGCACTTGATCCATCATGTACTTGACTGGAAGTAAATTTTTAAATAATACATGTGACAATTTAAGAGATACTTCAAACCACAACACAGTGGTTCTGGAGTCCTAGCAAGGGACAGGATGGGGATTATATAGTGAGGGCTGAGCCATTATCTAGTGAATTAGACTATTGTGGAACTAACTGCCTGCTTTATTAAGACAGTAATGATTACACCTGAGAATGTAATGCTGGCACGATGAGAAATTGGACCTTGCAGCCACATTTCAGAAGTTTTAAAGGAGGCAGGGGTAAGAAATGAGGAGATCAGAGGACAGAAGTTCTCATAAATCAAGAGAACAGATGACAGGAGCCTGGGTGAGAGCATAATTGTAGACTCAGGATGAAGCAAAGAATTTAGAGCTATTACAATGTAATTTGTGTGCCGTAGCTCTCTGGGAATTTATAATTATCAGAGAAATAATAGACCCATGGTCAAACAGCTTCTGGCCATATAACCTGGATGAAAAAAAAAATAACAAAGGAAAAAAAAGTGGTCTAGGACATTTGGAGGTGCAAGAACAAGCCAACAAAAATGCCTTCCTCGTTTGTTTATAGCATGTCATAGTTTACAAGGTTTTCCTGGATCTTATTTGACGCTTTGTGAAGTCTGCGAGGAGGACCCCCTTATCCCCTTAAGCCACATGAGGTCACAGGTTGAATCAATTCTGCTAAATAACTTGCTCAAAGTCACCGTAAGATTGTGCACTAGATCTCAAATCCTTTCCCAACTTCCACGGATGCCAATCTAAGTAGGAGCGTCTGTGCTTTCTGGGGCTCCTCCTTTCCTTTGCGGTGAGCTCCCCACGTTGGTCATGTGGTTGTTCTGCCTTCCATTTGAGCAATCTTTAGCCCTTCAATAGTTGTGGAGTCCACAGTTTGGCTTTGGTGAGCAAAACTATGCCCTGAATTGACAGACAGGGAATCCCCTTTGTTAGGAGGACCGGAGAAGGATGCCCAGATACCTTGGCCGCTACTGCCATCTCCTGTTCAGAGTGGCTCACCCAGAACTGCCTTTACACACATTTGCTGTAAATTCAAGTGGCATACCCAGGCCAAACTGATTCCAGGTGAGTCAGGAATATTCCCCCATGCATTTGAGCATCCCTGTCAACCTGTTCTGGAAGCAGCATCTTTTGGTGGCCAGTGTTAGAAGGTAGTGTGAACAGGATTAAGGAAGTGAAGACTGTTGTTTGCAGGAAGAGGGAACTGGAAAGAAGAGGTCTCTGTGAGGTGGAGACGTGGCCAAAGATGGAGGAAAAGAAGACGGCAAGGTGCATCTACTCTGAGCGTCCTGCGTGAACCACCACTCTGAAACAGAAACCTCTGTGCAGGCCACGTGCAAGAGAATCGAAGGAACATAGAAAATCGGATCCTCTTCTGATTTCAAGAGGGGTCATCAAAGAAGCCTCAGATGAAGCTGACTTTTCCAGATAAAAAGTTATGGGTATCCTTGTTGTAGTATGTATCTCACCATCCACCAAGGCTTGGAAATAACTCACAGGTGAATTCCACCTTTTTGCTCCTGATGCTGTAGATTCCTTTTTTTGTTTAAATTTATTTATTTTTATTTATTTATGTTTTGGCTTCGTTGGCTCTTCATTGCTGCACGCAGGCTTCCTCTAGTTGCAGCGAGTGGAGACTTCTCTTCCTTGTGGTGCTCAGGCTTCTCACTGCGGTGGCTTCTCTTGTTGTGGAGCACAGGCTCTGGGCTCGTGGGCTTCAGTAGTTGTGGCACATGGGATCTGGAGCGCAGGCTCAGTAGTTGTGGCACACGGGCTTAGTTGCTCCGTGGCGTGTGGGATCTTCCCGGACCAGGGCTCGAACACGTGTCCTCTGCATTGGCAGGCGGATTCCTAACCACTGCCACCAGGGAAGCCCAGTAGTGCAGATTCTTAAAGGGCCTGGAGGGAGGCATGGCCAAGTACACTTACTATCCAGTGTATTTGCAGAGGCTAATGTTCTGAGGGTGAAGGGGATATTTGGGGGCCAAATGTAGCATAATCTAAATTTGATTCTTGCTCAAAAGTGACCACCTAGTTCTATTTCTAGTTTTTCATTTTTAAGAGGGAGTGTAGGATGAATTTTATGAAGATCAACCATTCTAATTTAGTCTCTGCCATTCATGGGAATTGCACTAGGTAACGGGAGGCCTCCAGCCAGACAGACAGCTATTAGACTGCTCTCATACTTGATAAGTTAGCTTTATCGGATCCCTACAGCTTTGCTTTCACCTTGTGAAATCTGTATTCAGAGGCCAAGTCCCTTTGCAGTGTTGTTATCATGCTTATCCCTGGAGCTCTGGCTTCAGTTCCAATTTATAAGAGTAAAATGGATTCCAAGGCCCTTTTATAAAATATGACTCAGCTTCATATTTAAAGAAAAGACAGATTAAACACTATTGACAGCCACATTGGTTGGAAAATTTCTCAGGTGGCATTGTTGTTATAATCAAGAAACTTCTAAGATAGTTGTTCTCAAACCATAGCCTTCATTGGGATCACCTGGAGGGCTTTGTTAAAAACAAATTGCTGAGCCCCACTCACAGGTGCAGTCGATCTTGGGTGAGATCTGAGAATTCACCTTTCTAACAACTTCTAGGTGTTGTTGATGCTGGTCCTGAGACCACGGGTGGAGAATCACACACGTTTATTCGTTTTTTTTTTACCAATCTCTCTCCAACTCTTTCTTTCTTAATCTCTAGATCATAATGATACTCGATCAGGCCTGTTATGGGCTGAATCATGTCCCCCCAGTTCATATATCGAAAACTTAATCCCCAGTAGGACCCCAGAATGTGACTGTATTTGGGGATGGGGTCTTTAAATAGGGAATTAAGATAAGATGAGGTCATCGGGGTGGGACTACATCCAATTGAAGACCATCATAGAAAAAGGCTGAGCTTTCCTAGGGAAGAGGGAATTCTGCCAGCAGACGGCCATCGGGTTTTCGAGCGGCAACATCAACCCTGCTCTGGTTCTCCAGCCTGCTGCCTACCCTCCCGACCTCAACAATTTCGTGAGTCAGTTTCTTAAATTTTCTCTTCTTGTTCAGACACACATATCCATCCTCTTGGTTCTGTTCCTCTGGAGAACCTTAATACAATGTTTCATTCCCATTCAAGTTCTGCTTGAAGTCTGAGGATAAATTTTTTCTTATGAGTATTTTCCAGTAAATATAAAGCACTGGGAAAATGGAACTTACTTGCTTTTCTCACATATACCTATCACCTAATGTCTGATAGTCTATTCAGATGTATTGAATATTTACGGTGTATGGGGGCTGCTGTTTGCTCGAGACTCCAACAGGCTTTCCATCCCGGGGACCATGCTCTGAGTTGCTTTTTTAATAGTCTTGTTTGTGGTCAATGTTATAACAAAACTATCTCCCAAGTCTGTGACTGTTCATCTGGACTGTGGTTTAACTAGAAGAGCTAGTTCAGGCCCTTAATATGAGAGGTGAGTGGTGTAGAATTTCCTTGGCGTATCCGGAGTGCTTTACAAATGTGTCGGTAGGAGTGGATGTGGTGTCTTATTATCTTCATTTTGACTTTTCCCGAAGTGCTGCTTCACACACTGAGGGTTTAATGAGCTTTCACAAAGATCTCTATATCAAAAGAGCCTTTGCAGAGCCATAAGCTTTACTGAGCTTGCTCTTCTCATCTTTTGTTTTTTTTCCTGCCTCCGGCGTCAATGCGATTGAACTTAGGGGGCTATTTAGGTTTGCAGCACAGAGGAGACACCTGTGAAAAATCTGCCTTTTGAGGCTGCCCATCCAACAGGGGTCGTTCTTGGGCTGCCTCGTTTTCAGTTTGCTTCATGAACAGAAACTAGAGCTCTCAGAATGGCTCAATCCTAGATAACCACAGTGCAAAAGACTTCATCAAACCCGAAACCCAGGTTTTCTCTCCCAAAGCTGGAAACCTTGAACTTGTGCTGGGACTGGAAGGGAAAATCACACATGTTGAAACGGCAGCACCTACTGGTCAAGTGGGATATGGCAGCTCGAGAGAAGCGGCTGAGCTTCAGGCAAGCCGGGAGCTCGTCCCAGGGGGTTTGTCCGTAGCCTTGCGGAAACTCTCCGCGGGAGGAATTCTTATTATCTGAGCTTGTGAGGGGGTGGAGTGTCGATTGACCCAAGCTGGAGGGTCAACGCCAGTGTCAGAAGGTTCTGTGAAGCCTCCCGCCGTCTGCAAGTGCCACAGTACTCGTTCTGCAAGCAGTCCTATGAGTATATACCAGTCCACCTTCTCTCTCTCCTTAAAACGTTCACAATTTAATTATTTTTAATGGCTTGCTTTCATGTGGTAATCTCCTATGGAGCAACAAAATAAAACTGAAGAGTAAAATTCTTTTTACAGAAATCTGCTAGCCAACATAAGTACTCAGAAAAGACATTTATTCCAGAGTGGAAGGAAGTGACCAACCTGGATTTTGCCTCAGGCTATATCATCAAGGGGTTTATATCACTAGCTTCCTGAATGCCAAGTGAAAGTGTAATGGGAATTTTATGGCATGTTCTTGATATGTGGTATATATGAGAGCTGATGATTGACTGCTAGTTAATAGAGTTCACGCAAATTTGCTCGTGTTTGACTTCTTGAAGCGTTTTGATAGAGCTAATAACAATAAAAAATAAATTAGCCAGGTGGCGTTAGGTCCGTCTTCCAGATAGGGAGGTCACAGACACAAGAAACTGAAAAGGTTTATTGAAGGTCACGTTGTTTGTTAGAGCTGGCACCCAGATGACATGTCCCTAACGGCTACTGTGGTGCTTCTCAAACCTGATGGGATGATGACTTGCATCCATAGATTATTTTGCTTTTGTCTAAAGAAGCGGTTCCCAACCTTTTTGGCGTGGGACCGGTTTCGTGGAAGACAAGTTTTCCATAGACCAGGGTGGGGGAGGGGATGGTTCAGGGCGTAATGGGAGCGGTGGGGAGCGGCAGATGAAGCTTCGCTCACTTGCCCACTGCTCACCTCCTGCTGTGCGGCTGGGTTCCTAACGGGCCACGGACTGGTATCGGTCTGCGGCCCGGGGGTTGGGGACCCCTGGTCTAAAGGAGCGAATGAAAATATAAGGAAGATATTTGTTTCACTTTTGGATTCAAGGTTTAGCTCTTCTAGGTTCACACATGGACTTCATGGAAACCAGATACACTAGGGCATCCTATGGATACGTGGCAATGGCACAGACAACAGCGAGTTAGGGAAGGTGAACAAAGTTAACGCCTGCCTTTCGGCGATGTGCCCTGGGTCTAAAACTTGGTATCAGGCATTAGGTGGCTGCATCTGTTGTGTTCCGTCAGATGGTGTGGTTACCTGTAGATAGGTTGTTCAGACAGAGGTGATGAAAATGGCCGTAAGGTTCTAGAGCTCTGATTTCTGGCCCTCTACCTTCCTGCAAGCAGCAAGCAATCTGCCCCCTTTGTGTTTCTTTGCTTTCTGAAAAACTGAAAACCCTGCCTAGTCGTCTTCATTCTCCTACTTTCTGCCTGGTACGCTCTGTACAAAGTAGAGTTGACAAGGAGATTAATGTGATGACATGTAGGGCCCAGAAGTTCTAGAAGGACGGAAAGGAAACTCGTTTTGCAGGCAGTAGGAGAGAAGGCCTCCTGTGTGCTGGGTGTCATGCTTACTTCTGTACACATTATCATTTCTTTTAAGTCATCAGCAATAGCCAGGAGAAGTAGATGTTTATGTTTTGATGGAGAAATCATGGCTCAAGTGGATATCTTGCCTCAGGTCCCTGTGCCCACTTCTCTCTCTGACGTCACACTATGTCGGTAAACATGAAGGATAGGCATAGGGGAATGAGAGTAGAGTGGGGAGTTTGAAGTCGATGGAGGGTATGACTAGTGTCTTCAATATTTGAAGAAGTGAGGCCCAAGAATAGGAGAGAAGGCGGGGGACTAGGTATGTTCTACTCATCTTGGCTTTAGAGAGAAATGTACTTGGATAAACTGTTTGCTTTCAGTCAAGTCATTATGGTTTGTCCAGCAGAGCATTTTGCATTTCTGCATTTTAACCAGACCTCCAGATGATTCTGAATTACGCCAAAGTTTGAGAGCCACTTCTTTACTCTGTAATATCTACTATGTGGGAATTTTAGTCTTTCCTCATCTATACATGAAAAGTTGTCTTTAGAAAGAAACCGGCAGCAATCATCAAATGTGCTTGATAAGACTTAATCTGCTTTCTCTCCTAATAAGTAATGGAAGACGAGATAAATGTAATACTAGGAACCGTCTAGTTATTATAAATAAAGCCATTGAAGGTTTTATTTTTTCCTTTTTGGCAACATATTTGAACACTTTAATTCTAGAGAAAATATAATTTCTAAATAGAACATCACATCTGAATTTTTACTTATCTTTTATCATATTTTCTTTGAAAATTATCTCCTGAAGACAATGAAATTTTAAAAGGCCAAAAAATTATTCAAATGACCACAGATCACTTGTTAAAATGTCCTATGACAATATTCATTTAAAGATAACAGTATCAAAAACCCTTCTAAAACTTAAAGACCAAAGAGGGGATCAATATTCCTTCTCATTTCTGCCCTATCCCAATTCCCTAAGAAAAGAAATATCTTTGAAACTATAGGATTTTAAGATTGCAGGATTTCAAAGGAGACCAAGCATGGCAGTACTGGACTGTGTATTAATGTTGCAGAAATTAAGGAGGCAGAAATACAGAGAAGACTTTCTGAAATTACATGCTTTAATCTGCACGTTGAGCTAGACAGTGATTTGGAGTAGGGGTCTGGAGAGAGACCAACTAGAAGGGCTGTGACAGAAATATTAAGGGAATCGAGAGACAGAAAAAATGGTCTTCCTGGCTTCCAATAGCAAGTTCTCCCTTCTATTCAAACTTCATTGTTTATGAAACATGTCCTTTTCTTCTTGAAATACGAATTTAGGTGAGTTCTCCCAGAAAAACTTTCCTCATCCATAAATCCTATTTGCAAGTGTTTTGATACATGTTTGTTATTGATGAAACTTTATACATGTTGATTTATAATATATATTAACATTGATTCAACCATATTTTAAAATCTATTCTCGGCTTCCGGAGTAGAGGGACTGTATTGTATTAAGTGTGTTTTGTTCAGGGCATATTTACTGATTTCCTATTGCATATTGTGCACCATAATAAGGCATTAAGATGCATGTGCCGTATGACCTGATCTCTGTCATCAGGAAAATTAAGTTGGCTGACAATACAAAGCCAAGATAAGTTAAGAGGTAAGTTAAGAATTGAACACAGTAGTGCAAAGGATTTTTTTCTTTTTTTTAAGACAGTACTTGCTGAAAAGCCACATCAGTTATAAAATACAAGGTGGTGATTGCCATGAACTCAGAGCATAGTCCTTAGTATTCTATCCACCTAAAGTGTGAAATTCCTTCAGTAGCATTTGAACAGATTTCCCCTGGTAGTTGAGAGGAGCTCAGCCTCTGTTGTAGCCAGGGCCCTCCTACCCGCACGTTCTCTTTTTCTGTGGATCAGACCGACCTTGCATACTGATCGCTTTCTGAGGTGTAATAAATGACAAATGGAGTATAATTGATAGTAACAGGAAAATACTTCGTATTTAGACATGAATTCAGTTAGGTCAACTTTCAGCTTTAAACAGCAATTCAGAATCTAATGTTTGTTGCATTAACATAACCTCATCCACCTCAACAATTTTCTGAGACACACAAACTTGAGAGATTTCAATTCTATGTAGTAACACAGAATTTACAGTTGCTAGTGGAAAATATTGTGTAAGCTTTTCCTAGATTGGAAGCTGTTGGGATTAGAATGTCACATATACTTATAAAAAGGAACCATCCTGATATATTTCTCTATTAATCGTATCCCCCCACCTGGCCACATCTTTAAGACTTGTAGTATGGTGTTTCTGATCTAAAAGAATGATGAAGAAAAATCATTACTTGAGACAGAGGAACAGTTAGAATCTTCCTAGCACCAAGCCACCATCATCTTGGTGCAATGAAGATGCTGCCCACAGTTTTGACCCCCTCCGCAGACCCTCTTCTAGAGGGTAAGCAGAGCAACAGTCCAATGTGCAGGCAGATCTCGTCATTGTCTTTTTTTTTTTTTTTTCACTGAAAACCCTTTTATGGCTAGCTCCCCAGTGCAACTGAATGCATGCGAATACCTTCCCAAGGCTTCTAAGCTCCTGCAAGAGCTGGTTCTTGCCTGTCTCTCAGACCGAATTCCCCACACATTCTCAATGGTGTGCCAAGATCCAGCCACACCAGCCTCTTAGATATTCCTCAAACACACAACATTTCTTCCCATCTCAGGAGCTTGGCATTTTTCTTGTTGCTTGAAAAACTTTCTTCAGGATTTTCAAATGTCTCTGTTCACCAGATCTGTCAACCCTCCACATTATTCTGTTGGTCTTCTTCCTAGCACTTACCGGTACCCCAAATCATCTTACTGTTTTTTTTGGTTTTGTTTAATTGTTATTATCTCTCTCTACTAGAATATAAGCCCTTAAGGGTGAATGATCATGTTAACTTTTCTATTCCCGGTATCTATATGATAGTGCCTGGCCCTAAATAAATGCTCAGTAAGTATTGGACAGACTGTCTGAAAAAAAATCAGCCTTTAACCAAGCGACACAAACTATTGATATTTTAGCTACGATTTTTTCCATTTAATCTGTGATTATGTCCCATAGCCTGGATATATATGAATTTATAGAACTTCTATTCCTTGAGCTCTATCCCTTTTTTCTCAATCAGAAAAAGAATTTAATCTGGTTTTGTATTAGATTAGTATCGACTGGGGAAACTTAAAAAAAAAAATCGTTGCTTCCTGGGACCTTCAGCCGACTGTTCCTCTTGGGATAGAGCCTGGGCATCTATATTTTAAAAATCTAAGGTGATTCTGTACTGAGAGGATTGAGAAAGACTGGAATAATATTCAACTTAATATTTAGATATTTAATATTTACTTTAAATATGCTACAAAATTATCAAATATATTCTCCTAGCATGTATTCAAGTGAAAAAGTATCAGTGTAGGACAGAAACCACAGCAACCAACCTTCCTGTGCTAGGGTAATCTAGCCATCAGTATAAAGATCCCTTACTGTTACCTGGAAATCTGTTAGCATACTATTTGGACCCTATAAAGTGTTAAACATAATAAATACCTCAGTTTCTAACGTATTAAAATATTTGGTTTAGAAATGATTATAAATAACTTCATATCTGAACATTAACCTGTTAAAAATTATATTCCTAGATACAGTAACCAATTTAGTGTACAAACTATTATTCAGTATTTTCAGCAATAATATAATAAAAATTGTCAATGGTTGACTTGTGGACTATAACAGTAAGTCTCCCTGAATTTATTATTAAGGATTAATTTAGGAAAATCTGGATACTTGTTTTCTTTACCAAGTATGGTATGGTAATAAAAACTTTAAGTTTATTATAAGGTATTTTATTTTTGATAGGATATGCATCAACTTAAATTGTTTTTCTCCCTCTTGGTATGCTTCCTGTACTTTTTCTCCTTTCATTATACTCTGAGTAAAGTGTATACTATATATAGACTAGGAGAAGGAATTTCTTTACTTCATGAATCAAAGATTACTACTGAAGTCTATAATAAATGTGGGGCTCTCTACTTTAATTAAACTAAACAACTAAATCATTTAGAGGAATTTTTGACTGATGTCTTCTCTATAACCAGTCTTCTTCTCTACATCTTTTTTCTTTTCTCTCATTTGACAGATGTATTCAATGCCAGTTATGTATCTGGTCCTTTAAAATCACCTTGGCATTAAGAAATGATATAAAAAACTGAGTGGTGTGTAAGTAGTTTTAAAACATTTGGGTTATCATGAGATTAATCTATTTAATCTTAATTCTACTGATAATTATGGAGGTAATTTTATGTAGACAGGCAGTCCATCTAATGACTAAATACACTCAATAGTAAAACAACTCTTTTGTGTAGATATGTCATTGGTAAGATAAAATTTATGGTCCAGATGTTTTAGCATTTGAGTAAGAGGGAAAACATCTGGTTTTTTGAAATGATGCAGTAGAAATCTGTTTTGATGAATTCTAGTTAGGTATTACAGTTTATTGATGTGGGCTGAAACAAGTTTTCTTTAACATAAGCCAAATAGATTAATTCCTGTCCTAATAGTCAAGCATCTTTAAATGTATTAATTCTGAACGTGTTAACCTCTTGAGAGGAGATGTGAGAATAAAGGGTGGGTTATGTGTCAACTTCTGATTGGTATTGATCTTTATGAGTTTAAATGCGTTCATATTTGGATACTGAATCATCCTGCAGACTGTTTTATATACTGTCATAGCAATCTATCTTTAACCTGTGTAGGCAGTTGATAAACACTGATAAATCTTACTGTGTGAGTTTCTTCCTGTAATTTTCTAGTTGCATTTTTACTCTTTTCAGTCTTTTTTCTCCTCAGTAAAAGCAATATTATTTCCATTTTGGCAGCTGCCTTGGTGATATCCCAAATCATATTCGTATCTGCGGGTCCATTGCAATTCACGTTAATACCTAGCTATATACCCCTAGCATTTACCAGTTGGTTATCACCCAGCTATCTGGGCTACATCAACAGTTTATGTATCTGTCTGATCTTAAATAATACATGTGACCAGATGTAAAGCATGAGAGCAGATTGCAGCCAAATAACACATCACCTCTCCAGTGCAGTCCCTGTTATAGCTTTCAGGTTAGTCAGAAAGAAGGTATACATTGAAATGGCGGCTGTTTCTGGTTCACGCTCTCCCAGAATGACAGAATAGAGAGATGTTAGGCTTTGGCAGAGGGGTAAGTATCGGGGGAGGTGGTCAGTCTTTGTTCCTTCCCCAAAGGGCAGAGGAAATCGGAGAGGGATGGGGTAGGGGAGGATGGAGGCTGATAGAAGTCTAAAGAAGTGCTTTCAGGATCGTCTATCCGGACAGGGTCAGAGTAGATACACTTGGATTTCTTTAACTAGAGAGTAAAGTGAATCATCTCTTTATTTTATGTACATCATACACATATATGTATATATACATATACATATATCTTTTAAAATTTTGCGTCAGCTTACATTGGTTTATCTCTCTTGATATTCTTTGTTCCTCATACTCCAAGTAAATTGTATGTCACAGATGGGGTCAAGTGGGGAGTAAAGAATTATTCTCCATCTTCTGTCCTCATTTGCTGTAAACCTGTGAATATTCTCACTTATGTATCAGCAGTAAGCATTATTTGCTATGTTCTTAAAATCTTTGTACAGCTGATAGCTTTACTATAAATTATGAACCTCTATCATTATTTTTCCTATTATGTGTCATTTTCCCACAATGGCAAAAGTTGATGTGGTTTTCGTAGGTATGAGAGGAAACAAGGATTTTTTTTAGAAAATGGTTTGTAACTATTAGTTTTTCAAATTGTTGTCCACAAGTGTATTCCCATGGAAACTTGCCTATTTTGGGTTTTTCAAACATACATTTTAAAAAGATTGAAAACGTGGCTGCCATGGAGATAGTCTCACGAAACAATATCTAAGGTGTTCCTTCTTTGGAGAAACAATGATTAATAGCATGTTGTCACGTCTCGTGTGTCCACTCATTCTTCAAAGAGCGTTATTTCTGTGGTGACACATGCTGTTCACGTTGTGTGGACGTGGCACATTTGGAGAAGAATTTACAATGTATACAGATTGCAGAGCTTTCAACAGTGTATTGATATTTGCCATATAGCTTACACAATTGCTGCATTGATGGCCTTATTTTTAGTTGGTCCATTGTCTCCCGAACCTCGCATGAAGGTTTGTGCTCCTTGGTATTTTAAAATTCCTTGACTTCTGATCACAACAAATCAGCCATCCTGAATAAAAATAAATCCATTTATTTCTTTCTCTCATTTTCCTAAGTGGTGTAATCATGTGTAATTCTTACTGTCTACTCAAAACTGTTGGGGGATCAGCTAAAGATTCTATTTCAGTGGTTACAAAAGATAATGTCTTTTCTTTGCTCTTGGCAACATCTTTTCCACATTCAGAAAATAATGAAAATGGGCCATGTTAGCTCTTGGCCATCTTACTAATACATCCTTTGGAGTTAATGACCTATGGACTGTGTCATTCTTTATTAAACTAGGTTTTTGCACTCTTAGGGGGCTCTTCAAAATTTTTGAGCACTATGATTCTGGCATCCCCAGATATATACATTTTCCCAGAACTGGGAAGGAACTTTTGAAACCTTCTTTTACTGTTTGTTTCCAAAAACCACTTTCGTCCTTTGTTTTGTGTTGTATGTTTTTAAGTTAGTGTTTCTCAAAGGGTGATTCTTCAGGACTTTGCATTAGAATAACCAGGAGTTGTTACATGCAGATACCTGATTCCCTATCCCAGAGATGCTGAGTCAGGGCACCTGCATATTTTTTTTTTTAATAAGTTTATTTATTTTTGGCTGCGTTGGGTCTTCGTTGCGGCACGCGGGCTTTCTCTAGTTGTGGCATGTGGTGGGGGCTACTTTTTGTTGTGGTGCACAGGCTTCTTGTTGCTGTGGCTTCTCTTGTTGCGGAGCACGGGCTTTTAGCACGTGGGCTTCAGTAGTTGTGGCACCTGGGCTCAGTAGTTGTGGCTCACGGGCTCTAGAGCGCAGGCTCAGTAGTTGTGGCACACGGGCTTAGTTGCTCCGTGGCATGTGGGCTCTTCCCGGACCAGGGCTTGAACCCGTGTTCCCTGCGTTGCCAGGTGGATTCTTAACCACTGCGTCACCAGGGAAGCCCAGGGCACCTGCATTTTTAACAAGTGTCCCCGGAGATTCTAATGCCCTCTACTGATGGAATATGACTGTTTAACCTCTGGGCCTAGTGACCGTGACTGATCTTGAAAGTAATGACTATCACCTTGCTCCTGGTGACATAATTTGCACTGGGTGGCTAGGGTGAGGCACACGAAAGACTGAATTCAACCTATAGAACTTGGCAGTCAAGCTAAATATCCTTGGATACTTCCAGAGTTACATTTAAAATTGTGTCCTATGACACGTGCTAGAGGTGGGAGTTGAATCTCTTCAACCATTAAGATAGGGTGGCAGCATTTTATGGTGAGATAGCAAAGGAAACCTGAATATAAACAAAGCTAGGATGCAGGATAGAATGATTAAGGAGCCAGACAAACTTGACATCTAGCTCCACCTCTGTAATCATGGGCAGTTCCTTAAGCTCTTCAAGTTTCAGCTTCCTCATCTGTGAAATGATGATGATTAGAGTACGTACCTCACAGGGTTGCTGTGAGGGTTAGATGGGTTTTTCTCTGTAACACTTAGCACAGTGCCCGATTCATATCAAGCACTTAGCAAATGGCAGTATCTTAGATTACTTAAGTTCACTAAAAATCACTATAAATGTTCTTCGTATTCATTGGCTGTCTAACTTAATTGAGGGCCTTCTAGATCTGTCAGAGGACACATTACTGGGGAGAGTATAGATACGTTGCACTTCTGATAGAATCTTTACAATGGGATGTCGATTCAGTGTCTTTATACAAAAACTATGGTTGACATTGTGTTGCTGAAAGTTGTGATTAGTAAGATTTTCTATAATCTAATAAATGTGCCTTGAGTCAGAGAACTGATTTCCACATTTTTATTTATTGGCAGGATGTGCAAATGTGAATGGAAATAACTTGATTATGCAATTCTGTTGCAAGTAGAGAGTCATGGAGAATAATGGACAAGTAGGATAAATCTACTGACCAAGCATATTTTTCTAAACACAGGATAGCCAAGTTTCAAGTATTGTGAATACATATCCTTAATAGCATTAAAAAATGAGTTCCTTTGGAGTTTGTTAAATGGCAACATTTAGGTATGTCACAGGCTCAGCAAAAGAGGACTGAAATCATGAACGTCTCCTCTGTATAATTTTTATAATATATTTAGTGCTGGAAATTGGGATTTGAAGTACCCATTTCTTAAGTTTTTCTACGAATAGAATATGGATACCCTTCTTAAAAATTTCTACCACTGCAAAAATGAATATAGTTACAAGCATATAATCCTTCCCCTGAAATCAGTGTTCCTTATTTATTTATTTTTTTAAAGAAGCAAGACAAAGTACTGATGTGTATATGTTGAAGAGAAAAAAAGACACAGGTAAAGGAAAGTGTTGAAAGATGGTGACCGAGGAACTGGAAAAATGTTACAAGTGCACTGCAGATATTTTCTGACCCCACTCTGTCTATAGTCCCCCTACAGCTATATGCACATGTGTTTAAGTATTTGTACAGTGTAGAAGAAAAAGTGTGCACAGGATGTAGAGGCTCTTTTGTTTTAATGTAACAAAATGACATTAAATGTTCATGAGAATTTAATGGTGAGATATCAAAGATTTTTGGATTAAATATATCACCTAAAAATGCTCATATTACAAAAATCAACTTCCCAAGAAAAGGTTTAAAATATGTCCACTTAATTGCATGTATTGGTCAAACCATTCTAATTCCAGCAGTTACTTGGATATTAAGCATGAATAGTCTGGATCTATACATAATTAGATATTGCAGATATTATAGAAATTTCCAAGACCATCTAATACGCATTTTAGCCTCTCTCCTAGCAACTATTATTTGGGCATTTCTTAAGACTGTATTGACATTACAAACAACCTTTAAAATAAGTTAACTCGTAATTGGCATCCCCAATAGAATACACATAAAAAGAAACATTTGTGCATCATCCTTAATCAAATGCACATAGAAAAATAATAGAATAACACAACAGTGATTAAGGTTGGTTAGAAATATTCCAGAAATATCTGTACAGCTGACATAGCTTCGTATTTGAAATCATTTCTCTCTTGTTTTTACTCTTTATAGTAACTTCATTTGATAGGCCAGCTTCCTAAACCTTATTTAACTGAAAAAAGTAATAGAATCATTGATTTTAAAAATGGAAGCAACCTTAGATGTCAAACAGTTTAATTTTTTTTTTCTTTTGATAAATTGATGCCTGGACAAGTTGTGTGACTTGCCCATGCCTATGGTTTGAATTGTGGTATAATTGTGACTAGAACTCGGTTTAGTGCTTTTTCCACTGAGCTTAGGTAGAAAAAAGAGGCAGATGTTAACTAATGAATTACCACTAATTCCCAGTGGCTTCTCTAGGCCATAGATGTCTCTTCAAGCAAAAGCATATAATGTGCAAAAATATTCCTTTTATAAAGGATACTAGTTAGAGAAAATATTCAAAGGTTATAAGATGGGTAAGAGGGTGCAGATAGCAGAAGTGCTGAAAATGGAGATAAGATAAATGCAGGTTATCTCAGTTTAAGATATCAACCATGATTGTCATTTCTAATAATACCTATGTCTCCCATCACACATTCACTTCCTTTATCCCCTGTCTCCCATCACACATTCACTTCCTTTATCCCCTACAGGCAGGTGACCAGGCAAACATCTTTATGTCAACTGCATTCAGAATGACTTTATAAAATGTTGCAATAGGTTATTCTCCCAATAGACTGTTTTCCACATATGTGAGGTTAATGTTGGGAGAGAAATCAAGAAGAATGAGAACAAGATAGAACTACAGGAACATTGACCATGAACAAGACAGCAGGGGAAGAGAGGGAGGAAGGGGATGGAGAAGCTGAAGCAAGTGTGAGGATATTGCAGGGGCACCCACAGACCCAGGGTTCATGAGACTGGACACGGATGCCTAGAAGCTACTAACTGCAGGGAAGGGCACTGAGAATTTTTGTAAATCATTATTAGGTTTCAGAGATTAAGATCATAATAGATATTTAAAGACTCAAACACTAGGGAATTTTAGGAATGCAGAGTAGTTATTAATATTTTCAACAAAAGTACAATGGGTAGGAAGATAGTCCATGCAATAGAAAGCAAATAAAAAGGGGAGAAAAAACCCCCAAAGACATATTTGGGGGAAAGTGTGGCTACTTCCAAAGGGATCTTAAATTTGTGAACCTTTTTTGGTTAGAAATGTATTGTTTTCAAATATAAATATACATATATATATTTGGTTTGTCAAGAATCAACTAATTCTCTGAAGAGGGATGTGGTACCTTTCTTTGGGAATGGTTTCAAGCAGTGTTACCTAATAGCAAGGTAATGGACTGGACAACCCTTACGGGTTAACTAAAGGCCCAGGATATGCCAGTGTTGATTTAAAGTAGCAGTTCTCACAGCACAAGGATAGTGTCAGAGACCGTGGCAATGACATTCACCTGCCCTACCTTAATCTTGGGCTAGCCTGAGTTTTCATAACAAAGTTTGTTTTCCTTTTGACTGCAGGATTTTTCTAGCTTGGTTCATTTAATGATAGACCAGTCTATCCAGTGAACTGAAAAGAGCAGGAAAGCAGCAGTCTTTGGAGAGTTTTGAATTACCACATATGCTCTCACCTAAGACACCAGTGGCACATTCTATTCATGGCTTTATTTCTTTCATTTATTATGCTCACATACAACACATTTTTCTGAATTAAAAAACAGGTAATTGGGGGCTTCCCTGGTGGCGCAGTGGTTGAGAGTCCGCCTGCCGAGGCAGGGGACACGGGTTCGTGCCCCAGTCCGAGAGGATCCCACATGCCGCGGAGCGGCTGGGCCCGTGAGCCATGGCCGCTGGGCCTGCGCGTCCGGAGCCTCTGCTCCGCAACGGGAGAGGCCGCAGCGGTGAGAGGCCCGTGTACCGCAAAAAAAAAAAAAAACCCCAAAAAACCCCAGGTAATTGAATTAATACCCACAGTTGATTTATGCTCCCCTCAAATTGGTAACCTTAGCCTAAAACACTAATTTATTCTAAAACCCATAATTGCCTGCATATGTAATTTTGCCCTGACACCATTTTGAACTGTAAATCCTGGCATTCTGCCACCAGTAATTTTGGTATCATGACTTTAATTTTAATTGTGGGTGACATTTGGGGGGCGATGAGCATAAAGATTCAAGCTACATTTTAAAGGCTAATCAAACTTGAAAAATCAATGAATATACATAAATCTTGATTGAGCATCCACAAATAGATAGAAAACAAAATATACAAACAGTCCTGAGAATTCACTTCCAATAACTAATTTATATAGAACTGATTTTGTCTCTGTAGAAGTTTTGGGAAAAAAATTGTTTTTGGACATAGCTTGTTCCACACTGAGTCCCAATTACCACCCCGCCCCCAGCCCCATCAGCTATTTATTATAAATTGCTTGGTGGGACTAACTCTTAGCTGAAAAGAATAAACAATCAAACAACAATTCAAAGACTGTGGTATTAAACACCTATATATAAACAGATTAGGAACATGTCTATGTTCCTAATACATATGTCTATGTAATACAGGAGAAAGCCAGTTAAATCTATCATATAATAAGTGATGATGTTTTCTCACATCTGCCCACAAAACTGAATCAAGTTTCATTTTTGTTTGCTCTTATGCCTCTATTCAAAGCTTGAAATGATGGAACTATAAATTAAAATCATCATCATGGCTCTAAGTATACGGTGCTCCAGAGCTCCCCGGATGGTGTCAAAAATGTTTGTCAAAAGAGTCACGCATCTCAGTGCCATAGCATCTTTGCCCATAACCCATATGGTTAGGCAAAGAGAAGCCACTTAAAATATTTTTGTTGTTGAACTCACAAATTTTACGGGCCAGTGCCAAGCTGAATATTTTTTATAATTATTCCAGATACAGGCCAATCTGGTTACAGGTCTCTGTAGATAATAAATTCTACTTATTTTAACACTAACCTGTTCAATTAGTCTTGTTTTTGATACCCAAGCATTAGAGAATTATAGACATGGAAGAGGTTGTCTAAAGATTATTTTTGTCATACAAGTCTAATCCGATAAAATTCGGTTTCAATTTTGTATATAAAATATGTGCTATAAAGACATTTGCACAAAAGCTTATTTATTAGCAGTTGCAATTAACATATTTAAGAGGTGGTTATGGTAAATAACAATACTTAAATCTGCTGGATATTTTCCAAGCTGGGAACTTTTCTTCAGTTGTGTGTTAATTGTATAGATCAGCACTCAAGAAGAGATAAAAAATGATGCATATGGAGAACTTGCCTCAACTACTAAAAACTCAATTTCCTTTATTTGTGAAAAATCTTCCATATTAAAACGATCACCTGTCAGCCTACCCTCAATGTGAAGTTCTCCAGAGGAGGGTAAGCCCTCTAGTTGTATGACTACAACACAAATGACACGTCTATCTTTTCTAGTTTCCACAGAGATTTCCCAGATCAGAGGTGTGATCCAGAAGAGGTTATATTCTTGGGGCCATTGATCACAACTGACTTTTCACAGTGTTCTAGAAATGAAGTCACCTGTTAGCTCATCAAAATAATAAAGAGGGATTCGCATCTTTTAGAAAGGCACAGGTGCTTTACATGATGAAGAACTGAGAGCTGCAATGGAAAAACTCTGTAGTTAAATTTATTTTCACGTGTCTGAGTAAACTAGGGATTTACTCCTTCATAAGATGAAAGAATCGGAAAGCTGTTGCAACCACAAAAAACCTAATTAAATTCTGATCATTCGACGGTGTGTTTTGTCTAACTCTGTAAATTCTGTGAGGGACAACAGCAAAATGTTCATAAAGGGTAGTTAGAGAAGCACAAAGAGTTTTTTGTTTTAGGAAAAACACTTTTTGAATTAAAAAACCAACAACCTGGTATCTTTTTTTTTTTTGTGGTACATGGGCCTCTCACTGTTGTGGCCTCTCCCGTTGCGGAGCACAGGCTCAGGACGTGCAGGCCCAGCGGCCATGGCTCATGGGCCCAGCTGCTCCGCGGCATGTGGGATCTTCCCGGACCAGGGCACGAACCCGTGTCCCCCTGCATCGGCAGGCGGACTCTCAACTGCTGCGCCACCAGGGAAGCCCCAACCTGGTATCTTGAATAGCCATCTGTACCATATGAATTTATTTTGCTCTTGTGCCATATTGAATAGGATGAAGTATAGTTAGGGAAGAAATGGAAATTTGTGTCTGTTCTGCAAAGCACATTAGGGCCTCTATTGTGCTAGGAATAAACATTGCAAGCGCTCTGTTTAGGTGTGGCTAAATTTCCCTTAGACCATTCATAGAAGACAAGATACCAGGTGATCAATAGTACCAAACAGCACACAGTCTACTGGGGAGAAAAATCATATTTTACAAGCAGTCCAAATGTGCGTGCATTTCTACGATATCTGAATTTCTTTAGTAAGTGAAAGAGGGGACTGCACTGTGACATTTATACTTCATCACAACCCAGGAATCTCTACTCAGTGCTGGAAGTAGGAATCATTTGCCATAGTGTTAAACCATTTTTTTCTCTGAATCCTTATACTCGTAACAGGGCTAAAAAGTGTTAGAACCATATCATTTTAATAAGACAGATCATTTCCAGAAGGGTCCATCTGTACTATTCAAATTTTTGATAAAGCTTTATTTCTTTTACTTCCTTTTCTTCTCTGAATTCTCTACTTTTCTGTTTTTTCCTCTTATAGATTCTTTACTGTCTATAGGTAAATAACAAGAAGAATTACCACCACCCTTTTCCAGGTAAAATAAGTTAGGGTGTGGGGAAAGGGAGGAGATTCTCAAGAGGATGTGGAAAGAAACAAAGCACATGGATTTGTGTACTTTTGAGAATCCCCTGAGGTCAGAGTACCTTCTAAACATTATCCAGAACTGGGTAGGAACTTAAATCCAAACTGATAGGGGGAGAATAATCTCTCGGGGAATATAAGTGTAATAAAGAGTCTGGCTCTCTCTTTCACACTAGGAAGAAACAGCACGATAGTCAAAGGCCTCCTTTTCAGGAAACAACTTGCACTTCACCCTGAGAACAGTTTCTTACTGTTTAGTCCTTTCCCTGAAGTAACAGACACCCATGGCTGAGAATCACTGTGTCATTTCCATAGGAAGCATTTCTTTAACCAGAATTGGGTACCTTGACAACTTGATTGAAAAACATGTTGACTAAAACGTTCTTAATAAGCATGCCTCATGACCTTCCTCCCCTGTGGTTTCATCAGCAGTCAATAAACTAGACTCATCATCCTCAAATCTCATGGAAAAACCTATCTGTCAGAGAAGTAATTACCTAGCTAGATCTATGCCTCTCTGAGGTGAAGCCCAGAAATCATTATAATACACTGTAATTAGTGTTTATTATTTTATCCGTTCATGTCACTGGTTGTACCAAAAAAGTGCCCCTCAGCTGGACATTCCTATCATAACAAGACAGAGAAAATATTCATGTAAAGGCTTCTCATTGTCTGCATCTTCTTGCTATGGCAACTTAAAATCAGCTTGCTTCCAAGCAATTTGTGGCTCAACCATGCTCCCTCGACCGCACACAGCAGACCTGTTATTTCATCTGGGAGTATCTAAATCTTTAGCCTGACGACAGGTGTTAGTATTATCTTGACAAAGACCTGCATGATAAGCTCCTCATTTTTCTCTATGGGGACAAATAGTACATTCAGGGCTTGTTCTTGGCAGGTGTTATTGTAACAGAAATTCACAATTCAAATCCTTCGAACCCCCTGCTATGCTGTGTTTTAAGATGGGGAGTGAAAACACAGATGCTGCTGCATTTCAGTGCAGTGCTGTTACCTGGTCTTTGGCTTTTGTTGTGCTGCGCTTTATAACCATGCTGGTCCTTCTATCTTCTTCAAGGGGCTCTGATAAGGAATATCTGACCTGATGACAACTTGGGACAGTCTCAACTACTTCTCAACTGTAAAGATGACGTATACAGTTTTACCTTTGAAGGAAGGATAGGTTCCTTCTGGGGAGAGCCAAAGAAAAGCATATAATCCTTAAAAAAAAAAACTGACACTGTTGTGTTTTAAAGTAGAAATCAGGGAATTCAGAATAACGGTATTGTATAATACAGGCCATTGATCTTCCATTTTTAAAGAAATAAAAACTTAAATCCTGCAGTAGCTAAGGGCATGAGCTTTAGCTGACTTAAGTCTCTAAGCCATAGTTATCTCGACTGCAAAATGTTGATAATGATAGTATATATTTCTTAGAATTGTCATAGGAATCATGGGGTAAAGATTGTCAAGTGTTGAGCATATGCCCAGCACACAGTAAGCTCAGGGTACGAGTCCCGCTACCTTATTCAATCAGACCACATGGTATTACACACTGCTGCTAATCCTCTTTTGTGGGTTTAGCATTCTGGGACACATACTACACTCCTCTAACATGGGGATTCTAAATATGGGATTGCTCAAGCAGGTTCAGGAAATTTGGGGTTTCAAATTTGGGTGTCTTTCAAAAAGGCACAAGTAGGTGTTTCTAGGAGATAATAGGGTGGAGAGGGAAAGCTTTGGCAAAGTTCCACTTGGCAAATTGCAAGGGAGGCTGCTTATAGTTCTGCTAAATAAGCCCTCTTCACTTTTAGGAAAGGACTCTTGACACTGGATGCGGAGAGAGGAGTGACAGATGTTTACTGATTGGCTGATTGAATAAGGGGGCCATGTGAATAAACATGGTCGGGGGGAACACATTTCAAATTGTATCTTTCCAAAGAGTCTCTCTGAACTCCCTATCTGACTTCCAGAGTATGCTAATTAGTTCCTGCTGTTAATATTGTCTCAAAAGCTCCAAATGACAGGTGCTGTTACAGCCTCCATTTTCAGGGGAGTTGAAGGATTGTTCCAAGAAAAGCCAAGATTAGAGTTAAAATCTTAGTTTAAAAGATTCCATCTGTTATGAAAATTAAAGTAAAATAGGTCAACTCGAAAAGAAGTTTTCCAAAGAGGTCATATTGTTTCTAGAAAGGGATTTTAGATTTGTAAGTCAGGAAACATCCAAGTAGAGTTAGAAGGCGGGGTTTGGATTACTGGTTCAGTCATTTCACTCTCTGCTGTGAACCTGGCAAGGTATTTTATCTTCCTCAGGCCATCTTTTCAGGGTAAATAATACATGTCTCAGGTATGTTGTGATAAGATGCCATACTGCATATAAAGTATTAAGCAGAGCAAGTGGAAGATAGTAAACCTTCAATAATAGCTATTTTTTAAAAATTATTATATTTCCTTTGGGTAATATTGGTGCTCTCTTAGTAAACATGTTTTTCAAAGATAGAGTTCCACTAGATGTTGACTCAGTATGCAAACATATCTATGATTACTATATTAAGAGGCAAAAGACACAACAGAGAGGTTTATTTGAAATCACAGCTATCCAGGGGTTTGATAGTGAGCTTGGAAATAAAAATTTCAACCAATCCAAAAGCTTGGGCTAACTAGGACTTTCCATAAAACATCAGGAGGCTTTATGTGGCTTTACTATATTATTGTGTAGCTTAGACTGCTCTTTGAGATCTTAAGGTAATTAACCAATCCCTTATGTATTTTCAGAGTTCTCTGAGGACTCCTTGGAAAGGTACACGGCTGGCACCTTTTAGTAACCTTCAAAAGGGCCAATATTCTTTATTCCTTGAAAATGTACATGTCATTACCCAGAATATTTTCAACTGAGGTTTTAAAAAATGACAGGGTTTCATTTCGTGGCAGTCTTGCTAACCTAATTAACTAATCAAGTGATTTGTTATTTCAAGCATATCCCATTGTCTTGCCTGCATTTTGATTAACGTGCTAAAAAAAAATTCTCTGCTGATAAGTTTATTGGGTCTGAGGACCATTTACTAAACCATAATCTCAGAACTGAAAATGAGAATGTAAATCATCAGAAACATGACAAGAACACTAGAATTAAATGCATTTCTTTTCTCAGGAGGAAATTTCCATGGAAGGATAGAGAAGGTAACAGATCCCCAACTCGCACCCCCATTTTGAAAATAAACATTTTGACCCAAGCCCTGTTTTCAAACATACACTCCTTTTTGCTTTGACTTCAGATCCTTTCAAAATATATTCAGACTCTGACTACTTTTCTTAAACATTTCCATCTCCATTTTTCTCCTAAAAACTTATTATCTAACACACTTTGTAGTTTACTCATTTTTATCGTGCTTAGTGTTTTTCTCACCCTCTAGAATATCAGTCTCATGAAGGAGGGTTGACTGTTTTATTCACTGCTATATCCTTAGCCTCCAGAACTGACTAGGACACAGGTGTGCTGTACGTTTTGAATCAATGAGCAAGTAAAACTATTCGGGAAGAAGACGGGGCAACAAACACTAAACTACATTTACTCAGTTGATTCAACAGCTATTTTTGTTGAATATTCAAGTGTTTAAATCTTGTCTATATAGTATATATTTCACCAAAATGTTGTCATCCTTAGGATTTTGGATAAAATCCAGACTAAATATATATATCATAGAATACATATACGTAACATACATATATTCATAGAGTATATATTTGTGGCACTGAATGAATATATCTCTCCCCACTTATTTGGGTTAACAAGTTAGTAACTGCAAATTTATAAAATCCTGGGGATCTCATTACATTTGAACAGAATTTTCTTGGAAAGAACTCATTTTCAGAAATAGAATTAAACTGTTTTCTCACATACACTATTTTCTGCTTAATTTTAGTCAAGACTGGAGTGATGACAAAATAGGTGTTGGAATGTAATTATAAGCTCTCCTGAGAAAATGACAGGGTTTTTCTAAGTAACAGATTTGGTATGTTGTGTAAATTGTATATCGTTTTAGCATCCTGGATAGTCTCAATTTATAATCAATCTTAAAGGACTGTGGAAATAAAAGGGAGAAAGGGAACTAAGTCGTTCATATAATAATGGCGATAGGGCCAACGGGAATTTTCAAAAGTAACGCTGTCATATAAAAAAAACTACATTTTATTGTTGGCTAAAATATAAGCAAAGACAGTGCTTAACATACAATTATATACCTTGTGTACCAATTCTAAATGTGTGTAATAGTATTTTTGTTAAAGTCACACTGAGATATTAAAACTCAAGGTTGATTGATTCATTTTGTATGATTATGGAGTAAAATTTATCTTGAGTGAACACTTTATGACAGGTTTTTGAATTTTTGAAATGTATTTTCCTCTATATGTGTGACATACACCTTTTGGTTGCAGAAGTATATGACTTAGAACAGTAAATATATTTCATTTAATCTAATAAAGGCATTTGCTCTTGAAAAAAAAAAGTAACACCATCCTATGTAAATGAGGTTAGATTTCAAGATGCAGTTATGATTACTTGGAAAATAGAAGGATGACAGAAACTGAAGAAACAGAAACTGAAGATCATGCTTCTTAAAATCTGTATGGCTTAAACAGTCCTATGAGTTTTTTTATATTTTATCCTATCCCTAGAAACTGTTAGACTTTTTCTAACTAGGCCATTATTACCCATACACATAATAGGGAAAATAAAGTGGTGAAGAATTCAGATCTTTAGAAAGTAAAAATGTCAAACATGTTCCATGAATATCCCTAAAAGGAAAGATATAACAGTGCCTGGCACATAGTAGGTGCTCAGTAGACATTCACTGAATGAATGAACTTGAATAAGAAACAATTTGAGCAAAACATCAACATGGATTTTTGTTGCTTTCTGGTTTGCTCTGGAGCAAGAGTCCTAGAAATCTTGATAAGATAAATCATATGTATACAATTTATAATGTGTTATGGTATCAGGTAGTGAAATATGAAGGACTTTTGGCAATTTATAGGAGGAAGGATACATCATTTGGATCATTCATGAAATGGGCCACTTGTCACCTTATTTCTGAGTTTAAGTTAAAAAGTTAGCCTGATGCATTGTGCTTTGGAAAGATACTACTTAAAGTTTAGTGCAATATAAACTAGAAAATAGCCTATTTAAATTAAGAAAATTTCTTGAAGGAAAGGCATCTCTGTGGAAGAGGGCGGGGGGAAAGCCATGTACCAAAATGTAATGTAATTAGAACTCTCTCAGAAAAACAAACTTATTATGGATAAGATAGTTGTATAGAGGATGATTAATCATTTTTCTCTCAATGCCTTTGTTCCAAGTTTTAAATAAATGTTACAACATATTTATCCTTGCAAAACAAGAAGCATGTATGGACAATGATAGAATGACAAGGTGGGAGAATATTGGCTTTGACTTGTTTCATTTATTCCTTAACTACTTTTTTCGTGTTTTGTTTTGTTTTTGCGGTACGCGGGCCTCTCCCTGTTGTGGCCTCTCCCGTTGCGGAGCACAGGCTCCGGACGCGCGGGCTCAGCGGCCATGGCTCACGGGCCCAGCCGCTCCGCGGCATGTGGGATCTTCCCGGACCGGGGCACGAACCCGTGTCCCCTGCATCGGCAGGCGGACTCTCAACCACTGTGCCACCAGGGAAGCCCTCCTTAACTACTTTTGTGTACCAGCTGTGAGACACAATGCTAGGCACTTGGTGTACATTGGTAATGACATATTCCTGCAAGCTAGAGGGGGCATCAGTCCAGCAGCCAGTTAGTGACTCATATTATCAGTTGTGAAAGCATGTGCAACAAGAGAAGCAAATAACAGAGAATAGCAAATGCTAGGGGAGGGATTATCTTTAGTTTTCTTCTTTTCCATTATAGTTTATTACAAGATACTGAATATAGTCCCCTGTGCTATACAGTAGGACCTTGTTGTTTATTTTATATATAGTAGCTTGTATCTGCTAATCCTGTGTCTGCTAATCCAAAATTTATCCCTCCTCCTGCCTTTCCCGTTTGGTAACCATACAGCTCAGAATGGTCATCATTAAAAAGTATACAAACAATAAATGCTGGAGAGGGTGTGGAGAAAAGGGAACCCTCCTACACTGTTGGTGGGAATGTAAATTGGTATAGCCACTATGGAGAACGGTATGGAGGTTCCTTAAACTAAAAATAGTTGCTATATGATCCAGCAATCCCACTCCTGGGCATATATCTGATAGAACTCTAATTTGAAATGATATATGCTCCCCAGTGCTCACAGCAGCACTCTCTACAGTAGCCAAGACATGGAAACAACCTAAATGTCCATCAACAGATGAATGGATAAAGATGTGGTACATATATAGTACAATGGAATATGACTCAGCCATAAAAAAGAATGAAATGATGCCATTTGAAGCAACATGGATGGACCTAGAGAGCATCTTTGGTTTTCGGATGAAGGGATTCAGAGTTAGAGGGATAAGAAGCTAGTTTGAAGTTGTATGTGTGGTCAGTGGCAGAATGGGGATCCTAGCCCAAGTCAGACTGACTGCACAGCCAGAGCTAGAATTGACCTTCTAGAATTCCCCACTGCTGATCATTCCAACACAAACTCCCTGCTTAGACCCCTCAGTGCCACCCTAACACCCCCAGAGCATAAAATTCGATTCCCTCGATCCTGCCCCGCCTCTCCGTCCACGTCACTTCTCACTCTTCTCTGCTGCAGCAATTCCATTGCACTTGCCCATTAGTTTCACACAGATATGCCTTTGCTCACACTGTGCTTTGGGCCTGTCCTCCTGAGCTGCATAACCCCTCACACAGTTCCTTCTCCAGGAAGCCTCCGTGACACCCCAGTAGGGGTTACCTACCCTTCCTCTGGCCTCGGGGCTCCTCAAATTATTGCCTATGGACCAAATCTGCCTGCTGCATGTTTTTTTGTGGGCATGAACTAGAGGTTTTTCCATTTTTAAAAGTTGGAAAAAAAATGGAAAGAAGAATAATATTCCACGAGATGTGAAATTATATGAAATTCAAATGTCAGTGTCCCTATATAAAGTTTTATTACAACACCGTCACATCTATTCTTCACATTGTCTATGGCTGTTTTCATGTTACAGGGGTGGAGTTGAATATTTCCAAGAAACCAGGTGGCCTGCAAAGCCTAAAATACTTATCTCATTCGCTAGTTGATAAGTTACGATGCATTGTGCTTCTGGGTTAATAAATAATTGATTTTTTTTTTTAAGGAAAGAAAATTGAAGCAACATGGTACAATATCTTGCTGTGGTAAGAGAAAAGAAAGGAAAAGAAAATGTAGTATGATTGGAAGATTTCTGGTGTATTAACTAGAAGCCTTGAGTCTTCTGTGGTCTTCAGTGTGGAGTTAAATATTCTCCATGGGGAAGAAAATATTAGAATTTCTGCTTTATTTTTTCTTCTAAAAATAAGACCAGATTAGAGAGTTGCTACGGTCTGAGATACAGAACAATGTGGCGTTCCTGTTTGGGCATCATTCACAGGTGGTGTTCGAGGGTTGCTGAGGGGCCGCGACAGGACCACTGCCTGAGGGACCCTCGGCTTGTTTGCTTTTTGTCTTTTGCTATGTACTGCAGTTTACGTGAACTAAGTGATGTGTATTTCTGGATTATATTTAACCAAACTAATCCTCATGAAATGAACATGTTGCTTAACGTGATTCCTGAAAAACAACGGTGGCTTAAAAACCTGATAATGCAAATGTATTTCACATGAGTGAAAAATACGAATGTGACAGAACTGACTGTTTCTCGCGTGAGCTCAGTGTCAGACATGATTAGAAGTAAAAATGATCTATTTCAGGTTAGAGGAGTGACTGAAAATCTCTTTAAAAACATCAAAAACTTCAGTCAGTGTGATCTACTGATTTATATTTACCGTGAATCTCAATTTACAGTAAATATTATGCCTTTGTGAGGTATTTTTTTTTAATGATGCTTCTTTTTAGAACTAGGTGAAATAAACTAAGTGAAATAAACTTGTGAATTGCTATGTCACAGGGTTAAAACTATATTTTCAATGACGCATGTTTACTAACGCAATAGTTATTAATAACATTGGAAGGGAGAATAACATTTTTGTCATTCATAAATGTAAAATGTGTATTTTACTTTTGCCATAGGCTTTACTTTTTTTACTTTTAAAGAAGTTTATGATGTCCATTTTATATTACTACAACATTAAATGTACAAAATTTATAAACCTGCAATAAACATGCAAGGAAGAAGTTGCTGCAAAAGTTTTACTGATTAGAGATCTTCAAATTGAAGTTCACTTATTTCATCATTAGACAACCGTATGCTGCTTAAACATTGATTGTAAAGAAGGGAAAGCTCCCCCGCAGCCCTGTCCTCACTTTGATTTTCACAAAATTTTTATCTGGCTTGTAAATAACTTTTTGGAAAAGAGAGAATTTTTGAGAAGAATTGCCTATAACTCCTAAATCAGAGTCCATATCCATCGGGTGAGGGAAACCTCCTTTAATTTCATATCCTGTTGATTTTTTTTCTAATACATAGGGTTTTAAATTATTTTTATACTTTGGTCTTTTTTGAGACTGTAGGCTCCATAGCAGGACAGACTGCCCATCTTATTGACTGAATCTCGAGTACCCAATGTAGGGCTTAACCCAGATGGTGATTGACTTGCTGATTATCTCTGGCTTTAAAAACCAGTCAATGAGAAGAGAGGAGCGAGGTGATGACCTGATGGTGATTGGACTTCCTCTCCCTCTGGGATGACAGCACATCTTGGACCAAGAAGTTGACTTAGCCTGGAAAATGAAATTTAAAATCTACTTGTTTTGAGGAATCCTCCTGTATAATCAATAGTGTAATGTTAGTTCATGTTACTTTATACATCATTTGCTTTTTCAGACACGCTGTCAACCTTCCAGAGATTTGTTCTACATTTCCTAGCCACTCTTTAAATACACAGCGATGGGCTTCCCTGGTGGCGCAGTGGTTGAGAGTCCGCCTGCCGATGCAGGGGACACGGGTTCGTGCCCCGGTCTGGGAAGATCCCACGTGCCGCGGAGCGGCTGGGCCCGTGAGCCATGGCCGCTGGGCCTGTGCGTCCGGAGCCTGTGCTCCGCAACGGGAGAGGCCACAACAGTGAGAGGCCCACATACCGCAAAAAAAAAAAAAAAAAAAAATACACAGCGATTTAGACTGTGTCTGCCATTATGGCCTCAGTTGAAAGAAATAACTATAATATTATGCCTAAAGGTATTGCCCTTTCTATGGTAACATGATAGGTAATGCTAGGAGTATCAGTCATTAGGATCACAACATCATAGTTGGGCTGTGCTAATCAATTTGTCTGTAAGTGTAATGTAATCTGGATAATTTTATTGTGACATAATGTATTCAATTCAGTTCAACTTAACTTTTGATTGGATTCATTTCAATTCAGTTCATACTTTAAGCCCAACATGGGGGGATAAAATGAAATATTTGTATTTTCATTTTATTTCAACCCTTATGGGGCCCTACTTTAGGCAGTGCTAAATGACGGCCATGCAAAAATGAATTAAGTCAGGTCTCTGGCAAAAGGAGCTCAGAAAGAGCCACAGACACCTACAGCATGTGATAAATCACGGGAAGGGATAACTCCAGTGTGCCGTGGAAACACAGAAAAAGGAATAAATAGGGTGCCTGGCGACCCTGACGATTAAAGAACTCAGTCTCATGAACGAGGAAAGGCATTTATAGGACACGATCAAAGAAAGACAAGCCTGTGATCCAGTGAAATACGTGGACGGTACAAAGGTAGAGATGAATGATGATGGGACTAAAATAACGGAGGAATTTTCCCGGGGAAGCAAATACTTAAACTGCTTCTACCCAGGTTCGTTTGTTTTGTTTTTCTTGCTACTTTGTGCCAAACTGAAAAAAGGAGGAGGAAAAAAGAAAGGCAAAATGTCAGGAAGCTTTTTAGCTTACACCTCTTGAGGCAGGACTTTGGAAACGATTAAAGGAAATTAAAATTGCCCAGGAACTCACTGGTTGCCTGTGATTATCTTCCCACTGGGAAGCCACAGCTCACCATTTCATGGCTGCTCTTTTTTTGTATTATGTAAACTTGTAAACACTAGTCTCCTCGCCCCTAGCCCCCTTCCCTCTCTCTTTTCTTTTTAGTTGTTGGAAAGAACATAAATTCGTTCTGGACATTATTTTCCAGCAGAAATAGGCACACAGAAAAAAAGAGCAGTTATTTTTTACTCATTGGGACATTTGCTGTTTATCTGTGAAGTCGCAGGCATTTGCATGTGTTGGCATTTGCAGGCACAGTTGGATATCGTTACTTTGTCACGGTAATCTATAGAGGGTATTAATTGTGAGTCAACTATCATTTTGCAGCTCAAAAGCATTTATTATCTTCTACGGTTGAGGTTTCTACGGTTTGGGGATTATGGCCAATTGAAATTACAGTGTGCATCGTCTAGACAGTGGAATGTAGTGGGTAATCAGACAGGCTTAGGTAACAGACCCAGCTGGAGCGAGGAGCTGGGACCTGCCATTCATTCACTCTGTGACCTTGAGCAAGTCTCTTAATTTTTCCAAGGCTTCGTTTCCTCATTTGCATATGGGGATAATCTTGACTTCATGGGATTAAGATGAAGCAAGACTAGATTATAGTATTGTCGTTGTCGTCATCATTATCAGCAATAGTCTTTCATCCTCAATTTTTATCCCTACTTGGTGGGGATAAATCTGTCTTTAATAGATACGCTCTTCCATGTGCTAAAAGTAGCTGAGCATGATCATTTAGAGCTTTAGTTCTCACCTAAAATGAGACAGTCTTAGGAGATTGGAGGCACTTAACGGGTTGACCCCCTAACCTACAGCGGTGAGTACAGCACAATTTTTTTTTTTTTTTTTTTCGGTACGCGGGCCTCTCACTGCTGTGGCCTCTCCCGTTGCAGAGCACAGGCTCCGGACGCGCAGGCTCAGCAGCCCAGCCGCTCCGCGGCATGTGGGATCTTCCCGGACCGGGGCACGAACCCATGTCCCCTGCCTCGGCAGGCGGACTCTCAACCACTGTGCCACCAGGGAAGCCCTAGAGCACAATTTTTAACCCAGTGTTTCTGCTAAGCTCGCCTCTAGCCTTTGCTTAGGTACTGACATTGAAAGAACCAAGTATGGATCTCCAGTTCGGATCTTTAGAGTTAAGAGTAAGTTCAATTCTTTCCCCACGTATTTGCAGGCAGTTACCATCATGTCCTCTCTCAGTCTGTTCTTTTGTAGCTTTAGCATCTCCAATTCCTTGAACAGTTCTTCAAGTGAGACTGGATCTACCCTCTGCATGACCCTGAGTTCCCTCTGGATTTGCTTCAGAGAGTTAATGTCTTGCCTCTTAAGTGTGTTTCCAGAAACGAATGCAATATTCCAGACTTCTCAGTGTATAGAAGCTCTGTTGCCAGAATCTCATCTTTGAAATGAATAATCTCAGTTGGTAAGAAGATTTCACTGCTGTATTCACATTTCAGATCAAGTGGAAAAGCTAGGGAGGCAATGGCAAGACCCATCCACGCCAGCAGCAGTCAACAGAAATAAAAATCGTTGTGCTCATCAAGCCACCCAAGATGAAAAAAAAAAAATCCCATTCCTGTATCTTGCTTGCAAGCAAATGTTAAGTTCTAGTAGCTTTAAAAACTAGGTCCTCTTACAGCATTAAAGATGGCTAGAATAGTTTAGATTAAAAAAAATTCAAGTGGCAATTATAAGAATCAAAATCTATATGCTATAATTATGTGGGTATGTTAATTTAAAAGATGTATCTATTTACACATGAAAATCTGTATATCTAATTTGGTTTGAGGATAGCATCTTTAGCTCTGGGCTAAACTTACGTAATACTTCTCTTGGGAATATTACTCCAGGAATACTAAAGATATATCTTGATTTTAAAAAATAAAAGCAGCCTTGATCGCAATATGTTTGAAGAGTTTTTTAACTGTGAGGATCAAGCTGGAATATACCTCCTAATCTCGTGTTTATATCTGCCTTAACATCCTGTGAAGCTCTGACACTTATCCCTGGAATATAGATAGTCTTCAGGTTCTTAGCTTCACAGAAAATGCTTCCTAAGCAATTGGTTTAAACTTGGGTCAGGCTGGCTAGTTTGAGAGAGACACACACAGTTCAACATAACTGATGTGGGCAAAATTAGCAATTAGTTAAATACCAAATCAAAGTGACATAGAAGGTTCATCTCTGCTGTAGGGCACAACAATTTGTCACATATCTTCCCCCAGAGTTGCTCTGGGACCAGGCCCTGCCCCTTCTAGTCAAATTAATAAAGCAACACCAGGTTCCATCTTATGGTGTTTTCATTTTAGAGAGAGTTTATCCAGCTTCCAGGCATGAACTTGATAATTAGGATGAGAGCGGTTCTCTTCTTTATTCCTATTTATTAGCCCGATCTTGGGCCTGTGATCATAAAGAACCACTTGGGAGAGAACTCTGGTATCTTAGAAAATTCATATAACTTAGAGTTGAAAATGGTAGAAATATATCCTTGAGAAATACACTACTGGTCTTATTTCTTATAAAATATAGGAGGTCTTGTGGCCAAGAATGAATGGATGAGGGGAGCAGGATTTGTTAGCCTTGGGATGTTCTCCTAGAGTAGGTGAGTCCAAGCAGGTGACTGCCATCCAAATAATGGGGGTGCATTCTTTAAACATACACAATATGAGCCATATAGGACTATATTTTCTAGGAACCAGGATATGGTGAGAAAAATAGTCAACCAAGAACTGTCTTTGGATTAAAAATAACCAACACTTACATGGTGCTGTCAACTCAGAGTTTCCACCTGACATTACTTCATTTGCTTACGTGACAACCTTGCTGTTATTAATACCCCAATTGTATAAACAAGCAGACAGGATCAGAAAGGTTAAAAGGCTTCAGATCCAGGTTTTCCAATGCTGGTTACTGTTCCCTTCCCACTGCATCCTGCTGTCTCTCAGGAGAGGGTCTGTTTACGGCTGAGTTGCAACTCCACTGGAGGCCAAGGAGGCAAGGACAAATGCTGTGTTTTTCAGATGGGTCTCTATTATTAGGCTTTGCCCTGTAATAACTGTTAAATCATGCCTAAGTCATGTCTTTTGGCAAGGTCAGGGCACATATAAAGCCTTTCTATAAAGTTAAATTCCTATTGGGAGGCTTTTAAGGTTTTTATATTTTAATGGAGTTATTAAAATGAAAGTTCAGACTTGCATAATTCATAAGCATTCACTGCCTCTTTTAAAATCTCTGCCACAAAACTCTTCTTAAAAAATTTTCAGTGAAATTCTTATATAAAACATGAGCACGCCTTCCAGTTAAGATTAAAATAGGTATCTAATTATAGTAAACTGAAGCTTCCCTATAATATAATACAGCTCTTTAGGCTGCTTTCTTTTTTTTTTTTTTTTAATTTATTTATTTATTTTTGGCTGCATTGGGTCTTCGTTGCTGCGCTCGGGCTTTCTCCAGTTGCGGCAAACGGGGGCTTCTCTTTGTTGCAGTGCTCGGGCTTCTCACTGAGGTGGCTTCTCTTGTTGCGGAGCATGGGCTCTAGAACACGCGGGCTTCAGTAGTTGTGGCACACAGGCTCTAGAGCACAGGCTCAGCAGTTGTGGCACACGGGCTTAGTTGTTCCACCGCATGTAGGATCTTCCCAGACCAGGGATCGAACCTGTGTCCCCTGCATTGGCAGGCGGATTCTTAACCACTGTGCCACCAGGGAAGTCCTAGGCTGCTTTCTTTTCTAATGTTTTCACTGCATGTAAAGAAGGTACTATAAAACTCAAGAGTATTTTCTACACCTAGAATTGGCAACTTTCAGTATAAGTAGCTTTCACATGTTTAAGTAGTTTTGTAAAATCTAGAACTTGAGAAATTGTCTTAAAAATATTGGTTTTGACTTTGTAAAAGTATATATATTTACTTTGACTATAGTGACTGTCACAGATATCTCCAATTTGCTATCAAAACAATGCTGCTGGACTGAGTGTGTTAAAGGATTCAAATGCCTGCAAATATAGCTGATGAAAATCTGAAAATCTACACGCTAATGACCTGAATTTTTTTTTTTTTTGTATTCTTTGCAATCAGTCAAGGTTGTCTTTTTAAGCAACACAGTTTTAGGTTTTGAACTTAGGGTAATTGCATCTTACTTTAAAATCCTTCCTTAGTTAGAGGCATGATGAGACTGTATAAATGTAATATTTTACGTTTTAGCAACAGGAGCCAGTATAAGAAGCAGTGAGAAAAATCTAGAAACATTAAAAAAAAAAAGAAATTTCCCCCATTGTGTTTCTTTCTCTTATTGATCTGTAGAAACTCTAGGTATTATAGGGATATTAATGCCTTTGGTTTCTTCCAATCTGTTAATGGCACTTTAATATTAATTTGGGAGGAACTGACATCTTTACTATAGTATAGTACTACCCAGGAGCACATTATTCTATTTAGGTCTTGCTTCAAGTCCTTTGACGTTAAATAGTTTTCCTCACAGTTATAGTTATAAGGGAATTACTAAATATATTATGGTGCATCCAAACAAAGAGATGTCATACAACTAGTAGAAATAATGGCCCATCTATACATACTGTCCTAAAAGGATCTCTATTATATATTGCTAGGTGAAAAAATATTAGCGTAATATGTTTCATGATCTCATTTTTATAAAATGCATATATTATATGTGCATATATAATTTATATAAATCAAAAAACTCTTGATGTGAAGTTTCAAATTGTTTCCTTGAGACACTGAACTATCTCTGAATGGAAAGGGATTAGAGGGAGCAGCTTGGGGGCTTAATTTTTTACCTTCCATTTGAAATCAGTGGTGGGGTTATAGGTTATTTTAATTTTATTGAGCTTCTCTATAATTTGAAAACTAAAATAGGAGGGAAATAGTTTAACAGTGCTATGTGTGAAAGCATTTGTTTCCTTAATTAGGATATGAAAGTCCATAATACTATGAACAAATGGCAGCTGTAACAACTGTAGATAACTGTGACATCCCACAGCTGCATATGTACGCGTAAGAGCTCTGCAAGTGTGCTATCACTAAATGCATTCACCTCTTTTTGGTTCACATGGGACAGTTAATCACACTGTCATATTATTGGCTGAAATCAGTAGTTTGAAGTCTAGAGGTTAAGTCAGTAACCATGTTGCTTTAGTTTTGAGCAAAAGCAGTTTGAGCTTTCCCAAGGAGATCAAATAATGTGCTTATCTCATATTTTCAAGTTACAAAGTTAATTTCCTGAGTAAACACTTAAAAACTTTTTTTTTTTTTTTTTTTTTTGTAGAAGAAAAAAGTTATAGAAAACCTCCTAGTTTTCCTGGGAGCACTGAGAATGATACGTAGCAAAAGTTAGGCCATTAGGAATTGAAAAAGGCAACCAGCTGCTATGGTCTCTTGACTTTTATAAAGAGTTAGTCTATAAAGCAATGAACAAGTAAGATGATGAGTCATTGCCTTATCTGTTCATGCTGGGCTAAAGATGTGACTAGGGGACCGTTTTTGTCTTTACTTCTTCACTGGAAAATGTCTTTATGACCCTCATTGAGGAATAACTATAGTAACGCGTGCATTTCTGGGTTACTCTTTTCCTTTATTTCCTGGAGATAATCTGTTTCACTTTTTTTTTTTTTTTAAACTACTAAGGGAGTGGGGGAATAAAGGAAAAAAGAAATCTGAAAATGACAGCTGAAATCAATTGCAATAACTACATGTTATGTTTCTGATCTTATTTCTTAGTTGCTGTTTCTATTATACTATTACTACTCTATGATGCCAAAAGGATTTCATTAAATGGAAGAAATTAAGTCAGATCAGTTGGAAGGTGAAAGCAAAATAACCAGTTAGATTGGCAGAATCTTAAAATCTGTAACTGGTTGTTTAGGCAGGGAAGCTGAAGTATGTTCCCCTCACATAAGTTCCAGGGCCTCTGAGAAGGCAAACATATGTAGACACCATCTCTGCTCTCAAGGTAGCTCTTGGTACAAGCAAGTGGCAAGGCTATACAAAGGAAGGAAAAAGAATGATTGAATTTATAACAAATCAGGAATAAGGTATTAAGGGACCAAATACAAACGATATATCCTTTTGAAAGTGGAGGTGACTACAACAAAGTGTGTAATTTTTTTAAAAAATTGTTTTTGATGTTTCTATTTCTCTGAGCATTGTTGTGGTGTTTCAGACTCAATAGTATTTCCCTTTTTTGTTACCTTACTGTTCCAGGCTGAATGGGAAACTGGCAGTCTCATAAAAGGAAGTGAAAAATGGCAAAGATATTTGCAATACTTTTTTAACTTCTGAAAGTTTAAGTATAGTTAATTTATAATGTTGAGACAAATGTGATATATTTTTAATAGTTTTATTTTAAAACATTATCAAATACATATAATATAGATAATAAAATCTCTTAAAGCCCACGAGATACAGTTTTATAAACAGAAGTATTTGGGGGCTTTAATCCTGCCTGTGCAATTACCTATTAAATCTGGCCTTCCCTATTCCTTTCTTCATACTGCATGGAGAGCAGAGGATAGAATGGAAACTCAAGGATGCAAATATAGCCATCCTGGGTTGAACAGCTAGTGAGCTTTGCAGCTGTGGGGTCTGTTTCTGATGGTTACTCATGGAAAGGCACATAGGGTCCTACAAGACAACATACAGTAAAGGTTTAGAGATGTCCCCTTTCAAGCCTATAACTCAAAACAGACCTATACATTGATCTTAACCCAGTCTATCTCCTGGAACAAGTTTTACTACTGAACTGTAAAGTAGCAGAGAAAATTTGATGAAGAATTGGAGCAGAAAGGTGCCTTTGAGATGATTCTCAATGGCCCTCCCTTTTATCTATTCTCTTTCAAGCATCAAAGTCACTTCCTAATTTTAGCATTGTGGGATGTGATAAACGGGTAGGTCTTACTCTGGCTCTACCTTTCATGATTTTCAGACTCTAATCATATCTCTGCTCAGCTTTCCTTTTCCAGACTACAAAGTCGCAATCTTCTTAGCCTGTTCTCACACACAGCCTCTTCATCCCTGTTCTAGCCGCCTCTCTGGCAGATGGTCCTTGAACCCCACTCTTTCCTAAGGTCAGACTGTAACCACAGGCACTCCACACGTGAATGAGCTTTAGTCTGGGACAAAGGCACGGCATTTTTTCCCTCTTGTATTTATAAAATCCTCCACGACAACACCAAGCCTCTTTGGTTGTAGTGGCACACTTGATAAATGTCTTCAATGGATGGCTCTATGTGACTTTTCTTGGCTTATAATAGACCCTATTATGTTATACTCTGACCTTTTTTTTTCCCTCTCAATATATTACTTCTAAGCTTGACTACACTGAAGCTCATCTATCACACTTTGGATTACTCAGCCTAGCAAGGTTTGTTTTTTTCCTTTTTATTTTGGATTTATTCACTGAGCTTGGAATTTCAGTGGCTGGAAACATGGATGTTACCTTCAGCATTGGAGTTTCAAGGTGACTAGTAAAAATTCAGATTTCTTTGGAACTATTTCCACTTCTCCATATGTGGATCTCATTAACATTGCCCAGCTGAGCTCTATTTTCCTGGTAGTTGTCTGTTGCAATTCAAGTTTCTTCAGTCTTATTACTTAAATATGTAATATCGGCCCACAGAGTCCCATAGCACTTTATAGGGGCAGTAAGCTTTTGTACTATTAAATCATATCTCCCCCCATCCCAATCATATCGTACACACGGTCGTCCAGAATCAGCCCTTGATATTGAGTAGGAGGTAAAATTCTTTAGTCTTCCTCTGCCACCTAATAGGCACTCAAATCCTTTAGACTCGGGCTCTCTTCCATATTGTTCTAGCAACATCCCTGCGTCTCTACCGCTGATACAGCTGAAACTACACTGTTTTGTATTTTGTCCTCTTTCGTGCATAAAGAATCAGTCACTAAAATAACCTACCAGTCTGTACACTGAAACTGACGTGGTCCTTTCAGCCTGGAAATCTATTAGTATTTGATGTCTGATCTTATGAACTCATTGATCCTGTCTTTGCCATCTAAGTAACCAAAACCTAATTGAACAATCAACCAGTGAATTTATGTTAGTAGCTTCCATGATCTAATTTTAGTTTGGGCATGAAGGAATTTTGGAATCAGGTAGAATTTTTGGCCATCTCTCAAACTATAACAGGTAGTTAGCCATCTGTCATCCAGGTTGAACCTGGTGTGAGGAAGGATAATGCCTGAGGAGTCAAGTTTTATTCATGGAGTTGGAAGACTGCTTGGCTTGACATCCTAAATCTGCCAAATACTGATTCTCTGACCTTGGGAAAGTTACTTACCTCTCTGTGCTTTACTTCTACCAATAAAATAGCATTAAAAATAGTATCTACCTCATAGGGTTGTAAGTGTGGGTTAAATCACTTAGCATATGTATAGCGTTTAGGAGGATGTCTGGCTCACATTGTGCTACGTGAGTGTCTGCTGTTATTTTTACTTGTTTAGCCAAGGACTGGCATAGTGCCTGGCACTGAGTGGGTATTCAAATGTTTGTTGTATGATTTGATATGTACCTGCCAGCTAAAGGACTTATTTAGGAGTTTTTGTGCTGTTCTGAACTAATGCGTTTCAGCCAATCATTCATTTTTTCTGATATCAAATCTAGCCCACATCCCACATCTCCTCTTCTCATTTCATCCAAACCACTTAGTCCTTCAGGTGTAGCATCTCTCTCTATTCTGTGGTAATTGTGGCTGGATCTCACATTGTAGGATGATCCAGTTTAAAGATTTGTCATTTCTTTTTCGGATCAACTTGTTCACATCTTAGGGATTCAGACTATTTTATCAATATTGTAATTAAGCCTTTCGAAGTGTCGCAGAATTTTATATTATAACATTCAAGCCTAAAATTAGGATAAAGCCTTCTGACATCATGGCCAACTTATTATGCATATTCCTTTCTCGTTAGCTCAATAAGATGCCAGTTTATTTGCATGTTATTGCTTGACCCTGATATCATGGCCAATTCATTTGCATATCCCTATCTAATTGGCTCAAATAAGTTTTTGCTACTTGATTTGTTGGCCCAGCTCCCAGACTAGTGTCTTTTAGTCCAAATCAATTGAATTTGGAGTGGTTTTCTTTGTCATGCTTTCAATACCAATGGAAGGACAGTTAAGATTGGTGATCATGAATGTATAAAGGAACTGCCTATTGCTTTTGTTTTTGGTTGGAAAAAACTGAAGAAGAAAAGACAGTAATTTAGATATGTGGGCAAGGTATTTTTCAGGGAAGAGGATACTGAGCTGATTTAAAAAAAAATAGGACTTCTTAAGGAAATTCCAGTGGATGAAGCAAAGGATGTATTCTATATCACTGATAAAAATTATAACTTGGAGTTGGGCTGACCTGCACCTCAGCTAAAAAATTATGTAGAATTTAAGCCTCTAAAACACAGTTTTCTTTTTCTTTTTTTAAAAAAAGAATTGTGACATAAATTGACAAACATTGTAAGTTTAAGGTGTTCAGTGTGTTGATTTCAATCACATATATTGCAATATGATTTCCACCCTAGCTTCAGCTAACTCTATACATTCCCTATAAAGTATAATTTCCTATTAAGATGCATAAGAATAACACGGGGGAATGTTTAAAATGCAATTTCTAGGTTCCCACCCGTAGATATTCAGTTATAGTTTGGTCTGAGGTGGTCCGTGAAATCTTAAATTTTAACATGTACCTTGGATGATTCTGACGTAGGTAGAATATCCCATCTTGCTGACTAGTGCTTGAAAGAACGATAGGCCTGTGCTCATTCGTGGTTTCTATGTGAAATCTAGTGATTCCGTAAAGTTGGGTGAGTTGCCCTTTCCTAGATAACTTCCAAAATTTAAATTGGCTCTATTTTCCAAATTCTATTTCTAGGACAGTAGAAATGACAAGACAAACCCATGACAAATTAAAAAAAAATTACATCTTGAAGAAAGGAAAGGAGTGCGTGTATTTGGGGGGGGCGGGGCCAGCAGGGCTGGGGAGGCATGGTAAATCATACTGGGTTAGGTGTCAGGGGCTTGTCCACACACTGGCAGTTTGCTGTAAAGCAATGGTGACTCCTTTACCACCGTGTGGCTCCTTTCTTCCTCTCCCATCATCTCCCTCAAGTAGTTGGTGCCGTTTGTGAAATCCATCGCCCTGTCCTTTGGAACTTAAATGCTTTGGGGGACCTCTCTACTCCTGCTCTTTGCTTTTCACAGTATAAATTCCATAGTGATGAGACAGGTCTGGGGACGGCCAGGAAGAAGACTGGAGGTGGGACTTGATGTGGAAAGTGAAAGGGAGAAAAGATAGTAAGAGAGAACAGTTTCTATTCACAATAGCCAAGACGTGGAAAAACCTAACTGTCCACTGACAGATGAAAGGATAAAGAAGGTGTGGTACACATATGGGATGGAATACTATTCAGCCATACAAAAGAGTGAAATAATGCCATTTGCAGCAACATGGATGGACCTAGAGGTTGTCATACTGAGTGAACTAAGACAGAAAGACAAATACGATATGATATCACTTATATGTGGAATCTAAAATATGGTACAAATGGACCTATCTATAGAACAGAAACAGACTCACAGACATAGAGAACAGACTTGTGGTTGCCAAGGGGGAGGGTGGGTGGGGGGAGGGACAGAGTGGGAGTTCGGGGTTAGCAGACTATTATACATAGAATGGATAAACAATAAGGTCCTACTGTATAGCACAGGGAACTATATTCAAGGTCCTGAGATAAACCATAAGGGAAAAGAATACAAAAAAGAATGTATATATATATGTACAATGGGATCACTTTCCTGTACAGCAGAAATTAACACAACATTGTAAATCAACTATACTTCAATAAATAAATAAAGTAAATCAAAAAAGAGAGAACAGTTTCCACCACACTCTCTCCAACCAGCCCTCAGGATGTCTCTGACCTGATCTTACCTCGTAGTTACCTCTCCAGGCCCTTGACCTTCAGCAGACTGCTGGAATAGGGGCATATCATTTCAGTCTTTCCTATGTTTTCCCAGCATTCTCTTGCTGCCAATGATTGGCATACTTTTGATGTTCTCTTCACAATATAGGTGAACACAAACCATATCAAGGGGGCAGGGCTGCAGATTTTTACCTTGATTTACTTGCCCTGGTTCCTAGCAGTACAGACATTTAGAAAAATTTCAAAAGAATTCTGTCCTAGCTTCAGGGGAAGAGGGAAATGGAACAGTCTTTGAGATGTTCTATGTTGGGGAATTGTAGGGCCTGGACTTCAGTCCCAGCTCTACAATCTACACATTAGGTGACTTTGAATGTCAGTAACGACAAAAGCAGTGGCCAGTATTGAATGCCACGTATGTGACAGACGTGGAGCAAGATGATTTATGTACATTATCTAGTGTCTCTAAGCTTCAATTTTCTGAGAATATCACCTTCAGAAACTACCTTACAGGTCTATCTTGAGGACTGCATGAGAAAACCAAGTTAGAAAAGGTTTTCTAAATTAGTAGAGTGTTTTATAACTATGTGCTAATGACTTCTTAACACTTGAAAACAATTTTCAGATTAAAGTTGAAAATTAGAACTTCTCCCTAATACAGAAACTTAAAAGCTTACTATCACTTCCATTTTGCTGGTTCAGAAGTTTTGTCTTTCCTTCTTGGAACAGTTATGTACTCATTGGAAAACTTTCAGAATTTTGTTTAACTTGTGATATAAAGCCCAAACTGAATTTAGAGTCTTGACATTCCTCTGTAAAGCTGTACTCAGAAGTCTCAGATTTCTGGGATGACCAAAAAAAAAAACCTGAGAAGAGTAACTGTAACATATCCAGGGACAAGAAATTAGGAGCAGGGTGTCTAGTTATTTCGGACTTGTGAGTCTACACGGGTAGAAATTCAAATATAAAAATTATACAGCTAAAAAATGCAAGACATATATAGAACCTCACACCTTTAGGAATTCTCAACTTTTCTGATGCTTTCAATTTCTTAGACCTCTTTGCTATAGACTGAATGTTAATATTCCCTTAAAAATCATATGTTGAAACAGGGTCCTCAATGCAATGGTATTTGGAGGTGGGACCTTTGGAAGGTGATTAGCTCTTGAGGGTCGAGCCCTCATGAAAGAGATTAGTGACCTTATAAAAGAGACCCCAAAGAGCTCCCTTGCTCCTTCTACCACGTGAGGACACAGAGAAAACATCCATCTGTGAACCAGGAAGGAGGTTCTCATCAGACACAGAACCTATTGGCACCTTAATCCTAGATGTCTCAGCCTCCAGAACTGTGAGATATTTCTGTTTATGAGACACCCATGTTATGGCATTCTGTTATAGCAGCCTGAATGGACTAAGGCACTCTTCATACTCTACCTCAATTTTTACGAAAACATTTATTTGAAGGGAGATTTACTCCAAAAGTGCAGATGTATATTAAATTGTGGTTACTAGGCCGAAGGCTTGAGTTTTTTCCAAGTACAGGGCACAAAAGCTGCTCATTTCCCACTGCACATACTTGCACCTGACGAACAGCCTTGCAGCCTGCAGGACTCAAGATTTCAATACAAATAGGTAGATTCAGAAACCCTCGCTGGTGCTCAAATACTTGAGTGCTAGAACAGGAAGCATCAAAGCTCAAGTGTCTACTGTAAATATGTGAATGGTCCAATCAAATTTGTCACTGTAAAGTAAGAGTTGGGATTTGCATGGCTTGTTATATTGGGTATATGATAGAGGCAAAATCTTGGAGCCATGCTTTTTGAATTAATACAGTAGAAAAGAAAGAAACTGACTGTGTTGAGGAGTAGTAAGAAATTATTTTTAAAAATGTTCCTATTTCTTCTTCAGTATTTTTTGTTTAATCCCATATATTGTCTTAATTTGATATTGGGACTTAGAATACAGGTGTCAACTGATATCTCTTTGTCTGAATTGACCAGCCAATCCCATCAAACTTTTTTTCCCACTAAATCAAGGAATTGGTTAAACTACCCATTGGTTGCTTTCACATTTTGCATATTTAACCCAAGATTTGATAAGGTTACTAATAGAAATAATTACAATAATAGGTAGTAAGCACTTTAGTGTGCTTTCATTTATTTCTCACAATAACCTTATAAATAAGATTATCTAATTATTCCCACTTTACAGATAATGCAGCTGAGGCTTAGAAAGCTAGATAACTTGTCCAATGTCAAATTGCTAACAGTGGGAGACTGGGATTTAAGCACTGGCAAAAAACCCATTTTGGTTCCAATTTACTAGCTATTTCCAGCAAATGTAGTTTGGCATTCAAATTACCTGGAAGGACCTCGTTATATAATTTTGGTCTCCTTGGACATAGGTCAACTTACTTTGAGACAGACCATCCAAGTGCTTAAAGTTATTTTAATGGTAAGTAGGTTAAACAAATTTGAAATGCAAGACTTGTTTTTTCAGGCCATAGCTCCTTTGTAAATAATTGATTATTTACGAAGTCAGTGTGGGCATGGTGGGATATATAAATATAGAGCACAGTCTAGTGAGAGAAGCGTGATGTTTGAAGGGTGTAAACAAACTACTGGCATTTAAAAAAAGAAAAAATTTGTTCTTTTAGGATGGATCAAAAAAGGCTTCATGGAACCCTTCCACGTAAAAAGCTGTCTGCCCCAGGCACCCCTATAGCTCACTTCTTCACTTCTTCCAGGTTGTTTCCAAAAGATTACCTACTCACAGGTCTTTCTCCTACCACCCCATTTAAAGCTTCTCCCCAACACTCCTTATTCTACTTCCCTGCTTTGCTTTCTTCATAGCACTTATCACCTCTTGGTGTACAACTTGCTTTTCTTATTTATTGGCTTCCTGTCTGTTTCCCCACATTACAATGTAATCTGTATGAGGGCAGGGTCCTTTGGCTGTTTTGTCCACTGATGGAAACCTGGTTTCAGAACAATGCCTAACATACAATAGGGACACAATACCTAGTTGTTCAATGGATGGAGGAAATAAGACTTCAGCTGGGCCTGAAGAATGGATAGGGTTTAGCTAGACCTTGGTGGATAGAAGAGATACCAGGTGAAGGAAACAACTTAAGCAAACAGTGGAGGCAGCAAATCCCATCGCCTGTTCCGGGGACCAGTGTGCTGGTCAACTTGGTTCAAATATAGAAATATGGTGGGGCGTAGTCTGGAAGTATCTATATTATGTAGACCTGAGTGATTATGACTTAATTTTACAGACAACAGGAAGCCCATATGATTAGGACTCTTTAAGGATATTTCAAGGCTAAATATCCTTAATTTAATATTTAACTGTTCGACCAAATCATTCCAGGTAATTCAAATTTAGGGGTGGAACTGGGTTAGGTGGGTCGTGAAGCTACTATAATTGTAAACCCTGGCAAAACAGGCCACTTTGGTTCCAGTACTAGCTATTTTCAGCAAATGTAGTTTGGCATTTGAAAAAAGAATATATATTTTTCTTTTTTATAGAGTTACGAAGACTGAATTAGATATGACCTCTGGCCTTGCCCCTTCCAAGTCACAGTGTTGAGTTAGCCCAATAGGTGGTAGGAGTCATGCCGGGAGCCCTTCCTTCACTGGGATAGCTAGCAGTTACCCAGCTACACATGGTTATGACTGCAAGCCACATAAATAATGTCCTGCTAGACCCAACTTCCCATAGCTAAACCTCAAAAATGCCTGTAGCATCTCTGATGCTGCTGAACGACAAGAAAGATGGATGATGGAAGAGGCGTGAGAGTGTCAAGAGGCACAAACTGTGATTAACAAATTGTGGGTGAAATATCTATCTGTGACCATGGGGGCTCCTTTCTAGGACTTTGGGAGAAGACAGAACAAATAAGGGACCCTGAAGTTACTGGCTTCATGGTAGAGTTGCTTCTGGAGCTCTGATGAAGGGTGTAAGGTGAATGGGGAGGAAGACCAGGAGAGCACTAGATAGAGGTGATGAGGAGGTGGTTGGCATAGGAGTTTGGAAAGGAGTGTGAGAGAGAGGATGCAGAGAACTATACGATGATAGTTGGCTATGGAACCAAAGGAAGCGGAAAGGTCAAAGGTGTCTGAAGTCAGACTTCAAGATACTAAGTAGAATTCTGGGGGTAAACTGTTCTCGTGCCTAAAAATTTCTCTGCACATTAAATACTCGTTTGTTTTAGGTTTAAATACATTGCATTTATTATCATTACTGATGTTCAAATTATCACATCTTTGGCCAGTGGAAGCCTCTTCAAGGTGACTCTTAAGCCTGTTGACATGGCCCCCTTAGTTTTTGATAGTTTCCTTGCTTTCTGGTATGATGAGATGTTCTAGGCTTGTCTTGTATACCTTCCTTTGCCACACCTGGAATCTACCATTTCTCCAATAAGCTCCAGGCTCTTCTAGTGAGAAATTGTATTTGCACACCATTTCTGGTTCTGGGATGGTCATGGCTACTAGGTCAGTCTCTGTTTCTAGGCCTTTTCACTGGACAGAGCCAGGAAAAGGTGGATGTGTATAGACACATACATATGTGTATGCATATATTTTGCATCTTAGGCACAATAAATACTCCACATTTTTGAAAGAAACTGCTCATTGCTTTAAACTTGCTCTGTTAATGCCATTAGGCAATGAAAGCAGCAAGTTTTTAAATGGGGTCTTAGTGACCTGAAAGAAGTAGTGCAGATTCCCCAGGCAATGTATTTATAAAGAGAAGTAAATTTAGGCACCAGGAGAATTTGGTTGACAAATTAGTGGTTCAGTAAGTGGAGCCTTAGCTTTAGCATATTTTAGCTGTTATACTTTATAATATAAAATCACCATGCTGCATGAGGGTGACCTTTTGAAGTTTGCAATATTTTTATTAGGGAAAGCACCGAATAACCAGTAATGTTGGTTCTAATTCCATAGCCAGGAACAATGACAACTATAGTCTATTTTTGACCCTTTGCCATATCATCCTCACACTTTAATGAGTTACTAGAAGATCAAGAATATAACTGATTTAATCACACAGAGAAGAAAATAAAAACAATTGTGTTCAGCTCTGGAAATGACAAGTCCTTGAGTTGACTTTGCTTTTGAGCAAGTATAATGGACTTGAAGACACGGGGAGGGGGAAGGGTAAGCTGGGACGAAGTGGGAGAGTGGCATGGACATATATACACTACCAAATGTAAAATAGATAGCTAATGGGAAGCAGCCGCATGGCACAGGGAGATCAGCTCGGTGCTTTGTGACCACCTAGAGGGGTGGGATAGGGAGGGTGGGAGGGAGACACAAGAGGGAGGAGATATGGGGACACATGTATATGTATAGCTGATTCACTTTGTTATATAGCAGAAACTAACACACCATTGTAAAGCAATTATACTCCAATAAAGGTGTTAAAAAAAAAAGAATATACTTTCTCACTTAAAAAAAAAGAAAAGAATAAAGTCACCATTTTAAAAACTAAAATTGGGTTTTACAGAACTTTAAATCCCCAAATTTCCCCATCCCCAACACAAGCTGTAGAGAATGAATGTGTTACCATGAGAATTCACCCTCAGATTTTATTGTTCACATATATTTGAAATGCTGCATGTTCACACAAAACAGTATTGCTAAAAACTATCTTAAGCTATATACTTACCTAATATTTGGCTTTTATTATATGAATTAAGTATTAACCTAATGAGTCTCAGATAAAACAGTACTTTTCATATCATAAATGAATTTTGACCAAAAAACAAAACCAAAAAAACAACAAAATTATGATTGGTCATAGGTGCTGCCTTTCGACAGAGAAGCAGTTTTTCAGCTTTCAGAGCTATAGGATTGACGATACCTGGGCTGTGAAGCGGGAAAACAGGTTTCATCTTCTCTGCTAATTCTAATAAATTGAGAGTGGCTTCCTGGGTCTCTGTGTTGGGATGAATTCTGAAACTGCTTCCAGGCTCCATGGGAAAGAGAACTGTGACCAATTAAGGAGTGGGGCATCGCGGCACGTGTGCTGTGCATTCGGTATCCACGATGAAACAGCATAAAAAACACAGTAAACGTTAGACTCACCAGACAAGCCACCTACATCCATCTTCTTCAGGTTCTTTGCCTCAAGTATGACAACAGTCAGTTTGCCGGCAGTAGGTACGTAGCGAAGGGAGAAGCAGATATCACCCAATTTCTCCTGCTGTGAAAACCAATAAGAAAGTTAAGTAATTTTTCAAGTAAAGGTGAATGTGGTTTGTACATAAACACTGTAAACTCCTCAGGGAGGGGGCTTATGACAATTAGAATTTGAAAACTCTTAACGTTCACTGGCATTTACCCAGTGGCCTTTCATTCACTAAGGTATCACCAAGAGTGACTGTAACTCATTTCAGTTTTTAAGTAGCTCATCTATACTTTAACATTCATCAAAATACATCCATAATTCAATGGTTCAGGAGATGGGACCAAGACGACTTTTTTAGAGACTGCTTTCTGAATAGTGCTGCAAAACTCTTGGCAAAAATTCGTAACTTGATTAAATGGCTTTGAAAAGAGCCTAACACTTTTTTGGTAGAATCAACCTACCTACTTTTTTGTTTTTTGACATTTCAAATAGGATTATGTGTAATACTTAGACTTTTGGGGGAAAAAGACTTGCTTTCGTGTTCCATTTAACTTCTATTTGTTGATGAGAAATTGTAAATTCCTAATAGCAGAAAGGCAAAAAGGCAAAAACGTATATAAGTTTTTGTACTTTTAGTTTTACTCATTTCAAGTGAGGTCTAACTTTCTTTTTCCTTATCCTAAAATTTATAAAAATCTAAGCGGTGGGTCAAAAAAGTGAAATACACAGTAACACAGAGTTTCTCATATACCCTCACGTTGTTTCATTGGTATCCTATTTTAGTTTCAAGAACATTCACCAGTCCTATATTTGAGCATTTCTGAATAACTGAAGAGTTTAAACTGATGATGCTATATAGAACTTTTACCTTTTTCAGAAAAGAGGCCTGTGGGTTCTCCCACCTTAAGTGTTTTACTCTTTAGGATAACTAAGAACTTTGGTAATTGAACATGAGGAAGATTTTTGCATTCATATTGAAGCATGAGAGAGGGGGCGAGGGTGTGCAGTTTGTTGTATTCTCAGATACTGGAGGTACTAGACTGCTCACTGACATACGGGATTAAGTATATGTACGGCAAATCAGGGTTTATTTCTTTGTATCTTTTCCCTGCCCACCCCCTCTCCAAGAGTTAATTACAAAGAAGGTAATGGCTGTGCCAGACTGTTGCAGAAAGATTTCTAACATAGGGATGAGGTACAGAAGGCCATATCCTCAGGTCTTCTCCTGTTGTACTCCTAATATGGCTGTTTTTGGCCTTCTCTGTATCTTGACATATGTTAAATTGGCTAAATTAACTGCCTAGATGTAATCCAACAAATTAAGAAAATGCAATTCCTTTTTTGGGGGGTACTCATTAAATCCATCTTTCAAAAAGGAAAGGGTATCTACCTGTTCTATAATTTATCGATAGGTGAGAAGTAATATATTCAACGTCTGTGTGTGTGTGTGCTTGCGCGCTCACGTGAGAGAGAGAGAGAGAGAGAGAGAGAGAGGGAGGAAGAGAGAAATGGTACTTTCTGCTTATGTAATGCTTTTGAAAATATCACCACATGTGTGTAGAGCCATGGTTCTTTCATTCCTTGAGTTCCCATAGCACCTTACACACGTATCTCTTATGTTACTAAGGACTTTTTTGGGTCTTACTGTGCATGTCTTAATTTCCCCACATGACTAAAAACTCCTTGAAGACAAGGTCCTTCCCTGAATTATCACTTTCCACGTATTTTCAAAAAGTAAATACGTGGAAATTGGAGCTAATTTCCCCATTTTGAATTATCTAGGTCATACGTCTCTTCCACTAGTGTAGATAATAGTTACTTCTAATGTGCCTACTCACCCCTAGGAATTAATGTACACATCAGGAGAATCTAGTGAACTAGATTACATTTCATAGTCTCTGAAAATACAGAACGGGCCTCGATAGCACAGAAATTAATACAAAGGATGGACACATTCATCTGAACCTTAGGAGACAAGAGAAAGGTAAACGAACAAAACTGCTGTTCAGAAATGCTCATCAGGAGGGTTCTTTTTGCAGGAGTCTATTTGCCACAGTAGCCTTCCTGGGGAACTGCTGGAGAACCAGGTCACTCTAAGCATCCTAATCAGGTGTTCTCTCTTAAATGACACCGCTCTTCGTGGCCCATAATCTAATTCCACAATTTATAGGCATCTCAGGTGTTCTAAACAAAGAGTTGTCATAACTTCTAGTAGTATTCAATCTTAGGATATCTAGGGAATCTTTAAGATTTTACATATTTAGTTTCAGAAGAAAGCAGTTGCAGTTTGAAAAACCATACATCAAGTAGAAGAAATATGTCAAGTTACCTGTAATTTTAAAGCTATGGGATGGGGGAAGAAAGAGTGACTGAATTTCAAAGTGGATATTTTGGGAGAAAGGGAAATAGAGAAAAGTACTTATTTTAGCACCTTTTACAGATCTCCATTTAATTCATTAACTTAGGAACTTGAACATGTAAGATTTCATTTGCTCATAAAATCATCATAATTGGTATGCCAAATTAAGCATGTATTTTTATGTTAAGCAACTGAAGTTGCTTTTCAGTGCTTTAAAATTTTTAAACTCGGTTTACATAAGGTTACCTGATGTGTCAGCATGGAGCTAATGCTCAAAGGCTTTTGACTTGATCCTGAGTTTTCTTTTTTTTTTCTTTTCTTTTTTTTTTTTTTTTGCGGTACGCGGGCCTCTCACTGTTACGGCCTCTCCCGTGGCGGAGCACAGGCTCCAGACGCGCAGGCTCAGCGGCCATGGCTCACGGGCCCAGCTGCTCCACGGCATGTGGGATCCTCCCGGACCGGGACACGAACCCGCGTCCCCTGCATCGGCAGGCGGACTCTCAACCACTGCGCCACCAGGGAAGCCCCTGAGTTTTCTTTAGTGTCAGACTGTCATCTGGAATGGTAGAAACTAATATTCCTAACTGACCGCCCACTAGGATATTCTCCTTTCACTTTTAGATTGTCTTACTAAATGGATGTTCATCAGCAAACCCTCCCCTCAACTGTTTGCCTTTTCAATACCCTTACCTGTCAGGGTCGCTAACTAATCTGTTTCCAATGGCCACCTTACCTTTTGTTTTCCTCTAGTCATTCAGCCTACAAGTCTTGACATTTCTTTTTTTGGGTAATGTATCTTCAACTGTATTTTTTCTTTCACTTTTTTCTACCACCATCAGCAGCATGACCTCTACCCTCACCACCTCCACTTCCAATATGACCTGCATCTCTACCATTTGCTGCCATCACTACCATCACCCTATACCATGGCCTCCACCACTGCCTCTATCCCCTCCACCTCCATTTCCACTCTGTGAGACTATGCCCTAAATACTTCTGTCATCTCTTTTGAAATAGTCTGAGCAAAGATTTCTTTAAGTCATAGTCTCACCAAAGTCCAATGTAGACCACATACTAATGCCAAACTAATCTTTCAAAGGTCCAAACCCATCTTCCTGGCTTTCAAGAAGCTCTATACTTTGCCCTAACTATCCAAATCTTTTTCTTCAACTTCACTACCTACTCAATCTTCAGAATATATTTTGAATTTGACCGTATCTCCCCATTTATAGGGCCATCATTCTAGTCCAAGGGTGACCAACCACCCTCATTTGCTCAAGACTCTACTGGTTTAAGCCTCACAAGTCCTGTATACTGGGAAACTTCGATCCCAGGCAAACCATGACTATTGGTAACCTTAAGTCTAAATCATCACATAATTCTTGAACTAGACTTCTCTAATAGCCTCCTGATAGCCACTCTGTTTCAACTCTTGCTCCTTTCTAGACTCTTCCTCACATAAAAGGCAGACTGATCCTTTTAAAGTGGAAATCTGGTCATGAGACGATCCTACTCAAAGCCCTTCAATGTATTCCCATTTCACTTAGAATAATCTGTATTCCTTACACTTAAAGGCCTTATAGATGGGGGTCTCACCTCTCCATCTCCTACCATTATACTCCTGATCTTACTTCCTCTCCTCCAAACCTGTTAGGTACACTTTGACCTCAGACCCTTTGCCTATGCTCTTCCTTCTGCCTGCAATATTCTCCCCCCAGATACTATCATGGATTGTTCTATTAGTTTTCTCAGCTTTCTGCTTTACATGTCACCTCTTTAGAGACCTTTTATATGGCCATGCTATCTGAAGAGGTTCCATCCACTCCTAAACACTCACACTACCTACCCCCATGCCTGCTTTTTTTTCCCATCCTAGCACATATTGCTTGAAGTTCTATTTTGTTGAGGTTTTCCCCACCAGAGTATGAGATCCACAAGAGATGGCTGGCACAGAGCAGAGCCATATATGCCTATTGATGGAATAAATGCAGATTCCCTACTATCAATTATAGTCAATGTCCTCAGTATCCACAGGTTGGGTTCTCCGTGGAAGCAAACTGATTTGCAAGTGGGAGATTGGGATGTGTCCTTGGAATCAACACTTATGGGGGAGTGCAGAAAGCAGGATGGCTCAGGTGGAGAAGTTGGGCTATGAGGCAGTCACACCAAAGGCCTCAGTCGATCCTATGGGAAGTTCTGGAGCTAAAATAGCTCTTCAGAGATGTTCTAAATTCTGAAGAGATGAGTTTTATGCTCCTGAATCCACCAGTCTTTGGATGTGGCCTTTCCCCACATCTTGGACCAGGGTCTCCTCAGCTGTGAGGGAGATTCTAAGAAGGAGGAACTCAGTTGTTACGAGTGTCAGCCATCAACACTCTTGGCCAGTGGAATAAATGCCTTCATCATGAAGATGATGCAAGACTGTATGTGTGTGGAGGGGTCACCACAGCAATGGCTACGTCTCTGAGCTATCTTCCTTCCCATCACCAGATTTTTGCTTAGTCAGGAAATTCATCTACAATGTCTGTAGTCCCTTATTATGCCTAATAAAATTACCCCTAACCCTTAAGCTCTAGTCCAAGTTCCATATCTTTAAGTATCTCCATAGTGCACAAGGATTTCTACTAGTAATTAATTGTTTTATAGCCAGTAGTATGGTGCCTAGAGATATTTTCCCCTATTCATATTTGTGAGTTCCCCTCACTCTAATCTCCAGAAGAAGAGGGATTGTACTTGATACTACCTAATAATGCACATGATAGGGGCTTAGAAATAACTGTTGGTTGATTGCATTGAAAAGAGAGCCTCACCAGTCTTGTTTTGTAAACAGCATGGACACTAGTACTCGATATATCAACAGTGTTTCTGGTTAATCAACAAGTCAACTAATGAATATATTCAGAGGTCTTTCTTTGTTCCTAGTGCTGTAGACATGGCTCTGTTAGTCCTTTCATGAAACTGGAAACGAAAACATTTCTGGAAGTGCAGCTTTTATAAGATAATTTCAAGACCCTATGGGGTTGCAGCCGACAGATGAGTGCTTTTGCTGGTATGATTAGCTCACGAAGGGGCCTTACTACTATTAGAAATCTCAGCTTTATGTATAATTTATTTTGGTCAATTGCCTTGATCACTAGGTGGAAACTGTCAGTTAGTGTTAGAAAGTTCCAACTGTGAGATTCAGAGAAATTAACCTGCTCTTTTAGAATATGGAGCTGACAATCAGAAAGCACCTTTGTTCTGAGCAGCTTGATAATTCTGATAGTTTTTAAAAAGCATCCACTGAATAGAGTAGACATGAATTAATGATTTAATATAGACAACTAGAGTAATACCTTTCCTTTTTGAAAAGCATTATAGATACTAGAACAGAGGTCATCTCCATTGGGTAAATAAAAAGCTTGCTTAAAATGAATATATGCTGGCTTTTATAGCACCATCCATCATTTTATGTGTAAAGAGAGGTGTTCACTTTAATGATCTTTGCAAATGGGGCTAAGTTCACACACTTGTTGGAAATGCTATACTTTTGAATGAGTTTTAAAAAGGTACCTGAATTGACTTAATGCTGTGACATTTTAAAAGGACATATTCTATTTATGTTAATCTTAAGATTTTTCTATGTGTTAAACTGGAGATATTTTCTCTGAATAGAAGGTTTTTTTTCTGAGGTTGGGCATCTATTTAGAGGTGACAGACAAATGGCAGTCCAGTCTCTCAAAATGAAAATCTAGACTATTTGCGTATTCTCCATTTGTAAAAATACAGAGATATTATTCATTTATAGGAAAGGTCAATGTCAGGTTTTTAATTTTAATAACAGGGTGGCTTTAAACATATCCTTTGTGTGGTAGTATCTTTCAAATTCATTTTATTCCCATAACTACTCTCCTACCCCTGAAGTATCTGCCAAATCGGTATTTACATCTAATGGTCCAGATGGTCACAGTGTGAAATGTTGCTGTGGATGTACCCAGGCTAAAAAGACTGAATCTGGCCTAGTGTGCAAATGGACAGTAAATGGTTCAGGTGAATGAGACTATGTTATTTCTTTTAATACTTATTTTGTGAGGTTACTATGTAATTGATTAACTTCATATTCATTTAACTATTCATTCATTTCTTACTAAGCAATGATTAAGTTCCATCATAAACTCTTCCAGGGTCTAGTCTAGGCTCCATAGATACCTAGAGGAATAAGATGACTTTAAACAAGTTCAGAATTTAGTAGAAAGACAAATTTAAACAGAATAACAATATCATGTGTTAACTGCACTGAACAGGTGGCACAAATACTCTGGGGGCAAAGAGGAGAAGGTTGAAACTTGCCAGGGTCTAGTGATAGAATTAAGGAAGGAAGACTTTATTTGGAGATTTATACCCCCAATAATCAAGGATAAAATTTTCCAGCCACCCCAAATAAACATCCTTTGTAAAATAAATGTGCTTGCCATGCAAATGTAGCTTTAGGACAAGTCTTCCAGCTTTCCCCTTTCAGCTAGAGCTAGTATATATGGGGGGTTGGTGACATGTAAGTGTGCTTGAAGAGCAAATACCTGAGCTGAGATGGGAAGATTCCACAGGAAGATTCAATGTGAACCCCTTGAAGGACAGGGCAAGAATGTTCCAGGCACAGGGATGCACGGGCAAAGTCTCTAAGCGCTTAAACAAGTTACTCTTCTATAAGTATAAAATGTATGTAATTTAATTAAGGACAGATTTCTATTTATGATTTATATCTTCAAAATTTTTTCACTATATCTTTAACTTCTACTTTGATGAAGAGATACACTTGTAGTCCTATTAGAAATAAGAATTAACAACAGAAAAGTGGATATTCTGAAGTGCTCTAAAAATGATGAAAATAGAAAATCAAAATGCCTATTAAAAATAACAGTACAGTGCAGTACAGAGTGATGGAGAGAGCACTGGACTGAGACATGGGCATTAACTATTTGTTCATCAAACATTTATTGGGCATCGCCTATGGGCCACCACTGTCCTAGATACTAGGACACAATAAAGCATACCAAACCAAGGAACAAAATAAACATGGTAAAATACAAGGCAAAGTAAAGTAATTAGAAGAGTGCTTGGCACATAAAACGTACTATGTGAGCACTTGCTATTATAACAAAAATCCTATTTCAACCACCTTCCCCATACATAGTGCCATATATAGGGAAGAGGGTGGTTGAAATAGGCACTATCTAGAGAAGCCAAACTTCTTGAATGCATTGTCTACAATCACTGTCCCTATTTGTTCATGTTCTACTGATTTCTCCATTACTTTATTGAATTGAAATGGTTTCTGCCAAGTTTTCAAATGACATCCATCTTGGTAAGTCATAAATATTTTTCAGGTTTCATTAACTTGAACTCTCAGCAGGATTTGTTGACTTATCTCTCTTCCCTGGATTCTGTAATTCTGGAGGCTTTCTTGATTTATCTGCCTCTCTGGCCACTGATTCTAGTCCAAGCCCATTTCTTTTCTTCTTAAACTGATATTATCCCAGTCTATGGCTTTAGTTACAATCCAGAAGTGATTCCCAAGATTGTTTCTTCAGTTCAGATCTTTTATCTGGACTCCAGACTTATATATCCACTGCTTACTTGTCATTTCCACATTAGTACGTTAAATAAAGATCTTAGACTCAAATGCCAAAAACTGAATTTCATTACATTTCTCACAAGCCTGGTTCACTCTATTTCAGTACTGGTAACAGCCTCCAAACAGTTGCTAAAGCCAGAAAACTGGGCATTATCACTGACCGTTGACTTCTTTAGAGATCTGATTTTACCTATTAGAAATCTCTCAAGTGGGTTCACTTGTTTCCATCCTTTTCCAATAAATCTCTAATATTTCAATATTAGAGTATTTACCCCCTAATCCACTAATCTGTCATCTGGGATATTCTAATACTCTCTAAATTGTTCTCCTTCAATTTACTCCAGGAATATAGTGGGCAGAGTCGGCCTCTTAAATAACAAATCTACTTAAAATCCTCAAAGTAGGTCTTCTGTCTGTCTTGGGATAAAGACCCCCAACTTTACCACCAGTTAAAATATTCTTCAAGGGCTTGTTCCTGCTTACTCCTCAGCCTCTTCATATCAGGCTTCTTCATATCATGAAATAAGTCATGTTAACTGTACTCTTAGCACCACCATATGAACAGTTCCTTTTGCTTGACATATTCTGTCCTTTTGTTATTCTCCCTTTTATGTAACCTTTACTCATCTTTCAGACCTTACCTCAACATTATTTGGAGAAGTCTTACCAGACTCCCAGACTAAATAAAGTCTTTCTTAAATATTCTTTAGTAGTTCCTTATACTCTTCTTTTGAAGTTTTGACTATAGTTATCATTACTATAATCATGCCCAGTAATTGTAATGATATACAGCAATCGGATATTGATTTGTGTGATGATTGGATTGTATCTCACTTACATGCACTTGATCATCTTTATGCAGCACCCTTTTAATCTGTATGCATAGTCCTGGCTTATAAGACCTGAGTAGCACATATTCGTTGAGACAAAGAATGCAAACATATTTGAGTGCTCAACTCTGGCAGAGACTACTAGTGGTTTGTCAAAATCCATTCTCTTCCTCCTGGACACATAGCTAGACTACATTTCTCAGCCCTCCTTGCAGTTGGATGAGGTCTTGTGATTGGATTCTAGCCAGTGGACTGTGAACAGAAGTGAAGCGTGCCCTTCTAGGCTCAATCCCCCATAACTACTTTGTATGATCTTTCGTCTCTGCTATGACTGTGATAGTGACCTCTGTGACCTTCGAAGCCACATGCTGTAGATGGCAGAGGTTCAATTTTCCAGGATCCCCAAATGGCACAGTAAAAGAACCCTACCTGCCAATGTGGAACCACTTTGTACTACTGAGTGAGCAAGAAATACATTTCTTTTGCTGAACCATTACATGTTTGGGCCAGCTTCTTATTGTAGCCTAGCTTTACATAATTAATAGAAATAAATGAATGAATTCTAAACATACTTGTTTTCAAAAGTATGATTAGTGATCCATTTCACTTTCTGTGGTTAGTAGAAAACGAGCAATGCTTATACTTCATTAATTCACTTTGCCAAATGCTTATTTTGTGTTTTCAATATGTCAGTCATGGTGCAAGGTACTAGGAAGAATGGATGATGAAAACTTGTCCTTGACCTTAAGAAACTTATTCTGTGTTGAGGGGGACAAGCATAAAAACAAAAGTTCAACATAAAATGATTAGTGCCATTTTAGAAATATATATTTGGAAGGACCAGTATAGAGAAGGGAGAGGAATTTGTTGTGGTTAATTTCAAATGAGAATTTCGAGTGGCGGATAGGGGAATGCGACCAGAATGTAGAATGGGAAGTGAGTCCTGGCAATGTCCTTGTCCAGAGATTCTTCATGCTGTAGTGTGCTTTGGGGCCTGAAATTCCACCATGCATTCCCTTCCCCTAAAGCTTTAGATCTCTAGGAGTCCTTTAAAATAATATGAAATGCTGTTTTGCCCCCTGGAGGATGACATGGCCATCCATCATGGTATTAAATTTTAGTTGACAGTTCTTTGGGTTATGGAAGATTTATCTAAGTGAGTGGAGACGGGCAAAAACACCAAAGATGGTGAGTATGTCTCCATAGTTAAGGATGCTGCCTTAGTCAGAGAGCCTAAGTAGGAATCCAGGTGAATGACCCAATTGTATGAGGACATGTGAAGCGAAGGGAAATGATGGAGAACGTTTGTGGAAAGTAGCTAAAGAGACGAAGTTGCTTTGTCCCTTTAACATTCTCTCTCTGTTAACTACATGTCCTTGATTTTCTAGGTCAGACCAATTTTAAATATTCTATTTTCTTGTCTTCATGTGACTTTTGGGGCCTCTTCCAAATAGTTATTTGGATTATGGGAACCAGCGTTATCTTCTTTTAAACCGGAAGTGTGGATACTAAGTAATTTTGAAATATAAGCAACCTATTTCTACATGAAAATGCAAATTTGACCTAGGCAATTATAAAGGAAGCCATTGTAAATAAATAATATGCCAGAAGATGGGCCATTGGTTCTGGAGCAGTCATGAAAAACAATGCCAGGTAATCCTTGGAAGGCATAGTTTGGCACTTTCAACTCTTGAGAGGTGCCATTTTTACTGGCAGAGATAAGCATTTGAATGATGTATACATAGTCTTTCTGGTAGAGCAGCATTAAATGTTTACTAATCATACACAACAACTGCAAAGACTTAGTACCCTGACCTCTGTCACTCCATAGCTACGTTTACTGGTGCATCCTAACTAACGTGAAAGGTACCATGGGGGAATAGGGTCTTGACAGAGGGAACTCAAAAGCCAAGGTGCTGTTTTATCCAAAGAACACTTACCCTTTTTAGTTCTGGGGTGGTGACCAAGAAATCCAGAAGGAACGGTAATACCACACAAGTAGGAGGCACCATTGCCCCAAGAAGGTTTTCCTTCTCAGGGAGGTCTGGGTGAAAGGGAAGGTAAATGCTCCGTAGACTTGAGTTCTGCCACCAACCACCTCAAGGGGGCACTGCAAGCAAGTTCTTCCTGCACCATTAAAATAGATGAATCGTACCTGCTCTTTCTTTCCGTGAGGATTATATAAGACCCACCTGTGAGCCAAGAGGAGCTTACAATCATGGAGAAGAGAACCAAAAAGAAGGCAACAAAAAGAGCATGCTATGCACTAGGCTAGTCACACAGAAGCTGGCAAGGGGAGAAAAGCCACTTAAGCAAAGTGAGGGAGGTCATAGGGGCCAAGTCCAGCTTTTCCACTTCTGGCTTCAGCTTGCCAAGGGGGCTGTCCATAGCAAATGGGAGCCTTGAAAAAAGAGAGAAGATGGGGAAAAAAAGCCAATAAATTGAGGTTGGAGAGGCAAGGCAGTGGGGAAAAAATAGAGAAAGGAATAGAGGAGAGAAAAGAAACTTGAAAAAGAGAGTAAGGGGTCGGGGGGAAAAGCCAGTTTGTTTACTTTATCTTCCAATAAACTGCAAGTACTTGACAATAAAGAGGGAAGTGAACATTCCTGAAGGGATTGGCCTGGGGGTTCTTGATACCCATCAGTAGGGGAAGGAATGCCACAGGAGTGGGGGGATGGATTTTTGGAAAGGGATGGATTATGGGTTAGATGTGTGACTGTGTAGCAGGGGAAGAAGACCAGCTTTTTGACTGTTCTGGTTCTCATAATCTATATGAGCAAGAAGAATTAAGAGAGCAGAAGTAGGAGGATTCAGGTTAAACACAACCGCCCTTTTGACAGACTCTTGGAAAGGGTGGTCTCACTTGAACAGATTTTTGAAAATACAAAGGACAACCTATGAAGATGACACCAGAGCAGAGGATGAAGCCCATGGACATACAAAGGAAAATGTTAAAAGTATTATATAAAGAAATAGCAAAGGAGATGCACACTTATACAACAGAAATGTTACTTCATGAAAGCAAATTCATTTTGGGTTGCAGGCAACAGAACAAGAACTATTGCATGTTGTTGATTGCACCATGTTCTTTTGCACTTTCATATCTTTGGACATCTGCCTCCTTTACCTGGTATAACCTCCCTCCCTTTGTTTTACTACTGGACTCCTCTTAATTCTCAGCTGTCCTCTCTACTGAGTCATCCCCTGGTCATTCTCGTGAGAGTTTGGCTTTTCTTCCCTATTTTTGTTCCAGTGACACCTTTTTAAACTCTCAGTATAGCACTTATAATATTATACACAAGATGCCTGTTCCCTATTTGCCTCTTTCACTAAACAAGGCTTATATTTTCATCAGCTTTGCCTAACAAAGTGTCTGCCATATGGTTAAAAGTCGATATAAAGTTACAGGTCAAGAGCCATTGTGTCTTACTGTAGAAAAGGGATAGGACAGAGAAAATGGCAATTTTTAGTTTTTGTGCTATTGTAAGAAAAATTTGGAATCAGCTGGCCCGAGACTCTGATGGGGAAAAAATGAAAAGCTTCTGTATGCACTAGTGATGTACAAACAAAAACCAAAAAACTGTCTAGCACAGAGCTGACAATAAAGTTTCTTTAGAGTTAAGATATCATTTGGGTTTCTTATTAAAGGCAAAGAGAATACGGAAGTGGAATCTTGGGGATCAAGCTTTCTGAGAGAGTAGACATGCCAAGGACAATGTATAAATATCATTAGCGGAAAAACTAGACAGGACAAAAACATAAAAGAGCCAAAGAGAAAACAGTTACTGTTTGGGAATAGGTTTTAAAAATAATACGCGAGTAACACTGGGAATTTGGCTAGTTTGGTTTGAGAGAAACTCTAACTAGATTTATATATAATAATGCAACTACATTTTCTAGTAAAGAACTGGTAAGAATAAAATGAAATCAAAGAAAAGAGCTTTGAAATCCTAAACTTGTACATGAAATGTATTAATATCATTTTCTTACTAGTTTAATGTCAGTAGAATAACCATTTTTAAATAGTTTCCACTACTTCATTATTAGACATTGAGTAGCTGGCTCTTGTAAAGATGCAAAAGAATCCTCATTACTTGATGATATAATAGCTGAGGTGGAATCTTTGAATTTCTGAATAGGTACAAATCCCAATTATAACTATGGCCATTTCCAGGGGCGTTGCAACCTTCCATAGATGGAATACGAGGAGACCTGTAAGGATTATTTACTTGAGATAAAGAAAAAAGTACAGTCTATCTTCTGTACCACAAGCATGTTGCATCTACTTGATAGTTTCAGTGTCACTGTGAAAATAGTAATATAATCACATTGTGGATAATGGAAACAAAATCTTTCTCATGAACAGCCCAGTTAATTCAGTTTTCAGATAAAGATGAAAATATATGGAGTTGCAAATTATATGCCTATAGATTAGGCATTTGAATTTATATTTTCATCTTGGCTATGTAACTGACTTGAAGCAATGTGCAGAAATTTGCTGAACTTGAGTTACCCCCTTCACAGAATAGATCACCAATCTCAAAGGTGATAAGTGAATACCTCTAACAACATCTACATTAATCTCAGTTTCTTAGTGAAACGGTCCCATCTACATATTACTGCTTTATCAGAGTTTGGCTTTTCTCTCTCCAGTGGTGATCTTCTGTTCTCATTTATTTTTCCTTAAAGGTTATGTAGATAATTAGTGTATTTCTCATGTAGGCCTTAAATGCACTGCATGTTGTGGTAGACTTACAGAGGAAGTCAAGATCATCTCTAAGTATGTTTGGAATTCAATTTGCCAACATTTCACAAATTGTTCATTTTGCAGAAACAATTTCGTTTCCATCTGGTTTGCCTAGGGGAAAGTTCACTGGTGCTCATCGTTAAGAAAATCAGATCATTAGGGAATTCAATGGTCCCTTGCATGGAAATGTGGATGTCACTACATCACACAGTGCAAAAATATAGTTTATCTGCAAATGAGTGTGATGTGAATTTGCTTGGAAGCTATCCTCTTCAGACAAAGAAAGCGCATAGGTATATCTTATTTGCTTCATTTTGCATGTATTCAGACTGACAGCTGGAGTGACCTGCTGAGATGTCAGGGTTTTGTTTTTATTGTTATGTAAAGGACATCACAGATTTTTATGCAAAATGACGACTAAAAGAATTTTTAAGAATGTGTGTTATGCAACTGTAACTCAAGGCATTTTAAACTGTGATAATTTTCCTCTTTTATTTGTAATGGCATTCTGGTTTTCAACTTTGAACATCATATTTTTAATGAAGGAAACTTAGCTTCTAGAAAATGTGACTGAGAAAACGGACCCATAAATTTCTGGCCAATTTCATCAGGTGATTTTTATCATTTTATTAGGATTTAGTTTTTTTTTTTTTTTTAATAAGTTTTCCTTTTTTTTTTGTTTTTTGGCTTTTTATTTATTTATTTATTTATTTATTTATTTATTTTTGCTGTGTTGGGTCTTCGTTTCTGTACGAGGGCTTTCCCTAGCTGTGGCAAGCGGGGGCCACTCTTCATCGTGGTGCACGGGCCTCTCACCATCACGGCCTCTCTTGCTGCGGAGCACAGGCTCCAGACGCGCAGGCTCAGCAGTTGTGGCTCACGGGCCCAGCCGCGCCGCGGCTCGAACCCGCGTCCCCTGAATTAGCAGGCAGATTCTCAACCACTGCGCCACCAGGGAAGCCCAGGATTTAGTTTTTATCTATGGTTTTCTTCTAGGATTTTATTATGTGATATCCTGTTAATGGAGATCAATATAAAATTTTAAAAATATTTATTTATAAATTTATTTATTTATTTTTGGCTGCGTTGGGTCTTTGTTGCTGCGCGCGGGCTTTCTCTAGTTGCTGAGAGAGGGGGCTCCTGTTTGTTGTGGTGCTCGGGCTTCTCATTGTGGTGGCTTCTCTTGTGGAGCACAGGCTCTAGGCGTGCGGGCTTCAGCTGTGGCACGCAGGCTTAGTTGCTCCGCGGCATGTGGGATCTTCGCGGACCAGGACTCGAACCCGTGTCCCCTGCATTGGCAGGCGGATTCTTAACCACTGCGCCACCAGGGATGTCCCAATATAAAAATTAAAAAAAAGAACTTTTTCACATTTGAAATCCCATAAAAGCACGTTTGCCCACACTGTACCTTAAAGTAGTTTGCAGATTTCCATGAACTCTTTCTTAGAAAAGTAGTAACCATTATTGTTCAATAAATTCTGCAAAGGGACAAATTAAGAGCCTGAGGTAATCCTTATTTCCATTGCTTTCATGCATATTTTTGGCAAATAAATAAAAATGACATAAATTTAAAAAAATCATCATATATACTTCAATGACCCCCCAAAATCTTTTGACTCGGAGAAAGAATATGTGAAATCTAAGGGACATCATTTTGAATTTGAAGCTAAAAAGAATATGTATAAAGTTGTTATCTGGGGCTTCCCTGGTGGCGCAGTGGTTGAGAGTCCGCATGCCGATGCAGGGGACATGGGTTCGTGCCCCGGTCCTGGAAGATCCCACATGCCACGGAGCGGCTGGGTCCGTGAGCCATGGCCGCTGAGCCTGCGCATCCGGAGCCTGTGCTCTGCAACGGGAGAGGCCACAACAGTGAGAGGACCGCGTACCGCAAAAAAAAAAAAAACCAAAAGAAAACAAACCAAAAAAAAATTGTTATCTGAAAAAAGTCTTTAGGCAGTCAGAGTCCTTGAAATATTTGAAAAGATTTGTCTGAAGATAATGAATCATAGATACATATGACTACTTTTTGAAGATAGAGGAGTCTTATAGGTTTAAGCTTATGGGAAAAAACAAAAAATGTAAAGAATGTGTTGTACTATAAAGGGTTACTTTCAAACTTATCGAGTGAATTAAAGGCAGAGAAATGAGCCAATGATGTCCCTTGTAGGTGACAATGATACAGGGTCAGGTGGGAAATCTTTCTGAAAGAAGTTGTTTCTAGTATAAATTAAGACTTCTCGGGCTTCCCTGGTGGCGCAGTGGTTGAGAGTCTGTCTGCCGATGCAGGGGACACGGGTTCGTGCCCCGGTCCGGGAAGATCCCACATGCCACGGAGCAGCTGGGCCCATGAGCCATGGCCGCTGAGCCTGCGCATCCGGAACCTGTGCTCCGCAACGGTAGAGGCCACAACAGTGAGAGGCCCGCGTACCACACACAAAAAAATAGAATACTCGTTTGTGTGTGAGGGTAAAACTGAACAGCTTACAGAGGTAACCAGAGACAATTTTCCATGGGGTCATTGAGAAAGAGTTTCCTATGGTTCCAAATAAGGTACATCAAGAAAGGAAAATGGACTGGAGGTTAAGCTTTTATTCCTAAAAGGTATGAGGTTCTCAAAACTGATTTTTAGAGACAGTTAGTACCACAGTTAATACTGCAATAAGGCTGCCGAGTCCAAATCTAGACCTATCACTTACTTAGTTGTGATCTGGGGACATTCTTAACCTTTGTGGGACTCTGTATCCTTATCAGTAGAATGGGACTGATAATAAACTAAAGGACTGTTGTGAGGATTAAAGAGTTAATGTACGTGCTGTGCATACAGAAGCTGGCACACAGGAAGTGCTCAGTAAATGTTAGTCATTGTTAATATCAGGCTGCCGTTTACAGATCAGCTTCTATGTGTTGGATGCTTCATATAATTTATTCCATATCTTCACAGCCGTGAAGTACAGGTTATCATTGTCTCTGCTTCGTAAATGGACAAACTGAGGCTCAGCCCTGTGGAGTAACTGTGTTAACGTAACATGGTTATTAGAACCCAGAACACAGGTTTGTTAAGCATCAAAGTCCATGCTTTTTCTTCTATGTGGCAAATCTCGTGAAATTTTAATTTTCTTTGTATATTGGGTAACCATTGTTCAATAGTATCGAACACTAAGCCTGTAAGATACTATTAGCACAAGGTGCTATACTGGAAAAAATGTCACATGGCAGCATTTCCCTGGTGGACGTGTTCCCAGCCAGATTCTTCATCTGTAATATTGCACCCTCTGTTAAGCAATTTGCAATTGCTTTCATGTCTTCCTGAGTGCACAGGAGTCAGCAGGCTACAAGTCCTGACTGACCGTCTCAAGGTCTTCCATGGATACCTGCAGACTGTTGAGATGAAAGGTTTCTCAGAGGAGCAGAAGCACGTCCAAACACAGGCTCCCTGACTCTCCTTTCCGTTCCTGAGGTTGCCTGAGTTAAATGTATCGACTAAAAGGAGATGTATTACATCATCTTGAATCAGAAGGGGTAATCAATTATATTCTTCTCTCCTCACAGGGATTTGGTGAGGCCAAATAAGGAAAAAGTGGCTAGAAGGATAAGCTTTCTGCAAAAAGGAGAATAAATAAATGCAAGAAAGGGATCATTTTAAGCAGTGAATTAGAAAAATATAAAGGCAAGCCACATTCTCTAAACACATGATAAGTGCTGTATTCTCTGTTCTCACGTGGCCAGAGGTCAATGGATACAGTCTAGGGATGGATCTGTGGCTGAAGTACCTGTTGGGCTATAGGTAGTAGAGGTTTAGAGCTGGAGTCTAAAGTAGCTAGACCTAGATTTGAAACCCTGGTTTGTCACTTCCTAGCTAGGTGACTTAGGGTACGTTGTTTCATCTCCCTTAAGCCTCAGTTTCCTACTGGATAAAATGGGGATAATGATAGTACTGATCTCAACTGGTGGTTGTGCGGATCCAATGAGAGGAGATACATCAAGTGCTTAGAATGATGCCTAGAGTATGGTTTAAGTGCACAGTGCATGCTCGTTATTTTATTCTTAGCATTTCTATCCATCAAAAATTAAGAATGAGTTTTTACAGAATACAATTCTATCCATCTTTGTGTGTTCCTTACTCAGCTGGTGCGGGGTACAGTGTCTGGCACATAGCAGACACTCATATTTTTGTTGTATTAATGAACAGAAGGATAATGTCATATGAATGCTGATACAGACTTCTCGCTCTGTCAGCCCTCTTACGAGTTTGTTCTTGGACACACAGAAGAGCTGTGAACATGGCCAGCCAGCTGTGGGACCTGGAAAGATGTCTATGTGGAGATGCCCATCTCACTGCACTTGGGCCCCACCTGAGGTCCTCCTTCTTCAGGGGAGCTCAGGGTCTCCTCACACGGTGGGTCTCTCCGAGTTGAAGTCCACTGAATCCTATCCTTGGGTAAAACGTGGCTTGGATTTTGTCCCCCCCACTTCACCCCTCAGTGACCTTGAGCTTGGATCAGCACAGGCAGGAGCAGGTGCTTGTAGTGGTTTATTATACTTGGCTGCTACCTGGGAGGAGTGGAAATGGAAATCAGGAAGTTCCTAAGGAAGCTAGAAGATGTACTAGTGTAACGGCAAGGATGAAGGTTGCTTTCTTCACCTTCTGTTCTTCAGGACATTTTTTCCTTTGGATATTCTTTCCTTTGAAGAAAGGACATGACTTCTGGATTTATTTATAAGCAATTTAGAAAAATACTAGACTGTTAAGGAGATGATGGAATCAGGAAAATTTAAGCAATGCAGGTTGATGCTGGCTAGGGTACTATATAGGAGAACATAAAATATGATATCTAAAGCACTTAAACAAGTTTGTTATGGGGAGAAGTAGGGTGTTAATATGATCTAAAATGGAAATGAATTCTCTTTTAATCCACATGTCCAAAATAGAACTTCATGTTTATCCTTAAGATTAATGCATCTTTCTGTAATCTCATTTATTGCCCCGTTTGCTCACTTCTCAGTTAACCAAGCTAGAGTTGGAATCACTTTCGGTGGCTTGCAAGCGCTCACTCTTCTGTCTAATTGAAAACAAATTTCTATAAATCATATCTTAAAAACTTCTTCAAATTTGAGTTCTTACTTTCACTGCCACGTAATTTCATGAACTCTGCCTGTGGAAGCAACAGCCTCCAATTCATCGTCATACTGCCAAAGGATTAGCTTTCTAAGCCATAGAGCTGATACGGCCACTGGCAGCTTTAATACCCTCCCAGTTGCCAACTATCAGAGTAAAATGTTAACTTCCAAATTCAAAGCACTAAAATATTACCCTTATTTATTTTTGTGGCTTAGCCCCTGCCCCCATCATTCTCCTCTCCCATGCATTAGATCGTAGCCAGACGTTATTTCTCTCTGAATGTTTCAGATGCTCACTCACCCTTCTTCCCCTGACTGGAAATCCTTATTCTTGACCTGTTGAATTCCTAATCATCCTTTATCACCCACCTCATTCATATTCTAATCATCCCTTCTGAACTCCTCACCTCCAGACAGCATCATCCCTTCCTTGTTGCTTATGAACTCCTTGAGTGGAAAAACTGTATCTAATTCATCTCTGTATCACCAGGGCCCAGCATAGAATGATCTGTAGATGTGTTGTTGAATTGAGGTATCAGATTAATGAAAAACCTTCCACCAAGGAGCTATTTCCTTTGCTGATGTGTTTTCGTTTGGGATAGTTAAATGTAGAAGGTACAGAACATAGTTGCTTATATAGGAAGCCTTTAGCACATACAGTGAATTGATTGCTGGAAAACAGGGCAAGGGTTTTTACGGTTATGTGTCAACAGGAGCACAGGCTCAGAATGACCTGAGTTAAGACGCAGACTTGGTAACTTAATGGGCGTATGACTGTGGGGACTCCCTTTACTTTTCCTTTATAAAATGAGGATAATACTTCCAAGACTGTGTAGGATGGCTATGGATATCAAACAATATATATAGCCTAGAATACAGTGCTCTTAATTTTATTGAAATAAAGAAACTTGTATATACAAGTTTAAAAATTGGGTGGAATATCAATAGTACTCCTGAACAGACAGGAAAGAAAATGTGTTGACAGATACATGAAAGAAATATAGAGACTTATTACTCTAGGATGAGGCCTAGACTGAATTGTCAAGTGTATAGTTAGAGGAGACACACAGCTTCCTTAAACTATTATATAGCTCCTCCTTAAACTATTAAGTTTATATATAAACTATTATAATATATTATATAAAACTATTATATAATTACATAATATAAGCTATTATATAGTTTTCCTGTCTACAGTAATCACTTAACAGGGATATCTTCATTTTCCTTATAAGTTGATTTCTGGTTGCAACCCTTGAACTATTAGAGCTCAAACAGAGAAAGACAAGATACCACGCCAGCTACGTTGGTCATCCTAAGATCTTTTCTTAGTGGGTTCAACATGTGTCTTTTAACTCTTTGCAGACAGCATATTTATCTGTGCCAGTGGCAGGGTATGTGTGTGGGAATCCGAAGAAGCCTCTGAAATGAACACAACCATTAGGGCTTTAAAATGCCACTTGACGGGTCATTCACTTAAAAGCTATTACCAATCAGCTGCCTCTTGCAGGCAGAGGGAAAAAAATATTTATGGGTTGAAGACACTTGAAATTAGAGATTAGCAGGAAGATGCTCTCTCATTACCAAACAGGGAGCCAGGATGTCAAACATCTTTAGTTTCTCTAAAGACACAATCTCTCTTCTGGATTTTTCGTAACGGGCAAAATGAACTAAAACAACCCCTCCCCCCACGGCACCACCTTTGCTGTCATAATACCCTGCATCTCTCTGCCTGCGCCCCCAGATGCCTGCAGTGAGCGGCCCTGCTCTAGTGAGCGCATCTCATTCTGCTTTACCACTTGGCTCTTTCTCAACTCCTGCCTGATCACTTTTGGAAACGTCATTCACATTTATATGCAGGCCAGTGCACAAACCAAAATTAATTTAACTCACAAAGGCATGTTGCTATTATTACTTTTGACACCATGGAGAACTTATTAACTATAGCTTGTCACAGGCCTCTCAGCCTGAATACATTTCCCCTCCATGCTGTAGTCGGGCTAATCCAAGCTAAAGGTTTTCTGGATTGTCAGAAACTGTAAAAAGTCAAAATAGTTGAGTTTTTCAATAATTAGGGCAGACAACTAGGGCACCTACCAGGCACCTGTGGGGGACCACGGACACCTAAGGGGACAGGAGGAACCCCCAGTGACCGGGTAGGATGTGGGGCATGGGGGGGAGTGAGGGGGAGGAGAAGTGGAGGCGGGACAGGACTGGAGCCCCTGAAGGGCGGCTGGGGGAGGGGAAGGGATCCCACACCTGAAGGGGGAAATTGGGGAACCACTGGGAAGGCAGAGAATCAAAAGGGAGCATGGCCAGGTTTACCCTGCCCACTTGGGCCCCCGGAAGTCTGTTGAGATACCAGGCCTGATCCTCTGCCCACTGAGGCCACCTCCAGCCGCATGGGTTCTGAGGGAGTGGAGGGAGGGAAGGGGGAGCAAAAGTAAAGGCAGGACATCCAGGACGGCACCCCTGAGGGGCGGCTGGGGGAAGGGAGGAGTTCCTACACCCAGAGTGATCCACCCATGGTTAGGGGTCCAGCAGTGATGGGGGACCCTGGGGAAGATGGTGGGGGGGGCACGAAGGAATCAATAGCAGAATCACTGAGGCAGAAGAAAGGATAAGTGAGCTGGAAGATAAAATGGTGGAAATAACTGCCAGGGAGCAGAATAAAGAAAAAAGAATGAAAAGAATTGAGGACAGTTTCAGAGACCTCTGGGACAATGTTAAACACACCAACATTGGAATTATAGGGGTCCCAGAAGAAGAAGAGAAAAAGAAAGGGTTTGAGAAAATACTTGAAGAGATTGTAGTCAAAAACTTCCCTAACATGGGAAACGAAATAGTCAATCAAGTCCAGGAAGCGCGGAGAGTCCCACACAGGATAAACCCAAAGAGAAACATGCCAAGACACATACTAATCAAACTATCAAAAATTAAATACAAAGAAAAAATATTAAAAGCAGTAAGGGAAAAGCAACAAATAACATACAAGGGAATCCCCATAAGGTTAACAGCTGATCTTTCAGCAGAAACTCTGCAAGCTAGAAGGGAGTGGCAGGACATATTTAAAGTGATGAAAGGGGAAAACCTACAATCAAGATTACTCTACCCAGCAAGGATCTCATTCAGATTTGATGGAGAAATTAAAACCTTTACAGACAAGCAAAAACTAAGAGGATTCAGCACCACCAAACCAGCTTGACAACAAATGTTAAAGGAACTTCTCTAGGCAGGAAACACAAGAGAAGGAAAAGACCTACAATAACAAACCCGAAACAATTAAGAAAATGGTAAGAGGAACATACATATCGATAATTACCTTAAATGTAAATGGATTAAGTGCTCCAACCAAAAGACATAGACTGGCTGAATGGACACAAAAACAAGACCCGTGTATATGCTGTCTACAAGAGACCCACTTCAGACCTAGGGACACATACAGACTGAAAGTGAGGGGATGGAAAAAGATATTCCACGCAAATGGAAATCAGAAAGCTGGAGTAGCAATTCTCATATCAGACAAAATAGACTTTAAAATAAAGACTGTTACTAGAGACAAGGATAGTACATAATGATCAGGGGATCAATCCAAGAAGAAGATAAAACAAGTGTAAATATTTATGCACGCAACATAGGAGCACCTCAATACATAAGGCAAATGCTAACAGCCATAAAAGGGGAAATCAACAGTAACACAGTAATAGTAGGGGACTTTAACACCCCACTTTCACCAATGGACAGATCATCCAAAATGTAAATTAAAAAACACAAGCTTTAAATGACACATTAAATAAGATGGACTTAATTGATATTTATAGGACATTCCATCCAAAAACAACAGAACACACTTTCTTCTCAAGTGTACATGGAACATTCTCCAGGATAGATCATATCTTGGGTCACAAATCAAGCCTCAGTAAATTTGAGAAAATTGAAATCATATCAAGTATCTTTTCCCACCACAATGCTATGAGACTAGATCTCAATTACAGGAAAAAAACTAAAAACTACAAACACATGGAGGCTAAACAGTATGCTACTAAATAACAGAAATCACTGAAGAACTCAAAGAGGAAATCCAAAAAATACCTAGAAACAAATGACAATGGAGACATGATGACCCAAAACCTATGGGATGCAGCAAAAGCAGTTCAAAGAGGGAAGTTTATAGCAATACAATCCCACCTCAAGATACAAGAAAAATCTCAAACAACCTAACCTTACATCTCAAGCAATTAGAGAAAGAAGAACAAAAAACCCACAAAGTTAGCAGAAGGAAAGAAATCATAAAGATCGGTTCAGAAATAAATGGAAAAGAAATGAAGGAAACAATAGCAAAGATCAATAAAACTAAAAGCTGGTTCTTTGAGAAGATAACCAAAATTGATAAACCATTAGCCAGACTCATCAAGAAAAAAAGGGAGAAGACTCAAATCAACAGATTTAAAAATGAAAAATGAGACGTAACAACTGACACTGCAGAAATACAAAGGATCATGAGAGATTACTACAAGCAACTCTATGCCAATAAAATGGACAACCTGGAAGAAATGGACAAATTCTTAGAAAAGCATAACCTTCCGAGACTGAACCAGGAAGAAATAGAAAATATAAACACACCCATCACAAGCACTGAAATTGAAACTGTGATTAAAAATCTTCTAACAAATAAAAGCCCAGTACCAGATGGCCTCACAGGCGAATTCTATCAAACATTTAGAGAAGAGCTAACACCTATCTTTCTCAAACTCTTCCAAAATATAGCAGAGGGAGGAACACTCCCGAACTCATTCTATGAGTCCATCATCACCTTGATACCAAAACCAGACAAAGATGTGACAAAAAAGAAAACTACAGGCCAATATCATTGATGAATATAGATGCAAAAATCCTCAACAAAATACTAGCAAACAGAATCCAACAGCAGATTGAAAGGATCATACACCATGGTCAAGTGGGGATTATCCCAGGAATGCAAGGATTCTTCAATATATGCAAATCATTCAGTGTGATAAACCATATTAACAAATTGAAGGAGAAAAACCATATGATCATCTCAATAGATGCAGAAAAAGCTTTTGAAAAAATTCAACACCCATGTATGATAAAAAAAAAAAACTCTCCAGAAAGTATGCATAGAGGGAACCTTCCTCAACATAATAAAGGCCATATATGACAAACCCACAGCCAAATTGTTCCTAATGGTGAAAAACTGAAACCATTTCCTCTAAGGTCAGGAAACAGACAAGGTTGCCCACTCTCACCATGATTATTCAACATAGTTTTGGAAGTTTTAGCCACAGCAATCAGAGAAGAAAACGAAATAAAAGGAATCCATATTGGAAAAGAAGTAAACTGTTACTGTTTGCAGATGACATGCTACTATAAATAGAGAATCCTAAAGATGCCACCAGAAAACTACTAGAGCTAATCAAAGAATTTGGTAAAGTTGCAGGATGCAAAATTAATGCACAGACATCTCTTGCATTCCTATACACCAATGATGAAAAATCTGAAAGAGAAATTAAGGAAACACTCCCATTTACCACTGCAACAAAAAGAATAAAATACCTAGGAATAAACCTACCTAAGGAGACAAAAGAACTATATGCACAAAACTATAAGTCACTGATGAAAGAAATTAAAAATGATACAAACAGATGGAGAGAGATACCATGTTCTTGGATTGGAAGAATCAACATTGTGAAAATGACTATACTACTCAAAGCAATCTACAGATTCAGTGCAATCCCTATCAAACTACCAATGACATTTTTCAGAGAACTAGAACAAAAAATTTCACAATTTGTATGGAAACACAAAAGACCTCGAATAGCCAACGCCATCTTGAGAAAGAAAAATGGATCTGGAGGAATCAGACTCCCTGACTTCAGACTATACTACAAAGCACAGTAATCAAGACAGTATGGTACTGGCACTAAAAGAGAAATATAGATCAATGGAACAGGATAGAAAGCCCAGAGATAAACTCATGCTCATATGGTCACCTTATATTTGATAAAGGAGGGAAGAGTATATAGTGGAGAAAAGACAGCTTCTTCAGTAAATGGTGCTGGGAAAACTGGACAGCTACATGTAAAAGAGTGAAATTAGAATGCTTCCTAACACCATACACACAAAAAAACTCAAGATGGATTAAAGACCTAAATGTAAGGCCAGATACTATCAAACTCTTAGAGGAGAACATAGGCAGAACACTCTATGACATAAATCACAGCAAAATCTGTTCTGACCCACCTCCTAGAGAAATGGAAATAAAAACAAAAATAAACAAATGGGACCTAATGAAACTTCAAAGCTTTTGCACAGCAAAGGAAACCATAAACAAGATGAAAAGACAACCCTCAGAATAGAAGAAAATATTTGCATAGGAAGCAACTGACAAAGGATTAATCTCCAAAATATACAAGCAGCTCATGCAGCTCAATATCAAAAAAAAAACCCAGTCCAAAATGGGCAGAAGACCTAAATAGACATTTCTCCAAAGAAGATACACAGATTGCCAACAAACACATGAAAGGATGCTCAACATCACTAACCATTAGAGAAATGCAAATCAAAACTACAGTGAGGTATCACCTCACACTGGTCAGAATGGCCATCATCAAAAAATCTACAAACAATAAATGCTGGAGAGGGTGTGGAGAAAAGGGAACCCTCTTACACTGTTAGTGGGAATGTAAATTAATACAGCCACTATGGAGAACAGTATGGAGGTTCCTTAAAAAACTAAAAATAGAACTACCATATGACCCAGCAATCCCACTACTGGGCATATACCCTGAGAAAACCATAATTCAAAAAGAGTCATGTACCCCAATGTTCATTGCAGCACTATTTACAATAGCCAGGACATGGAAGCAACCTAAGTGTCCATCGACAGATGAATGGATAAAGAAGGTGTGGTACATATATACAGTGGAATATTACTCAGCCATAAAAAGAAACAAAATTGAGTTATTTGTAATGAGGTGGATGGACCTAGAGTCTGTCCTACAGAGTGAAGTGAGTCAGAAAGAGAAAAACAGCTACCATATGCTAACACATATATATGGAATCTAAAAAAAAAAAAAAAGGTCATGAAGAACCTAGGTGCAAGATGGTAATAAAGACGCAGAACTACTAGAGAATGGACTTGAGGACACGGGGAGGGGGAAGGGTAAGCTGGGACGAAGTGAGAGAGTGGCATGGACATATATACACTACCAAATGTAACATAGATAGCTAGTGGGAAGCAGCTGCATGGCACAGGGAGATCAGCTTGGTGCTTTGTGTCCACCTAGAGGGGTGGGATTGGGAGAGTGGGAGGGAGACGCAAGAGGGAGGGAATATGGGGATATATGTATATGAATGGCTGATTCACTTTGTTATAAAGCAGAAACTAACACACCATTGTAAAGCAATTATACTCCAATAAAGATGTTAAAAAAAAAAGGCTAAAATTAACTGTCTACAAATGGCAAGAAAATCTTGGTCCCATTTTGTTGGACTACCCTTTAAAAAAATATGACACAATATGATTTAAGCTTTATGTATTTGTTCCCCTGTATCAGTAAATATGGTCTTTGTATTTGAAAGAAGTAGTAGGGAATTTAAGTTAACACAATTATTGTGTAAGTTATAATAGCCCAAGAGTGTAGAAGGAGAAAAAAGAGAAAGGAAGCTAGTGTTCATTGCATGCTTACTGGTTCTGGATGTTTTCACATGTAGCACCTTGTTATAGTAGTCTGTGATGAGGGTTCTTCTTGAGGTATAATTGCCATTGTGATAGGGTTTTGTATCCTCTATCTTAGGCATAAGGAAATTAAAGTGCAGAGAGGTTAGCTGAATTCTCCAAGTTTGCACAGTCATGAATAGCAGAGGCAGTTTGAACCAAGGTCTACCTTCTTGATCCATGAGTCCTCCCTGCAGCTATATAAATCGGTATGGAAAGAGGGAAATCATAGGCCTCACACGAAATGGACAACCTGTCCTCTGTCTTCCATGAACTGTAGGTTTCATGAAAATGGTTTTATATACATTGTGAATTACCCAAAGCTGGCATTAACAAATAGACCTGAAGTTGGCATTGAAAAGGCAAGCAAGGTCAACAAAGTAATATCTTCTTGGTATGAAGCTAGGTGCATAACAGTATTTATTTTCCTGTTCAGCACCCCATGGTTTGTTTTTCCGCATCTAACAAGAATGAGGGCATATGCTTTTTTTTTCCCTCTAGGCCATGACATTGCTTTTCCCCACCAAGAAGGTGTACTACATCATACTCTGTCTGAAACTGTGATTTAGAAAATGACGTAGTAAATACTGGGAAGTCTCATTCCCTGAGCTTCTAGCAGGCCAGCCAGGAAGTCAAATCTCCTTAGCTGTCAGAAGCAGGCCAAAGGTCATGTAGAAATGAATTCATGGTTCAGTCTCCCTCAATCTCAGGCTCCCCCTGTAAAGATACGTAAGTGGGACTCAGATATTACAGCAGAATATCCAAAGGTTACTTGGTTTCATTGCAGTGGAGCAAACCTGCTAATCACCACAGTTTCTGGAGGTGGCCAGGAGAAGGTTATGAAAATTTGATGGCTACTTAGAATAGAAGTTGGCTGGCATGAAAAACGCAAACGCTTGAAAATCCATGCTTCAAGGAAGCATTTTGATCAATATGATTGTGTGATGGCATCTCAGTGGCACTGAAATTTTTTAACAATATAGTTTTTGCCACATTAACCCAAGGTATAAGTCTTGATCTTTTTATTTTGCCCCATTCCTTTGTAGGGCATGGAAACATTCACCACAGAAACTTCTCTTTGCCAGTCAAGAGTTTATTGTAGCCACACAACTTTTCATAGCCCCTTCCAGATTTCTCACTTTGCCAGTGACGAAAGACCTGTGTGATACTGCACATCTCAAATGCCACAGAAGCACGGCAGGGGTGCTCTCTCTTATTTTTAAATGTTAATCTATTTTCACCTTCCTATGTTCTAATTACTTAAGGGCAAATACTACATGCTTTTCTGGAATAATCTAGGGGAAAATTTCTGGGGCAAACTCATTTGGAAAAAAGGAAAAGAAAAACTCATCAGCTGAATACAAGTTAAAATGGAAACCCATTCAATATGTGGGTATTGCAGCTGGCAGGGGTCTTATGAGCAGAGAAGTGAATGAAGGAGGGAACATGTGGGTTTACCTGCATTTTCTTAAAACTCATGGTAGAGTGCTTAAAAAAAACCAAACTTGTGCAGAAACCAGAATATACTAGACTGAACTTTGAAAAAGTGGTCATTTGTTATATCAAATGTACCTGTGTGTGTGTATATTTACATTTATATATGTTTGTTAAAAATTGGACCAAAAATACCATCTTAGCATCCTAAAACAATAATCTCATTTTCATAGATCCTCAAATTATCTTTTCCATATGCAAATATTTTAGAAACCTACAACACAAGCATATATATCTATGTATAAAATTTTATATTTTGCTTTTTCTGCCTAACATATTAAAGCATTTTTCCATATAATTATGTCTAATGCCTAATATTCCATTAAGTGGTAGTATAATTAGCCATTTTCCTAGTTTTGAGCATTAAGCCCATTTTTTTTTTTTTTTGTGGTACGCGGGCATCTCACTGTTGTGGCCTCTCCCGTTGCAGAGCACAGGCTCCGGACGCGCAGGCTCAGCGGCCATGGCTCACGGGCCCAGCCGCTCCGCGGCATGTGGGATCCTCCCGGACCGGGGCACGAACCCGTGTCCCCTGCATCAGCAGACGGACTCCCAACCACTGCACCACCAGGGAAGCCCTAAGCCCATTTTAATGTGTGAAATTATATGTTAAAGTTGGCTTCCATGAATATGAATTTCTATGTAGTTTAGATAGGATGGCCAGAAGCTCAGCTTGTTACTGCTTCTGTTTGCAAGAACTCTACAATGTGAAATCTCATCTCTGGACAGAATATTTTGCTGTATATAACTGTCATTAAAAACAGATTCTTAAAAAACTGGTACTTTTTTTTTTTTTTTTTTTTTTTTTTTTACAATCTACCTGGTAGAGAAGTCAACACGATATAACTTTTTTTTTTTTTTTTTGGCGTTTGTGTAAGTTTCCACTGAAATTTTGCTGCCTGTGGGCACTTGCCCAAGAAAGTTAGCCAGGGGCTAATATACGGAAAGCCACTCTGCTAAATCAACTCTCCAAATCTATTACTGGAGTCAGAGCTTCAGGAATCAGTTTCTGCTATTTTTCACTGTCAAAAATTGACTACTTTGAAAGAGACTAAAAACCTAAGTACTGATACCATTGTTTGTCAAAGTAATTGTAGAGGGTAGGTCCTACTGTGATAGGTCTTATGAAAATCAGGCAGAGATTAGAAGTTAAAAAAAAAAAAAGAGAAAGTACATGTAAGCCTTGATTTAGATTGATGCTACAGCTCTTTTTCTTTCATGGTTTTGCTCTTTAAACACCTTCTTTGATGAATCATCAGGCTGCTAGATCCCATGAGAGATCGCCTTGTCTGTCCCCTTACCTTGAAGCAGGACTATAAATCCATGCCCCAATGCTTATTTTTAAAAAACCCTCCAGAGAGGTAGGCTCTTTGAGGTAGCTGTTTCAACACTGCACCCTGCCAGGAGGGGTATCTTTGGTTTCCATGCCACATTTAAACACCTTTTTATTTAGACTTTAGTCGCTTCAGAAGGTCATTCTAAGCTACCTCAAATGATATCTTACCCCCAGTTAATGGACATTGATTATTCAGTTCTCTCAGAGAAAGACTGTGGTTCTTCTAAGAGCCCAAAACAGATAGGCAACTTCCATAGATGCCACAGCCCTGTGACATGAGGGGAGAGAGAATTTGGTTTGGAAGCACAGGGCTGGTTGCCAATAGTCTCTAGAGCACATGAAAGCATCACACAAATGTAAAGCAATATTAATAATATTTACTGTTAAACTCAAAAACAGATAGTGTAAATCTTAGACTTATCACCTATTTAATCTACATTTTGGGGGGACAAATATGAACTAATAAAAGCTGAAATATATGGGACACAAAAGATAATCCAGGGACTTCGCTGTTGGTACAGTGGTTAAGAATCTGTCTGCCAATGCAGGGGATACGGGTTTGGGCCCTGGTCTGGGAAGATCCCACATGCCACTGAGCAACTAAGCCCGTGCACCCCAAGTACTGAGCCTGCGCTCTAGAGCCTGCATGCCTAGAGCCCGTGCTCTGCAACAAGAGAAGCCACCGCAATGAGAAGTGCGTGCAACGCAACGAAGAGTAGACCCGCTCGCCGCAACTAGAGAAAGCCCGTGCGCAGCAACGAAGACCCAACACAGCCAAAAAAAGAATAAATAAATTAAAAATAATAAATTTATTTAAAAAAAAGATAATCCAAACAGATGCAGCATTTTTAAAAGTAAGAAAATAATCTCAGACTTAATAGGAAGAATAAAGCATAGAAGATGTTAATTAGCAGTTTCCATTCAGGGATATATTAATCCTTAATTTTCACAGTCCGAGAATATGTTTGAAAAACTGATGCTTGAAACTGTTTGGGAGATTTTAACTTACCGTGTACAAATCTTTGTTTAGGTGTGCCAGAGCTTGCATTTTATTTCCATTGTTGGTTCTGAGCCCAAGTGCCTATGATTTTATGTGGAAAGGAGGCGCCCAGAAGCACTTTCTTAGAGAACACTGGCGGGCGAGTACGCTGAGAATGGAAAGGGCACTGGGCAGTGGCAGGTCACCACATCAACACCCAGAGAGAAACAATCCACTACACCCTCCCTGTTGTGCTCCCAGCCTTTCTTTCTGTCTTCTGTCCTGACACTCTAATGGCTGGGCAGTGGCTTCCTGCTTCATGAACAGATCACATAATGTATCGAGCATTATCTTCCTGTAGAAATGACACATGATGAGCTGGTTTTTGTTCCCAGTTACTTAAGTTCTAGCCCAGGGCACTGAATTCATTATGTGCTGAACCTGAGGATCTGAAAGGGGGTTTGATCCTTGTGATTGTGTACTGGGTTCTTCCATGAAATCATCTGCTGGTGACTTGTATAGTAGTACATCCTGATAAATACTTATCTCGGACTCAAACCAGAGGCCCCAAACAGCAGCTCTGGCCTAAATTAACCTTGTTAAAATGCAGCTATCTCATCTCTTTTCTCTCTTGAGGTTCAGCCCTGTTGGATATGAAGTCACAGTCCCTGGGATAAACAATTTTCTTTCCTCCAGCACACCAAAAAAGGAAGAAAAAGAATTCAAACTGCATGTATGCTATTTAAATAGGCACCCTTCTGATCCTGATTACTACTTCAGGAAAACCCCTATCCAGTTTTTAAAGGTCACCACTGTCACATGCTACATTTCTTTCCTAAGTGAATTACCAGGTCCCTTTATACGCGGCTTGAACCATTCCTAACTCTCAACCCCAGGAATGTGACGTGGAGTCCTTGATCCACTTTGGAATTTAAAAATAGAATAAATAGTAATTAACATGGACTTTATGGCAAACCATTTAAACGTCTGGTCGTTACTTCCTGGTTACGTGATTTCAGACAAGTTTCTTAGCCTCTGTGAGTCTTGGTTTCCTCCTTTGCACATTTAGCATAATATGTATAACACAAGTCTGTGAGATTTAATTGAGCTAATGTGTTTAATTATTTCATATATAAATTAAATTTGTAAATTGTTTTACCTCCCAAGGGAATGGATCAGCAATTAGAATAACAAAGTTAGGAAATTTTTGGAGAGAGACCATAAACCAGCAGGTGGAAGAGGCTGGGTTTTTGGGGGTGGTGGTGAGAATCAAGGTCTCTAGAAATCCCCTGATAGAAATGATTTCCTGGTGCAGGAAACCAGGTCTGGCACCAACTGATAAGAGATTTTGGAAGTCATGACTGACAATGACACCAGCCACTGCTCATTTAATAAAGGCTAGTTATCCTGCTAAAATTCAGACCTAACATAACAAGTGTTTAAAAATTTGGCTAAGGTATATGTGAAATTAATTAATTCATATAAAGGTGACATAAATTTCCAGGGAGGAATGCTATGATTTTATTCTCAAAATATTAAATATTTGGATTTGAAGAAAGGCTAAATTGGAAAGTGGATGACAGGCACTTAGTAATCATCTGGTTTTGTAAGAGGTAGCTCATGCATTTTCTTTCCCTCTTACTCTTTCTCTTATAAGAAGTAGAGTTTTGAAGTGGCAATCTAGCAGGATGGTCAGTGCCATGTTTCAAATTGTAGTACCTCATAAAGGAATCAGTGCTTTTTGGCAGATTCATTGCTCTTTAAAAAGTATTTCGGGAGTGACAAAAATATTGAGAAATTCTGCAGAGCTAAAAATCTTCTGTATAGGGTGCTAATAAGGAGCTTCTCTTGCTTTGTGATACACAGGGGCTTAGGAAACCCTAAGCAGATAAAGATACTTTGTTTTACAAAGAAATTTCTCTTAGATTCAAGTATACCTTATTAAACACTGTCTGGAGAACATGAACATGTTTCATTGATCTTTGGTGTCCTAGGGATAGTTACAAGGTAGATGTCCAACTCCAAGTTCACCATCGTACCTGGTATCAGGAAAGGTGATGAAAGAGATGGAAGCAATTACTTCCTCCTGCTGGGAACTTGAGATAGGATGGAATGAAACAGATGGGCAGATGGGGAATAGAGAGACTTGGAACCAGAAACATGTGAATCCTATGTGGATCTGTCACAGATGGATCTATGTCATAGAAAGATTGACCCAGAAAGCTGGGGGACAGCTAAGAGGGTTGGGAATTGGGATTGTTGTTGAACTGAGGTAAGCTGTTGCAGCCCTCTTTGCACAGTAGGGTGGTGGCCTTAGAGTTGAGAGCATAAGAGTAAGAGAAACAAAGTACAGAGTGTGTGCAGAGCAGGTGTGTATTTGCAGACTAAAACATCATCCCTAAGGCAGGCCTTGTAACCTCTTTTTCAGTTAGAGGCAATCCCATGTGATGGATGATGTGTGTCTGGAGTCGGACCATGTCTGAAACCCAGGCCTCCCATTAGCTGCATGGCCTCATGCTATTCAGTTTCTCTGAGTTTCAGCTTCTTTGTCTATCCGTTGGGGATAGGGAGGTTACGTACCCCAGAGTGTCACTGTGAGGAATCAATGAGCTAACACACCTAACACGCGTCTGCCCCCCACACAAACTCAATAGATGTGAGTTTAAACACAGTTAAGCTAAGTTTGTGCTCTACCTGTTTTTTCTAGTTAACAGAGCTTTGAAAATACTGTCTACCAAAAAGAAAAAGAGGGCTTCCCTGGTGGCACAGTGGTTGAGAGTCCGCCTGCCGATGCAGGGGACATGGGTTCGTGCCCCGGTCCGGGAATATCCCACATGCCGCGGAGCGGCTGGGCCCGTGAGCCATGGCCGCTGAGCCTGCGCCTCCGGAGCCTGTGCTCTGCAACGGGACAGGCCACAACAGTGAGAGGCCCACGTACCGCAAAAAAAAAAAAAAAAAGATAACATAATTTCCCCTAAAATTAGGCAGTCCTACTGTGACACTCAGGTTCCATAGCCTGGATGTAATTTTCAAATGTGGCCTCAATATAAACAAAGCATCAACATGATGGGACTTGGAAAGCCAATGACCTCAAGCAGCAGCACACATCTGTCCTCAAATTCTAAGTTAAACATTGATGGTAATTTTTTTTTTTAAATCAGGCAAGCATTTCAAAGGCTGCTGTCTACATTCTCTCTTTATGACTTAGGCTATCCAAAAATATGTTCAAAAATCAAAACACAAAACTCCAGACTCTTGACCTATTTGAATATTCTAATCTCACTCTATTTTTGCTTTCTGACACTGAGATACAATTAAGAACAGACAATTCCTGACACTGTGCTGGTTCCTAAAAGACAATTCCCCTCCGCTCTCTTTAAACACTAGCAGAAGGAGAAAATTCAGGGAAGCTCCTTGTCGGAATATTGATTTATACATGCAGAAGTAACACCTTAAACTGAAGAGCAGTTGGTTAACTTTTGCTAAATAACCTCTCACCACATTCCAGAGTGTTTGCAGCTTAGAGAATGAGGAGACGTGACTAGAAGTATTTTTAAAACAAAAAAAAATTTTTTCCCTTCTTTTTTTTTAAAGTTTTTTTTAATGTGTAACACAGACAAAGTTATTTAAGTCAATAAATTTTTAAGGAATTTCACACGTTCTGATTCTTTTCACTGTGAATCACCTTAGTTCCTCCGAACTCATAATCTTCAAGATAAAATAGCCCTTTCAAAAAGAAGTTATCATGTGAGTCAGCCCACAATTCTGTTAGGCTTCTTTGATCTCCAGTGAAATATGGACACACTTCAAAATTCCCCACCTGTGATCTTTGGGATCAATTTCCTCAAGCGATTTACTTTAGGACCATATTTAGGGTCAGGAGATGGACCTGCCTGGTTCTGACAGGCAGAACCAGGGTTTTTTAGAGGGTTTGACACCCTCTAAAAATGTATTAGGTTCAAATCGTATTCACTCCTAAGCCATCACACCCTAGAACAGTACAGATCATTGGGATATGCCAATACCTAAGGTAAAAAGTTTGTTAGGTTTTTCATAGTTTACTTGGCAGCTCTGTCTTTTTTTTTTTTTTGCGGTACGCAGGCCTCTCACTGTTGTGGCCTCTCCCGTTGCGGAGCACAGGCTCCGGACGCGCAGGCTCAGCGGCCATGGCTCACGGGCCCAGCCGCTCCGCGGCATGTGGGATCTTCCCGGACCGGGGCATGAACCCGTGTCCCCTGCATCGGCAGGCGGACTCTCAACCACTGGGCCACCAGGGAAGCCCGGCAGCTCTGTCTTGTAGTTCTTTCCCACAGATCTAACATGTAGTTCTATGAGTAAAGGAAACCACACAGTTAATCTATGAGGCGTTTCCAACGATGTAGGTTTACAGAAAAAGCCCCATCGGGATAGACCTCATCTTTTTTCCCTTCTAATAGAATTGTCTGTAGGGCCTCACATTTCACTCACAAATCCTCATCTCTACACTCCAGTGTTATCTGAAGTCCAGAAAATTTTTCTTGCATATAATCTTATTATGTTCCACCCGAAAACAAAAATACTGATTTAGAAGGTGCTTTCAGAAAGGATGTTGAAAGGAGGGTCTCACGTTAGGATGGAGGGCATTACCTCTGAGAACACTGTTCTCTAAGCGTTTTACATGGTTTGCCCAAGGCTGGATTCGCTGTGCTCTGGGTTCTCCTACTGCCCGGTGCTCTCCTGTGTTTTCCAAGCTGGACTCCCGCCAGCTCCTGGGGGCCAGGTGAGACACTGTGAGCACCCTGACATACATGCCTGCTTCACAGTCTTGCTGTGTTCCATCAGGGAGAAAATAACTGCACATTATTAGCAACTTGGGGGACATTTAAAAGGGAGCAAAAAAGCACTCTAAATGGTTTATTTGTTCCCTGAGTTCTCCTGAAGAGATTAAAAGAGAGAAGAGAGGAGATAAGGCTGGCAGGGGGCGCCAAGGGCCAGAAGTTCTGTTTGCAGTAGACTGACAGAAACCTCCCAACAGTCTTCCCAAAAGCTTAGGTGCCATTCCTCCTTGTCTTCAGGCACTTGAAATCTGGAAACGGTGGGCAGGAGTGAGTGAAAGAGATACTGAGACTGTCAGTGGTGGTACAGCGAGAGGAAACACACTCCTGAAGCTGCTGGAAACAGTGAATCTCCCCCCCACTCCACCCCCACAGAGCGAGTGAGTTTCTACTCAATGTATCTGTTTACTTTAGGAATTCGTTTGGCATCAGACAGACCTGTGAAAAATAACTTTTTAAAGGCCACATACTGTAGAATTACGCTGATAGGCAGTGTCTAGAATAGGCCTCCATAGAGACAGAAAGTAGATGAATAGTGGCCTGGGGATGAGGGCTGGGAATGGGAGTGATTGCACATGGGCACAAGGTTTCTTTTTGGGGTGATGGAAGTGTTCTATAATTAGGTTGTTCTGACAGTTGCACAGCTCTATGAATTTTCTAAAAATCATTGGGAAAAAACCAAGAAAAATAACTTTCCAACATGTAAGTACATATCGTTGTACACTTTTCAGCAGCATTTTACATATAAGGAAACGAGGCTCGGAGAATTGATGGGATTTGGAGCCCGAGTTCCGTCCTCATATGATCCCTGCCACATGTTCTCCTAAGAGCTAACTACTGTGATGTGCAAAAGTAGTAAATACGTTCCTTACTTACAAGGAGCTTATACTCCTGTAGACCACAAAACAGGTAAACAAGGCATCTTTTTATGTAACAGCAAAAAGTGGCTTGGCACTGACACTTAGAAAACAGGGATGTGTGTAATGAGGTGCCAGTCGTACAGTACAGTGGAACCAATACGCTGTGGGTTAAAGATCAAGGTGATGCTGAGCATTTTCAGGGCACTTAGTGAAAATGAGGAAGAAAAAACTGTAGAATCCCATTAGAGTAAGTATCACAGTGCATTCCTGTATAGACACCAAGATGCATGTGGAACTTCTTGGGTGTAAAAAATGTTCTGCAACCTGATTGGAGTGGTGCTTATATTGGCGTATACAGTTGTGAAGACACATTGAACTGTACACTTCATATCTGCATTTTATTATATGTCAAGTTCTACCTCAATTTAAAAAAGGCATGACGTTGCTAGTCAAGGCCCAGAAAAGAGCAAGGAAATGACTGGAGGAATCTCTGAGAATCTACCGTAGGAAGACAGACTGCAAAAGGGAGTGGGAATAGTTCTTATATTTAGAACATTGTTCTTGTGTCAGGACAAGGAACCCTAAAGCTTCTACCCTACGAGAGAATACACTAGTAGAAAATGGCTGTGGAATCAGAAAAAGGGTGTCTGAATCCTGAGTTCTCACTGGCTAGCCATGTGGCCTGAGTCTGGGTTCTTCATTGATCCAAGGGGTCTTAGCATTGACCTTACATCAAGAGGTGTGATGATGAAGAGCAGGATCTTGCAGACAAATGTTCTGATTTAAAGGGAGACTGGAATATTTTGAGGAAATATCCCTCAACTTTGGAAACAGTATTGGGAGAGGATTCCCAGCATACATCAGTTCTGTTTCAAATGGAGCCCCAGGTCAACCTAGAACATCATGCTTCCATGATAAGGGTTTCAGTGCCTGAAATAACATTTTTTTTTAAACAGCTTTTTTGAGATATACTTCACATACTAGAAAATTCACCTTCTTGAAGGATACAATTCAGTGGATTTTAGTAGATTCAGAGTTGTTTTAACCATCACCATTATCTAATTTTAGAATACTTTCATCAGCCCACAAAGAAACTCATACCCACTAGCTGTCAGTCCTCATCCCTCCTCCGCTACTGCCCCCCACCCCACCCCACCCTGCAACTCCCAGCCTTAGGCAACCATTAATCTGCTTTCTGTCTGTGTGGATTTGGCTGTTCTGGTTTATCCATGTTGTAGCACGTATCAGTGCTACACTCTTTTTTATGGCTGAATAATATTCTATTGTATGACTATAGCATGTTTTGTCTAATTATTCATCAGTTGATGGAAATTTGAATTCTTTCCACTCTTTGGCAATTGTGAAAAATACTGCTATGAACATTCTTCTACAATTTTTTGTGTGGAAATGCATCTCCACTTTGGGGGGCGAGTATAAACCTAGGAGTAGAATTGCTAGGTCATATGAATCCTCTCTATTGAACATTTTGAGAAACTGTTAAACTGTTTTCCAAAATGGCTACACCCTTCAGAGCTGTGTGAGGGTTTCGATTTTGCCACATCTTCACCAATACTTGTTACTGACAGTCTTTTTGATTTAGTAGGGCCTGGACTTTGAATTCTTTTTTGTGGTGTCAGAGCATAGAGAAGTGCGTGGTCATTGGGGCCACATTATGTTAGTGCCACCTTCCACTCATGCGTGCTAAGCCCTGGATTGGCCTTGTGACCTCTTCTCCATGTCTTCACCCACAGTCTTTCTTCATCCACAGACTGTCTTCATCCACAGTTTCTCACACATGGGGGCTAAACTCGGATATCCTGTCTTTCATCAGAACTGTATGCTAATGTCCTCTGAACCCTAAGGCTGTCTCAGTCTCCCCACAAAAGAAAGTATATAAGTCTAGTGGTCAGAGCAGTGCTTTTTCAGTGGCAAGGAAATAAAGGCTCTGATCAGTGTCTTCCATAATAAGAAAACCTAGTATTTATTGAGAATTTATTAGGTGCCAAGTATTGTTTAAGTGCTTTAAATGAATTATCTTTTAGAGTGTATCACAACTCACAGAGGTGGGTAATATTAATCCCATTTTACAGAAGGGTTAAGTAACAAGCCTAAGGACACCAACAGTAAGTGGAGTCATGGTTGGATACACATCGGTTGAGTCCAGGCCCAGAGCTTTTATCTATTTGTGGTACCGTCTCATCGTTAAATTATAATTGACTATGCTTAATGGGTCTGTTTATCTTCACCACTGTTCTTCTAGAAGCTGGTACAGTCCCTGGCTCACAAAAGAGGCCTCATAAATATAGGTTGAATAAATGAAAGAATGAAGGAATAAAAGTCATTTGCAGTATTTAAGGCCTCTTGTTCGCAATTGGGAAGAACCGTAGCCACGTGTAAAACAAGTAGGTTTGCATGTGTGTATGCGTGCTCCCTCTCTTTCATCCTTTAATTATTTAAGCTCTTGTTTATCAGCAAGTCCTCATCCTTCTCCCTTATTCTTCAGTACAAATGGTACAACTGAACTGCTCACATTTCATCTAATTGCAGGGTAACAGATTGTAATGGATTAAAGATGTCACAATACAAACATTTGGCTTGCTCAAAGCGAGGCAGGAGTAAAGCAGAAGGTGAAAACATTTTGTTTGAAGGAGTCACCAACAAGATAATAAAAAAAAGTGTTCCAAAGTGTATGACGAACCGCCAGAAAAGATGACATTGTAAAAGACCCACATGTGTGGAACTGGAGGCCAGGCAGAACGAGCCATTCTCCCGCATTGATGACGTCGCTTCCCACTCAAAATCCTCTTTGCTGTTTCAATAGTAAAACAACCAGATACAGGCAAGATTGCGCTGGTCTCTATCATTTTTCTCACTTTTCTTTTGTTTTCTATTTGTTCCTATTTCAACTCCCACTCCCCACTTTATGCTCCTCCAATCTATAAACCACTTTGCTGTATTTAAAATTTGACTGAAAACGCTCACTCTTTATTCTTTAAATAAAAAAGAAAACTAACTCCTACACTAGTTTCTATTAAAACAGATTTCCTTGGCACTACATGTATCCAGAACTTATATCTCTTGATGATTTTTCCCATAGTGACCCATTTGAGAGACTATATAATGATGTTATTGCTCAAAACATTTTGGTCAGAGTCAGAATAGAAGTCTCACAAGAACATCCACTTCATTACTTGATCATAATAACTAAAACTATTTTACTCAGTTGGATCATAACCTTATAGGCCATACTTGGAAACAGCTTATGACCATTTCAATCAAACTTACCTTTTAAAGACAGGCCACAACTGAGGACAGAGAGAAGACTGTATTGTATACTGAGAAAGACTTTTGGAGAGAGGGGCTGGAATTCAAAATATGTACCATATAGGCAGTACAACTGGAATAACTGGGTATCCTTCAAAGATGACTTCTTTGAAGGTGGTATGACTCATGCATGTTCGTAAAAGAAAATTTTTATTTCATTTTAATTTGTCCAACCGATTCACTTGGAAATACTTATTTAAGCACTTTGGATGTTCCAGGCACAGTGCCAGGCACTGGGGATAAGAAGATAAACAAGACTGGCAATATCCTTGGACTCACTGAGTGTTAGTCAATTAAGTAGCAATATGGCAGAGTAGAGAGGGAATGGGTTTGGGAGTCAGACATAGGTCTAAATCTTTATTCTGGTGCTTACCTTCTGGGTGCACCGGGCCAGTGGGGATTGGCCAATCCCAAACAGGGATATGAAGAATGACCCCATAGGACTGCACCAAGGATTACCTGAGATCATGTGAGAAAAGCACTTAGTAGAGTGCTTGGCATGGAGGTGGGGCTGGCTTTCATATTCCAGCTCTTGTCCTTGGGAAAAACAAGTTTTGCAAGCTTTATTTAGTGTCCTGAGTTTTAGGTTGATCAGTCTGACATCGTAAGGGACAAACTGTCACTAAACTACTTCATTCAATCTTATTTCTCAGGATATCTGTTCAAGCTTTCCCTCCACTTCTACCTGGGCCTGTCACTGGCGGTCTTAGCTCTGTCAGTGGGCTCTTGTTCACCTCTTACCTTTTGGAAGGCTTTCTTAGTTCCTTCTGCCTATTCAAATTCTACTCAGTTTTAAAGACTAGCTCACTTTTTTCAGCTCTTCCATGGACCCTCCCTGTCCATACCTTGTCTTTGCACCTAAAACATACGGTACCCTGGAATTTATACTTCAGATCTGGCTCTTTATGAAACTGCTTTTGTTAATTTTCATTACGAAATTTTGCTACTGTTATTGACCATTTCCCATATGTGAATCTTAATCTTCCGTTCTATGCACTTTACAGTGGTAATTTCACAGATATTCAATATATGTTTTGAATAAATGAATGGGAATTTATATTCTATTTAATGAATATTTTTATTGGAAAGCAAAATCCCTCTGCCTTCATTATATTCATCAGCAATCATGAGTGAATAATAACATGTTTGTGTTAATGAGTACCTTTGAATTTTAGGGCTTTGTATCCTGGACAGGACCTTTGAATTTTAAGGCTGTGTATCCTGGACAGGAATTCATGCTAAGTATTTATGAAATATTATGAAGAAGAAACAAAAATGCCATAGCTATTTACTGTTTTTTTTTCTTTTGCTGTGTTACATTTGCAGTGTATTATAATATTTGAGAGGGAAAATATATATGTAGATTTTAATCAGTTGAATGTTGTCAAAGAAAATTGACCCAATGTTGAAATTCCAAAATAAGCAAGCCAAAGCTGAGGAAAAACTAATTTGTATCAGTTTGGTTTTGCTCTTTTTTTTTTGCATTTAAGTTGAGTTTATAGCTACACTTGGAGGCTAAAGAGACTGTTTAAAGAAGATGGTATGGTGAAGTAGAAAGAGTGGTGAAGTAGAAAGACCGGTGTTTGAATTTTAGCTCTGGCATTGGTTGTGTGAACTTGGACAGACTACTTAGACTTTCCTGGGCTCAGGTTTGTTTTTCCCCTCATTTTGTAAAACAGATTTAATATGCTACTTTTGAAGACGGTTGTGAAGTTGTTTTGTGGGCACACAGTAGATTCTCAGTAAACAGTAGCTTTTATTATTATTGGTGTTTATAACTTAGGTAGAGAAGTTAAGGTAAGCTTTTAACAAGATGAATTTTGGAAACGAGGGAGCTGGGCTGGAAATCCAGGCCTCTGGGCGATGACAGCTGTGAAGGGGAGGGTAATGCAGTAGGTTAAGTTATGATAATGCAGGAACCATGTAAGGTCGTCAAAGGGCATTTTGAAAATGTCCAGGGTCTCTCCCTCCACTTAATTCTTTAGAGTCTAAATTTATTTTTTCCAGGAAATTCACAGTAAAAAAAGGGCCAACTAAAGAATGTCGCTTGCTGTCTGGTTCTACAAGGATTGAGTCATTAGCTACTGGAGTTGCTGACCTTTAACATACCCTGAAAGGAGCTCAGGGTGGAGATCAGGAATGAGGCACTCTGTGCTCTGGGAAAACTGGCAGAAGAAGGCTTTCAGATCGTTAGATATTTTCAGGAGAAAATCTTATGAACCCAAATTCTTGCATCTTCCCGTACTTTAAAGCACTAAAATCATTAACTGAGATATCTTTTCCTCGTGGCTAGTAGCAACCTTCTACAGAGATGTGCATTTGCTTGCCAAACCTCTTTGCCAAGATCACATATGTACTAACCTTCCCCCTTATGTCCTCCTGAGAGTTCCTTGGAGCTATCTGAGAGGCTGTCTCTGGGGCTATAGTCCTCAGTTAAGTCCCCAATAAAACTGAAGCTCACAGTTCTCACGTTTTTATTTTAGCAGACAAATGATACCAAATTTTCATTTAGAATCTCAGTGAAGTGAGAATTTGTTTTCATCCATTTGTGCCTGAAAAGGCTTTTTAACTAGAAAGGCAATCAAATTACAGTCCTACACACTAGAAGGATATTTCCAGTTATTTGTTCTTTCCTATGATGTTTTTAGAAACCACATCATGAAGCCGACACTACTTACTATGCATAGCAATACAGTTATAATTGGTGATTGAAATGCTGACCAAACTCAGATGCAAGTAAACCACAGCTATGGCCAAAGACATGTCAAGAAATCAAATGCAACTCTACTTAGTTTAAAGGGAAACTATTATGTGGCACGTACCACAAAATGGACACATAGATACTAAGTACACTAAAATATATCATGGTCTTAATATAATATTATTGAATTGTTTTATATCTATTTTATTATAAATCTGACTAGCAACAAATATTCTAGATACAATAAACTTAGATTTTGTTCATATTCTTGGGCTTCTCCTTGGAATTGATTCTTTCCCATTTCCCTCTGGGTAAATTACCATGTTGCCAGCAGAGACTCAAATTAGAGCTTTAACTAAATTTTAACTTTAAATAAAAGTTAAATTAAGCTGAGCCACAAGCTCTCCGTGCATCATGGAAACAGGATAAAAAGGTTTATAGAGAGGAAAAAGATCCTGAATAAGCCTTTACCCCTCATCTCCCCCCAAAAAATTAGTGAGAGAAAGTCATCATTTTCATGACCATCAACAAAAACAATTAGAATGATTTTGCTAAGCTTCTATACTGCCTCCCTTTGATATAAAAAGACTGAAAAGACAAAAGGGTACTAAATAACTTTCATTGTTTGGTGCTAAGATACTTTATTGATGGTTTTTTCAGAATACTTTAGACTTCATTTGTAAAGTAAGAACACAATTACTATAACATGGACTTTAAAATGGAAGTTTTGAAGCATCTCTCATGTATAATAAGCAACTCTGCCCCATTCATTAATTTGAAAATATTTTTTTACACCTACTGTGTGCTTGCCTCTGTGATTAAACTTGGTTTCACAGTTGGGAACAATAGATATGCTGCCTACAGTCCAGTGGGGAAGACAGACAATGAAGAAGTAAAAATAAATATACCTTCCTGGAATGCTGTGGGTCAAAATGAGTGTCTTTGTTGCATTTCTCTAATGTGATAGTTTGTGAGTGACAAGGTAGATTCTTACTGGCTTCCATATTAAAGTTCCTGCACTTAACCTTTTATAAGGATTTTGTTCAGGGCACTAATTTGCTGTGCGGAGATTCTCGGAGGGCGTGAGCTACCATCTGACTGCTAAGTATACTTAGAAACAGCATCAGTTCTTTCATGATCCTTGGACAAAAGAGATGCCATAAGGAGTAATGACTTGAACGCATTCCAAAGGAATATCCAGTAACTTATCATAAGCTTAAAAAAACTTTGGATTTTTGATTGAATATGTATTCTCCAAATGCTTTTCTGTGAATTAAGTGTTTTTCTAATTAGACTTAAAAATATGAAAATTTCTTGCAAAATTGATTTTCTATTAAGGCACTAAAGTAGTTTCTCTTCCCTTCTGCTTGGGTCCTAATTAAAGTATGTCCCAACCTGTTTTAATTCAGCAATCAGTTTTTTTTCCATTTGTACTAGATTACAGAATCTCATTTAAAAACCACTCTTTAACGAATTCTACACAAAGCAGAGGTGATGGACATTTTCTAATGGAGACAAAATAGTACTGGTCAAGTTATGAGACAGACTCCTTAAAAAAAAGGGATCCAGTTGCATTCTGGTGGTATTTTATGCTGTTCTTAGGGATTAAAAAGTAGTAGTGGAAGGCATAGGGATGAAAAATTAGGAACAAATGCTAAAATAAAAAGGGTCTAAATGCTTTGAAGATGTACTTGATGCTGGGGTACAGGACTGATACAGTTGCTGCAATAATCATAAATAAAATTCATTAAAAAAGAAAATGGAGTCATAGCTATTGATCATAATATTTGAAGTAATTAAGTGAAAATATTAAAAGAATGGATTACTCCAAATATCTGGAGGTTGGCTTCAGGTTTGACTTATGGATGACATAAATATTCTTGAATGATTAAAATGAAGAAAATCTTAAAAATTCACTAGGTAGCCTGAGGCTATACATGTTAGAAGCCTTTTGCCAATGGAAGAACTGTATATACTGATTATAAAGGATGATGTTTGAGGCCTTAACCTGAAAAGGGGGAAAATTAAGACAATGGTTTTATGCATAACCATCTCTCGAAACTCAAAGGACTTCTGTTTTAAAGAGACAAAAGAAAGAGAAAGGTTTAGCTGTCTTGCAAGGTCAGATTCCATCTTTACCTGTTAGCAGGTGGAAGGAGAGTGGGTCATCAGTCATGCAACATTAAAAAAAAAAAGGCAAGTGAACCTGAACTACTAGTAAGGGAGGGGACTTGGATTGCGTTAGTCATAAAAATGTCATCAAGTCAGGATGGAAACTTCAGCACAGAGGTTTTCTCCACGGGCTTGAATCTAACAATGGGAGTTGTGTGCTTGTTGAAGCTCTTCTGGCCTAATTTCTCTCTTCAACACCCCCTGTGTTTCAAACATGTGCTTAGTAACTTTTAGATAAGGCTGCTTTCCAGTTTCTCCCCAGTTGCTCGTCGCATATTTAATTGCTCACTAAGGTAACACATAATCCTTTAACTTACGTAATTGCTTCATCACCTTATGACTTTTATATTTTTTAACTTTCAACAACAAAGCCTACCCCATGCTATCAAAACCCTGGGGTTGGATCCTAGTGGGCTGTATTTAACCCGTTTAAATCCAAGTCTCTCCTTGAACAGACTATTAATGACTAGCAGTTCAGTTTCTAGATTCCAAAGCTGTTTATTGAATTCCTTTTTCTCACTTTCTTTGGTATCTTTCACTCATTATGACATTAAAAAGAAGATTTAACACTTTAGAGGAAAGCAAAACAAAAATCTTAAACTATAAAGATTTCTATAAAATGGAAAAAGAATTTTGTTTGAAACCGTGAGAACTAAAGTCAATCTAAGACTTCAGTTTATTCAAACAACTATAATTTTCTCTAGTTAATGAACAGTAGCATGAAAAGACAGCACGTATCAGTGAGAAGTAATTCTTTAGACATAAAAAGTAATTGGAATCTTATTTATTAGGAGAAAGTTTATACCTGGATCTAGTTATCCAGAGATACTTTGTAAGCTAGACATCTGTTTTATAAGGTTTCCTATATCATGATAAAAGGAAATAGTCACTCAACTGAAAACCAAAAATTATTCCCAAGTAGATACCAAAGAGGAAAGCCTCCAGGGTTTAAAAGTACTGTTATAGAATTATTTCCCATTAAAAATCTCCAGAGCCATTCAGTAAGTACAGTGGTGGTGAGGCAAAGAGTAGAACAATACACATAGAGGAAAAAGAGTAGAACAAATAGGGAGATGAAAGCACAAGAAAGAAAGGACACAAAAAAGATTGGTCAAGAAGAAAGAATGGGAGATCTCTTGCTTGTTGAATATGTCAAATAGCCGGCTCCATGCTAGGTACTTTAGACTCTATCCTATTTAATCTGTAAAATAAGATAATGTTAGACCACTTACTAGATTAAAAAAAATACTGAAGTTTAGAGAGCATAAGTGACTTGTCTAAGGTCTCTGAGCTAGTAAATGGATCTGTAGGGATTGAAACCCAGGAGTGTTTGATCTTAAAGGCAAGACTTTAACTAGAAATCAGTCTAGCTGGCAATAAGCAAGGCAAAAACTGGAGTGAGGGAGGAAAATGAGGCAGCACTGAACTCCATGAAAACAAGAGCAGTGTCTACCCTTTTCACGTTTCTTTCTTTTTTTTTTTTTAAACACCTGGCACAGTTTTAGGAATATAGCAGTACATAATAAACGTTTGCATGGTGAATCATTTTGAATAAGTTGGATCACAAAAAAAAATCTTTCATAGGGAGAGAAGATGAGGAGGAAGAAAGTTATAAAAGAGAGAAAACGAGCAAGTCAGGGGGTGAGAATAAAAACGTGATTCTTTTTGGGCCGTCTCCCTAAACTTGTAGATTCTAGCATCACACCTGTCAGCTTAGTGTCAAGTATCAAACTCTGCCCGTATTCAAAGAAATTTTTAAAGAAGAAAATGGCTTGATGGATTACATTTCCTAATACAGACAAAAATATTTACCAACTTTTCAGAAGCCCAGGGGTGTAGTCTTGGAATCCCATACCACTTGATAGTGACCAGTTGGAGGGGAGGGACATGAGCCATGCCCTCTGGGCAGATGGGCTTGTGAAGGACAGGTGGGTCCTATCTGGATACTCAACCAAGAAGCCAACCAATAATCAATTAACGAAAACCTATCAGTTAATAAATACTTGTTATGGTCCCACCCTACCCCCCAGCCACAAGGAACTTACAAAGTCAAATATGTCAATAAAATATAAAAATTCAGTGAAACAGCTCACTACTTTGTTAAATGACTAGCAACATTATGATTAAAGGATTAAATGTTTTTCACACAGATGTTGCATTTTAATATAGATATTGGTCCACTCATAGGGAAGAACTACTTTAAAAAGTTGTAAAACTTAAAAACTCCATATTATCCTTGGGTGGTTCTATCCACAGGGGCGGTAAATCTATTTCAATATCCAAGAATCTAATTTTGACTAAACTTTTTCCTTCCAAAGAAAAAGCAGAGCTTAACTCAAATAATTTTGACTCGTTTTTTTTTTTACAACCAAGTAATAATTTTAGAGCACTAATAAAATTCAATTTCAGCACAGTAATAAATAAACCTGTTCTAAAACCTCACTTAATAATAATAATGGTCACAGAAAACCTTAGGTTGAAAGGATTCCCAGGTGATGTTCTTGGCTGAGTTTCTCTGAAGGCTTGGGTTACTTTCTGATTTCCCTGGTGGCCCCAAAGTGACCACACCTTACAGAATCCAAGGCGTCTAGTGAGCCTAAATGACAAAGGCTGTTGGCAATCCCTTGGGTAATTATAAACCATGTTAGGAACGAAAAAATGGCTGGAAAAGGAGTTGCTTTTGGAATTCAAAGAAGCTAAGAGTTGTTTGCTTTTCTGGTATTGGCCTGTTGAGACACTGGCTCAGAAAAGCGCTAGTGTCAGGCTGGCGTAGCATAATCAAATAGAACTGATTATTATGCAGTTTAAATGCACTAAGGATACTGAAATTCCCTTCTTTAAATCACAGAAAAATCCTGGGCTAACCTATTAAAACTGGGGCAAAACAATGTGAAGAATACTGTAAAAATGTGAGTCACTTAAAAAGTGGATTTAATATCTGCCTTCGTGAATTTTATTTGATGTTTTACCCATTGTGCTCTGATATCTTTAGGAGAAACAATGAACTGTCTGTAATACGCAGAAATAATCAAGGAAAAAGTGCCATTTCATTTCTATTTAATAGCTATATAATCTATGTAGAAAACATAAAATCTTTGTGGAAAAATACAAAGGATAAGATGACTTTTAACTGTCCTTTTAAAGAAGCAGATATGTGTGTGTGTGTGTGTGTAATATTTTCTAAGCTTTTAGAAGTGGTGTGTGTGTCTGTCTGTCCCTCCAACCCCGGGGAATTATTTGTAGACCTGCACAAATCTTTGTTTTCTTTCAAATAAGACCCAGAAGATCAGTATACTTTTTTACGAGGTTATGCAATCCCCTGACCCTATTTTGCCCACTGTCAGCAGCTGGAGGGCCACATCACTCACGTCACCCCAGCACCTCTCAATAGGTTAGTATGAGAGTAGCAACTGGCAAGTACAGCTTGTCACATTAGAAATGCTAATGTTTTTCTTACCTCTTCCTTCTCTGCACTTTGCAGATCACGCCACTCCTCAGTTACGTGACCGAAATCCACTGTATTCATGGGGACTTTAAATTCCCCAATGATGTCATGCTTGGAGAAACGATCAAAATCATAGACAGCCATCACCAGGGTTTTGCCTCCCAATTCCGAATACGGCACCTAAATAAAAAGATGAGGACAAAATATCTGGTCACAAAAAATGCTTAAAACATGTTACCTGCTTATAGTCTTTCATTTTAATATTTATGTTGGATAAACAGAACAGGGAGATACTTGTGCTTTGGGGTTTTTTTCTTTAAATTGAATCATTTAACTAACTGCTTGGGGCTTAAATTACTTGGGGGAAAATGAGGACTTACCATAGTGATTTATCACTTTATCCCAAAGTTCTAGAAGCTGTTAGTATTATTAATAACAGCTCATACTATTAGTCATGCTAGAAACACTTCAAGATTAATATAAGAATAAACCAAGCCAATTTCACTTGACTATATAAATAAGTTTTTCTTGTAGAATATTTTGTTGTTATTTTTATGATAAGTTATACTGTCAGGGTGCAACTTACTCGGGTAGATAAGTTGTTTCAAAAGTTCTACTAACTCTTTCATTTTAAAAAAAAATTGTATTGGAGTATAGTTGATTTACAATGTTGTGTTAGTTTCAGGTGTACAGCAAAGTGAATAAGTTATACATATACATATGTCCACTCTTTTAAAAAAATATATTTATTTTATTTTTGGCTGTGTTGGGTCCTCGTTGCTGTGCACGGGCTTTCTTTTAGTTGTGAGCAGGGGCTACTCTTCGTTGTGGTGTGTGGGCTTCTCATTGTGGTGGCCTCTCTTGTTGCGGAGCATGGGCTCTAGGCGCATGGGCTTCAGTAGTTGTGGCACACGGGCTCAGTAGTTGTGGCACAAGGGCTTAGTTGCTCCGCAGCATGTGGGATCTTCCCGGACCAGGACTTCAACCCATGTCCCCTGCATTGGCAGGCAGATTCTTAACCACTGCGCCACCAGGGAAGCCCCCCACTCTAGGCCATTACAGAGTATTGAGGAGAGTTCCCCCTCTTTCAGGCCATTTGGATGTCATAGCTTAATGGAGCAGTGATATATGAACAGGCATGCTAGGAGTCTGCAAGGACTTGAATGAAATTCACAAGGTGCCTCACCTATTCCTTAAAATAATTTACTGATTGACAAGAGCTGACTAGAAAATTGCTGTTTTGAATATCAGAGATACATTATAAACTAGATCTTGAAGTTCATTCTTAGGTATGACACTCTTTAGGATGAGCAGTGGTAAAAGGCCAAGAACTGATGAATTCTCCAGCTGTTCAAATATAACTGGGACAGATGCTATGGGTTGGGATATTTATTAGTGACATTTTTAATATTCAGAGAACGCACGGCAATCCAAGTAAGCTACACTTCAGTAACCGGGAAGAAATGCCTAATTAAGAAATTGTTTAGACTTGTATTGAAGGTTTGATCAATTTTCAGACACTTGTTATTATTTTATCAGTGTAAATAGTTGTGTTATGCTCCAGCAAACATTTCTCAATTAACTCTGTATATTAAGAAGGAAAGGAGAAGGAAGAATATTTGACTGCATATATACAAGAAATTTTGGTTTTTCCAAAGAGTTTTTATTTTACATCATTTGTCATCTATTTGGAATCAGATTAAAATACTATGATTAAAAACTAGGCACAACACATTTTCTACTTTAGAGTGAAAAAAATAAACCCTTCCAAAGAGCCAATTTTGAAAGGAAGAAATAAGGAATTTTAGAGTAGGGATGAACTCTTGAAAATTTCATCTTATTTCTGAAATCTCTTCAGATTTTTTGGTGATTGTACTGAAAGGGCATTAGTCAAAAACTTGAGCTTGAGGTCAGACAGGTCTGGGCCTGGGTTTTCCTTTTTCCAGCTGATGGCCCTGGGACAAGTAAATAAACCTTGGCTTTTTCATCCATCAAAAAGTGATGATAACAGTGTCTATTTCACAGGGGCTGGTTGAGGCCAAATGAATACATATAAAGCATTTAGCACAGTAGGCACTTAATAAATATTTACTGTTTGAATGATGAGTAGCTCTTTCAAATGGTAGTTTGTTGTGGAGAAAAGAAGGAGCATTTCATTTGGGGCATGTCAAGTTCATGTTCAATGGATTTGAACTCAGTTTTAAAGCCAATCCTCTTTAAACTGTTTTGCTTCCATTCTTGTATCATACAGCCTATTGGCATTTAAGATGCATAATCTACAAGGCCTACAAGGAAAAATTAACTGGTTCTCTAGAAACGGTGGTATATTTCTCAAGTCTATCAAAATATATTGTACTTTGGATTGATTTATGATGCGATCAACACTCCTGAAGTAAAATGGAGCCTATTAAATTTTATAGGCAATTTCAAAATCTCAATGATTATAATTCTTGAAGTTACAGACATTACTAAAAATTATTAGCAATACACTTTTTAAAAAGAAATAACATATAGATAACTCAAAACAAAAACAAAGCCCCACAATATTTCAAATAATTTAAGAATGTGCTGACTAAATTGTGGTTAGAAACTACTGACCTAAATTGAGATTAATACATAGTCAAATAGAAGGATTGTAATTACCTTTTGCAATATTTTTTGTTTTGTTTTCACTGTATGTCCTGTGGTATATTGACCCTAATGATTAGTTCTTCATAAGCTGGTTTTTACTGCTACTCTACATTAACTATCTGGGTTTAGAAAAGTATAGATTTTAAACAGAGTTGCTGACCGTAGATGAGGGATTTTTTTTTTGTCTTAAAAACTCAAATTTTAGAGTGAATAGAAAGATACTGCTCTTTTACAAAATTGGAAACAAGGTTCATGGGAATGACTCATGCCCTCAGTTTCATCCATTTATTTCATACCAGGATGTTTGCTAATGTCAGGTGCGTGCTTATCTCTAAGGCTGACTGGTAGACAGGTGATTCTGAATCTACCCCCTGGCATATTCACAGACATGTATTGTTTTAAGTAATGCATTTCAAAAAATTTCACGTGTTAAACATATCTACCAAAAGACTGTTTTTATGCATGACTTCAGGATGAGAACTACAGAGACTACTCGTATATGCAGAGATGCCTGAGACCTGCCAAGCACCTTTTCCTGCTGAGTTATTATGTGGCCAGAATTCCTCTTTGTTACTGCTTGTTAATTGAGGTGTCTCAACAAGATGAAGAACACCAGGGAAGCGCCAAGAGTAAGGGAAAAATGCTAGAGATGGAAAAAAACAATAGGTTCATATTCTTTTTATTGGTGGGTTAAGCAGAATGTTTTAGAATACTTAAATTTCCCCTGTACACAAAAAATTTTGCAACGAGAGTAATACCTCATTGTACCATTTAAATAATGTTGCATAGCTTACTTTATTCTGTGGTCATGATTTATTTTCAGAAACTTGGAAACCTGGAAAAAGTTTACAATTCTTTTGGCTTTATTTTAGAGAGGGGGAAACGTTCAGGTCCACAGACACACTTGAAGCTGAACTCACTTTTTAGATACGAATGACATCCTAATTCTATCCCAGTCCATATTCTTTTCTGAAATAGCTGAGCTGAATCCTATTTGGACCAAATTTTAATGCAATAGAGAGTCCTCATTACATTGAAGATAAGAATCGTAAATATTCTGAATAGAATCACTTGTGAGTCTCTGAACAAGTGGGCAAGTGGTCTCTATATGTGTCAGGATGAGATCAGTCTGTTATCTAGAACAACAGAGGACAAGTTCATTAGTAAGTACAAAAAAAAATTACCTTGAAAGTAAATTGCTCGTTGAAGACAGGATTAAGGGTCTTTCGGTGGACTTTTGTCTCAAATTTCTTCTTTTTATCTGGCAGCAGAAACACCTTCACATAGGGATCAGATGTGCCCCCCATGTCTAAGGCGGGCAGCTCGGCAGCCTGGATGATTCCTACCAGCAGCTGAAATGAGAGGCAGGATACAGCACACACTGGCATTGGTGGACATGTTGGAAAAGATTGATGTGTTCACACTGCTGCATATTGTGATTTTTCCCTTTTGTTCTTTGCTTTTAATAAACTTTTATTCTCTTCTGAATCTGAACACAGAAGGCAAATGAAGTGAGCTACATAGACTTCAGAAACCCAATTATGACAGATGCAGGCTCTAGGAAGCCTGGTTTTAAACAGAAAAGAGGCTTTTAAAAGGTTGCTGATTACAGTTAAATATGGAATTCATATTTGCAAAAGGGTTGCAATCAAATAACTTTCCAGTTACTAAAAGCCCTTGTGCATTATTTTTCTTTCCAGGGCATGATTTGTAAGTGGAAAGAAATTGTTAAACAATCACAAGCTTGTAATTATAAAGGAGGAAATTCTTATTTTGAACCAAAGCCCCAGAGCAGCTAAATAGAAATTTTCTTAGAATTTGGTAGCTTTTTGAGATAAAAATAAGATTTTCAAGTTTCTATCGTATTTGACCTTTACTTGTGTGCTGGCTTCTTCTTGTTTTAACTTAGAGTAAAATGATTATTGTATATTAAATTCTGTGTTAAATATAGGACTTGGGGTCAAAGAAATATAATTTTAGCTTCATATAAAGGAAGGGGAGATTACAGTTATTGTTTTTAATGCTAAGTGACTAAGTTTCTGATATTTTTCAAATACAGCAGAAATCTCTGCATTTCTTCACGTCTGGTTTTCTCAGTGATATATTCCTATCTCTTATTATGAATGCGGGTATTGGCTGGCACTGATAATGTTTTTGCAAAGGAAACAGAAGGTGTGAGCAGACTCTTCTGATGCCCTGCCATCAGACATGCTGTGTCAACAGACTGGTTTAGATCCATATGGGAAACAAAAGTAGACTCCCTTATTGTTATTCAAGGTATATACTCTTCAGAAAATGCAGTCACATCATAGCTGTTCACATCAGGGTCTGAAATTTTGAGTCTACCTTTTTCACCAATAGAGTGGAAAAGCAAGTCACCTCCTTGAAAAAGTCATATCCACTTTCTACAAAATGGATCCACCATGTGCATAAGTGCACTTTGGCTAGTTGGCTCAATTTTTAACCTAGACCAATACCCTTAAAGATTGTTGTTTCCATGTTAATGCTTCAGTATCTTTGTGACTTCATCATACAACAGTAGCAATAAGAATGCTGGATTGTAGGTATACAAAACGTAGACAGATGGTCAAAGAATGGTTAAAATAGACATCAGCTTATAAAGACATGATTAGTAAAGCAAACAGTTTGTCTCTTGGTTTGCCAAGTTGGTATTTGGAATTTGCCTTTGGATAGCAGTGTGAATAAGCAAGATTATATTCTCTCCTCACTTTTTGTAATACTTTTTCTTTGGGGCAGGGAAAGCACTAGTGATATAGCGTAAACTCTTTCAAACTTGATCATCTGTACTTTAAAGATTTGGGGGTATCTTGTTGATAGAGGTGGAATTACTTCTCCCAACCCTCCTCTGACTTCTGCTTGAGAGATAAGTATCACATTTCTCTCCACCATGAAAGGTTCTTAGAGGACTTTTAAGATTGTCTTTTAGTTTTGGTAAGCAGGTGTGTATATTTGGTTACAGCCTTATCTACGAAATTCCTCAGACTTTATCTTCCATGACTCATAGGAATCATTTTATAAGTCAGATTAGCGGAGAACATTTGGAAAAATAAATGCATACTATTAAAACAACTTATCAGGTAGAATATCCTAGATCCTCTGAATGAAATACCTTCTGAAATGGGTTTGCTAGAAAAGGAAGAGTAAATGCATTCGAATTATATTTGAGTAAAAAAAATTCAGTGCTGTATTCTTAAAAATACTACCTTATAAAATGTTACTTAGAGTACTCAAAGCCAACGTAGAAGTTTCAAAATCATGACTAACCAAGATGAGATCCACCAGATTTCTACTGGAAAATATGAAAGTAGAATAAATTAGTAGAAAATTGTTGGCTACATATATAAAGGCAGGTTATATTTCTGGAAAAGATGTTTTGTGTTAAGATAATGTAAGTTGACCTTGACCTTCTCTAGAATACATAAATAATAGTCAGTTTTGCTTTCAACCAATCCCTAATGATCAAATTTTGGTAGAAGCGATAAAAATGACCTCAAATGCCCTATTTAATTAACTAGAAATGGTATACCTATAATTCTGTATAAATCCATACCTATTAGCTTGTATCTATAACCAACATGCAGTTTTCTGGAATGTATTATAGAATAATGAGCCAGGGCTGTAATGAAGCTAACTAAATACAATTATTTATTATATGGTGGTGCGTATCAATATGTTCTTTTTGAGGAACCCTCTGGACACTTCAAAAAGTGAAGACATTATTTGAACAGTCAATTCCTAAATAAAGTCCAGAATTTCTGCCATTGTTTAGAGCTCACTGTATTACTGACTTTGGACATAAGTCACCAAAGCTGAGTATTGGCGTTTGATTTATTTATTGTTTATTCCTCATCAAACTAGACATAATTAACACATGCTGCATTAGGTAGTAACTGTATTTACATCTATCAAGTTTTCCCCACCCCGAAAGGTCAGTGAACTGATCAAACTGCAGAGACTTAAAGCTCTCCTAGTTCGAACAGAACTGTGTCTTATAGATTTTTAAGAGCCTGATCTCTAACTCAGCTAGTTCTTATCTAGCTTTTAAATTTCTTGAACAGTTCAGAAGGTAAAGAGACAGCTTCATCAAAGTCATGGATCCTAGAAGGTCTTTTTAGGTAGAGATTTTTTTTTAACGTTTATCTTTGAGCTACCATTATAACAGGCAGTTAATAAAAGCCAGCTAGTATTATCATTCATCTAGGTGGCACTTCACGGCTTTTAAAGCAGGAAGGACTGTTTTGATACAACCTTTAGTTCCTTGTCACTCTTCCGGAAGCAGGGCGGCCTGCAAAGGCACTAGAAATCAAGTGGGTGGTCTTTCTACTTTTCTAGAGCTGTTAACTCATTTGTGCTATAGGAGGTTTAGCCAGTATCATATTATATAAGGCATTCTTGCCATTGAAATTCATGGAAAGTCCATTTTTTATTCTTTGATTCCTCATCAAATGGTTAATTTTTGTTTGAGGACTTTGGCTTAATTGGTGGTCTAACTCAAAGGTCCCTTGCCCTGTTTGGAGCTAAATCCATGAATTCCAAGGAAGATTGTTGTGTCTCAGCCTGAGGGATCTGTGACTGGGAGCTCTCAGAATCAGACTGATGGCTTCAAGTTAATTTGTATTCCGCCTGCCTGCTGTAAGTGCCATAAGCAGATGTAATCGGCTGAACACTGTGGAGTCTAATTACCAGAAGTTAAATTAGCAAGTAGGGGACCGCCTGTACTTAGAAATGATTTCATCAATAGCTTTGATAATTGCATTTTCCCCTCGTAGCAAACCAAATGTTTTAAGAAGTATCTTGTTTCAATTTCTAGTTGGTAATTTCAGAAAACGTAATGGAATTACAAGACATTTCCCCCCTCAGACCTGGTTATTCTGGAAATCATAATCCAGTGAATATTGAAGTTTTCCCAATTTCTCCTCTTCTTTGGGTTCTTCTTTTTCTTCCCCATCAGTCAATCCAGTTTCCGCATCATCATCCTTCAGGGCCTATGAGTAGGGAAATGGATTATATGTGAATTCAAATGAATTTTCATCAGAACTCAAATGACACTGGGCCTGTGGTTATACTTCCAAGCTGTTAGAAGCAAGCACTGAGATGCTGGAAATCTCCATTTGTCTGACACACATTCACATCTGCTGCTTACATATTTTTTTAAAATTCCATTTGTGCACGGAATTTCCCCCCCAATCAGCAAGCAACATGGAAGCAATGGAAGTAGCCCCTCAGAATATTGCAAGCAAAAAATGTAAAGTTGTTGCAAAGAAAACGTCAACTTTGTGTTATATTTGGCTCTGATAAAATCGCTTCTTTCGGAGGTATGATAAACATGCTATTAACCAGGCCAGTTTTCACATTCATGTAGTTTAAAAGAGATCTTAAGCATCATGTAAAACACCCTTATTACATGCAGTGGAGTAATTAATATGAAATGGGTGGCCTTTTCTTGCCTTGTTTCCTATGAAAAAGATAGTTGAGTAAGTGATTCTTAGAAAATTGTAATTTCCTGTGTTTTGCGTATACATCTGTAATGGTTATGGGAAAAGAGGAAAAAAACATGCCACCAGCAAATGCATGTTTAGAGAAAAATCTACCCCAGTTCCAGTTTAAGTTTACTGTTTTACTCTCATAACAGCTCCACAGAAAGCTAGGCTGAATTAAATTGACTTACGGGTCTGTTTGATACCAAAAGGTTAAAGGAGTTATGTTTGCAGTTCTGTCAAACTGAAATTTGTATAAAAATTAATTTTGTGGTAACAAGCAAAAATCATGGCACAGAATTCTCAAAATTCAGTTTAAACCAATTGAATGTTCCTGATCACCTAAAACTTAAGTGTAATGTAAATTGAAATACTAGAAAGCTCATAACTTCATAAAATTCATTAAAATGTTCCTCTTTATTAAAAATAAAAATATATAATGTATTTTCCCAATAAATGCAAAAGTTTGCTCAAAAAAATCAAAGGTTATAAAGATTATAAATATTAGAAGTTTTGTTTCTAGGGGGTGTGCATTCTTATTGCTTTAAAGAATTAGAAAAAAATTAGAAACCTATAAGTAGTTATTATTCAAAATGAGAAATGATAAAATGTTACATTTTCCTGAACACTATTGAGGTTGAAAAATTTAAAAACCTTTATATGAACCATTTATATTATTTCTTCTGGGGACTACCTGTATAATAATCTTTTGTATAATATGCATATATATAATACATCCTTTGCTAATTTTTCTATTGGGTTGTTTGCCTCTTAGTGATTTGTAGAGACTCTGTATTTTAGTGGTCTCAATCTTTCTGTTGTTATATACCACAAATATTCTCTCTAGGTTTTGGTTATGGTATTTTCATTGCCTTTCTTTGTGTGTGTGTGTGTTACTATAGAACCTCACAAAACTGAAGGTAAGACATATGAGTGGTATAGGCTGCTTTATATCTCTGACAAAGCAAAAGAATTTTTTTTTTTTTTTTTTTTTTTTTGGTACGCGGGCCTCTCACTGTTGTGGCCTCTCCCGTTGCGGAGCACAGGCTCCGGACGCGCAGGCTCAGCGGCCATGGCTCACGGGCCCAGCCGCTCCGCGGCACGTGGGATTTTCCCGGACCGGTGCATGAACCCGTGTCCCCTGCATCGGCAGGCGGACTCTCAGCCACTGCGCCACCAGGGAAGCTCAAAGCAAAAGAATTTTGTCAGTGATCAAATTAAACCTGAGAAATCTTCTAGAACTCAAATGCACAGAAGTATAATCAGGCTTCAGAAAGGCTTCAGAGTCATTAGACTACAGCTCTACCATCCAACCTCCCACAACTCCCAGATTACATGTTTTTTTCCCTCTGCTCAGAGAAATCTCTTCTGTTCACTTATCCATTCATACAGAGACCCGCAGTGGTGCCTCAAAATGACACCCTCAGTCTCTGAACTGACAAGACTGCAATTTGGCTCTAGACATCTAACTATAATTTGATCCTAAAAAACAGACTTGGCATCATCTTACTAGAACTCATTAGGGTGGGAAGATGATAAACAGAGAGTTGAGCTGTAGTTGCCTCCCCTTTTGTTCTTCCTGAAAAATTTCAGGAGCCTACAGTGACTTTGGAAAATTGAAAATTGCCATTATTACATCTGTGCAGAAACCTTTTCAAATCTGGTTAGCCATACACCATTTAATTAGGAAGTTTATACTTGGATGTTTCCTTGAATAGTAAAATGTTGCTTTAATGATAGCCACAGGCAGGAAAACAACATAATTATTTAAAAATTAATATTAATCTTTTAACTTGGGGTGTTGCTAACAGAAGAATGATAGTAAAGTGACAGGAAAAGACTACTGAATTTAAGTGGAGGACTTGAGGTAGTGAACCCACATTGCCCTTTCAAAACCTCAGCTGTGCGTCACTCTTTAATACTGTCTGAAAAGATGTGTTGAGAAAATGGCAATGTAGGTAATTTGCCTCCTGTAAGATTTTAATTTTTTTAATAGCAAACTATTTAATGCACATTTTTGTCTGAAAAATCTTCACACCACTCCATCATAAAAATAAAAATTTTCATGGATTAAAATACTTTTTCAAAATCTCTTTCAGAACTGACAATTGACGTATCATGTTTCAGCTCAGTGTCATTTGAAAGAGCTGAGCTATTAAATTGCCTTCTCTCTAAGTGGTTTTTGCCCTAATGAAAGGTGCATGACCATTTCTGCAATTATTCTGCATGGAATAGGGCTAAATTTTTGATAATTTCTCAGTGCCACTGTTTTATCAGTGAAGTGATTAAGTCTATTCTTGTCCCAAAGGCCGAGCTTAAGCAAGACATTTTCTGTACCATTACATTAAATTAAGACCTATTAAATCAGCAGCTATTATAATATCTCAAGAGCAGTAGTCTCCCCACCACACGCACCAAGGAACAAAATGCAGAGGAAAATGCACGTAAGCCCAGCAGTTCTGAGAGTTTGATAAATTGTAGTGGGAAAAGCTGTGTTGGGAAAAAGACCTTGTTTTAAATTTCAAAAATTTAGTGCACATGCTTCTGGCTTGATTCAACATTCAAAAGGTGTTTAGTTGTACTTGGATAAACCATCAGAAGGTGCATTTGCTCATTCTATGTTAAATTGTTCAGATTTGGAATTGATAAGGCATGCTAAAAAGGGAGCATAAGATACTAAATTTTCTTTCTGTGCCCATCAATTAAAACTTGAGTTTTCTAATACTGTTCTATTTAATCAGTAATCTTAAAATGAGAACCCTTTATCTTAAAAAAATCAATTTAGTTCAGCCTCTTGATGTGTGTCAGAATGGTACACCCTCAGCTGTGGAGCCCCGGTTGCCAGGCCACTAAATGTAGTTGAGCGTTGACTAAGGGTGTCTAATAGCAGAGGAAACCTACCGCAAGGGACAGTCCAGAACAGTCATGAGACATAACACAGATAAGGAGGACACAGAAGGAAGAAATAAAAATTTAAATATCCACACACATTAGTAAAAACCGTGGAGAAATGACCTTTCCAGACCTCTGACTTTGCAAGTTGATATTGCCCCTCTGTATTTTTAGTGCTTTTAAGTTTTAAGCCATTACAAAACTCTTAAATATGTATCCTTTGCTGTATACAAATATTATCTATCATTACCATTTTGTTGTTATTGCAGAATATTTAAAAATTCTTCCTTGGTTATAAACTCTTATCATAGAGACATATAGTCATGAATATTGAAATTTGAATTTCTGTCAGTTCTTATATGGAGTGAAATGATAAAACTTACTGATTTCTATATTTACTATGTTTGAGATCTTGGTCATTTATCCATGACATAACAGGGGTAATAAACACTGCTACTATTCTATAAATTAGTCTTACATCATACAGAACAAATTCCACAAAGAAAAATACAAATTTCTTGTCCTAGGAAGAAATGCTGTAGTAATCATTTAACATTATTTAGTGTTTTAAACTGTTAATTCTAGTATACATGAAAACCACATTTGAATTTTAATGTAGTTATGAAAATGATAGTATTATATTTCCAATGTTTCATAGACATAGCTGAAACTCACACACAAATTATTCAGTCCATCCATGTCCATCTAGAAGGTTATTACTACTGCTATTAATCTCCCAAATATGTTGCCTAAAGAAATCTGTATCACGTCCTGTTGGTTACGGAAAATGCTGAAATAAAACAAGATGTGATTTAAAGCTTCAGTTTCTATGTAACAAATTAACTGAAAAGAATAATCCTTATTAGACATCTGTGGTTGAACACTGGCACCTGGGCTTCTGTGGCTGTGATTAGAAACTTTGAGAAAGACATAACCCTTGATGCTCTGAGCTCAGGATGAAGCTCTCTGAGTGTGAGTGCAGGCATAGCATTCATTCTACAGCTCTGAAATCAAGCAAAAGTTCAAGTGAAAAATGAGCCTATGTGAAATTGTTGTCAAGAGACATTACAGTGTCTTTGAGAAAAGTGTTTAAAACTCAGGCTAGGGAGAGGGATTAGTATCCTGAGTGTGTGTATAACTGCACAAATGTACTAAAAATACCTTCCTTAACTAAATTGTTCTTAAGGAGATTCACATATTTAAGAGTTCAATTAATAGTAATAGTATAAGAAGAATTTATAAAACTGCCTATATATGTTGCTATTAGGGAATAAATAGAAATTTTGAATTATTTGAAGGGAAGCATTGATAATTGAAAATGTTATTTCTCTGGAAATTCTTCACATTTACTTGTTTTTAATATAAATTTATTTATTTATTTATTGGCTGTGTTGGGTTTCTCTAGTTTGGCTTTCTCTAGTTGTAGATAGTGGGCTACTCTTTGTTGCAGTGCTCAGGATTCTCATTGTGGTAGCTTCTCTTGTTGTGGAGCATGGGCTCTAGGCACACAGGCTTCAGTAGTTGTGGCACACGGGCTCAGTAGTTGTGGCTCGTGGGCTCTAGAATGCAGTCTCAGTAGTTCTGGTGCATGGGGCTTAGTTGCTCTGCAGCATGTGGGACCTTCCCGGACCAGGGATCGAACCCGTGTCCCCTGCATTGGCAGGCGGATTCTTAACCACCGCGCCACCAGGGAAGTCCCTACGTTTACTTTTTATATGAAATAAGTTGTTCCTTAGAAATATCCAATATGAATATGATTCCAATAGAGAAATGAAGAGACATTTAATTATTATACCTATTAATAGTAGACTTTATTCTGAACCAAATCACCTAGTTTGTTTAGGAAAGATAGATAACAGTGTAAAGGACACTCAGATTGCTTCCTTGGGCTTGGGAAGATAACTCAGCCAGATGGATTTTATAACCTGCATTATGGTTCTAATTGTCCCTAAGTGAAGAGTTTTGCCTTAAAATTCTACCCCATTCTTTAGAACCAGCTCACACTTCTCTCCCTTGCCTTGTATAGCTCATTATTCCTGAGCACTCATAATTGAGCTGGATGTTTGTATAGGGATGGTAGCTTTCATCAAGTGTGATAAATAGCTATAAGACTCAGTATTTAATAGTGATTATGAGCAGTGATGATGATAAAAAGATGTCCCGCCCAAGAGGAAGAACAGATGCTCTTTATTCTGTTTCTCTAACTCTAGGCACAATTAAGACAGGCTAAACAGATGTAATACAAATATTCAGGTATTATTCCAATACGCTGGGCCTACCAATTTGGCCTTGATGGTCATGGATGCCCTTTCCTGGTCTATGTGCTTGGAGACTGGAAAACCCTAACCACATGTTTCCATTGTGCTTTGGGATGTTGAGTAATGACTGAAAGGATTGCAAAGTATTTCTACAACTATGACAAGTGTCCAGATATTGTTTATTTCTATATTTATCTGGCATAAACTGATAAACTGTCTATTCTTAAATTTTTGATAAAATAATCTAAGAAGAAACATGGAATGAATACATTACCTGATCTTTCATGGTCTTCCCTAAGTCTTTCACGTCTTTCATGTTAATGGCATTCTTCCCTCCCTTTTCCTTTCCCTTCTTTTTGTTTTTCTTTTTGAACAAGCATTTCTTACAGATACAAAAGCAGCAGGTCAGGACTAAAAGGACTGCGACTATGGCTATGGCAATTAAGGCCCACGGTGGCACTGAAAGAAAAAAAATGCAGAGACTATTAGTCATAAAGCATTTATATCTGCAAAACCTTTAAATTCATGGGCTGTAAAGAAAGCTATTCACTCATTCCTTCGTATTTATTGAGCTCTAGGCACACTGTTCTGCATTGCTTTATCCATGTTGTTTCCCCAGCCTAGAGTGTTTCTATCTTTTCCCCCTTGCCCTTCCAGGCATGTCAAATGTCATTTCCTCCCTACAGCTTTCCCTGCCCCTCCAAGCTAGATTTTCAATGATCCACTCCTTCATTTCTTCAGAGCTTACCTCTGGAGTTTGGCCTTTGAGTTCAAGCCCTGGCGCCACCATTTTACTAGCTGTGTGACCTTGGGCAAGTTGCCTAACCTCTCTCGGTCTCAGTATCCTCATCTCTAAAGTGGAGGTAAATTGGTGGGTACCTGATAGTCTTTCTGAAGATTAAAATAAGATGCAGTACCTGGCACATGGCAAAAACTTAATATTAGCTGCTATTACTCACCTATCAAATACTATAGGTTCTATTAATATGCCCTGGGCACAGTGGAAGGGGTAGATATTAATCAAAAAAACAGAAAGACAAATGTAAAGTCCTAAAAGTAGTGAAGATTAGGAAGAAGGACTTGGTGCTCTGAAAGTCGATCATGGGGAGATTTACCCGTGCAGGGTCTCTGGAGGTAGGGCAGTGGTTATAAACCCAGGCTTAGATTCTATAAACCCAGGCTTAGATTCAGGCTTGGCCACTTACAGGCTTTGTAACTGGCCAGATTACGTGTGTTGAATTGCTGTTTCCCTCTCTATAAAATGAAGATAATAGTGGTACCCATTTCATCTCTTTTCAAGGTTGAGTTAATAGAGTAAAAATCTTAGAATGGCATCTAGCACGCAGCAAGAATTCAATTAATATTAGCTTTTTAAAAAAAATATTCAAGGCATAGGGCTAAGTACTGTAGGTGACACAGCTCAGAGTACCTATGCGGGCATAAAAAATGCACATCAATAAATATATAAAAAGAAAGAGGTGAATACACTGAGAGGAGTTTGATGGATATGCTAAGAAATTGAGAGGAGGAAGAGAGAATTTTTAGATGAGAGCGTAGACTTCAGATTCACAGGGTCTGTTTAATAAATCATACACAAATAAAGACACTCAAGCATATTTTTCTATTACACGTTGTCCAGCTACTAAAAGTAACTCTATTTTCTCATTTGGCATCCCCTACACATGTGCTTATAAAAAAATCAGGTCTCATGGAAACATGGAGGATTACAGTTTGCCTAGAAAGTCATTCAACTATTGAGATAATCACAAGAAGCAGTAATTAGATTGGCCTGTTGTAATCAGAAAAGACATTGATTACTGAAATGGTAAGAAAAAGTGCTGTTTTCTTCTAGCTACATAAACATCATTAGTATCAATGATTGCTGAACACAAGTAGGAGTACTTTGATGACGTAAAAACACCTAAAAATTAACTTCAAAACTGAGAAAATCCGCTCTCTTGGCTCCTTTTGCATTTAGCTTCATAGTGAAGAAGACTTACTATGCATATTATTCTAGCTTATGAAAGATGACTAGATGTTCCCCTAAGGACATATAAAACCATAACTGCTGAAATTGTGTTTTCAGCCAAAGAAAGATTTGTGTGAAAGTTACAGATAAGCCCATACCCAAAGACATGCTTTCTTATAGGTGTCTAATCTCATTAAACAATCATATTTTTTAAAAAATGTAAAGGGAGCTTATGTAACCAATGATAGCATTCACAATACTTCATTTAAAAGCTTCTACCTCTTTTGATCTAGTTAAAACCCTGCCATGCGTGAAGGAGAGAGCCTGTGTATTCACTGTGGGTGAGAGTAGAATAATGACCCTTCATTTTGAACCTCGTAAATTATTCTCCTAGTCGGACTTGCGTGATAGTCTCTCAGAGAGCTACATAAAAGTCTCTTAAATTACACAGGGCAAGACAGAGATCATTTGACAACTTCACAAAAAGAAAATAGACAGTGACAGCACAGGAACATTACTTAAAGGAGGTAAAGAGATAGGAACATAGGATTACAGGAAGAAATTTGAAATAGTGCAACTTGAAGGTTAATTATAACCACTGAAAAAAACTTTTATTTTTGACTTCTATTTCTTATAGTGCTGCTGTCTTCTAGATTTGCTTTCAGCTGATCTTCTGAATAGCTTGATTTTAATTTTGAATATATGAAATAAGCAAAAATTTCCTCACAACTTACTGGTACCTTTAGATGGAATTTTTAAAAAGCCTTAATGCTATCATTTTGCGTACCCATATGAAAACTGGACTGAATAGTTAATTATAAACCACGATTTTAAGTTAAATGCAGTTATTTAAATAGAATTTTCGTGCTAACAATCTTATTCTATTTCGTAGAGCAACTAAATTTTGAGAATTTTGTAAGTTTAGTCAGAAACACCATCCACAGTATTATTACTTTGTAGCATTTATAGAAATAAGTTTTAATATTAGTGAGCAAATCTTGTGAAACATATTTTGGATTACGCTAAAAATTTATTGAAGACCTACTTATTATGGGCCAGCAGCTGTGCTACGGCTTTACATACATTAAATCTCATGTAATCTTCACAGAAGTTTTGTTCATTATCCCTGCAATTTTATAAAGGAAAAACTACAGATTGAATAGTGGGAGAAACTGAAATATATTTTTACATTATTAGGTTAAAAATATGCATATTATACATGTATACAAAGGAAAACTCCTTGTGGGGCTGTGAAGCCTATTTAATAGGACATTTTACTTTTGAAAAAAAATGGAGAAGATAAATAACAGCAAAAGATGCTGCCAAGAGTGATTTCTTTATTTTATTTAAATATAAAATATAGTTTCAATAAAAAATAGGCTCATTAAAATATTGCTACTGGCAGAAAGCTATGAGCTTATTGTTATTGCTACCCAACTATCATTATATGGAATTTTATAACATGAATTTTAGCATTTAATTTAAGGACGTTTCAACAGAAAATAATAGACTAATGTAAAAGCTCTCCATTAAAAATGTTATTTTCATCTTCTAGTTAATGAATTAATCTCACATATCATTTAACCTGAAGGTAAACCGATGCATAAGAATTAAGTCACAGTCAATTCTGCTTCTGATGTTTTAACTTAGATTTTGTGGTACACAGAATAATGACTCCTCAAAAATGTCCACATTCTGATCCCTGGAACCTGTGACTATGTTACCTTACATAGCAGAAAGGCCTTTACAAATGTGGTTAAGGATCTTGAGATGGCGAGTTTATCCTAGGTTATCCAGGTGAACCCAGTGTATTCACTATGGTCCTTCTCAGTGAAAGAGGCAGGCAGGAGTTTCAGAATCAGAGAGATTTGAGGATTCTGTGTTGCTGATTTGAAGATGGAGGAAGGGACCATGAGCCGAGGAAGGTAGGTGACCTTTAGAAGCTGGAAAATGCAAGGAAGGGGATTCTCTCCTACAGCTTCAAAAGAATTAGTTCACATAGTCATTATTAAAAAAAAAAAACTATGGAGGTTTCTCAAAAAAATTAAAAGTAGAACTACTATGTGGTCCAGCAATCCCATTCTGGGTATTTATTGAAGGAAACAAAAAATCACTCTCTTGAAGAGATATCTGCACCACCATGTTCACTGCAGCTTTATTCACAATAGTCAAGATATACCAGTAACCTAAGTATCCATCAATGGATAAATGGATAAAGAAAATAGAATATTATTCATCCATAAAAAAGATTCCTTCTGTCATCTGAGACAACATGGATAACGCTTGAGGGCATCAGGCTAAATGAGAAGTTAGAGACATAAGTCATACAGACAAATACTCTGTGATGTCACTTAAATGTGGAACCTAAAAAGTTGGAACTCATAGAAACAAAGAGGAGAATGGTGGTTACCTGGGGCTGGGGGTGGGTAGGGGAAATGGGGAGATGTTGGTCAAAGGGTACAAACTTTCAATTATGGATGAATAAGTTCTAGGTGTCTGATATATACAGCATGGTAACCGTAGTTAATAAATCTGTATTGTGTACTTAAAATTTGCTTAGAGAGATCTTAAATGTTCTTACCACATACACACGAAGTGGTAATTATGTGAGGTGATGGGTATGTTAAATGACCTTATTGTTGTAATCATTTCACAACATATACATATATCAAATCATCATGTTGTACAACTTAAACTTATACAATGTTACTTGTTAATTACCTATCACTAAAGTTGGGAAGAAAGAAGGAATCAGCCCTGCTAACAATGTGATTTTAGCTCAATTAAACACATTTTGGACTTCTGACCTCCAAATAATAAATTTGTGTAGTTGTAAGCCAGTGATTTTGTAGTAAGTAATTATAGCAGCAATAGGAAACACAATAGAGATAAAGCAGATCTCAAGAGATTTATAACATACGCTGCATATGTTATAAATGCATATGCATATAGATGACTATGCAATTGGAATATTAATGTGGGCTATTTCTGTATATGGAGTGATCTTCTTATTCACCATTTTTATCTATGCCTTTTGCAACCATGTTCATGACACAGTGCACTCAAGACTCTCTCAGAGATAACCAATGATTTTTCTTCTGGCTAAACCCAAACTACATTGTCAGTGGTACAAAAAAGTCTTGAAAATGTGTTCCTTCTTGAAAATTTCTTCTGCTTTTGTTTCTACTACCCTTACCAGCACCTCCTTCTGTGGCTCGGACATTTTCTTCTCTTTCCTTTCCCAATCCCAAGTGTTAGACGGGGTTGTTATTCAAGGCCTTTAGCTCTGTGCTCATCTTCACATTCCCTCGTTAATGAGCACATCCTTTCCCAAGCCTTAAACTGTAGGTCAGTCACTGTCCCTTCTTCTGTTCTCTAGAACTGTGTTCCCAGCTGTCTAGGAAATGTTCCCTATGAATCTTTCATCATCTTCTCAAACCAGTTCTCAAACCAGCTATGTGGCTTCTGTCAGTGCTTTTATAATTTCCTGCCTTAGACATTGGAACCACGTGGAGATTCTAATTCCCAGATCCAACTGATTGGCAAGTCTTGTCATTTCTTTGATACATTTTATACATTTTTTATTTTAATCTATTTGACTTGGAAGGTTTGGGCCTGACATTACCTCCCATCTGATCTCCCTTCCCATCGGTTATCTCTTCTCTCCATTTTACCCATCCATTGTCATTGAACAAAACTTTCTATTTTTAGAAAATTTTATTGAAGTATAGTTGAATTACAGTGTTGTGTTAATTTCTGCTGTACAGCAAAGTGATTCAGTTATACATATATATCATTCTTTTTCATTTTCTTTTCCATTATGGTTTATCACAAGGTATTGAAGGTAGTTCCCTGTGCTACACAGCAGGACCTTGTTGTTTATGAACACAACTTTTCTCATACATACTTTTCAGTCATTTTGTGCATAGCTTTCACAGTCCTCTGTGTTTGGCCCACCCCACCTATCCGCCTTTCTTTCTCACTGTTCTCCTATACCACCTGTAGTCCCGTCAGACAGGGCAACTCATTGTACTTTGCTCAGTTCTACCCCCGTGTTTTTCTAAAGCAGATTCCTTCTTTTTTGAAATGGTTTTTCTTCTTCCTCTTTAGTCATTTAAATAATACTTATTTTTCAAGGCTCAACACAAGTCTCACTGAGTGTTGACAGATTTTTAAATAAAAATATTGCATATATTTGCTAAAATTTCCCCCTCCCACCCAGTGGGAAATGGGGACTATGTGGTATAATACATTGGGTGGTTTGTTAGACTGGCATAAAAAAGACATATAATGTAAAAATAAAACGACAAACCTGTAAAAATGTATAAAACGTATTTAACAAACTCCTTCCTACACATGAAATTCACTTCTTGCTGATTTAAAACTCAGCTCTTTGTAGATTATTCATGACACAAAGCATGGATATTTAATGCAAACACAATAAAAATAATTTGGAACCAGTTAGAAATAAATTTTCATTAGCTGGTCTTCTGTTGGAAAAACCCCAAACAACTGTTTTCCCTTATCAAGAGAGGCTGTTCTTTCATGGGAAGTTGGCAGTTTAAAAAAGTAATTATTTAATTAAACACATATTTATGGAGCATCTACTGTGTGTCAGGCATTTTTCTCAGGTCTGGGATACAGTGCTAAGCATGGTTTCTGCAATCATGAAGTTTTCTATTGACTTCCCAGGTGTTAAATCTAGGTCTAATTTACTTTTTTTAAAAAGTAAATTTTCGTAGTTGCCAAGCTCAGTACTCAGAACATAATATAGTACATTTTCGGGTAGAAACTACATGGCTTAATACGCCCCTGTGGACAAATTTAGAACTCCAGGGGTACGTTTATTGATAAACTCAACAAGTAAATATTCTTTCTACAATAAAAATGTAACTCTCAAACTGAAAAGCCTCATTTCCTGCCTCACCCGCCCCCACCCCGCCCACAGGGAGTTTGGCAATAAATAAATTTCTTATTTGCTTAAGGGGCCCTGACATATACATAAAGAAAAAGTAGACACTCCAAGTATCCTTTTCTTTAATAGAGCAAGAAATATCCTTTTCCTTACTATACGGTGAAATCAAAGATAAAAGTCTCACCAAGAACAAGTGTATTTCAGAGAGTACATTTATCAAAGGGAAAATTTTAGCATTACTGACAGCAGCCATGTGTGTCAACCTTATGCTCCCAGATCTGAAATCTGCTCATCAGACATGCGTTGTGCCTCAGACGTACAGAATGAGCAGTTGGCGAGAAGAGCTTTTTCTAATTTACACAAAGTGCCCTATGGCTGAGGGGAGGCCTGCTCAGCCTCTTCTAATTCTGAGCTCTCACCTCCAAAGAGACTTTTTTTTACCCCTCTCTGAAGTACCTGACTCAGTACTATCTGCTTAATGGTGCTCAGTAAATGGCTTGAAAGAAACCCACGTCCCCACATTCTTGAGCTCAAGTAGGAGAGAAGTGGACAGTGTCTGAGGCCCACTACCCTCCCATGTGTGTCTTCTGTGGGTCAGCTACTCAATCCCATGTCCTCAGCTCTGAGCCTCTCCTTCCTCATTCCCAGTTAGCTACTGCAGTCTCCTAGGCTGGCAAACGTTGGTGGATTTACTCATTGGGTTCAAGGTTTAATCGAGGACAAAACTTACTGTTTTTTGTCTTTCTGCCTTGATTTCACTTTCTGGAGCAGCTCTGCATTATCTTTCCATTTCATTCCCATCTATCCTATTAAGAAACAACCTTAAATTCATAACTCTTTCACAAGATGAGCCATATTTTCCTCTCTGAGAAATGTAAGCTTGTACTTTTATATCAATTCTTGTTATTTGAGCCAAGAGCCTCAAGATACACAGGTAATATCAATGCTATGGCCACTGCAAAAATTCAGCAATATCTTCAAGCATTTTCTACCTTTGATGTATCTCTGTTTGTCATATGAGTGCCTCACCACTGCATTAAGGTATGTGTAATTCATTTTATGAATAATTTATATAAAAACTTAATTCTTACATTTACTGAAGATTTTTGCCGACTTCCAGTTTTACCCCATAAAATCCATCTTTCTAGATCATTATACGTTGATGCGAGATGCAGAGTACAATAGAAAAATAATAATTTTGCTCTTAACCAGTAGGAAAAATAATCTGTATGTCAAAGCTTTGCTTTTAGACTGTTTATAAATAATTATTAAAAAACAGACAAGGATAATCATTTTTCAAATATTGGCAAAAAAGAAAATAAGCCTTGCATTTTAAAGCTTTTTCTAAATTACAGAATGAAAATGTAAAAAAAAGTTCTGCAAATTATGTGGATTAATACGCTCATTAACCACCTCTGGAGACAGACTGTTAAATGCAAGATTTGAAATAGTGTATGAAGTAATTCAGAATATGGCTTAAGATTAAGCCAACTAGTCAAAAGTCAGAATGAAGAATTTCTCATTATAGACTGAAATGGCTTCAAAGACCGTGAATTCTTGGCTTCTGGGTATTAAACTTATTTTTCTTCACTATTTAGAATGGTAGTTCTAAGCCCCCTTTGAATTGTATGCTCTTTTTAGAATATGATAAAAGCTATGGGCTCTTGATGGGAAAATATGTGTATGTGTGTGTTGTGTGTTTGTTTAAATTTCCACACAATTGGGAGTGTGTGGTACCCTTGTGGAGATTACAGTTCCCTAGGTCTAGAAGACCACTGGACTCTGAAGTAAAAACTCCTTTCTGAGAGCAACAGAGTAAAATTCAAGATTAGTGAGTTAGGGAAAATGTATTCTTTATTTGGTCATTTAACCTTTCACTTATTTCTTCTTGGCAGTCTGCTGTGTGCTTATACTATGCTGGCGGTGGTGGGGAAACAGAACCCAGAGAAGATGGGCCCCTTTATCTAGGAGCTTATGGAGACTAACTCCCAGGGATAAACTACAGGAGACAGGAGGCAATACAGAGTTAAACACAGAATTCAGTGGAGTAGGTGGGCTTGGCAGGTAGCAGGTTAGAGAAGAGCAAGTTAAAAGGTCCTAGAGTTCAAGGAAGGCTTCATGGAGGGAGGTGAGTCTTGAGGTGAGCTTTGAATCCTTGCTTGGTACACAGTGAAAATAGTGTTTTGGGGACTCCAGTTCTTTTCTTCCCTCCTTCCCTTCCTGACTCCCTCCCCTCCTGTCTGTCTCCCTCCTTCCCTTTTTTCCCTTCTCCTTCCTTTCCTTTGGGTTTTAGCCTCCTTTTAATCTAACTTATAACCCAGTGACTACCTTGCTAAACAAAGCTCTCAATAAGACACGGACTTATGAAAATCTACATTAGATTTTTTTATCATAGTAAATGGAAAGACAGTTCTTTGAGGTAAACGCACATGGCCTTCCCTAAATACCCTTCAGAATTACCTTCTTAAGAACACATTTCACATTTCCTCTAATGTAGTTCTGTTCAGTTTTCCAATATGAGCCCCTGACAGAAAGCAAACTGGAAGATGTGTCTGTTTAAATATGCTGTAAAAATGATCCAAGTCATTGACTTGAGTCAGCTACTGGTGGCTTTTTAAGGTGGATGGATTGTGTAAAAAATAATGTAGGAGAGAGGCTCGCTCATTCATTCATCCATTTGAATGTCTATTTAACACGGTAGTGCTCAACACACTGGAGGAATAGTGAAGCTTGAAACAATTTACTTAATCAGCTTCCAGTCCAGGTGGGCAGATTTGATTAACAGACATGAAGCAATTGTGAACAATACGAGATAGCATGTTAAATGCCAAATTAAATGGGGCCTTTTGTTAGATTCTAATTCTGTATAGTCACAGCCATCTTATTCTACTTGTCCGATGAGCACTAGTTTAGAATTATTTTTAAAAACTTTAAAATTTAATAAAGTTAACACATAAAAAGACTTCAGTAAGATACATTGCTTTGATATGCACAAAATCACAACCTATACATTGATAAATTTTTACCAGAACCTCTATCCGTTGATCTGATTTCAGTATGTGCTGCTCTATTGAACAAATCCACGGTCCCTGCTGAATAACTTATTAAGGTTATTGATGTTTCTGGCTGAATGCAAGGATCAGTCTTGGTAACAAAAATTAGTCGACTGAAGGCCATTTTATCTGCACAGGTATTAACCAAATAATTAATTTTATAAAATGCCTATAATAATCATCTGCTTTCAACGATAAGGCCAAGTCATCCATATCTTCACAATATTGGAATGTCTGAAATTTGACATGGAAAATGACATTGGGTCTTCAGGCAGAGTTAAGCTCCCCTCACAGCTTTCAGAGGATTTAGATAAGGCTCCAGAGTTGACTCAGGAGCTTGCTCTCTGCAGCCTCCAGGGAGAAGTGTGTTGGTAAACATAGAGGGATCCCAGGTAAGTTGGCAGAGATGAAGGCAATTCACTTGCTAATCAGTGCTGAAGCTCTTGGAAATTTGTAACAGTTTTCAATCATGCTGTGGACAGCACAATTTTGTGGTGAAAGGGAAATCCATTTATCCTGTAACATTTGTAGCATGCCTCTCTCGAGTTTTGATTTCTAAGTTCAAAACTAAGAAAAATTATGTCTCAGTTAGTGGAAGCTAACTTTCTTCTTGACTTTTGTTTGCTAAGGCTTCAAATTAAGCATCTCTTGGATTCTGATCCAATTAGTATTTGGTTTTATTTTGATGCTTTGAATTTGGTCAACTAGGTCTTTAATCTGTTGTCTGTCTTTGGCAAAGATGGCCAAGGACAAAGAGACTTTTCCAAGAATTGAATATGGCACCCGTTGTTAATTTTGGAATAATTCAATAGTTGAGAGTCTACTTGTTTCTTTACTAAGCAATTTAATGTTATTAGGATGAAATCCAATTATGATAAAAGAATGTCGGGTAAATGGGCAGATATATTCCCTGCTTCCCTATGCTCTTTTATAACAGTTAGAAGAAACAGACAAACAAAAAGGCCATTTGGTTTCAGTACCTGCTTTTTGGAAAGATTTTTCTCCCCTGTATTTCCTGTTTATTATTCTAGGAGCAAACGATGCGTTTTTAGAATTCCCTGTAACTTGGAGAGATTTGATTGTACTGACAGGAGAACTGTGTGGTTGCCGTGCATGAGCGAAGAAGGGCAGGACATTCGAGTCTTTCCAGTCATGAAAGGGAAGAGTCAGGTTCATTAATTTCATCACTATACAAAGTGACAGGTAGACAACAGTGAAAGCAAAGCCGCTCGCTTGTCTAGCTGTCCACAGGACATTTTTCCTTGATGAGCCAATTGATTGCTGTTGCTACAGACCACACTTACTAATTTTCCTTTCCAACTGTTGTTTTCTCTGTTTGTCTCAGTCTGTTTCTCTCCTTGGCAATTTTATGTGTCCAGTTCACAATCTGTAGCATCATTTCTTTTTTTTTCATTTCCTGGTTCTTGGATGTGAACTTTCATTTTTAGTTTACAGCTCCCATAATCCTTGATTTATTTCCTGTACTTGCTTTTGACGGGGTTTCCCTATGCTGGTCAATCTTGTATATGGTGACTTTTTCTTTTTTTTCCTTTTAAATATTATTTCTCTTCTGTTTAGAGCTTGTGCTTCTAAGCACCGCAGCAGTGAGCATGTGACCTCAAGGCCTTGCAGATCTTGTTGGTCTTTGTAGATTCTCGCAGATCTCCACCAAGAATGTAGAATTCCTTTTATTCTCTTCTCTTTGTCAAACTCAGTTATTTCTTCCTTTGAATGACTCCCAATAGACTTCCTCCAAATATCTACCTGAGTAATACCATGCAGGAGCCCTTTGTGTTGTCTCTCCACATTCATTTATGCCTTCTGACTTGTATTATCACGTATCGATCCTTGTTTTCTAGTAGCTTTGTGATTTGTCTCTTCAACATGAGGAGGCTATCTGAAGAGGGATACTGATATCTTCCTTTCCTTTGCCTTCTATGAAGTATCAGTTGGGTTGGGTACATGGGTAAGTCTTAAGTAAATGCTTATTGAATAAATGTAAGTATAATTAGAGGCAGAGACAGCCTTCTTCAAATACTGTTTACACATAGGGCCTGGTTCCTTGGACACCTTGTTGAAACTAAAATGTACACTTTAAAAAAAATACTACAGACTAAATCATGATAAACCTTCAGATATACATCAACTTTTCCAGATTATTTAGAAAATCTGTGCAAGCATCCCTTATTTTTTATTCCAGATAGACTATGGGAAAAGCAGTAAACGGGCTTATTTTTTTCTGTCAATTATTTTTTCAAAGTGATTTTTATGTCATATATCTCCTTAAAAGATTCGATTAAAATCAGACTAGTAATGCTGATACGCCTTTTCCTTTCTTAATCCAGCCCCTGCAGTATTTCCTAATTCAATTTCTCATTTATATAGTTCTTTCATTTTATGACACCCTTTCACATTACCTCAACTGATTTGACCCTAAAAGCCAAATTGTAGAGTAGCTAAAGTGGATACCATAATCTCCATTTTACAGATCAGAACACTGAGGATCTGAACTATGGTTCCTGTAATGTGATTCCTTTTAGAGTTGAGATCAGACCTAAGTCTTTGGGGTTCAATTTTCATGTTCTTCTTATATATTGTGGCATTCTCTCATGTCCACATTGACAAATGAGCAAATATTCACTAATTGTATCACTCCTAAGAAGAGTTTAGTTTTGTGACCATATTTGTATATTACTGTCAGGCTTCTCTTAACTGAAATAAATTTTAATTGTTTATGCCAAATCAATGAAAATCATTTGTCAAAAAATATTATTGATAATCGTAACAGGGCAACATCAGATATAATAAAGATCATGGATCTTGACTCCAAGTTCTGCCACTTAAATTGCTAAATCAATTTGATCGAGTTATTTAAACTTTCTGAACCACAGTTTCACCCTCTGTAACAGGGGAGGTGGGTGAAGCAAGGAGATAATGATATAAACTCTGACTTTGTGATATGTAAATTTATGACATGCAAAGTGCTTAGAATGGTAGATAATATGAAGGAAAGTTTTAAATGTCAGTTAGTATGATTTGCCAGCAATTCCGATGAAATTTCACAACTTGAAAATGCTTAAAACTTGGCAGAAAAAACAAGTTCTGAAAGTTACGTGGATAAAAGATGAAATACAAGCAATTTTGTACATATTGTACAATTCCCAGTATTCTCAAAGTGTTCTGCCTTAACAATATATCCAAATGTCAGGGTAACATTCTAAAATAAAGATTGCTGTTGAAAAACTGAAATGCAAAGCATTTTGGTAATGATCAAGCTATTCATGGATAAATAATAGAATGAATAGATCAAACTTTGGGGGAAAATAAATAATTGTCCTTCAGAATTGCACTGGCCAACAATCGTTTTTGCACTGGCCAACAATTGTTTATGTTATTCAAATAATGCAAGCAGCATTAGAATAATATTAACTTTGTATTAATGGAAATAAACATGTACTGCTTTGTATTTTCAATAATTTTTCAGCCCAGCTAACACTTCCTGAGGTAAACCTTTTAACATAGCAGTAAAGATATTAGTGGAAAGATTTTACTCTTTCTACTGGCAAAATGGTAGGTTTTGCTTGAATACACTCCCCATTTTATAGTGCTTATGCATTAATAACAACATGCTCTTGATGCTGTTTTTTTTTCTCCTTAAAAATTGGCCAAGTATTATAAGAGACTGAAAAGCTATCTTGAATTCAGCATTTATTTTTCAGTAACTGTTTACATACACATTTAAGTTATAATGATCAATTTTTATTAAGAACCAACTTTGATTTTATACCATTTGTTTCCATTGAATAATTTATAAAATAATTGGGTTTATTATTTCATTTAGGTAATATCCTCATTCATAGATGGTAAATCTAAAGTACCAAAAATAATGACTGTCCTAAGATTCTGGGAAAAAAAACATGGCCCAATCTTGAGCTCAGTCTTTTGAACATCAAGCTCTTTCTACTAATCCAATTTCTGATAATTCCTGTTTCAAATCAATCAACGGTGTTGGGATTTAAACTTATCTAGGATCACAATTTTTGGTCCTTTGCTATTTAAATCATTCCAATGTCATATTCATTTACAGAAAACCTTTATTTTCTGCTGTCTTTGCTCATTATTTTCAAGAAAATTTAGTTAGGAGCCTATAGTTTTCTTTTGGTGGTTTTGACTAGAATTGAAACAGTAGCTGAAATTTACATTTTAATATGATTTAGTAAAATAGGGAAATAGAGGATTTTCTTTAAAGATTGAAAGCTATGAAACTTAATGGAAGGGATAGCTGTTTTTTTTTCCCCCAGTATTTCACTTATACATAACCATCAAAGTCAAGAACCTGGTTGCACAAATATTGTAATGTTAACATGTATGCTTGGAGGATCACTAAATCCAGATATTGCTTGGAAGAAATAGAATTGTCTTACTAGACCAGTGGCCTCTTAAGATTCTTTGGAAAAGGATAGTAGATCCATTTCTTAACATACTGAGGCAAATGCCTTTCAAGTAATATAAAATTTTATATTTGAAGTTCATCTTAATGATTTTAAATGAAATAATAAAAAATGGAGAATTCAGTGAACTGATGTGGGTAAATCTTTTTGACTAAAGGTCAAACTATTATCTCTGGAAAAGATGTTTACTTTAAATTAAATATTGATGGACAGAAAAGAAGAAAACAGCAGAGCCCTCAACATAAAACGGTATCAGAAGAAGGATCTTGAGGAAAAAAAAAAGAGGATGGAGAGTGCTATCTCCTATTGAAAAAGCATTCCACTAACCTCAGAAGGATAGCTCGCTGACTTAAAAGTGGCAACTGATTGTAGTAAGTCATTTCGTTAATCAGTGCTCTTTGAAGTCCTACCATGCGTTTGAGACAAATGGAACAAAACTAAGGGCGCATTCTATGGACATTGCAAAAGGGGCAGTAAGTGACCCTATGTTTATGTTAACCTGGGTCAGCTCCCTCCTTGAACCCAGGGTTCCTACCATCACTCCTGGTCCTTCTTGAAGCACATGGTGCCGCCTTGTGCCTTGGTTTTCTCTTTTCCATTCACTCTACTGCCTCTGTGGGCTGCTTTACGCATATATGATAATGCGGGGGAGTCAAGAGAGGGAAGAATACAGTACAGAGTTTGGGGAAGCCATTTGGGGTGATACGTTCTTTGGCACTTTTTCTGATTGTCTCTGAGCAGTCATCTAAATGGTGAAACGGGGAGGGGAGGTTGTAAGTGGTCTGAGGCTTGCATACATTTACAGGAGAGGAAGAGTTGAGACCTATCTCAGCTTCAGCAGTGCTCAGAAGGACGCAGAGAAAGTATTTGTCACCTCCAGGTTCCTACCTGGTGAGAAGTGTGTCAGTTGACTTATTTAGGGATTGTAAGGGTGAGAATCTCAGGTAGAATCTCAAGGATACAAATGTGAAAATGATTAAGGTGAGCTTAAGGAGGTAGATTGTTTTGTAAAGTTGCAGTCATCTGTGTAATTGGACATGTGGCATGATTACGTAATGTTTAATGTAAAAAGTGACCTTTGCTCTAGTCCTCACCCCAGTCTCCCCCAATCGAAACCAAAGATTTTACAACAGCAGATGCTAACACCTACGGCTGGAAAAATATTAGGGGAGAGTCATGAGGTTGGAGTTAGACAGAAGTATTTTCCTTCAGAAAGATGGGATAAATACTGTTCGTTTTAAGTGATTTTGTAATTTTCTAGGCAAAAGTCCAACTATGGCATAAAACAAAATAGGCTTCTTGGAAAAAAAAGCAAAGTATAAGGAGAAAAAGTCTTGTTAACACAACTGATCAGTATCATAATTAATATACAGTAATGGAAAATAAGTTTCTAAAATGGCTGAAATATAATTATTATTTGGTTATTATTCTAAAGCAACACCTAAGAGTTGTACCTTTCTAGAAGGGAATAGATTTGGATTAATTTTCCTCATAGAGCAGTTATTTTGGCATGATGTCAATATAATTTGATTTTTAGTAAAGGTAAATGTTTTTGTGTGAATTTTAATAAATGTGAAATTTAATAACTGAAACAGTAAATTCATAGAAAATCAATTATAGTTCTATATATTACTTCAACTCATCATGGTATACTAAAAGGTAGTAGAGGTTTGGAGTCAAAGAACCCTGAGTTTAAAGCACAGTGAGTCTTTTTCTTCTTTGAGCCTTTATTTCTCTCCATGAGAAGTGGGAATACAATACCACAATAATAATTGAGAGAATTCCATGAGGTAACACATCTGACACTTGGCACATAGATGAGGTTTAATAAATACTAATTCTCGGGCTTCCCTGGTGGCGCAGTGGTTGAGAGTCTGCCTGCCGATGCAGGGAACACGGGTTCGTGCCCCGGTCCGGGAGGATCCCACATGCTGCGGAGCGGCTGGGTCTTGTGAGCCATGGCCGCTGAGCCTGCGCGTCCGGAGCCTGTGCTCCGCAACGGGAGAGGCCACAACAGTGAGAGGACCACGTACCGCAAAAAAATAAATAAATAAATAAATAAAAATAAAAAAATAAAAAAAAATGCTAATTCTTTCCCATTTTATATAAAAATAAATATATATCAAATTCTGTTCTAAAGTTTAATATTTTTCATCCTGAAAGGATTTCTTGGTAACATATTTAAAATGATTAGATCCAAGCAATAAACTATATGAAACCTGCGGGTTTCCTCTAGAGCCCTGGTTCTATTTGCCTGTCAAAACTTAAAGGAAAAGAAAATTGGCCCAGTGTAATTGCTACAAGTTGGAAGGAATATAGATAATTTGGCATTAATCCAGCATCAAGTAAAGAAGACGTTTAAATCTTAGCCCGTGGGACCTATAAGAGAATTAAAGACCTGTTTTCTATGAAGGGAGAGTTAGCAAAAATAAACAGAGTATAGCAGAAGAGACTGAAAATATTGGCGGCAGAGAAGTAGAAATCTCTTAATTTTAAGGATTGATATGTACTGGAAGAATTTTTTAAAAAAGAGCAGATCTGGCACAGCTCATGAAATCTTAGAGGCAATGAAGCTTGGCTGGCAATGATGCCTGGCCATCACTTACACTATCTCACTGGGTTTTAAGCCTATGGTTTTAAAGTATATTAATTCCTGTTTGAGAAACCTGCGTATTTAAAAAATATATATTTTCTTTAAGTATAGTTTATTTGCAATGTTAATTTCTGCTGTACAGCAAAATGATTCAGTTATACATACATATATTCTTTTTCAGTCTTTTCTCTTATAGGTTATTACAAAATATTGAGTATATTTCCCTATGCTATACAGTAGGCCCTTGTTGATTATCTATTTTATATATAGTAGTGTGTATGTGTTAATCTCAAACTGCTAATTAAATCTGAATTCCTTGTTAAAGTAGCCTTACACTCAAATAGAACTTTATTGTATTTGTGGTCCTCTGAGGGAGCATCTTGAGCATCAGTTTCTGAAGGCATTTTGGTGCGCATGTATGTGAAGTAAAGCCACCACTAAAGATTTCTTCTCAGAAGGTTTCTGTAATATTATGACTGTGCGTGATTAAAGGCAGGAGAATAAGAACAAAGTCTTTAAGGTTGTTTTTCTTTGCAGTTCAATGAAATAGCCTTTTTCTCTAACTGCTTATTTACTTCCACCAGTCCTGACAAGATATTCATTTAGAATACCTGCCAATTTCAAAGCAACCAAGAGAGTGTGACTGAAATTGATCAGAATGAAGTAAATGCAGCAGAACAACAGTAGGTAAATGAGAGGTTCTACTCTGAGTTTTAGCAAAACAATGCTGCATTTGAATTTATTCAAGGCCATGGGAAATAAGGAACAGTTACATTAGAACAAAGAAGAATCTTTTTGCCAGTTAGACTCAGCAAGTTTTGCTTTCTGGCTGGGAATTCCTGTAGGAAAAATAAGTATTTCTAAATCTTTCTGAGGTGGACTCATCACATATATCTCCATGTAATCAAGTCCATTTGGAAAAGTAAAGCTGAGTTTTTTTTCTAAGGTCACAGTTATGATAGAAGTGAGAAATTCTCCTTTTATTTAATTGTTGTCTTATTTTGCATGCCTCAGTTAAGCTTTAAGCCTACAAGTGTTAGACTATATCAAATTCAGAATATGCAATAAATAGGAAATTCAACTGAATGACAGTTATTGTGTTTGTAATATTTAAAAACCGTGGATGTACTTTCACCTTGCTTTAAATTTAGAGCTCTGAATTATATTTTCTTGTAGAACTCTGAATTTTAACTCCAGATGTTTTCAGTAAAGGAAGAATTTTTCTTTAATTGAAAGAATGTAAAATGATGGGGTGAATACAGGGGAGAGGAGGAAGAAAAAGCCAAGGTTCAAATTGGTTATATACTGAATATTTAAATTGATTTATACTGAACATTTCCTTTGTTTTATGTGAAAGAAGCTTCCATTTTCTTCAGGTTCTATTTTCCCTTTCTTGATCACCAAACTTTCAAATCATATCTCTCAGCAGTTTCCATGCAAATGGCTCATAATTCTATTATTTTATCAAGTCACCTCTTAACATATTCCCTTCTTATCCTCATTTATACACATATATTTAGAGTTGCCTTCACAGCACATGCAATTTTGTATTCAGCTTTTTTCTTTATGAATGTTCACATGATACTACATGGACTTTAATTTTTTCAAACATTATTACAATTTAAGTCAAGCAAAAAGGAATAAAGTGTGATGTCCATTTACCTCACAGCAAGCTGAAAAACTAAAAGATGATGACTGCTGAGGCCACATAAGACCACCTCTGATTGCATTTCCTCTCTCTTCCCAAGAGGTAAACTCTGCATGAAATTAAGTGTTTTTAATTTTTTATTCCTGCACATTTCCTTATGCTTTTACATAAGTGTTCTTAGGAACTTTGTAGATTTAACTCTTCATTCCTAAGAGAACCGCAGCACACATTATAGTGAAATCTTAACAGCAATTTGAACTTTCAGTGTTGAGTCAAAATAGCCACAGCAGAGCAGTCAATGCACCGTACGTGATTTGTCTCTCAAATTACCTAAAGACATCCCACATGCCCAGAAATCCATGCTTTGTGTTTTCTATGTAGTTCAGCACTCACTCTCTGTCTATCCTGGGAAGGACTGTCCTGGTTAACAAAAGTGATGCGGTTCTGGAGTCTCCCACCTCCATGCCTTGTCTAGTTGGCATCCTCATTTCATTTGGATTGTTTGAAAGTCAGGATGCTAAGTCAGAAAAACAAAGGAAAAGAAACATAAAACCCTGCCTTCCAACACTGTCACAATCATTTTGAAACCAAATAAATCAGAATCATTATTCTGTAGTGTTCTTAAATGTGCAATTCGTAGGGATACGTAAAATAAGGTGTACTTTAAGCTGGTCATCTTCTGAGGATGAGATGTGTTGTTTATTTTCAAAGCAAAACAAAATAATCTCTATTTCTATTAACTGTTTAATTTGCTTCCTCATCTGAGAAGTTGATCTTTTTCTCCTTTAAGTAGTCTCACCCTTAGGGAAATAAAATGCTAAGCATCAGAGGAAATTAGGTGTCATTGTGAGGCATCTTAAAACATTTGAGTTAGTTTTCTTCCTACTTTTTTTTTTTTTTTTTTTTTTTTGCGGTAGGCGGGCCTCTCACTGTTGTGGCCTCTCCCGTTGCGGAGCACAGGCTCCGGATGCGCAGGCTCAGCGGCCATGGCTCACGGGCCCAGCCGCTCCGCGGCATGTGGCATCTTCCCGGACTGAGGTACGAACCCATGTCCCCTGCATCGGCAGGCGGACTCGCAAACACTGCACCACCAGGGAAGACCTCTTCCTACTCTTTTGACCCACTATGTACACAGCAAGGGATTTTCACTTCCAAGGCCATAACCCAGGCTATCAGAGAGGATATGGATGCGAACATCCATTTCCAAAAGTATTTGAGGTTAATAGTGAGATGCTTTTCTTTCTTTCTTGGTTGACTTAACAGTAATGTTCCAGTGGGATGATGATAGATTCCTGGTTTCTGTTTGTTCTGCACCAAAAGTGTGACCTCATTGCAATAACCATTGGAAAGATGATAATTTAGTTACTACCAGCCATGAAACTAACACATAATTTAACCTTAATATGTGACTGCTAATCAAAGTCAAGTGTCCAACTATCAAACATGCTGGTTGACAGTTTTGGAAGGATAGAAGTTGACTATTTTTCCACATCTCAATTAATATACCTTAGTCTACAAAGTTGAAAGTGAGTTATTGTCTTATTCTAACTTTTAATACATTTTCTTCAGTTTTGGATAAAATTGAATTTTGATACATGCTGCTAAATATCTGTTCAGGTGAAATTTAACAAAACTGTCTCTGTTGCCCTACATCTTCAAGGTCGTTTATCTCAGCTACGGCCACACAGAGACTCTTCTAGCAAGTTGACAGAAGCTATTTTTGTTAGTAAAGTGGTCTCTGCTGGGAAGAATACTAAAGTTTATATTAGCAAGCTTAGGTTTGAGATTTCTTAAAGTTAATTTAAAGGTGAATCATGGATACATACAGGGAAAAAGTACAGTATCCTAATATTTAAGTTTTGTAATGTTGCTACTCAGAGATGAAAATTCAAGTGTAGGATAAACAAATAAGAAACAGATGAATGAATAGCACTTTTCTTCTGCATCAGGCAGAGTAATTAGCATTACAATTTTGGAAGGATTCCTATTGTTAGGAATCTTTTGGAAGGATACCTACTATTAACAGTGGTAGAGATCTCTTGGTCAAAAAAAAAAAAAAAAAAAAAGATTTGGATTTATTGACCAGCCCCTTTTAAAGATCTTGGAACTGGAGCATGAGAAAAATATACATTTCCATCACTAGACGTGCTCAAAATATTCAGTAGAACTCTTGCAATTGTAACACAAATAACTCAGAAGTCACAAGTGTCGGCAAGACATTTGTGCTTGAGATGGTAATGGTTTAATAATTTAAATGCTGTTCTAAAGTAAGCATGATGGCCAAGAATTAAAAAAAATTCCCCAGATACATTAAAATCAGCCTGCAGCTATGGGATTCTGCAGGCCAACAGAACCTGCGATTCCTTTTTGGGCTTCTATTTTCAACACCAAATGGGTTTGCATTCCAACATTCAGAGGCAATTAAATATACCCGTGCTATTAGAAACTGGAATTGCAAATATTAGTAAGGAAAATGTGTGCTACAAGGCGGAATTTGTTTTGCTGTTTCTCTTGCCGTTCTGCGTGGTCATGTTTTGGAAAGACATGGAGGTCACCAACTTTTAGCTTTTACCTGGAATCCATGCTTCTCAAATATCTTTTTATTTTTCTTTATTTTTTATTTTATTTTTTTGCTTTATAACAAATTTAATCAGTTATACATATACATATGTTCCCATATCCCCTCCCTTTTGCGTCTCCCTCCCACCCTCCCTATCCCACCCTCCCTATCCCACCCCTCCAGGCGGTCACAAAGCACCGAGCTGATCTCCCTGTGCTATGCGGCTGCTTCCCACTAGCTATCTACCTTACGTTTGGTAGTGTATATATGTCCATGCCGCTCTTTCGCTTTGTCACAGCTTACCCTTCCCCCTCTCCATATTCTCAAGTCCATTCTCTAGTAGGTCTGTGTCTTTATTCCTGTCTTACCCCTATGTTCTTCATGACATTTTTTTTCTTAAATTCCATATATATGTGTCAGCATACAGTATTTGTCTTTCTCTTTCTGACTTACTTCACTCTGTATGACAGACTCTAGGTCCATCCACCTCATTACAAATAGCTCAATTTCGTTTCTTTTTATGGCTGAGTAATATTCCATTGTATATATGTGCCACATCTTCTTTATCCATTCATCCGATGATGGACACTTAGGTTGTTTCCATCTCCGGGCTATTGTAAATAGGGCTGCAATGAACATTGGGGTACATGACTCTTTTTGAATTATGGTTTTCTCAGGGTATATGCCCAGTAGTGGGATTGCTGGGTCACATGGTAGTTCTATTTGTAGTTTTTTAAGGAACCTCCATACTGTTCTCCATAGTGGCTGTACCAATTCACATTCCCACCAACAGTGCAAGAGGGTTCCCTTTTTTCCACACCCTCTCCAGCATTTATTGTTTCTAGATTTTTTGATGATGGCCATTCTGACTGGTGTGAGATGATATCTCATTGTAGTTTTGATTTGCATTTCTCTAATGAGTAAAGATGTTGAGCATCCTTTCATGTGTTTGTTGGCAGTCTGTATATCTTCTGTGGAGAAATGTCTATTTAGGTCTTCTGCCCATTTTTGGATTGGGTTGTTTGTTTTTTTGTTATTGAGCTGCATGAGCTGCTTATAAATTTTGGAGATTAATCCTTTGTCAGTTGCTTCATTTGCAAATATTTTCTCCCATTCTGAGGGTTGTCTTTTGGTCTTGTTTATGGTTTCCTTTGCTGTGCAAAAGCTTTTAAATTTCATTAGGTCCCATGTGTTTATTTTTGTCTTTATTTCCATTTCTCTAGGAGGTGGGTCAAAAAGGATCTTGCTGTGATTTATGTCATAGAGTGTTCTGCCTATGTTTTCCTCTAAGAGTTTGATAGTGTCTGGCCTTACATTTAGGTCTTTAATCCATTTTGAGCTTATTTTTCTGTATGGTGTTAGGGAGTGATCTAATCTCATACTTTTACATGTCCCTGTCCAGTTTTCCCAGCACCACTTATTGAAGAGACTGTCCTTTCTCCACTGTACATTCCTGCCTCCTTTATCAAAGATAAGGTGACCATATGTGTGTGGGTTTATCTCTGGACTTTCTATCCTGTTCCATTGATCTATCTTTCTGTTTTTGTGCCAGTACCATACCGTCTTGATTACTGTAGCTTTGTAGTATAGTCTGAAGTCAGGGAGCCTGATTCCTCCAGCTCCATTTTTCGTTCTCAAGATTGCTTTGGCTATTCGGGGTCTTTAGTGTTTCCATACAAATTGTGAAATTTTTTGTTCTAGTTCTCTGAAAATGCCAGTGGTAGTTTGATAGGGATTGCATTGAATCTGTAGATTGCTTTGGGTAGTAGAGTCATTTTCACAATGTTGATTCTTCCAATCCAAGAACATGGTACATCTCTCCATCTATTTGTATCATCTTTAATTTCTTTCATCAGTGTCTTATAATTTTCTGCATACAGGTCTTTTGTCTCCTTAGGTAGGTTTATTCCTAGATATTTTATTCTTTTTGTTGCAATGGTAAATGGGAGTATTTTCTTGATTTCACTTTCAGATTTTTCATCATTAGTGTACAGGAATGCCAGAGATTTCTGTGCATTAATTTTGTATCCTGCTACTTTACCAAATTCATTGATTAGCTCTCGTAGTTTTCTGGTAGCATCTTTAGGATTCTCTATGTATAGTATCACGTCATCTGCAAACAGTGACAGCTTTACTTCTTCTTTTCCGATTTGGATTCCTTTTATTTCCTTTTCTTCTCAGATTGCTGTGGCTAAAACTTCCAAAACTATGTTGAATAAGAGTGGTGAGAGTGGGCAACCTTGTCTTGTTCCTGATCTTAGTGGAAATGGTTTCAGTTTTTCACCATTGAGGACGATGCTGGCTGTGGGTTTGTCATATATGGCCTTTATTATGTTGAGGAAAGTTCCCTCTATGCCTACTTTCTGCAGGGTTTTTATCATAAATGGGTGTTGAATTTTGTCGAAAGCTTTCTCTGCATCTATTGAGATGATCATATGGTTTTTCTCCTTCAGTTTGTTAATATGGTGTATCATGTTGATTGATTTGCGTATATTGAAGAATCCTTGCATTCCTGGAATAAACCCCACTTGATCATGGTGTATGATCCTTTTAATGTGCTGTTGGATTCTGTTTGCTATTATTTTGTTGAGGATTTTTGCATCTATGTTCATCAGTGATATTGGCCTGTAGTTTTCTTTCTTTGTGACATCCTTGTCTGGTTTTGGTATCAAGGTGATGGTGGCCTCATAGAATGAGTTTGGGAGTGTTCCTCCCTCTGCTATATTTTGGAAGAGTTTGAGAAGGATAGGTGTTAGCTCTTCTCTAAATGCTTGATAGAATTCGCCTGTGAAGCCATCTGGTCCTGGGCTTTGGTTTGTTGGAAGATTTTTTATCACAGTTTCAATTTCAGTGCTTGTGATTGGTCTATTCATATTTTCTGTTTCTTCCTGATTCAGTCTTGGCAGGTTGTGCATTTTTAAGAATTTGTCCATTTCTTCCAGGTTGTCCATTTTATTGGCATAGAGTTGCTTGTAGTAATCTCTCATGATCTTTTGTATTTCTGCAGTGTCAGTTGTTACTTCTCCTTTTTCATTTCTAATTCTATCGATTGGAGGCTTCTCCCTTTTTTTCTTGATGAGTCTGGCTAATGGTTTATCAATTTTGTTTATCTTCTCAAAGAACCAGCTTTTAGTTTTATTGATCTTTGCTATCGTTTCCTTCTTTTCTTTTTCATTTATTTCTGATCTGATTTTTATGATTTCTTTCCTTCTGCTAACTTTGGGATGTTTTTGTTCTTCTTTCTCTAATTGCTTTAGGTGCAAGGTTAGGTTGTTTATTCGAGATGTTTCCTGTTTCTTAAGGTAGGATTGTATTGCTATAAACTTCCCTCTTAGAACTGCTTTTGCTGCATCCCATAGGTTTTGGGTCATCATGTCTCCATTGTCATTTGTTTCTAGGTTTTTTTTAATTTCCTCTTTGATTTCTTCAGTGATCACTTCGTTATTAAGTAGTGTATTGTTTAGCCTCCATGTGTTTGTATTTTTTACAGCTCTTTTCCTGTAATTGATATCTAGTCTCATAGCATTGTGGTCAGAAAAGATACTTGATACCATTTCAATTTTCTTAAATTTACCAAGGCTTGATTTGTGATCCAAGATATGATCTATCCTGGAGAATGTTCCATGAGCACTTGAGAAAAATGTGTATTCTGTTGTTTTTGGATGGAATGTCCTATAAATATCAATTAAGTACATCTTGTTTAATGTATCATTTAAAGCTCGTGTTTCCTTATTTATTTTCATTTTGGATGATCTGTCCATTGGTGAAAGTGGGGTGTTAAACTCCCCTACTATGATTGTGTTACTGTCGATTTCTCCTTTTATGGCTGTTAGTATTTGCCTTATGTATTGAGGTGCTCCTATGTTGGGTGCATAAATATATACAATTGTTATATCTTCTTCTTGGATCGATCCCTTGATCATTATGTAGTGTCCTTCTTTGTCTCTTCTAGTAGTCTTTATTTTAAAGTCTATTTTGTCTGATATGAGAATTGCTACTCCAGCTTTCTCTTGGTTTCCATTTGCATGGAATATCTTTTTCCATCCTCTTACTTTCAGTCTGTATGTGTCTCTAGGTCTGAAGTGGGTCTCTTGTAGACAGCATATATATGGGTCTTGTTTTTGTATCCATTCAGCCGATCTGTGTCTTTTGGTGGGACCATTTAGTCCATTTACATTTAAGGTAATTATCAATATGTATGTTCCTATTCCCATTTTCTTAAATGTTTTGGGTTCGTTATTGTAGGTCTTTTCCTTCTGTTGTGTTTCTTGCCTAGAGAAGTTCCTTTAGCATTTGTTGTAAAGCTGGTTTGGTGGTGCTGAACTCTCTCAGCTTTTGCTTGTCTGTAAACGTTTTAATTTCTCCATCAAATCTGAATGAGATCCTTGCTGGGTAGAGTAATCTTGGTTGCAGGTTTTTCTCCTTCATCACTTTAATTATGTCCTGCCACTCCCTTCTGGCTTGTAGAGTTTCTGCTGAGAGATCAGCTGTTATCCTGATGGGGATTCCCTTGTGTGTTATTTGTTGTTTTTGCCTTGCTGCTTTTAATATGATTTCTTTGTGTTTAATTTTTGACAGTTTGATTAATATGTGTCTTGGCGTATTTCTCCTTGGATTTATTCTGTATGGGACTCTCTGTGCCTCCTGGACTTGATTAACTATTTCCTTTCCCATATTAGGGAAGTTTTCAACTATAATCTCTTCAAATATTTTCTCAGTCCCTTTCTTTTTCTCTTCTTCTTCTGGAACCCCTATAACTCGAATGTTGGTGCATTTAATGTTGTCCCAGAGGTCTCTGAGACTGTCCTCTGTTCTTTTCATTCTTTTTTCTTTATTTTGCTCTGCATCAGTTATTTCCACTATTTTATCTTCCACCTCACGTATCCGTTCTTCTGCCTCAGTTATTCTGCTATTGATCCCATCTAGAGTATTTTTCATTTCATTTATTGTGTTTTTAATCGATGCTTGATTCATCTTTAGTTCTTCTAGGTCCTTGTTAACTGTTTCTTGCATTTTGTCTATTCTATTTCCAAGATTTTGGATCTTGGAAATAAAATCTTGGATCATCTTTACTATCACTATTCTGAATTCTTTTTCAGGTAGACTGCCTATTACCTCTTCATTTGTTAGGTCTGGTGGGTTTTTATCTTGCTCCTTCTCCTGCTGTGTGTTTTTCTGTCTTCTCATTTTGCTTATGTTACTGTGTTTGGGGTCTCCTTTTTGCAGGCTGCAGGTTCGTAGTTCCCGTTGTTTTTGGTGTCTGTCCCCAGTGGCTAAAGTTGGTTTAGTGGGTTGTGTAGGCTTCCTGGTGGAGGGGACTAGTGCCTGTGTTCTGGTGGATGAGGCTGGATCTTGTCTTTCTGGTGGGCAGGTCCACGTCTGGTGGTGTGTTTTGGGGTGTCTGCGGACTTTTTATGATTTTAGGCAGCCTCTCTGCTAATGGGTGGCGTTGTGTTCTTGTCTTGCTAGTTGTTTGGCATAGGGTGGCCAGCACTGTAGCTTGCTGGTCGTTGAGTGAAGCTGGGTGCTGGTGTTGAGATGGAGATCTCTGGAATATCTTCGCCGTTTGATATTATGTGGAGGTGGGAGGTCTCTTGTGGACCAGTGTCCTGAAGTTGTCTCTCCCACCTCAGAGGCACAGCACTGACTCCTGGCTCCTCAATTTGGGATGATTTGTTGTCTCTTCATGTATTCCACAGATGCAGGGTACATCTAGTTGATTGTGGAGCTTTAATCCGCTGCTTCTGAGGCTGCTGGGAGAGGTTTCCCTTTTTCTTCTTTGTTCGTACAGCTCCCGGGGCTCAGCTTTGGATTTGGCCCCGCCTCTGCGTGTAGGTCGCCGGAGGACGTCTGTTCTTCGCTCAGACAGGACAGGGTTAAAGGAGCAGCCGCTTCGGGGACTCTGGCTCACTCAGGCCGGGCGGGAGGGAGGGGCACGGAGGCGGGGCGAGCGTGCGGCGGCGGCAGAGGCCGGCGTGACGTTGCACCAGCCCGAGGCGCGCTGTGCGTTCTCCCAGGGAAGCCGTCTCTGGATCCCGCGACCCCGGCAGTGGCGGCCTGCACAGCCTCCCGGAAGGGCGGCGTGGACAGTGACCTGCGCTCGCACACAGGCCTCTTGGCGGCGGCAGCAGCAGCCCCAGCGTCCCACGCCCGTCTCTGGGGTCCGCGCTTTCAGCCGCGACTCGCGCCCGTCTCTGGAGCCTCCTTTAAGCAGCGCTCTTAATCCCCTCTCCTCGAGCACCAGGAAACCAAGAGGGAAGAAATAGTCTCTTGCCTCTTCGGCAGCTCCAGAGTTTTCCCGGACTCCCTCCCGGCTAGCTGTGGCGCATTAGCCCCTTCAGGCTGAGTTCTCGCCGCCAGCCCCAGTCCTCTCCCTGCGCTCTGACCGAAGCCCGAGCCTCAGCTTCCAGCGCCGCCCGCCCTGGCGGGCGAGCAGACAAGCCTCTCGGGCTGGTGAGTGCCGGTCGGCACCGATCCTCTGTGTGGGAATCTCTCCGCTTTGCCCTACCCAGGTACGTGGGGAGTTTCTTGCCTTTTGGGAGGTCTGGGGTCTTCTGCCAGCGTTCAGTAGGTGTTCTGTAGGAGTTGTTCCATGTGTAGCTATATTTCTGGTGTATCTGTGGGGAGGAAGGTGATCTCCGCGTCTTACTCTTCCGCCATCTTCTCTGGAATCCATGCTTTTAAACTGTAAATTGTGATTTTTTTTCAAAGCCATAAGGGGGTTGGAGAGTAGATCATCATTCTCTGGTTACCTCTTCTCTTCCTACATTTCTCACCTTAGAACAAAATAAGCTGCTATGCATTTTGTATTCTAGGCATATATTTTAATTCAAGAACTGCTTAATGTTGGGATAATCATAATCTAAATAATTAGTTCATGTAACACATTCTCCCTGTTAACATACTTCAGTGTCCACCAAATTATTAGGTGTCTGTCTAACAAGGTGGCGGAGCAAGCTTATTTAGAAATCCACATTATCCACCGAAATATGCAAACAGAGGGGTTTACCAGTATACCTCAGTCTTCTCAGTAGACTTGAAATCCTCTCCTGGGACAACTGCATTGACTGTAAGTAGGTCATTTTAGAAAGTCATTTTAAAAAGTCCTCTCTCAGTTTTACAAGAAGTCTTGTAAAAGGCCATTGCTCTTGGGAAAGATACTGTTGGTTGTTTAGACAAATAACCATTCTTCTTCCTCACTCTCTGCTAAGGAATACCGATTTTGTTTAGGTATCATGCAGGGATTAGTATACTCAAGAATAGCAGGCCCCTTCCCCAGATTTATGGGATGAATTACGATTGAATTAAATCAGTTTTATAATTTCGCTTTTTTTGGGTCACTAATTGGTCTAGAGTTGGACATAAGAGCCAGTACTGCCAATACTATTTAAGGGAAATCTGCAGGAGACTACTGGGAAAAATGTTTTCCCTGTTAAAAGAGATAACACTGAGGGGAAAAGACCCCTTTTGCCTTTCTCCCCCACCATCTCCTTCTGGATTGGATTGTTACATTGATATGTATGGTGTCTGGAGCTGCCACAGCCATCTTGCAATTATGCAGAGACGGTCAAAGGAAACTCAGAGTTCCTGGCTGTAAACTAGCTCTGGAACTGCCTACCCCAAGACTTTATTTTATATGAGACACTTAAATGCATCGTTGTGTAAGTTGCTTGCATCAGTCACGATATGTTTGATTATGCAGCAGTAACAAACAGTCCAAACCTCAGGGACTTAAAACAACAAAAGCTTATTTCTCATTCATGCTAGAGGTCTTTGTGCATCAGCAGGGGCTTCTGCTTATTGTAGTCACTCAAAGATGTGGGTTTATGAAGCAAGTACATCTCCAAAATTGCTGATTTTGGTTCCAGAAGGAAGAGTTCTGGATGTTCTCACATCTGAATCAAATGTTCTAGCCCAGAAGAGGCACACGTGACTTTCACCCACAACCTAACCTCCCAGAACTAGTGACACAGCTTCACCTACAATAAGGTGAGGAAGTGCAACTATACCAGTGCCCCTAAGGAGGGACAGTCAGTACTGACGATACCTATATCAGGTTAAAATGAGAATCCTGTTACTTGCAGGAAAAAGCATCCTGAGTATGATGAGGATAATGATGACTAAAATTACTGAATGTTAACTATATATCAGCTGTTGTGCCGAGTTTTGATGTATGTTAATATCTTTAATAGGTATAGCAATCTTATAATGTGCTATTACTCTCATACTCTGAAAAACTGTTTCAGAGAAGTTTCTTGCTCAAGATCATTTAGTAGCTTACTATTGGCGGCATCATGATGTTAACTTAGGCAGTTCAGCTGAAAAAATCAACATTCTTAACCATGTCAAAAATGTCTAATAACTTTGCTTTTCAATACACACACACACCTGTTATCTGCCTGTCATCTAGCATGTTAAGAAAAAATAAACAAGTACAACTACCATTACACTATTGTTGGAAAAAATAAGTATTTCCTAATGAAGTTTTATCTTATCAGTTACTATCCAGTTATCTGGAGTCAGTATATTAGACAATCAAATTTTGAATCAATTTTCCGAAAGCACAGGGGGCAGTTTTTCTTCCATGACACAGAAGAGCCAAATAAATTTTATAAATTATGAAGCCTGAGGTCTCAATCACTAATAGCTTGAGCTCTCCTCACCTGGGGTGAGACAAAATTGAACATAACTTCCACCGTCTGTGGCAAGAAGGAAGGACCCATAGCCCATAGCTATTCACTGGGTGGATGTTGAAATTCTCTATATAAATAAAACTTATATTCAGACAATGACTGAAGATAGCTTTTATCCATGGAAGTGCGACTCTACCCCATTTACTTTTCATTGGAAGACTATTTTCCTTAGTGCTCATGGACTAAACAAGGAGGCGCCTAGAGTGGATGATTCTGGAAGCTTAATTTGACTCAAAAATTTTATCTGAGCAAGTTCTACTTGTTTTCAGGGGAGATTTCATCTAAACTCCCTGAATTTGGATTTTGGAGTTTTAATTGAAAATTTTTCCTCCTAGGTTTACATTTGTTGTTTGGTAAAAGCACCCCAATTCTTCGTTTTTAGTCTTAAGGTGATTTGAATGTTACTGATCATGTCTTCCCTTCTTTAAGCACGGGTTTAAGTCATAAGTCTGGTGAACGAGAACATTCCATTCCCCCAGAGCATAATGATTGCGGCATGGATGGGCACATGATGTTGAAGTAGTTAGACTTGGAACTATTCTTACAAATAGTAGATCTAGAAAAGATAACACAAGGGCAAAGATTTTTCTCTCTTCTCCACTGACGTATCTCTACATTTAGAGCAATGCTGGTACATAGTAGGCACTCAACATGTATTGATATTTGTTGAATGAGTGAAAAAGTCACTTATACTGAGCGTTGCTACACTGGCTGAATGTTAGCCGTGAGCTGCTGGGCAGCTGCCATGTGGACAATGCCGTCTTAGGAGGGAAGTAAAAATTGAAGAAATCCATGCTAAAGGTTGAAAAGAGAGAAACTGAGTTCTGATGACATCATTTGAGCTTGAGGACACAGTTATGTGGGAGCCAGGGTAGGTGGCTATTTGTTAGTTCCAAGAACCAAAAACATCACTCATCATGTACACAAATTAGCGTTGGGTTTCACCAAAAGAATGCTGATCACCCATTTCATTGTGTGAAGACTCTTCTAGCTTTGGGCTATTATGATGGAATGACCCAAATTGTATTACCCTAAGTCAGTGACTTGTACATTTCATTCATAAATTTTTTATTAGAAACTATCTATACTGCAGCAATATAGACATCTCCGGAGATATATCACAGTCGTGCATGAGAATTGCTCTCGAATTTAAAATATTTTAAATGACTCAAGGGAGTTGATATATGAGGACTTCACCTTGAGTATTCCAGAAGAGTCCTTGATGGCAGTAGTAGGACTGTGTTTACATACTGGGATTTTATTAATTGATAAAGGGTTTGTGAGAACAGGAGCTAAGAGCTCTCATACTGGGAGGTAACTTATCCTGGAAGGCAGACATACTCAGCAATGGCCTTTTCTTTCCTGGAAGGACCTCTAGGAGGAGTGTTGTTATAACAAGTTCATTCTTGTTCTGAATGCTCCTTTTACTCAGGCAGTGGTCTCTTTTTGTCACACACTTATGGATTTTGTACCCTCCTGGCTACATGCTAGCTGCATAATTTTAAGCAAGTTAGTCTTTCTAAAATGGAAATAATACTACCTATATTATAGGATTGTATAAGGATTAAATAAGATGATTCAGGTAAAGCACTTAATAATTACTAAATTAATGGGAACTATTTTTACTATTAGATGGTCCAGACCCTCACCAGTTTCTTGTTTGGGGGCTTTAAGGAATTCCAGCTATCTATTAGCCTTATTCTGATTTGGAGATCCACTTCCAGACTCTGGCCTTCAAAACCTTAATATTTAACATTCTAGTTCAATTTCTTTTTGTGTGTGTGTGTGTGTGTGTGTGTGTGTGTGTGTGTGTGTGTGTGCAGTACGCGGGCTTCTCACTACTGTGGCCTCTCCTGGTGCGGAGCACAGGCTCCGGACGCGCAGGCTCAGCAGCCATGGCTCACGGGCCCAGCCGCTCCATGGCACGTGGGATCTTCCCGGACTGGGGCACGAACCTGTGTCCCCCGCATCGGCAGGCGGACTCTCAACCACTGCGCCACCAGGGAAGCCCTCTAGTTCAATTTCTGTAATGGGTTTTATTCTTCTAAACTGCTGTTGTGATGAAAAGTCTTAAACTCCAGTTTTTCCAGGGTTGGGGACCTAATCTTCTCTTGTTGATCCATCCAGAAGAGTGAGATCATCTCTATGGTTCTGCTCCTGCTAACACCTCCTCCTTCCTGGAAATACTTACCACTTAGCTTTGCTCAGTGTTTTGCTGGGCGTTTGCCTGAATAATTGACCTTTGATCTTTTTCCATCTATCTGATTAAGCACCAAGTCCCTCATTATAGTTGCATATGTCCCCTAGGATCTGTCTCCTCTAGATGGCTTTGTCTTCTCACCATCCACACTTCCAACTCTTTGGATGGAAGACTTTTGGGAAAACAGGAGGAAAATAGGGGATAAGTTGCATAGTTGTCACCCTTCAACACTTGTGAGCCTGGAAAAGTCACATAGCTCCAGGGAACATGCTTGAGAGATGGACAATACAGAAAATATATACATAAAATGAAATCAGTATTTTCTGTCAAGGATCTTCTACCTCTGAAAACAGAATTAATTGATTTCATGAAATCTCACTAGATTCACAGATTTTTTTGGTACAATCATTTTTATGTTAGATTTGACTCCATTAACTACCTTGTTTTTGAGGCTAACTCTCAACTATGATTTCCTATGTGTCAAGGGTCTCCAGCTGACTTCAACTTCTGACCCAAAGGTGTTTGTTTCAGCAATATCTGAAACCAGAAATGTTCCAGAACCAAGCCTGTCTTGCCTGTCTGTACCCAACCTGAGCTGCTGTTCAAGTTTTTGCATTTTGCTAAAATATCATCACTTCATCATTCTTCTAGTTTTATTCTTGGGTTAGTTTTGCCTTCTCTGTCTTTTTCTTGCCACCCATTTTGGCATTTTTGAGACTCTAGACTTCTTCATTTTTACAAACACGATTCTTCTCCATGCCTTTGATATTTCATACCCGAATTGCTATGATGATTTCTAAGCAAGAAGACAAGAGAAGTCTCTGGCTTACACATTCTTATTCAAATAATTTTTCTTTTCCCAGTATGTATGTTTTCCCCTTTTAAGAATGTCAGGTGCAATGGAGGTTCTCCATCAATTGCCCAATCCAAGTTCTCCCTCTACTGAGTCCTTGTTTCTTCATAACATACTTTTTAAGAAACCTAATCTTGCTGTACTCTCCATCCATCTCACTCCTCTCATTATTAAAAATGCTATTCTCCATCAATGGAGAATTTACTTTGAGTATTTTCACAGAAATGTCATTAGTCTTGCACCATCCTTTTCATGTGACTAATTCACTTGCTACAACGAGGGGCATCCTGAATGGGATTAAAGTGTCCTGTGATACTAACTGGGTCAAATGGGCTTGGTTTAGCCTCAGTGAACTTTAAAAAATGGATTCAACCAGTCTGGCTACTTTTTGCTATTTTTTTTTAACCAATAAGATCTTTATTGACCTTCATTTTCTGAAATCCCAACTCAAACTGTACTTTCTCGAGAGGACTATTCTCATCCTACAAGATGGTTCTTAGTACTGTTCTACTGTGTGCGCTTTCAGTGCAAACTCATGCTTTTAACTATAGTTTCCTGTGCTGTTTTTGATCCCCTGCCCTGTAAAGTGTTCTCCAACTCTTTGAATGTGTGTTTTTTTCCTTGTATGACTGTGAGCCTTTTGAGTATCTATGTCTATGTGTGCTAAGCATCTATTGTGTTGTGACTCTCCCCCACTGCCATTGCTGTGCATTCTTGAAGGTCATTGAGCACACACCGGGCACTCATTCAATACTGAGTGATCAACTGCCAACATGTAGGTGGTTGCAAAACAATCTGCCATGTGTGAAGGGAATATATGATCTAATTTTTTCCATTTGCTAGTGAGATGGTAATAACCCCACTGTCCTTAATAATGCCTCATAAACTGTTTCTCTCATAGCAAAGAGTTGTGAGTCCTTGACTCTGTGCTATGTTTCATTATACCCTATATATCTCAGCAGTAGTATGTTCTGTTTATGCCAAGAATGTTTAAAGACAACATTGTAAAGGCTATCTATGTGAAAAGCATTTCTACTCCATAAGTTGCACCTCATAAGTTGCTATTTTGCAACTTCTGATATCTTTTTAACAACAGTGAACCAAAAGTACTGGTAAATGGAAGAAATGAGAATGCATTTGGTTTATAGCTATGCAAAGAGACCTGATAGCCCTTGACTTTGGAACACCTTTTCTGAAGTCTTAATATCTTCTCTATAAAAACTATACTCTGGAAGTTCACAGGTGATAAATAATCACTATATACAATTATCTTCACTTTGCCTTATCTCTAATGACACTTGGAATTAGGGACAGATTTAAAATTTTTAAATTAAAAAAAATCCCTCCTTTGAAACTCTTGCTGTTATTCTTTGACTTTCCAGCAAGTGTACATTGCTAGTTCTGCACTTTATCCACATAACACCCCCAGCAAATACTGTCACCCTTATACTGAACCCTTACTTTCTAGCCACTGGGCTGGATAAGGGAGATAGACCGAAACTAAAGCATCGTCTCAGTCTTCTAGGAACTCACAGTAGTTGAGATAAGAGGTCAACAGAGGTGACTATGATAAAAGATAGAATTAATAATAATTGCTTCAGAGACAAAGGTAAAAAAAATAAATTCAGAGAAATAATAGAAGTATAGAAGAGTTGGAATGGCCTCATTATGATGGTATCATGAAGGCTGTGCAGAATTCACACATTTAGAACTGATGAGGGAATGACCTCCAACATGAACCAGAGAATGGGGGCAAAAATAAGTACCAGATTGGAAAAGAGGATAATACATTTTACATGTACTTCCTTCTTTGAATTTCTGTTTCTACTAGTCAAGTCAGGCTCTTATTACCTCCTGCCTAGAATACTTGGATCACCTCTTAATCGATTCCCATTCTTCAGCCTCTCCCTTCCCCAGTTCATTCCAAAACACAAGCCTAGAGGAAATGGCATAAGCTCTGGCCAGGTTACTTCTCTGCTCAGAATACTTCAGTGGTCCCCAGTGATGCTTGGAATTCAAGGCCATCGATGACTGGGCTCTATTCATTTTTATGGTCTCATTTCCATTTCCCATTATGAAATACATGCTCAAAATTTTCAGTTTTTAATCATTGCTCCCCCATTCTCTCAACTCTCCCTAGGTCTAAAGTTTTATTCATCTTTGATTTTCATTGCACCTTTAATTTTCATGCTTAAAACAATCGCCATGTTCTAAAACATCTATTGTACCCACTACTCTCAACAGGATCCTTATCTTTTGGGATTGACCAGTAATATGTCTTCTGGTCTCCAGAATCTATAGTCTACTAAGTTTTTGCATAGTTTCTATAAAATACCATTTTTAGTGAAACTAGAGATTAGTTCGAGGTTTTCTCCTGAGTTATTCCTCAGAAAAGTTTGTCTTAATCTTGGTAAGAATTAACAAAATTGCAAAAGCTTGTTATCATTTTCAGAATTATTTTCTTCTTTTTACCACAGTTTTTTTGCAGCTATATTTTTCTTCCCATAAACATTACCTCTTATAAAACTCTGCACAAAAATATAAAGTTCTACTTAAGAAATCAAAGGAAGGTTAAAGGTTATTTATTTATATTTGAGTTTCCAAGTAAAGAGAAGGTGGTATTTTTTTAAAGCATGGCTTCTACACAGACATATAACAATTTGAGTCATTCCTTTGGTGAAAAAACTCATTGCTTACACTGGATTTCACAGTTACAACAGCTATCACTCACTGGAAACAATTTCCAGGAATTACATTTCCTTGCTAAGACTGCCACCTACTTCACAGACTAAGTTTTAGAATAACTTTTAAAGTGCTTTTTCCATTTTTGCCATGTAAGAAAAGAAACTAAAGAGAGAAATCCCAGTTTAGAAAAAAATCTTTTCAAAGTAAAATTAGAAGCCCAACAAGAATGAGAGTGAAATATGTGAAAACTTGGGGGGAAAGGTTAGTATAGATCCCTTCAGTTTTATGATCAAATATTAGTGTTTTCTGCATTAGTATATAGGAAATGAGAATTTCTATGAAGAGAGAAAAAATTGCTAAAGGACTGTGTAAAGGAAATCAGGCAGAAAGTTCTTGAGGATCAAGGTTACCAAACAGAAAAAAAAGCTTTAGCAACTTGTAAAAATAATAAGTGGGCAGCAATGTGCAAAGCCAATGATAGTGATGAAGGTATTAACAAAGGCACCTTAATTTTAGGCCTGGAAAAGAGCAGAGAACACTGGTAATTATCATTATGAAAGCCTTCACTGCAGTACTTCAAATTGCAGAGAATGGAGTTGAAATGAATTGATCAATTGTTCTAACACATTTGAAAATGTGGTAGTAGAGTCCACTGTGAAACTGGGTAAATAGATAATTAATTTTTACTTTATGACAGAGCATGATATAGCATCATGCTTTTACATCATAAAAGCTATACTAGATTCTTAAGCTTTATGAGGTGTAACTTTACTCCCTGCCCCCATTTTCTTCCACTCCCCTCTTCCTTTTCCATGCTAAGTCTGTAAAATTGCCTTTCCTCCCACTCCTTGATGGCCCTGTTAACTTTGCTTTCCCTTTCTGAGATAAGGATACATAGCACTTTTAGAGAGTAGACTTTTGTTAATTAATACTTCAAGTAAAGTCAATCATTAGAAGCAACAACGCATGCCACTCTGGGATGGGCTTAACTTCAGAGACCTCCTGCTTGGCGCTCACAAAGCTTCACGATCGCTGAGTTTGGAAATGGGGAAGAGGGGTGAAATTTTCTACACTGCATCTCCAGTATCTGCAATCCTTGCTCCTGAGTAAGGTCCTCCAATGCATTCTTGCTGCACTGATTTTGTTTTAGAATATTTTTAATAAATAGAGACACAAGAAGGATTTAACAAGTTTCTTAATTTACCAGAACAGTTGCATCAGTGTGAAAAAAATGCCCACTGCCTGATGTTGTGCTTGATACTGAAATGTGAGCAAGCATGTGGTTATACTTGAATAATTTACAAAATTCCATTTAACAAGCTGAAAAGAAAAAAATGCCATGGAAAAATGAAGAAATGGGAAACTGATTTTGTCTTCAAATTTTGGAGGCAAGGGGAAAACTGTCTTAGTCCATTCAGGTTGTCATACAAAAATATCATAGACTAGGTAATTAATAAACAACAGAAATGTGTCACAGTTCTGGAAGCAAGATCAGGGCACCAGCAGATTCTGTGTGTGTGGTGAGAGCCCACTTCCTGGCTTATAAACAGCTGCCTTTTCACTGTATCCTCACATGGCAGAAAGAGCAAGGGAGATCTCTGGGATCTCTTTTATAAGGGCACTAATCTTATTCACGAAGGCTCCATCCTCATGGCCTAATTACCTCCTAAAGGACCACCTACACATACCACCACATTGGAATTAGGTGTCAGCATATGAATTTTAGGAGGATGTATATGAGCACCCTCATATACAAGTTACTTATTACATACAACACAAGGTCTTATTATGAGTGTTTTGGGAGGAGAGAGCATCTTGCAAGAGTTAAGAACCTGGATGGATTTGGATTGGGCTCAAGTTAAAAGCCAGGCTTAGGTTTGAATACTCTGTTGCTACTTAGTAGTTGAATGACCTTGGTTACTAATTCTCCCTATCCTTCATTTCATAGACATTATGAAACCCATTCATGTGAACTCATTGTCATTACCAAAATATAACCTTTGAAAAATTTGCTAGACTGAGAGTTCTGAACAGCAAACTGCTTTAGCTTTTACACTCCCTTTAACATTGCTCAGACACCAAGGAATCGGCACTGAAACATCTCAGCATTTTAACTCTGCTGCTGCTAACCCTGTGAAAATATACTATATTAGTGGTCATAATGGAATCTGCCCCCCCAACCCCACCACCAAAGAAGAAATGAACAAAATGAGAATGAATGATGCTTTCCAGTTCAAATCCTCTTAATTTTGTAAAGAAAAAAAAATGTATATAGTACAAATAGATACTAGAGAAAAGGAAATATCTATTGCTTTTTCATTAAAGAAAAATTATTTTGCTCTCTCCTAATGCTCTGTTTCCCCTTCCATATCTGTGCGGGCAGAATTCTGAGATGGCTCCCAAGACGTCCCAAATTCCTCTTAGCACTCCTTATGCACACATCCTGTAGAATTCCCTCATCTTGACTGTGAGCAAGATCTGTGATATGATGTTACTTTATATGGCAAGGGTGAAGGGATCTTGCCAATGCAATGAAGGTCCTAAGTCAATTAATTTTGAATTAATCAAAAGCAAGATTTTCCTGAGTGTGTTTGACTTAATCAATTGAAAGCCCTTCAAGAGAGACTAGACCCTTCCTGAGGTGAGAGAGATGTTCTTCCACTTGCCTCGAGGAAGCAGACAGCCTATGAAAGGGTGCCTCTAGGAACTGAGTCTCAGTCCTACAACTGCAAGAAATGGATTCTTGCGAAAAACCTGAAGGAGCTTGGAAGAGGGTCCTGAGTCTCTCTTCCAGAGTCCAGGTGACACATGGATTGCAATCTTGTGAGACCCTGAGTAGAGGACTCGGTTAAACTGTGCCTGCATTCTTGACCCATGTAAACTGTAGGATAATAAATGTGTATTATTTTTAGCTACTGAGTTTGTTGTAAGCTTTCATGCAGCAGTAGGAAACTAATATATCTCTCTGCAAACCAATTTTTTGCATGTATTTATAATAGTGAAACATAGACTCCAAAATTAATTCAATAAGTAATAATTTAGTATCTACAGGAGTAATATATATGAGAATGTCCATTTCTGCCTCCCCCCACCAAAAAAAAAATTTAGACTAACCTGGAAGAATAAAACAAATAGCTCTCACATAAGAACAAAATTGGCATGTGCCATAGCGTGACGTTTATAGAAAGAACAGGGGAAGGGAGACTCTGATCAATGAAGTAGGAAAAATAGTGCAAACATATTGGTATGTGGTCTCAGCAACACTTTATAATCCCAGTGAATTAGTCATTTGAATGTATTGGGAAGAGTTTCTAACACTGAAGCTCTCAGTGGACTGTCACCAACTTTTCCTTCCCAGGTTTACAAGTAAATTCTGTTGCAAAAAAATTAGGAGAGATGTGTGATGGGGTGTGGATATGTGGTGGCATTCAGAATGAGCCAGGAAAGAGTTCACTTTGCCTACGGTAAGGACAGTCTCTGTCATTTCATCTCATTCTACTCCCTGCCTCAGCACTTATCCAGTTCCCCTTCATCCTGCTAAGTGCACGAGCCATCATTCTGTTTGTCCCATCATGGGAGAGAACAGTTCACACTCAGTGCTTTCACTTCCTCACTCCACTTTCTCACTTCTTAACTCCTCACCTCACACCCTGCAAGCCAGCATCTGATGCCAGCTCTCTAATGAAATGAGGCTTTCCAAGGTCAACAAAGAGCTCTACATCCACTGGCCTTTTCTCAAGCATAAGCGTCCATGATCTATTTGCAGCATTTGCCATGCCTGGATGTTTATATCTGTTATTATTTCTTCTGATCATCAAGAAAGAAAAAAAAATTAGTTGGACCTACACTCTATTTTTTAAAATCCCATAAAGGTTTATGGTTTGCAGGATAAAGTATGACCTGTTTAGCCAAGCATTAAATATTCTCAAAAATGTGGTCACATGATTTGCATCAACATCATTTCAATGTGTCCTACAATTCAGTCACACCGAACCAAACTGTTAACCATCAAACTCTGTGATGACACTCACGACTTGTGTTGTTCAGTATGAAATGGCTTTCTGTCCAGTTCTTTGGTTGTATAAATCCTCTCTTTCAAGGCCTAATTCAAAAGGCACCTCTTTCTTAACTAACTCATTCTGTTGCTCCTATACCATTTCTCCTTCCTTTGTGCTTTGCTTACTTGCACCCTTCTTTAATACTTATTTCATTATGTCCTGTACCAGAGTATATTTTGCTTAATATCTTTGAGATGCTTTACTCCTTTATAAAATTAAAATCATAAATACATACCCAACAAGGTTGTTATGAGGAATAACTGGTCAAATAATAATTTAATATATAGGTGAGGTCCTGTATTAATCATTCAAAAATACTGGTAATGATGATGACGATGGTATCTGCTCCCTCTCCCCCACTATATTGAAAACATGGTAAGGGTAGATTGCATGCTTTAGTCATTTTTGTTTTCCCAAATTTCAAGTAGTACATTCAATACATTTCTTTTGAACCAGATTGGCTACTGTTTGTCAGAAAATTTTTACTTAGCTTCTATGACACTCTGCATTTCTGCTTTACCCACTACTCTCTGACAGCTCATTTATCCCATCAATTTCACTACTCATCCATGAGTTTTATATTTTAAGAATTTATCATTGACTCCCCCCACCCTCATCCCACACATTCTTACTTATGACAGCTATCCACTTTCACAACCTAAATTCATATGTGGTCAACTCCCCAAACCTCAATTTCCAGTGCTGAACTCTCCCTTGCATTCCCCATTTCCTGCAGGGCATCACTGGGGAATGATCACCCAGATACTCTGGAATTTTATTTTTTCTTTTTTTCCTACACACCCTCAGATCCAGTTGCAGTGTCTGTCAACTGCATGTTCACAGAGTCTGAACGTCTGTGCCTTCCTTTCCACATCAATTTATACTTTCATTATCTCTACTGTTCCTTCAGTTGCCTCCTTCCTTCCTGGTCCATCTCTCCAGGCTCTCCCCTTGTAATCTCTCCTGCCCACACACTGCTGTCAGATTGATGTTCCTAAAACAAAACCATAATTATGTTACTTCCATGTTTAAATATCTTGAATGGTTCCTGGCTCCTCTTTAACGATTTAATAAAGTCTAAACTCTTTAGCCTGATATTGATGGCCCTCTCTAACCTAATTCCAAATTACATTTCCAGGCTCATCGTTGATGACTCCTCTACACATTTCTACTGTCTTACACTGTTACTGTCTCTATGCATATCTTATCTCTCCTACTAGATTATAGGAATGATAACTTACTCTATTCTGTATTCTACAACCAAGCAATTCATCCATGCCATACACATTTATTGACTGCCTATCCTTGTAAGGCTCATAGCACGTAGTCTAAAATATGAAAAAAATGGGTCAAAGTCTGAGGCTATCTTCTAAGAATTTAAAATCTAGTAAGGAAGATAAGATATAAGCATAATACTACATGGTAGAAGATAAGTATATTGAAAGAGTAAAATGGTTATTCAGGAGAAGCAAGACGGAAGAGCTGGCATTCAAATTGAGCCTTATCATTTAGGTTTGGAAGGCTTGGATATGCAGAGATGGGGGTAATGGCATTTCAGATGTAGGAACATCATAGACTGAGGTACAAAGGCAGGAAATGGAGGCATGTCTGGGGAACAGTGAATAGTTCAGTTCAAAGACGTTGGAATGAGGTTGGAAAAGTAGGTTGGGGCTAGACTACAGAGGGTCTTGGATGGCAAATAAAGGAGTTCAAATATCAGCTAAGGGTGAAAGTACTAAAGGTTTCTGAGCAAGGGACCGGTGTGTTCAGAGCTGTGCTCTAGGAAGAAACAACTGGAAGATTTATGTACAATGGATTGGCCACCAGGGGAAGATGATTATGGGAAAATCTCTTAAGAGGTCCTAATAACTGTAATACAGATGGACGGCCCAAATAGAGAAGCGGCAGTGAGAATAGAGAGGAGAGAAGGCAGAGATTGAGGCGGTAGGACTTGTTACCTGGTCGGACGATGGGGACAAAACGTGGGAAGAATCAAAGATGATGCTGGGGTTTTGAGCTTCAGGGTAGAGGTGTGTGTGTATTTTTTGGGGGGAAAAAGGAGGTGAGTTTAGTTGAGATATACTAAATTTCAATTTAGTAAAATATGCAAATGGCATATACAGATGAATGGATCTTAAAGAGAATTTTAAAAATGAAATTCATTGTAGTTTTAATTTGCACTTCCCTAATGACTGAAAAGGTTGAATGTAAATGATCATGCAACTGATCCTTACATGAATTTATTGGTCATGTATATCTTCTTTGACTGAATATCTATTCAAATCTTTGCTCATTTTTGTATTGGTTTGTAAGAGTTAAAAAAAAAAAATTCCAGAAACAGCATCTTTGTCAAATATATGTATTGCAGAGACTCTAGAGCTCTCAGTCTATGATTTGCCTTTTTATTTTCTTTTTAAAAAAGAAAAAAAGAATAAATTTATGACTCTGCTGGGTCTTTGTTGCTGCACGCGGGCTTTCTCTAGTTGCCGTGAGTGGGGGCTACTCTTTGTTGCGGTGCGCGGGCTTCTCATTGCGGTGGCTTCTCTTGTTGCAGAGCATAGGCTCTAGGTGCGTGGGTTTCAGTAGTTGCGGCTCATGGGCTCTAGAGTGAAGGCTCAGTAGTTGTGGTGCATGGGCTTAGTTGCTCTGTGGCGTGTGGGATCTTCCCAGCCCAGGGCTCGAACCTGTGTCCCCTGCACTGGCGGGCGGATTCTTAACCACTGCGCCACCAGGGAAGCCCCCTGCCTTATTTTCTTAATGCTGCATTTCAAAAAAGCAGTCTTTACTTTTGAAGAAGTTTAATTTGTCAACTTTTTCTTTTATTGTTAATGGTTTTGGTGTCCTTTTAGGCAGACTATTGCTGGGTAGGAGAAATGGGGAGTTACTGGCCAAAGGGTACAAACTTCCAGTTATAATACAAACAAGTTCTGAGGATCTAACCTACAGCATGGTGATTATAGCTAATAATACTGTATTATATACTTGAAATTTGCTAAGAGTAGATCTTGAATGTTCTCAGCCCAAAAAGAAATGGTAATTATATGATGAGATTGAAGTATTAGCTAATGCTATGGTGGTAATCTTTTTGTATAAAGTCAACACATTGTACAGTTTAAATTTATACAATGTTATATTATCAATTATATTTCACTAAAGCTGGGAAAAAAGAACTTGGCCTCTATCAAGACCATTGAATTATCTGCTATGTTTTCTGGAAGTTTTACAATTTTAATTTTTATGTTTAGATCTACAATCTATTTTGAGTTACCATGGCAATGCACATTATAATTACAATGATATACTCAATACCTGTAATACAATGGCTAAAATTAAAAACACCAACAATGCCAAGTGTTGACAAGGGCACAGAGCAATTAGAACTCTCATACATCACTGCTGGGATGTAAATACCACAGTCATTTTAGGAAAAGTTTGACAATTTTTTTTTTTACATAAAGAAAAATAAATTCTATACTACTACTCAGCAGTTCCACACCTAGGTACTCCCCAAGAGAAAACATAAACATATATCAACTCAAAGACTTGCATGGGAATATTTACAGCAGCTTTATCTTATGAGTTCCAAACTGAAAACAACCTAAACTTTCATTAATAGATAAGCATACTGTGGATATCTATACAACAGAATACTGAGCAGTAAAATGAAATGAATTACTGGTATATAAAAGAACATGGATGAATCTCAAAAACATTAGGCTCAGTGAAAGAAGCCACATGCAAAAGACTACACAGTGCATAGTTCCATTTTTATGAAATGCTTGAACAGTCAAAAATAATTTATAGTGACAGAAAGCAGATCAATTATCACCTGGAACCAGGGCAGGAATTTCTGGAAAGGGACTAGAGGCATTGTTTTGAGGGGTGATTACATTTCATATACTTGTCAAAATGCACAGAGCTGTACATTTGCAGTGGGTGCATCTTATTGTGTGTAAATCATTCCTTAATAAGGTTAATTTAACAAAAGGGGAGAGCTCAGTAAAGACATCAAGACTGGGGATTGAGTTTAGAGTATGAGTTACATAAAGAGAATACTGAAAGTCCTGAAATTATGAAGAAATCATAGCAGTAGATGAATGCCAAAGGCAGATCCTTGGAAAGTACCTATGTGTTAGTGACTGAAGGAGGCAAAGAGAAAAAGAACACTCAAAAAGAAAGAGGATTAAAGTGCCAGGAACCAAGGGAGAAGAGAGTATCAGTAAGGATAAGGTACATAGCACTGGGTGTCTGAGGCACACGGCACTGGGTGTCTGTACAGACAGGTCCACTGTCCCTGGCTGAATGAATGGCCAAATCAGGGAATCCAGATAGAAGCAAAGGTGCATCGAGCTCCAATGGAGGATAAAAGCAGCAGAACTGACTCGGGAAGTGATCCGTTTTCCAGTAATTGAAGCACTGGTGAAATCACGTGGTGCTCAACTCTTAGAAAGATCATCAAACCCGAACTCTTACGAGAGTTCCTGGGCTTTCACATCAGTAGCGTTGCTGTTAGAGGTGAAGGCTACGGAATGCAAAATAGCAAAGCAGAGTCTCTACTGATGAGGACTTGGAAGACAGCCAGGTAAATCACATCAGAGCCACATTAACAGGTATGGAAAAGACAGGTGGATGGATGACAGCAGCTGTGGAAAGGTGAGGTGACATGGAGCAGTTCCGATTAGTGTGGGCAGAAGATGGCTGGCAAGGCCATTTGGAAGCACCACTTCAAATGGTGTCCACCGTTGTGGCCTTATCGGCAGCAACAGTCCCCAAAAGACCAAAGGGCTGTGCTTTGTGTGGCTGATAAGTGAAACAGGGAGACTCATACAAGTTTCCTCTAAACAGCTACTCAGCAGAGAAAACCTCACAAAAGTACCCAGTGTGGGAAAAGCTGCTGTAACACAACACTTAGCGATACCTTTGAACCCTCTCGGTGAACGCACAGGAAACCGGGCTGTGTGGCTCAGCAATCGTTAAGAGAAATGAGCTCATCTTGTTTCCTGGGCATGGCAGGACCATGCACTATTTTAAAAACGAAAACATGAAAGTGGTATTACGTCCCAGGTCTCCACTTGAATAAAAATACTTGTGGGGAGAGCTGTGTACTCTGAGGACTGATCGGGTGGCGGTTTGTATCTCAGTGATGAATCAGACTGGGCTGCCACCAGGCCAAAGAGAATCAAACAGTTCCTAAGATTTTGATACAACACAGGCAAGGAGGAAAGACAACAAAACAGCACATGACAAAGGCTGAGCAAAGGGAGAGAAAAATCAAAGGTGAGGAAAGATGATTGCGAAGGGCTGAGAGGTTGAGGGGAAAGCAAAAGGGATGTGGAGCGTGGCTCATCTTTAGTCGAGCATGATGATGAATTTCACCTTTGATTATAATTATTACCCCTTTCCAGTGATACCCCTTTGGAAGCCCTTTTTAAAATAGATATATAATTGACATATAACATTATATTACTTTCAGGTGTACAACATAATGATTCAATACTTGTATACGTTGTGAAATGATCACCCCAATAAGTCTAGTTACCATCCATCACCACACACAGTTAGAAATGTTTTTGTCTTGTGATGAGAACTTTCAAGGTCTCCTCTCTTAGCCACTTTCAAACATAGAATACAGTGTGACTGACTATAGTCACCATGCTGTAACTTACTTCCCCATCCGTCCGTCATGACTGATTGATTTTATAACTGGAAGTTTGTACCTTTTGACCCCCTTCTCCCATTTTCCCCACCCCACCGCCTGCCTCTGGCTTCTGCCCGTCTGTCCTCTGTATCTATGATTGGAAGTCCTTTTCTTGTTAATATAATTATGTAGGATCTTTTGAGCTAAAGGAGAATAATAATTCTGCCTGCTATGAGCCAAGTTTTGTGCTGAGGTTGGAGACACAAAGATGAAAAGACAGTGTTCTGATCTCACGTAGACTGGCTCATATTAAGAGAGAAAAACACAAAAGTAAGATAGAAAGTAAAAATTATGAACATATGTAAAGCACAGACTTATTACAGAGGGAGAATTGCTGATGAATATTAGATTACGGGATTGGTACCATGAGGACAGGAAGACCTTTTAAAAAGAGTTGAGTCCTTAGGCATAACTAAAAGTAGTCCAGCTAGACAAGCAGTGGCCAGCAAGCAATTTCAGGCAGAGGAGAGAGTTTGTGCAAAGACCTTGAAGCATGGGACAATGTGCAGAATAAATTCAGTAACTCTAAGGGTCTCTGTAGTGACAAAACAAACTGTGTGAGGGTGAATCATTGCAGATGAGACTGGAATGGATGCAAAAACCGTATCATATCTTACAATACTGTTGATGTCTTGCTGAGACCGTTTAATTTAGAGGTCCTTCTGGTAGAAAAATTCTGAGCCTGTAATGCTATTGAAGCCAGAAACCAGTTAAAATGATGTGCTTTAGTTTAGTTCCTAAGCATGGCATACACAGCCTAGCACACAGTAGGAGCTATATAAATAGGCATTAGTTTATGAATTTTGAATATGGCCCATGTTATATTCCAGACAATGTTTAAAGCACTTTATGTATATTAATACTTTACTGCTCACACCTTCCCAGAGGTAAGTACTATTATTATCCTCATTTTACAGAGAGATTAAATGATTTGCCCAAGGTCATGTAGTAGTAATGGCAGAATTGGGACTTTGAACCAAGGCAGAACAACTCCAGAGCTCACCCTCTGGCCTTCTATTGTAGCAAACAGTGCTCCCCTACTGCGGGTTAATAACTAATACTGGGCCAGAGCCTCTGAGTGACTAATTTAGAATTATGGTCAAAGTCTTAAAACTTAAGGCTACTGAAGTGTACAGAAGAATTTAGGGGGTAATATGTATATAACAGCAGTGTTTTTAATCTGTTGCAATAGTTTACTGATTTTAAAGAATCTGATCCAAATCCTTATGAAAAAAAATTATTGCAATAAAATTTTACTTGCAAGGCTTTGAACCATGTAACTCTATCAATTAAAGTTTATTACCATGAGATCCTGGCTCTTTTCTAAGTTTTTGTGGACAGGTACACACTCCTTTCCATAAATGGCATAACTGTTAGTCAAATATATTTCTATTATTTGCAGCTTACTGTTGCCTTTAAAAATAACTTGTATGTAGGTAAAAAGCTTGAAAGAGAAAAAGGCAGAGGGTTGAAGTGATTTTGAGATTCCTCCAGGACAGTGGTTTCAATGGAAGTGTTGCTTGGTGAGGAAACTTTTAAATGGGCCAATATCTTCTTAATCTTTGTTTCAAAGTTATCTAAGTTCACTTAAAAGGCAGAGTGAGGAGCATGTGGACTGAGAAGATAACAAGTTCAGATCTCTTCATTATAGTATTCTCAGAAACGAAAATCAAAACAAAGAAAAATAAAGCCGAGGGCTAAAAAAATAATGGCACATCGCATAATTTCCCTCTGGTTTCCGCTTCTAAATTCTTTATCTAATTTAATAGAAACTGGCACAAACCTGACAGGTCAGCAGTGCAATAAAAGATCTACATAGTCATTAGAATAGGAGAAAACAGCAGTCTCTCAGCTTCTTTCCTTTTGCTGTTTTCTTTATAGATTTGCATTTATAGTCAGACTTCCCTGTATTTTGACATGCAACTGCTATGTGGTGAGAAATAGATGTTTAAAATTATTTTTAAATGTATTTATCTATTGGTACAGTGTTTCAGCAAGGTGATTCCTGAGCTATTTTTAATATAGGTGCAAAATATTGTTCACTGCCCTTGTTTTTCTTAGGTGTGTTTACTTAATATCTTTGAAATGCTAATGGAATGTAGCTAAATAAGGTCTAGAAACTTCGCTGAGATCTTAACTTCACTTGGTGGCTTAACGTGCTTACTGTTCTCTGTATGACCTATGCTTTGGAGGCTTATAAAATCTCACAACACTAATTAATTTTAAAGGCATGAATGTCTTGGGGGAATTTTCTGCATAATAGGCTTCCAAGAGGGAAACAAAATTCAAGGACACATTTAAACAACCTTCCTGAAATACAGCCTCAGTAGCCTATAATTTTGTTAGGTTTATACATTGAATATAGGATGTTGATAGAGTCAGATTACACACTTGCTCTTTAAAATCAGTAGTATAATGAATATTTTATAACAATCCTTTTACTCAGAGTAAATAATAGATAACACAACATACCCACATAAATTTTACACATGAATAAAATGTGCTAACTATAATATAGGAGAAATAATAAAGTAATTTGTAATGAAATAATTCACAGCTCACTGTAAAAATCTTCAGACAAAACTTTACTAGAAGACACGATGAAGTAATCAAATGCTTGCAACTGCTAAAAGGGATGTTTGGAATTAGTGAAGTAAGACAGAAGATTTGCAACAAGTCAGGAGCAAGTGAAAGTTCAGAGGTTAGGAAAACACTAGAATAAAAGCTAGAATATTCAGTTTATATCAGAGCCACGCAAAAAACACTTTCACATTGTATGTCAAGTCATTCTAGGTTCAGATAATTATAAACAGGGGTTCCTTCTATATGCACATCCCAGGGAGATTGTGAAATTTGTGCAGAATGTGGAACAACTGTTCATTGTGTGAAAATGTCTCACATGTTGGAAGATGTGTAGGTTCCCAGGCCCAGGGCCTCTAAATGCCAGTAGCTGCCCCTAATGCCCATTTGTCAGCACAATAAAAACGGCCCAATGAATATTCATAATATCCTGTAAGGGGCAGTGCCAACTCAAAATTTTAAGAACCAAACTGACTTTCTGCCCTAGGATTAAGTTTTTCATGGTAACTCTTAATACACGCACATTGAATTCACATTGTATTTACATATACACATATGCATTTCCTACATTTTGAATCAGAGTTAAACTTGAAAAATGATATAAATAAACTAAACCATTCATTGAGTGTAAGCATGAATCACTACATTGTGCTGTGAACTGCAACCCTTATCTCTAAGTGTCCTTGTTCCAAATAGATTCCTTCAGCATTGCACTGATGAAGTCACTTAATATTGCAAAGCACTTGCTCTGAAAATAACACTCATCAGCATTGTAACTTTTTTCTCATAGATATCTCAATTTAGTAGAGGTTAACAATGAATAATTTCACTTAACATTTTAGCCGGTGCTTTTCTGAAGTGGGAGAAGTATTGAGTCAACAGATGAGAGCTGAAGCTGAGTCAGTGGATGATATTTGAGGAGTTCATCTGTACAGTGCAACAGAATCTAACTGTTAGTACTTAGGTAGCAATGGGTTATTTATTCACATGACAATCTGTTAGAGTGAGTCCAATAAAAGAAAGGCAGAAACATAAAGTGAATAAACACTTGCCTTTCAAGCCAAGGAGAAACTCTGAATTAGTACTAAACTTGTATTCCAAGTATTCAGTTAGTAAAACAAATAACAAGAGATGAACATCAAATACCAACCAGTATCTCTGAACGGGCACATAGAGCCCTAAGAGTTTCAAGCCAGTGGGGATAAGCACCAGTGGAGGTGATTTGCAGTCTTTGTGATGTTTTGTGAAGGCAAACACACTGCAAAAATTTTCCTGACACAGCCCTGCACCTACAACCTGCACCATGTGTGCCTTACTAGGCTTCAGCTTTCTTGTCTGTAAAATGGGGATAATAATTATTCACACCTAGTAGAGATTTTACAGGGCAGAATGGAGGTTGATTTCACAGAATGCACAGCCCATGCTTCCATGCTAAGTGCTCAATGAACATGGGCAATCGTTACAATAATTATTGTTCTTCACACGCTATGTATTACTGTATGTTCCTAAGGGTTCTCTTCCTACGTTTCTTGAAATTATCTTCTTGAATTAACATTGTGTTCTTGACACTAACATATGGCAGTGGCATTATATTCATTCTGCAGCCCCATGAGGGAAAACAAAGTTACTGGACTGCATTTTTCCTCATGGATGAATATTTGCTTATGCCATATTTAACCAATCATATCACTACTGGTTGTTGAGTTTCACTGGTTATTGCTGTGAGGGATAGCATTGATATATCTACCACTTGTTGAGGCCACTGCCTTCAAACTGTGTTCCACACAGCCAGGTGTCTTTGTAGCTGCTAATAAACCTTGGAAGGGTGAGTGAGGAAGATGCCTTTACTCACCAAGCAGCTCCAACTTGCTGTACATAGGTTTCCGTATAATATTTTATTTGAACAAAGGGATCCTTGGCTAAAATGTTTGAAAACTATTGCTTTCTAGATCATAGTTTCTCCAGGCATGGCACAAGAACCACAGTATTCGGTGTAATGTTAATATTTGTAATATGGTAATACCTATAGTATAGTTTCTAGCATGGTGGCAGATACTTTCAAAGTATGGGGGATACGAATGTGTGTAAGAAATTGTCCCTGCCTCTGAAGAGTTGACATTTCAGTGAGAAAGACAGATATAACCAAACAAAACAAGGTAACCAAGACAAAGATTTTAATGAAGAGCTTTGAAGGCTGACTCAAACAATTCTGCTTTGGGAAATGAGGCAACTTCTCATCTAAATGGTAACATCTGAACTGGTTGAGTGATTAAAAAAAAAAAAAAAGAACGTGTCAGGGTTAATTGGGTAAGGGAATCCAGGAAGAGAGAGAAGCAAAGTGCTGGCTGGTTTTGAGAGGTTTTTTAGGAGGAGATTTCACAGGACTTAAATGAATGCAGGTATGGAATTGGAGGTGCAATAGATGAGGGAGACAAGGATCACGGTGAGATTTCTTATCTGAATAGCAGGGGAATGAGATGGCCCAGGGAAAGCATGGAGAATAAGACTGCAACAGGATTAAACATGGTACCCTGGAAACCAGACATCTACCACTTCAGGGAAGGAAAGATAATGAAAAGGGAGGACTAGTCAATGAAAGAGAATAAGGAGGGAAGGAAGCAAGAGGAGGAAATGAGAGTAGACTCCTGGAAGTCAAGATTTTTCAGATGATGACCGCTGGTCATAATGACAACACAGAAATATCTGACCAAAGGAAGGTTGACGATCACCCTCATAATTGTGCAAAAGGAAGTACCTGGTGACCCTTTTAATAGTACTTGACAATGCAGATCAGAGCAGAAGAAGCTGAGTTGTTAATGGAAGTTGAAGAAATAGATGTCAGGATCTAGGTTATGGTTTCCAATCAGTTTGATGTAGATATGAAGGAGGAAGTGAGAATGGTGGGTGATGGAGGAGGTAAAGGAAGAAGAAAATCTTAGAGCATGAAAGAGGGAAACTGACATTTCTGAATCACCTACGATGCATAGAATTTCACTAGGCACTTGCAAATACGTGGACTTTTTTGGGCATACCTGTAGGCTAAAAGGAATGAGGGAGTAAGAAAATGAAATTACAAAGGAAAAAAAGAAAATTAGAGGTGATGGGAAGAGGAAACACCAAGAAGGAATCTGTCTTTCCTAGAACAGGCATTCTTGGAATGTGTTTAAAGAAGGCAATGCTTGAATATTTGGCTGCAAAGTTTCCGGAATTTTCTCAATTTGGGTGTCTGACCTGAATAGAGGGCTTTTCTGAAAGAGAAATACACTTGTTAAAAATGACAACTAGACTCTAATAATAGCTAACACTTACAGGATGCTTACTCTGTGCCAGACACTCTAAGCACTTCCTATGCATTGATGCCTTTACCCAACTACCCGATGATGGAGATATTATTTATTTATTTATTTATTTATTTATTTATTTATTTATTTAGTTTTTGTGGTACGCGGGCCTCTCACTGCTGTGGCCTCTCCCGTTGCGGAGCACAGGCTCCAGACGTGCAGGCTCAGCGGCCATGGCTCACGGGCCCAGCTGCTCCGCGGCATGTGGGATCTTCCCAGACTGGGGGCACGAACCCGCGTCCCCTGCATCAGCAGGCAGACTCTCAACCACTGCGCCACCAGGGAAGCCCTGGAGATATTATTTTTAACCCCCATTTTATACCAGCAGAAACTGAAGCACAGAAAGGTGAAATCATTCCCAAGGTCACAGAGCTAGGATGTGGCAGAGCTAAGATTTGAACCCATGCAGTCTGTAACCAAAGCTTGTGTTTTTAATCCCCGTTTAAACTGTCTATCCAATAGTATTTCTGCACAAATTACATAACTACTCTTAGCCCACTTGCTCTTATTCTAGACTCAGAGTCAAGTTCTGGCTATTTGGTTTTCTGTTGTGCTTCAGGAAAGTTGCACTTTACTTCAAGAAGCTCATGAATATCAAAACCTTAATCACAGCTATTTGGATGACCCAAGTTCATGCTTTACAAACCAACCATGGCCCTAGTCATATTAAAATCAAAGTTGCAAAATAAAGAAACATTCTGAAAAACCTTGTCTGCTTCATTTAGATAACAGTGTGCAGAATGAATTGAAAGATAAAAATGTTCAGCATTTACCATTTCCTTTTCCTTTTTTTATTTGAAGCCCCATGGTGTTGTGATGATACCATCAGGCAATTTGGTCTGAATATGCTCCGTGCTGGACTCTGCAGATTACTCAACTAATGACATGCATACTCCTTGCCATTGTGACACCTCTCTTTTCACAAGTGGGAATTTCAAGTGACAGACTAAAGCTGTTTGCTATCAATTTTGCAAAAAACACATCTGCCAGAGAGCCAAGCTTTAGTTCAGAGACGGAAATCAATTAATATTCTAATTTGTTACCTGTCATTAGCATCACCGTATTATGCCAAGTCAAAAGTGATAACCTTTATATAACATATGCTCCTAAAGGAATTTGATTTAGGGATCTGTTTCATTTCTGTTGAGTGTTGCTCCCCGTGTATAAATCCCATTAGAAATTTCAATTACACGGGCAGTAAAAATTGTGATGGATTAAAATGAAAGTGTAAGATATGCAGTTACAATATTTATCATAAACCTGAATGGCTGCATTTATGATTTAGTTTTCCTAAACTTATTTACCAAACCGTTTAAAAATTTTAGGTATTTCAGTTGTTTCTTCCCATTAAATCAAGGAGAGAGCCAGCAACATAATATTTCTAGAGGTGTTACCTAGATCCTCTGACCTTCAATTATTTTAGGTTGCTGGTCAAAAGCAAATCTCCATGGAGGAAGGCTGATTTCCTGGTCTAATTCCCAGTGTCCAAGAAAGAAACACAGGAATGGGATAGTGGCTTGGGAAGAGGAATGAAATAAGATTAGCCAAGGGAAAGAAAAAAAAAGCAGGGAGAGTTGCATAGATATTTTTTCCCAGCTGATTCTTTTCCTGCTGATGCACAGGGAGGAAAGTATAAAGTAAGAGCTGGCACTAAGTGGAGAAGGCTAAAAGATGGAGTTATGACTATAAATATGGAAACAACTTGCTTTTTCAATGTGAATGACACCGTCAAGCATTGAAATGATGCTTTCTTTGGTGTTAGAAATTAAATTTAAAAAATTTATTGTAGGGCCTCCCTGGTGGCGCAGTGGTTGAGAGTCCGCCTGCCGATGCAGGGGATACGGGTTCGTGCCCTGGTCTGGGAGGATCCCATATGCCGCGGAGCGGCTGGGCCCGTGAGCCATGGCCGCTGGGCCTGCGCATCCGGAGCCTGTGCTCCGCAACGGGAGAGGCCACAACAGTGAGAGGCCCGCATACCGCAAAAAAAAAAAAAAAAAGAAAAAAAAATTTATTGTAGTTGATTTACAATGTTGTGTTAATTTCTGCTGTACAGCAAAGTGATTCAGTTACACATATTTATACATTCTTTTTCATATTCCTTTCCATTATGGTTTATCACAGGGTATTGAATATAGTTCCCTATGCCATACAGTAGGACGTTGTTGTTTAAATTTTTTCATATGTTTTAAATTTTCAGCACGTTAAGGCCTCAAAATCGAAGAGTGGGTGGTTCAGGATATAAGTTAAATCAACATTGATTCATTCATTAATTCACTCAACAAATAGATATTGAGTGCCCTGTATATATTAAGGATCACCAGGGATGAAACTATGCATAGAACAGACCCAACTTCTTGCACTCATAGAGGTTATATTATTTTGGAGAGAGCCAGAGCAACTGAAAAACAGATAATAAAATACATAGCATTTCAGATGGTGCTAAGTAAGACAGTGAGAAATAAAGCAAGGGAGAGGACAGGAAATGCTGGCAAAGATTGGGTGGGGCAAATGGGTTAGAATTTTAAATAGCATGGTTGGGGAAGTCCTAATTAAGAAGATGCTATTGGGTGAAGGCCTAAAGGAGATGACAGAATGGGTGTGTGGATACACGGGGAACATTAAATCTCACTGTTATCAACATTGCCATTGCTTCTCATATTGTTTACTCTTCCAGAGAAGGAAATGGTGTTGAAGACAAGGCAGAATATGCGTTTGATTTGGTGGTGGTCTTTTCTTTCTCTGCCTCCCTCTAACACATTACTTTTAGAGCAAGCATTTCGATAAAATATTCAAGTGAGAGTTTGCCCCCATGACAGATGTATTTGGTTTTTGCCCTGTAGTTATGACTTCAAAGTCATATCAAAAGGTACCCAAATCAGTCCATCAGCTCAGCAGCAGAGCAAGGGAGAGAACCTGAGAGCCTGTGTTTCCCATCCTAGGGATCGCTCTATTGGACCATCTCCATGTTCCCTAGGTTATGGAGCTTCATGCTGGGAATGGAAATTACTGACCCCTGAGCTAAGAGCGTCTCTCAGGTGACTTGGATTTGTTAAAGGTGGACAAACAGATGAACAAGTCGTTAATTCCTAGGAGGACAAGGAATTGATCCCCCGTGGTTTTCATGTAGTTTCCAGTGTCCTTATAGAATACCTCTCATAACTTTGGTGAATCTCTCATCTAGATGATTGCAGCAGCCTGCTCTATCTTCTGTCCTTGCCTCTCTAAGCACATTTTCAACACAACAGCAAGAGTGATTTTTAAGGAAAACCTATGTCAGATCATGGGATACCTCTGCTCAGAATGTTGCGAAGGCATTTTATTTCACTCAGCGTAAAACCCAGCTTCCTTAGAACAATTCACTAGGCTCCATATAACAGGGCCTCAGGTTTGTCTTCTGCCATTCTCTACCTTGTGTTATTCTACCGAAGGCACAGTGAGCTGCTTGCCATTCCAGGCAGATTCTTGCCTAAGGGCCTTTGTATAACACAGGTTTTAGAACTTGCTCCCCTACTTCCTCCAGGTTTCCTCACAAAGGAAATCAGCTCAGGTAATCCTAAAAAATCATAACCTTTTACCCTCCAGCCCCTTCCCTTCCCCACTTACTCTCCTACTGTTTCCTTATATTATTTACCATTTCATGATGTACCATATACATTTGCCTCCTTACTGATTATTTCTTTTCCCCCACTAGAATATAAGCTTTGTGAGGGCCAAAACTTACTTTCCAAGAACCTAGAGAAGTGTCTAGTGCATAGTAAATGTTCATCTCTGAAGAAAAAAGACCAACCTGTAGTTTATGATTTAAATTCAATGGCGCTGGTTGGACTTAGTGCTATACCCACACAAATAAACTTAGGTCCAGGTTATTGTTTCTTTCCCAATGACAACAAAGAAAATGTTAAAAAGTGTGCAAAAGCTTTTGAAATATTAACAGATGAGTGAAAGTAAACCAAACTTGTAATAATGGGAAAGTACATTTTAGCTATTGCTTAGGAATAATCTTTACAATGGAATGATTTCATAAATACAAATCTAAAATACACAACACATAAACGTTAACATTCTCTGGAGAAAGAGACATTGAAGAAGATTAAAAAAAGAGCCCACCTACATTAAACACAAGATAGTTTTTTTTATAAATTGGATTTTCATTTATTAAGTATATTTAAATCCTTAAGAAGAATATTCCATTTCCAAGAATATTCCATTTTATTTTTGGAATGCTACCATTCCAATAATAAAAAATCAAATGTACACTTAGGTTAAGAGGAATTCTTTTCCTCCCAGTGGGTATGTTGATTTTCAACCATTTATTTTTACTCAAGTAACAATATACAATACTCACATGGAATTTTATGCAACTCATTCATAAACTTTTCCTTCAGCTTAGAAAAGCCATCCTCCTTTCCTTCCCCAGGACTGGCTGGCTCTGTGGCGTTATGTGGCAGAACAGTCGCAGCAGTGGTGATTGGCGGGGCTGCCAGGGCCTCATGATGACTCTCGCTCACCATTTTATGTTCAGGTGAAACTGTGAGGGGAGGGAAGCAAAAAAAAAGAACAGTTCAAAATGGTTTAACTGACCCCACATCAGAGCTATTCTAGAGATGAAAAAACATCAGAGGGCACACCTGCTCACTGGGTAAATAGCCTGCCATTAGCATATTACTTTATGTTGGTTCATGAAATATTTATGGAACCACAGAGAAGGTTCTTCCCCAGAAGGTAAGACCAGACATAGTTATTGAAAGCATTTTCTCCTAACAATAAAATGAAACTGTCAAATCTATTAGTTCCTTATACAGGCAATTATTTGCTATATAGATTTAACTTTTTAACCCATATCCTACTGAAATGTCCATGAAACAATTGTTGACAACATACATGCTCTATACTCTAAATGTTTTGCGTTTTCGAAAAGGAAAGAAGAGACCAAATATTTATATTGGAAGTGTTGATAAATTATAAATGATAGCACATTCCAGATATCAGTTAATTTTAAAATGGTTGTAAAGAATACTATTGTAACATTGATACTCTAAGATTCCTGAATGTTATACAGAAATTAGTTCTTGAATCTCATTTATTGATAGTATGCTTTCTGCCCAGTTATTTTTTTTTGACATTTACTGTAGATAATACTATGATCAATAATTCATTTGTCTTGCTGGGTGAATTTTTCAAGCCTCTGTAAATGTGGCATGATCGACTATATAGACCAAGGTGCTGATGATAAAACATGACTTTAATTATTTCAGTTTATTTAGTTTGATATTATTGAATTATATAATTAATAATATAAATTATTAAATTCATTCAATTATTTAAAATGTTATCTTCAAAATATTTTTTAAAATGAATCCTTAAGGTAGTCAGTGAAAAAATCTTAGCCTTGAATACAGAAAACAGTTCTAGTTTTCTTCACTAGCTAAATGAAGTTTGACAAGGCATTAAACTTCTTAATTTATACATCTCTTGAAATATGAAGAATCGAAACCTGCCCTGCCTAGATTTTTCTTAGTACATGTGAAGTGCTGTATAAATGTAAGGAAGGTCTTCTAAAGGGGTACAAATGAAGTCATATTCTCCAATCTAAACGTATTCTGGACTTAAATACTTTTACTGTGTGATGTAAGTTTTCAGACTGCACTGGTGAGAGTGGACATGATTTGGGGCAGAAATAGATAAATACAAATAGGCCTGGGCCTAACTTCACAGTCTCAGCAGGAAAGTTGATGGACCCATAAAGCCCTTCTGAGTTGCAAAGAAATGGAAATAACGAGCAAGCAGATAAAGGATTTTTATAGAATTCAAACCTTCTGTGCATTAATTACACCTACTTACATATTTAGTGAAAGTAGAATAATCTCGAATGTATGGGATTTATTAAAATCTTAATCAAAATCTAGAGATTTTGGGTCTCCTGAAAGGAGATCAAGGATGAGGCTGAGATACATAGATAATCAAATTTTATAATAGATTAGTTCTCTTTTCAAAGCTTTGAATTTTTCACTAGTAGCTACTAATACAATCCTAAGGGGTAGAATTAGACAGATAGGGGTTCAGGGCTTCTCTGTTCTTGAGTTTCTTCATTTGTAAAAGGAGAGTAATCATACCAAGTAATGTAAGGTTTTAATCCATGCAAAGAATTTAGCACAATGTCTGGCATGCAAGTTTGTTCCTTCTTTTGATTAACTGATCAATCAATTGATTGATCTATCCCTCCCTAATAGCATTTGGCAGCTCCGACTTTTCCAGATTGTGAAAAAATTTTTTCTAACTCAGGGTCACTTTCCAGAAGCTTTCCCTGATTTTCTGATTCTGTTTAGCTTTGGCTCTTGTCTCCCTGCAAAAATTTGGAGTAGTTTGCACAACCTAGGTGAAGCTATTGATATTGATGATGCCTTCACTCGTATTTCATGTGACTTAGCAAGACTACAATTACACACACACAAACACATACATATGCATAAAATATTTGTGTGTATTAAAAAATGAATTTGTTCCTCTGCTATGAGAATCACCAGATGTGATTATCATTACTTATCTCCACAGAATAGTTGAGGATATTTGAGGAATTATGGTTTGCTGTGGGATTTTTTTTTTTTTTTTTTTTTGCTGTGGGATTTAAAGGAAACGATTGTGCTAAATAGAATAGCTAAATACAACAGTGTCATCATTAAATTAAAGGTATATTGTCTGTTTCAGCTCAATTTCTGTCATGTTCTGGAAGTGGGATATCATTGCTGGGATGAGCCTGACGTTTGGCTGCTCCCTCTAACTGGCTACACAGTTGTTTATAGCTTTTGTGCACGGAGATGTTTGGGTCCTTTCTCTTGGGTTGTTAAATATTTTCATATTTCCCCAGTTTATTTTGGAATATATATAAAACATTTGTATATATAAGTTGAATGATCTAAAAGGCTTTGGGAAAAATAAGGCTTTTATTAAACAGAGTCAACATTTAGAAAAGGCACTTGAAGCTTACACAGTATTTTTGTTGTTGTTGTGAAGGAAGCAAAGAATGTTTCTATAATTTCCAGAAAGAATCCTCTTCAGACATAAGGTACAGCTTGCAAGGTGTTTTATCAAAAAAGGTAAAATCTATAAACCTGGAACTTACTAGCCAATGATATTATCCCTACCATTTCTGATTGTTTTAAAAATCAAGAAAAGATTGTGTAAGAAATATATAGACAGTGCTTCTTTTACTTAATGTAATACCACTGTGAAATTAAAAGTCTTTCACAAATTATAAAGATGTAAAGGGCAATTAAGGATCTACTATACTGACAAAGAAAGACCAGTTGCTGAATTTATTTTCATTCCTTTATATTTTGAGAGATAGTGTTTGTAAATAACAAAACTAAGAACAGTTACATGGCTCTCGAAAATGCATATTTATGGAAATAAGATGCTTATCAAGAAGCATCATTTTGCAGGTGGAAAAACTAGCTTATTATTCAGTTCTGACTAATGTGATGACTTTATACTCTCTTATGTACTTTAGTGCAGGTGGCATTGTTTGTTTATTTAGTAAAAAATTTATGTTCTACTCAAGTCCTGATAAAAAACAGCCAACAGTTATTGAGGACCTGCTAAGTGGCTGAGATATATGAAATCATACAGTTCTCAAACCATTCCCATGAGATAAGTATAATTAGCACCTATTTTATAGGTGAGGAGACTAAGGCATACAGAAGTTATGCAATTGGTTCAAAGATAGACAGTAGTAATTAGTGGAGTTGAGATTTGAACCTAGGTGTCCTAGCTACTAGTATAAGGGACTTGTATGCTATGAGACTAAAATCTAATAAAATAGTGGTTTTTTGAAGAAGTTTTGGACTGTGACCCTTAGTAAGAAGTACATTGTGTATTGTGCTCCAGTATACACACTCTCCCCCATATGTTAAATATGGAACACATTTCACATAAAGAAACTTGCCCTTACTATGTGTGAAATATTCTGATACATTCCATTCTATTCTGTTCTGTTTTAGTAAAAAGTTCTAGTTATATTTATTAGTTTCACAAACAACTATTGGTTTGTGACCTACAGTTTGGAAAATCACTATGCTAAGGGACCTGTTAAGATACAATAACATTGGGCTTCCCTGGTGGCGCAGAGGTTGAGAGTCCACCTGCCGATGCAGGGGACACGGGTTCGTGCCCCCGTCCGGGAAGATCCCACATGCCGCGAAACGGCTGGGCCCGTGAGCCATGGCTGCTGAGCCTGCGCGTCTGGAGCCTGCGCTCCACAACAGGAGAGGCCACGACAGTGAGAGGCCCGCGTACCACAAAAAAAAAAAAAAAAAAAAAAAAAAAAGATACAATAACATTAACTGAGGCTAAGAAAAACTAAAGATGCCATTTATTAAGAACCTACTATGTGCCAAAATGCTGGCATTGATATTTAAGTATAATATCCTCAATTCTCATTACAACCCTGAAAAGTAACTTATCATATTTTACAAGGAAAAAAAATGGTTGTGGAGAGGTTGATTTGTTCTACACAGATTTAGCCTGATCCATAGTTCCTTCCACTAGTCTATTCCAGTAATAACATTTAAGTATTATGAAACAACTAAATCAGTACTGGAAAGGTATTTGTGATTTTCTTTTGAATTGGTTTACCAGTAAATAGAAAATACAAGTCATCTTACTAATAGGAAAGAGACTGCTTAATTTTGAGGTGTAGTCATTGAGTTTGTTAAAGTGGAATTTAACATCTTGAATATGCCAAGAGAAATATTATTGAATAGAAAAATAAATTCCCGCCTAGAAGAAGGTTGGGTACAAAGGACACAAGCAAGCAATTCTAAAAGAAAGAAATGCAAATCCCTCCTACCCCCCAAAAAATGTGTTTAATTTAACAAATAGTCAAAAAACTGAAAGTTAATATATATTAATTGTAAATGAGGATAGGTATAGATGCGAAGGTGAGGATACAAAGAACTTGGCAATGGGTAAAGACCATAGTTTTGAAAAATACTTTACAGAGGCCAAAGTAAGAGAACATGTTAAAAGCTGTAGAAGCATTCATTCTTTTTCTAGGAATTCACAGTAAAGAATTCATTTAATACAAGGATGTTTGTAGTAACTTATTTATAGTATTAGAAGACCAGAAACTACTTAACAGAGAGACTTAAATTATGGTAATCCATAAAATAATGTTATTAGAATTATCTAAAAGATAAATATTTACAAACCTGGAAATACATTAGAGTATTAGATGAAAATGCAAATTATGAAACATATAAAGTATGTCCAATTTCTCTAGATAAGATCTTTTGTATAAAAGAGGTTGGAAAGATACACTTAAAAATGTCAACCTTGTGATAGGATACTCACTGTTTCTTTTCCCATATGTTTACATTGTCAGTATATTACAAACCTGAATTATTTTAAATTACACAGAAGAAAAAGCCTTTAAAACTGTTTTGCTCTTGAGAAAACTATACCTTCCAGAAAGATTTCTTAATGCCAGATTAAAAAAAAAAAAACAAACTTTACAATGTAATGTAAAAAGCTAAACTGCAAGAAAGAAGGATTCAGCTGCATATCTAGCAAATATAATATGCAAAATGGCCACTGGTTAAAATAGAATGTAGAAGAAATTTTAAGGTATCATAAAAGTTAATACATTTGTGGTATAAAATGAGGAAAATCAGGGTTTTTTGTTGCCATGACAACTTCCCCCTGTCCCTTACATTTATTCTACTTAGGAGGACTTTAATTATGTCTATCTCCAGGTCCATAAATTGATATGGATTTCTTGGATTTTACAGTGAGATAGTCTGTCATACTGCATACACATAATGATTTTTGTTGAAAGCACTATTTCCATCTCTATTTAAGTATTGTACTTTATTATAATAGCATGCAAAATTAAAGAGCAAACAGGAGAAGAGGGTCAAAGAAATATTGAAGAATATATTATTACTAAGAAAAAGTCTTTGAATGCAGAAGTGCCCCAAACTGAAAGTAATTCTTGCAGAAATTATTACAGAGTCCAGGAGATATCACAGAATGTGTTATAAAGTATTTTTGAGATAAAGGGCAGAATGTAGTCATTTTATTCCATCAGGATTTCCCTTGACCTTCTGTAAGTGTAGGTGGAAACCCTAAGAAGATGCATCCTTCCCTCCCTTTCAGGGATGAGGCCCTCAGTCTCAGGGCCCTCTGACAGCTCACAGCTGAGGAGTCTCTCCTGAAGACTCACCCTTGGTTAAAGGGAACTGCTTTGTCCAAGGTTAAACCCACTTCCCCAGGGACAGACCACATGCAGTGACTAGGATGCTGGTGTAAAGGCATGTCCCCCTGCCTTAATTTGGTTCATCTCTGAAGACGACCCCTGTAGGATCAGCTGAAGGCTGTGGTAACTGCATCTTGCCTAAACCTTGCTTCCTCCACTCCCTTACATGAAAAGCATTCCCCAGTAAGCTACCTCTGACTTAGAGCAGCTTCCTTGGGAATCCCACCTATGATACCCACTCTGAAAGATTTTTTGGGGAAAAAAACCCCACAGCACTGTCAAAAGTTTCATTTAAATTCTTTCCAAACCCAAGGATCCTTAGGCAGTTAGTGAACTCTAGCAGCATGATCAAAACCCTCCACGCGTTTGCAAATGTTGGAATGTCAGGCTTGAGGTGTAGCGTCTCTTTGGTTTAGATAGTTTCTCTTGCTGGAAGTAGGAGGACAGCCAGAGATTGTATGGTCCCTGTCATGGCAGGAGAAAGCTGACTTCTGGTGTTAGTCCCAGTAAAATGGAGAGAGATGAAAGGTTGTTGATCAGACCTTGGAGCAAATGGAAGCATAGCATGCAGCCTACCTTTATGAAACCATAAAACATACAGGCTCCTGAGCCCTTTATCTGCAATCTATTGATTCAAAATAGATCTAGGTACCTCCAGATTTTACCCCTTTATCTCATCACAAAAGTCTCCTAAAGAGGTGCAGGGAGAATTCTGCTTAAGAGTATGGTTCTCGGGCTTCCCTGGTGGCGCAGTGGTTGAGAGTCCGCCTGCCGAGGCAGGGGACACGGGTTCGTGCCCCGGTCCGGGAAGATCCCACATGCCGCGGAGCGGCTGGGCCCGTGAGCCATGGCCGCTGAGCCTGCGCGTCCGGAGCCTGTGCTCCACAACGGGAGAGGCCACAAGAGTGAGAGGCTCGCATACCGCAAAAAAAAAAAAAAAAAAAAAAGAGTATGGTTCTCAGCCAGTATCTCTCATAGATGCCGTTGCAAATCAAATACAAATGGGCCTGCTTAGCTTTACTTTGAAAAAAGAATCAACATTCCTCCCCAGTCCTACAGATATCACAGTACAAACCCTGAAGAGGTGTAGAGGTTCTTATGCTGAAGGTGTCTTTGGAAAAATGTGAGGAGGGAGGAATACTGAACACTCACCAGCTGCATCTCCTAAGAATCCCTTAGGAGACACTGAATGACTGGGGTATGGTTGATATACAAAAACTGTACATATTTACTGATGAGCTTGGAAATGAGTAAACGCCCATGGAAACCATCACCATGATCTCCCATTCCTGGCCCCATAGAAGGTGCTGTTATGTGTTCTCTGTTCCTTCTTCCAAGCCTGTCTCTCTGCAGCCTCCTACAGCTATGTTGGTTTTCCTTCTCTTATCTTTCTTCCCCCCACCCCCATCTCTCCTCTCCAGTCGACATCCTCCTGCTCTCCTTAGTTTTGTCTTTTCTTTCTTTCTTAGTTTCTTTTCTTCCTCCGAAGGGGAGAACCATACTTATTTACTGCTATGTCTTACTTATCATGTACTGGGTACTTGATGCATGTGTGTGTCTCCTGGGTGCTGTGCCTTGTGTGGAGTCAGTGAAAAGGAGAGTAAGATGCCAATTCACACCATTGAGACAGCCCCTGAGTTTCTCCTGGCTGCGTTTTCCCGCCATTATGGGAACTCAAACAGACCCCAGGATGGCATCTCTTGACATTCCAACAGTGGTAAATTACAACTCACAGTTACCTTCCTGACATAGTTAGACAACTGGAAACACTACTCTGATCGCCAGGGAGCAGATGGCAAAGCGTGTATAAGAAGTAAACTGTAGAACCAGGAATTGGGAAATCTGAGTCCAAAAGGAGTAAGCAGAGAGGGGTCCATATGTTAGGGGCTCCAAAGAGCAGAATAGCAACATTTGTATTAAAAAACCAGAGGTCAAACTTTTAAATGGTCAGCTACTCCTACTAGACATTGGAATTGACTACCAACTTCTGGTTTTCATATTTTCAATGTGAATTATTTCCTATCTTTATCTTATACAATTTAGTTTTCCAGGTTGTCCAGTGTTTACCCCCTTCCATTCCTGTCTCTCCAAGACAAGCAAAAGCATTTCCTCAAGATTTCTCTTCCTTAAAGGTGGAAGGACCCTGGCAATAATAAGAATTCAGTTATTTTCCTGTCTTATTCTAATTTTCATTGTTTAAAAAAATAATAATGTACTTTGGCAAAATTGTCATTATTACTAGGGTTTATTTCCAAGCTGGTCCAATTGTTCAGAATCTTTGGATCTATTAAAATTTTTTTTCAACTTTTTTTTCTTTTTTTCTGAGGAGAGATCTGACTGTGGATCCTGTAGATGGTGGTGGGAGATGTACTTAAGATGTGAATGCCCATCCATAGCCTCTTTCCACTGAAATTGTCCTGCTTACAGACTCTAATGATGGAAAAGAGTCCATGTAAATTGCACGAATACCCCCCAAGAGCCATGGGCACAGCAGATTTAAGGAGGTATGAGTACCTGATTCAAGGGCACCTCACTTAGATGCTGGCCTGAGGCCAATGACACTGTTTAACATGAAAAGGTGAGTGAGGCCAATAAGATTCTCTCCTTCAGGAATTTAAGCTAAGAAATACCCTAAAGAAACTGAAGCATAGAGAAGAGAAGAAACATGCTCATTGTCACAGAGTTAATAAGTAGGGGGACCAGGGCTCCAAATGCAGCCGATCCCAGGGCTCAAATCTGTGACCACCATGCAGCCGCATCCCTCTGGCTCGGTTTTCAGTTCTGAGTTTCAGTACGCAGTATCTTGCCAATACTAATATTGATAGTAATCTGAGTATCTGTACCTTGTAATCAAGAAAGCACGATTAGAAGTAAAACCTACTGTGTGGGTTCACTAGGCTTAGTTGTTCCTGGATTATCTGAATTTATAGCCAGAGGTGGTGAATTCTGTTACTAAGTCTGCTCTGCCTTCATAACTGGGTATGTGTGTGAAGTGAAAGAACTGATGATGTAGAGTGATGTGGGACCCCTATTGTGTAGGTTTAGAAAAATGCCATGGTGACTTATTGATAGTGGAGAGATTAAAACGTTCAACTGTGAATACATTTTTTGTTCCACATTACATTTTCCCCCATGTTTTTACACCTCCGAAATGAGGATTTATTTGCCTTATACTATATGGCATCTCACTATCACTGTCAGACAGGCCTGTGCACACTCAACTGTCTTCTCATTCCTATTGATATCCCAGTAACAAATAATTTAAAGGCCATTTGAGGAAGGGATCTGAATCCTGGCTGTGTCTGAAGCTTTCTACTGTAAGCTTATACACTCAAAACTAGCAGAATGGGAGTCAAACAGCTTGGAAGATTTTAGAAGCACGAATGGAACAATATTTAAAGAGATGCTTTATCGAACACTATTGATGGCACAAAGGAACATCATGTGTAAGAAAAGACGGGCGTCATCAACTATGAATTGAGGACAGATTTAGAAATCTTTGCAAGTTATTAACCCATCTCTTTTATTTTCCTCATTTGTATGCACAAAAATGACACAAAATAAAATCTGTCTAAATAAGTCAATGACCTTTCAATAAGTACAAAATAAAAATTCAAGTGATAGGGAACCATTTTTGGACATAGTGTAATTTGCAGCATTTTTTTTCTTAGTGGTATATAAAATCATGCTGCATCCTGTAATTAATGGTTTCTTAGAGTACATGAAATAGAGATTTCCTAAAGAATGAAGAGAAAGCATGAGCATTGTTTACAAATAATGTATTATAAAGTAATAGACTGTATAAAATTTTAAACAAACTGAGTTTCTCATTCCCAGAAGACCAATCACCGCAATTATATTCAGCAATTATAGTCAACATAAATTTCAGAAGAACTAGCTAAAGTAAAAATGAATCCCTGAGCCAAATGAAAACTATATTCATTGCTAGATTATTTCCCCCCTAAGACCCATAATATAGAGAATAAAAGAATGGAAACAAAACATACCCAAGTCAAGACCCAAGTACTGAAATACTGTGATAATGATACAGAAAAGCAAGAGTTCTTAGACAAATTGAAAATTTCCCACCTATAATAGGGAAAGAAATCTTGGAAATTGGGATATCAGAGATGTTTCTAAAAGCATTTAATAATAAATTCACAAATTTAACATTGTTTTTCTAGTAATCCATTTATTGTACACCCATTTCTCTACTAATGCAGTTTCAAAAACTGTAATTTATTTTCAAAGCACCACTCAATATTGGAGAACTTTTATAGCTTTAAAGGGCCTCCCAAGATTTTGGTAAGAATGACAGGGTCATGATCAAGAAAAGATTGCAAAAGAGCTTTTTCAGATGCATTATAAAGACTTCAAGTGCATTTTGTAGCATTTTAAAAATGATACAGTGTCAAAGTCTCCCTTTTTAATTTTTTGATAAAAATGGTAGATATGAAAACCTAGAGATGGAATGGAAATCTTACATGGATCAGTTTAGCATAGTTTTCATCAACAATGTCATTGTGTATGATATTAATTGAAGTTACGTCTTCTGTACAGTTTTGTTCTTTTGTACAGTAAGATAAAACTAGATGCTTTTGGCAGTTTTGGAAGTGGTACAGGTTAGCTGGATCAAGCAAATTGACTGTCAAAATGTTTTCTATAGCAGCAACAGAATAATCATTTGGAATTCCCATTCTCCATTGCTTTGCTGAAACCCAGCTCTGAACTCTTGCTGTTTCTGAGCTACAGGCACTTGGGAGAAAATGTAAGCGTGCGACTCAAAGCCCTCTTTTATCAAACGCTGTGCGAACTGTCATTGTTTTGTCACACAGGGAAGCAAAACTTTAAAATCAGTCTATACACAGTTCAGATGGTGGTAAATATGATGGAAATTTCTGCAATCTCCAGTTAAAAACAGTAACTGAATAAATACGAGCTTGAAACGTAGAAGCTCATTTAATGCTCACAAAATAAACCCAGGAGTCAGGCAGTACTATCTGTCTGTCATAGATAAGGAAACACCAAAGGTTGCACAGCCAGTAAGTGTTGAAGAGAGGATGTGAACTGAAACAAGCTGGCTCCAGGGCCCATGGAATTCTGCCTCGTTAATAAATGAGTAAATACAGATGCATACAGATGGTTAAAATCCAGTGTGATACATGCTCTAGTAGAAATGATTATGAAAGACTGAACTGAGAGAACACACCAGGTAGAAAACCACCGGGACTTAAATATCTGAGTATAGTTCGGCCTGAAGGCTAAGTTTACACGCTAAAGATACCAGATATGAAGTATAAAAAGTGATTTGGCTTATTCTTCCTGAATTCGACCTTCTGTTGTGTGCTAATGAACTAATTTGGGGACAGGAGACTTGAATGAACAATATATACAATTTACAAAAAAATAATAAGCAAGATCGAAGGTCAGTTGCTTCCCTAACAGCTATTCCTTCCTTCTGATTTCAGATAAGCCATATGTTTAGATATGCATTTTTAGATAAGCAACTACTACGCCTTATCGCCCACTCATGGGTAAATTTTATTAGCTTATATGTCAGTCCTGGTAATCCCATACTTCTTCCCAATGGTTGGTTTGAGCAATGCCATGTGATCCAGTTTGGGCCTGTTGTGGTATAAGAGGAAGTCTGCCGGCTGATGTCTAGGAAAGTTTGTCTAACTCTTGAAAATACATACACAGGAAGTGATTTCTCTTCTGCTGGTTGGTGTTATATTTGCGTGTGGCAGCTAGAACTGCCTGTAACTGTGTTGTGATCATGAGAGAACGCAGTGAAGGAGGGGCTGATGTTTTACGGATAAAGGAGCTGAAAGTTGGGAGTAATAATGACCCTGAAGATGCTTTGAGTTGCTGTACTGTTTAACCGTATGAGCACCATGCCTGGGAACTTCTTGCAATGGGAGATGTGTTTCTTATGGTTTAATCCATTTTGTGTTGCGTTTGATGTTGCCTGCAGTCAAAAGCTAGCATACACAAATACTTTATAATATGATCTCCACAATAACAAAAATAAATTTTTTTCTATCGGCTTATTTTCTACTATGCTATGCCTAGCATAGTAGTAGAAAAGGGTATTGGCTGCTTGCTAATACCCTTTACCTGTGTGTGCATTTGACCCCTAGTTTTTGGGGTTTTTTTTTGTGGTACGCGGGCCTCTCACTGTTGTGGCCTCTCCCGTTGCGGAGCACAGGCTCCGGACGCGCAGGCTCAGCGGCCATGGCTCACGGGCCCAGCCGCTCCGTGGCATGTGGGATCTTCCTGGACTGGGGCACAAACCTGTGTCCCCTGCATCGGCAGGCGGACTCTCAACCACTGCGCCACCAGGGAAGCCCATGACCCCTAGTTTCTGTTGCTCAAGGAGTCTATGAGACACTCATTACATTTTCTCCTATTCAGAACAGAGCTGTATCTTCCCTACATCCTATGAATTATGGTGAAGATCATTGCCCAGCATCCTAAAGTGCTAGATTAATACATATTGAATTTATTCAGAGTACCAGAAAATTGGCTTCATGATTGGTTCTATCTAATTTAGAAGATTTAGAAGGTTTAGGTAAGGTTCTAATTTTGTACATTGTATTCAAATTGAATGCTCTGCCTTTTAATGTGTCCATAATTAATCAAAATGTGTGAGTGAGGGGACATTGTACAACTGTGCCTTCATCCACTTGGAGCTCTTTGGAGGTAAATCAGGGGGAGCCAAACACTTGGAAAGGATATTTGAGAGGCAGGTACCCTATTATGTCTATTACCTGGCACACTCTCCAAGCATTTCCTAGTGGATTCCTTTTCTGTGGCTTCTCCTCCTTATCTCACATTTAAGCATCACTGTGAAAAATATGACTTTGATAAAAATTAGTATCTGTAGGCTTTATTTTTTTAAACTTACATTTGGCCAACAATTGGACTTAATGCCATTTCCATTTGAGTGGCTCAGTGATAAGACAGATGAATATATAGCAATTTACATTTTAGGTCTTCAAAGAAAGAGTTCAGCATAATAGTTGGCATTGAGAAGCACGATCTGTAAATACCCTCATTTGCATAATAAACAGTCATTCTGGCTTTAATGACAGCAATATATGGAGTCAAGTTGCCTTTACATTGTAGATTTAGTAATTACAGACACTATAATTGCATCAAAATAAAGTCATTCTGGGGTTTCCCTGGTGGCGCAGTGGTTGAGAGTCCGCCTGCCGATGCAGGGGACACGGGTTCATGCCCCAGTCCGGGAAGATCCCACATGCCGCGGAGCGGCTGGGCCCGTGAGCCATGGCCGCTGAGCCTGCACGTCCGGAGCCTGTGTTCCGCAATGGGAGAGGCCACAACAGTGAGAGGCCCACATACCGCAAAAAAAAAAAAAAAAAAAAGTCATTCTGTAGGGAGTCTCATCTCTTTAGGCTTTTTTCCAAACATATGAATAATTTGATATTATGACATATTGAAAGAAAACTGAAAAGTGATCTAAAGTACTTGTCCTGAATGGCCCATCTTCCTCTTTGAAAGTTGTTGGATGACCTTTAATCTCAGAATGCCATATGACCACAATTTTTTAATATTCTTAAGTAGAAAGCATCTCTACCTTACTGTGAAACAATAGGTACAGGGAAAATTTGCAACTTGCCCCATGGTGTAGCTCAAGGTCATTGATGGTTAGAAGTACATGTTTTATTTCATCAATCTGGTTATAAACGATGATGCATTTACTGGGAGAAAATGTTTATGTTTAGCCAACCTTTTTTTTTCTTCTATGCCATTAATATGCAACTGCTTTTCCTTAAAACAGGTAATAGCAATAGCTGAATCTCAATTAATATCCAACTGACTAAGGAGACATTTCAGAGTGAGGGCAAACTCTTACAGATTCATCACTGAATATCATATTACACATAAATAACACTTTTAATAAGATAAAAGTATACTGATAGCATGAATAAAATATGAGTGTTGATTTCAATCAACTAAAAGTCACCTTGTATTCTAGAAGGTGAAATATAGAATCAAATTGGAGATATGACTTAATATCATTCCACTTGTTTACTGAAGATTTTGATTTTAGAAATCACTCAGGGGCTTTGGCAATCAAAGACAAAATCAGTGAGAAAGAACAGCAACCAAAAAACCCCAAACCAAAAAGACCGTGTGAAAGTTTTGTGCCTGACAAAGAAAGAAAAGGTAGGAATGCCAGCAAAGCACCACTAAAATTAACTAAATTTAAATTAGTTAAAATCAATTAAAATTAACTAAAATCAATGGAGTAAAATTATGAAATCAAACTGAAATATGAGAAGGATTTCTACAACAGCAACTTCAAATCACAGGATTATCAGGGCTAGAGGCAGAAAGAACAGGCAAAATACAGTTCTATGAGAAACTTTAAAGCTACACAGGTGAAAGTAATAACAACATACCTAAAGGAAAAATAATTCATAATGAAATGTAGGAATTAGGGTGTTAAAAAAAAAAGAGATAAAATCCATCAAGGGAAGAGGAGATTTTCACAAGGTCAGTGGTACTATTAAGGACCTTGTGAGCACACAGGAGCTCCAGGATGGCCAGTTTGAGAGGGATCTCAGTTCTGTCTCTTGCCTTTTCTAGCTATAAAAACAAGAGCACATTACGTGCATTCTGAGCCAGTGTTTCCTCACCTGTTAAAAAGGACAATAGTATTCAACTTATATATTTATTATGAAATTAGATAAAATGTGAATAAGCACATTGCAGGCACTCAGTGGTAGTTGATAACAATTGTTTTAATGCAGTGTTGATGATGATGATGATGATGATGATGATCATCATCATCATCATCTTGTTCCTGTAGCAAATACTGATATATCCCTATTACAGAGCTAAATGCAAGGAGCTTCTCCTGCTCTGATTCATGAAGTTAACATAGTATTATTTGCATGTAGATTTCTCTGCTAGGAAAGAATGTACAGGTAAGAGATGCCTAGATGTCTAGTCCCTAAACAAATATTGGCATTCTAGTTTATACATTAGTCTCTTGTGAATTGGTTAGTGTGAGTCATACTGAAAGATAACTTTCAAAATCATTTTCTAAGTCTACCACTTTGAAGGCCAGGTCCTGGAATACGGCCAGATTTTTCTGTTTTCCTCTCTACCCTCTGCTCCCATAGTAACATCAATTAGACTCAGAAAGAAATGAAAAATTTTCGTTCTGTTTCTCGATGGAGGTTGTTCCCCTTTCTCTATGGAGTAGGATCTAAATATATATTTCAGATTTATCAAACTTTCAGTAAAAGGACAGCTGCTACCAAAGGAATTTTTCAGGATTCTGTGTCAAACTGGTGAAAATTTCTGAAGCCCTGTGGCCCTGGCAAGGTGTTATAGGACACTGAGAGGTAGGCACCCATGTAGAAGCCCCAATTTCCAAGTCGTACCTATATGGGAATCACCCTTTCCTAGCACTTGCAATTCCAATACAGCTGTGAGAACATTAGCCCGAAAACCATGGGGCCTCTAGAGGCCCTGCTGCCTCAGAAATTAAAAGTTTTGAGAATCAGAAAGAGCCGGGGTCGGATCTAAGGATGACTTCATGGAATAATGGCTGGTCCATGTGGTAATGCTCTGGTTTCAAAATACATTTCCTTGATTTTTTTACCTTTTCAATATTTGTATAGGTAGCTGTTTCACCAATTGGATATTTGCCTAACACTAAAAAAATTCCCTTCAATAATTGGAAATATGACATAGGTGTGGGGGGCAGGTTCTGTTACTAAGTTAGGTATACTGGGCCAATGCATACCGAGACCAGTTATGTGCCAGATGAGAGCATAGGCTCTGAAGCCAGAACGTCTGTGTTTGAACCTCGTGTTGATTAGTATTAGTGACTGCTATGGATTTCTCCTAAATTGGGCAAGTCTCTTTTCCTGTTAGCCTCTCCTCTGAATGGAGGGGTTGACCAGGAGCTCAGCGCACCTGGTTGGAGTGTACTGATGATCAGGCTTCTCTTACAGATGCCTGGGCAGCAGGTAGGCTAGGAGTGACCTTGTTATCAAGGTGACGAAGGCATTTCTCTGGGAGTGGACCAGGTCTTATTTCTGACAGAGGGGCTATTCCTGTTCTTCTTAATATCCTTTTGAGATTCAGAGTACCTGGCTCTGCTTTCTGTTTTGGTCCTAAACCCTTCCCAGACTTCTCCCCACATTACTCAGCGTGCGTTCCAAGTGGCCTTATTTACCTCTGTATAAACTAGAGTCAGTTGCCCAGCTGTGAGCCGGCAATTCCCCATTAATAAATAACTCCATTGCAATTACTCTCTAGGCAAAGGTGCTGGATCAATTTGTTAAAATATCTAGGGCCGGCTGGGGAAGATGGTTCCTCTCTCTGGACTGCATTTTCATCAAGTACTTCCGGATTACAGTTTTCTCAGATCTGCTGTCTTGATCGATAACTATGAAATGCTTTCTATCCTTTGGAAGTGTCTCAAATTCTGATTTGTTAACGTCCTCTCATGTTGCCCAGAGTTTTATGTACTTTACCCCTTTCTTTTCATATCTTTTCTACCATTTCAGTAGCTTTTGGAAGGAAGCATAAATAATCTCTGTGGTTAATAAGCCACCAGGAACAGAAATCCTGTCTATACTTCTGATGAAAACACACCCCCTTTTCTTCAATATGTAAAAAGACTCCTCTACTTTATGTTGGAAAAGGGAAAAAATGAGGACTTTAATGCATTTTTATTGCATTTCTAGAAATATGTCATGATTATCTGCTTATGTATGTATTTTTCCTACCAGCCTCTGAGCCCCTTGAGTTTTGGGATAGGGTCTTATTCATATATGTATTTGCAATATTCAGCACAAAGTCTCAATCCCTACCCCAGTATGGTAGAAATTTGATTGTTTTTAGGATATACACTTATAACATTTTTATAAACAGATACTTCATTTTCCTGGTATGAGGGAGTGAAACATATAAACTTAGTAAATTTAGGTGAATTTGCCCACCATTCTTCATTTTTCTCTGGTGTCACAAGTAGGCTCTGGATGCATTTCTGAGTTTTGCATGTTAGATCAGATTAAGTTCCATTTTGGAGAGAATTGGGATTAGCAGAGGTGACACGGCATTTGAACGGTAAGAACAGGGGCCTGCTTCAATTCCTGAGTGAATGTAAACCCTACACAATATTAGGCACACTTTGTCATTGAATCTTTTTCATCACAAAATGCTGACAGTGAAGAGAGAAGGCAGCTGGTAGACAGAAAAAGGATAGGGAGCATTCAGTGTTGAAAGAGAGAACATGTATCTACAAAATCATGCTGTTATTCATGATAACAAGTAAAGAAGCCAGCCAGCATTTTGCAGAGGGTGTTAGAAGAAAAGTCTCTGTAGAAATCAGCGGATTCAGATGGCACTTTGTAGAAATCCATCATCAGAGACTGAATAGCTTTCTGAATGAGAAAACAGCATTCCAGATGAAGTAAGAACGGTGTGGCATTGAAGGGGATAAATTAGGAGTTTGGGATTAACATGTACACACTATTATATATAAAATAGATAACCAACATGGACCTACTGTATAGCACAGGGAACTATACTCAATATTTTGTAATAACCTATATGGGAAAAGAATCTGAAAAAGAATATATTGAAAAAATATATATAACTGAATCACTTTGCTGTACAACTGAAACTAATACAGCATTGTAAATCAACTATACTTCAATTAAAAAAAAAAAAACTTAGGCAATGACTGGAGTCTGTACTGCCCTTGAGACTTCTCCCTTGGCCATGCTGGTTAAAGATTATAAACACTGCCCTAGTGAAAAAGCCTGGAAACCGATATCAGAATGTCAGTGTCCAAGGTTTGTGGTTCCCAAAACTCATGCAGCCTTCCTCTTTCTTACTGTGGTCTGTCTCCATCATGTCTGGGCATTTGCTCGGCTGCATATGTAATTTATAATTTAGGCCTGAGTCTTCTGCTTTTATCAATCAGATTGAAAGGAAAGGACTGATGTCCTTAAATTTAAGTATTTTTCTTGAAGAATAGGAATGAAAGAGAGAAATCTGTAGCAATTTCTTCCCACATGAACTTCACACGTACATCTTTTTTCCCGAAGCTGTTATCTACACAGTCCCTCCGCTGGCGTTCCACTCACAGACATTCATTACTACTGCAAATGACAAAAAAACTCACATAAATTAATGTTCAACTTGATTTAGGCATGAAATTCTAATACCGTCCAGAGAGGGATCATACTGTTTCAAAATAATTTTTAATGTAATTCTACAAATAAAACATTTATATCAATAACATACTTGTTTTCTGTGTATTGCATGAAATCAATTTATCTTCAAATATTTGGCTACTGCCAAGTCCATTTTTTAAAGACAGCTTAGAAACAGAAGTACTATCGAAGATTAACTGTGAAACATTTTGCTCTATGAAGAACAATAACACAGAAATTAGAATATTAACTAGATAGCAAAGCAATGCTGACAAGATCACTTTCGTAGCTGTGGGCCACTTCTAAAAATTTTCTATTACTGTTCTTGCAATCGATGGATTATTTTTCTCCCTGCTCTTGATTTATTTATTCATTAACTAGAGGGATTAATAAAATTAGTTAGAGCACGAAAGTTGATGTGAGTACTAAAACACCACAGACAAGGAGCTGGGAATATCAATTTGCTTTTCTTCTTAGTTAATTTCTAGAATTGAATTACAAAATGGAATTTTCTAACACATTTCTACCAGGTTTTTATTTAAAGATTAGGAAAACTTGTGTGAGATGAGATGAATTCTTTCCTGTTTTGGTCTAGAAATAGATTTAATATTTAGAATTAATTTTCTCTGTTAGTATTACCTTGTTTTCTGGGTAATAGTGATATTATTTGCCTGCCTTATTTCTTAGCTGTCCTTATTTGTATCCATCAGAGTTTTCAGCAAGATTATACATTCATCAAAGTAACAGTGCTACCTTTTAAAAAATGTAAATTTTCTCTGAGGGATTAAATTTGAGTAACTCTAGAGCATTACTCAGAATGTGTTTGGGTTTTAAATATTATTACATACACACGTTAACATCAATAATTTATTTACTCATTACTGAAGTCTGAACAGACTAGTAGATATGTGAAACTGATCAGGGATTTACATTCTGGGCTGAGGTAGCTTTGATGATTATGAAGTAAGGATAAGAAAATCTCCAAGCTTAAAACTTGGTAGAATTATGGCTTTAAACTCCTTCTTATATCTTGCTATAAAAGAAAAAGAATTTGTATTACATTTATTGAACATTTTGCTTATTTCACTGTTCTCAATGAAATGTTCTTGACCATTTTTATTCCCTTCTGTTGTCTCATTCCCTGGACCAGAGGGACCCTAGGCTCAGACTTCCAGATTATACTGCATGTGATATAACTTTTAAGTTCACTTGGACCATCACCCTTGGCCCACCTGATTTCTACCCCTAACTTGAATTTTATACCATGATATCACAGCGAGGACTAAATCTAGAATTCTGTGTGAGGATCCCATCAAATTACATTACTTCAAGTCGTCTCACGTTTTCTTGGTTGTATTTGCATCAATCTCATAAATTTTAGAATACGCCTACATATTGCATTTTTCTAAATACAAATATGAATTAAATATGGACCCCAAAGAAGACACAGCAGGATGCACTGAATGATTGGTTCCTGAAATTTCCAACCTAAGACCCATAGAAAGGGAGTCACAGAATGGCATTCTTAAATTAATTAATAACGTTGAACTTTTCAGGAACACTCCAGCCACTTCATGTCAAAGCTAAAATCAGCAGCCTTCCAAAACCATGAACACAACTTGACTGGTTTGGACAGTCTATTTATTAATTGCTGCCAAATTATAATTGTTATTGCATTAACGTAGCCTATCTGCAGAAGAGCAGCGGCAGCTAAGCATCTGCCTCTGAAATTTGAATATAAATTTATTTCTTTAGGTTTCATCACTGACCTTTAATGTTCTGAATATTTTCAGGCAATTTCATCTACAGTCTCAAATAAATTGTAGAAACTGGAACTAATTGTTCCCCTAATTGATTGACTCTCTGACCTCCTGTTGTGTGTACAATGCATGTCATCCCGGCTGCACACAGCAACAGGAGGGAAGCTATTAATCAATCATAGAACAGTTAGTTCTGATGTGAAGATTTCCCCCCTCTGTTGAAAGGGAAAATAACCTCCTCAAAGGTTAAAGGGACACATTTCCTCTCTGTAGTTGTTGCTGAAGGAAAAAAATATATAGATTAGACTGACTGTTTTTCCACATGTAATTTTAATTCTTAATTAGGGTTCCTTAAGTTTTCCAGGAGCACCCAGACATCATGATTAGGACCAGGACACCTTCATACACTGCATGATAGGTCCGTGAACTTCTGTTTCCACAGTCAATGCATGTTATTGCTGTGAGCAGTTCCTTAACAACCAGGCCAAGCAAGGGATGTGTGTTCACAACTCTATTTCCTGCACGAGTCACCCAACATGAGTCACATAGAAGTTGCTAAATAAATATGTGTTGAATGAATGAATAAGTTGAATTTATTGACTTCAAATATAAACATTGCAAGCAATTTTAGATTTTTCATGACACTGAACTGCCTTCAGTGGCATGAAATCCATAGGCAGAGCAATTAAAGTAAGATATGTTTTAACTTTGTATTCTATAACTTTACATAGACTTATAAAAGGGGAAAAAGTAGGTAATTTGATTTTTTTAATATTTAAATTTTTTATATCATATTTATATATTTTCTACCTTAGTTCCTTCCAAGTTAGACTACAAAACAAGGTAGGTCACTTGATGAAATTGTGAATTTGTCATTTTAATCTGTTATATGTAAATCTTTACTCTGAGTCTTTCCCCATGCTACTTAAGGCATCCTCTTCCTTCCCCTTAACTCCAAAGCCTGATGATTACAGTGTGATAATCTTCTTGGTTGTCAAGTAGTCTCCACGTTTCCAAATTTCTATATTCTCACACTCCCCTATCCCAGCTTATTTGCATTGTATTCTCTTATTTCAGGGTTATCTCTCTTTTTTTTAGGTATAGGATTGCACAAAGGATAATTCTGAATTAAAACAATTGGAAGACTGAATGTAATACTGAACTCAACAACATACAGCATTTATTTTTTAAATGGTGAAATCAATATAGATATGATTTTCATTTTGGTGGAGTGGAAAAGCAAGTTAAAAATTTTGGACTTTGAAAACAGATTATAAACAAGTATAGGAAAAAATGAGAAAGTTAAGAAAGGAATGACAGGATGACAGCAAGCACTTTTTCAAATGTTTTCATAGTTTCTCCAAATGTAGGTAAGCTGCTAGTAAAGTTACATCAGGCATCTACATCTAATGTAACAAGTGGAAAAGGCAAAGTCAAAGACCTAGTATGTAGAGAATAGATTTCATTAGTCTGATATGCCCTTACAAATTAAAAGGGATAGCAATAAATATGCAAAATGGGCTTAGTTAACAATAGGGATTTCCTCACTTACTTGTGTTTAAATCAGGGCTCCAAGGTTAACAGAATTTGTGTTATTAAAGTCTAGCAAAGTAGCTTATTGAAATGCCACTTTTATATCTATCTTCCTGACATTAAATCAACCCAGGCAGATTCTATTGACAATTTGACCTCAGCATTTAAGGCATTCCCAGCAGCTCAGAATTGGTTTTGCCAACTTTGCCCATCAAAACAGCTCTATAGGGCAGAAGTGGTTTTATTCACTACTGAAAAACAAAGAAAGGATTGATAGATGAAAGAATGTAGTTGGCTGAATGACGCACACATACAGGGCACCTTTTAATTTTTTGGAATAGAAAAGAGTTTTATCTGAGCCAAATAGAGGACTATAGCCTAGGAGACAACAGATTCAAGAAGCACTTGAATTGTGTTCTGCTGGGCTACAGAATGGGGAAGGCTTACATAGGCAAAAACCAAAAAGTTGCATAAGTTGTTAAGAATTAGGATTGGAGCTGGCAAGAAGTAAGGATGCTTGCTTAGCAAGTACTGACGGGTCCAAAATGCTTGCGTAGTTACATGGGGGAGACCTTGAGACCATAAGGTTGCAGCTGGTAGCTGCTAGCAGATTTTTTTTTGTGTGTGAATATGGCTGCACACACGGGTATCTTTAAAACACACACACACACGGACACAGATGTGAGATCCCTGGACCAGCAGCATCACCATTACTGGTAACTTGTTGGAAATGTGAATTCTCAAGCCTTACTCTATACCTACTGAGGGTAGAATTCTGCAAGCTAGTTCAACAGACAACTCTCCAGGGGATACTGATGCATGGTTATCTGTTAGAACCACTGCAGTAGCGTTCTAATTAAACTTAGGTGACATCAACCATACCTACTCAGGGAAAAAAAAAAGCAACAATTCAGTTTTTTCATACAGTATGGCTTCTAACTCAGGTGATTATTTCACCTCAGTCTCTCACCAAGAAGAGTGATCTCTTTCAACATTGTGTTAGATTTACTGAAAAACAGGAAAAAGCAGCCTACTGAATTTTATGGTAGGCTTATTTTCAAAGGTCATTTAGACTATAGATAATTTTTGCTTCATATGCTCACCCTGCATAAGACACTACCCTTCTGAATGAATTTAAACAACAAGTTTCACTGGTCAGCAGAGACTTGAAATCCAGGGTTCAACAGAAGTTAGAAGATTACTATAATAAGAGTCTATACATTTTATAGCCAATTGCATTTCTACTTAAATTCCAGTTTTTAAATTAATCTGGGCATCTGATAATTCCAAAGTGCTGTATGATTTATCAGCACATAGGAATTTTAAAATACCTAAGAAATAGAGAAAAATAAAACAAAAACAAAATGAATCCACAAAGAGCAAAAACGTTTTGAAATTTGATGAAGAAATGAAATAAGAAACATATTTAAAGTTAGCATCATCAATTTTTCATGTATTATACAAAATAAGATACATTTTGGTCATGATGTCTTGATGGATCTTAATAACAGTAAAAAATGAAAATATAGAAATAAGTAATTTAAAGTAAAGAGAATTTAAAGTAAATTCTTGGTGTGAAACACCCCGAATTTCTGCTCTATTAAGTAATTTACCTCCATTGCAACAAATTTTCTACCTAAACTCTGCCCCCATCTAATTCTTTACTACCTGAATCTTTTTAATGCTTCAAGTTTTAAGTCAATTGTTTCCTTCTTCTCTGAGCCCACCCAGTCAGAATTCATTTATTTCCCTAGTGTGTCTCATATGTTCTACTGCTTAGTACATATTGGTTTACATATATTCTTCTTATACTAGATTGTAAACTCCTTGAGAGTCCAGTAGTGGCATCATTGCATCTTCTTAGGTCTAGAACAACCCCTGGCATAAAGAGGATGTTTAAAAAATCTTTTCTCAGGGCTTCCCTGGTGGCGCAGTGGTTGAGAGTCCGCCTGCCGATGCAGGGGACATGGGTTCGTGCCCCGGTCCGGGAAGATCCCACATGCCGCGGAGCGGCTGGGCCCGTGAGCCATGGCCGCTGAGCCGGCGCGTCCGGAGCCTGTGCTCCGCAACGGGAGAGGCCACAACAGTGAGAGGCCCGTGTACTGCAAAAAAAAAAAAAAAAAAAAAAAATCTTTTCTCTGGCTTATTTCATTATCCTATGTTTTTTCTGAAGTTTGTTGGAAAGTTATAGGAACTCTTTCAGGCTACTAAGAAATTGTTTGGGGTCCTTACACTGACTATGACATTGTGTAGAATGGAATGGACTGTAGAGTCACCTGAATAGAACTCACTTTAGTTCAGATATGATTTGCTAGTTTGAGAGGCCACAGTTTTGAAAGGAATTGGTTCTAGAGAATCCATTTATGAGAAGCACAGCTACTGGTATCAACTTATTTGAAAGGAAGGAAAGGCAAAAAAAAAAAAATGCTTGCTCTGATTCTCTTAGAGGTCAGTGAGCCTTAATATTTGAATAAATGATAAATGCATTCAATCAGTTCTTACACCCTGCAGGTGATGTGGGGGGCAGTTACTTTGTCCTTCTAGGAATGGTGAGAGACACTCAACAAGCCAGAATGATTTCGCAAAATACTTCACCCATAAGCAAGATCACTCAGCTTAGCTGTGGGAGAAAGGCCACCTTTGCCACCATTAAAACAGGTGCCTTGTCCTCTTTCACATCCCTTTTCTCCGTATACTAGGTATTAACATTAGGAAACTTTAAGACCATCAATAACTGAAGCATTTCTTATTTCATCCTCTTCTCTTGAGAAATGAGCATCTGAGCTTGGAATGTCTTACACATGAGATCAGAAGACAGATTCTCCCCTGACACTAGTAAGGTCAATTCAGGCGACAAATAAACTAGACTGCCTTGGTGGTGTCAACTGGTGGTTGTGTCAAGGGACCATTAAACCATAACTTGCCTTCTCCCCCACCTTCTTATTTGTAACTGATTAGGAATAAGGCCTTTCTTATTTCTATCTTTCACAATCTGTCTTTCATGAAAACACATAGTCCTTGTTAGGTCCTTCCCATAGCCTCCTACCTTCTCTCCTTTTTTCCTTGCTCCCTCATCTTCACTTCACATTTTGCCAAGGTATCATTCTTATCTCGTTTATGTTTGTTTACCACAAGAATAACATTAGTGATACCTGTCTAAAGGGAAGGGAAGTCATAGGATTTAAAGTAACATTAGAAATACCTTTTTTCCTCTCCGGTCTGATGGTAATGTTACCTTTTCAAGGAGCTTTTAAAAATTTCTCCAGATAGAAGGAAACTTTCTTCTGCACAGCTATTGTTATACGTCTCTGTACTTGGCTTATAGCGGTCGTCATTTTATGTCTTAGTTGTAGTCATGCAGGGCATATGTCCCAGTTTCCTTACTAGATCAGCAGGTCCCTCACAGGTTGCTGGGAGGATTAAATGAGGAGATCGTATGTATAGGTGAAGTTCCTGGGACATAGCAATGCCCAGGAAGAAAGAAATAACTTATCACTCATTTTTGAAGTCAAAATTTACCTTAAAATCTCAACCAGATATCTCTACCTAATCACCCTGGTGTAATGAAACCCACAGATCTTCATGTATAAGTGTATTGGGAGGAAGAAGAAAAGAGAAAATGTTAATTGCATTGCAACTAAGATACAGGATGTCATACTGTAATTAGAAATATTTCTAGGAATCATCAGTACAAGGAATTGTCTCTTCTTTATTCCCAAGGCTCCTCACGTACTAGAATCTACTGCTTCAGAAGAAAATTTCATGGTGTGCCTATAAACAGCAAAACAATTAGATTGTTTTACACATGTTCTTGATAAGTACAATTTAACAACTGAAAAATCCTTTATGTATGTGGACTTAGATAAATGTAGGTATTACTGATCCCTATCCATCCATCCATCCATCCCTATCATCATTGCTTTTGCTAAAGGAATAGTAATATATGAGAGATCCTGTGACTAATTTGAATTTAGCAGTAACAGCTGCAAGAGTAAACAAATAATAGGATACTTGAGAAATGGAGCAATGAGTTTACATATATTCAGTGCAAATCAGGAGCCAATAATATGTGTTACACGAGCAACTAAATTCCTGATCCTCTCTGTTCCAAGACTCATATTTTAATAGTCTCGTTGCTAAGTGAAAGGGTTCACAGAACTTTCTGTGCATATTAGCACAAGGAACATAAACCTTTTGTCTTTTGTAAATATCTGCTCTCATTACAAAGGGAATCAACACATCCTTTTAGACAGAAACATGTAATAGATTACTCTATCAAAAGAATAAATGATTGTGGGACACAAAGTCCTGGAAAAAGGAGCAACTGGAAGTAAAATAATCCAATGCTATAAAAATTAGCCTTGCAAACAGAACTAATGAAAAGCTAGGCTTTTTAAGTCCATTAACCCATGATATTAGTGAATGGTGGCTGTGACCGAATGAATATAAATTGCTTCTCAAATGAAGCGCATATATCTAAAATAGCTGAAAGTCATTCTCTGAAAGAAGGGAATTAATCTGGAGAATGAAACAGATGTTGTTTCCCAGTGCAGTGAAGTGTTGCACCATGAGGGTCTGGCGATTGAAATGTAGCAGTTTCAAATGTCTTAATTGCCACCATCTATGGAAAACAATGGTGTTAAAACTCTGACCTCTGACTTCTTATATTTGAAATGAAGGTATGTGTGTGTGTGTATGTGTATGTGTGTGTTGATGCAATTTTCTTCTGTGGGGCTCTTACAGGCCTTTCAACACTAGTTTTATCTAGCTTTAGGTGAATTCCAGGCTAGATCTAAATACGTCTCTGAGATTCCCAAGAAACTTGGTCCTTCATATGTGATTCTGAAAGGAAAGGATGGAGGTGAATAATGAGTCGTGATTTGAAAACACTTTTTGACTTTATGGGTTCATAGCCTCAAAAAAGTCCACTGGCAGGTTTGGAAGAGAATGAATGTAAATCATAAAATGCTTCAAGAGATGAGAAGGTTTATTTTTATTAGGGTCTAGTGCTGCATTTAATTAGGGTTTAGTCATCTAGATGGAAGGCAGAAGACCTAGAATGGAAGGCAGGATAGCACAGTGATTAAAAGAGTGAACTCTGGGGAAAAAACTGTTCACCACCACCTCTGGCCCCCACCCCCCTTTTTTTTTTACTTGTGTGATTGTCTAAGCCTCTGTTTTATTATTGGTAAACCAAAGATAATTGTATCTTCTACACTGTGTTATTGAGAGGATTAAATGAGATTTACAAATGAAGGACTTAATCAATGTTTGGCACATAATAAATACTTGATAAACGTCAGCTCTCATACAAATATCTAAAATCATATTTACATTTTTCAGTTTTGCTAACTGTTTAATGTATCTGTGATAACTTGAATTTAGCTCTTAAAAATCAAGTAATAGCTAAAAATTGTTAGAAGCTAACTAAGTACTTACTCCATTTGATGTAATTCCTTCCAAGGTAGGTACTGCAATCATCTCCATTTTAGAGATGAGAAAAGTAAACCATACACAGATTAAATAGCTTGGGTGAGATCACACACCTAGTAGAGTAGTAGAGTTCAAGCTTAAATCCAAGAAGACTGTTGCAGAACCATTAAAAAAGATATTGTTGAGCTTCCTAATTTTAGAGGAGGAAAATACATTCAGAAAGGCACAGCTGCTTCCAAAAGTCAGAATGCTAGTTAGTGGCAAATCAGACTAGACTTGGATTTTTGGTTTCCAACCTGGTCATCTTTATATTCAGTTAGCTTCTTTTTTTACTCCGTCAACTGTACTAAAAATTAGTGGAAGTGGGCTTCCCTGGTGGCGCAGTGGTTGAGAGTCCGCCTGCCGATGCAGGGGACACGGGTTCGTGCCCCGGTCCGGGAAGATCCCACGTGCCACGGAGCGGCTGGGCCCGTGAGCCACGGCCGCTGAGCCTGCACATCCGGAGCCTGTGCTCCGCAATGGGAGAGCCCACAGCAGTGAGAGGCCTGTGTACCACACACACACAAAAATAATTAGTGGAAGTTGATGCAGCCATCATAGAAGGAAGAAGTCTGACTGAGAAAGAACTCCTTTCAAAGTTGGAGAATCAAGATTATAAAATTTGGTTAGAGATTGAATACTCAGATTTTTGGTTTTCATAAGAATAACAATGGGACTTTCCCTACTCCTCCATGCAGTTTTCAAAGACTTGGAATACCCAGCGATATCTCCTAGATATCTATCTCACATTCATTATTGAAGTTCTACCATTAGTGATTCATTCATTTGGGTTGGTTATTTCCTTTCTTTAACTCTCTGTGTGGGGGGGGGGGCGGGGAAAGCAAGTTCTCTTTGAGTGATGTTATAAGATAATAAGACCCTTCTTTCAAGATAGAAAAAGGAGTGTTAGCTAGAAAGCCACACTGCGTCTATAACAGGAGATGTAGAACTGAAAAGGTGGAATGGAGCAAAGGAGAATGAAGCCTTATTTATAGCTCTGCCTGAAGCTCATCCTTGTAAAAGTGTGATGGTAACACATGCATTCCCTGCTCCATGAGGATGCAGTGGGAATAAAGGAAGTCAGCATAAGTGAAAACAGTGTAAGTCCTTAGAAAAGGGTTAAAATCCAAATTGCACCCTTTCTTTCTCCTTAAAAATCAATTCAGCATGGCTATTTTCAGAAAAAGGAAATGGCTTTTAAATCATGGATCTGAATTCTAAAATCCAATAAAAAATCTTGCACTCAGATGTTCCAGATACATATTTTATAAGTTTCAAATCCATTTTTCATAAAGCCTAAAATGGAAAAATCTGTCATTTGTAGAATGTCTCCATTCTAAAAATATTTTCTATTATTTTGGGCTTTTCACTATATTACACACTATACAATCTTACAGAACTCTCTGGATGAATAAGGGAAATGGAATAGAAAATTCTTGTAAAAAACAGCACAGTAAATATAAAAGTTACAAGACACCTATACGGTGTGAAAAAATTATCTCCAATTGTTGTTGTTGTTTCATTTTTTTTTAAGATATAGCTCTTTCCCAATGCTATTTTGATATCTCACAGAAAGAAATGTGGAAATAATGAAACATGACATACCCTTTAAATAATACAAATGGGAAGATCTGGGGGAAAGAGAAAGTAAAGATTAGCTGGTGCCTTGCAATTGGTGAACATTGTGGCTGGCTGTCTTGGGGGAATCAAAATTAGATATTCTCACATATCAAGGAGATTCTTGGTGGTTTGAAGTTTTCCTTTTGTTCACTACCAAATACATTGTCTTTGAAGGGAATTCTTGTCTGCCCTCTCAGGAAAAGAAAAAAACCCCAAACTCTATTAGAACAGTGAGAAAGCTATTTGTAGGGCTCCTACTAACCTTTTATGAAGCCTCATCTCTCTCCATTAGAGACTAAAAATAACATGGGGTGATACATGAATATGCAATGAAATATTAAAGCTGTTTGCCCAACTTGGGGGAAGGTTCTCACTGTTACAATTGGGAAATTGCCAAAATTAGTGTGAATTTATGAAATCCTGAAGGAATTGAACCCCAGGTGCTTGTCAGCTGTTGAGATTGAGCAATAGGCATAAAAACTAAAGGAGAACGTGGAGGTTCCAAAAGCATTGCTTTCCGCCTGTACCTGCAGCATGATGATGGGAGAATTATTCCAGTGCTCCCAGAACAGCTGCTGCTATGACCTCCTTATTATTTCCACTGTTATGCTCAATGACTTTTCAAAAGCTATTTTGGGTGCAATTCCTGGGCTCTCTCCAATATATATATTTTTATTCTTCACTGGTATATTGCCACTTGAATGGCCTTAGAGAGTTATGTAAAACAAGCCAGATGGCAGCTGCTTGGGGTTTGAGGTACCTTGTGCTGTAAGGGGGTGGAGAAACAAACAATAAAAAATCTAAAACCAAGTGTAAATAAAATAATGTTTAGAAGAGGTGACTATATTTCTTGTATCTAATTAGCAAAACACTCCTAAAGTTATACATAGAGAAGACAAATGTTAAGTAAACTTTTAAATGAGACCAGATTAGATGATCTTTTAAGGAGGAAAACAATAATAATATTTATGTTTATCATCTCCAAGAATTGGTACGTCATCGTAGCTAGAGAGTCTGTTAAGCATTGTAACATAACTGCTTTTGTCTTTTGCATGGACTAAGAGAACATGAAATTGACATCCACTAATTATTCATTTGCAATGAAAATGAATCTCAGACCTTAATTGTCTAGTCCTTAGAAAATGACAAATTACAATTTCAGGAGAAAGCTGGTAGGAGGAAGTGTATACCATCACTTATGTGTGGTGTGAGAAACCAGGGGGATGGGAGTCCACTTTCTACTTGACTGCTTATTGGACATTTAATCTCTGGGGAATCCGCCACTCAGACATTTTTACTAATTGAAATGGACTTCATGAATAAAATTACTTCCTTTCTCTCAAAGAAAGAATTCTAAAATTTCAATTTCTTTTCTAGACCTGGGGAGAGTAAGAAATTAGAGGGTACGTGAATAAAAAGCATACACATCATAATAAGTTCTCGGAAAATGAACACAATTTCAACATTTCTAGTCTATGCTTGAGGAAAGAAAGTGTTCTGCAGGATTAAAACCAAAGTCTCCTTTGCACTCCCCACTGTACTGTAAAAATAGTCTTTACAAAGAAATAGTTTATGTGCGGTATAAATAAAATGCAAACCAACTATAGGTATGATGCACGTAAGGTGAAATCAATACCAGGAAGTTTGAATGTGCAGAACTGATAAAGTGAGTAACTGAATTTCCTGAGCTTTACACTTGATGTGTAAAATCCAGGAGATACTAGAAAATTACAGGCAAAGAGAGACAAGAGTAAAGTTTGAGAAGATGTGACTATGTGGGGATCCTTGAGCCTCAAGAAAATCTTGTAGTTTCATGGAAAAGAGGATTGGAAGGAGCTTGTTGAACAAAGAAGGATGATACGGAAAATGCTATAGCAGCAAGCTGAACTCTTCTTGGGGACTGAAATGTTAGAACATAAAACACTTCAATTCCTGACATACTGCAGGATTGCACTTAAATTTTCATTGGCTAAGAATGGAAATATAGGATGTACTTGATAGAAAAAGCATGTATAGTTAACTTTGCTATAGAATACCTAACTATTAAATGATAAATTACTTGGCTAGGTGGAACTGGTTCATAACCATGGGTATTTTCAAACCATTTCTTCTATATACTACTTTTCTACATCTTTAGTTCATACTGCTTGAAGATAGCTAGTAGTATGATGATTTGTAGTAAATCACATTTATAAGCAAATTGATTTGCTGTAAACCATCATAGTATTTTTTGGAGTGGGTTATTTATTCTTTTACATATCTTTTATATCCAAGAAAGGTGTCAGCTTCTTGAGAATCAGACCATTCCTTCCACAGTGCAAACCTGGATAATAAGATGTAGCCTGCCTCCTTGTTATCTGGGTATTTTGAAGAAATCTAACCCAGAAGGGATACTGGAAAGGTGGATTGGTGATTCTGTGAAATATCACATGGAGAATCACTCCAATGTGCATCCAACCTCAAAAGTACCTGATGGAGGGCTTCCCTGGTGGCGCAGTGGTTGAGAGTCCGCCTGCCGATGCAGGGGACACGGGTTCGTGCCCCGGTCCGGGAAGATCCCATATGCCGCCGAGCGGCTGGGCCCGTGAGCCATGGCCGCTGAGCCTGCGCGTCCGGAGCCTGTGCTCCGCAACAGGAGAGGCCACAAAGTTGAGAGGCCCGCGTACCGGAAAAAAAAAAAAAAGTACCTGATGGAGGTGGAGATTTTACCATACTCAACAGGAGTGCCTAGAAAAATGGTCTGGATACATTGAAATGCAAGTGGATAGGTGAAGTGTAAATGAAGTAGTGTTTAATTTCATTTTAATATTCCCTCAGAACCTAGTTATTTATCAGTCAAATGGGTGACTCTTTATAAGCAGTGGTGATTGACTTCTTGGGAGCACAGGTAATTGGAAAAATCACGGAATTCAGAAATGATGTCCAAGTTCTTTCTACTCCAGCCACCCACCCACAAACGTGTCTCTCTTCTTGCTCTGGACTAATAAATCATGGGGTTTTCTAAAAATGAACGACATCACTCTTGATGGTCAGGAACTACAGACCAAAATGCCAGGTCATAGTGGATGGGACCTGGCTCTCCATACCTCTCTTTGGCTGGGTGACATTTTTGTTTGCTAGTGAAGGTATTCTTGCTGTAATAGCAGAGCTCATACAGTTTTAGGACAGAAAAGAAGACACATTCTGAGATGGGAGACTTTTCAGAGAAAATATTCGACCTTTACTAAAGAGAAGTGTTTTGTTTATAATGTATTAGTAGTTCCTAGTGAAGCTAAAATAGATGTGCATGTTAAGAAATTTGGAACCACTGGGGTAAAAATTACATCTCCACTCCTATACTTCTATGCCTACAAAGTATAATTATTTTACTAGGGGAAAAAAAAGCTGAAACACAGAATTTAAGACCCTACTTAATTTTGGCCAATTCAGACATCCTGAATATTGGATATCATCTCTTAGATACAGTTTAGGGTAATATTGAGTTGTGTCTGTAGAACCAGAAGACACATTCAAGATAACCATCTAGTGATGACAGCAGGAATGGCAAATAGCTTTGTAATACTCGAAGTGATCACATTATAATCTCTAGAGTCTAAAGGGTGGGATGACTTGCTGATGGCATCACCAGTTTCTGGCTGTGTGACCAAATTCAAACCCAGGATTCTCATGCCAGATACTAGCTCAACTTATTTATTTAATGCATTACGAAATCCAGCCCTTGAAAGGTTAAATGAGTTATCTAATGTTATATAAGTAGTAAAAGTATAAATTCCATCTGGAGTTCAACAATTACGTGACTTAGTTTATACCTTGCCATAGGTAAAGGTAAAATGATGACATTATAATCTATAACGTTTAGGCAGTATCTGAAGGAAAGGAAAAACACAAGTGAATTTTGGACTAACAACCAAGGCCCCTGTGAGTTTTCTACCATGTGAAATATAACACTTCTAAAGAATAACATGATTAACTTACCCTTCTATTCATGAATTAAATAATAACTTCTTAGTTATTTTATAGCAGCATAACCACTGTAGGGGAAAAATAGTGATCCATGTAGGCAAAACTGCAGAATGTTTCCTCACCCTGGGAGGTTTGTTGCTTCTGATATTTTAGGAAGGTAGCTAGAAAAATGGTGCCTGATGGAGACTGATTTGGCCCTGCTGTGACCTGCTGAGGGCACAAACACACCAGAAAAAGATTGTAATTTGTAGATTGTGCCTGTGCTTCCTGTTAGGAGATTTTTAAACTGAAGTTGTTTTCTATAATTATGCCCAGCAGGCATAGAACTTACCTTAGTGCTTGCTCAAAAACTTTAGTAAGCATTGATTGACCCTTGAGAACAGCCCAGAAAACCAGAATGTACAGATCTCAGTTGAATATTGTATGTTTTCCCACAGAACAAAAAAGATCAGAGAAATAAACCTGAAGGGAGATCTATATGGTCAGAAGTAGGAGAAAGGCTGTGCAAGAATGTGGTTTATGTCCCTCTTCTAAGAGAGAACCCAAGCCACATGAGCCCTTTTGCCCAGAGCACGGTTTCTCAGCCTTGGCACTGTTGACATTGTAGATGGGATAATTCTTTGGGAGGTTGTCCGGTGCATTGTAGGAACCCTTTCCCATCAGCTTGGGCAACCAAAATGGTTGGCTCACATTGCCAAAAGTCCCCTGGGGGGCTTCCCTGGTGGCGCAGCGGTTGAGAGTCTGCCTGCCGATGCAGGGGACACGGGTTCGTGCCCCGGTCCGGGAAGATCCCACATGCTGCGGAGCGGCTGGGCCCGTGAGCCATGGCTGCTGAGCCTGCGCGTCCGGAGCCTGTGCTCCGCAACGAGAGAGGCCCGTGTATCGCAAAAAAAAAAAAAAAGTCCCCTGGGGCAAGATCACCTTTAGTTTTGAACATGGCCACGATGAACAGTTCCCCTTTATAGAAGATAAATATCTTCCTAGCTGCCCAATTTAGTGGGTTCACTAAAGCTGGTGCACCCTATACAGCACCAGCCACTGCAGGAAGGACAGGTATAAGCTACAAATACCATAACATCTAAGCCATTCTGATTCATTCAGATGAAATGTATATGCTCTCAGGGCAAAGATTTTTGTCTAGATTGAATCCCTAATGTCCTAATAGAGACTTGCATATGATCGGTGCACAACAAATATTTGCTGTAATTTAGGCAATGGATGTGTGATTAAATATTGCCTAAGTTCCTGACTGAAGGAATGTGACACTTTTGGTTCTTATTCTGAGTGACTACTATAAAGACCAGGTTACATCAGAAATTGACCTATGTCAATTGAAGCTGTAACAGTATTTTTATTGTAGAAAATAACCTATTCAAAATGTTTAGGTCTTTAAAAATGGAGAAATAGAGCTGATTTCTAAAAAGTAATGGATGATTATTAATGATTTAACTAAGGGCAGTTTAGACATAGTAATATGATGCAGTTTGCTTATGGATAATAGATTAAAAGAAAATCTTTTCAGGGCCTCCCTGGTGGCGCAGTGGTTGAGAGTCCGCCTGCCGATGCAGGGGATACGGGTTCGTGCCCCGGTCTGGGAGGATCCCATATGCCGCGGAGCGGCTGGGCCCGTGAGCCATGGCCGCTGGGCCTGCGCATCCGGAGCCTGTGCTCCGCAACGGGGGAGGCCACAACAGTGAGAGGCCCGCATACCGCAAAAAAAAAAAAAAAAAAAAAAAAAAAAAAAAAAATCTTTTCAGCAGAAAGGCTAAAAAGAAGGGTTAACATTTTATCAATGTTTTAAAATTATAGTTCAGACCTCTGCTTTCAGTCAGTTAAAAACTGTTGTTGGATATATAATTGCCTGAGAAATACTGGCCCACAAATATTGTGATACATACTGGCCCAAGAAATAGTCTTAGAACTACATGGCCCACCATTACCTGAACCTATATATACCTGTTGCCTATCTATTATCTGCTGCCATATACTTCATCTGAACCTATCTGTATACCTGTAACTCTCAGGCTTTGTGCAATGAGCTCCCCAATATGCATTCTACCATTTTCACCATCCAGGAAACATCCTCATGTGTTGTCTTCCAACACGTTGTTTACCTGATGAACTATTCAAATAAACCTTACGGAAGACTTTTAGGAAATCCCTAATGTTAGGAGTTGGGATGAACTAGTGAACAAGAGGGAGAGGGAATGTTGAGGAGGAAAACTGTGATAACAAAGAGTCCAGATGATCTCAGAAAGGGAGTTTGAAGAGGAAATCAATCAATAGCGCCAAACATTGAAGTGAGCTTAAGAAGGATGGAGAACAGTAAGAGACTTCTGGAATTAGAGTTTAGAGGTCACTAGAAACTTTTAAAAGAACATATTCTGTGAAGTGGAAGCCAGATTACAAGGGCTTGACAAGAGAGTAAACAGAAGCTGTGATTTTTAAAACAGCGACTTTAAGAATTTTGCCATGGAAAGGACAAGAAGAAGTAACAATTCAAAGTTAAGAAGGTGAAGAAAGCTGTTGTTAGAATGTGGGAGTCCTAAGCATGTGCGGAGACAAAGAGAAGTTGCCAGAAGACAAAGATTTAACAAATTGTAAGCTGAAAAGGAGATGATTGATGGAGCACAGCTCCAGAGGAGGGGTGCAGGTGTGTGGAGGTGAGAGGGGGAGAGTTAGCCTGCAGGAAGAGTGAAAATAAAGACGTTACAAGGAAGGGAGGGTAGAATTGGTATGAATACCAATTGAATGCCCTTGGTTTTCAAGTAAAGTAAAAACCAAGGTCATCAGCTGAAAGAAAAGGTGTAGAAGGGTGAATTTCAGACATCTGGAGCCTGGAGAAGGAAGTACTGCTGAGTGGCAGTGAAAGCCCATTGGTGTCACGAGGGACATCTATAGTGGTTCAGTCACATGAGTTCGTCTTCCACACTTTGTGGCCTGGGAATGGGAACTAAGAAATCAGATTGTGAGATCGTAGGAACTGTTTAAATAGAAATATTAGAAATCTAGGAAGGTATAAAGTTGATACAGAGACTGAGAACCCTAGAAGAAAAGTTAAGACAGAGAAGATTATATTTTCAGTGAGAGTAGCATATATAATATACAGATAGTCATACTCCAAGAAATAACTGTAATGTACATTCAATCATGTTTATGTTGTAAGTACTTCACTTTCTTCTAATATAATTCATAAAGATCAATCTCTGAGATTTCTTTTCCCTCTAAATTTCCATTATATGAATTATTTAGTTTTATTTTGTATTTTTTATTAGTCTAAGAGAAAAATAATCATAAATACTGCAATTTCAAAATATACAAGTTGTACAGGTTTGTCTAGTATTATAGTCCTTCTGTTTCTGTGGATTATATACATCTGCCACCTATATAATTTAAATTTGAGTTTGGAATCAGGAAGTGGGTGTGTAAGGAATTCTTATAGTTCTATAAAATTGTTAATTGTTTAATATTTAAATAATTAGCATTTTCAGGGAGAAATAATGATTTGGTTATTTTAAGAAGTACAATGATGGAAGTGAAAAATGGCACGATATCTATGGAGGGGAATTTGGCACTATTTGACAAAAGTATCCTTGGTAACCCTTGCTTCTGTAATCCCACTTCTAGGAATTTATCCTGAAGGTACACCTTGGAAAGTACAAAACAAAATAGACAAAGTTAGTCATTGTGGCATAATATTGGGGGGAAACCCTTAAACGCCAAATTATAGGGGATTGGCTGAGTAAATTCTGATGTATCCATAAAATGGGGCACTATAATACCATCAAAAAGAATAAAAGATATCTCTATGAACTGATATGGAGCGCTTCAAGATGCATTGTTAAGTGAAACACCTTAGTGATACATAATCTAAGGACGTCAAAGAATAGTTTAAAAGTCTTGAATCTGACACAGCAGGTTTGTTACTACTGCTATTGGCGTAGTAATTCGGAAGCTTTTGTGTATTGTAGGATAGAGCAAGTGAGAAATATATGGATGATGTTAGAAATTGGTGTTCTCACAGTGAGACATGGGGATATGCATATGGAATGGAAAAAAGTGAAGAAGAATCCTGTGTTGAACTTGACTTAGAAGTGTAAGTTTTTTTTTTTTTTTTGCGGTACGTGGGCCTCTCACTGCTGTGGCCTCTCCCGTTGCGGAGCACAGGCTCCGGACGCGCGGGCTCAGCGGCCATGGCTCACGGGCCCAGCCGCTCCGCGGCACGTGGGATCCTCCCGGACCGGGGCACGAACCTGCGTCCCCTGCATCGGCAGGTGGACTCTCAACCGCTGCGCCACCAGGGAAGCCCTAGAGGTGTAAGTTTGAATGCATTCTTTTAAAAAAACCTAGCTCTGTCCACCAAAAGAGCCTAGAAGATGATATTCCAGTAAAAATTAATATATTTTGGTTTCTCAATACCTTTACCCGTTGAGGAGAGAGGCAGAACGGATTTCTTATGTTTAAGTCTGGGGCAGGGAAGGTACTGGGTGGGCCTAGAGCTCCTCATTGTGTAAGAATGTAAGGATACGCCCCATATTGGTTGGCATGTGTCAGAAAGACACAGAGCTGGTCTTCGGGGCCCTTACTGGCCACAACTGGCACAATGTGGATGTGAAAAAGTAAAATGATTGTAAAAAATTATTTAAAAAGTCCATGAACCTAGGGTGATACTATTAAATAAAAGGAAAAGAACTTTCTCCTTTACAGTAGAATGCTGTCTCAAAATGTAGAAGAAATGGCAAAATTAGAAAATCACCTTGTTTTGCAACACCCAGCATAGTAAGTTATGCAGGCAAGAATTCGTAGATGTTAAAAACGTTGCGTAAAAGGTATCTGGGGATATTCATTGTAAAAGTTGAAGTGTACCTTTACAAGGGAGCTATTGAGTGCATTTTTGGACAATTGGGGAAATTTAAATTTAGGTATTATATTTGATAATATTATTGCACCAATGTTCAAGGTTTTGGCATGTCATACTGGTATTGTGGTTATGTAGGAGAGTATTCTTGTTTTTAAGATACACAGTGAAGTAACTTAGGGATGAAGTGCCTACAGCTTATTTTCACATAGTTCAGCCAAAAAAGTGAACACACACACATACACAAAGCAAGTGTGGCAAAAAGTTATCATTTGGCATAAGCAAAGGGTATATGTGTATTCATTGTACTAGTCTTTCAATTGTTTTGGTAAGTTTAAAATTTTTCCAAATGTAAAGTTTAAAAAATAGTAACAACAACCAAACAACCAAAAGTTCATTGCATGAAGAAGATTGTAGAGTGGTAGAATTTAGTAGAAAAATTATTTAGCATTAATTTAATATTGATAAGTAGTATGGAGTATGTAACTGCATGAGTTAAGATCAAATGCAATAACTCGTATGAACCATAAAGTTTTCTGTTTTGATTGTCGTCATCAGTTTTGCCTCTCCGTCTGGGTAGCATTTGATCTCTTGCTCCCCCAGCCCTGAAAATCTGCAGACACTGCCATCATTTATGTCAATACCGCCTTCTTCTCCAAATAAATTCTGTATTTTCTGAACTGAATTTAAGCAGTCTAAGGACAAAGAATGTGAAAATAATCAAATGACAAATGGCTCCAATCACTTTCAAATTGAAACGATTTAAAATATTGCATCAGTACAGCATAGTTGACTGTGGTGACACTACCCTCTAGGTCTTTAGAAACAATATTAGATATTAATGTACATTTTTCTAAGGTGGTTTAGTTATGTTTATGCCTACTGATAAAGGCGTAAACCAGAGGGCCTTTTCATAGCTTCCCACCAGTGAACTGTTTAGTGATTCCTCATACAAACAATGATAAAGATGATGAAACTGTCTCTATTCTTGCCTTTGCTTCATAGAAAAATAAAGTAGCTACCTCATAAAGCTAATTTACCATGGAGATTCAAATAATGAATTTTTGTGGCAAAGGAGAATTTTATTGCCAAATGTTTGCATATCCCAAATAGGATGTCGCTAAAAATTACTTTAAAATATATTCTTAAAGAGATGTGCAATGAATTTGAAAGCTGTGCTTTTACAAAAATTTTGAGAAGGGTTCCTGCTAATGGCAGCTTGATTTATCCTACTTTGTTAGCAACCAAATGAAAGTCTCCCCGCTAAATTTGCCCAAGTAAATGTACAGACAAACTGAGACTACATATATGTCAAGTCAAAGTATGTACCATATTATTACTGTGAAGGATATAACCCAGAACACCAATAAAATCATAGCAGGAAATATCCATTACTTTCCTATGTTCAACCAGGCCTATGTCGCAGATGTTATTTTCCATTGTGTTTCTATTAGGACTAAAATTGAATACAGTGTAAGGCCCATTATTTCATGGTTCTTTATTGTATTAATTTCAATAGAAGAGAGGCTAAATCATGTTTCCTAGAGCGTAACACATATAGAAAACAAGCTGGGTGTAACTCCATTAGCTTAGAAGTAAATAACAAATCAAATCCCTCCTCTGTGATTTTTGAAGATACAATAAAATGCTTTTCGTAAAAGCCTGCTGAAACTTAGATGAATATTCACTATAAAATAAAATGTATTCTTAAAGAGAGATGGGCAGTATCTGTGAAAGTAACCAAACTAACCGCTGGATGGCATTGTGACTACATTAGAATGTGTTGGTGAGACCATGTGTCTGTCTCTAAAAATTCCCACATTGGTTGTTAGCAGCCAGTGCCAGTAGGATGATGCCAATTCCTGTTCCAAATAGTAAGGTGTTGAAAGAATATAATTTTTCAACATCCCTAAGTGACCTGGCAATACCATTCCAGAGGACTGAAAAGGATTAAACTATGCTACCTCCTGTACTGTCAACAGGTCCCTGGAGCTTCTTTCTCAAACCGTCCTTTCCTTAATCCTTGCTGTTGATAATTCCTGTATCCTTTTTCCTATCTAGATTGCCCCTCTTCCCCAGGTCACTTACACTCTGGCCCATTCCCTTATTACTGTGTCATGCACAGTATGTTAGTTGAGTGCCTGCACTTGATTGCACCTTGTAATGAATCCTCAAATCTTTCTTCTAAACTCTTTCCATCTTTTATTAACTGAAACCCAGCTTCCCCCTGATGCCTCTTAGTCTCTTAGTGTCCATAAGGCTAGGAGAATTTAGTTCAATACTAATTCCAGACAATTAACTACCAGCAGTTTCTTAAGCCACTTATATTTTCTGTACTTATGCTATTTAATGCTTCATCGTCACCATGACTTCTAGGATGGGTGTCCATCTTCCTCCACTGGCTTGTACTGCATTTCGCTAACATCCTTAGAGGCATTCTTAGTGATTTCAACGTCCATTGATGGTTCTCTGCCATTTGGCTCTCGAAATTCCTTTAGTTTTTGATTCTAATGATTTTTGTAATTATGGTTTGGGCTTCACCTCTGGGCAGTGATCCACTTTCCATATTATACATTCCAAAACTCCTTTCTTTCAGGATAGGCTTCTGTCTTCTTTCCCCTATAAATCTGTTCATTATTTTCTTCATTTACTACCCATCCTAGTGTGGGATATAGGTGCTGGTTTCATTTATCCAGCAATTGAGCCTGACCCTCACAATATCTATTTAATAATATACTATTTCCATAGAGTGTTACATCATCTTAAATATACACCGCATGTGCTTGCTAATCTTAAACACTTTACGATATCTTAAATACCTTACGATGACTGCCTATTTCTTGCTCTTAAATATTAACAAAGTCTCAGGCGTTCGAAGTTCATTAAAAATTCACTTCAGTGTCAACTTTGATGGGTCTTCTTCTCTGATGCTTGAAAATTCTTCTAGCTTTTTCTTTAGGACTTACTACCAGCTCCTCATGGTAGCCCCGTTCTTTCATCTTGCCTATCCAATTGATACTCCTTTAAAATGCATATCCTCAGTACTATCTACTCTCTGAATTGTTTCCTAATCATTCCAACCCTCTGGACTCTTTCTTCTTTGAACCCCTATGCATGTTGTCTCCTTTAGGACAAGAACCCTTATTTTCACTTCTCATACCCCACCAAGTGAAGGGGGAATTTCCATAGCACTCTTTCAAGGAAAAAATAAAGGAGTGATGTTTCTGTCTTTTTGGCTTCCTCTCTCCATCCGTCTTCCCCAGGGGAGGAATGCCTGGCCCTATTGATAAATGTGAGAGAAGGAACTGATCATGCTTGGCCCAGGGTGTCTGAGGTTCTTACTGTACACCTGCTTTCCCACAGAGAGGTGGGTGCTCTTGGATGTGCAGTGAACTGACAGGGGTACAGTCTGCACGTTCAGGGAGCTTTGTAGATTTGAATTGCAAGCTCAGTTCAAGGAACCACACCGAGGCCACACATTTAAGCTTCGTAATGCAGTTAATGTGCTCCCTAAAGCTACTCTGTTGATCTTCAGTAGCTTGATTTCCTCAGCCTATGTCTCATATGTTCTTTTTTTTTTTTTTTTTAGCATCTTTATGGAGTATAATTGCTTTTTAATGGTGGGTTAGTTTCTGCTTTGTAACAAAGTGTCTCATATGGTTCTGAATTCTGGAGGAAAAAGATACGTATGTCATTAACCAGTCCCCTTAAATCTTAAGAGTTGGTGTGCCTTTTATGCCACATCATTTTATTCCTTGGGCATCTCTAGATGCACAACTCCTTTTCTGAGGGCAAGAACTCTTACTGACTTGTGTTATATGTAGTAGCATATTGATACATATTCATTGAATTAAACCGTGATACTCATGTAAGAAAGGCATCTAGAATTTAGAACTCTGTGTTGCTGCCAAATGATCATGGTGTTTCTAAGGGAAGACGCTTCTGCCATAGGCTTAAGAGAAAATGTCTTATGCTCTAAAAATAACTGAAAGAAGTATAGGGTACATCATGGACAGTCCAGAATCAAAACTTACTAAAAGTGGTGAACTCTAATTCACTAGAAAATTGATAAATCCTAAGTATGAATAATACTTTTAGCTCATAAATTTAATGCAGGGCATTCTAAATATCATCATATTAGACTGTCAATATATAACTAATCCCATTCTTTAGAAGAAAATTCTAGGAGAAAGCCAAACAAATAAAACACCCAAAACAACAATAATGGCCAAAAACCCACAAAAGAGAGCTAACTAATCTTTTCCAATTACTAAGGCCTGCTTTTAAATAGACAGTAAAGCTACCTTAGCCTCACCACTCAGATACTGTCTTCATAATTTTTTACGATGATTTTATTCTCGTCTTCTAACCATACCACTTTAAAAAATGAAGCATTTTAAAATGAAGTCTCAATATACCTTAAGTTAGATTACCAATGTACACATTTCATGTTTAAAAAATTTTAAATATGAAATTTAAGCATTTAGTTCAAAGCATTTTATAAGCAATAGTTATAAAACTCCAGTGAATTAAAAACATTGTAATTTTAAAATGTCTACGTCTCTATTTAGAAATGACTTAGGTACCTGGGTAATTCATTTTGAATCTTTCAGTTTTGACAGTATTTTCCTCTATTGCAGAAACCAAGAAAAGAGATACAGATTTGCATGGTGTAGTAATAAAATATACCTTAAAAATAAATGACCTCTTTCAAGCCTAGAAACCTTAATAATTAGCATTTACTGAGGGTTTATAATACCAAATACTGTCAGTGCTTTCTTGACAACTCTATCATTTAATCTTCTCATTAAAATAAGAGGGGAGACATTACATTACCCTGATCTTACAGATGAGGAGACTGAGATTAGAAGAGACTAAATAGTTTATTGAAGTCACACAGCTGCTAAGGAGTATAGCCGAGATCTAAACCCACCGGGTCCAGCTCCAGACCCCGTGTTTCTCATCACTCTGCTATCTTACCCCTCTTCTGGAAAATCATGCCATGGTTTTGTCAGATTAACCCTCTATTGAATGAATAGTTAAATTCTGGTGGAAGTATATGAAATTAGTGAGTGGGAATTAATTTGAAAGACCTGTTTTCTACACAGCAATGTGACTAATATGAAGGTCAAATGATTCTTCCTCTTCTGCAGTTATTTAGTAACAGCAGGAATCATCTTCGCTAATTATTGATCTTCTTCTGCCACGCTCCTTCTCAGAAACATAGATGGCAAATGCCAGAGTAGCTTTCAAAGACAGCTGCTTTATCTCACACCACCAATAGGTCAGATCTGCTTGCAGCCCTGGCAGACGAATCCCCACTGAGCCCTCGCTGATGCTATCCTCTTCCAGAGAGGCCTTTAGACTTCTGTTTGCCTCACTGCATCTGAGGGGCCTCTGAATTGTTCTGCTCACAGATGCGAGTGACAAAAACAAGCAGGTAGCTAAATAACATTGTATACATTTCTATATTTCCCTGTATGAGTTCTTATATTCTCTTTAGATTTTAAACCTTTTTTAATACCATTTTTATTTAGACTTCTAGAAGTCAGGGCATAAATATTTTGTAGGAGTCCTCCAATAACCAGTAGCATATTTAGTGCCCTTTATACAATTTGAGAGTATATGTATAAAGTTGGCTCCTTTACTGACTGTTCTTGTGTGAAATTCTGAAGCCATAAACGTTCTCACTCATATGTGGAATCTAAAAAAATAAAACAAAGGAATGAATTTAACAAAACAGAGACAGACTCACAGATATAGAGAACAAACTCGTGGTTACCAGCCGGGAGAGGGAGGGGGGAAGGGCATACGAGGGGTAGGGGATTAAGAGATGCAAACTACTGTGTATAAAGTAACTAAGCTACAAGGGTATAGTGTATAGCACAGGGGATAAAGCCAATATTTTATAATAACTTTAAATGGAGTATATCTATAAAAATATTGAATCACTGTGTTATATATTTGAAACTAATATAATGCTGTGAATCAACAATAATTCAATAAAATTTTTTTTTAAAAAAGAATTATTTTAAAAAATATTGAGGCACTGGCATTAATGGGTCATATCTGTTGAGAGCTAAGGATGCCGTTTTTTAGAAAGACATTTGCAAATGCAGAAAATCACAGACTTCTGCTGTCCCTTGATTCATCCATAATTTCATCAGGACTCTCATTTAAAAGTATCTACATTGTTGAAAATCCATTTAATTTCCCATTCACAAAAGCATTCAACTGGTGATTGCTGCAGACACGGAAAATTGCTGCTCGAGTATTCAAGATGTCTTGAAAAGAATATTGAAAACTTTAAAGATGAGGGAACTAATGGCCCAAAAGGGTATGGGAAAGCTGTTTAGAAACTTGACTGCTGATTATTATCATTGAGGCCAAGTTTAAGTAGAAAATGGTATTTGCTATGTAAGGCAAATCTATTGATCATTAGCCTCTCATCTCCCTTTATCTTATACACATTTAGTAAACAATAGCTAGTTATGACCTCAAGCATCACATACTTGTTAACCTCAAATAACATGATAATATACTATAAACTCACATATTTCTGAGGATAAAGCACTAGTCTGAAACATTTCTTTCAGTGAAAAAGAATTTAGAAAACTGTGTGCTATTTTCTAACCATAACAAATACTGTACTTTGTCTTCCTAGTGACTATATTGAAAGCATTTAAAATGTGAAAAAGAGATGTCTTTATTCTGTAAATACTAATGATTAACCAGTAAGAACTAGTAGTATTCTGTGGGAAAGAGAAAGAATAATTAAATTTAGAGCAAGGTGTCCCATCTTTGCCAGATCGAAACATCATTTGTTGGGTTTATTGAAATTGAAGATTCCTTTTCAAAAAACCAAAAGTAGAACTACCATATGATCCAGCAGTTTCACTCCTGGGAATGTACCTGAAGGAAAAAAATATTAATTTGAAAAGCTACATGCTCTCCAATGTTCATAGCAGCATTATTTACAATAGCCAAGATATGGAAGCAACTTAAGTCTCCACCAACAGACGAATGGATAAAGATGTGGTGGATACATATATACACAATGGAATACTACTCAGCCATAAAAAAGCGTGGAATTTTTCCATTTGCAATAAAATGAATGGACTCGAATGGTATTATGCTAAATGAAATAAGTCAGAGAAAGACAAATACTGTATGATATCACAGTATGTGGAATCTAAACAATACAATAAGTGAATGAATATAACAAAACAAGCAGACATAGGTATAGAGAACAAACTATGGGTTGTCAGTGAAGAGAGGAAAGGGGGGAAGGGCAAGATAAGGGTATGGAATTAAGAGGTTTAAAAAACAAAAAGGAGATTCCTACTTGCTGAACATTATTGCTTACACCTTAAACTCCAAGCACTTGTCTGGCACAGTTTGGGTCACTTTTGTTCATTAGAACGCTGAATCTTATCACAACCTAACAAGTTAGAACTTTCCTCATTTACAGATGAGGAAGCTGAGGCTCAGAGAGACACCTTGACACTGTCACTCGAATAAGGCTTTCCACCAGACCTTACTGACTCTTCTAAGCTCCCTGTCTAAAGAAATCACTAGAAGACTAAGAAGTTAAGTGTATACATATGTGTTAGACCTTAACATAATGTTTTAATCCTTTGTTTTAATTCGAATTTATTGGGCTTTGGGGAATGTATAGCTACAAATATTTGGTACCTGACAATTTAGTCTTTTAATGTTTAGATTTCGTAAAAATAAAGACCTGTTTCTATGTAGCAGGTGCAATATGTTTCAATAATACATCCTGGTACAAGTCTTTTGACATTCATTTTATGCTTCTTCATAGCATAAAATCTTGAAGTTTTACAAATGAATAAGGTTGTCGAAGGAAGGGAGGAACCATATGTTTACACTCTTTTGTAGTATACATTTCAACCTCATTCCCACCCTCCCCAACTACCCCACACATACACTCATACACTCCCACAGATCAGGACATAGGACAATTAGTTCTCAAACAAGTATTATTGAAGCTAGGTGACAGATTTAATCATTCAAGTGGCTTATAATGTGGATACATTTTAAAAAATTTCCTTTACCTCTTGTAGAGACTCAAAGTATGCCTTACTTTCTTGAAATGGTAAGATGTTCAAGTCCAGGACTTGTCCACCGTTTCTCTGCCCTCTGCATAGGGACACTGAGAGAGTCATTTGATAAGCACTTAACAAATAACTCACTTCAATTGCCTAGCCTTTCTAAACAGATATTCTAATTGAACAATTTACTTTGTTATAACCATTACTTTGCCTTCTCTATATTTAATAAATAACCACTCTAATAACAATATACCAGTATCATGCTTCATTGTTTACAAAGCACTTTCATCATAGGTCTCACTTTGTTTGAAGGTGATTTACGAAACAGCACTGTGATAGAAATTATTTTACTTGTTTTACGTATACAGAAGTGAGACTCAGTTTTAAATGATTTGCTCAAGGGAACAGAGCTAGTAAAGCTAAGATTTTTCCAGCTGAATACTGGTACTGAATCCCAGTATCCTTCTACTGTGCCAAAGCTGTCTCTACAAAGCCTTCCCTTAGAATCCGACTAGCATTCGTATGGCATCTGTAGTGCTTTCATGTACATTATCTCATTTGACCCTCACGAGACCTACGGAGGTACAGGTATTTTTATAGGCATTTTGATCCAATTGGATTTCTAAAACTGGAAGAAGAACATGTCATCACCCAGGATTTAGGGCTGCTTGTGATGCTACTGAACCATTAGTAGCGCATTGCAAAAATAAAATTAAATGAAATTTTGGTCTAACGATATGACCTAGATGGCCATGCAACACCCTGTTTTTTCTCCCTAAAATATTCTTTTTAAGAATAGCATCTCTGTCTCCCAGATAGCCTCCATGCTTTGTACATCAATATAGAGCTTGGTCTTCCCTACATAGAATAAGAAGTGACCACTATTGTTTTTTTTTTTTTTTTTTTTTTGCGGTACGCGGGCCTCTCACTGTTGTGGCCTCTCCCATTGCGGACGCGCAGGCTCAGTGGCCACGGCTCACGGGACCAACCGCTCCGCAGCATGTGGGATCCTCCCGGACCGGGGCACGAACCCGTGTCCCCTGCATCAGCAGGCGGACTCTCAACCACTGCGCCACCAGGGAAGCCCAAGAAGTGACCACTATTAAAATCAGATATTGAATTCTATTCTGTGCATTGCATTAAACTTTTATGCTCATCATTAATGCATTCTATTGCAATTATTATGGTAGAATTGACCAGAATTGAATTAAAATACCTAATTACCAGCAGAACTTTTTATAGATTCTGACAACTGGTATATATTTCAAAATCCTAAGTTGCCATCTGAAAAATTATCTGTGCCAAAATGGTGTTTTGCAAAGACAGGTCTCATGGCTCTTAAGTTGCAGAAAATGTAGAAGTGTAACTTTTTTCCTCCAAGTACAGTTCCATGTTTTGTATAATCAAATCTTGGAACCCCCAAGTTGATGCATCTGGAATAATATCCAATTTTGATCATTGTCTTTGGTTTACCATTTCCATTTGAAAAGGGAGGATAATGATTTTTGTAAACAGTAAAATGTTTTTGTGGAAGAAGTCAGGTAGTCAAAATGAGAAAAGGTAAGGAAAACTTGATGGGTTCAGTGGGTGAACTTTTAGTAAATAATTAGATTTTAGCCTGAAGCAGCTAAAGAAACTTTCCTATAATATAATTCTTTAAAAGAAAATGTTCTTTGGTGCTCATCCTATTGCATATGTATAATATATATCTGTATAAACAATGGAGAAGGTGGACAATTCAGTTTCCACTTAATATAAACTCATTAGCTCATAGAATAGGCTAGCAAAAGATTAAGTTGTATTGCAAGGATTAAACACACTGATTATTATTCACTTATTTAGGAACGGGAGTCAGGTCTTCAAATGGTAAGTGCTTGATGATAAAAGCTCTTGGGTTATTATAAGGATAAATAATTGCTCCAAATTGCCATCTTCCACTGCAATCAAGATAAATTTCTTATGCGTCTGTTCAAAGGATAGATTTTCAGTGAAACACATTTTAATAGAAGAGTCTTCACCATCATATAAAATCAGCAACCATAGCCTCCTTCAACAATAGAGAACCTTAGAAAATTTGGAATAAGTTTAGTGAACAAAACCTTTCCCACATTATTCTAAATCTGAGTTGGGATGGTGCCCAGCCCATAGAAAAGCTTTTATTTGTGAAGAATCCTCTCAAGCTACAAATATGTAATAAATGTGGCTATTTAAATACCATGTAAGCTATATAATTAAATCAACAGAGGTTTTTTTTTCTAACTGTTCATTTACAATTTTTAACCTTGATATAAAGAAAGAGTTAAAAATTGTTTCTAAAGAGAAATGCAGCAAAAATTTCAGGCCCCCCCCCCCATTTCCCTTAAATGAGCTTAGATGATGTCTGAGGAAAATCACATTTCTCAACACAAATGGGATATCCCTGAACAAAATTTTTGAATGTGATAGAAAACCTATTATTGCTGTTCTCCTGCTTCCACAAGGATCCAGACACAAGATTCCTCAGTCCCTGCCTCATACCAAAATTTGTGGCCAACTCCTTTACCAAAGGCTAATGGTAGTCATCAGGTCACTCCTCTAGACATATGCCTTTTACTTTATATCAACGTCTTAGAAAGTAAAGGGGTAAGGTAAATCTCTATCAACATAAAGTTAGGTATCTACCAGGATTCTGTCTAGATCACCATTTCCCTCTGTGCCATTTCTCATTTGTTAAATGTAAAAACGGAATATTTCTTAATCCACTTAGAAATGACATTTAAATCCAGTTCATCCAGTTTGCGACTCAAACAATGATTGTTACCACATGCCCCCTCTCATGAGAAACTAATAGTTTGACATATTAAAATATGGTTAAACACTAAATTCCCAAAGATAAAGCAAGGGGCTCAGTGGAGATTGCAGATACTGAGAAGAGTCATTCCTAAGGATTTCTGTTTACATTGTGTTCCTCTGGGCACGCTCCAAAGGTAAAGAGACCTGGTTCCTTTCTGTACTTCTCACATAGCTTATGACAGCTAACCATGATGTGGGGAAATTTGTGAATATCTATTCATACATGCACTTTAATTTACTGATGCATTTGACATAGCTTCTTGTGATGCTTTTGTAAAATGAATGGAAACATGAGGGCTGAAAGGACAGTCTAGTTTAGATGAACCAATAGTTGGGGGAACAACAGAAAGCCAAAAAAGAAGGAAAAAGTAAAGCACGCTGTAAATTCTCTGTGAATGCTTCCAAGTTCAGTGGTTCTCCACTGCAGTGTCTTGCCATACTAGTAATTCACCACTGATAGTAAAGTACCAACATTTCTTAATTATCCACTCTACAAAATATAACTGGTTTGATTATGTGATTATGTTCATAAACAGGCACCAGTGTTAATTCTACTCATAGGCAGTTTTTCTTTAGCCTGCGTGGTGTTTAAAATGATGCATCCTATCAAAAGTGGACGGTTTTGCCTAGCTTTTTTTTTTTTTTCTTTTTTCCCGATATGCGGGCCTCTCACTGTTGCGGCCTCTCCCGTTGTGGAGCACAGGCTCCGGACGCGCAGGCCCAGCGGCCACGGCTCATGGGCCCAGCCGCTCTGCGGCACGTGGGATCCTCCCGGACCGGGGCACGAACCCGTGTCCCCTGCAATGGCAGGCGGACTCTCAACCACTGTGCCATCAGGGAAGCCCGCGCCTAGCATTTTAAGTTTCCACCTTCCCTGAAAAAAATGTGGGGATTTGGCAACACAAGACTGTGAGGGGTTGCCACCTTTTTAGATGGGCTTTTACTCTCCATTTTGCCATAGTCCCCACCATTCTCTATTGTCCTCAGCGCTGAATTCAAGCATCTTTTGCTCTCATCTCGTTACATCGTTGTTTTCTTATGGTAGAGAAATATTTGTTTCCATGTTTCAATCAAAAGTGGGAAAAATGAAAATAGAGTAAGAGGACCACATTTTTTAAGGAAAACTTTTTTTTTGTAGAAGTGAAGAATATATCTTCATAGTCAAAACAAGGGTGCAGTGTCAAAAGCAGATAATTCCAGATACCATTAGGGGTAGATCCAGGTCAAGTCTCTGAAACACATTACTTACTTGTGTCCTCTCTGGGCATTTGGATTTGTTACATGTGCTCTATAAAGAAGAGGAGAAATGTTTGACAGTGACATGGAGGTGGGCTTTGTGTAGGCTGGGAGTGCATTAGGAAGCAGGAGAGCTTGCAAGCAAGAGCCTTAGATTCAAATCCTCACTCAGCCGCTTCCTAGATGTGTAACCCTGGGAAAGATACTAAACCTCAGATTTTCCTCAGTTTTGAAATGGAGATTTGAGTATCTACCATGCAGTTATTTAGAAGTATTATAAATATCAAATGTGAAATGGCTCATACATATAAGCATTCAATATATCATAGTCATTTATTATTAAATAATGTCAGTTCTTATTAAATAATAATATTTAGGATAAGATAGAACTATTTCTTCCACCTAAATGTAACTTTCTTTAAGGTTCTATGGTTGAATTGTTTCTACCATCCCTATTTTTCTCTCAGCAGTCTTTTATACCACAGCAGCAACTTTCACTATGAATAGATGACTCTCAAATTTATATCTCTAGATCTGACCCATCTCCAGAAATACAGACTATACATTTTAGCACTTCCAACACAGCACATCTAGAATTGCAATTTTTATTCCTCCTCAACCAAACTGCTATACTTCTTAACTTCCCATATCACCCAGTGGAATCATCTTTCTCCCAACCCTTAAGGATTATCAATATCAAGACTGAGGAACTTTATCTTCATAGTATTTCTTTTTTTTTTTTAAAGAAGGATATTAATTTATTTATTTTTGCTGTGTTGGGTCTTCATTTCTGTGCGAGGGCTTTCTCTAGTTGTGGCAAGCGGGGGCCACTCTTCATCGCAGTGCACGGGCCTCTCACTATCGCGGCCTTTCTTGTTGTGGAGCACGGGCTCCAGAGGCGCAGGCTCAGTAGTTGTGGCTCACGGGCCTAGTTGCTCCATGGCATGTGGGATCCTCCCAGACCAGGGCTCGAACCTGTGTCCCCTGTATTAGCAGGCAGATACTCAACCACTGCGCCACCAGGGAAGCCCCTCTTCATCGTATTTCTTGAATCCATCTCCTTTCATTTATTCCTAAGGCTTTCCTCTAGTTCAAGCCAACATCACCTCTTGGTGAGACTTGCTGTAGGTGACTCCATCTACTACCATGGTGTCACCACATCACTTGGATGCTTCCTAAATCAATTTGTCCAACCCTGTCCTCTTTCCTAAACAGGAGCCAGGCACTGATTCTAACTACCTGCTGACATCCCCACATGCAAGTCCTATCTTTATTTCAACTCAGCATGTTCAGAGCCAAACTCATGATGTCACAGCCTAATATTTTCATCTTTTTATACTTGTGGTCTTAAAGACCTTACCTTGTCAGCCGCCTTAGACCTTTAATGGTTATCCTTAAAGCTCCTTCCCTCCCTTTCTGCATTCAGTAGTACAACACAAAGCTCAACAAGTCTATTTTTAAGAGATCTTATATCCAATATCATTTCTTTCCCTTAGTCACTACTGCTGTTTACTCTCAACATCTCCATTATATTTCTACATACCAATATTCAATAATATTTATTTGTTCAGTGAATTTAGGTTCTAATTAACTCAGTGACTGGGATCAGTAATTAAGCCTACTTTTGCTTGAGTCATTATACCACCTTTCATAGATTCGAAGATGCACTCACTCCTACATTTTAACATCTGTGAACTTGGAATGCATTTTATGATAGATGGTGTTTAATTGTAGGCATTTTTATTTCTTAGTATTTCTTAAAATCATGCACTTTAAAATCAGTGGTGCCTTGGATTTGATTAAACATGCTAATGGTTTTCTGAATACCTTCCCAGCCTCTCTGTTTCCTCCCTCTCCAGTGATTTTTTTGTCAGTAGCCAGAACAGTGTCTTAAACACAAAATGCTGACTATGACATCTTTGCATAATCCCTAAGCCTACCTAATTGCCACATTGAACTTTTTCTATTATTTGATCAGAATCCACAAGCCTGTACTTCAACTTTACTTCTCCTTACCTACTTTGGAAATCTCTGCTGTCTCTCTATTGTTCGTAGGATGAAAATTCAAGCTTCTTCAGCATAACATAAAGGGCCCTTCCTCATTTGTCCTAATGGAATTTCCCTGCCTTTCTTAATTTCTCCCACGCACTTTAAATGCCATCTTTACAAACTGTATCAATGTTCCCTGAACAAACTGTCATGCTTCAGTACATGCTGTATGTTTTGCCTTGAAAGACCGTTCTATGACTAAATTCAACCTATCTTTAAGAGTTCAGTTCTAACATCATCTCTCAGAAGTATTTCCTGGATCCCCTGGAGAGGGTCACTCTCTATTTTTAGAGTTCTACAGCAAGGTGACTGAAATTGTGGACTCTGGAGCCAGGTTGCCTGGGTTTGAGTCCCAGCTTCAACCCTTACTAGCTTGATAAATTAACCTGTCTGGGCCTCATTTTCTCCACCAGTAAAATGGGGATGTTAATAGCAAATACGTAAAAGGTTGTGCGGGGAATTATATGAGTTAATACATTTAAATCACTTAGGAGAGTTTCAGGGTTATAACAAAGGTACAGTTTTTAGTATAATGCCCTATAATTGTTTGTCTCTCCAGTTAAAGAGTTAGTCTTGCCCTGACAGGAACAATATCCTGTTTTTCTTTGCATCTTCAACAACCCCCAATCTAGTACATGACATGCGCCTGCACTCTACAAGTCCTTACTGAATGAATAGTGCCATCAGATAAACATTGACTAGAAGAACAAATTTATCATATGTGGTCAATTGGGTAAGTTATTTTTTTTGGTCGTATTTCATGTACAGAGAGAGTTAAGCATGCTTAGAGTTTCATTTAAGTGGGAGATTTCTTGTCACCTACTACTTTGAACAGGAAATCTTAAAATAGTGGTGGGACTGAGGCTGTGCCTGAGGTAGCTATTTTGGTTCTCTCACTTCATGCCCATCTGTCTTTTGCAGTTTTTAATTGCCCAAGGAGCATACCTGGTATCATAACTCCAACCAGCCACATCAATGCAAAGGGGGGATGATAGTCATGCCTATAGAACATTGTGCTATTAAAGGTCACAGCCAAAGGTTTCCCTTGCAGTAAAGTGTAAGTAGGCCACTTTGTCTTGTGAAACAAGCTTGTCTGACAGTGGAAAGGACGGGGCCCTAAGCACAGTGGGGTGCAGAGGTGGCAGGAGAAGGAATGATAGCTGTGCCGCATGATCATGCTAGTGGTCCTACTTGAACTCTTCATCTTCTTCTCAGCACCTTTCTCTGACGCCACTCCCTTTGCTTCCTCTCCATCAATCTATCTCTGTCCTGTCTGAGCCAATCTTGGAGGTGATGCTTTGGACACCTCGTGCCTGTCTTGGTGAGGGAAGTGTCTGTTCGTGGTAATTGGCTGTAATGCTTGCCAAGGAGGACCCTTTTCTGAGTGATGTCAGTGATTGCATCCTATCAGGACTTTAAGATGTGTTAAATTTTTTTACTATTTTTAATTAAATAAACAAATGAATCAAAGAAATGGAACGGCCTGTATTTTTCATGCAGTTTGGGGTGAGTATGGCCTCTGAAGGTGAACTACCTCCAAGCAATGAACACACCCACAAATAATGACCCTATAAAAGCAAACTGTGTATCAAATGAGTACCTAGTGATTTGCCCTGATAAAAATGAGGCCATGTGGCCTTGTGCATGGATCATGGGCTTTATAGGTAGACCTTACCTGCATTAGCCTCAAAAAGAATTTCATTTTGTAAGACCCTATTGAGTCTTGATTTCGTCATTTGTAAAAAGAGTAATAATGGTACCCATCTTGCCCAAGCTTGTTCTTAGTATGAGGTCATATGTGTGACACAATTGGCACACAGTACCTGATGTAGGTGTACACCTACCAGGTTGGACTCACATGAATTTTAATATGTGGTTCCTCTGGAAATGTTGGTTAGAAACTGAACCTATGACTGGGTAATCTGCTCCATACATATAACAGCTGATGATTCAGCAACCAAATCAAATACTCAAGTTACATAATTGTTAGCAAATTCTCATCAAATGTTAGTTAAAAATACTCATTAAGTCCTACTCTGTAAATAGGGAGTACTCAAAAGGGGCCTGAAGGCAACAGAAGAATTCCATTTTGGGTTTTTTTTTTCTTCTGAAATTACCACTAAGAGTTTGCCAGAGAAAACGATTCCATTTTAATGCCTATTTTTAAAGCTGAACTAAATATTTCTAATTTTTCAAAAGAGTGCATCAACGGAATCGTTAACTCTGATAGGCTCTTTCCGGATATATAGAGTGCATTTAAAACGTGCTTTGTATCCTTTAGAGGCATCACCTGGTAAATCGAGGATACTACTAAATCATTCACAGATTTTAAACAAAATATGTACAGTTGATTTGGTGCCTAGATGAAGGCACCAAATGCCTTAGATGAAAAGAAAGTTTTATTCTGTTTTAAAAGAATACAGTGTCAACAGAGAAATTCAAGCAGGTTTGTATTGTTGATGCCTCAAGACAATGTTTATAGCTAAATATGGATTTTTTAATTAAATAGTGGGATTCTAGGGAGCCTTTACCTTTAGACATCTCAATTTTTAATCAGTAAGGATAAACAGCATCACTTCTGATATTCAGAAATGGAGGCTAAACAATCCCTCTTGGCAGCCCATTCTAATACTTTATTATCTTTTTGATTAAACAGTTCTTCCTTTGAAAAATTACAATCTTTATCTTCATCTCTCTTGCATTTGTTTGGCCCTCCGTGGCAATAAGTACGTTCTTTAGTATGTCCTTTAACAAGACATTACATATTTTAAGTAGAGCAATCTCATTTTTCCATTTAGTCAAATATTTATCTTTACTTTTCCTGGCTTATCAGATCCTGAGCATAAGAGCTTGGAGGAGTGGAATGGAGGTGCCATGGCCATATGGCTGTTTTACGTGGGAGTAGAGAGAATTTCCTGGCTCTTTTGTAAGTTTACTGGTAAATGGATTCAGTAATGAGTACGTCCAAGCTTACAGGGTACCTTCAGTGGCACAGAAGCAGCAATTTTCTCCCCACACCTTGGTTGTCATGTTGATTCCAAGGGCCCAAATCCATATGCCTTTTCTTCTGAATTTATCATCACAAATTCCCAAATGAAGCTATGAAGCAATTTGTCTTCAGGGACCCTTCTTTTTCTAGGCATTTCAAATTGTCTCCCTATTGTCACTATGTCGCAACCATTTTGATATCACATGCTCCGACAGTAATATTTTCTCAATGCTTCATTCTACAATTTTTCCTGTTTTCCACCGAAGTGTACTATATAAGCACTTAACTGGACGAAATATTAGGATCTTTTTCCCTCTTATCCTGACCCGAGAGTGGTATAGAGCATGGATTCAGGGGTCAGACCTCTTAGCTTATATTTTACTTTTCTGTCCTTCACATTCCTCATTTGTTAAAGAGGAAGGGAAAAAAATGTATCTATGACATAGAGTTATTCTGAGGATTAGATAAATTCCTATCTGTAAAGTTCTCAGAGCAATGTGGCAAGCACTCAAAAAGTGTTAACTATTATTTCAAGGTAACACTGAAATAACCTAAAATAATAGCTTTTTGGGGGGGTAGTTTCTCAAATCGTAACCTTTCAGTGGCTCTGTAATGTCCCTTTGAGTATTTTCATTCTGACTTATACCAGAGAAATTTAATCATGAATCAGGTTAGTATTAATACAAGCCTGTAAATCCCAGTCATACTAATGATTAGGAGAAGGTAGTTGAAGACTGTATAATACAGTGAACACATACTGGACTTGAAGTTTTTAAAGTCAGAGGCTCAATTCTCAGATTTGCCACTTAAAATCTGCTTGCCCTTATAAGTTCTTTCACCTTTTTGAATATCAGTTTCCCTTACTGTAAAATAGAGACAATATCATTAGCCACATTGATTTACAGGTGGTACATCAGTTGATAAACATGCAACTTGACTTCATGTCTGAACCTCAGATATCTAACTGAATACATGGGTAGACCCCTGGGAGAGAAATAGCACCATCATGATGACTCATTTTAAATAAAGACCTCTGAATGTGCAAATTCCCTAAGAAACTGTTTTGACAACTGAATGATTTTTTAATGCCAGAAAAAAAAACTTATCATCTGTGAAGTCCACCCAATAAAGTAAAACTATTTGAAAGGCACACCATTTCAGAGAAAGAAGGATTACCAGTGCTACAAAGTTTGAATCAGCATTCTCCTATGGCGGGATAATTTATACAGAAGCATATCATATTATCTCTTCTATGCTTAGGTTTATTGTTCCAGTCATAATTAATGTGTCCCTATCGTTCATAAATTGAGTTTTTAATCATAGCCATTCTGTGACATAGATGCATTAGGGTAGTCTATAAACCACTAAAAAGTGTAGCTCAATTTTTCTTTTAGATAGTAAAACAGAACAGAATTTTCCTGTATGTTCAATGGATCTTTCCCCCATCTGTAATTTTGATGAAAGTTAGCCAGAGGCATAAATTTATTGTTAAAAATTTGAATCCATGGGCTTCCCTGGTGGTGCAGTGGTTGAGAGTCTGCCTGCCGGTGCAGGGGACACGGGTTCGTGCCCCGGTCCGGGAGGATCCCACATGCCGCGGAGCGGCTGGGCCTGTGAGCCATGGCTGCTGAGGGCCCGTGAGCCATGGCTGCTGAGCCTGCGCGTCCGGAGCCTGTGCTCCACAACGGGAGAGGCCACAACAGTGAGAGGCCTGCGTACCGCAAAAAAAAAAAAATTGAATCCAGGAGAATTTGGGTTGATTGGTATCCTATTGATGGAAGGGGTCATAAAGACTATCTAGTTTAAAGCTTCCATTTTCCAGATGACAAAAACTGAGGAACCTGGGAAATTAAGTAATTTGGCTAATCCCCAGACCCTGGGCTGGAACCTAGCCCCACCTCTCCCAACCTTCACCAGTGAGGCTTCCTTTTAAGTTTGCATTATAACTTATGTTTTGTGTTGGGCCATTGATCAAGACTTCGGACATAGGTGCTTGTGGTTCATTGTTCAGATAAATGTAGTTTACCCTTTAAGGTAAACTACAATTACCTTTCTTGAATTTTCATATATATAATTGTTGAGGAGAGTGTTAAGGCTGGATGATACTGAGTATTTCTTCAATCACGAAAAAAAATAGATTTTCCTTTTTTTTTTTTTTTTTTTTTTTGCGGTATGCGGGCCTCTCACTGTTGTGGCCTCTCCCGTTGCGGAGCACAGGCTCCGGATGCGCAGGCTCAGCGGCCATGGCTCACGGGCCCAGCCGCTCCGCGGCATGTGGGATCCTCCCAGACCGGGGCACGAACCCGTATCCCCTGCATTGGCAGGCGGACTCTCAACCACTGCGCCACCAGGGAGGCCCTAGATTTTCCTTTTTAAGTTAACAATATCACATGATATTGATCCACCAAAATCCTTTCTGTTTCCTACATGGAAAATTTCTGTGGGCTCCCCTGCTTTGATCATTGGAGCTTGCTTAGTTTTTCTAAACTCCTGCGTTTTTTCTTTGGATCAAAGTGAAGTGCAAACCAGAAACACAGTGATACTTTTTTTTTTTGCGGTACGCGGGCCTCTCACTGTTGTGGCCTCTCCCGTTGCGGAGCACAGGCTCCGGACGCGCAGGCTCAGCGGCCATGGCTCATGGGCCCAGCCGCTCCGCGGCAGGTGGGATCTTCCCGGACCGGGGCACAAACCCGCGTCCCCTGCATCGGCAGGTGGACTCTCAACCACTGCGCCACCAAGGAAGCCCACACTGATACTCTGTTAAACTTCATATTTATAACGTGATATTTTTACTTGCCTAAAGTTTGGAAAATTATTTTTCCCCCCCTTTAGAAGGTTTAAAAAATAGGGAACACCAGGAGTACTTATAGGGAAGGCTGGGGATGGGGGAAAGGAATTTTATAATCACTGAAAAAATTAAAGCCAAAAAACAACCTGTAACTCAATTTGGGACATCCATTTCATGCCAGAAATTCAGTAAGGAAGCTGTTGTTCAACAATTTCAGGCAAAACTGTCCCTGAGAAAATATAGCGTAAGAGTATTCAAAAGGTAGGTAATGTCATATCCTCCAGAAGTTAAATAAGCTGCTCGTGAAATGATTCCTGTACTTGCTAAGAACAAAACGATCTTTGGAGTAAAAAATCCCCAAGAATATATTTATTGAGGTATGTCCTTTTTAAAGGACTGAGTCATGAGGTTTCACCAGTGAAATTAAGTGTATATATACTTACTAACTAGGGTGTTTAGCCACAAACAGTCTCCAATTCCTGAAAACTGAACAGGAGGTAAGGATTCAGAGAAAACGATGAATTTAAAAGGTTGTATACGTGCCTTCCAGGCTCTGTGTGCTCTGCTGATCTTTCAAAATTAGCCTCCTGGTAGATTTTACTTATGTGTAGATGAAGCCCATTTATCAAGAGGCAGCTGCAGGAGTGGAAGACTTCTGTTACAGCAGGGAGGGGACTGGAGTACGGTGTCACTGCTGAGCTTTGGGGAAGTTACTTGACCCATCAGGTCTCAGGTTACCTTACATATAAATGAGCAGAGTAATATGGCTGGATGAAACCTAAGGTTCCTCCTAGGTCTCAACTTCTCTTACTTCTTTTTACATTTTTTCCTGCTTTTTGTAAACTGTCTTTAGTAAATTAACATCCATAGTTGAGGCCCAATAGGAAAGCTCTTGCAAAACTTACCGTGTAAGTGTTCCACTTACCCTGTCAGCTCCCCCTTCCCCTCTGTTCTTCTAGTAACTATTAACTATGTTCACGTCTGAACTCAGTCTTCCAAACTGTGTCCTCACTCCCACCAGACAATTCCTCTCATGGAACAGAGATTCCGCTACGTAATTCCTCATAGAATACACAGCATAGAGATTTAGATAATATGAAAATAGATAAGTCCTTACAAAATATTCCTCACAAAATAGACAATTACTCTCTTGCCTATTTTCTCAGAAAAACAGAGGCAAACAAGCAATAATTTCCTTGACATTTTGCACTTTTGATTCACTCCTTCCTGCTCTACACAGACGTGAAGTGATTCTGATTTCAAAAGCCTTCTAACTTCCTTCTCTTCTGTGTCTACCTGCATGTTGTCTCTTTCTGCTTTTTTTTTTTTTGCTGCCACAGGCTACCATTCCTTTATCCTTTATTTTCTCTTTAACCTCTTGTCCTCTACTTTCCCTTCCCACCCTCCACAATATTAACTGGTCCAATCTCCCCCATGAAGCAGCAATGAATACAAGATCATTTGGCTTCCTTGATCCTAAAACCTGTGTAGAGGCCTCAGTGTCTATCTGCCCTTCTGATTAAACTTTATATATAAAGTATCTATTTCATCACCTAGAATTCTCTTCTTGACTCGTTGAAACCTGGTTCCACACCTCCTGCTATCATAACAGTTCTTTTCTCACAGGTCATCTAAGATCTCATATTCAAGATTTTCCAAAATCTATTTTCCTTACCAGGTATTTATTTTTGTTCAAATTTTCCAAAATCTGTTTTACTTGCTTTTTTTTTTTTTTTTTTTGCGGTATGCGGGCCTCTCACTGTTGTGGCCTCTCCCGTTGCGGAGCACAGGCTCCGGACGCGCAGGCCCAGCGGCCATGGCTCACGGGCCCAGCCGCTCCGCGGTATATGGGATCCTCCCAGACCGGGGCACGAACCCGTATCCCCTGCATCGGCAGGCGGACTCTCAACCACTGCGCCACCAGGGAGGCCCGCTTTTTTTTTTTTTAAATCACATCTGACACAGTTGCCGTTTGTTTTCCTCCTTCCTGAAAATGTTTCCTCTCGTTTTTTCTGGGATAGCGTTCTTTACTGCTCTTCTAGCATTCTGCTCACTCCTTCTCAGTCACCTACAGAACTTCTCTGAATGCACAGAATTCCTTTCTCAGCCCTTTTACTCTCTGTGCATTTCCTGGGCTAGGTCTCATATACATGCCTCAAACTTCAACTTTCCTGATGAGCCCCAAATTCCTCCCTCTTGTGTTCCAGATAATTTTCTCCCTTCTTTCAGGAGCACACTCCTCAGATTCTTGTCGTACAAATGATAACGTGATACCTCCTCCTCCCCTCTCAACCATCCAGGCCAACCAGAAACCTGGGAGTTACCTGAGATTTCTTTTTCTTTCACCATGCACATCCAAGCATGATGGTTCTATATTCTAAATATCTCTCATATCATCAGTTTCTTTCTATTCTTATTATCTTAAGTTCAACTTATTATCTCTTGACTGCAATATTGCTCATACCTGGGCGACTTCCCACTAGTTTGTTGCTATCCAATCCAAACTTCTATTACCATTAGGGTGATGTTTATAAAATTTAATCTAAACCTGTAATTTCCCTAATTGAAAACCATGAATGGCTGACTCTTCTCAGAATCAAGTTGAAACTTATTAGCTTGTTATATGATGCCTTTCAACCTAACTCTCTTGGTTAAGTAGCATATAAGAAATCTAAATTTACAAATTCAAATGACAAGAAATATTGCATTTCTTAATTTTCTTTTTTCTTTCTTTCTTTTTTCTTTTTTTTTTTTGCGGTACGCGGGCCTCTCACTGTTGTGGCCTCTCCCATTGCAGAGCACAGGCTCCGGACGCGCAGGCTCAGCGGCCATGGCTCACGGGCCCAGCCACCCCGCGGCATGTGGGATCTTACCGGACCGGGGCACGAACCCATGTCCCCTGCATTGGCAGGCGGACTCTCAACCACTGCGCCACCAGGGAAGCCCCTTAATTTCCTTAAATGTACTTTAAACCTAGCTCTAGGCTTCCATCCTTCCTGGCAGGTGGGGACGTCAAGTTTAGTAAATATGGACTTTATTGCCTCAAGGTTATTCCGAAGTCCTGGGGAATTGCAGAACACCAAAATCATGGAAGTTCCTCTGCTCATGATTCATCTGCTGATCCTAGTCACCCCTGCGATGCCCAGTGTTTCAGCCAGTTTGGTCTCTCAGTGGGTTTCTTACCCCAGTAGCTTTCTGTTCTCCATCCCATGCTTCAGGCACAGGAATTTTTGGTGAAGCTGGCAGCTTCTGGGTCTGTGATACAATCATTACCGACATCCTAAGGTACTGACAAACCAGCTTTCCTTATTTGTCTCAAGGAGTCTCTCTTCTTACTCTCTCCTTGTCTTCCAAAGCATGCTCCCCTTATGCTCCTTTTTCTGGAGCTAAATGTATTTCTTCAATGTATTTATATTCTTACCAAAAGCAATAAGTGCTATTGACTTCTGGCTGTTTTTCTTTTCTTCCCTGGAAAGAAACCCTCTAGGCAAGGAGTGGGTTACTTGCTTGATGTGGAGAAAAATGTTCAGGTGAAAATAAAAAACAAATATACTGCATCACTGTAATTTCGCATTTCTGCGCATATCCTAGCCATTCCAGATGACTGCTCTGTGCTCCTTGTCACCTCTGTACATTTATATGTGTTAGGTCCTCCCTCTCCATAGTCATCTGGACTTTCCTTTATGGATTAGTTGAGTTCTCACTTAAAAATGGTCTGGTCTGGGGTTTCCCTGGTGGCGCAGTGGTTGAGAGTCCACCTGCCGATGCAGGGGACACGGGTTCGTGCCCCGGTCCGGGAAGATCCCACATCCCACGGAGCGGCTGGGCCCGTGAGTCGTGGCCGCTGAGCCTGCGCGTCCGGAGCCTGTGCCACAACAGTGAGAGGCCCGCGTACCGTGAAAAAAAAAAAAAAAAAAAAAAAAGAAAAAAAATGGTCTGGTCTGGCTTAAATAATAGAACATCCTATTTATACCTTTCATTCATTCATTCATTCACTCTCATTCATTTATTCAACATGAATGCATATAGCAGCTATTACATGTCAGAAATGGTGCTGGGCATTGAAGATACTATGGTAAACAAGAAAAAAGATATGGGTCCCTATAGAGTTTATGGTCTATCAATCAGGAAGACAGATTTGAAAAAGTAATTGCCATACAGAATGTGGAGTATTTTTTAATAGGGACAATTTAGTGTGCTCAGGTAGTATACTATAAGGGGATAAACCTAGTTTAGCAGTCCCTGAGGCAGTGATGTTTAAGTGCCACCCTCAGAGCAGTCATCATACAATTTTTCAATTTGCCCCTTGTCCATCTTTTCCGTTAGCTTATGGGTTCTTCAAGGACCAAGGCAAGATTTTTCATCTCTTTCAGATTAAAAAAAAATGTGTTGTATGTTGCCATTATCCAAGAGAAAGTCTATTTAGAAAATTACTTTATGCTTCTTAAACTTCATAGATATAATTTAGAAAAAATATCATGAAAGCCTTAAAATGTTATAAAAATGGGTCATTTTGCTTACAGAAATTATACATAGCTAACGAGTCTTAGTAAGAAACTACTTCACCCAAAGTTGAGTTAAAAATCATTGACAGAAAAAAAAAATCTGTGTTTTTGTCATTTCATTTGAAATTTCACACCTCTTTTAAGTAATACTTTCAAATAGCAATAAAACAGTACTCACTTTCAAAGATAAAAAACAAGCAGACACATTCTTCTTTCATAATAACATCTTTTTAGGTTAGAAGGGGTCTATAACTCAAAAGGTCAAATAGAAAATGTTAATGAAAACAGAATGTAGTCAAGTCAAATAAAATAAAATAAACCAAGATTTTGCTTCAGGCAGGCATTGCAAATCTGATTTAAACAGTCTTCTCAGAAGATTAAAGCTGCTATTTACTGAAAGGTAAAGTAACGTTCTTATACTTATTTACAAATAGTTCTCCTTTTTAATGTCAGGATGTAACATTCTTCCAGATAATAATCTAAAATTATTTTATTTGTAAGAATAATTTAAATGATTATTGGGAAGCTAATTTAAAAACCTGGATTTAACAAATAGGTTAAAAAACCTTATGAAATGACTAATTACAAGTATTTAATAAAGAAAGCCAATGGGTAATTTCAATATTAATGTCTTAGGATCAAATTACAGACATTTCAGCAGTGATTGAACAAGTCTATGATCATTATTGTTTCAAAGCTGTAAGAATTAATTTAACTTTTTGCAAATACAGACCCAGCATAACATGTCTTTGGAAACTATAATGCATCATTTATAAGGGCCAAAGATCTGTTTCCACAGAATAATGCCCACTTACATTCCTAGGTGTGCATTGTTAATCACAGAATTCTTGGACCCATGATATTCCCAACAATATAACACCAGGAACATTAACATACTCTTTATTTATGTGAAATTGTGTCATCTCTTTATTTCTGGGTTGGCCAAAAAGTTCGTTCAGGTTTTTCCGTAACATCTTACCAAAACCCCGAATGAACTTTAGGGCCAACCCAATAGTTACCATGAAGTATGTGCTTATTAACTGAACTTTAGTTGGACAGATCAAGGATACTTAGGAAGGATTTTCTCCTGAAATTAAAAGTATCAATTGAAAAATCAAGTAGCAATTTAACAGTAGAATTAATTTTGCACAGTTTTATGGAAAAGAAGATTATCTCTAAAAAATATTTCCATTGTCTGCCCTGAATTGATTATTTCTCTCTCAGGGTCTCTAGGCTTTCATAAAGGTTTTAACAGGAGATTGGAAGGAATTTTCTGCCCACTCATGATGATGCTTCAAAAAAAGGTTCTTCAGAATGGATCAAAGGCTGTAATTTCCATGCCATTTCTGTCCAATTTTCTTTTCTCCTAATGTTTTCATTTTTGAAATGGCTATGATTGCAATCCAATTTTGCTCACACAGCACTGCATGCCTAAATGAACCATTTATCACAAACGTTTTGTCTTTCTGATGCTTGAGATTTTTATTTGCTTAGAAATCTTTTTTTCCCCCCATTAATGTTTACCATTCAAGCTGCATTACAATTACCTTCAGTAATTACTACCTGTAGTGGCTTGTATTATTCTATTCTCCAGATGTGGCATCAAAAGCTCCTATTTCAAACCAATTATATGGTAGTGCTGGAATTCATTGCAACCTCACCAAATAAAGATTCCCTTATACATCTCTGAAACACTATAAGTTTGAGTCATCTTGACTTACAAATACTAAAATTTTAAAATCCCTAGGATTAATATTTCATGTAGATCCCACAGATTTTCATGAACTCATTAGATGTAACTGTTCCTTTCTATCAGTTGACATTTTTGAATTTTTGTGATTGGAACATTCAAGTTAAATATTGTAGCTACTAGTATATGGCACTGAGCCACATATTCTAAGAAACATAGTTATTGACAAAGTTTTGAATTTAAGGCCTTTTAATGTGGTTTAACTTTACAAAGCCTACTTAAAATTGTTCAAACCTATGTTATAGTCATTACAATGAACATTATAATAATAAACTCTTTTCCCCACTTTCAGCACTCACAAAGATAGAAGAAAAATCAGTTTAAATTTAGAGTAAAACAGGTGTAGACTTTAAAGTATACATACTTCAGCTCCTTTCCTTTTAATTTTCATGGAAATCTACAATTAGGGGAACACTAAAAGTATATTTGCTAAAGGCCTGTGTTTTCAAATACTTGGAAAATAAAAGAGATAATTGTTGGGCTTCCCTGGTGGCGCAGTGGTTGAGAGTCCGCCTGCTGATGCAGGGGACACGGGTTCGTGCCCCGGTCTGGGAAGATACTACATGCCACGGAGCGGCTGGGCCCGCGAGCCATGGCCGCTGAGCTTGTGCGTCCGGAGCCTGTGCTCCGCAACGGGAGAGGCCACAACAGTGAGAGGCCCGTGTACCGCAAAAAAAAAAAAAAAAAAAAAAAAAAAAAGAGAGAGATAATTGTTAAGAATAAGTGTGAAATTAGCTTAAATGTGCAAGAGGAGAACAAATAGGCAACTTAATTAGTAATTTTTGGTGATGATTGTAAATGTTCATCTTATAAACTATATTTACATTCTGGAGATTTATGTATTTTTAAAAAGTAGATAATATTCTATTTAGTCTTCCTGTCTCCTTTACCTTGTGGACATAAATCACAATTAAATTAAAAAAAAACCCAGGTCAGATCTAATAATGTTCAGAAAATATTTTCTGGTGAATTTCAATAGGCTCTGACCATTTTTATACCTTATACTCCATAAGACCATATTTTGAAGTTTATTATTTTCCAGAATTGCTGAAGTGGAGACACTGATTTTCATTATGGGCATCTCCTACTGGCTTTTGTGGTGCGTCTCTGGAGTATATTAGTCTTTTCTGTACTGTGGTGTGGTGATGTCATGGGCTTGGACTCAGAACCCGGTTTAAATTCCAGCTCTTTCATAGTCATCTGTGTGCTCCTCAGCAAACTACTGAACTTCTTTAAGCCTCAGATTTATCTTCTATAAAGTGATGAAGATTACAGGAGATGGTATATGGAAAAGGCCTGGCATATAGTTCATAATCTCTACGTGTTAGTTCTGATCGTTCTAATGAACTGTTTCCTACACATAGGTTAACTTACATCCGCCTGTAACTTGCTTTGTACTTTTAAGTGTGTATATGGGTACATGTATAAAGTGTTTTTGCTGTGAGTGTGTTCAGTCTCTTTGTGGGAATATGTGTAGGGCTAGAAGGGTGGTTATTGTATTGGGCTGTAAATTCTCTCACGATTAAAAGTTCTTTGAGTTCTGAAGTGTTTTTCATTTGTTGTGGTTGGTTGTTTCTTTTGCTATTTCCTTTTGCCTTTTTTTCCAGGACCTAAAATACTATATGTGTAAAGAGAAGCAATGTAGATAGCATAATTATTTAAATCTTGGGCTCTGGAGTCCAATTGTTTGACTTTGAATCATTGGCTTTGTGATGTTGGGAAAGTTACTTAAACCTTTTCTGCCACTCTTTACTTATCTGCAAAGTAGATTGTTGATAATGATGCCAATCTCATTGGGTTTTTGCCAAGAGGAGAAAATTTTAATACATAAAAGCATTAAGAATAATGATGGCCAACAGATTAATGGATAAAGAAGATGTGGCACATATATACAATGGAATATTACTCACCCATAAAAAGAAATGAAATTGAGTTATTTGTTGTGAGGTGGATGGACCTAGAGTCTGTCATACAGAGTGAAGTAAGTCAGAAAGAGAAAAACAAATACCATATGCTAACACATATATATGGAATCTAAAAAAAAAAAAAAAGGTTCTGAAGAACCTAGGGGCAGGACAGCAATAAAGATGTAGATGTAGAGAATGGACTTGAGGACATGGGGAGGGGGGAAGGGTAAGCTGGGACGAAGTGAGAGAGTGGCATGGACATATATACACTACCAAATGTAAAATAGATAGCTAGTGGGAAGCAGCCACATAGCACAGGGAGATCAGCTCCGTGCTTTGTGACCACCTAGAGGGGTGGGATAGGGAGGGTGGGAGGGAGACGCAAGAGGGAGGAGATATGGGGATATATGTATACGTATAGCTGATTCACTTTGTTATAAAGCAGAAACTAACGCACCATTATAAAGCAATTATACTCCAATGAATATGTTAAAAAAAAAAGAATGATGATGGCATCTTGTACATTGCTGACACGTATACCTGTTACTTATTACTAATTCTTAAATGACTTATGTTCAGTATGACTAAATAGTTCTTGCCAGAAACAAAATGATTTAAATGAATCTGTTAAAAAATAAGGCATTAATTTAAGTATTTTTGATAAGTTCTGTGAGATAACAATCTTTAAAATTTATGTAAAACAAAATGATAAGGTACACTAAATCATATTTTTAAAAAAGTTAACACTCTAAATGAAGTTAGAAAAGCAGATTTTTAATGAAGATGAACCAAAGCCACATAGATTTAGAACACTGGGTAATGTACTATTAGGCATGTATAGTACAGATTATAGAATTTGTTAATTTGTTACTGTCTAAAGCAATTTGAGGTAATGAGCAGGTAAGGTCTTGATATTTTTTTAGAGTGGAGACTGTTCTGTAAAGTCAATTAATAAATTGATGAGGGCTTCCCTGGTGGCGCAGTGGTTGAGAGTCTGCCTGCCGATGCAGGGGACACGGGTTCATGCCCCGGTCTGGGAAGATCACACATGCCGCAGAGCGGCTGGGCCCGTGAGCCATGGCCACTGAGCCTGCGCGTCCGGAGCCTGTGCTCCGCAACGGGAGAGGCCGCGACAGTGAGAGACCCGCGTACCGCAAATAAATAAATAAATAGATAGATAGATAGATAGATGAAATAAATATTGAGAAAAGAACTTCCAAAAATCCACAGTGCAGAAGCCATAAGCAACTTGGGCACTGGAAAATATGCAGAAAAAACAGCATAGTTGCTTTCAGTATTGAACTTGTTAAATACAGTATAGATATTAACATTAAAACAAAGACAAAAAAATTGCATAGTAAACACTACACATGTTTATTGACTAGTGACTATGACTAGAATTTTCCTATTTAATAAAGATATCTCCTATGAAACTTAAATATAAGGAATTATATCAGTCAGTCTTTCAGTCTCCAGACATCAACAGCTGCAATGATATTTAACCTAAATGATGGATACTTGACTTAATTGACCTGTTGTTTAATTATTATTAAACAAAGAGTCTGGCTATTATTTCCTCAATGCCAAGCCATTTTCCCTTCTTGAGGTATAATTTAACTCATTCCCGCAGCACCTATTTCCCTGCTGGGTGCTCCATTAAGGGAATGGAGTTCCAATGGTGAGAAATGACTCAGCAGGAAAGCCAATACATTTTGTCCACCAATATCTTTGTTAAGAGCAGTTTGGGAAAATCACTAGCTGTTCTTTAGACATAGATGAACGAAAGGTAAGCTCGTATTTATATTTCTAGGCCATTCATAACCATGCAAGGAATACTAAAAAGTGAAGATGTACATAGATTAGTTTATCACCTGCTTAAACTAATGGACATTTTATCAGAATAAAATTATATCCATCTTCTCATTCATTTCTTCACTTGTTCAATAAGTATTTATTGTATAACTATTAAATGCCAGACACAGTGCTAGACACATAGTAGTGAGCTGAGATAGAGATAGGGTAGTAAATAGGACATATAGCTACTCCCTTCATGGAGCCTACAATTTAGCTGAAGACTCAAGAAACACACAAACAAATAATTACATAATTACCTTTGTGATGGATTATATGAAGGAAAAGCATAAGGTCTTATCAGAGCATTAAAAGGGATGAAATCCATGCAAAGTAATTTATAGGAGTGCTCATTAAGTAGGCTTATTTAAAAGTCTGAAGTACTCATCTGGAAGTTGACATGGGAAGTTTGCTAAAGAAATATGAAATTGATACTGCAGTGCAATGCTAGGGGACTTGCAAGAGTAGTTATGACAAATGGTTCCAAGACGGTAAGAAACAGAGTGAGAAAAAGAAAGTAATTGAAATGAAGAAATAAACACCAATAAAAGCATAATAACCGCTGTGGCGCGGCTTATAGAAATATTTCTTTCAGATGCTATTAACAGAACCTCTGGTGATTCTTTGGGAACTTAGGTAGTTTTATTGCTTATCATTTTGTGGCTAGCTTTTATACAGCAGTGTAAAAGTTGAGTTTAAATGAATCTCCATTGTTAATTTTTGCACAGATAAGTTTTGATTTAAGAGGTTTCTCTAAAACAGTCTTATTATTTTTTTCTAATTTAGTAAAATTTACTAGTTTACCTTTGAAGTTCAAGAGAGTTATTGCTTTTATTTCAACTTGCTGTGTGAGAAGAGAATGCAATATAACATTTATTGAGCAACTACGATGCAAAACACTCAGCTATGTGATTTTACACACAAAATAGGCTTATATGACATGGTTTCAACTCCAAAGGAGCCTTGACACAGTGTGCAACGTGTGTTACACTTGTGTTCAGGAGTCCTTCTTTTGTACACAGCTATGAGGATCTAAAAGACGTAAGTGAGATTGAGAACTATAGAAGATAAGTAAAATAACGACTTGCCAATGCAATGAAAGGGATGAAGTTAAATTGTCTTCTGAGGCAATTTAATTAAAAGTAGAAATTGCAAAACCTTACACTAATAAACAGTAGGGACTGCAAACATTATATTACAAAAGATGTAAATAAGCACTGGTGATTTGATCAAAGGAGAACAGTAAGTGAGAGAAAATCTTTAGGAAATCATGAAGATTAAAAAAAAAATGACCAGGTTGGCCATCCAGTATATGGAAGTCTGAGGGGCAGAATTACAAAGTTTGGAAGTAGTCAGGGTCATAACCAAAAATAATAGAATGGAATGAATGAAAATATAAAATTTGGTCTATCAGGAAAGGTCTTTGACAGTAAGAGTTATTGATTATGAGAGTTTTTCAAGGGAAGCAGAAGCAGCTTCATCATTACGACATTAGAGATGAACAATGGACAAAACCCTAAGGGGTGGGCAAGCAGAACTGATGACTTGTTAGGCTTTAAAAATTTTTGCTTTCTCTGACTTTATGATTTTTCTACATTGTGCTACTTAAATTATGACCAACAGTGTTCTCGTTGCCTCTTGTAGCAGTAATGTTTTTTTTTTACCAATATATTTGCTGTCCCATGGGTATTTCCTTTTATCAAGTTTGGAAAACACCCACCTGGAACTTGAATTAATTTTAGATTTCAAAGTGAAGATTCATGAATGATAGTCACAAAGAGAAGTGAACTGTAAAATAAGCTCAAGTAAAACTGATTACAATTAGAGATATTAGTCCGATTTCCTTCCGACCAGTTCTGCAGATAATGTAGAAGCTATCCTCTCTTTAAGAGCTTTTATATTCCAGATACTGTGCTGGAATATGCATTATTTAGTTTAATCCTCATTAATACTCCAATGCTACGGAGTAAGGTTATGCTCTTAGTTTTCTATATATGGAAACGGAGGCTTAGAGGTTTGCTGATATCAAGGCTCTTGCTCTTTCTATGATGACTATAGGGAAAGCAAGTTGTCCAGGGCAAGGTCAGACTCTGATACTCTTGATTACTAAGACTACCAAGCTCTGAATACAATGGAGGACACTGACATGATATAAAACTTAGAAAGTGCCTTCAGGCTACAGCTAAATGGGAGGGAGAAGTTTTTTGATTTGGGTGGTGCAGGGAGATACGAGGCTATTTCCACTCTGGAAAGGTAAAACAGAGTTCTTGCTAGTTTAAAATGAAAGCCTATCGGAGGCTTATCCCATGGATAACTCCCTGGCAGACAAGATTCTCAATGCAAAATGAACCAAGCTCTGAAGAGGGTTAAGGAGTATTCTGGTGTTCTCAGTGCTGGGTTAGCAGTTGTCATGACTACGCAGGTGGAGGGGTCTGGTGGAAGGATCACTTCCTGGTGCCATCTAGCTCAGTCATTTGTAAGTGGAATTGTGCCACGTGGGCCACAGATGCCTGGGGTCAGGGTATTCTTGGGAAGGGAGACAGTTAGAAGCCCTCTTCCCTCATCCCAGTGTGGCCTGACAAGATTGTTAAGCCATGCCCTCCTGGCTGGTGGGAAAATGAGGGAGTGTCTCACTAAGGAATGTCACGGAAGAGATTCCTGTCTGGGAGCCCATATCTCTGTTCTCTATGTCACTGAGGCAGTATTTTATGTCAGCTGTTGGACGTATCAGCCTTGTTAACAGGTGTTATTGACTCTGCTTTGCTGTTGGCTTTTGGAATTCAGGGGAAATGACTCTGGTGCCCTGTCTATTGTATAGTTGCAGTAACAGAGAGCAAACTTTATTGACAAAAATTGAAAAGGAATTTGATCTATAGTAAGTGAAATGGGCTAATTTTGGAGGAAATGGTAGGTCAAAGAGGTTATGATGGGTGTGACATTAGCAGAAACCTACAGTGGTCAGGTGTGGTGTGCTTTATCTTCCACAACACCCCTCCAAAACTCCCAGCTTACAGTATTTCAGGGTATCCACAAGCAATGCACAATTTCCCAACCAAGACATGGGAACTCTTCTCCCAATTTGTTTCCTGGCAATATGTTAGCACTTTACATCCTGAATTCAGACTTCAAGCTTTTGACTTTAGAGAGATCTGTAACGTGAGCTAGCATACTCTTTGAACAGTAAACTATGGGCCTGTAATCAGTACCTGTGTAGTGGAGTCTTATTAAATATACTTTTAAGGGAAAAAGTAGAAGAGTATTTTTCAAAGTTGCTTGAGCTGAACTCTCTTCCATTTGATCAGAATTTGTGATTTGTAATGAAAAATCCAGAAGCATATTTTAAGGAATTTGAGGATGGCTACTTGTTCTGATTTTGCATTTTCAAAATAACACTCAAGATTATGAGGGGCTTCCCTGGTGGCGCAGGGGTTGAGAGTCCGCCTGCCGATGCAGGGGACACGGGTTCGTGCCCCGGTCCGGGAAGATCCCACATGCCGCAGAGCGGCTGGGCCCGTGAGCCATGGCCGCTGAACCTGCGCGTCCGGAGCCTGTGCTCCGCAATGGGAGAGGCCACAACAGTGAGATGCCCAAGTACCACAAAAAAAAAAAAAAAAAAAAAAAAAAAAGATTATGAGGTTATGGGTAAAGCGTGACTTAAATCTGTAGCAGTGCCAAAGTTTTCTTTGATTTTCTTATTTGATTATGGCACTCCATCAGGGCTGAGCACCCACCACTGCTGTGATTTAATGTTCCCAATAAAAATGACAGTTGAATTCAGAATATTAAAGTTTTTTTTCTGCCTTATACGCTGAAGAAAGATAAAACTACAATGTAACAAAGTGAGTGAGAATTTAAACTAATAAAAGCTGGCAGTGGGCAAATTTACTCATGCTTGCCTAAAAAAGGGCTTAATAAGTTGCACCACACACACAAATGCTGCAAAAGACAACACTATAAAATTCTAAAGGTATTTTAATTAAATTACTTTTGAGGTTATGTGTGTGTAAGTTATGCTTACTAGTACCATTGTTTCTATGGTAACAATTCTCCTAGCAACATGAAAAGATCTTAATAGGATCTGCTCTTAAGAATCCATTTTTGGAGTATCATCAGAGAAAACTGTATGTTACACTCTATATCTAATCATCCATCTTTTTGTTTGTTTGTTTGTTTGTTTTTGCGGTACGTGGGCCTCTCACTGTTGTGGCCTCTCCCGTTGCGGAGCACAGGCTCCGGACGCGCAGGCTCAGCGGCCATGGCTCACGGGCCCAGCCGCTCCGCGGCATGTGGGATCTTCCCGGACCGGGGCACGAACCCGTGTCCCCTGCATCGGCAGGCGGACTCTCAACCACTGCGCCACCAGGGAAGCCCCATCCATCTTTTTTTATAACATAAGATTTTCTCAAAATCATAAACCCATAAGGTTACACAAAAAAAATCTAGTGTTTGAAGTATTGTTATTTCTGCTTCTCCCTTGTCTAAGGACAACTTGAGTTTGACCTCTTGTCTTAAAATACACTTGAAGTATAGGAATACGTCCTACTATGCCTATTTCAGTTTTCTGTAAGCAAAAGTGACATTCCTCAAGCAATCTGTGGCTGACACAAATCAAATAAATGGTTCTCTGATTCAGAACCTGGACCTTGGACTCATAACACAGGTACATTCAACAATAAGTGATAAAACTCTGAAAAGAATTCTGGTTCTCAAGTGATTAAAGCAGTGACAGTCGTTTTATTCTGCTTCATTTCAAAGACAAATGAAAGGCCATATGAAATTGTGATCTGCCTATAGTGTCACTTCTTCTCATTTTACTAATGTTCACATTTGATTGTTTAAATTTGTCTCCACCTCCAAGCATTTTGCCAAATGGAAACATTCTATTTCATCTGTCTTAGTAAGTGTCTGTTTCCCTGGCATGGGAGATTAATAAAAAATCTTATGGCTAAGTCTCTCATGGTTGGTCTACATTGTAGGTTGATTTGTTTTTCTTTATTCTGGCCACATTTTCAGTATACTTAACCTAGCCAGCCATGTATTTATTTCCATCTTTAGTACCCTCGAAAAAATGTACATTTTTAAGCCCTCTCATAAAAAGGTGAATAATGTAAATTATCAAGTGGTAGCAAAGAAGGGTCTTAACTTCTCAATGATTTTTCAGTACTTCACACTAGTAGAAATGAAGGTGAGATGCTTACCTGGTACCACAGGGGCTGCTTTGGAATTCTGCATAAGTGTGCTGTAACGTGAGCGAGCTGCGGGTCCCAGATGCAACACTGATCTGCACTGTCTGTGTGTTCATCACTCAACAATGATCCTGACATTTCCTTTCCTGAGATACCAAACTAGACAGAGTCACGCAGGATTACTGCCTGGACCCTGTTTCCTCTCTGGCTCTCAGCAATTCTGCTCAGGCCTCACACAAGGCAGCTACTCAAGCACCTTCAAGGACATTCCCTAAGAAACTATATGCTAATTCTCTATCTCAAACTGCTGCTAGCTGAGTTGGGTCCTGATGTACTTTGGGAGCACCCTGAAGAAAGAAACCCAAGCCAATGACATAGACTGTTTAACCTAATGAATTATGTAGACTAATGCCATGTGTTCTTACAGCCCCACGATACTTCTTAGAAAGTATGGGATCCATAAACTACAAAAAATCATGAAAGCAGTAGAAGCAATGAAAATAACCTCCTGAGCCCACCTTAATTATGTTAAATGAAATATTTCTAAACAGCTTATATTTTTAAAAACTTTTTTTTAAAGAGCAGTTTTAGGTTCACATGTGTTGTTTTTTAAATAGATACTTGGCCTTCCACATTCAAATAATCATTACTAACCTAAATATTTTCGGTCTTTGCCCCAATTACTCAACGATTTCTTTTTCATCAACAATACTAGAACATTGGTTTTACTTGTGCTATGAAATGCAAAATAATTGGAATGAATTGGGAGATTGGGGTTGACATATATACACTAATATGTATAAAATAGATAACTAAGAAGAAACTGTTGTATAAAAAAATAAAATAAAATTCAAAAATTCAAAAAAAGGAAATGAAAAATAATTTAGCATATATTCCTCATGTTTTTCGAATGTGTTAACCTATATAACCACAGTAGTATTAATGGAAGTAAACAAAATAGCTTATTTTAGTTAAGCCGTCCATTCTAGCATGTCTGTCTAATGTCACATGTAATATTTCATGCATCTAAATAATAAACTTAAGAAGCAGCAAAGATACAAATATGTTATTTGTACATTTTCAAAGGAGTACATTTTTTAAAGAAATAAGGAATCTATAGGGTGTCACAAGATATTAAAATATAAAATTCCTTAGGCCTAAATTAGGAATAAAATGAAGCATAAAGAATAGATTAATGTGCCAATGCATAGATTGAATCTGATCACAGAAAACTGGTATATGGAAGGGGAGATGAGGATGAAATCACATCATAAGGAGGGTGAAATAAACATTTGCGGCTGAATGAAAAGTACTATAGAACTTTGGTATCTGCAAGGAGACAGATGGCAAAACATGCTGGTTTCCACAGATAAGAATAGGCTTTATTTTAACAAAACTCAAGAGAGAAGGCAAGGCGGAAAAGCTGGCCTACTTTTTTTCAAGATGAACACTTAGGAAGTTGACTCCCTTGACCCTGACTGGCAGTTCATTATGATATAGGCAAGCTGAGCTCAGCTTGGGGTAGTGACTAGAGTATATGTGTGTGTGTGTATCTATATCTATATCTATATCTATCTATCTACCTATCTATATATATATATATATATAGAGAGAGAGAGTATATGGTTTTTTTGAGGGAGGCAAAGACAGTTGTCACAATGGTACTGGTAACATGTAAACCTATGGACTTCTCCTAAGATAACCAGAACTTCAAATCCTAAAGGAGTCAATGCAACAAGGATGCAAATCAGTGATGCTCAAACTTTAGGGTGCATGAGTCAAGTGGGAGCTCAGAAAAATAATAATTCTTTAGCACCACCCCAAACATTATAATTCAGGAGTAAATCTAGGGAGATGTCCAGTAATTCTGCATTTGATAAGCATTCCAATTGACACTAATGCATGGTAATTAAACACACAGTCTTTTATAAATTAGGTATGCCTGGGTCCAAACTCATTCATTTGCTCTGAGAACTCAATAGGCACTTAACTTTGCATGTGGTAAGAAGTAAATATATTTCAGAAAAGTTAATTTGTTGTTATTTTCAGACCAAACTGTATGTGGAAACCACGTAGTTAAAGTGTACTAAGTCTGTATCAAGGAATGTTCTAGAAAATGGTTTTTGGAGATACCATAATTCTAGAGGCAGATATACTGTGAAGGAAACCCTACTCTGCTTTCTATACCAGAAGCAAATGTGAGCTTCCTGGGGAGAGTTTGCAGAAGAACCTGAAGAGTCTATAAAGTCTGTAAATATTCCTTTAATGGAAGCACATAGGTTATTAGCCTATGTCTCCCTGGTGTCACAGACTCCATGTTTTGAAAGACTGTGACATAGAAGAACTTGGCTGTACTTTCAGCGCTAGCAGGGCCTTCCCCAGATGAAGTGAGTCTCTGGCAGCTGTGCGCCCCTCAGGGAAGCCAGGGGCAAGAGGAAAGCCATATGCTGTCTATCTGCTCCCGCTGTGGAGAGCCACTGCATTTCCATTAATTTCAGAATTCTTGTTAAATAAACCAGGGACTTTCTGTAGGCTCATGTGGTCTTTTCCCGCCATCCATAGCTCACCCGAAATGCTGCATACATGGCCACACTAACTGCAGATACGTTTTGTGCATAGTTTGGTAACTGAGGGATAGAAGCACCGTCACCTACTCATTCTACTCCATGGCTTGGTTAATCTGTTTCCTGGGTTGCCTACTGGTGATACAATTCTTTCCCTTGGGGTAAACTGAAGAGAGCAATGTGTCTTGTCTCAGTGAGAGAATCGGTCAAAACCAAGTCACATCAAGCACTAACTTGGTCTACAATTTGGCTTTAGTAGAGGCTGATTTGAATATTTAGGAATAGGTGCAATATGAAATAAGAAAACTGTAGAAAGAGGATGTACCCATTCTCATTTTTCAAAATCACTATTAAAATCAGCTCTATGCCTACATATGCTGCGTACTTAGATAACTGTAATTCATCAAGGCATTTCCACCCCCCCCCCACCAAGTCCAACAGAAAGGAAGATAACTGTGGAGTACTCTGTTATAATCATAGGCCTAAGAACCAGAAATGTATTTAGTGCCTCCCCAAATCATTACAGAAACATGTCATAGTCAGAAATCATTCTTGGATGAGGAAATTGAAGCAGAATGAGCAAAGAGACAGTAGTCTGTAGCCTTTTCAAGGTTGGCAAGTTCTAGAACAAAAGCTCTCTCATCACTAGACCTCTGTGATGCCCTGCCCTCTCGCATTCTTGATTTCTCAAGTTCTCAGCTTATACTTCAGCCTGTATTCCTATCTCCAGTTTCAAGCCTTAAACCTTTCAGCTTCAAACTGGGAAAAAAAATGAGGCTGTGTGCTACCTCATGCAAGAGGCCCTGGACTAAGAACACAGACATGCTGAATATTCTTTCTACAGAGAGGCTGAGAGCTCGGAAACATGCTTAGGTCATTCTGGTGAAAGCAGTGCTGGGCTGAGCCATATAAAAGCCCAAGGCAAAGGAAAGACCAGTAATATTGATTTTGCCCTTACTTAATGTTTTGATATTTTGTTTATCATGGAATTTCAATAAATTCTTATTTTTAAAAATTGCATTAAAATATTATTTACTTGATTATGTTTTTTTTTTTTGCATCATCTTAAGTTTTGTACATGAAGCAAGTGCCTCATTCTGGTCCCACCCTGAGTGAAAGCCTTGCAAAATACAATGTATTTAACAAATTATATATATAGTGTGTGATACAGAGGTGATAAGGTATAGGGTAAAGTATGTATATTTATACATTATACTTTACAGTATACATATACTTTATAGTATGTGATAAAGTATAATATATTTAACAGATACGTACCTAGTATACAATACGTATATGAAAAGGGGAAAAAGGAGGGAACTCACACTTACTGAGACCCTACTGCGTGTATGGCAGGCATTGTTTGTGTGACATATATATGTATATACACACATATATATATATAATCATAATATCTATTTCCTGATAGATAGTGTTTAATGAATATATTTATCTCAACAAATGTGATACATATAATGCACACACACATATTTTCATTTAATCTATGGATTTATTTTACGTGTTAAAGATGAGGAAAAGATAGCTTGGAGAAGTTAAGTAACTTGCCCAAAGTTGCAGATCTGTGGTCAAAAGGAAGAAGTGAATGAAGGTCAGAGAGAGTGATCTGTTTGTAAATCGGAAAGTAGGTTGTAAATTCTAACGGACTACTAGTTCTTAGTATTATTGCATTTAGGAAATACCACAAAATATTATTTATGGTTTTATTAAAGAGTAATGATGTTTATGTCTCTTTCACTGAGATGGAAATATAAATTTGATGTTGAAATGTAAGTTTCTAGTGATATCTTTTTAAAATCTTAAAGATTTTTTGGCTTCAGTTGATTTCTCAAGTTCTTAATTTGAATTACTGCTTTTTTGGTAGTTTTCTGTGTACCCCAGTAATATTTAGTGAGCTATGAAATGGAAGTTAAATATTTAAACGCCAGAGAGTTTCAGAGGTAAAGTGTGTCTCTTATCAGTCTGTACTAGTGAAAGCTGTATGGGTTCAGGCAAGATCAGGGAAATCAATATTAATTATATATGTTGCTCTTCTTGTCATGATGAAATAAGTATCTATGAATGACGTGATGGTTAAATCAGTATGTGTTAGGGCTTGAGAAAGGATATGCATATCTACAGTCATATTTTTATGCATTACTGCTTGCAGAGTGGAATAAATATCTGCTAACAACGTGACAGGAAAGAGATTTTGTGCAGGGGAAAAGACAGAAATGTCTATAGTTAATACAAAAGCATGATCCTCTACATAAATACCAGCGCTGGGAAAGGTCAGCCATGCTAACAAAGGGTTGATAAGATACTGAATATATAAAGAAACAAATTACAGAGTTACAGCTATCTTTAATTTTTTTCCCCTAAGATCAAAGGATATCTGTTAAAATGTTTATGAAGTACAAACCAAAAATGAAACATGCTCAAGATCTTATTTTTACAGATAGTTTAATTTTCAATATTTTCAAAGGTATCTTGGAGGGAGCATGGTGATAGGCTAAAAATTTAGTGTCAGGATGCAAGCAGGTTTTGGAAACAGCTTTTGTTACTTCTAATTTATGACTTAGGAGAGTTATTTAACAACTCTGAGCCACATTGCTCTTGTATAATTGTGGGTAAAGATAGCTACTTTATGGGATGGTTGTGGATATTAATGATACAATTGATATAAAGTGCCAAGTACAAAAAAAGTTCTAAGTGTGGTACCTAAAACATATCAGTCATTCAATAAATGATAGATCTAACTCGTTGTTATTGATGTTTTTGGATGCAAAGTAATAATACTTTGGAACAAATATTTGATATGATCTACAGAAATGACCAGCCATACCTCACATAGGTGGAATAATGAAAACAATTGAACATTTTTCTTGTTTCCCAGATACATAGTAGCTGCAGAATTAAAAATGTAGAGAAAAATCAATTTTAATATGTAGAGGGAGCCCATATTTAAAGTCGATCAGTGCCATTATAATTAATGAAAAACACAAGAAACATGATTTTCTATAAATAGTAGAGATTTACCATTTACATGTAATAAGCTCATTTATAGTTTTTTTTCTTTTAACAAAAGCAATAACTTATTGGCTAAGAAGAATTATTTATGCAAAAACTGCATTAGATAGTGTTAAAAATGAAAATTACAGAGATACACTGGCCATCTTCAGTAATAATTGTCATTATTATAGTGTTATTATTAGAAGCTGTGGAAAATAGTTTATCAGTAATGTGTGGTAATAAAAAAAAAGTGCTTGGAGAGTAGAGGTCTTGTATGCAGCCAGGAACTAATTTACCTAGCATATTCATATGTAATACCTGAAGTTCACTGCTGCTCAAGTTTGGTAGTATCAGGTAGTAGTTAACACGATGACTTTGGGGTCAGCATATTTGGGTTTTAATCTGAGCCTCACCTCTTGTGAGGTGATGGATCTTGAAGGAGTTACTTAACTTCTCCAGGATTTTTTTTCCTTTGTAAAAATGGGATAGAGTACCAATCTATAATATGGTGTGAGTTTAACCAAGATAATGCAGTCAGCAGATGTCTGGCTGCTCATAAGAGTTCAATAGACAGCAGCTGAAAGGATGTCTACTAATGAGAATGATACATTTAGTTTTATAATAATGGAAAATTAAGTGATTTTCTGTCTAAATGTTAAACTTAAACATTCACCATTAATTCTAAACATAGACATATTTTCCAGTCTAGACTAAACTCAACCCAAGTCCTTTTAGGCATTCAGGAAATTTCCAGACAATGTTGTCTCAGGCTACCTGTTTGGGTTTCAGAGCAATGATATGACTTGGAGTGAAAGCTTGCCACATTGATTTGCTTTCCTCAAGTTTAGATACCAAAAGCTTTTAATTAAGAGCTTGTTTTAATTGCTCTTGCTAGAATCTTATTTGTTCAGAAACTCAACCACTCCAAAAGACACCTGAACCCTGCAATCCTTGACTTCTGCCAAGAGAATAATCATTCACTGACCACCACCAACCTGTGTCCTGTGGCCCTAAAAGTAAAGCCATGGAGTAGGATAAGCTGATATTCCCATAAGTGTCTTTGTCGATCAAAAGAAAGATGCTCATGTCAACCAAGGAGGTATTTGCACCCAACTCTTAATCTTCCTTATCACAGAATAGAAAGTTGAACACTTATGAGTATCTACACTTGCTTCCCCAATGGATGTTAATTTCTTCCACCTTAAAAGTCCATAATGCTCAGCCTTGCGGTAGGCGCATGGTAGATACTCACTGAACAATTGTTACTTATTTACTGGTATCTGAGAAAAGCTCAGAATAATTTTATGCTTACAAAGAAACAAAGATAGAAAAAATACCTTTAAATTCAAGGTATGAAATTTAATGAATGAGACATATATATTAACCAAATAACATACTATTAAAAAGAGTATATATTAAAAAAAATCTTGCATGCAAAATAAAGGAGCATTCAAGTATAGTGTAGTACAGGCAATGTCTCTGAAAGTTCGATTTCATACTTTCATGAAGTCACAATCAAATCTTGCTATGTCCCAATCGTCAGTGTGTGCTAAAGTGCAAAATCGTAATCGTTACCCTGACATTTTCACTTAGCTTCTGCTGAATACCCAGTCAATTCTTCCAATATTTAGAAAAATATTCCTCAGCATTTACCTTGTCATTCTGATGATGCTATACATCCCACAAACAGAAATTGTCATGTCTCCTTTCTTTTTTATAGTAATTCAAACATGGCTTTGTAAACCTGAATTACTTGCATTGATTGGTGAAGATGATTTATTATTATTTTTTTCACACTTCCATATTGTTCAGGGAAAGGAAGATGCAATTATTCAATTTACAAATGCACAACACTGTTTTTAAAAGCTTTTACACTTAAAGTGAAGGTAGATTTGGGTTTGACACCCTGCAACAAGGAAAATGGTGTATGAGATTTGAGGCAATTTACTGAGTCACAGCGAAATCAGAATGTGGACTTTTTTATTGGAAAGAGTGGCAGGAAATTTCCAGCATTACTGGCACTTCCAGATTCAAGAATAAAACCTAATTTCTGATATCTGAAGCCTGCAATCTGTGGACACAGATGACTACCAAATCCATATTTCTAGCTAGGCCTCTTTCCTGAATTCTGGCCTGTTCTTTAGGGATTTATATCACGTGGCCTGTTATCTCTTCAAATTCCAACTTTCTCAAATTGTGCTCATAATTCTTGCTTTCAAAACTGGTTACTCTGTTCAGCTTTCCTGTTTCTATCAAAGTTGCCATCATTTCCCCAGTCACCGAGATGCAAGAGCAATGTTTAAGTGTTTCTGCCCATGAATCAGCCATTGGATTGTTTCTTTTTCCATATTGCCTTTTATACACATCTCTTTTCCATTCTGGCTTGTTCCTCCAAAGTTCAGATCCATCCCTTCATCTTTGGGGATAGCAATGCCAAGCCAGAGCAAAAGAAAACTTTTTGTTCAAGGAAACATTTACATTCAAGGAAACATTTAATAATGATTTTGTCTCCTTAGGTAGGTTTATTCCTAGATATTTTATTCTTTTTGTTGCAATGGTAAATGGGAGTATTTTCTTGATTTCACTTTCAGATTTTTCATCATTAGTGTACAGGAACACCAGAGATTTCTGTGCATTAATTTTGTATCCTGCTACTTTACTAAATTCATTGATTAGCTCTAGTAGTTTTCTGGTAGCATCTCTAGGTTTCTCTATGTATAGTATCATGTCATCTGCAAACAGTGACAGCTTTACTTCTTCTTTTCCAATTTGGATTCCTTTTATTTCCTTTTCTTCTCTGATTGCTGTGGCTAAAACTTCCAAAACGATGTTGAATAAGAGTGGTGAGAGTGGGCAACCTTGTGTTGTTCCTGATCTTAGTGGAAATGGTTTCAGTTTTTCACCATTGAGGACGATGTTTGCTGTGGGTTTGTCATATATGGCCTTTATTATGTTGAGGAAAGTTCCCTCTATGCCTACTTTCTGCAGGGTTTTTATCATAAATGGGGGTTGAATTTTGTCAAAAGCTTTCTCTGCATCTAGTGAGATGATCATATGGTTTTTCTCCTTCAATTTGTTAATATGGTGTATCATGTTGATTGATTTGCGTACATTGAAGAATCCTTGCATTCCTGGAACAAACCCCACTTGATCATGGTGTTATGATCCTTTTAATGTGCTGTTGGATTCTGTTTGCTAGTATTTTGTTGAGGATTTTTGCATCTATGTTCATCAGCGATATTGGCCTGTAGTTTTCTTTCTTTGTGACATCCTTGTCAGTATGGAGGTTCCTTAAAAAACTACAAATAGAACTACCATATGACCCAGCAATCCCACTACTGGGCATATACCCTGAGAAAACCATAATTCAAAAAGAGTCATGTACCAAAATGTTCATTGCAGCTCTATTTACAATAGCCTGGAGATGGAAACAACCTAAGTGTCCATCATCCAATGAATGGATAAAGAAGGTGTGGCACATATATACAATGGAATATTACTCAGCCATAAAAAGAAACGAAATTGAGTTATTTGTAGTGAGGTGGATGGACCTAGAGTCTGTCATACAGAGTGAAGTAAGTCAGAAAGAGAAAGACAAATACCGTATGCTAACACATATATATGGAATTTAAGAAAAAAAATGTCATGAAGAACCTAGGGGTAAATCAGGAATAAAGACCAGACCTACTTGAGAATGGACTTGAGGATATGGGGAGGGGGAAGGGTAAGCTGTGACAAAGCGAGAGAGAGGCATGGACATATATACACTACCAAACGTAAGGTAGATAGCTAGTGGGAAGCAGCCGCATAGCACAGGGAGATCAGCTCGGTGCTTTGTGACCGACTGGAGCGGTGGGTTAGGGAGGGTGGGAGGGAGGGAGATGCAAGAGGGAAGGGATATGGGAATAGATGTATATGTATGACTGATTCACTTTGTTATAAAGCAGAAACTAATACACCATTGTTAAGCAATTATACTCCAATAAAGTTGTAAAAAAATAATAATGATTTTGCTAGTAGGGACAAAAGCTACTGTAGTAAACCCATACTCCAAATTCTTGCAGTATTCAACTGTATGACCTTAAAATAAACAATAGGATCCTCAATTCCAAAGGAAAATAAGCTTCAAGTAATTATAATAGTTCCATATGTATATATATAGTTAGCTTTTCTGCCTCTACTTCTCTTCTTTACCCCAATTCATTACACTCCCTTTCATCAGACTAATAGTACTGTAATGCATCAGTGTTTCATGTCTCTGATTGATAAAGTCAGCATTTCAAAGTGGTTGTTGTTTATCACTCATTTAAATAGCAGTCAAAAGAAATAATTTTATCAGCGTAGGTTTATTTTAGAAATTGGACTGTATGGCACTTGCATTTTGTAAGGTCAATGAGGATATGTTCCCTCACTGTTGGTCTTCTACGTGGTTGCATTTAGCTTCCAACACATTTCAGTATCCATGTGGTTTTCTTTCAATTTAAAAACTAGTTTACGCTTACATGAAAAATAAACCAAACAAGAATTTTGGAGTTCCCAAATCTCCTTTGAAGAATCCTGGGATTTATCAGAGCATAGTTATGGAAATATCTAGAGTACACTGTCTCTAAGGAGCTTCTGCCTGCTAATATTCTGTGAGTTTTAACACATATACCGTATACCACATATCATATGTACATAAGATGCATCTATAAATCATGTGGGGAATGAGGGACAGAGTTATGGACAGACTGAAAGAATCACAAATGCAAATAATTTAGAATCAGAAGGACTTTAAAAGGCCACCTCCTTCCTCTGACTACTTTATGGATGAGAAAATTGAGGACCAGAGAGAAATGGAGTAATTTGTTCTTTCACTCAAAAAGGCTGTAGTCTAGTGGGATTGCAACTTATCTCTGGACCCCTGTCCAATGCCCTTTCTAGGACCCAGATTAAATATTATTATCACAATGGTTATTTGTTTTGCTCTTGCCCTATCCATGTGTGTTAAAAGCTATGAAGTGGCTGAGATTTTGCCCTACTTGTAAGTGAACAAGTTAGCCATATAAAGATCCATGGATACTGGTAGAAGACATGAAACTCCAGGGCCAAAGATAAAGGACTTTTATTTGTGGCACAGCAGCAGCATGAGCTTCATATTTGTGTCAACTCTCCCTGACAGTCTAGGTCCCATGAGGATTATGCAAATATTCTGCACATATGGGATTTGTGTCACAGATGAGGAATCCTAAGCTTAGAAAACCTGAATATTTTGTAATGATATGCAAGCTAACCAGCCTAACTTTTGCTCTGGATCTCTAGCTTCCAAAGCTTTTGCCACACAAACATTCTTGAAAAAACTGAGAACCAAGGCAGCTGGTTCCTATGCTCTCAAGATGTACAGAAACATGACACCCATGAACTGTCCTGGAGCAATAATGATGGGTCTCCACTGGTTTGATGATGGACAGTATAATGCATGGGATGACAAATGATTTCCAGGTAATGGCAGTTATTCCTAGAGTGAATGCATTCCAGTATGCATATGGCAAAGCCAGGTATAGGTCAAGCAGTTCCTTTTAATTTGGTTTAGCACTGCCTCTAACTCTCAACAGTGTCCTACTTTAGTATGTAAATTGTATAGTCACCTATAGTTCACTATAGGTGAGAAATCACTCAGTTTTTGAAAAAGAATACCTTCCGGATCATAAAAAATTTTCATTGATTGCTATGACTATATACCCAGGAGTTCCTGATGAATCTTAGCAAATTTCCCACACTTTTATGTATAAAGAAAGAAAAATTTACTTCTTTATATATGGATTTCTGAGAAAGATCTGCAACCTTTTCATCAAAAATGTTACTTGAGTTTTGTTTGTATGTAATTCTCTTCATCTGTCCATTTGCAGAGGTCTGTACCCGTTCGCAAAATAAAACATCTCTGAAAATGTTTATAATGTACACATATTGAATCATCTTTGATATAGCTTTACATTCCATCCAAAGCCCTGTGACTTAAATGGAACTTTACACATTTATACTTAGATTCACTTATTAAAAGCCACTGTCTCCATCTGGTTATGGTATTTTGCTAACAGGTGTGTCAGTAAATCTCCTGATCTAAACTGCAAAGTTTAACCCAGAGATTCCCAACCATTTTGTATTTTTAGCACACTTTCAGATACTAAATTTGTAGAAACTCATACTGAAATATGGTGAATGAGGCAGTATATTTTACAATATAATTCCTCCTAGAGTACATCATTGTTCCTATGTGGATTTAGGAAAGCACCCATGTCACTGCACTATTCAATTCCTTCAGTAGTGACTCTTCATTTTCGTACAATTTTCATCGACCTGACTGTGCTCTCTTACAGACCTGTGAAGGGAAGTTTTACGGGTCTACTGAGTGTTTGCCTTGACATGCATCTGTGCTTTTTCTCTCTTACTCATAGCAGATTGTGTCCTGTTCTCCACTGTACCTCACAGCCTGCTCTGCTTAATGTTTCATCGGATCAGCATGTCCTTAATAGCACATGTGTTTGGTTTTAGCAAAAAATTAATATATACATTGCTAAAATAAAAAGAAAACAAAAATTGTAAAGAGTTTGTGTTTCAGACCACACCAACTGTTGTGACCCTTTGATTGACAGTGTACTTCTAAAATTTTCAACCAAAGTGCCCATATAAACAAAGAAGAAAGAGGGGATACCATCAGGAGAGTCTAGGGGATTGTAACCTAAGGCCGCTCTTTTCTAACATAAAACTACATGAGCTTTTTTTCTAAAAAATACCTATGGATTTGTACTTTACTTCATTATATATTTGAATTTTTGAAACAAAAACAAAAAATTCCTCCCGAATACTTGAAGATTATAGAATTTCTAGGAAAATGTAACAGGTTTGTCTTGTAATTTGAGTACACCATGCTGCAGTCTGAAGATCACAGGCTTGAAACATAAGTATGCTTGGCTGTAATTCAAAAGGGAGATAGGGTTCTAAGAATTTCCCTCTTTACCTTGAATTCCATACCACGATGTTTCTCATACCTTATTCATACCATAACATCCATCCAGCCATCTATCTATCCATCCATCCAACCATATATGATTTCATCTTTCTGAATTTGTTACCTAACCATCCATGCATATATCTACCTATTTGTCTATCTGTTCGTCCATCCACCCGTGTATGATCCTATGTCATTCTTTCCATCCAAGCATTCATTTACCTATGTGTCTATCTACATCTTTCTGTCTCTCTACCTGGCTAGATAATTCATTTCCTAAATAGCTGAATTTAAACGATATTAAATAATCGTAGTCACTCCTGCTAACATGATTCAACATTTATTCCTAAGAAAAGGCCTCTTCTATTGCTCTTAATAAATAAAGACAAGGTAATCATTATTTTCTAGGTTTCCTCTCAGCTTTTATTCTTGTATGTGGCAGATTAAAGACAGCTGGAAACAGAAACAGCCATACCAAGGCAGGATTTTGGTAGCATAAGAGAGTACCAGGGACTGGATCCTTCCCAAATGAAGGGAGAAGAGAAGGAAATAGGCATGTTGACCTGCTCCATGATAGTCATTTCATGCCCATTATTCTTCCCAGTCGTCATGACAACTTTGCCCAGTACTTACCCAGTATCCTCACATCAGTTCTCTGAGCTAGGTGCTGTCATTATTCCAATTTTATGGTTGAGAAATCTAAGCTTTAAAGTATTAAGTAGCTTGCTCATATTCATATGGCTGTAATTCTCAGATTCAGATATAAGACAAACACGGCTAGCTTCAAAGCTCTTGCTTTTAAACATGACTAAACTCTTGACCCTCAATTTGTTTCATGATAGAAACTGTCCTGATTTTTTTCATATCTTTCTTGCAACCAGTGCTAAGTTAAGGCAAAGATTAAGGGTAGGTTAGTCAGGCATTTTCCAGAAAACCAGTGCGTAAGTGGCACTAAAATATATCTTTGGATTGTAAGAAATGGAGAAAATTGTACTTATAAAAATTTGCTTCTGCCACTGGGAAGAATACTCTGAACAGCTTGGGTGATGGGGATGAGGCTCTAAGGGATTAAGGGGTTATGCTTAGTCACAAATGTCATTTGACTACTTTTAATGGAAGGTAGGTCTGGATCATTCTTAAGTCTTTATTTTGTTGAACAGGATATAAAACTTTGGAGCCACATCTTAATTGTGTGAGATAATAGATTCAGTGCTGAGAGATGCCACCAGCAGAATTTCAACAGCCTCCTCCTGGTGAGGTGTGGTCCTCGATGGGGGTCTCCCATGAATCTGAATGACACAAAATTGTAATCAAATAGCTTAGGTGATAATTCTCAAGTTGCAAGTCCAAGTTTTAGTGAATTCAGTACTAACACCACAAGGTTGACAAACAGAATTCATGTAATTGGTAGACCCTACCTTAACTACAATCTTGAGTCCAAGATACGGTCACAGAGTCACCATTCCTGTATTTCTCACTCTAGTACCCCTCCATACCAGTTCACCCAGTAATTCAGGACATCTGGGGCCCTATCTTATTCTGAGTCTAAATATATTTTCACCAAAACCATCATGAAGTTGTCCAGATAGACACCCTAAATGAGGTCATTTGACTTTGTCACTGGAGTTACCTGAGTGACGATTCTAGCATGTTATACTTTTAGTAGTGCCATTCTCTCTCTCTCTCTCAATATGTGTGTATATATACACACACACATTCTCTCTGTATATATGTATATATACACATATACACACACTCACAAGGACTACATAATAAAGATATAAGCTCTTTATTTTAAATGTGCTGATATTAATTTTTTCCAGTCTCTGAGACCTAATCAGGCCTTTGCTCCTTCAATAGTTCTTTACATTCACTCATTTAACACATAACCACTGAATTCCTCCTTCACACCATACAGTAGTGAACCAAAGAAAATCTCTGTTCTCATGGTGTTTACATCCTCATGAGGTGAGAACACTAAATAGATAGATGTCACATGGTGATAAGTGCTCTGAAGAAAATAAAGAAAAGGTTGGATAAGAGGGTAGCAAGTGATGGGGTGAGGGAACTGCTGCCTAGGAAGAAGATAGGAAAGGCATCTTTGATAAGGTAGACTAAGCAGAAACCAGTAGGAATCTGGGGCCTGCCTGTTCCAGGAAGAGTCAATGTTCCCAATTTAGGAATGCAGCATGCCTATTAACAAAGTGATAATGATATTGGAGCAGTTGAGAGAAAACGATTTTTTTCATATATAAGCTAAAGGACTCTGACTAAACATTTTTGTTACTTTACAATGTCTGCCAAAGAATGGAGTCCTCAACTAGGAAGAAGAAGAAAAAAAGATATGTTATTTTTTGCTTACACAGTTTTTAATAGTTTCTACCCATTTTTTTCTTGAGGGTTCTGTGTTATAACTTTCTGAAATAAAGCGACCTGCTAAGCCCTAAGACACACACCGTAGAAGGGATGGATTACTCTTCATCAGAAATAACAAGAATCAAGGTTGCATATGTCTTTGCTCTAATCCCTGTAAAGAAATCACACAATGGCAGAGAATAAAGGAGAAATAACTAGCGTATTTTCTTTATTCCTCTCTCTCAATTATCTCTTCTTCTCCCTCCTTTCTTTCCTAGAGTGACCTCAAATCTTTTTTTCCCTCAGCTTCACTTGAAGTGAATTAATACTTTTAATTTTACTCAGACTACTCCATACTTAACTTTTCAAATCTTTATATGCTGGACATTTGATTGATAATCTAGAAAAAAAAGAATAGGGGTATCATTGTCTAGTCACCAAGTATGAAATGACAATAATATATAGTTTAATATATACAATGTATACAATTACTCCATGGAGAAGTCTTACTGTCTATTCAAGTCCTTCTTATTTTCTAGTCAAAGAATCTGAGAAAGTACCATCTAATAAAGATGATGATGATGAAAAAAATTATTTCATTGGGCTCTTATTTCCAGGTTATCTATGGCTTATTTAAATTCTTCCTCATGATAATTCCTTGGGTTTGGTATCCTTTTTCTTTTCAGATGAGGGAATGGAAGTTCTGAGGGGTTGTGTATTGTCTCCAAGATCATAAAACAAGAAAGTTGCAGAGTGTACTCAAACGCTGGGTGTCTATGATATTCCCATTACATCATATCTGTGCTGGGGAATTCTTCCCTAAGGCAGGCCACATAATTTGAAAGGCAATAGACTTCTGGCTATGCTTAGGGCAGAGTCAAAAGTGTGAATTAGAGATGACCTTTTAGAATGTGAATCCTGGTCTTCTGTATAAGTGAGAATTTTGTTTGAAAATTTCACTGTGATGTAGTTCCTGAAAACTTCATGGGGTTGTTGAACATATCAATGTAGGTTCTTGCCAGAGTGTCTGGCACATATCAGAGTGTCTGGCACTTATCAACACTTAACACTTGATAAGTGTTAGTTAAAAATACAAGAGCACATTGGGCCTCCCTGGTGGCGCAGTGGTTGAGAGTCCGCCTGCCGATGCAGGGGATACGGGTTCGTGCCCCGGTCTGGGAGGATCCCATATACCGCGGAGCGGCTGGGCCCGTGAGCCATGGCCGCTGGGCCTGCGCATCCGGAGCCTGTGCTCCGCAACGGGAGAGGCCACAACAGTGAGAGGCCTGCATACCGCAAAAAAAAAAAAAAAAAAAAAAAAAAAAAAAAAAAAAAAAAACAAGAGCACCAGTGAAAAAGAAGGAAGGCAGGGAAAGATATTTCTCCCACTGGTATCTGAAAGAGTCCTTCATTAGTCTCCTCTTCGTTTTAGGGGAAGAGTAGAGCTATTCTGGACTTTTCTTCCTGTTTTTTCTTAATTTACTGGTCAAGGAAATAAAGAACTTTTATTTATTAACTTTAAAAAACCATTCCTGTTTATTTGTTTCAGGTTTATGGGGAATCACTAATTGGAGCTCACTGAGTTCTAACATCAAAAATGGAAAACTAAATCTTTAGACATCTACTGTCATTTAAGGAAATGTAAAATGCCTGAGTTTTATTTTAGCCAGTGGAAAAAAATATAGTATGATTATATGCACAAAAGAACTAGATTTATGCAGTAAATGTGCTTCTAAAATGTAATTGAACAAAATGTTTGTGTTACCGTAATGCAGTGCTGTGATTTCAAGCACAGGCTTGAATAAGTTCCTCAATCCCTGTGAGCCTGTTTCCTTATCTATAGAGTGGGGATGCTGTTAGTATCTAGAGGATCAGAAGAATCAACCATCAGGTGTTATTATTTTCAACATAATTACCTATTTTTTTTTCTATAAGATTCTCCACGCCCCCCTCCCTGATTTCTGAAGTGATAGCTAAGGAATCTGAAAATCAGTTCTATAACTTTGTTAATGGCACATTTATTCTTTTCTATTTTGTCTCTTGCAACTACTCCCTGCCCCCTGCCCCGGCCCCGACACACACACAGTGCTTTGAGATGGATGCCTTCAGCAACAGTGGCATGGCCCAAAGAATTGAACTGGATGATGGGACCTGCAATGCTGAGGCAGCCAGCATCAGACAACTTTTTAGACAGTTGGGAGCTTACGGTAGGAATCCAAGAGCTCCTTCTCTTGCTTAATGTTAGAGCCTATTGGAAACATGGGGATTAAGTGGCAAGTTGATTTGAAGCTTTTGAAGGATATTTCATTCTTTCTCCATCATAAGTGAATTAAACACACATTGGGTGGCTCTGTAGAACTTGTCTCCAAAAGGAAGGGTGAAATACTGTCCTGTAAAACTAGGCTCTCCCCTCATCATAATTCTTCATTTTCAGTCAAACTGCTTATAAAAATGATGGATGTTAATGATCACCTTACTTAGGAGATGTCATCATTTATTTAAAAAAATAGAGTGAGTTGGATTGTTAGAATTATTACTGGGAGGCTAGGGGAATATGGGGAAGATAAAAATAATCTTTCTCAAAGTAATTGAGAATTTTTTATTTACTAAGAACTTGGTGGAAAAAAAGAATTACTTTAAACATCATCATCCTTCAGACATTTTCATATCTGTCTCTCAAACTTACCAAACTTAACTTATTGGCAATAAAATAATGGAACATCCCCACCAATAGTGCAAGAGGGTAACCTATTTGCAGGGCAGGAATAGAAACACAGACATAGAGCACAGACGTGTGGACACAGGGCAGGAAGGGGTGGGTGGGACGAATTGGGAGATTAGGTTTGACATAAATACCCTACCATGTGTAAAATAGATAGCTGGGGGAACCTGCTGTATAGCACAGGGAGCTCAGCTCGGTGCTCTGTGACAACCTAGATGGGTGGGATGGGGTGGGGAGGGGAGGGAGACACAAGAGGGAGGGGATATATGTATACATATAGCTGATTCACTTCATTGTACAGCAGAAGCTAATACAACATTGTAAAGCAACTATACTCCTATAAAAAAATGAATGGAACATATATATGACCACATAAATTTGCTTTACTTACCACATTTGGAATCTGAATTAGCTATATTCAAGTTCAAAATAGCCCAATTTATAGGAAAGTTTTCCAACTGAAAAACTTCCCCAGAAATTAATGTTTAGGAAACTAGTTAAAAATTCACACACTTATTTGGAGTGTGAATCTTTTTATTGACCTTTTTCCAAAGAAATTTCTATATTTTTATATCTAATTATGTGAGTGATGATGGGCTTGAAGAAAGAGAATATGTTTAAGACACATGCTATAGTTCTATAAGTTGAAAGATCTTAAAAATCTTGCCAGGAAACATGATAGACAGAAGATATCTACTACAAAAAGTGCTGAAAAGCAATGACCAGAGGGGAACAGTTTCATTAAAGTGTGTGGTTAAAAATGCAGCTTTTCTAAGTTCCCCTTTACCAGGGCAAGCAGGACTTTTCATTTTTGTTTATGTCTGGCTATCAGGTATTAGAAACTCAATAAATGCTAGTTTGCTTGCATGGCATCTACTATGTTGTATATCTTTTAATACCTTAACAGGTAATTACTAATTAAGCAAATGTAAGGCTTGACTTCTTCTCTCTACAAGGTCTCTCCTTGGGGTGTTAAAAACACTACTTGAGCTCCAGAAAATTTTTATTGAAAGCAGCTACTAAGAACATTTGCTTTCTAGTAGCATCTCAGGTGGCTAAGTTTGCAAGTTTAGCAGACTCATAAACGTGACCTTAAAGCTAACCTAAGGCATAAATTGCCAGGGATGGGCATGAGAGGAGCTTGTGGGTGATGGTGCAGGTGGAGAGTGACTATGGGGTTAATGAGCCCTGAGTGGGAAGAGGAGAAAAGTGTAAAATTGAATTCACCATTACAGAGGCCCTGCTTCTGAAATCAACAAGAGGCTAGCAAAATCAAATAGCAGTCTACCTTCCTTTTTAGACTTATTCAATGTCACTTGAAAATGCACTCTACATTTTATTCCAGATTGTTCTAGGATGTTAGAAAACCCAACAGACAAAGCAAGTTTTCATTTGCAGTTAACATATGAGGCTGCCTATTTCTATAGACCAAAAACATTCCTACCCCAAGTCCAGAAATGCCTGGGAAAGAGGTAACTTGCAGCATGTTTCCTGGTAGCTAAACTCAAGCCCCACATTTTGGGAGTCAGGTAGGGCAGTGAGTGGTGTGGACGTGAACAATGGGATCCTCGTGACTGGGAGATGGGTTTGCCAGAGGAGAAGGAAAGGAAAATACAGGCTAGGAGCCACTGCAGGGAAGAGAAACTGACCCCAACTGTGGAGCGTATATAGAAGACAGTGTGACAATATGGACCAAGGCCCCACTCTCCCATAAGGGATAATTTGAGATGACACATGGATGATTTCTGCTGATTTGAAACATGATAGCTCACTACTCTAAATACCGGCTCACACTCCTAAATCATTACTTTTTGAAAAAAGGAGGCGTTTACAAGGTCCAGTAGAACTTCCTCCCAGGTCAGGGAACTTGGGATTCAAGGCTGACACTGGCCATGCAATCACGAGTGAAAGACTGAACTGCTGCTATTAGCATCAGATTCTCAGCTGCAAAGCAAGGAATCTGGATCAGATGATGCCTGTATGGCTTCCGAGGTATAAGAATGAAATGTTTAATGAAATTCTCTATTGGAATCACATATTTGATCACATGAAATGTCACATAACTTTTTGATAAACATACGTTTTTCATGCTGAGTCCTTTGTTTAATGTGTTAACTCAGCTAATGTATATGGGGAACATACATAGGAAACAGAGTAGAAAGAATAGGGAAAGCACTAGTGGATATTTGGAGGAGGAAGTGTCTAGGAACAGGGAAGGGAGGATACCTTAGGCAGTTGGGCATTTGGGTCTGAGGTTTGGGAGAAAGGTTTCAGTGGGAAATAATGGATTTGAGAGTAATTGGAGTATATAAAGCAGCAATTGAAACCCTGAAAAGAGATGAGAGCATGCAGGAAAATCATGTACTGTAGCAAAAGACAGTACTCAGGACAGAAGCCTGTGGAGTTAGAGCATTTGAAGAGCCAGCAGGACACATTCGTTAAATTACTTAATTCCCTGGAAACTCAGATAACTACTTGATTTTTGTGTTGTGAAATTTACAGATGATAACACACGTACAGTGTTGGACTCAACTTTGATGTTCACTAAATGCTCCTTTTTCTTTCTAATTTCTACACTAGGGCTGTTTGCTTTATTACATAGCAGAAATGGTAAACTCGATTATGATTTTAAACAAGAGAAGAATAGACAGTATGCCATTTGTTTTTGCGCCACTACTTACACATGAAAATTGTATGTAGACTTGAATGAAATGGCTTGTCGATTCAAATTACATGAAAAAAATTTCCCTTCACATTGCACTTGAAAAATGTTTACCCTTATGATGTACAGTCAAATTTTGAAAAACTCCATGTTGTGCATACGTTTCTAGAAACATCCACTTCTTTACTAAAACCATAATTTTAGCCCGAGTGTGACAATACATAACCAATAATAAGTACACATGTGAAACAGCAAAATGGCTTATTCTAACATGCAATTCACAAATGCAAGGTGATAGGGTAAATGATAATATAGTTCAAGAATAAAGGATCTTGTCAAGGATCATTTCTATAATCATCAAATTATTTGATGGAATCAGCATATAAGGAAAGTCAGAGGTAAGAGGAGGGAGGTCAAATGGACAAAGGTAAAGCTTTCCTGGCTCTGGGCCACAGACTTGCTATCACATGTGTCCATCTCAATACAAATTCATTTAGTAAATTCAGCTTTTTTTTTTTTTTTTTTCGGTACGCGGGCCTCTCACTGTTGTGGCCTCTCCTGTTGCGGAGCACAGGCTCCGGACGCACAGGCTCAGTGGCCATGGCTCACGGGCCCAGCTGCTCCGTGGCATGTGGTATCTTCCCAGACCGGGGCACGAACCCGTGTCCCCTGCATCGGCAGGCGGACCCCCAACCACTGCGCCACCAGGGAAGCCCTAAATACAGCTATTTGAAGTTGATGATAGCGTTTGTGGAAAATTTCTGAACATTTAGGATCTAACCCCCTAACCATGAAAATTAGAAGTTTTAAGCTGTTACCCTGAAAGTTCTATACTTTTTTCCAAAAATAAACATAAGCATTTATGATATCTGGCTACCACCAACCATGCTGTAAATATGACCTAGCTCTTACATGGGATGAAGACTGGTTTGATAATCTTCCCTGTGCAACCTATATATTTTCCCTTACCTTTTCTATAGCTTTTTTTTTTTAAAGATAAAAATCCAGTCCTGTATTAAAGGCAGATAAGCTGTCTGCAGCTCTGTACCCCATGGGCAGAAAATGGGGTCACCTAGGCCCACAGCTGCTGCCGCTGACAAGGGACTGATCGCATCCATGCTCACACGGTTGGGAGCTTTTTGCTTGACTGCAGTTTACTCCTGAAGAGCGATGGTGTGGAACTGCAGTCAGCAGTCATCCACTGTGGAGTTGGTTGCTCCTTCTGAAATTGAAATAAATTGGCTGAGGGAACGTGCAGAACAGCATTTGGTGAATTTAACATTGAGCACCGTGGGCCCACGTGGATAATGACTGCATTATACGACAGCGCAGAAAAGGAAAGGGAAAACCCACTTAAGAATATAGTATTTCTCCATACGTATCAAGGCATCAAAAATGTCAACAGACATTTTATATTTTAATTGCAGTAAAACTGTGCAAAGAGGGGATTTAATTAGCCTATGAATGATTTTACTGGAACCCCCATCTCTTGCGAGCCTGTCCATGTACTTTGCTTCTAGATTAATCTTTCTAATAACAGAACTTTCAAGAAGCAACTCCCAAGCTCAAGAATTTATCCTTAGTCCAGAATTGAAACACTTTAAATTTCATACCCTGGCTTTTTCATTACTCTTCATTATCCACCAATCTCTACGTGCCCGTTTCTCCATTTACAAGAGGTGCTTCTGGATTCTAAAGGAACCCAGAGAGGCGCCTAGTTGCCACCCTCAGTGGAGTGGAAAGAAGTGACCTGCCCACCAATCCTAGAGGTGGAACTCAGATTCGAATATAGGCCTTAAGATACAGAGATGCACAAGAAATTCTCTTTGACCTCCTGGAGCTCAAAATTCAGTAGAAAGAGAAAGAATACAGCAAATATTTATGCTGAACTAAAATGAGTATAACATACAATGGGAGTTAAGAATAGGCAATGACTAGGAGGTTGGCTGGCTGGGGAAGCATATTATGGGCAGGACTGGTGTCCTAAAAGGCATCTGGTATAAGCAGATAAAGCACTGACTTTGGACGCAGAAATCCTGGGTTTGAGTCCTTGTTCAATCATGTTGGGTGTGTTATGTTAATACCCTGAGCCTTGTGTCTCCACCTAAGGTGGGATACTCATGAGAGGGTTTTCTGCTTTGCTAGCGATTTTGTGTGCCTCTTCAATCAATACGTGGAGGAAACACTTTGCTTTCTTACTAGTGTCCCAGCGTTTCCCCCACTGTACATCGTGCACATCCCAGCCACTTCTCTGGGGGCACTGACACCAATCCTAAACTCCTCTGGGCTTTTTGGCCCTCGTGCCCCATCGTTCCCAACAGACACAGTAATACGAACAACAAGAACACCAGCGACGATAGAAAACGATGACTGCAGACATGGACCGAGGACCGGTGTGTCTGGCTGCTGTTTGCTTTCCATAAATTATCTCAATCCGTATTCTCCCTCTGAAGTGGGCATTATCATTTCCATTTAAAGGCCAAAGGGTCTGAAACTCAGACAATATAAATGACGTTTCCAAGGTCATCTAGCTTGTTAGTGACAGAACCAGGTGTCAAACAGATCTTTCTCGTGCCAGAGGTTGTACGCTACTATTTTCATATCACTAGCGTCTACCTCTCTGCTCCTTGTAACTTTCAGAGTCTGGGGAAGAGAGAAACTTCATAGGAATTGAATACAGATTTGACTGACAAATACATGGTCTCAGAACTGTTCTAGAAATCCTCAAAGCAGTCCTAAATTGTGGAAGGACAGTCTCTAGAGGAGAGCCTTGATGGTGCTGAGCGACAAAAGGAGAATAGTACACTATGTTAAAACTTTAGGGGACATCTGGCACCTCCCAGATTCCCAACAAACTTTTAAATTACAATTTAAGAAAATCACTAATATCCTCTAATGTCAGCGGAGGAAAAGCTATGCTTACTTTATGGTTTCTGTGGGAATAACAAAATGTTTTTGTGCAGAGGGTAGATTATCCTTCCACTCTTAAGACATTTTAAAAATCCTTGATGTAGAGGTGATTAAACATTTGTCTAGCCAGTGCTGTCTTTTGGACAAAACGAGAAATATCACGGCAAACAAATGAAAGGGTTTTCGAAAGCTTATGGGGTAAAGTCATTGACAGATTTCTTTACTTAATTTTGTGGTTTTGTTGTTGTTCAGAGACCATTCACTTTTATTGATGTGATAGAATGTGATTTTTTTTTTGAGAATTTAGCTGAATATAAACATAAGGAAACATTAAGAACTGCGGCATATGGGAAAAAATATTTGTCTCTCTATAAGTGTAACTGAACTCTGTAGCTAACAAGAATATTTGTTGGACCGTCTCTTTAGATAGTTATTCTTTTCTGGAATTATTTGCAACTCAGTCCTGCCCAGAGGCAAGGAAAATGAGTTAGACATGTTTTTGAAACTTTTCAGAGTTGTAATTTTATAATCTTGTAATAAATTCCAAGATGACCACGGGGAGTGTGTTGTTTTACACAAGCATTTTACTGCTACTATGAATCTGCAATAAACTGGAGATAATTTACTATTTTATGAAGTGTAACAGAATAATTGCACCATTTTCAAATTTAAAGAGAAAAGAGTGTAGGAGAGGTCTGGTCAGGATGATAAATGATTCACAGCCTCCTGTGACTGTTTCCTTTTGAAAATGTAGAATCAATGCATATAATAACATATCCTGGTCTCTCTCATTTTTAAGACATTTTCATCTTCATTTTATTAGTGTTGCCAATTTGGTGTTTTTGAGTTTGTGTGAATAATACTGACATTTTCAATTTTAGGTACTCTTTTCTTTTGCTCATTTGTGACATATACATTGATTTCACAATCCAGTAGACCTTCCTGTGAAAGACAAATCAGTGTTTCGACAAGAAATGAACATCCATATAGGCTTGGCCAGCAGTATCCTAACACATCTCATATTTAGTGAACATACTTCAAAGAGCTATATTCTGTCTCAAACAAGTGTTTCTGGTCTTGACTTGTGGTTGCCTTCATGACTTAGAGTCAAATGCTGCCTGAAGGAACTTCTCCAGGGGTGGATAGAACCACAGGGGAAGCACTGTAGGAGGAGTTGTTGATTAGCTGGTTGGCTCTTTGTAGCTCCGAACTTAAATCACGGTGGGCAGGTGGGGGTGATTCCAACATTAGCTTCTTGCCTCCAAGCAACAGCAGTTACCTAATCAAGGGGCAGAGAGTCAAGCTTCTAAAAGGCATGATGCCACCTCCTCTCACCTTTGGATTATCCTACAGGTACCAAGGTTTGAATAGTCGCTACTATTCTGAGAAGGGGAATTCAATAATAAGAAAGATTTTCCCTTGGGATCCATACTGCATGGGTGAAGTGAAGTGCCACATTTACTTTTTTCCTAAAAGTCAAGCTCTCCACACCAAGGCCTTGCATGACAATCTTCCTTATCTCTCACTTATTCTTCAGATTTCAGTTTACTCTCAGCACTACCTTCATGCACTAAAGCGGTACAGATGCTCCTCATCTGTGTTCCCACAGTGCAGGTATTTTCCTTAGCAGAAACATATCAGGCTCTTTCCTTGTCTCTTTCTTCCACTATTTTAGTGAAGGTGAGGGCCATGGGGTCTGTATCCTATTTATCTCCAGAACATATCATGCTCCCTGTCATGGGGTCAGAACACAGAAAACACTGATCAAATGAATGGATGGAGGCAACAGAGATGGGGAGACAAAATCATCAGAGATAATGTCTCATTTTTGAGGCAGGGCTAAATAGGACTATGGGGACCCCATGAGCTCCTATGATCAATTTGAGTACCCCATGGGTTGACTCAGACCAGAACGCCAGTAGCTTTTTTGGGAAGTAGGGTTAGTGGTGAGCAGATCTTTCATTAAAAGTTCACATTTCCCGAATATGTAATGCTGTCTTCTTTGTTCGCTGGCAATATTTCCTAAAGTCAGAATGGAATATGAATAGATGTGAAAGGAAAATAGGTTATATGGTCACATAAGATTGGAAAGCACTGGGTTGAATACAGTTAAATAGGTTTTATATTTAGGCAGGATATATCAGACTTTACTATGCTAATGTGTAGTTTGTATCTCCAAAGAAAGAGACATGCAAATTTCCAAAATGTAATTGACAATAGAAAATTTCTTTCTTTTGCAGATCATCTCACGGAATTTATAACACAGAGAGTTTTGGGGCTACCTAATACAATGTAGTTTGTAAGCCATATCTCTTTAGTATAAAATCTCTAGCATGAAAGAACTATTTATTAAATGTCCATAAGTGCAAGTTTCAATGGTATAGCACTAGGACAAGTATCTTCTTATTCTATTTGATAAAAGCATCATTAAATCTCTAAGGCATGTTGGGATGTCAGTTGTTAAAGTCATATTTAGTAATACATATTAATACAATTAAAATAATAATACATAAAATATTTTGGCTAACTTATATGTGAAACACAAATATCCTAAAAATGACTCCTTTTGAAAATAATAATCAAAAGTGACTTGACCTTCCTGTGAAATACATTTTGGAACTGAAAGATAATCTGGGCTTGCTCATTTATCAGTAGTTACCCTAGACAAGCTCATTATCTCTTTATATACTTCTGTTGGTATTCATGGATGAGTCTAAAGAAACCCTTTTATTAGTCTAATTTATATGCCTTTTCTTTGTCTGCACCCTGCCAGTTTAGATGTCACCTGTAATAACTATGAAAAATTGCTGTGTGCTTCATGTTCTTTTTCTTTTTAAATCTGCAATAGAACTTCTCTACAACTACCAAAGGGAGTTTCGTTCCAAGAAATAACAAATCTAATTTGACTGTACTGAGTTGCAATCTCTCACCCTGATAGGCTTTTTGTTTAGTATGAAAACTTATCAGTGGGGACCCTCTTAAAATTGTTTCATCTATTTTCAGGAAATAGAAGAATGTGTTTATTTTAGATCACCTAAATATTTTCTGTACTATAGTGGTGTAATTAAATGATCCTGCTTTATCATCCTTAGCTTTGAAAACTTCAGTTTCTTGCTGCATCCTACATACACCAGGTAGATAAATCTTTACAAATCCCACCTCGAGTAATGTCATTCTGCTGCTCAAAATTTTCATTGGATCCCCATTACTTATCAAATTATGAATTAATTCCTTAGTCTGGCATATAAGGTCCTGACATTTCATTCTTTTTCACCCATTTTCCCCCTTTAACACTCTAATTCAACTAGTTCTCTCCAAAACATGCCCCACATGTTTCTATCTTGTAGCTTTTGTCTAATGTCTCCATAGCTCCCAGAATGACAACCTTTATCCTTATTCTTTGAAAGTCAACCAGCTCTCTAAGCTTCCTCTCAGTTTCTACCACTTCCATGACTCTGTTCTTTTTTTTTTTTTAAGGGGAGGGAAGAACTTTTTTTTTTCTGTTTTTAAAAAAAAATTTTATTTATTTAGTTTTTGAATTTTTGAATTTTATTTTTTTATACAGCAGGTTCTTATTAGTTATCTATTTTATACATATTAGTGTATATATGTCAATCCCAATCTCCCAATTCATCCCACCACCACCATCACTGCCCCCGTCACATGATTCTGTTCTTAATTCAACCCACTGGATATCGCTTTCTTTTGGGAGGCCACAATCCCACTTTAAAATCTTCATATATCTAACCCATTGCATGAATCTTGGCACACAGAATTAGTTATTTAATTTGTCCAATGAGCTACTGACTCTCTTGAAGCATCTCTTTCTTGCCTTGAGTTAAAATTATTTGCGTTTTTCTCTAATCCTTTCAACTAAACTTTTAGTTCCATGAAGGGCAAAGATTGTCTCTGTTATTTACTAATTCTATTCTCTGTAATAAACAGTTATTGAATTGAAGAAAACTCTTATTTTGTCCATTAAGCTTGAAATGTACAGTTAAAAATTTCTGTGGCATGCTACCACTTCAATGTAGTAAAGTTTTTCAGAGAGTGAAATTTGGTATGCCAGAAGTATACCTCGTACTTTCCTAGGAGACTGATTTCTCATCTTAGTTGTAAGGCAAACACTAATGGACAGAGTCCAAAGACATAAGTTTCAGTCTCAGTTTTGTTTTGTTGTAGCACTTGTGACCTTGGACATGTTTCTTAACTTTTCTGCATTTTGGGTTTCTCGTTATTTAAAAATAAGAATATTACACTCAGCACAGAGGTGTAACATGAAAATTAAATGAGGGAACACATGAGAAAATACATTGAAAACTGTGAGGTGCCTTGAAATATATTTGTTCATTCAACAAATACGTTTTGAGTGTTGAGTCTCTGGCAGGCATTGTGGTACTCACTTGGGATAAAAATAATAGTTGTCTTTTATTTTTAAAATTTATTACTACAATAAGATGAATGAAAAACTCATTGTCTCTGCTTGGAAGGATATGATGAACTAGATGGACAAACATATAAATAAAGAATTAAAATACTGTGTGTGTGTTAGAGGGAAAGGGAGAGAGAGAGGGACGTGATATGATAGGAAAGAGGACAGGGTGCTATGAGCAAGAGGAAGGACACCCTAACTGTACAGGTAGGCTTCCTGGGGAAGGTAACATGTGAGTGGAGACCTGCAGGATAAATTTAGCCATGAAGTAGGGTAGAAGCAGAAAGCGTGTTCCAGGAAGAGGAAGAGTATTTGAAATGGTACATACATACATGATGCATGAGAAAGAATAGGGAGAAATACTGGAATTGGGAGGTGGGGTGAGCATAATATAAAAACAGCCCTCTTGGATTCTGATATATTCCTCTAAAGGTTTTCCCTTCTTTGCTCCACAGCCTCCTATCCCAAATTTTGTTAGGAATACTACTGTAGACCATGGAGTCACCTCAGGATTTTCTTTGCAGTGAAACTAGTATTTTTTCATTTTAAGTGAGGAGGATTTAAATTCACAATATTCTTATATTTGATCGCTACACTATAGTGACTATTTTAAAAAACAAATAAGTAAAGTACCCATGGTGTGGATGAGTGGTAAGGAGTACTCTTTGTAGGGTTAGACCAATGGGAGTGTAGTCCAACTTCATCACTTTATCTTTGCATGTCCTTGGGCAGGTCACTTAATCATTTGACTTTAAAATACTAATTATTTATAAAATTATTGTGAGCATTAAAGGGAGTAATACTTGTGATAACTAAGTCATCTGGCACTTGGTAAGAGTTTAACGATTGTTAGCTTTATTATTTAAGAACCAATAACTAGCAAATTTCTCTGTGCTCTTCTATTTATACTTTATTTTCAAGTGCATACATGTTTAAAGGTTTTTTTGTTTTTTTGTTTTTTTTTTTTGCGGTACGCGGGCCTCTCACTGTTGTGGCCTCTCCCGTTGTGGAGCGCAGGCTCCGGACGCGCAGGCTCAGTGGCCATGGCTCACGGGCCCAGCTGCTCCGCGGCATGTGGGATCTTCCTGCACCGGGGCACGAACCCGTGTCCCCGGCATTGGCAGGCAGACTCTCAACCACTGTGCCACCAGGGAAGTCCCTAAAGCTCTTTTTTGATATCTGTATCTATATCTATAAATACTGGTTAAACCACACTGCTAAATTAGGCATTAAGGTTTATAAAATTAAAAATCCATTTTATTAATCAATGTTTAACTAAGAAGCAAACTTATGATATCAATAATTAGCTTTAGAATTAAAGTATAAATGTATTATACCTGAATTAACAATAAAATGTTTTCTAGATTTCCACAGATTTCCTATGATTTAAAGCGATTAGAGTCTCCAACTACTCAAAAGAAAATAAGATCTAAACCCCATAAAATCTTTATTTTAGAGAAGGATAGATTTCTGAAGTCTTTATTCATAGGTTGCTATGGAACTAAAGGAGCCTACTTGTTTTCAAGTTCATTTCTGGTTCTTACTGTACCTTATCACAGAGAAAAGGCAAGAGGTAATATTGAAGGTCAGCCCACTTTTGTTTTCCCCATTGGAAAAATTGACCTAGATCTCTATTTCTTGTGTAGGACACTGTACTCTTGGCAGTCTTCCTTCAATCTTGTTGTCATAAATTTAAAAAAAAAAGGTTTAAAAATTTTAGTCACTTGTAAAATGGAGCAGAAGTCAAAAGGAGACAACAGGAAGAACATTTTACCCAGATGAAATTAGGGGGCAATGAGGTATCATAAATAGAATGTAATTCAACCAAAATTTAATTAAGGTCAGAAAAAATACTTGTTTGTAAAGTGTTCACTACATCTTTAATCACAAATGGTTAATTTCTTTTCTCTCACATCTCATCAGGAGTCCTTTGGCAGTAGTAATACATACTGGAAAACTTGCTATAGATACATTATTATTATTTGCTGCATCTAAAGTCTTATATACAAAAACAGGTTCAGTGGTTGGGACTGGTTGGTCTGTAGTAAAATTCTAACTAGCAACACTGGGTGGACAATGCTTCAGACATTGTACTCAACAAAGAACAGCAATTTCTCCTACAAAATAGCATAGATTTTTTAAAAGAACAGGGAAAAATAATCGATGACACTAAGAAAGATACTTTTTAGAAAGGAACCGTTATCTAAATACTTAAACTAAACTCCATTTTTTCTACAATCATGTTGTAAATTTACAGAATTTGCTGCTCAGAGCACTTTCGTATATATCACATCATTTCGTTTCACAACACTGCCAAGTGTTATTATTTTCATTTTACAGCGGAGCTGAGAACATTGTGGCTCAAGTAAATTACATGACCTCTCAAAAAAAATGCCAAGCAAGCAGTCTAGCAGGGCATAAGATCCTGGCATTCCATCTCTGGAGTCACAGTGCTGTCCTGCACATTTATGTAACTTTTCTGACACTTAGTTTTTTATCTGTAAATTGGTAAAGCAATAATACCCACCATATAGGGTTTGGTGATTAACTGTGTTCATACCTCTGAAGAGCTTAACACAGTACCCAGCATATGGTAATGTTAAATATTTTGACTATTACTAATATTATTACAGTTATTACTATACCTATCACCCAGCACCCCTATGAGAAGAAATTTGTGTATTTTCATTTCAGTTACTAGAATATTATGAATGAACGTACTGGGGAGAGGAATTGAGGCCATAACCATGTCTGTCACTCACAAATAAATTAAGAAAAGCAGTGATTTAAGAAATACCATATTAAAAAATCCTAATTGCTGAATTTACATTAAACAACTGTATTTTTAAAAAATGCTTTTTATTTTTCTGATTATAAAAGTAATAGGTAAATAGTGTAGAATATGTTAATATTGTACTATTTAAATGTGTAAATATTGTAGGAATTTAAAAAAATCCACAAATATGTGAGTTGGGAAATCAAAATGCATTGTGATCTCACAGGCAAGATTTCTGCTGACCCATTTACATTCCTTCAAGAAGAGTCTGGGAGGGCCTCTGTCACTATACCTTATCAGTCATAAATATTAACATTTTAAACCACAAAATCAAAAAGATAAATATGGTATCTCTATTTTGTTTTAAATTTATTTTGTTACTTACTAATGATAGTGAACTTTCAAGGAAATTTCTTCTTTTGCCAATTATCTAGTAATATTAAAGTTTCTACTAGAATAATTTAGCATTATTATTGAAATGAAATATATCTTTATATATTAAACATACTAAACATTCATTATATTCATTTAAAATATTTCCTTTTTTTGTTTTAATAGGATCATTTTTTATTGTTTTAATAGGATCTTTTAAAAATGGAAAATTACAGTCAGAAGAAAGTAAAAATCATTCCCACAAAAAAAAATATAGAAACAAAGAAAAAAAAAGCCTCCCCCTTCCATCAAGTTCTTTTAATCCCGCCCTCAAGATATTAGTATTGTTATCAACTTGGTGCATGTCTTCATTTTTGCTCTTTTAAGAAAATCATTAGTTCTTATCTTACACAAAAAAAGTGATGCCATTTGATTGTAGTCATTCTTCTATCTTATTATTCCAGATGAATGTTAGAACCGTGTATCAAGTTCTCAAAAATATTCCAATGACATATTACCAAAGATTGCATTAGATCTCTAAATTTAGTTAGAAAGAATTCATATTTTTACAATATTTAAGTTTCCCATCCAGGTGCCCATCTAGTACATCTTCCTATTTAATCTTTTTCCTTTTTTTTATCTCTAAATAAAGCTTTATAGTTTCCTTGACATAGTTGCCACACTTTTTTAAGGCTTATTTCTCGATACGTTTTAATTTTTTCTTAGTTGGTAATTATTTCTGTCTTGTAACTACTAACTGGTGATACAAATTCAAGTTGCTGTTTTTCAGGTGTTTATATTGTACCTAAATTCCTGTAGCTAAAGTCTTTCAGAATATCTAATAGGTTTTTAGATAATTCTCTGGGACTAGTCTATGAAGATAAGCATGTGCTCTTTAGAGAATGACAATCTATCTTATTCTAAAATAATGGAGGGAATAAGCATGCCGTGTTTCTGATTTTAACGATAATACTTCTAACGAGAATGTAAAATTTTATCAAATTCACTGATTTAATTAACTTAATTTTTTTTGAAACAAACCTATCTTCATCATAATGGATTATACCTTTAATGTATTACCGGAATTACTTGTTAGTACATTTGTATCCAACTTTGTTAATAGCTGAGGTTTCATGGATTTTTGTTGTATGTTTATTCATGTTGATCAGATTTTGAAATCATCAAGAATAACAATGGATAACTATTTTATTCTTTCTATATTATAGAAAATAATATAATGTTATTACTTGAATGTAAAAATTCAATTGGTAAACTCTCTGGCTCTGGAATTCTTTGATAATAATAATAATTTCATCTGGTTTATTGCTCTATTTATGTTATATATTTCTTGAGTTAATTTTGATCATTTTTAGTTTTCCACATATTTATTTAATTGACATTTTCAGGTTTATTGACATATACTTGGTCATAGCATATATTTCAATATTTTATATCAGTTCTATTTTTTATTCATAATTTCATTTATATAAATAAGTCTGCCTGTTTGAAGGAGAAAAACATTTTTCCCCTATTAACTTGAATTCTGGTCTGCACAACACAATGTGAAATATGGGGGTGAACAACTAGTGATATGAAACAATCTATATTATTTTAATTTATACTTGCTGATTTTGTTTATACCTTGTTTCTATCGTAATTAAAGTTAAAGTAAGGGGAGAGGTGTAGCAGTAAAAAAAAAAAAAGGCTTTTGTGATAACACCTCATGTATTATGCATTCCTAATGCCACCCTGGGAATTGAGTCACTTAATGAGGAAATAACTTCATCGCCTTTAGCTATTATGTCAAAGGAAAATTTTTTCATGCTGTTGACAGGACTTATTTTCTAGGTAGCTATTCAGCTAAGTCTGAATATTTCACAATTTCCTTAAGAAGTACTTCTATATTTTAGAAATGGAACATTTTAAAAAAGACTTCTCTATGAGGACTTTGTAAATAAATTAGATATATACAAGAAAAAAAGACAAAGCTCAAGAATTTTACATCATTTTCATGATGAGTGAAAAGCATTATCAACAATTTTTAAATTAGCTCTTTTGGCATCCTATAAACTAAACATCTGAATAGGAGTGTTTAAGTTCATTATTTAGGTATTATTTACATACAGCAATTGACATGTAGAATCTGCTCATTGTGTCTACTGGCTGTCCTTTGTTCATATGGATCCCTCCCTTCCCCGTCTCATTCCCAGACTCATTCTTCTAGTTTCTTTAGTGAAATATATTCAGACATTGGGACTATGCCCTTAGCATCCTTTTCTTTTATCTCCATTCTCTCTTGGCAGAGCTATCCTGCTAGCATTCAGGGCTTCAGCTACAATCTGAATGTTGATGATACTCTAACCTACATTTCTAACTAGTGCTTTCCCCTTTATTTTTGTTCTACATTTTCCACTGCTGGCTGGGTATCTTTTGGACTCTCAAACCAGTGTGCCCACAGCTGAGTCATCTTCTTCTGACTCAAACTGGGTCCTTTCATTGCCATCTCTATTCAGTTATTCTCTCAGGCCCCCAGCCTTGACACCTGTACTCATTCACTTAGTCACAAAGTCCTGTCAACTTGACTTCCGTAATGTCTGCAATCCTTTCTCTTGTTTTGGTCTCTATTGTGGGAGTAATTAAACTGCTTCTTAACTGATTTTCTACTTCTGTATTTCCAGTATCCAAAATATTCTGTAAACGACTGATCTATTAATCTTTCAAAAGCCTAGCACTGAGACATCACTTCCCTGCTCAAAAAACATTTAACGATTCTTTCCAGCTTAAGGAATAGGCTGGTGTTGCACATTCTGCTTATTCTGGTTTCAATTATATTTGTAGACTTATCTTCCCTTCCTCTTCCTCATATGTTACAGTCAAGCTAGACTAAACTGTATTCCCCCAAATGCTCTAAAATGGTCACTTTTATGAGTGCCAAACACTTGGCTAAGCCTTTTACAATACATTATACCTATTAGTACTCATTACAAATTGTAAGGTAGGCATCATCGTTATGTTTGCATAAAGATGTGGAAAGTGAGGCTTGCAGAAATAGGAGAGTTGGCCAATGCTAACAGTTAGAAAGCAGAAGAGCTAGATCTTGAAGGCAAGCCATTTGCTTCTTAAGCGCATGTGTGTTCAATGGCTAAGCCTGAATCCTTTCTGGGCTCATGCCGAATATTTATTCAATATTTTATTAAAATCTATTTTAATATTCAGATTAATCACTTATCATTTATTGAGACATATTTCCAGAAAGTCCTACCTTGAAAAAAAGGCCATTTTCTCCCCTCTTTTAGCCAACTCATTCACTGTGGTATTATCCTATTTTATTGTTGTAAAGAATTTATCGATATCAGAATTTGTTTACTAGAATGAATGAGAGTTGGGATCTAGTCAGCTTTATTCAATCACTCTTCCTAGCCTTAGAAAAAGTGCATAATAGAGTGCTAAGTTAATAATTGTTTAATGAACACAGAGATCTCTATTAAAAGCTTACCAACCAGTCAGTATCCAAAATAAAGCCACCACTTAAAAAAAACAGTGAGCTCTGCATCTTTACTATTATTTCCCAATCATACTGGTTTATGATCCCTCTTTTCTTTGAGAGGTCATAACTTAGCACTTTGTAACTATTAGGGAACATGCCATTTATACATGGTATATATTGCATATTGTGTCTTTTAAAATCCTACTCCTCAGCTAGTTTGTAAATTCCTAGAGGGCAAGTATGGTCTCCTACTCAGTTTTGTAAGCACCGTAACGCCTTATTTATATGCTTTCTGTAGTTTCTCAATAAATCTCTATTAAATTTAAAAAAAGAACTCTTCATAGTTTGAGGTACATTTGGAGATGAATATTTTATAGTGGAATAGACCAAACTACAAAAAATTTATTTTGACGTCACTGAATGATGTCAACACAATATTTTTGATAATAACCTATCATATAACATTGTAATATATTATAAACATAAACTATTTCCCAATGACAGTAGCCATAATAATACACCAAAACAACAAATCCTGGGTAGCTATTATTAAAAATTTTAATTATTTTTCACTCTGGCAGTCTTCTTGGATTCCTTTCTATTGATATTTGCTGTCTCAACTTTTTAAAAAAATTTTATTGAAATACAGCTGATTTACAATGCTGTGTTAATTTCTGCTGTACAACAAAGTGATTCAGTTATACACATATATATTCTTATTCACATTCTTTTCCATCATGGTTTATCACAGGATATTGAATAGAGCTCCTTGTGCTATACAGCAGGACCTTGTTGTTTATCCATCCTATATATGATAGTTTGCATCTTAGATTGAGTTCTTTTTTCCTACACTTGAACAGAATGAGTTTTATTTATTAGTTGGGGGGGATTTTTTTTAAAATTCAAACAGAAAGTCACAAAAATTATAATCATCCTCATCAGTTCACTCAGTCCCATGTAATTAATTTTTTTTCATCTTGATCTTTTGTTAGCACTTTTATGAATTCATCAGTTTTCCATTAGAGTTCTGAAAATGCTTATTCATTCAGTTCAGCAGTATAGTCAGTTAGCAGAAATCTGTACTTGTCAGAGTCTTTTCCATGAATTCCTTGAAGATGAAACCGTTTTATAGGAACATTTTTGCAAAAGCATCAGAGTACACCCAGAACTGTCTGTAAATGACAAAAGACTTAATATTGACCACGGTTAAAGATTTGATGAAAGTTCATAATAATGCAATTGACAAGGATATTTAGTTATTTCTGAGATATACATTTTAAAGTAATAACTAGAATTATGACTTATAACATTATACCAGAACATATAAGATTTTTAGGAATTTCATGTAATGTCTGAAACATTTATAGTAACATATTTCCATACAAATAACCCAAAGAAAGTTTAGTATTAGTTGTTTTTTGTTTGTTTGTTTTTTAATACTGCACATTCTTATTACTCATCAATTTTATACACATCAGTGTATATATGTCAATCCCAATCAACCAAATCAGCACACCACCATCCCCACCCCACTGTGGTTTTCCCCGCTTGGTGTCCATATGTTTGTTCTCTACATCTGTGTCTCAACTTCTGCCCTGCAAACCAGCTCATCTGTACCATTTTTCTAGGTTCCACATACATGCGTTAATATACGATATTTGTTTTTCTCTTTTTGACTTACTTCACTCTGTATGAAAGTCTCTAGATCCATCCACGTCTCAACAAATGACTCAATTTCATTCCTTTTTATGGCTGAGTAATATTCCATTGTATATATGTACCAAATCTTCTTTATCCATTCGTCTGTCGATGGGCATTTAGGTTGCTTCCATGACCTGGCTATTGTAAATAGTTCTGCAATGAACACTGGGGTGCATGTGTTTTTTGAATTATGGTTTTCTCTGGGTATATGTCCAGTAGTGGGATCGCTGGATCATATGGTAATTCTATTTGTAGTTTTTTAAGGAACCTCCATACTGTTCTCCATAGTGGCTGTATCAATTTACATTCCCACCAACAGTGCAAGAGGGTTCCCTTTTCTCCACACCCTCTCCAGCATTTTTGTTTATAGATTTTCTGATGATGCCCATTCTAACTGGTGTGAGTTGATACCTCATTGTAGTTTTGATTTGCATTTCTCTAATAATTAGTGATGTTGAGCAGCTTTTCATGTGCTTCTTGGCCATCTGTATGTCTTCTTTGGAGAAATGTCTATTTAGGTCTTCTGCCCATTTTTGGATTGGGTTGTTTGTTTCTTTAATATTGAGCTGCATGAGCTGTTTATATATTTTGGAGATTAATCCTTTGTCTGTTGATTCGTTTGCAAATATTTTCTCCCATTCTGAGGGTTGTCTTTTCATCTTGTTTATGGTTTCCTTTGCTGTGCAAAAGCTTTGAAGTTTCATTAGGTCCCATGTGTTTATTTTTGTTTTTATTTCCATTAATCTAGGAGGTGGATCAAAAAAGATCTTGCTGTGATTTATGTCAAAGAGTGTTCTTCCTATGTTTTCCTCTAAGAGTTTTATAGTGTTCAGTCTTACATTTAGGTCTCGAATCCATTTTGAGTTTATTTTTGTGTATGGTGTTAGGGAGTGTTCTAATTTCATTCTTTTACATGTAGCTGTCCAGTTTTCCCAGCACCACTTATTGAAGAGACTGTCTTTTCTCCACTGTATATCTTTTCCTCCTTTGTCATAGGGTAGTTGACCATAGGTGCGTGGGTTTATCTCTGGGCTTTCTATCTTGTTCCATTGATCTATGTTTCTGTTTTCGTGCCAGTACCATATTGTCTTGATTACTGTAGCTTTGTAGTAGAGTCTGAAGTTAGGGAGTCTGATTCCTCCAGCTCCGTTTTTTTCCCTCAAGACTGCTTTGGCTATTCGGGGTCTTTTGTATCTCCATACAAATTTTAAGATGATTTATTCTAGTTCCATAAAAAATGCCATTGGTAATTTGATAGGGATTGCATCGAATCTGTAGATTGCTCTAGGTAGTATAGTCATTTTCACAATATTGATTCTTCCAATCCAAGAACATGGTATATCTCTCCATCTGTTGGTATCATCTTTAATTTCTTTCATCAGTGTCTTATAGTTTTCTGCATACAGGTCTTCTGTCTCCCTAGGTAGGTTTATTTCTAGGTATTTTATTCTTTTTGTTGCAATGGTAAATGGGAGTGTTTCCATAATTTCTCTTTCAGATTTTTCATCATTAGTGTATAGGAATGCAAGAGATTTCTGTGTATTAATTTTGTATCCTGCAACTTTACCAAATTAATTGATTAGCTCTAGTTGTTTTTTGGTGGCATTTTTAGGATTCTCTATGTATAGTATCATGGCATCTGCAAACACTGACAGTTTTACTTCTTCTTTTCCAATTTGTATTCCTTTTATTTCTTTTTCTTCTCTGATTGCTGGTGCTAGGACTTCCAAAATTATGCTGAATAATAGTGGTGAGAGTGGACATCCTAGTATTGTTCCTGATCTTAGAGGAAATGGTTTCAGTTTTTCACCATTGAGAATGAGGTTTGCTGTGGCTTTGTCCTATATGTCCTTTATTATGTTGAGGTAGGTTCCCTCTATGCCCACTTTCTGGAGAGTTTTTATCCTAAATGGGTGTTGAATTTTGTCAAAAGCTTTTTCTGCATCTATTGAGATGATCATATGGTTTTTATTCTTCAATTTGTCAATATGGTGTATCACATTGATTGATTTGCATATATTGAAGAATCCTTGCATCTCTGGGATAAATCCCACTTGATCGTGGTGTATGACCGTTTTAATGTGTTGTTTTGTTGATGATTTTTGCATTCATATTCATCAGTGATATTGGTCTGTAATTTTCTTTTTTTGTAGTATCTTTATCTGGTTTTGGTATCAGGGTAATGATGGCCTCATAGAATGAGTTTGGGAGTGTTCCTTCCTCTGCAATTTTTGGAGGAGTTTGAGAAGGATGGGTGTTAGCTCTTCTCTAAATGTTTGATAGAATTCACCTGTGAAGCTGTCTGGTCTTGGACTTTTGTTTGTTGGAAGATTTTTAATCACAGTTTCAATTTCATTACTTGTGGTTGGTCTGCTCATATTTTCTGTTTCTTCCTGGTTCAGTCTTGGAAGGTTATACTTTTCTAAGAATTTGTCCATTTCTTCCAGGTTGTCCATTTTACTGGCATAGAGTTGCTTGTAGTAGTCTCTTAGGATGCCTTGTATTTCTGCGGTGTCTGTTGTAACTCTTCCTTCTTCATTTCTAATTTTATTGATTTGAGTCTTCTCCCTCTTTTTCTTGATGAGTCTGGCTAATAGTTTATCAATTTAGTTTATCTTCTCAAAGAACAAGCTTTTAGTTTTATTGACCTTTGCTATTGTTTTCTTTGTTTCTATTTCATTTATTTCTGCTCTGGTCTTTATGATTTCTTTCCTTCTGCTAACTTGGGGTTTTGTTTGTTCTTCTTTCTCTAGTTTCTTTAGGTGAAACGTTAGATTGTTTGTTTGAGATTTTTCTTGTTTCTTGAAGTAGGCTTGTAGAGCTATAAACTTCCCTCTTAAAACTGATTTTGCTGCATCCCATAGGTTTTGGATTGTCGTGTTTTCATTGTCATTTGTCTCTAGTTGTTCTTTGATTTTCTCTTTGATTTCTTCAGTGATCTCTTGGTTATTTAGTAACGTATAGTTTAGCCTCCATGTGTTTGTGTTTTTTACGTTTTTTCCCCTGTAATTAATTTCTAATCTCATAGCATTGTGGTCAGAAAAGATGCTTGATATGATTTCAATTTTCTTAAATTTATTGAGGATTGATTTGTGACCCAAGATGTGATCTATCCTGGAGAATATTCTGTGTGCAGTAGAGGAGAAAGTGTAATCTGCTGTTTTTGGATGGAATGTCCTATAAATATCAATTAAATCTACCTGGTCTGTTGTGTCATTTAAACCTTCTGTTTCCATATTAATTTTCTGTTTGGATGATCTTTCCATTGGTGTAAGTGAGGTGTTAAAGTCCCCCACTATTATTGTGTTACTGTCGATTTCCTCTTTTATAGCTGTTAGCAGTTGCCTTATGTATTGAGGTGCTCCTATGTTGGGTGCATATATATTTATAATTGTTATGTCTTCTTGTTGGATTGATCCCTTGATCATTATGTAGTGTCTTTCCTTGTCTCTTGTAATATTCTGTATTTTAAAGTCTATTTTATCTGATATGCGTATAGCTACTCTAGCTTTCTTTTGATTTCCATTTGCATGGAATATCTTTTTCCATCCCCTCACTCTCAGTCTGTATGTGTCTCTAGGTCTAAAGTGGGTCTCTTGTAGACAGCATATATAAGGGTCTTGTTTTTGTATCCATTCAGCAAGCCTGTGTCTTTTGGTTGGAGCATTTAATCCATTCAAGTTTAAGGTAATTATCAATATGTATGTTCCTATGACCATTTTCTTAATTGTTTTGGGTTTGTTTTTGTAGGTCCTTTTCTTCTCTTGTGTTTCCCACTTAGAGAAGTTCCTTTACCATTTGTTGTAGAGCTGGTTTGTTGGTGCTGAATTCTCTTAGCTCTTGCTTGTCTGTAAAGCTTTTGCTTTCTCCATCAAATCTGAATGAGATCCTTGCTGGGTAGAGTAATCTTGGTTGTAGGTTCTTCCCTTTCATCACTTTTAAGTATATCATGCCACTCGCTTCTGGCTTGTTGAGTTTCTGCTGAGAAATCAGCTGTTAACCTTATGGGAGTTCCCTTTTATGTTATTTGTCATTTTTCCCTTGCTGCTTTCAATAATTTTTCTTTGTCTTTAATTTTTGCCAATTTGATTACTATGTGTCTCGGCGTGTTTCTCCTTGGGTTTATCCTGTATGGGACTCGCTGCACTTCCTGGACTTGGGTGGCTATTTCGTTTCCCATGTTAGAGAAGTTTTCGACTGTAATCTCTTCAAATATTTTCTCGGGTCCTTTCTCTCTCTCTTCTGCTTCTGGGACCCCTATAATGCGAATGTTGTTGCATTTAATGTTGTCCCAGAAGTCTCTTAGACTGTCTTCATTTCCTTTCATTCTTTTTTCTTTAGTCTGTTCCGCAGCAGTGAATTCCACCATTCTGTCTTCCAGGTCACTTATCCGTTCTTCTCCCTCAGTTAATCTGCTATTGATTCCTTGTAGTGTAGTTTTCATTTTCAGTTATTGTATTGTTCATCTGTTTGTTTGTTGTTTAATTCTTCTAGGTCTTTGTTAAACATTTCTTGCATCTTCCCGATTTTTGCCTCCATTCTTTTTCCAAGGTCCTGGATCATCTTCACTATCATTATTCTGAATTCTTTTTCTGGAATGTTGCCTATCTCCCCTTCATTTAGTTGTCTTTCTGGGGTTTTATCTCATTCCTTCAGCTGGTATATAGCCCTCTGCCTTTTTATCTTGTCTATCTTTCTGTGAATGTGGTTTTTGTTCCACAGGCTGTGGGATTGTAGTTCTTCTTGTTTCTCAAAAAGTCATTATTTTTAAACAATATGATTGTTCACATAGAAATTCTGAGATAATCTCCTTATAATTATTACTACTAATAAGAGAGATCAGTAATGTTGCTGAAGGTCAGCTTTGCCTATCCCTGGGCTATAATCCAGTAAACAAAGTCACAGGGTCATAGAGCTCCTGGGAAATCGTTCTGAAGTCTAGAAGTCTAAGATCAAGGTATCTGCAGGTTTGGCTTCTCCTGAGGCCTCTCTCCCTGGTTTGCAGATGGTGCCTTCTGGCTGTATCCTCACGCAGTCTCTTTCTCTGGGCAAGTTTATCCCTTGTGTCTCGTAGCAGGGGCTTTTGTGTCAGAAAGACTTAGTTTCAGACACTGGCTGTGCGTCTTTGTGTGACCTTGGAGAAGTTGGTTAGCCTTTTGCAGATTCAGATTTATGTATAAAACTCCATGCTAACATCTCATTCATATAAGTAACAGAAGAGGAGATGAAATAAAGAATGTAAAACTTCTATCATTTGGCACATTCAAGAAACTTATTAAATGGTAGCTAAGATGAAACGTAGGCCCTGAGAGATTAAGTAAAAACATAACCAAACAAACTTTTGGGAAAGCAAAACAAATTTTAAAAGATCATGGACTATCTATCAGATTGCAGGTGTACATATGACCACACAGACGCACACAGACACACACACACAGACACACACACACACACACACACTAAAGTGACTAACCTTCTGGCCTCACCCTGAAGGAGATGAGGAAAGCAAGGGTCTTCTCTACTTAGTAACTAGCAATGTAACTTTTTTTTTTTTTTTTTAATCCACCAGCTGCCATATGCAAGTTGGAGACCCAGGAAAACTGGTGGTGTAAATCAGCTGGATTCCCAAGGCCTGAGAAACATGGAAGCCCAGGGCAGAAGATAGATGCCCCAGCTCAAGCAACTGGGTAAGAAGAAAGAGGGAGGAATTTCTCCTTTCCCCACCTTTTTTTGTTTTTTATGTATATGTATAGCTGATTCACTTTATTATACAGCAGAAATTAACACACCATTGTAAAGCAATTATACTCCAATAAAGATGTTTAAAAAAAAATCAGCACACACACACACACACACAGAAAAAAGCAACATAACTTTGAAAGTCCTGCTTTTTGATTTCTAAGTAGGATCCTTTAAAGTTAAAATTTCCATACGTATTAAATATACAATAATAGTTATGATATGTTTTGACATTATTTTTTGGAGAAGGCAAACAGGCCATTTTTCAGAAGTCAGAAAGAATGCTTTCCTCCTTGAATATGGCTGGGTAAGGCCTTATTTGACAAGATCTTAGCATTATTTTATGAGCATTTTGATTTTCCCGAGGGAGTTAGATTGCATAGTATCTTATAGTGGTACCAGCTCCTATGGGTATTCATAAGAAAAGGAGAACTACATTTCTACAGCCCCTTGGAAAACTGCTTTCAAAGACCTCAGAGGTTTAAACCTTGTGGCTAGATGATATCAGCGACCTCTGGCTAATGGACTGTCTGGCAGTCTCATGCATCATTAAAGGATGAGAATATCTTACTTGAATTTTGTAAACCAGGGAATATATATTTGAGATCTCTCAGAAGTATGGCTGACATCCCTTAGACTAATTTAGAGGAACCAGGCCCATTCAGGGGCTCTTGGACTTTGACTACAGTGGTAAAGGAACAAATCTGTGCTCTTGGGACAGTGTCAAATGTTTTTCTTTCATCCCATGTCCCTTTTTATGCTATGCGTTCTACCTTGAGTCACTGCATCCACACCTATGACTTCAACCTTTCTGCCTATTATACTCCCAAATATGTAACTCAGCTTAGCTCACGGATCCTTATACTCAGCACTTCCAGAATCAGCTATATTATCTTCCTCATGCTGATTCAACCCCAGCCAATATCTTTTATTCTCTATTTTGGTTAATAGCACCTGGGAATTAAAACCTTTACTTCTGCTTTCTCCCTCATCCTGCCCTCCTGCACTTTGTCATGAATTGATGTGGATTCTGATTCCTGTAAATCTCTTGATTCTGTCCAGCCTCTTAATCCCCTTGACTCCGTCCCACCTCACTCTGACTATGGCCATAGGCTTTCATGTGAACTTAGTACCTATGTTAATTCATCTTCCATACTGTTTCGATGTGATGATGCCATGCCTCTGCTCACAATCTTTTAACATCTGCCCAGCCAGCATCTGGTCCCTCACCTTTCACTACTCTTCCTTCCATTCCCATCTAACTTCTTTTCTCCAAATGGATCATATCATAGCCTTCGTCTATTCCCTTTATCATATTACTTATTTTTTTTAAACCTAAAATGCCTTCCTTCATTGGCAAACTCTTACTCATCCTTAAGATTCAGCTAAATATCACCTTTGCAGTGAAATATTCCTTGACTGACCCAGAAAAAGTCAAAGCCCTCTCCTCTGGATAATATCTATTGAAGCATGAATCACACTTAATAGAGTTTGTTTATGTGTCTTGTCTCTCAGGAGTTTAGAAGATCCTTGTGAGCAGGTATACCATACACCTAGCAAATATAACTTTCATGAGCTCCAATACTGCTTAGGCTTCTCCAGTGGTCTCAAATATTCAATTATGGGGGATCACTGGGTTGACAGATAAGATAGGAAAGTGTGAGAGGTCTTATGGGAGATCAGAATAGTAGGGGAGAGGGAAGAAGGAAGAAGAACAAAGATGGAGGCAGATAGTTTGGAATGATGGGCACTTGGCTGTAAGTGGGGCTAGCGGAAAACAAAATGGTATCCTACACCTCTAATCTGATTTACTGTTATCAAAATTTGAACAGTTTGTACCAGCTTAAAATGACATCTAGTCTCACATCTTTAAAAACTTTAAAGAAACAGTTTTACTACAACAGAAATAAATTTTTTTTCAAGTGAAAAAGAATCTGTTCTACAAGAAATCTATCACTCACTAAAGGCAAGCAGGAGGTATAATAAATACAGTCTTACTGAAGAGACAAATCTCAGAGAAAAGTAGAGACACATCTTAGGCTATCTATCCTACCTCACTAGGGTGTAAACCCACAAAAGACAAGCTACAGAGATGATTTTCATCCCCATGCTTTCACACTGTTGTTGTTGGCATAATTGCATGGGGAACAATCAATGCCATACAAATGTTTCGATACAGATGCGTTTTTCTCTGAGTTTTGAGTGAATTAGGGTAAAGATAGATGAACGTGCACAAGGAAGGAGAAACTACATCTGTGTATTTTTCTTCAAGTAGACCAGGGTTCAATTTGACCTGGAATTTAGTAAATTAAACGTAAGAGACACATTGAAATGTTGCTCTTGACTCTGGTATGAGGCAAAATAAGGAAGTAGCAGGATGTAAGAGTTGTTTGCAGGATGTGGAAGTGAGGGTTCCTCTTCTTTGTGGTGCTAAGCAGATATCTGGAACTTTCTCAGCAACCCCAAGGATGAGTGGTTTGAATTTATACAACAGCAGACCCAGGAAACCTACAATCTCAACTAGAGTTTCTATATGGGCACAAACCATTTCTTTTCAATTTACTTCCACAATTACTGGGTACACACTATGTGCCAGGCACTGTGCTGGGCAGTGATGTCACAAAGGTGAATAGTGTACCATGGAATTTATAATCTAGTGGGAGAGCAAACCACATAAACAGTTAGCTCAATATAATATGATAGCTCAATATAATATGAAGATCCTTAGCTCAAATTGTTTTGAAAATTTTAACTGCTGCCAATCAACTAGTAAATGTAGCTTAAATTGTTCACTCTAGCAGTCCATGCGCTGATCACTTCTTTCCAGTTTTAATCCTCATTACCCGATTCTTCCCTGAATCAGAGCCTAACAGTCCAGTCTTTCTCTTTTCTGAGTCTTATTCCCACCTCTCACTTTGGATCTTCAAGCCATCATAGTATCTTTCTTCATTTTATTTCTATCCATATTTCCGAACCCAGGTCAATCTCTTGGTCTTTTGCAATACCATATATTCATCAATTTATTTAGTGTTAACTTGTTTAAAATTAAAATCTTGATTTTTGCTGCCAGTTGTCTTCCTCATAAATCTTTCTCCATCTCAGTAAGTGCCAGCTTTGATCTACCTGCTTAGGCCAAAATTCTGGAATCTACTTTTCTTGAACACCATGTGTCCAATCCATCAGTGAATTCTGCCTGGTAACCCTCAAAATATACCCAGATTTTGACCACTTCTCTCTGCACCCCTTCATCACTCAGCACCCCCCAATACTGGCCCAAAGCCACCATTTTCTGAATAATCTTCTACTGGGTCTACTCTCTCCATCCTTGCCCTTCTTCAAACTATTCAGTGTGTAATTCATTCAAAGCATAAGTTAGATCCTTTTTTTGCTTAAAATTCTAAATTTTTAGCATGCTTATAAATGCCTATGCAATCTGTGTCTTTCCCTCCTCCAGCAAATCTTTCAACTCATTTCCTTTTACTGTCTCCATCTGTTTGTCTGCTCTAGCTACACTGTAAACTCCATGAAAATTACCTTTTGTTTTGCTCACAATTAGCGTTTAAAACAGTATCTGGCATTCTACAACTACTGCTACTAGTAATAATAACTGGCTTATATAACACTGATTTTGAGCTGAGCACTGTTCTATGTTACAAGCATATATTATTTATTCCTTGTAATAATCTTGAGAGGTATGATTATTATGCTAATATTACAGATAAAGAATCGAGGCACAGAGAGGTACTATGTACTTGATAAATATGTATTGAGTTATCTCATTCAGGTAACAGTCACTGAGTGGGAACTCTGAGAGCCAGTTTTCTAACTTACAAAATAAGATAGATATTGGTTTGCATACCTCAAGGGAAGAAATGCGTGGGCGAATACATAAAAGTGTTATTTAAACATAAAGCCCCAAACAAATTGTTCAGTTTCCCTAATTCAATTCCATTTTACTTGGATCCTTCTGGTTAACAAATTTCCCATCACTGCCTGTCATCATTTTACCCTTTTTTTTTTTTGGCGGGATCTTAGTTCCCTGACCAGGGATCAAACCCGTGTCCCCTGCAGTGGAAGCACGGAGTCTTAACCACTGGACTGCCAGGGAAGTCCCTACCGCCCCCCCCCCTTTTTTTTTTTTTGCGGTACGCGGGTCTCTCACTCTTGTGGCCTGTCCTGTTGCAGAGCACAGGACCCGGACGCGCAGGCTCAGCAGCCATGGCTCACGGGCCCAGCCGCTCCGTGGCATGTGGGATCTTCCCAGACCGGGGCACGAACCTGTGTCCCCTGCATCGGCAGGCGGACTCTCAACCACTGCGCCACCAGGGAAGCCCCCCTACCCCTTTTTGTCTGGCTCAGAGATCACTTTCTCCAGGAAGCCTTCCTTGAACTCCCACTCTCTTCTGTTGCCCCTATGCCTGGTACACATTACTACCACTGGGCTTTGATGCACCATACACATTTCTTGTTTACTTTTCTTCCTCCTTTATCAGACTAGGAACCCTCTGAGGACAGAAACTTTGTGCCATTTGCCTCTGAATTCCAAAAGCCAGACACATAGGAGGTGCCAAATACATGCTTATTAAATGAATGGATCACCCAGCAACACACATTAGGACTAACAATTTAAAGAAATATAATATTTGAACCTAAATGGGCATTAAATGATATATCCAGGAAGAAAAAAAAATTTAGATTGATTTGCTTAGATGAACTAAAGTAAATGTCCTATTCAGATTAATTACCACAAGCTAATGCTTTTCATAAAGAGGCTTGTGATAACTGTCTTTCTGTTGTTTTAGTAGCTTTTCCATAAACCAAAACTGAAGTTCCATTTGCAGTGAAAGTCAGAGAACATCCAGGAGTGTTACAAATTTTGGAGACAGGTTAACTGCTCTGTTAACATAATACCTACAACTTAATTCAACATAAAGACATAATGTAGAGTCCTAAAACTAGAATCGGCCTGAACTGTGCACTAACACAGCTGTGAAGGTGAATTTGCAGAGTTGGTTTTTTTTTTTTTTTTTTATTAGTTTCTGCTTTATAACAAAGTGAATCAGTCCAGTTGGTTTTTGGCTTTTCATTTATTTCTGACTGTAGTAACTCTGGTTTTTTATACTTCAGTTCAATCCTATCAGGCTATTTCATGCTTGTCAGAATATAAAGTCAAAAGAGTATTACAGTGGTGATTGGAAAGAACATAAGATTCATTTGAAGTAGAAAGAAGGCATTTTATAAATGAACGTGAAACGCCTGGAGGCCAAGAATACCCAACCATACACTAGTTTTTTAGCTCAGATTTGCTGCACACAGCATGCCATGGCCTTGGGAGAAAACCCCATGTCAAATGTCATTAGAAGCTGCTCAGCCAGGCACATAGAAAGGCACATTGCATCAATGATATATGACAAGCCTGGTGGTGATTTTTCTCCTTCAGTGGCCAACTCATCCAAAGTCTGGACAAGCTAACATACAAATAGTTCATAAAGAACTAGGCTGTCAGAATCATCTTTGCAAGGCAGTGACTAGGACTCTTCTTTTAATGAACATTTCACATTCCTGTGTAGCCAGGAATGTCTCAACCACTAAAATATCCAGAGAAGCAGATACAAAACTACTGGGGATGGAGGAAATTTTCTCACAAAAATACCATTAGCTCAATATTCATTCTAATCTGCAGAAAATAACTTTCATTAGTGTGTTTTGAGGTTGCTATCTCATTCATCATTACCTTTTAATATAATCTAACAGCTTCTAGAGCCCAATATAGAGTAGATATCTTGGCATAAAAGTAGGAAAATGATGGAGGTGTAATACACACACGTCTTGTGCCAGGCAACTGCTGGGGATTTTTTCATACATTTGATTAATTTCATAACAATAATGATGATGATGATGTTGGTGGTAAATTGATCAGTAGGTTACTTTATTGATCTCTTTTTTAGGTTCCAGGCACTTTTCTAAGTGCTTCATGTGCATTATCTTATTCAATATTCACAATAACACTATAAGGTAGGTTACAGGGAACTAGTTTTATACTAGTTAGTTAATTCTCTCCATGTAAGACAACTAGTAAGTAGAGGATCTGAGATTCAAACCACGTTGGTCATACTTTGGGGCCCACAATTTTCTCCTTAATTAATTTAATCTTAGAATTCATCTTGTCCACTAATTTTTTCTGACTTATCTCTGGATTGTTCCAAAGTGTTCCTGGAGGTATGTCCAAGGATTTGGGGAGAGTTCTCAATGTCCCCTTTCCAGGCTCAAATTGACATATTTGACTTTGGCTTAAAATTTTAAGTAAACAAAGGGGTCTAAGACTTAAAATACATTGGAAAACTACTGCCATGCTTTTGACCAATGCTTGCATTATATTGAAAGAAAAGCTGAAGCCTGGAAAAGGTGAAGCTCAGGGTTCCCTGGTGTGTTATAAACCTCCTGCTGGTGAATGGTAGTTGTGTAACTGGGACCCAGCTCCCCTGACTTAGGTCAGATCTTTCCATGCCACCATGAGCCCTCAGAAAGGTTCACACCACTGATGGAAAGAGGTTAGAACACTTCAGTAGCCTCTACAGGGAGCACTTGAAGAAGGCTCCTGCCATGGGACATGGGACGTGGGACATGGTTAGCTGCATTTTCACCACATATAAACTTATTTAAAAATGAGAAGAGATTGGTGTAAGGTTTTCAAACATAAGGTTCATTGTTGCATTATTTTCGTGTGTGTGTATATATTTATTTCATATTAAGTCAGTAACCTATTGTCAACTAATTCACCTATACCAAATTCTATAATACACAACGTAAAACAGTAAAAAAAATCATGCTTAAGGTTAAGCAGTTTTGTTCTTAAACTTTACCTGCATTATATTGTATATGATAATTGAAATATTATATTATATTATATACACCAAAGTATATATTGGCCTTTCTTTGACCCTTAGGAAGTATCTACTAGTGTGCAGAAAGGTAACATAGTGTAGAATTATGGTTCTCAAACATTTTAAAGCTGCCATAGTCAATGGAAACCCAGTTTGAATATCACTGTAAACAAACGAGTTTAGGAGTCAGATGTCGGCGTTAATCTGGACCTCACAACTCTCACGAGCTTGGAGATTTAGGCAAAACACTGAGCCTCTTAGGACCTGGGTCTCCTTACACAGGATAAGAGTTGCTGTTGCCTGGTTATTTGGAGGCTTACAGGTAAATTATGGAAAGTGTTGAAGCCTAGTGGATATTCAATTAATGCTTATTATTAAATTACCATATCATTCCATTTGCCCTCATAATATTTTCATGACATTATGTATTTAGACTGGGAATTTTAATAATATCTTGATGAATGAATGGACTATGTCAACGTTTATGGACCATTTATTTTGGCCACAGTGCCGACTGTTTTATATATGCTACATTAGTACATTTTCCTTCACAATAATACCATGGAAGTAGATTCCATTATTATCTTCACTTTACAGAGGAAAACTTTGATTCTTCAAGAGGTTAAATAACTATCTGAAAGATTCAGGTCTGGTAAGTGGTGGCATCTGGATTCTTCCACACCTGATCCCAAAGCACACCACCAAGCCCCTGTCCTCTTCACCTCTATGACATTTGACCTTTCAACTCTACCTTATTCCTTGAGAAACTGTGGTTTTTGTTCTTATTAAGAGGTGTGTCTGTGAATCTCCCACTATAATCGTGATTTCATCAAATAAAAATAATATTACAAAGGATGTTCACTTCCGTGCACAGATACTGACATGCTGACATCTCTGTGTCAAGGTGCTTTCTCATTCAGAATCAAATGTTACACATGTAGCTAATGACTGTTCCATTCCTTCCCCCCCTTCTCAGCTGTAATCACTTTCATGACATTGGTAGATGTATGCATAATTAAAAAATTTTTTTATTGGAGTATAGTTGCTTTACAATGCTGCGTTAGTTTCTACTGTACAGCAAAGTGAATCAGCTATATGTATACATATATCCCCTCTTTTTTGGATTTCCTTCCCATTTAGGTCACCACAGAGCATTGAGTAGAGTTCCCTGTGCTACACAGTAGGTTCTCATTAGTTATCTATTTTCTACATAGTATCAGTAGTGTATATATATCAATTCCAATCTCCCAGTTCATCCCACCCATCCTTTCCCTCTTGGTATCCATAAATTTGTCTATTTCTGCTTTGTAAATGACATCATCTATACCAATGTTTTCAGGTTCCACATACATGCATTAATATATGATATTTGTTTTTCTCTTTCTGACTTACTTCACTCTGTATGACAGTCTCTAGGTCCAGTTTTTATATTTTATAAAATATGGATCTCTCTATGAACAATATATATCATGTTATTTTCTACATTTAAAGTTTTTATAGAACGTTTTTTATAAATGCATTTTTTACGTTGAATACATTTTGACAAGTTCAAATCATTTAATACTTTTAAAAAAATTCAACTTGGTGTTTCAAAATCACCCTGTTTATTGCAATTTATTCAGGTCAATATATGTAAATTCATTTGTTTTCATTTTGGTTCACTATCCTACTGTGTGAACAAAGTTTATCCATTTATGTAGTGATGAATAATTAGGTTGTTGCTATGTTTCACTCCCCCAAAGGGAGCAGATCTGAGCATCTTTGCATGTAAGTCCTTATAAAAATGTGCCAGAGTTTCACTAGGGAATTCATTCATCTAGTAGGAAAACTAGTGAATCAGGGCTTGTGAGCATGTTCAAGTTTACCAGGTGTTTTGAAGGTGCTCTCCTCTGTAGTGGTACTCATTTCCACTTCAACCAATAACGTCTGTGAGTCTTACCTTTCTACATCTTTATTACCACCTTGGTGTAAGATTAATTTGGGTCAGTATCTATTAATTAGTATTTCAGAAGTTACTAGTGAGCTTCAATATCTTTTAATATCTTTATTGGCATTCTAATTTTCTCTGAATAAAATGCTTTAGGCCATTTTTCTTCTAGGCTATTTGATTTTTAAAAAAATATACTTTCTTCATCTGGCTTATCCTTTTACTTTTTAAAGTTTCTTTTTATATAAGTTTTTATCCTAGTACAGTCATGTTGAATAATCATTTCTTTCATGGTTTTTGCTTTTTTTGTTTCATGATTAAAAAAATCCTTCTTTCACCCGGAAGCTGCTCAAGGCCTGGGGAGACTGGTAGACCCACTCTTGCAGGCAGCCTTTGCTCATCCACCCCGCAGGCCAGACTTTCGCCAGAATCTACCACATTCATTGGGGCCTCCCTTCAGGCCTTTCCCCACTGGTCCCTGCCTCTTCCTCGGTTCATGAAGCAAAAATTCCCCCAAGTGCTCTTTCTTTCAAGGCTCTGGCAGCACAGGAAGCCTAGGTAGCTGCTTGGGTCAGATATAGTAGCAGCAAGGGTAGCAGGGATATATTCAAGCTATCATCTTCCCATAATAACCCAGTAGTTATTCTCTATCATTGACCAATTTGTTTCTTTCATTGAGCTTGTTTTAAGGTGTGTGTTTATATGTGCAATATATTTTACTTGTCTTCTCAGAATTCCTTAGCAGTGATTCTCTTATCACGGCAGAAATGTTTTTTTTTTAATAAGGTGCATGTTATTTTCTCCTCTTTTGTTGTCTGACTTCTCTGTTCTGTCAGTTCTCTGAGGATAGGAACCATGTCTGTTCATAGTTACACTATGGTACTGCTGGGATAGAGCAGGTATACAAAAATTTATGTTACATTGATAAATGAGAGATTAAATTTCCTTACAATATGTGGGAGGTTGCTATTCTCTGATGCTAACTGAGGCTACTTCTTGTGGACTACTGAGCTGAAGATGGGTTTATAAGCCTTTGTGAATATTGATAAACCAAAAAGTACACATGTCTGGATAAAAGGCCATGTGACCTCCACTCTTAGGTAGTGTCTCCAGAAGGGTCAGAATCTGACCTCCCCACCAAATCTATGTTGAATCTCCACCAGCATTCCAATATATTGAGGCCCAGCTTACTACACTATTCATCTTGGCCACAGAAGTTTCAGTAAGAGAAATTTTAATGACAACATATACACTATTTCTATTTTGTAGAGACGATTGAGATACAACAAAACTAAGGTTTTATGGTCACACAATCAGCCAGCTATAGTGTAAGAAAATAAGAAGCTTATAATGACAAATACTCCTTTATAGTGAGATGAATTAAATGATAAAGCAGTCATTGTCATCTTAGAAGCTCCCAAGGAAAGCCGGCAGAAGTACTTGAAGTGACAGAGAATATGCTACATCGGAGAAACAAATTACAGAAGGCATTTTATAATTTGATAGGGAGAAGAAACTGCAGAATAAAGAGAGAAATCAGGACCGGTTACGAGATACAGGAGAGTAGGCCTCATATGTAACTTGGACAACAAGTGAATTTGTGAAGCATAACAATGTCCATATTGCATCATATAGGTAGAAATCTAGTAATATACTTTTTTCTTTTTTTGTAGATTTTATACACAGGCTTTAAAATGTTTGTAGCTATATGGTCTTCCCTGGAAGGGGAGTTGGAATGAGGGAGTTGAGGAGGAGGATGCGATAGGTTATGCAATAGGTACATATACGTTATGTGTACAGGTTTTCACAAACACATATACATATATATGCATACAGTGATTGCTTTTGACATGATATATAGCTCTTCCAATCTCTCTTATTTTTTAATCTTTTCAGTCCCAAACTTTGTTACTTCCATTCCTACCACACTCAGATTCCTCACTGCCCAGATATACAGCTCTACTATCTAAGCAGCTTGGCAGTATGATTCCAAATCCCCATTTAGTTGCATTCACTTTCCCTTCAGTCTGCTCTTATCATAAAGCTACAACCTGACACCTTCTAATCTCATGCCCATTGGCAAGACTCCTAAATTCCCTGACCCATCTGTCATCTTAGACTATTTTGACAAAGTATTGACAGTGGAAGAGACCAATTCGATTAGTCTAACAGCATCCTTATGGCTGCTAGGTTGCCTCTCTGGAGCTGTGGTACCCAAGCAGAAGGCCTGAGTGGCTGTATTAAGATCCCAAAGGCTTTAACAGAGTTTAAGTGTTGCCTGGTGTCCTTGCTGCTCACTGATGTGGGAGCCAGTAAATCTTTCTCATCGTTTTCGCTTGTGAAATTTAGCCTATGAAACTTACATATATTTAATTCACCATCTTTTTTGTGATTTGTTTTGTCTTAAAGATCAATATACGTACATCTACCAGCATCAATTATGTTTTCTTTCAGATACAGATTTAGGCAACAGGTTTTATTGTAGTGAATGGCTTCTCTTTATGTTTCACAGTAGAAAATTAACTTTCCTTGGAATTGAAGGTTAATAAATAATCATTAAATCTATTTCTCTTAGGCGCCAAGTCATTTAGATAAAAAATATAATGCTTGCTTAATCATATTAAGTTTAGTGATGGTCAAACATCCAGATGTCTTAAGATGTTTGGTACAACGTAAAAAGAAATAACTAATTTGCAGAATTCTCCCTTTTTGGCCCAAATATAATGATTTTATATAAATGGGTAAATGTCTACATACTAAACCCTCTGTCTGTTTTTCTGTAGGACCCAATAATATAATACTAAATTTAAAATGAATATTATTGAAATGCTCGATCTCATTGAAACAGCAGGAGATTTATTTTTGAGGAAGTGAAGTTTTTACTTTTGCAATGATGACTCACATATGAGGAATAGAAAATATTGTACTGTGAATTTAAGGTTCTCTTCATCCATACCAATCAGCTAACCACAAGTACTGATCTTGTTTATAAGATATTCTCATTGAGTCGGCAAAGAGTACAGACGGCCCATTTTTCATGTCTCTGGATCTGTTCAATGTTAATAGCAGTCACTATAACCTTAAGATTCAAAGTCTGTTTTATCACTTTAGTGTGTTTCATTTTAGTGCATATCAAGAGCAAATAGTTCTTTGAAATTACTGTGGTCTTTCAAAAGAATAAGGTTATTTATGTTTATGTTTATAACATACATACATATTCCACAGTTTCTGTAGCTGATAGAGAACACTGCTATAATTAAAAACAAACAAATTCAAATATCTGAAAATGCATTTCTACTATCATACTCTGATACATTAATTTTATTTGATATATCTATATATAAAATAGCTAGGTAGTTAACTCAAATAACATACAGATCTCAATTTAAAGGAGATGAAAATCTATATTAGTGGGAATTTAAATTTAGCTAGATAAAATTTCCTTTCCACATTCTAAAAAAATAATCCCACAAATACATGCCAACATCTTATAAAGTTCTATGGTTTTTATACCCTGGACTCAGGGCCTTTGATATATCTAATACTCCATACACCACAGGCGCCATTTAAATCACTGTCTTTAATATGGATTAGGTATCAAAATAAGAATTATCACTCTATTAATCTCTGCTGTAGGGAGAGGTTAAAATCAGTTGGAACATCCTTCTCATGTTCTTTATAGCTTATGACAATAGTTTCTATATTAGTCTTATTTTTTTTTCACTGTGATTTTATGTTAAATATTTTCGATTCTTTCTTTTTTTCTCCAAACTTTGTAGGGTATTCCAAAAATACCCTAAATCAGAAGTGTTAAATGTGTGGGGATTCTGAGGTGTAGCCTAAATCAGTCCCCTGTCAGGAAAGAATTTTTAGGTGGATCTTGTGCAGTCTTTTAATTCATGTGACTTCTTTTTTTAATATCTCTGCATTCTTTTTTTTTTCTTTTTGATGTGGACCATTTTTAAAGTCTTTATTGAATTTGTTACAATATTGCTTCTGTTTTATGTTTTGGTGTTTTGGCTGCAAGGCATGTGGGATATAACTCCCCAACCAGGGCTCGAACCCACAACCCCTGCCTTGGAAGGCGAAGTCTTAACCACTGGACCACCAGGGAAGTCCCTAATTCATATGACTTTTTTTTGCGGTACGCGGGCCTCTCACTGTTGTGGCCTCTCCTGTTGCAGAGCATAGGCTCCGGACGCACAGGCTCAGCGGCCATGGCTCACGGGCCCAGCCGCCCCGCGGCATGTGGGATCTTCCCGGACCGGGGCACGAACCCGTGTCCCCTGCATCGGCAGGCGGACTCCCAACCACTGCACCACCAGGGAAGCCCCATATGACTTTTTAATTCTACCCCTTCACATAGCTGAGTTTACTTATCACATTGCATTGAGTACAGTTGACTCTCTGTGAAGTTGTATCATGTGGTTTTAGTATCCATTAGCACCCGGGCAAGCCAATACATATAAGACCTTTGTGAAAATCTAAACCAGGAAATAACTCCCCTCTCTTTCCCTGTAGAGGTATGTGTATATATGTGTATATATATATGTGCATGTATATATATATATATATATATATATATATGGCTTTCATATATAATTACATCATATATTTATATTATATAACTTACATAATTATGCAATATATAATTATGTTTTATAATGGCTTTTATATATAATAATATATATAATTCTGAAAAAAAGTGATTCTGGCATAAAATAGAATCTTACAGAATATTTTGTCCCTTAAAAAATAGCCATGGGTTCTACCTGTAAAAGACATTTTATTAGTATTAGATAAGATAATGGAAAGCATGAAAGGCTTTTAATAAAGGCATGGGTATAATCAGAACAGATTCGAGCATTGCATTATAACATCTGCCTCAATTACTCCAGATATATATAATTAATGTTAGTTTTTAATAATTTTTTATTAAGCTCCTACTATGTGTCAGGCAATGAACTAAGTGCTTTATATATATTGTCTATTTTTGTTCTCACAATGACCCTCAAATAAGAAAGATACTGACATTCTGACTATTTAGAGATGAGAGAATTTGTGGGCTAGCGGGGGTAAGATCCAGGAGCGGAGTGGCGGTAGGTGGAGAAGCCAGAATTAGCTGCCAACTCTGCTGATTCTGCAGCCAACATGCTTTTCCCAGTGTTGCTCTGCCCATCAAATGATGGTCATTAAGTTAGAACTGGACAGTGGTCAGTGAGTTAAAAAGAAAAGAGGGGGCAACCTTAATTTGATGGTTCTATGAATAGCTTATAGAAAATTTAGAAAACACTTCTTTCATGGGATACAACAGTTTAAAAAACCAGGAATACCATGCTCAATTTTAGTTTAAAAAAATTTTGTCCTATTCCTACTAATATACCCATTTGTACAGAAATATGTCAGCAAATGAACCAGACAAAAAATGTGATAGTACTTTTTAATGATTTGAAGTTTACATGCAAACAATTACCAGAAGAAAGCATGTAATTTTTAAAATGAGCATATTGTTTCTAAAAGGGCCAGAAAGATTAAAGTGATAATGCTGAATGGCCCAATGCTTATTTTGATGTGTCATTATTTTTAACTAGCTTTTTAAAGTCCCCTTCAGCTAACAACATGTTGGAAAAGCAAAAAGTACATAATGCTCTTGTCAAAGTTTATGTCTTTATCTAAATCTTATCTTTGTAAATACAGCATGGTCGACCACCTCAATCCCTTGCTTAATACCATTTTACTTTAAAAGGGACTATTCATAAACAGTCTTGATTACTTTCCCATTGAATATCCAAGTTATTTACGAATGGTTCAAACAATTATGTACATTACCCTCCTATTTGGAAATGTCAGAATGGGTCAGAGTGCCATTTCACCAACAAGAGGCAATGGAAACAGATATGGACAAAACACTGAAACTGGAAAGCAGACCTATCCATGGGGCTGTCCTGTGTAAAATGGCAAATCTCTGTGTGGTTACTGTGGGTGTTGCATCCAATAGTATGTGTGGGACAGTTGTGGAAGAATGAGTTTGAGGTCAAAATAGCTGGATGGCAGTGCTGCGCCTTTGGGTGAGGCGCCCATTCCTGGAAGGAACATGGCAGTGTTGTGGGAATAAACAGCTTCTTGTTCTCTAGAGGTGGGGCTGACAAGAGCCAGTGAGGCCAAGGCTTTTTCTACAGGGGCTCAGGTCTATTGGGAACTTGAAGCAGAAACTCTATGGTAAGTCAATGCAGTGGCTAGAGCTCGGCAACAAAAGCAGGGCTAAAACTTACTAGGCATATTAGTAAGACATTCCAGATCCTATGCACTGCTGGGCTGAGGCTGACTATAAAACATTTGCACTGCACCAAGAATGACTCAGGAATTGACTGGTAGGGTAGATTCAGCAAATGAGAGAATGGAGAAGACAAATCCACTGATGAACTATGCACATTTATTCAGAAAGTTAAGAAATTCCAATTAATTTTTTTTTAAAAGCCATTCCAATTATTTGGGACTTCCCAGACAATGTGACTGGCTGAGTGTTCACTTTCAAATAAGTTTTGAAAACATTATTAATGTATAGCTAATCCTGGAGTGTGAGTTTTATGATATAAATATTCCTCACACTTAAATAGTCTTGTAAATAGACACACTGAATGTTTCACACTTAAAGCATCCACTATGGAAAGCAAAAACAGAGGAATAGGAATCACGATTATGTTTCATCTGATCTGCTTAACTTTGAAAAATCTAAAACTGTGTATGTAACTCACCTCCAAACAAAGCAGTAAAGAATTGACAGAACATAAAAAGGTAACAATATATAAGATGTCACAGTACATCTTCTTAGGAAATTTTAGTAATCTCTCTGTTCTTAAAGCTGATATAATTCGTGATTTATAATTATCAGATATATATTTATTTCTAATTTGCATAGTTACCTCTTCTTATGGTTTTCTAAAAAGGAGTATATGACTATGAAGATAGAAATCCTGACATAGCAAAATCATGCCTGGGATCATTTTTGTTCTCTCTGATTCCATAGACTTGAGTTTTATAAAGAGGAGAGGCTCTGCCGAATGTGATGAATTAATTGCATTACAGACTGCAGAGGTGGAGGTGACCTTGGAGATCACATAGCCAGTATCTTATAAATGAGGAAACTAAGACTTGGGGATTAGGTTCACAGAACTAATCGTAGATATTTTAGATCTAGAGCATAAATATTAAAGCATCAGAAGCACTTCCCCACAGCAAAAAGGACAGTTACGTGTTTCATCTTGAGACCTAGTTAAACATGGCTCTGTTTACTTACATGTGGAAAGGTTCTCTGGCTAAGCTCTGCATCAGACTTCAGAGACAGACACTTGCTGGGAAGAAAGAGCTGGATGTTGGCCTGACGCAGACAGAAAAGCCTGTTTGGACTAGCACAAAGAGGAAATGTTCTAGTGGGTGTAAGTGGAAAAACTCAAAAGAGATGTAACAAAGGTGGAGAGTGGGTCCATAGACCAAAAAGAGAAATTCATTATGAAATTCAATAAGCCTTGATGATTTTGGCCAGAAAGCAAAAGATGACATGAATTGAGAGGGAGGAAGTCATGTTACCTTTTTTGCAAGAGTATGATTAGAAATGTTTTAAAGTTCTGGTTTCTGCAAATACAGGGCTCTTCTAATGCCTGGTTCTGAAATTACAGAACAATATGTATATGGTGCCTCTAATTCATGATCCTTGAGATGTGAGATATTTATAACATTTTTGATTTGAGGTTCAGAGTAAAGTATGTAGTAATGTTGGTGTTATTCTTATTTTGGAAAGCAAGAAACAAGGAGCAATATCCAACCAGTTCTATTACTGGGCACAAGGTGGGGCAGGTTTAGCTTATGCCCCAGTGTCCTGGCCCTGCCACATCCAATGAGGGCAGACAGGGATAGCAGCCTCTGGAATCACATTCTTTTTTTTTTTTTTTAGTTATTTCTGAGATATACATGTTAAAATAATAACTAGAATTATGACTTATAACATTATACCAGAACATATAAGATTTTAAGGAATTTCATGTAATGTCTGTAACATTTATATTAACATATTTCCATACAAATAACCCAAAGTTTAGTATTAGTTGTTTTTTTTTTGTTTGTTTTTTTATACTGCACGTTCTTATTACTCATCAATTTTATACACATCAGTGTATACATGTCAATCCCAATCGCCCAATTCAGCACACCACCATCCTCACCCCCACGTGGCTTTCACCACTTGGTGTCCATACGTTTGTTCTCTATATCTGTGTCTCAACTTCTTCCCTGCAAACCGGTTCATCTGTACCATTTTTCTAGGTTCCACATACATGCGTTAATATATGATAGTTGTTTTTCTCTTTCTGACTTACTTCACTCTGTATGACAGTCTCCAGATTCATCCACGTCTCAACAAATGACTCAATTCGTTCCTTTTTATGGCTGAGTAATATTCCATTGTATATAGTACCAAATCATCTTTATCCATTCGACTGCCAATGGGCATTTAGGTTGCTTCTATGACCTGGCTATTGTAAATAGTGCTGCAATGAACATCGGGGTGCATGTGCCTTTTTGAATTATGGTTTTCTCTGGGTATATGCCCAATAGTGGAATTGCTGGGTCATATGGTAGTTCTATTTTTAGTTTTTTAATGAACCTCCATACTGTTCTCCATAGTGGCTGTATCAATTTACATTCCCACCAACAGTGCAAGAGGGTTCTCTTTTCTCCACACCCTCTCCAGCATTTGGTGTTTGTAGATTTTCTGATGATGCCCATTCAAACTGGTGTGAGGTGATACCTCATTGTAGTTTTGATTTGCATTTCTCTAATAATTAGTGATGTTGAGCAGCTTTTCATGTGCCTCTTGGCCATCTGTATGTCTTCTTTGGAGAAATGTCTATTTAGGTCTTCTGCCCATTTTTGGATTGGGTTGTTTGTTTCTTTAATATTGAGCTGCATGAGCTGTTTATATATTTTGGAGATTAATCCTTTGTCTGTTGATTCGTTTGCAAATATTTTCTCCCATTCTGAGGGTTGTCTTTTCGTTTTGTTTATGGTTTCCTTTGCTGTGCAAAAGCTTTGAAGTTTCATTAGGTCCCATGTGTTTATTTTTGTTTTTATTTCCATTAATCTAGGAGGTGGATCAAAAAAGATCTTGCTGTGATTTATGTCAAAGAGTGTTCTTCCTATGTTTTCCTCTAAGAGTTTTATAGTGTCCGGTCTTACATGTAGGTCTCGAATCCATTTTGAGCTTATTTTTGTGTATGGTGTTAGGGAGTGTTCTAATTTCATTCTTTTACATGTAGCTGTCCAGTTTTCCCAGCACCGCTTATTGAAGAGACTGTCTTTTCTCCATTGTATATCCTTGCCTCCTTTGTCATTGATTAGTTGACCATAGGGGCATGGATTTATCTCTGGGCTTTCTACCCTGATCCATTGATCTGTGTTTCTGCCATACTGTCTTGATTACTGTAGCTTTGTAGTATAGTATGAAGTCAGGGCGTCTCATTCCTTCAGCTCCGTTTTTTCCCCTCAAGACTGCTTTGGCTATTCAGGGTCTTTTGTGTCTCCATACAAATTTTAAGATTTTTTTTCTAGTTCTGGAAAAAATACCATTGGTAATTTGATAGGGATTGCATCGAATCTGTAGATTGCTCGGGGTAGTATAGTCATTTTCACAATATTGATTCTTCCAATCCAAGAACATGGTATACCTCTCCATCTGTTGGTATCATCTTTAATTTCTTTCATCAGTGTCTTATAGTTTTCTGCATACAGGTCTTTTGTCTCTCTAGGTAGGTTTATTTCTAGGTATTTTATTCTTTTTCTGGCAGTGGTAAATGGGAGTGTTTCCATAATTTCTCTTCCAGATTTTTCATCATTAGTGTATAGGAATGCAAGAGATTTCTGTGCATTAATTTGTATCCTACAACTTAACCAAATTAATTGATTAGTTCTAGTAGTTTTCTGGTGGCATTTTTAGGATTCTCTATGTATAGTAACATGGCATCTGCAAACACTGACAGTTTTACTTCTTCTTTTCCAATTTGTATTCCTTTTATTTCTTTTTCTTCTCTGATTGCTGTGGCTAGGACTTCCAACACTATGTTGAATAATAGTGGTGAGAGTGGACATCTTTGTCTCATTCCTGATCTTAGAGGAAATGGTTTCAGTTTTTCACCATTGAGAATGATGTTTGCTGTGGGTTTGTCGTATATGGCCTTCATTATGTTGAGGTAGGTTCCCTCTATGCCCACTTTCTGGAGAGTTTTTATCCTAAATGGGTGTTGAATTTTGTCAAAAGCTTTTTCTGCATCTATTGAGATGATCATATGGTTTTTATTCTTCAATTTTTTAATATGGTGTATCACATTGATTGATTTGCATACATCAAAGAATCCTTGCATCTCTGGGATAAATCCCACTCTATCGTGTTGTATGATCCTTTTAATGTGCTGTTGGATTCTGATTGCTAGTATTTTGTTGATGATTTTTGCATCTATATTCATCAGTGATACTGGTCTATAATTTTCTTTTTTTGTAGTATCTTTGTCTGGTTTTGGTATCAGGGTGATGGTGGCCTCATAGAATGAGTTTGGGAGTGTTCCTTCTGCAATTTTTTGGAAGAGTTTGAGAAGGATGGGTGTCAGCTCTTCTCTAAATGTTTGATTGAATTCACCTGTGAAGCCATCTGGTCCTGGACTTTTGTTTGTTGGAAGATTTCTAATCACAGTTTCAATTTCATTACTTGTGATTGGTCTGTTCATATTTTCTATTTGTTCCTGGTTCAGTCTTGGAAGGTTATACCTTTCTAAGAATTTGTCCATTTCTTCCAGGTTGTCCATTTTATTGGCATAGAGTTTGTTGTAGTAGTCTCAGAATGCCTTGTATTTCTGAGGTGTCTGTTGTAACTTCTCCTTTTTCATTCCTAATTTTATTGATTTGAGTCCTCTCCCTCTTTTTCTTGATCATTCTGGCTAATGGTTTATCAATTTTGTTTATCTTCTCAAAGAACCAGCTTTTAGTTTTATTGATCTTTGCTATTGTTTGTTTCTATTTCATTTATTTCTGCTCTGATCTTTATGATTTCTTTCCTTCTGCTAACATTGCATTTTGTTTGTTCTTCTTTCCCTAGTTCCTTTAGGTATAAGTTTAGATTGCTTATTTGAGATTTTTCTTGTTTTTTGAGGTAGGCTTGTATAGCTATAAACTTCGCTCTTAGAACTGCTTTTTTTTGCTGCATCCCATTGGTTTTGGATTGTCATGTTTTCACTGTCATTTGTCTCTAGCTATTTTTGATTTTCTCTTTGATTTCTCCAGTGATCTCTTGGTTATTTAGTAACGTATTGTTTAGCCTCCATGTGTTTGTGTTTTTTACATTTTTGTCCCTGTAATCCATTTCTAATTTCATAGCGTTGTGGTCAGAAAAGATGCTTGATATGATTTCAATTTTCTTAAATTTACTGAGGCTTGATTTGTGACCCAAGATTTGATCTATCCTGGGGAATGTTCCATGCGCACCTGAGGAGAAAGTGTTATCTGCTGTTTTTGGATGGAATGTCCTATAAATATCAATTAAATCTAACTGGTCTATTGTGTCATTTAAACCTTCTGTTTCCTTATTTCTTTTCATTTTGGATGATCTTTCCATTGGTGTAAGTGAGGTGTTAAAGTCCCCCACTATTATTGTGTTACTGTCGATTTCCTCTTTTATAGCTGTTAGCAGTTGCCTTATGTATTGAGGTGCTCCTATATTGGGCACATATATATTTATAATTGTTACATCTTCTTGTTGGATTGATCCCTTGATCATTATGTAGTGTCCTTCCTTGTCTCTTGTAACATACTTTATTTTAAAGTCTATTTTATCTGATATGAGTATTGGTACTCTGGCTTTTTTTGATTTCCATTTGCATGGAATATCTTTTTTCATCCCCTCACTTTCAGTCTGTATGTGTCCCTAGGTCTGAAGTGGGTTTCTTGTAGACAGCATATATATGGGTCTTGTTTTTGTATCCATTCAGCAAGCCTGTGTCTTTTGGTTGGAGCATTTAATCCATTGACGTTTAAGGTAATTATCAATATGTATGTTCCTATGACCATTTTCTTAATTGTTTTGGGTTTGTTTTTGTAGGTCCTTTTCTTCTCTTGTGTTTCCCACTTAGAGAAGTTCCTTTAGCTTTTGTTGTAAAGCTGGTTTGGTGGTGCTGAATTCTCTTAGCTTTTGCTTGTCTGTAAAGCTTTTGCTTTCTCCATCAAATCTGAATGAGATCCTTGCCGGGTAGAGTAATCTTGGTTGTAGGTTCTTCCCTTTCATCACTTTAAGTATATCATGCCACTCCCTTCTGTCTTGTAGAGTTTCTGCTGAGAAGTCAGCTGTTAATCTTATGGGAGTTCCCTTGTATGTTATTTGTCATTTTTCCCTTGCTGCTTTCAATAATTTTTCTTTGTCTTTAATTTTTGTCAATTTGATTACTATGTGTCTCGGCGTGTTTCTCCTTGGGTTTATCCTGTATGGGACTTGCTGCACTTCCTGGACTTGGGTGGCTATTTCCTTTCCCATGTTAGGGAAGTTTTCGACTGTAATCCCTTCAAATATTTTCTTGGGTCCTTTCTTTCTCTCTTCTCCTTCTGGGACCCCAGTAATGCGAATGTTGTTGCATTTAATGTTGTCGCAGAGGTCTCTTAGACTGTCTTCATTTCTTTTCATTCTTTTTTCTTTAGTCTGTTCCACAGCAGTGAATTCCACCATTCTGTCTTCCAGGTCACTTCTCCATTCTTCTGCCTCAGTTAATCTGCCATTGATTCCTTGTAGTGTAGTTTTCATTTCAGTTATTGTATTGTTCATCTCTGTTTGTTTGTTCTTTAATTCTTCTAGGTCTTTGTTAAACATTTCTTGCATCTTCTCAATGTTTGCCTCCATTGTTTTTCCGAGGTCCTGGATCATCTTCACTATCAATCATTATTCTGAATTCTTTTTCTGGAAGGTTGCCTATCTCCACTTCATTTAGTTGTTTTTCTGGGGTTTTATCTTGTTCCTTCATCTGGTACATAGCCCTGTGCCTTTTAATCTTGTCTATCTTTCTGTGAATGTGGTTTTTGTTCCACAGGCTGCAGGATTGTAGTTCTTCTTGCTTCTGCTGTCTGCCTTCTGGTGGATGAGGCTATCTAAGTGGCTTGTGTACGTTTCCTCTCGAATCACATTCTGAATTGAGTTTGAACACTAAGAACAGATCCCCATGCTGGTGCTCAGAGGAAGTCATTCTATCAAGCAAAACATGAGTTATGTCAGGAAGCATGACAATAGCGGGAGAAAATTCCAAGTGAAACATCAAGAAAGGGAGTTGAGAAGTTGATTTGGGATGTCTTGGCTCCTGAGTGAGCAAAACTCATGGGTGAAGGATGATTAATACTCTGACATTTTACTCAGAAAATTGTATCAGTAGGCAAAATGATCTCAAGAATCAGGCCGGAGATTAGAAAACAAGTGTATTTTAGAAGCGTTAAGAACAAGAGAAAGGTCCTGTTCCAGGCCTCCAGGGACTGGAATATCGGGCAGCTACCAAGTCAGAGATTAAGACACAAGGGGGCAGAACAGGAACACAAATGCTGCACAAGTGTCCCTTGGATTGAGAGCTATTTAAATTCCTGATATTTAAAATGGGGGACACTGCTGAGTCCACCTTTTGGGGCCACAGAGACGACCTCCACGTGGAGAGAACGGCTGCTGGGAGAGAAGGGTCAGTTTGCAGTGTGACAATGTCAAATGGAGGCCAATTTTTAACACAAAAAATGAGATGAACAAATTTGGGCATTAGAATCCCAATATGTGGTGTTATTTTGAAGGTTAACCAACTGCTAGTAAATCCACAGGGTTTGATGAGAGGTTTCATTAAATAACAATACTCCCTGTGTCTTGGTCTCTGCTGCAAAATGTGTGGAACTCTAACATACTTACAGAATATGAATACATTATTATTTATAGATGGAAGCTAATGACTGTAATGAAAGCAGAACATTTTAGTTAAATAAGCAAATGATCAAAATTGACAACACAAGTGTAAATAAGGCCCAGATTAATTAAGTTGCTCATTATTTTTCCTTGTAGCAGACATTACTTTGTGTTGAGCCTCTCCCTCTCTCTATATATATATGTCTTACATACAGACACACACACACACTCATTTGCAGAGAGACAGAGATAAAGAGAGGAACAAAGAGACAGAGATGGACAGACATACAACTCAATGTCATATTTTGAGTAATGCCAAAGAATTCGTTCTGACTCATATTAAATTCTGAAAGGGCAATAAAAGTTTTGCCCTTCCCATTGTGCCCTCTGTTCCAACATACAGGACTCTTGGTTTCCTGGGAAGCCTACAGTATTCCAACCTCAGGGATTTTTACTTACTGTCTCCTTAGCCAGGAAAGCTCTTCGCCCAGGTAGTGGTGTAGATCACACCCTCACTTCCTTCAGGTCTCTACTCAAATATCTCCTTCTTGGAGGGACCTTCTCTCTGATAAATGTAATGGCGACCCCGTATTCTTACAGCATCACCAATTCTCCTCACATTACTTTCTTTTTCTTCCTAGTATGTATCATCTATGGCATACTACTTTTTGTATGTTTATTTTCTTTCTCCCTACCTTAGGACTGTCAGATTTATCAAATAAAAATACAAGGCACACAGTTAAATTTGAATTTCAGATGAACAACAAAACACTTTTTAGTATGTGTGTCCTAAATAGTGTATCAGACATACTAAAAGATTATTACTTGTCATTACTTATACTGAAAACTTATTCATTGTATAATTATTCAAGTGTCCCAAATATTGTATTGAACATACTTATACTACAAATGTATTCGTCGTTTACCTGAAATTCAAACTTAACAGGACATGCTGTATTTTTTCTCATGACACCTCTCGGCCCTCCCCCCTTCCCCCTCCCTCCCACCCCAGAATTTAAGCTATTTGAGGACAAGAACTTGGAACACTGTGTTCACTGCTGAAAACCCAGTGCCTTGACCAGTGCCTGGCATACAGCAGGTTCTCAATATATATTGGTTGAATGAATTAATTAATCATTCTCTTTTCCTGAAATATCCACCCTGTCCTGTAGTTCTCATCCTGGTGAAATCTCTTAAGGCCCCTATTTATATAAATAAAGCATATTATAGTAATAATATGGTCCTTGGTGTCATGGCCAAAGTCTTGTTTCTCTGCAGTGTCCAGTAGATAGTTTGGAATTTGCTGAGTACAGTAAGTTTATAACAGTCAACTACAGTACACAAAAAGTTGCAAATATTTCTATGTACCATTTGTGCCTTCTGAGAGACTGTAGGAAACTCAAATATCACAAAATAGTATATTTTCAGGTTGGACATGCATTATATATGTAAATACCTTTTAAAGGTAAAATCTGTCAGTCTTATGTAAGCATTCCTGCTTATGTGTCATACTATGTTCAAAAATTTTAGATTTTTGTTGTATTCAAATGACTGCCACTGAAGTTACTCCAGGAGGTCATTTAGTACCCTTTCTCTACTGTGGGCAAGATTTCATCATTTCACTTCCTTAGTTTACCTATTTCAGTAAATCACCAGTGAGAGCCGTCCCACAATAGCCACAATAAGTCTGTATTAGAGAGCCATTGTTCTTTTCCAGCCCTATCTTTAATTGCTCTTTAAATCTAGTTTATCTTTATCCTTGTTCAGAAAGAGAATCCTCTTCATCTTTAAAGACAGAATAGTAAATGCTACAGATAATAATGAAATACTGAGAGCTGTATGTATAAAAACTCATATACATAGATCTGCAAACTGTAAAAAATTGATGAATTATTTTATTGTCTGATTTTTGAATGAAACCACTATTATTTTTTAAACCAAGGAGGACAAGTACCTAGTGTTTTAATGAGTATCTAGTGTCGTGTGTTGAATTGTCTCCCCCAAAAAGGTATGTTGAGGTTCTAATCCCTTGTACCGGTGCATGTGACCTTATTTGGGAATGAGGTCTTTGTAGATGTTATTAAGTTAAGATGGGGTCATACTGCAGTTAGGTGAGCCCTAAGTCCAATATGACTGGTGTCCTTAAAAGAAGAGGGAGAGAGACAGAGACACAGAGGAAAGACAGCCATGCAAAGACAGAGGCAGGGATTGGAATTATGCTGCCACAAAGCAAGGAATGCTTAGGGCTAGCAGAAGCTGGAAGACGCAAGGTGGGCTCCTTCCTGAGAGAGTTTGGAGGGAGCAGGGCCCAGCTAACTCTTTTTTTTTAAATTGATGTATAGTTGACTTACAATGTTGTGTTAATTTTGGCTGTACAGCAAAGTGATTCAATTATACATATATATACATTCTTTTTAAAAATATTCTTTTCCATTATGGTTTATCATAGGATACTGAATGTAGTTCTCTGAGCTATACAGTGGAACCTTGTTACCAGCTAACTCTCTGATTTTGGATCAAAGAACTGTGAGAGAGTAAATTTCTGTTGTTTTAAGCCATCCAAATTTTTGATAATTTAAGGCAGTCCTAGGAAAGAAATACAGTAGGCATTTAATAAACATTTGTTCTCTGGGATCCAGTTTTCCAGTCTGAAATATTTACTGTCCACAAAAGTAATTATTTTTTCCCTTGTATTCTCTTAGCACAGATTTATTAGAGGTTTTTTTTGTTTGTTTCCTTTTTCCTCTCTCTTTCTCTCTTAGACTGAGCTTTTTAAGGGCAAGGTTCATATCATTTATTACCATAACTCCAGTGCTTTTAATAGGGTCTGGCATAAAAGATAGTAAACAAAATGTTGTGAATTAATCAACAAATTATTTTTTAAATAAGTAGTACTGATTTACAAAGGTTTCTCTATACTTCAGCCCAGTAATGTACTGAAGAGGAGTCTGTGGCTTTTAAACACCAACCCAAAGATGAACAAAGACTGAATTCCCTCTATTTTTATATTGTTTCTCTAGTTAGAGTTCAGAGGTAGTATCTTTAAAAAGGGAGGATCAGGATTTCAAGTCACATGTTGTCTTTTGTCCATACCTCCTCACTTTTGAGAGGCAAAACTCTCTTCCTGTATTCTGACTGTGCTCTGAGGGGGACCTAGATTTGAATTATCTACTCTTCTGTTCACAGAGCTTGAAGAATATTCTTCACTTGCAACTGTTATCGGTGTCAAGTTTTGACTAATTGAAATACGACCAAGCAGTTTTTTATTAAAACTCTTTAGTTAAATTTTCTGGAAGAAAATAAAGCTTGGGGAAAAAAAGAGGAGAAAAACGTAAAAAGCTGTTAGTGATGAAAATAGGAATTTAAAATAGAAGTGTAATCTCAAGTACAAGTATAGGTTTGCAGTAACAAATGATGCCAAATTCCTAAAATAATTAAAAAACTTAAAGTTAAAAAATAAAGTGCAATCCAAGTAATCAATCAGACTTAAAAACTTGAGGCCAAAAACCTTAATCTGACTTTCTTTGGCCTTGGGCAAATTAGAGATAGCCAAGAGTTTTTTTTTATCATAAATTGTCAGTGATAGCAAATTACCTCTTGGGGTGTGGTTAGAATTTCTCGAGGCCTGTAAAGCATTTTGAAGACAAAACTCCTATGACTAGACAAATTGCTCTTCTTGCACTGGTGTGTACTTAGATTCCTAAGTCTGTCCTGGTCAGTTTGGATGTTATTCATTCTGTAGGTTGGTAGGCGCATTATATAAAATAGCAGGAATTGGTGATAAACAGCTTTCAAAAAATAGGCTATGGTTAAAATGGAAGCATTATTATTTATTTATCTATGACACCTTAAGTAGCTTTTTTTTTTTTTTTTTTTTTTTTTTTTTGCGGTATGCGGGCCTCTCACTGTTGTGGCCTCCCCCGTTGCGGAGCACAGGCTCCGGATGCGCAGGCCCAGCGGCCATGGCTCACGGGCCCAGCCGCTCCGCGGCATATGGGATCCTCCCAGACCGGGGCACGAACCCGTATCCCCTGCATCGGCAGGCGGACTCTCAACCACTGCGCCACCAGGGAGGCCCCTTAAGTAGCTTTTGAAATATTTAAGAGGATGAAAATAGAAGGCATATTGAAAATTCTTACAACCCTTCAAAGCATTATGCTCAAGGTTATATTTGAGCCTCTCTTTGTATTTATTTTTCTTATTTATACTTTATTCAATCTGTTGGACAATGAGATATTTAATTCAGTTCTTTCTGATTTTTCCATTTGGCATGTCAAACAGCAGCACATGCTGCTGGAAAAGTAAAAATTATCCTTTCACGCAGGCATTTTTCTCCAATTAAAATATAAAGAGTTACACAATACTTATGTTTGCCAAGAGGACTGAGTTCCAGAAAGGAATTTTAACATCTGAATAAATCCACACTTGTATACTTTTCTGTCAACGCCAAGTCGCCTACAAATGGTCTTTAGTAGCCATCATTCTATATAGCAGGAATTTTTAGATTCCTTTTTATACTTTAATGTTAATTTTTTTTTTTTTTTTTTTTTTTTTTTGCGGTATGTGGGCCTCTCACTGCTGCGGCCTCTCCCGTTGCGGAGCACAGGCTCCGGACGCACAGGCCCAGCGGCCACGGCTCACGGACCCAGCCGCTCTGCGGCATGCGGGATCCTCCCAGACCGGGGCACGAACCCGCCTCCCCTGCATCGGCAGGCCGACTCCCAACCACTGCGCCACCAGGGAAGCCCTAATGTTAATTTTTAATTACTATTAAAGCTAATGTTATAATGTCCATAAAAAAGAAAAAAACTCAGTCTTAACACTCAAACACAGTTGTGGAAAAATATGTGGAAAAATGAAAGGTTTTTTAATTTTTCAAAAATACATTTTATTTAATTTTATTAAAAAAATTTTTATTGGAGTATAGTTGCTTTAGAATGTTGTGTTAGCCTCCACTGCACAACAAAATGAATCAGCCATACACATACAGATATCCCCTCCCTTTTGGACTTCTCTCCAATTTAGGTCACGTATGTTCCCATCATTTGTCTATTTTATACATAGTATCAGTAATGTATACATGTCAGTCTCAGTCTCCCAATTCCTCCCTCCCCACCCCTTTCCTCCTTGGCATCCATACATTTATTCTCTACCTCTGTGTCTCTATTTCTGCTTTGCATGTAAGATGATCTTATACCATTTTTCTAGATTCCACATATATGCGTTATTATATGATATTTGCTTTTCTCTTTCTGACTTACTTCACTCTGTATGACACTCTTTAGGTCCATCCATGTCTCTACAAATGACCCAATTTCATTCCAAAAATACATTTTAAATAAGCACTTAAGTCTGCATTATGGTTTTACTTATGTATGTAATATATTTTGTAAAACCTAAAAAAAATGAGGAGGACAACAGTGCTTAAAAGATGTTCTTGATTACTTTGTCTGTTTATGAATCTAAGATTTTTGTGGTTTACACATTTGTGAAACCCTTAACAGGTATATTATCTGTGCTCTTGTTTTCACATTACTCATTGCCATTTATAGATGAGCATTGGTCACCTCTATTCTTTCTCTTCTGAGAAACACATTAATTCGCTACAACAGTTTACACATAAAACTGTAATGATTAGCTGCCTTTGATTTATTGAAGTCCACAGCTTTAGTTTTACAATACTCTTTGGCCTAAATATGCAAGAAGATTTTGAAATGGTTCATATTTATATTTTCTCTCTGACATGGATGGGCACAGGTGAGCTTTATTGATCTTAGGTGTTATTACTATTTATAAGTTAAATTTTCTTATTTGATTTGCTAGATCCTAAAAGAAACATTAAAAAGAAATGAGTAGGAGCTTAAAGAAATAGCAACATTTTTACCTCGTGGCATTTTTCTCCATAGTCCATGAAAGAAAAGATTGGGGAAAATTAGTCTTCATGCAGCTTAAGAGCCTTTATATTAAAGATAGTAACATTTAGGAGAAGAATACAAGCAAAAAAAGCTGTCGCTCCAAATGAGAAATTTTAGGTTAATTTTCAGAAAGGATTTCTATTGTTGAATCTTAATAAAATTGAGAATTAGTCTTTAGGGGATGATATAATATTGTTTTTAAAAGATTTTTTTTTCTATTTGTAATTGGTAAGTTACATTGTCTTGTGTAAGTATTAGGATGTGAGGTAATTATATTTTCCCAGCTTTCATATATTATCTTTTCCATGTAGCTTTTCTGATGGAAAGCTCTTTATAAAACCCTACCTCACAGACAAACCAAATTGTATTTAGCATTTTTGCTTGATTTTTTGTGAATGTAGCATTAAAATGTCGGTTGAAAAAAGCTATTTGTCAAATAAAAGCACACTGTACTGGCATATAAAAGGGACAAAGATATGACACCAGGCTTCATGGAACTCATTGAAATGTATGTAAACGAGGAACAAAAATATATAAAGGAGAATTCAGAGGCCTGGTTAAAACTGAGTAAAACGAATATTAAATGCGTAAAAGAACAAGTATCATCTTTGCTAAGAATCATTTGAGCAAATACTTGCTCTTGCTTTGGATGCTTATGTTGGCTCCCAATCGTTTGTCAAAGAAAATTTTCCATAACAAACAATGATACAATTCAAACTCAAGAGTTTATGACTAGATATTTTTTACATCTGGTAACACGTAGGGTTTGAAGATCATTAATGCTTGTGAAAATAGACAAATGCAATCCGGAATCTGAAGAATTAATTTAAAATACTCAGGAGTCCATACAAAATATTGTATGGTAGTGCAGGACATGGTTTTATAAGCACAAGTCATGCACAGGTGTCTTTCAGGAAAAAAAAAAATCTTTGAGGATCCCTCAGTGGGGCTTGAAGACCCTGTTTGAGAAATCATGACTTAACAACTGAAATTATATTGTATCAAAATATTTTTCTTGTTTGATTGATCACTGCCAAGTAGCCGTTTTGTATTCATAAGTGGTTTTATATATATATATATACTTTTAAATTATTATTGAAATGAAAGGACAGAATTTTTTAAAAAAAGTCTCATGGACCCTCAAGAAAACTTGTTACTAGGGTCCCCAATGTAACAAACCTGAAATAGTTTAAAAAAAGAAAAAAAAAGGTGAGATTTGGAATTACATAGGTCTAAATTCAATTCCTAGATCTTGCCCTTATTAACTCTGAAAATCATTCAGTCTCCCTGGACCTCTCCTCCTCAATCTGTAAAAATGACACATTCCTTGTAACATTATATTTTTAGAACAAATGGGACAATGTGGGTAAAACTCCTTAGTACAGAGGTTGATACGACACATGCATTCTCCTTGTCTTTATTGTACCAATGTAATGATGCTCAGAAATGCTTTGGATAGAGGAGGACAATAACTTGTCCATGTGCAATGAACACATTCAGACAGAGGGCCCTTTTCTCCTATGAGGCATTTATTTGTTGGGTGATGTTTGTAAGGTTTTTAAAACGGAATATTATTAAAACCAGAAAATAATTCCGGAGCACAACTAGCACTCTTGAGCTCTGGAAGAATTTATCTACTTCACATACGTGAACAATTTATCCCTAGAGTATGTTTTTTTTCACCCTCCATCACCAAAGGATTATGCCCAATTCTAATTAATTCTTTAATAATGAAATTGATACCATTTTCAAGCATCTAGACCAGATAGTAGATTAGAGTACCCTATAAAATATGCTTCTGAGTAATTATGACCTAATTAATTATTTTAGACAGCTTTTAAAAGTTTGATTTACTAATTGGACTCTGAAATTGAAAGCAGGAAATAGAGCTGTCCAGACCACCAGAGGCTTCATCCCGTTTGGCACAAAACCAGAGTGAAAGTTGACTTAATTTGCGCTGTTCTGCATGGTTGGGTTTGACAAGTGTGTTTAGGTTTCATAAAATAATCAAAGGTCATTTCTGGTTTGGCTTTTTGCAACTACAACCCAAATTAATAAGAATGAAATCCAAAGCCTGGCAGGGGCTCTAAGAATGACGTGAAGTCTTGCCTTCCTCTTTCAGACTTGCCTCATGGGTGTGTCGTGGTGGAAATAAAAGTGTAAAGGCAATAATGCCACATGATGACACTCAACCCTGAAATAGGCAGGTACGTAACATATTCTACATCAGTTTGTACTTGGTATGTGTGGTCATGAACGAATATATTCTCCGAGTCTCAGTGTGTAGCCCAGGGCAGTTTGATTCTAGAGGAAGATGTAGGCTAGCATAAAGAATTGGGGAGGTTTACGTGAACCTTTAAAGCCCAGGACCTGGTGCCCACATCCATCCTTACTTCTCCTCTCTGCCTTTCTACACCTCTGAGCATGAAAGTACAGCTGGTATTTGATGTTTTACCTGGAAACCCCAACAAGTCTATATTACAAGGTCTCCTTACAAACTAACTGCTAGAGAGAATCATCTGGGGCCTTGCTTGGGTTCATACCTTGTTAGTTATTTGCTTCAACGTTCACATAAAGCCGTTCAGAACACTATGGTTTTTATATGATCTTAAAATTATAAGAAATTTTTTCCAAGTAAAGAAGCTTAAAGGTTAAAACAAAAAAAAATGACTTAGAACTGACTCTTAAAAATGCCTGTGTATCAATATAGTTTCCTAATACGTTTAATATTTAAATGGCATGGAAATGCATATTTCCAAATTCTAATTCCACAGTTCCATGACTCTATTTTTCTACTTAATACAGGAAGCAGAATTTAAAGTCAACTATGAGAATTCAGTACACATAAGAACTCTATTTTTGTAGGAGGAACATCTGAACAAATAGTCATGAGCTATATGATTCTAATTCCATACAACCACCTTTAACCAACATCTATAACATTATCCTCTTTTTAACATTTCAAAGAGTTTTTAAAAAATGCTTTCTTTTAAAAAAGCATGTTGATTTTTATAAACTGGGGTGAATCTCACAATTTAACTAGCTTGTCACAGCAGAAGGATTTCTCCAGTGCATGGATATATGATCTAAAATCATACTCAACTGACTGCCTTGAGGAAATATGTAAGTAACACTTACTTTCCTGTGTATTTCTGAACTACCTTTAAAAGTTTTATTCAGATTTCAGAGACAGATTAATGTGGACTAAGTAGTCCTTATTAATATTTCTTAGGACACTAAAAGGTGATCAGATTGGAAAATGCAATTGTTTATTTAAGGTCTAAGCTAGTAGATTATATGAGGGAAATCAACCAAACCAAGAGCAGCCAGAAATCTTTATAAAAAAGGTAAAATTAATCCTCGCCCTTCTCCATTGTTTCTTTTTTTTGGAGCATCTTTTATGCACCAGGCATTGTATTAGGTGTGTTACAAATGTTATTTCACTTATTCCTCATTAGGCCAGTGTTATTATTCCCATTGTATGAATTCAGCATTAGATAAGTACAATCCACAATATTTAGTGCAAGGGAATGCAATATTGCTCATAACTCCTTGGCACTGACTCTGCTTTCTCACGCTAGATGGTCACTGAATTTGCTTTAGGAACCAAAAGATATCTGAAGCATATAGACTATAAATTTAAGATTTTTCTGGAATGATACTGTACAGTGTATAAAGGTGCAGCATAGCAAAGATAGTGGAGCTTTACAGATCTGGTCAAATGGCCAGTCCTAGGCAACTGTGAGCCCCACCCTCCCCATCCCTGCCCCCAGAGCACTGAGGACCAAGGAAAGCCACTATGAGATATGGGAACCTAACTTTGTTGTGTCTGTGTGTGTTTGTGAGCAAATGAGCAAGTGTGTAGTCTGTGCTTGTGTGTGTGTGTGTGGATGATACCTCTGAGGCAGAGTCTGTGCATGTGTGTACATCTTTGTGTGTGGTCAGTATATCACATGTGTGGGTGACGTGTACGTGTACATGGCTGTGCATATGTGTGGTCTTTTCCCTCCAAGCCATAATCCAACTTGATTTTGTGAAATATCTCTTTTTCTAGCTTGTGAATAACTACTTTGTCCTTTTGTAATTTTTGCAACCCTTGATCTTTTTCCTCTTCCCTTCTCCCCTCTTTTTTCCCATCTTTTTCAATTTTCTGCTGATTACTAATTGAAACCATAAGATAATGAACAGACGAAAAATTCAAACCAGTTCACACAGCATCTTCTACGCCTATAAGTGCACAAAGACTAATAAATATTCCTTTCTCATCATGTAATATTTGACTGACCTATAGATTTCAATAGATACTGGGGTATGTGCTGGTCAGATCTGACTTAGATATTAGGAAGTGATTATAATACATTTCAAGGTACTATTCAAAAATCATCCTTGATTTTCTTTTTCTCAAGATTGTTTATTTTTCTGTTTAATCTTCTTGCCTTCTGTGACTGCTAACTATTGTTCCTGGGATATTTGTTTTTGAGTAGCAGAGAGATAGGAAGAAAAATAAAACATCGGCTTTTTATTTAATACATTGTCTGCCCACACGTATAGCAAGAATTGGAATCAAGTCTCAATCATTAAGCAGAGCAATGTGTCTTATGATCAACACTCTATCCATGAGTTTCTAGTTGTTGGAATGTATGAAGAGCAGTAGAATGGTAGCATGCAACCCCTCAAGGCCTAGAAGTGATAGAAAAATCAGGAGTTTTCTTAGGATTCATGAAGGCAGGGCTGAGAAATTTTAAAAAAGGAGAAAGTAAAGCTACAGAGCGCCTGAGCAGGAGAATGAATAGTAAATGGTGTTTCCTTGGGGAGTAGTTAGTTCCTATTAGGAGCACTGGTATCAATTAGCATAATCAGTCTCACAGAGACCGAAAAAGAAAACACACTCACCCTCACACATGTATATGGTGGATTTTGCATTATTTTAATGCAGTAATTTGTAGATTGGGAGATAAAATTCTTTTGCCTTCTTATTTGTTACATTATAAAAACATATAAAATAGTCTGTGTCTAAAATTTGTTAGCTAAGGAGTGAACAAAGACCTTGTCTTATAATAAAAGTGGAAATAGTAATAAGAAAAATAAACTTCCAAATTAGTGGGAAAACAAATCTAAGATCTGACTTCTAGTCCAACATAAAACTCATTTCCCTCATCCCCATTGTGAGTTCTGAATGACTGAAATATTTAGTTTTTCAAATAAATGTCTCTGCTGAAAAAATTTTTATATGAAAAACTACATGATAGATTAAATCATTATATTTTTTTAAGTCTTCTGCCTTCCCTCCCTCTGTCTCTTTTTCCTCTCTCTCATTCCTCCCTTCCCTACCTTCTTCATTCCCTTTCTTCTAATATTCCTTGAGGATAACCCTCAGAACTAGCACAGGGTCTGGTGTAGAATCCTCTGTTGTGTGCTGGGCATTCTGCTCAAAGTGCTGGACTGCTCTCTGGAATGATAGGGGTAAGGAGGTGGCAAGGTTACCCTACTGATGGCTGACTCTGTTTCCACCCAGCAGATCCGAGCGGTGCTGTGGTAGATGCTCTGGGAATATAGATGAGAGGGAGAAACTCAGCGTAGGAGGAGGCTAGGTTAGGAAAAGTGGGCACAAACTCTCAAGCCAAAGCTCTGGTGTTTGAAAGAATAGGGAACTTTCTGAAATGATGAGTAGAGTGGTTTTGTGGTCCATGGGGGACGGGAGATAATAGGTGGCTTTAATTGTTTTTTATTTTTTCTTCTATTTAAACTTTTTTATTTGTTGTTCCCATTACCCAATTGGTATTTTCCACTTTAAGTTATGTCAGAGAATCTAACGTCATTGAGTTTTGGAACTACTAGTGATGAGACAGAAATGTACTTAGTGTCGATTTTCCTGTAACCTTATCCTTATGTAATACTGTAAGGTGGCCTTTCTCTCTCTGTGCATTTGTCTATTTCCTCCCCCTCTTCCCCATGTCTATTCATGTATATGAATGAATAGGATGCTTTGGTGTATATGAAGATATGGGAACAGTCTGCATAGACTGGAACGTCTTTAAATGGCAAGGATGCTGTGGGCTGGGATCTTGGTAGGAGACAGTAAAAAATAGCAGCTATGTATACAATTTTTACACAGATTTCTTGGGCAGAGAATTATGGTCTCAAAAACACTATTATGCTTCTGCTTTAGGCAGCTATTGTCTGGGTAAGCATAATCCCCCGAATTCTTCAAGGGTATCAACAGGCAAGTTCTCCAACTGCCTTCTCTGCTGATAAAATACAAACATAAACTAGTAGTGGTAGCAATGAAGCTATTATTTCAAATGATGCTGACTTAACAAAGGGTGATATTTCAGCCCAAGGAAATTCATAATCCGTTTCAGAATCTGGAGCCTCAAAATGGTCTTACAGAGAATAAGATGAAATAGAAAGTATAGATACCGGTTTTGTGAGGTTAAAAGAGGTACCGTGTGTGCACTGTTGTGCAAACTGTGAAGTGCTCTACAAATCCAAACACTATTACTTACTATCATATTAGATACTAAAAGTCAAGCATGATTAGAGAGAGAGTCGTGATTATCCTGATCTTGGGCAAGTGACTTGATCTCTCAGAGTCTTAGTTTCCTCATCTGTAAATGGGGCAATGATAACCTACCTTGTAGAGTTGTCAAAATTATAGATAACATGTGAAAATTGCTATGCACAGAACTTGACAAGTGGTAGGCATTCATTAAATGATTATAACAGACATTTCTAACTATCCACAATTTCAGAAGAGTCGAAAAAAAGGTTTCTTTTAAAATTACTAACAAAATACGTACTTGTAATTCAATATACTGTGGATTCCAGGTGTCCCCCCAAATAAGAAAACACCTATGACTTTATATCTCAAGTTTCACTCATCATGGGGGATTTCTAAGAATGAAGTTTAAAGAATTAGAGGTGCATTGGAATGTCTGAAAGAATAAAACAGGGAGAAGAAAAAAGAATGACAGAGAAAACGCAACTCTGTAATGGCAACAGCCTAGGACAAGTGGGTGATTTCAGAATGATGATAAGCACTCACCACCCCGTGACTCAGGGCTGCTCCAACTTCATGCACAGTGGGGAACCTTCTATGCCCTTCAATATCAAATTGTACATGCAAGTTATTTGTAACAGAACATTGAAAAGTCAATGAAGGCAAACCTGGTAGGCAGCTACTGTCAGAAAACATCTGAATCAGTAGGACACTATCAGAATTGTCTTTTCCAAGCAAAACACAAAACTGTATTAACCAACAGCATGACAGCACTGTGAAATTTCCTCACTGCGGTAACTTAAAGCAACACAGACCTTGGGAAGCAGGCTTGAGTGCCTCGCCCAACAGGTCAGAAAATAGCAACAAAAGGTTATTATGGATTATACTGTTGAGGATCACCCGAGAGAAGGGATGGTTCTGAACAAAAGCCAAGGTCATACACTTAAATCTTGCCTCATTTCTATAATGCAAGAACATTAACAAGCTGACAAAAATTATTTTTCTGAAACTTATCTTTTTAAAAAATTGTTACCATTACTAAGGCTTCTACAGACTGAGAGATTAAGCAGAAAAAATAACAACATTAAAAAAATGCTTTTCCACTGGCTAGAGATTAACTTCAAACAAACACTTGAACTTGACCTTCATGATCTCATTACAGCCTCAACCCTAACCAACCATACCATGCGCTTAAGTAAATTCTTTAGCAATCAAAGTGGAAAACCAGCATGGAAGCAAGTCATGCGAGGTCAAGATGGACTGCCCTTTATTCTGTAAAGTTTTTCAGGCGATGTTAAGCCATGTCCAACTGGATTCCAAGTATTTCTTATCATACTATTATGATGCATTTTAGAATGTTCACCAATTCCACTATAAAGTGAATTACTCCAAGGTGGAGATGGTGTCTTGCCCTGCATACAACACCATGCATGGCATGTAGAGGGGGGACAGTGTGAGGTGGCAGAGAGCAAGAGCCATCCATCTAGAATTCCAACTCTGCCACTTACTAGCTGTGAAAATCACTTTACCTTTCTGATCCTCAGCTTCCTCATCTGTAAAAATGGTGATAAAGCTTGTCTGTTAGAAGATATATACAGATATAAACATATGTGTGTGTATCTTGTATTCAGTAAATGCTAGCTGTAAAAATAGTAAGCACATAAGAAACACTTGTTGAAAACATGAAGGGATGAATAGATAATTTCTTTCTTATTGATTTAAGATTCATCCAGTAATTCTTGAACAATATTTCATAATACAGAGATTAGAAGTTAAATGGTAGTATTAAAAAAGTTGAAGGTTATAAATTTGCATTCCTATTTTGAATCAACAATCCTCTATTTATTGTTAGAGAAATGGCAATTTAAAAATACTGCTGGCTTCTCAAATCTTCTAAAGAAAAGTTGATGTGTAAAAACATCAGATAATCATATGAAGACTGGCTAATTCTAGTTGGAGCAGTTAAAACATGGCATATTTATGATTCTGACACCCTAATTATCTTAAACTCATCTATTTCTTTTGCTGATTGCCTGTACTCAACTAGCGTTCTGTGATTAATTTTAGAGTTTATGACATAAAAGGATAGCTGTCCTAGAAGTCACAAACTCATTGCATTTCTATATTTGCATCTTAAGTTAGGAAATGGCAAAAAATTCCACATTGGACAGCTACATTATTCAATAAATTATAGGATAAATGGATAAACAATATGTAGCATATACATACAATGAAATATTATTCAGGCTTAAGAAGGATAAAAATGCTAACGCACGCTATAACATGGATGGACCTTGCTAAGTGAAATATGTCAGACACAGAAGGACAAATAACTGCATGATTCCACTTATATGAGATACCTACAGTAGTCAAACTGATAGAGATAGAAAGTAGAATGGTGGTTTCCAGGGGCTGTGGAGAGAGGGGATGGGGAGTTATTGTTTGATGGATATGGAGTTTCAGTTTGGGAAGATGAAAAAGTTCTGGAGGTACATGGTGCTGATGGTTGTACAACAGTGTGAAAGAACTTCATACCACTGAACTGTACCCTTAAAAATGGTTAAAACAGTTAATTTTATATTATGTATATTTTATCACAATTAAAAAATGGTCAAAATAAATGACAAATTTGTATAGGACTAAAGATACAACTCTTGAAAAGAAAACCTTATTGTAATGGAGTGTTTGGGGATGTGGATTAGTCTCACTTTGGTGAGGAAAAATAAGAGAAAAGAAAAGTTTCAATAAAACCACCACTATGACAGATCTGAGTAAAAAAGTCATCAGTTTGGTTCAACGAGCACTGAGCACGAACTCTGGCACAGAGTCTGGGACACAAAGATGATCGCCTACCACACTCGAGGAGTTCACCCTCTCATGCAGAGAGAAATTCTTCAAACATTGTTTTGGTATAAGTCTGAAGTTTGTCTGTTTAAGGGTACGAGTTTTAGCACTATATAGACTTGAGTCTGCATCTGGCTAAAAAATTATAAGATATGTTACATTAAGAAAGTTAGTTTGCCGCTCAGTTTGCTCGTTTGTGAAATAGGGGAAATTACATGTAAAGTGCTCAGGGGGAAGTAAGTGCTCAGTTAATGCTGACCACCATTGTCGTCAGTCCTAGGACAGAGGCATGGGCTGGCTTGGCCTCACTGTGCCACTTCCATAACTGTTGATACCAGCACAGAAAGAACACAGCATTTGTTTCATCATTACTAATCATATTTACATCCAGAGTTAGTTATGATACAAATTGAAAATTGAAATTTAAGTGCTACTTTCTTGATCTGAGTCGTCCCAATAGAATGGTTGCTATAGATGGCTGCGATGGGCTGAAAGTTTGTGTCCCCAAATATCTCCACCCATACCATCTGAGCTCATCATTTCAGGACCTCACACTGTGTAAAATTCCCTCTGTCATTTGCTTTTTGGGTTAACACTATTGTGTGCAGGGCCGGTGGGAATACTTTGAGCTGGTTCCTTTTTTCTTAGTAGCTTCCCTATACCAGCTGCACTGAGGCGTGCTGAGCAAGAGAAAAGTGGGGTTAGGAAATTAGAAGCTGAAACTGCTTTAAAGAAAAGGCATCTCAGGAACATTAGGTGGGAAGCAGAATTACATCAGGAAAAAAGCAAAGGTCAGAAAGATAAGGCAGTATGGAAAGCCAGCTTTACTTATTTTTCAAATTTTGGGCAGGGTCAATTCAGTGTCAGGAGAAATGGAGAAACATTTTGCTATTGTCCCCCTTTCACTCATGCCATCCCCAATGCTCTAAATACTGTGGCTCAGCGGAGACTGTGGCTTTTCATGGGTTTGTTTGTGCAATGACTCTGAGTAAATATCTATCTCATGAAATAGAAAGAAAACATAATTCTTTCATAGGTGGGGGACTGTTTTTTCTCCATTTCTTTAGCTGTCCCAATAACAAATTTGGCTTTGCCTTTTGTAAACTATATTGACAATTGTTCAAATCTCATCATAATTGGAAACAATGGGCATATTAATAATTACACAATTATGCAAACCCATCTTTTTCTAGAATTATGTTAATAGGCATAATTCAGATAAGGTTTTAAAAATCTTGCATTCTAGAATACAATGATATTATAAATACTATCACATATAAAATGCTCTAAGACACAATGGGGGGACATTATGAAAACCTTCTCTAAAATGAGGAAAATGTATTTCAAAGTACAAAAGAGGAGGAAAATTCAAGGCTAAATAATGTTCAAATATTACATACTTAATAAAAAATAAATACTTCCCAGGATATGTTAAAGTGAACATGTCAATGCTACATGCCAAAATAAAATGGATAAGCAAAAACCCTGAGCAACTGGCAAAACTGATAAGAATTATTTTTTACATTTCAGACTTGAAAATTCATATTATACCACTTTGGGGGTCATTGAGTTAGGAAACCAATGCACTTTGGGCATTTGTTTAGAGACTTTCCTTCCTCAGTCTGAAACATTTTGTACCAATTCATAAACATAGGCTTTGCCAGGATACTTTTGAAAGTGGAAAATAAAAACAATAACAAGGTTAAGCAATTCATATTAGCCATAAGGAGACATAAATTGCTCAAATGTACAATGGAGCATATGCTAAACCAGATTTTTTATATTTTAGAATAGGAAAGAAATAAAATTGTGTGTAGTTTATGTAAGGATTAACTTTTAAGGAAAAGGGAAAAATAAGATATTTACCATGAATTACATTCTGGTGATAAATGAATCATTATTACTAAGACTGGGATATACCTATCTTTAGAGGCAGAACAGGATTCGACATGAAAAGGAGAGTGATGTTGGTATTGACACTCCATGTCAGTATTATAAAGGGATTTTTATGATATTTGCAAAAGAATGACAAACAATAAAGCAAATTAAAATGGTAGATATGAAATTTACTAACAACATAGGTGAGGTACTAAAATGAGGAGAAACTCAGTTGATTCCTTAACATGGGGGAAAAAGCAGCAAAATAAGAAGTGCTGTTATCTGAGATTTCCTTGGTGAAAGAATAATTTTGCGATTTCAGTTTTAGATATCACATACAAAATTTTATGTAACTTTTTTAAAGGAAGAGTGTATCATTTTGCTATGCAGTGGCATAAAACTGCCCTTAACTTTACAATGGTGCATGTAATAGCATGTGTTGGGTATAACTTATTTCTGGAAACCTGCTCAGGCTATAGTTGGGTTAGGGTTATTTTCTCTGGAGAAAATGACCCCATTTGTGACCCCAAAGGAAGGCATTTCTTGGTAGGGTAGAAAGCCTTTTTGGTACCCTTCACAACAGGCTGCATGCTGATTTAGCTTACTTGTAGAACCATGAAGACTGTCAAGATGTCTCAAGTCTTACTTTTGACCTGTCTGAAAGGGAGCCATGCTATTGACCTTGTCTAATTTCAGTAGCATTTGCTTTAAGGAGGAAGAGGCCTTCTAGGAGAGGGCTCATGGTAGACTACTACGGTATCGAAACCAAATTTCATCTTGCATTCCGGTTTTCTAACCAGCTTTCATTACTCTTCATCCTTTGTACTTTCCTTCATCTTTATTCCTTGCAGACTTGTATGTGGTTTATGATTTTTTAAAAATGCCCCTTTAATATTGCCAAGGAGATATCTTTAATAGCAAATATAACAAGAGAAGTACTATCTGCTGATGTTACTGTATTAACTTCTGTAATAAACACTTAAAAAACATGTACTGGAATTCTCATATGCAGCCTATAAAATAGGATTTATTATCTCCATTGTAATATATGAGGACATTGAGGCAGAGGTTAAATTGTCTTCCTGAGGTCATACAGCAAGTAAGTGGCAGAAAAAGGACCTGAATGCAGTTCCTTCCTCCACTGCCAATGTTCTTAATTACACAAATGAATAATGCAACCCACAGTAATGCCCTGGTGCTGACAAATATGTAAATAAATCTCCATGTTAGAGCAGATCAAAATGAGCATTAATCACTCAGCTGAATCATTTGTTTTAAAGTCTTATTAACTTTAGACTTCACATATCTTTAAAACCATATTGCTGATTTGAAAGCATTTCCCTTCTCTTTTGTAACTATACAACTTATATTTGAGTCATGAAAGATGATAAAATTTTCAGAATAAAATAAAGACTAATTTCAATAAGAGCATCCAAATCAAAGCTTAATGTTTCTAGAAATAAAAAATGGACTGAATTCTATCGACTTCTATTGAATAAGTATAATAGCTAACTTCAATGTAGTACCTACAATCATGAGGTCTACTAAATTGCCCTAAGTCCCATAGCTTATAAGCAGTGGAGCTGGGATTTGAACACAGAGAGTGAGTTTCCAAAGCCATTACAATGCTATAATATGATTAGAGAAGGCTCCTTCTTTAGTGTTCTAGGAAATGCCCTAAGTCACGAAATTTGTTTAGCTTTGCTTTACCATGAATAGTAATGATTGTGGGAAACCCATCATATCCAATGTCCCAAAGAAAGCAACAAAATTCTCAGTCATCTAGTAAATAAATGCATAAAGTAATTCTGACCATGGTTAATCATATGAGAATCTTAAATTACTGTAAGTCAAAGTACTATTATTCTCTTTATAAAATAGACATTCCAGTATTTGTAATTACTCTAAATATAAGCCACTTGATGGCAGAGGCTGTGCTTTGGTCACTTCTATATCTCTAACACCTGGGATAGTGTAGATGGTAGGCACTCACTAGCAAATTTTTTTTTTTTTTTTTTTTTTTTTTTCCGTACGCGGGCCTCTCACTGTTGTGGCCTCTCCCATTGCGGAACACAGGCTCCGGATGTGCAGGCTCAGCGGCCATGGCTCACGGGCCCAGCCGCTCCGCGGCATATGGGATCCTCCCAGACCGGGGCACGAACCCGTATCCCCTGCATCGGCAGGCGGACTCTCAACCACTGCGCCACCAGGGAGGCCCTACTAGCAAATATTAAAGGATAATGAATAAAGGGGTACATTTCTAAAGTTTTACCAATGATTTTAAAGGGGACAAGTCCAGATAATAACATAAGCATAAAAATCTAAGAAGCACATACTGTGAACATCCATTTGTTAATTTACAAACAAAAAATAGAGTAAATCTAGTTCTTTCTCTTTAGGTGATCTTTTACACTTATGGCTATCATTCATTTAAATTTTGGTTCTACTTTTTCTATCTAAAGATAGCTGTCTTTAATAATTAAATTCTCCTACCATGGTTTAATTTTAGCATCTGAAGGACAAATAGGCATGATGCAAGCTACTGTTCATTGATGATAAGTGATAAAGTAGTAGTATATGTACATCAAGTTTTCTTCATAGACAAATTACACTTTAAAAAGTGATACATTCTTTACTTCCACCTCCTTCCACCATGCCATCATTCATCCAGGAAAATGAAATAGGCTTTGCCTTCACCAGTTGTTAAATGTTTAGTTAAGAGTGATAACTTGAAAAGGGGTAAATCAGAAAGACCTGAGTTCAAATGGTAAAACTGCTGCTTACTAAATTAGGCTATAACTTTTTAAGGCTTTCAGTTCTTATTTTCATTATCGTTGAACCCATGATAACATAGGAGGCGTACTTTTGATAATCAAATGAAATTTAATTGTATAATTAGTGGAGCATGTGACACAAACTAAGAGCCCAATAAGTGTTCCTTTTCCCTTCCTAACACTCTTCCTTTTTCATAAGAACTCTCTTAGGTCTATGTGTGAGAAAGCTGATCAGGATTAAGGGTAAATTATAAATTCAAGGAAAAGGGAATTTTTTTCTGGATGACCATTATTGTCTAAAACAGACGTCAATCAATAACTTAGATTTCATCAGCAATGGACTGTTGTAAAATGAAATATTGGATTCCCAAAACAGTAAAGTCAAATTTTCACACAAAAGGAACTTGTTCTTTTTACAGTAACATAGTATAAGAGTTTATAAAAGAATGTAATAACATCACTACAGCAATCGAATTAGCTCTCAGAGAGTCTCAGGAAGCAGACTGGAAAGATTTTTTTCCCCATCATCTAGATTAAAAAAAAGTAGAGAATCAAAGAGGTATTTGCTTAACTTTTGCTGATGGTAGATTGTATGTATGTATTATTGTTATCCAGTAGTAATTTACCTGTGTGATCTTGAAAGTCATCACCTTCCCCAGGACTCTTTGCTATGAGAGGGGGAATTGATGAAGTCAAGATTCAAACTCAGATTCTCTAACTAACTCTCTCTCTCTAATTCTTTCCACTATAAACATCATCCTAGTGAGCCATATCACAATAAAATTTTTGGCAGGTGGAGAGTAGGCACTGCTATTTAAATAAAATTTTGTTAGAGTTTTGGTTGAACGAAGTTAAAATTTTGAGAATAGGCTTCTTGAACCAATCTGAAACCCTTTTTCTATAAGCTCTTTCAATTAATATTACAGATAGGAAAAAAAGTGGGTGGTTAATGAAGCCAGAATTTTTCTTGATTCTGTCACTAGATACACGAGCTTGGATAAATGACTTGTCTTATCTGACCCTCTATAAATGAGCATATTAAAGGAGGTAATGTCTATAAAGTAAGAACTTTAGACCAGATAGATAAATTTTTTCCCTAGCTCTATGCTACTATTACACACACACACATGTCTATACTTTTTGATTACAGGGACTTAACTACTTCAAATAAAGAGAGGTTGGACTAAATGAAGCTTGAGCAGAACATTTACAAATAATGTTTATTCTCCAGTGAATCACAAACCCTTTCCTAGTTAAAATCTGCTTTCCATTAGGACCTTTCTTACTGAAAACTTCTTGCTCTATTTGGTGTGCCAGGAAAGCAAGACTGTTAATAATAGTCATGCCCTGAGTGAGAACATCAACTCCCAATAGTATTTAAAGAGGTTTAGTAAATCTAGGGTAATGTGAATAGTTTTTCAGAAGCATGCTTGAGCACCTGAATTTTTAAAATGTATCCTCTTTGTTATTATTTTCCAGTGTGTTTAGAGTCTATAAAGAGCTGACCCACTGAGTTCTTGAAAGCACCACCAAGTGTTCAGCAACTGAGAGGAAAATTATTAATATAAAATACAATATCCAATGGTCCTCTTTCCTTATTTTCCTTATCTTTCTTAAGCAAAAAAAGTTTTTGTGAAATATAAGTGCAATGTGCTCTAAAGATCTGTAGCAATATTTTAATCACCAAATCATTAAAAAAAATTTTTAATATATATATTTTGATGTGGACCATTTTTAAAGTCTTTATTGAATTCGTTACAATATTGCTTCTGTTTTATATTTTGGTTTTTAGGCCATGAGGCATGTGGGATCTTAGCTCCCTGACCAGGGATAGAACCCACACCCCCTGCATTGGAAGGTGAAGTCTTAACCACTGGACCACCAGGGAAGTCCCCACCAAATCATTCTTAAGCTATGGGCTCTGAAGCAAAATTATAGGAGGTCTGTATGGCTTTCCTATGCTAAACATCTTTCATTTGTAAGGTTTGATTCAAATAAAAGTTGTAAAAGCTCATTTACTAGTCATGGGTGTATAATACAAGCACGTATTCAACAGATAAAGACAAGAAAAATAGTCACCTTATATCATGCTTTACTCCATGCACTGACACCCTTAACTCATGAACTCTTTGGAGGTTAAGACATATATTAACACATATTTGACAACATCATTTTAATTCAGATTATTTCTCTTCAAAAATATTTTATAAAATTTTAAAGAAATAAACTATATATTTTTTATGATTCAGGCTTAAATTGAGTCATTTTTTCTGAGGAAGGAAGGAACCAAAGAAAGAAGGAAGGATCCAGTGTGGGTGGAGACAAGATGGCGAAGTAGAAAGACATGAGCTCACCTCTTGTAACAGAAACACCCAAATCACAACTAACTGCTGAACAACCATTGACAAAAAAATGCTGGAACCTACCAGAAAGGATAGCCTACATTCAAAGACAAAGGAGAAGCCTCAGCAAGACAGTAGGAAGGGTGTAATCATGACAAAATCCAATCCCATACCTGGGGGGTGGGCAACTCACAAACTGGAAAATAATTAAACCACAGAAGTTCTCCGACAGGAGTGAAAGTTCTGAGCACCATGAAAGGCACCCCAGCCTATGGGTCTGGCAATGGGAGAAGGAGCCCCCAGAGAATGTGGCTTTGAAGGCCAGCAGGGTAAGATTTCAGGAATTCCACAGGATTGGGGGAAAGAGAAACTCTACTCTTGGAGGATGCACACAGGGTCTTGTGAGCACCAGGACCCAGAGAAAAAAGTGGTGACCTCATAAGAGACAGGACCAGACCTACCTCCTAGTATTGGAGGGTCTCCTGTGGAGGTGGGGGTGGCTCTGGCACAGTGTGGGGACAAGGACACTGGTGGCAGTAGTTCTGGGGAGTACTCATTGGCACGAGCCCTCCTAGAGGCCACCCCTTCTCACCAAGACCTGTCCCCACCCAACAGCCTGTAGGCTCCAGTGCTGGGATGCCTCAGGTCAAACAACCAACAGGGCAGAAACACAGCCCTACCCTTCATCAGACAGGCTGCTTGAAGTCTTCCTGAGCATACAGCTGCCCAATAAACACCCCATGATATGGCCCTGCCTGCTGGAGGGACAGACCCAGCTCCACCCACTGGGGGGCAGACAGCAGAAGCATGAAGAAATACAACCCTGCAGAATGGAAACTGCAATCAGAAAGTTAGTTAGACAAAATGAGACAGCCGAGGAATATGTCCCAGAGGAAGGAACAAGATAAAACCTCAGAAGGGCAACTAAGTGAAGTGGAGATAGGCAATCTACCTGAAACAGATTCAGAGTTATGATAGTAAAGATGATCTAAGATCTCAAAAGAGAATGAAGGCACAGATTGAGAAGATGCAAGAAATGTCTAACAAAGAACTAGAAGATATAAAGAACAAACAAACAGGGATGAACAATACAATAACTGAAATGAAGAATACACTAGAAAGCATCAATAGCAGAATAACTGAGGCAGAAGAATGGATAAGTGACCTGGAAGACAGAATGGTGGAAATCACTGCTGCAGAACAGAATAAACATAAAAGAATGAAAAGAAATGAGGACAGTCTAAGAGGCCTCTGGGACAACATTAAATGCACCAACATTTTCATTATAGGGGTCTCAGAAGGAGAAGAGAGAGAGAAAAGACCTGAGAAAATATTTGAAGAGATAATAGCTGAAACTTTCCTAACATGGGAAGAATAACAGTCACCCAAGTCCAGGAAGCCAAGAGTCCCTGATAGAATAAACCCAAGGAGAAACATGCCGAGACACATAGGAATCAAATTGACAAAAATTAAAGACAAAGTATTAAAAGCAACAAGGGAAAAGCACAAACATACAAGGGAATCCCCATACGATCATCAGCTGATTTCTTGGCAGAAACTCTGCAGGCCAGAAGGCAATGCATGAAATATTTAAAGTGATAAAAGGGAAGAATCTACAACCAAGAATACTCTACCTACCAAGGCTCTCCTTCAGATTCGACAGATAAATCAAAAGCTTTACAGACAAGCAAAAGCTAAGAGAATTCCTCACTACCCAACCAGCTTTGCAACTAATGCTAAAGGAACTTCTCTAGGCAGAAAAGAAAAGGCCACAATTAGAAACAAGAAAATTACGAATGGAAAAGCTCAGTGGTAAAGGCAGATATACAGTAAAGGTAGGAAATCATTTTCACACGAATATGATATCAAAACCAGCAACTGTAAGAAGAGGAGAAAACAAATGCAGGATATTGGAAATGCATTTGAAATTAAAAGACCAGCAACTTAAAAACAATCTTGTTTATATGTAGACTACTATAGCAAAACCTCATGGTAACCACAAGCTGAAAATCTACAATAGGTACACACACAAAAAAGAAAAAAGAATCCAAACACAACACTAAGGTTAGTCCTCAAATCACAAAAGAAGAGAACAAAGGAGGAAGGGAAGAAAAAAGACCTACAAAAACAAATCCAAAACAATTAACAAAGTGGCAATAAGAACATACATATCAATAATTACCTTAAACATAACAAATTAAATGTTCCAACCAAAAGACATAGACTGGCTGAATGGATACAAAAACAAGTCCCGTATACATGTTGTCTATAAGACACCCACTTCAGACCTAGGAACACATACAGACTGAAAGTGAGGGGATGGAAAAAGCCTTTCCATGCAAGTAGAAATCAAAAGAAAGCTGGAGTAGTAATACTCATATCAGACAAAGTAGACTTTAAAATAAAGACTGTTACAAGAGACAAAGAAGGACACCACATAATGATCAAGGGATCAATCCAAGAAGAAGACAGAACAATTGTAAATATATATGCACCCAACATAGCATTTGCCTAATATATTGAGGTGCTCCTAACAGCCATAAAAAAGAAATTGACAGCAACACAATAATAATGGGGGACTCTAACACCCCACTTTCATCAATGGACAGATCATCCAGACAGAAAATCATTAAGGAAACACAGGCCTTAAATGACACATTAGACCAGATGGATTAACTGATATTTATAGATCATTCCATCCAAAAGCAGCAGAATATATATTCTTCTCAAGTGCACATGGAACATTATCTAAGATTGATCACATGCTGGGCCAAAAAGCAAGCCTTGGTAAATTTAAGAAAATTGAAACCATATCAAGCATCTTTTCTGACCACAACACTATGAGATTAGAAATCAACTACAAGGAAAAAAAAAAACTGTAAAAAATACAAACATGTGGAGGCTAAACAATATGCTACTAAATAACCAAGGGATCACTGAAGAAATCAGAGGAAATCAAAAAATACCTAGAGACAAATGAAAATGAAAGCATGAAGACCCAAAACATATGGGACACAGCAAAAGCAGTTCTAAGAGGGAAGTTTATAGCAATACAATCTTACTTCAGGAAACAAGAAAAACCTCAAATAAACAACTTAACCTTACACTTAAAGCAACTAGAGAAAGGAGAACAAAGAAACCCAAAGTTAGTAGAAGGAAAGAAATCATAAAGATCAGAGCAGAAGTCAATGAAATAGAGATGAAGAAAACAATAGAAAAGATCAATGAAATTAAAAGTTAGTTCTTTGAGAAGATAAACAAGATTGATAAACCTTTAGCCAGACTCATTAAGAAAAAGAGGGAGAGACCTCAAAACAATAGAATTAGAAATGAAAAAGGGAAAGTTATGACACCACAGAAATAAAGAATCATAAGAGACTACTACAAGCAACTATATCCCAATAAAAGGAAAACCTAGAAGAAATGGACAAATTCTTGGAAAGGTATAACCTTCCAAGAGTGAACCAGGAAGAAACAGAAAATATGAACAGACCAATCACAAGTAATGATATTGAAACTGTAATTAAAAATCTTCCAACAAACAAAAGTCCAAGACCAGATGGCTTCGCAGGTGAATTCTATCAAACACTTAGAGAAGAGTTAACACCTATCCTTCTGAAACTATTCCAAAAAATTGCAGGGGAAGGAACACTCCCAAATTCATTCTATGAGGCCACCATCACCCTGATACCAAATCCAGACAAAGATACCACAGAAAATAAAATTACAGGCCAATATCACTGATGATCATAGACACAAAAATCTTCAACAAAATACTAGCAAATGAAATCCAACAATACGTTAAAAGAATCATGCACCATGATCAAGTGGGATTTATCCCAGGAATGCAAGGATTCTTCAATATATGCAAATCAGTCAATGTGATACACCACATTAACAAATTGAAGAAGAAAAACCATATGATCATCTCAATAGATGCAGAAAAAGCTTTTGACAAAATTCAACACCCATTTATGGTAAAAAACTCTCCACAAACAGGGCATAGAGGGAACCTACCTCAACATAATAAAGGCCATATATGACAAACTTACAGCTAACATAATGCTCAATGGTGAAAAACTGAAAGCATTTCCTCTAAGATCAGGAACAAGACAAAGATGTCCACTATCACCACTTTTATTCAACATAGTTTTGGAAGCCCTAGCCACAGTAATCAGAGAATAAAAAGAAATAAAGGGAATCCAAATTGGAAAAGAAGAAATAAAACTGTCAGTGTTTGCAGGTGACATAGAAAATCCTATAGATGCTACTAGAAAACTACTAGACTCATCAATGAATTCGGTAATGCAGGATATAAAATAAATACATAGAAGTCTATTGCATTTCTATACACTAACAACAGTGGTTCAGAAAGAGAAATTAAAGAAGCAAACCATTTACCATCACATCAAAAGAATAAAATACCTAGGAATAAGCCTACCTAAGGAGGCAAAAGATATGTACTCTGAAAATGTTAATATGCTGATGAAAGAAATCGAAGATGACATAAACAGATGGAAGGATATATCATGTTCTTGGATTGGAAGAATCAAAACTGTCAAAATGACTATACTACCCAAGGCAATCTACAGATGCCATGCAATCCCTATCAAATTACCAATGGCATTTTTCACACAACTAGAACAAAAAATCTTAAAATTTGTATGGAGACACAAAAGACCCTGAATAGCGAAAGCAATCTTGAGAAAGAAAAATGGAGCTGGAAGAATCAGGGTCCTGGACTTCAGAATATACTACAAAGCTACAGTCATGAAAACAGTATAGTACTGGCACAAAAAGAGAAATACAGATCAATGGAGCAGGATAGACAGTCCAGAGATAAACCCATGCACCTGTGGTCAATTAATCTGTGACCAAGAAGGCAAGGATATACAATGGAGAAAAGACAGTCTCTTCAATAAATGGTGCTGGAAATGTTGGACAGCTACACGTAAAAAAATGTAATTAGAACATTCTTCAATACCATACACAAAAACAAATTCAAACTGGATTAAAGACCTAAATATAGGACCAACTACTATCAAACTCTTAGAGAAACATAAAGGCAGATCACTCTTTGACATAAATCACAGCAAGATCCTTTTTGATCCACCTCCTAGAGAAATGGAAATAAAGACAAAAATAAACACATGGGACCTAATGAAACTTAAAAGCTTTTTCACAGCAAAGGAAACCAGAAAGAAAACGGAAAGATCATCCACAGAAAGGGAGAAAATATTTGCAAATGATGTAACCGACAAGGGATTAATCTCTAAAAGTTACAAACATCTCATGTGGCTTAATATTAAAGAAAAAATTTAAAAAATGGGCAGAAGACCTAAATAAACATTTCTCCAAAGAAGACATACAGATGGCCAAAAAGCACATGATAAGATGCTCAACATCACTAATTATTAGAGAAATGTAAATCAAAACTACAATGAGTATCACCTCACAATGGTCAGAATGGCCATCATCAAAAAGTCTACAAACAATAAATGCTGGAGAGGGTGTGGAGAAAAGGGAACCCTCATATGCTGTTGATGGGAATGTAAACTGGTACAGCCTCTATGGAGAACATTATGGAAGATCCTTAAGAAACTAAAAATAGAGCTACCATACGATCTAGCAATCCCACTCCTGGGCATGTATCTGGAGAAAACCATGGTTTGAAAGGATACATGAACCCCAATGTTCATTGCAGCACTATTTACAATAGTCAGGACATGGAAGCAACCTAAATGTCCATTGACAGATGAATGGATAAAAAAGATGTGGTACATATATACAATGGAATATGACTCAGCCATTACAAAGAATGAAATAATGGCATTTGCAGCAACATGGATGGACCTGGAGATTATCATACTAAGGGAAGTAAGACAAAGACAACTATCATATGATACTGCTTATATGGGGAATCTTAAAAAAAATGATACAATTGAACTTATTTACACAACAGAAACAGTCTCACAGACTTAGAGAAGGAACTTATGGTTACCGGGGGGAAAGGATGACGGGGGAGGGATCAATATGGAGTTTGGGATTGACATGTACACACTGCTATGTTTAAAATAGGTGACCAACAAGACCTACTGTAATGCAAGGGAACTCTGCTCAATATTCTGCAGTAACTTAAATGGGAAAAGAATTTGAAAAAGAATAGATACATGTGTATGTATAACTGAATCACTCTGCTGTACACCTAAAACTAACACAACACTGTTCATCAACTCTACTCCAATATAAAATAAAAATTAAAAACAAACAGAAGGATTAGGGCATAAGAATTCTGGAACCACTGAATCAGATGACATGTATCTTAAAAAGAGTCACTTTTTCCTTACACTTATTTATGAGTAGTTTAACATGTTGTTGTTAAATAAAAGACAATTAAAGACTGAAGGGAAAAACTGCCCCATACCACAAAATGCACCAAGAAAAGGCATGATTTTTTTCTTGGAAACATACATTATTTTCCCTAGGATTATTCCAAACGAGCAAAAGATGTCATCACTTGTATCAGGTCCTTCCAAAGTATGCCCTACTAAATCCTATTGAAAATTACATTTCAAATCAAATCACTTATATAAGTCGCACTGAATAACAGACCAAATAAGTTATAGATTAATCAGATCAGATAAAAAGCCATTGATAGCTTTTCACAATAAAATTATAAGATGCCTAAGAAATTGTGAGAGGCTAGGGTAGGTATTATCTGGCTCTTGTATAAAGACCTTAAAACAAATATGCATGGTTCTTTCATTTAAAAATCCAACCTTTCCCCCAATAAGTAATGTAAGGAATTGAAATTATGTTTAAAAACTGACTTATTTCCATAAAAACAAAACTTAAAGGGAAGCTAGACTTCTTGTGGGACCATTTCTAGGTGTAATGTTTTGGCTGAATTACTTAGTTGACTTTCTCTGGTCAGTAAGATGTTGGCAATAAAACATGTCAAAAAGAAATTGCCCATTTATTTCATATTCTGCAATTCACTCAAGTTGGCAGCCCCCCCCCTTTTTTTAAGCATGATAGAAAAATCTAATTCTTAAATTATCCTTCTTATACCCAAGACAATGTAAACATATTATGTCACCTCAGAAAAGCAATTCACATATTTGGAGTTTCTTTTTTAAAACAAGGAACAGTTTTTGAAAGTTCTGAAGTTTGATTTTTATAAATCTCTGATTAAAGCTGAAAGTGTATAGCCATCAATAACCACAGCAAAAAGTGAAGTAAAGTACTTTGTATAAAGTGAGGCGGCACAGGGATAATATTCAGATATGTAAGTAAAAGAAAATCCTTTTCTTCCTGCTTCTCTCACACTTCAAAAGTAAAATAAGTTTAAGAGAAAGTGCATTTATATCACCATTACCATGATTCATTATATTTAATCATTTAATGCATGAATCACATCTTAAAGTTCTTTGGGTGCTAGAAAATCTTATTATGTAAGTGTAATTTGTATATATCCTAGAAAAATTATTCATAAATTTCTTTTTTTATATCACACTTATAGCCTTTCCATTGGACTTTATTCTATTTTGATATATATCAAGATATAGATCTATCATTTTGCTAATTCACTACACTTTACTTCATCATTTCTGTTTTAAATTTTAGAGAAGTTCATCTGCAAACTCATTTCAAAACTACCATGGTATTAAAAGTGATATACCATGGGTCACCAAAGTGGATTTTGCTTTCCTATATTTATTTTACTATTTTTTGATATTCACATATTCAAAATTTATAATTGTTTACATTATATGTAATTGTTTACATCTAGGAAATCATTACAATATTACTAGTTTTACCAGAAAGAATGATATCAAGAATGCACTCAATTTTGTTTAATAAAAATATATTTAGGAAAGCAATTATTACTAACAAATAATAGCTATGTAAGGAAATGCATGTCATAATTAAGTTGTGAGAAGATTGGAAAGAAATGTACTAATGAGATTAAGCTCTGTTTTAATGCCTGCAGTTGGTTGCCATTTTTTAATACTTGTAATTTAATGACTATAAACAAACCAAGCGTATTGATTCTGCTTAAAATTTTGTTCAACGTGAAAAAAAATTTGTATCACATACAGAGAACGTGAGGTACTTTGATTAAATTTTACTTACTGTTTTTCTTCTATAGAATTTAAAATGATATGATGCTAGTCAAAAGATATGATGGAATCGACATAAACATTTTCTGCCACATATATGTATCACAAGGATTACCCTGGCCTCTTATCTAAGAGGATTATAGGATAAATGATTTTCAGTCTGCTCCAGTAAACTGAAATTGAATTTTAGAAGGCTCCATTTACCTAGTATGTTAGTTGCTTATCTTAGAAAATAGAAAGGTGAATATTTCTATAAAAGAAATTTGTAAGGTCTTCTAATTTTATAGAAGCTCTAGTATAATCATTGTCTTGTTAAAGTACTTACTGTTCTTTAGGAATTCTGGGGTATTTTGTTCTTTGTTTTCTTTCTTTCAGGTATTTTTTTTCCTAAAAGGAAACAATATGCACAATGGTTAGGTGAGTACACATAGTTCAGAATCATTTCATATTGTCATGAATTATAACTGATTCATTTTATTATTTAATATTTCTACTTAAACATCTTGCACTATATACATCCAAATACAATACAATATCATGTATATACTTAGTAGATATAGTACAAGATAGACAGATAGGGATTTTAAAGTTGAAGATTTAGAGATCAAGGTTCTGTGCATAGTTTATACACTGATTTTGTGGAAGTTCATTATGCTCCCTACATTATAGTTTTTCCATTTGAAAACTGAAATATTACTAAGTTAGGCAGACATTGTTAGAGAATATTGCATTATTTTATTCATTAAAAAGGAATCATACAATTATTAGTCAATTAAGTGCCTATATATTGCTATATTGAACACTTCAATATATTCTACATATTTGCCTATTTTTGGAGCCATATCAAGGTTCGGATATAACCTAAAACTATTTTAGTGTGTGTGTATGTGTATAAGTACATATACATACATTTATACACACATATACTATATATATGCACACATATATATAAAATCCCATCAGGGATAAAGAGAAAAATAATCTCACATCATCGCAGAGAGCAGTACCACTTTCAGTTTAGAGAATAAGAAAATTAAATCCTTCCCGAGAGTCAATATCAGGAACTGCTTTAATGTTATAAAGATATCAAGAATTTCTGATTTGGTTTGATAAGTTAGCTACTCACAAATGAAAAATTTCACAGTGCTAGAGACAAGTACCTTCTTATTGTAAGTTCTCATCAGTTTTGGTCATCAAAAAATTTAAGTGGAATGAAAATCAAGAAGAAATGAAATATTTAAAAATAGGTTGATAATAGGCACGTTACTCTGTTTAAAGAGTTCTCACAGTGTCTATTTTCAACAAAAGTACAAAAATATTATAATGAAAGCAGCTCTGGTGATTGGCTTACATAGGTACTCAGTGGAAAAGATGTGAAGTGACAGCTATTTTTCCAAAGTTACATTTACTGCATCTGTTCAATGGTTAAGACTCCAAGGTCTCCTTTCATTTTAGTCCTGCTTGAAACTCAACTGTTTTCTAGCAAAATCCACTAAAAAGAGCAATGTAAAAATGCACCTTAGATTTACCTGCCTGCCTCTTAAAATCAATTTAGATAAGAGCCACAATCAATTTTAGATAAGATTTCCATACATAGTTTCTGCTTACTGACACTTTTCTTACTAAAACAAAAGCTACAACAGAATTCTATGGACGTACATATTAAGGTAACAGAGTGGCATAAAGTTTTTATGTGAAATTCAGGGACAAAAATGTGTTAGAAAAAACAAAGGCTTTCTACTAAAAAACTAAGAGAATACTTGACATTATACATATTGCATGTTATTACTAACCAAGGGACAGGCTTCCCAAAAGGATGCAATGAAAGGATTAAACAGTTTTTGTGACTTATGAGCCATCTGCAGGGATTTGGTTTCATTTTGGTTTTGCATGCATATCTATCACAAGGATGAATGGGCAAGCCTGTTCTACTGTAGGGAACAGACAACTATTTTATTTTTAATCTACGTGCTGAATATGGACGTGCATAGTATTTTTCTGGTAGCTAATTTGTCTCTTGCATGTATAAACATCTCTCTTTTAGAGGGAAAACGTGAAAATAACACGGGATGACTCTGCACCTCCCGTCAACCATCTGGTTTTTCAGTAGTGTAATTGCTATCAGTAGGTCTGACTCAGTTTCCTGGTACTTGGTACTTTTGCCTGTTTTTACAATACTTAAGAAACAAAAACAAAATGAATCTGTTTAGGTAGGTAGGTTCACACAATTTTCACAAAACATGATATGAATTCATAGTCAGTAAAACCGATGGCTCTTTCATGTTCTTTTTATCTAGTTTTAGAAGCAAGCCTGACATGGACAAAAAAGAAAATTGTCTGAGACTTAGGTATCACTATTGCTCAACAGTGGCTAGAAATTGCTGTAGAAACCTTGTAGCCCTAATCATAATTTTATTTACAGAACTAAGCAAAACACTGCATGCTTTAGGCATCATAAATACTACAGATCAGTGTTCCTTGTTTTTTTTTGGGGGGGAGGGAACTACCTGTATTCATTTTAATGCTAGACATTTAAAAATGCACAGCTTTTTTTAAAAAAGGGGACAGATTAAAAAATGACAAATAACTAATATTTACATCCAAACTTTAAAAAATATTGCCAGTATTTCATTTTGATGAAAACATTGATTTTAACTAAGCATTCACTAACACATCATTGAGCTAAATATTTATTTAGGGTTGGATTTAAAGTCTGCACTGTGAATCTTTGCAACACGGCTACTTCTAAACGTTATCCCTTGACTGGAATGGCAACAGAGTCTCTATTCCAAGTTTTAAATTTCAAAACTGCAAAATGTTGCTAAACTCAGAGTTCTCTTTACTGTCTCCTACTGAAATGCCAAAACTTGTGTCACAACAGGGTTTCAAAGTTGTTGTGCCATTTCCGGCACAGATAACATTATTCCTAAGGGATTTTGTTAGACAGCTTTTGGCTTAAACTGCTGTTCTTGGAACAGTAGTCAGCAAGCAGAAATTACTTTAAAAAGAGACTATCCAGGTCATTAGTGACTGAATGCAAGCTTTTAAACAAAAAAGTAAAGCACAGCATGACAATTAAATGGCTTACATGATTCTAGATTAGATCCTGGACCAATGGGAAAAAACAATTAGCCATTAAGAACATTATTGTGACAGTGGATGAAATTTGAATGTGGACTATGCATTAGATAATGGTATTACATCAACGATAAATTGCCTGTGTTTGATTCTTGTTCTGTGTAATGTAAGAGAATGTCCTGTACTCAGGAAATACACTGATATATATGCTGAAGTATTTAGGATAAGTCACACCATGTTTCCAACTTATTCTCAAATGGTTTATGAACTGCGTATATACACACACATATGTAACGTATATAATATGAAGAATATATATGTATATATATGTATATCATTTTTTATGAGACAGAAAGAGAAACTGATATATAGGATAAAATGTAAACAGTTGGTTAATCAGGTAAAGGGAATATGAGAACTTTCTGTCCTATTCTTGCAATGCTTTATGAGAGTTTGAAATAGCAAAACAAACATGACCAAAAAAGAGAATCTAAAACTATCTTTTAAAAAAATTAAATAGATATAAAATGCCATTTTTCAGTATTTCTACAAAACATTACACTGAACTGTGGCTATTCTTATTTTGATCATTAAGCACAAGATGGTTTTATTCTGTCTATAGCTACAAAAGATAAGACAGTGATATTTATCTGGGTAACTATTAGAGACTATTAGGTGGTAAAAGAAAAATATTCCATCAAGTAATAGAGTAAACAAACAAATGTTCTGTAACTAAATGCAATCACTATAGTTGCCGGTAGCAACAGTAAATAAGGCAATAACACAGAATATGGACTTTCCTTCAAAGGAAGGGAGAAGGCCAAAAGATTGTACCTCATATTAGAGGAAAAACCATCTTCCATGTTTTGTGTCTAACCATTCACAGTCACTTAAGAGGCTTAAGTCTAACAAGGCTGTCCTCATTACAATAGAAGCAAATATTTACCAACAAAGAATGAAACGGGTGGGTGGGGGCAAGGATGAAGGGTTTGCTTAGTTTTTTGATGTGACACGTTATTATACAAGTCAAAACATACTATAAAACAGCTGTTGGCAGTCAGAGTTATAACAAATCACATACTGGGTTCAACCATGTTTAACATTTTCATTATACTCAAAATAATTATTTTAGAATGGAGGCCTGATAATGAGGCAGAATGGCACTGAGCCAGGAGAGAGCCAGTTTGTACCTTGAAAAGGAGGATGGGAATTAATTAAATGAAAAGCTTGGGAAAGTTAATTGGGACTGAGTGAAGATAAGGCCGCTATCAATACATGAAGAAATAAAATAATTTTTAAAAAAGGTATAGCAGAAAGCCACCATAAGCACAGCAAAGGGAGAAGAAACCCGAAGAAACATGAGCCACAGGACCAGAATTATGCCTCGGGGAGCCTCTGTTGGCCTTCAGCTCCTAGAATTGTTCCTATCACACAAATAAATGTTTGTTGAATGAATAACATTGAATATTGATAAAAGTAAAATTAAGTATCATATAATCCTAGTCTGCCTCTGTCTTATCTAGTGTGTGACTTTAGGCAAATCCCTTAATCTATTTTAACCTCAATGTCATCAGCCATGAGAGTGTGGAAAAAGGTGATTCTCTAAGGTGCCTTCCATTTCTAAATATTTCTGTATGTGGTTCTGTTTATTAAAATGGGTAACTGCGAACCTTTTTGTAGAAGAGAATAGCCAGATATGAGTTTTAAATGAAAACAAATGGAGGGTGGAAAAGAAAAGATGAATAAAAGAGCAATGCATTGATTCAAGTAATGGGAAATAAATCCCATCGAAAGAGACTTTAATATAGAAGAGAGAATGCAAAATGTGCTTTATGGCTTTGGCATGTGTGAAGTGACATTTACATATACTGCAGATAGAAGCAGATGTAGAAATCTTTATCTTTTTATTATTATTGTGACACTACACACTCTCTGCTTCCACATCTAGAGTTCCCAAGTGAATAGAAATGAAAAGTTTTCAAAAGAAGCCACGAAATGGCAGGAGTTTATAGGAATATTCTGTTACTACATGGTCATAGAATTGTTACTGTCCATCTTAGAGAAGAGAAAGCTGAAGAAAGTCTTAGGATCTATATTTAATTCCATGAAGAGCTATTTAATTCAAGACCCACCAGGCACAGTTGCAGATACCTCCATGATGCCTTTGATGATCAACAATGGCTTCCTGCTCTTTACAATAGCCAAGACATGGAAACAACCTAAGTGTCCAGCAATAGATGAATGGATAAAGAAGATGTGATAGATAGATATACACACATACACACACACACACACACAAACACACACACAATGGAATACTACTCAGCCATAAAAAAGAATGAAATAGGGCTTCCCTGGTGGCGCAGTGGTTGAGAGTCCGCCTGCCGATGCAGGGGACACGGGCTCGTGCCCTGGTCTGCGAAGATCCCACATGCCGCGGAGCGGTTGGGCCCGTGAGCCATGGCTGTTGAGCCTGTGCATCCGGAGCCTGTGCTCCGCAACGGGAGAGGACACAACAGTGAGAGGCCCACATACCGCAAAAAAAAAAATAAATAAAAAATAAAAGAATGAAATAATGCAGCAACATGGATGGACCTAGAGATGATCATACTAAGTGAAGTAAGTCAGACAGAGAAAGACAAATACCATATGACATCATTTTTATGTGGAATCTGAAATATGACACAAATGAACCTATCTATGAAAAAGAAACAGACTCACAGACATAGAGAACAGACTTGTGGTTGCCAAGGGGGAGGGTGGTAAGGGAGGGATGGATTGGGAGTTTGGGATTAACAAATGCAAACTATTATATTTATGTATAACTGATCACTTTACTGTATAGCAGAAACTAACACAACATTGTAAATCAACTATACTTCAATAAAACAAATTGAAAAAAAAACCCACTAGCTTCCTCATGTTTTCTTTCCTACAAGCTTGTGGAGCACTTACATTCAGTAACACATAACTTAGCCCTTACTTATATATGATCTCATTACTTTCCCCAGTCCCATCTATGCTGAGTTTGAATTGACTACTAGGGGAGGCATGTGCTATGCATTTGTGTTTCCCTACAATAAGGTGGTACTTAAAATGAGTAAATGCATGGTAAATACTCATCTGTTGATGGAGATGGGCAGAGTATATTTTGAGCTCAGAAAATGTACTGGAATACTGATTGGCAGATACCAAAGAATGACTTCTTGGCCATTAACCATGGTTGGTGATCCTGGGACTTCTGTGGATCCCCTACCTTGCTTTCTTATCAGCACCTATTCCTCTTGGCATTTTGGGGAAGAAAGGCCAAGGACCTACTATAGGGGGATGAAAGGTATACTGTTCTTTAACTAGAAAGACCTAGTCAAATAGCCTGAAAGGCACCTGAATCTACGACTTGAAATTAGTTTGCCAATTCAGTCTGATCTATCGGAGAGGTGAAAGGGGCCACTTTGCCAGCTTTGTCAGAGGAGAGCAGAATGTTTCTTATGGTTCTATGTTCAAATCAAGACCACTGATGGTGATACCACTATAAGAAAGCTGGAGGGTCGTTGATGGCAGAATTAGTGTCTCTGTGGGCAGCCAGGAGTACAAAAGAGGAGGAAGGCACAAGGGAAAGAGAACACAAACGAACTGGACTATTTTCAGAGGGTTTTGATTTCTCTACAGGTTCTGGTGCTGCAACAATTAGAGACTGTGGAGAATATTTACATAACATAGATGCTGACAAAATTGCTGGAAAAGGAGAAGCCAACCAAATATCTTTACAAAGGGCTCCAAGGTAGCTATAAAAACCACACCTGTCCTGATAAGACATGATGAAGTGACAAGCAATGAAAATAAGTTGACTCAACTTTCCCAATTTTTTGAGGTTGGGTAGGGGGAGTGGGGCATCAATTCTGTATACAGATTTAAGACCGAAGGAGAGAAAATGACATTTAAACCTTGATTTGCTGCAAATTCAAGCCCAACAAAGTTCAGTGACCAAATAAGCGTGATGTTGGGATATGGCATGAAATCTTTACAGGTCTATGCTGATTGGCTCAAATTCTGTTGTGTTTTGAGTTTAGTTCAGCACCATGGGAAAGTACCAAGCTGGAAGTTCAGGGCCAGCTGTGACAAAACCATAGCCGAGAAGAAGTGGTCTTCAGTCACTTCTATTTAATCGGGGAAAAATCGTAGAGACAAAATAGAAAATTAGTGATTTCTCACATTAAACTAGTTCTCAAGACATTGTCTTATTTATCTCTTTCTTACTGGTACATTAAAAAAAATCAACACAAATTTGCTTATAGTATCCAGGGCCTTTATATTCACATGAAAACTGCCCTCTTCAAAGATTCATTGTCGGGGTTTATATGCTTATTTTTGGAGAAGCAGCATGATTTTAAAAAGTAAGTATAACTGCTATTTAATTAGTTGCACTCAGCAAACTGCATATATTTATCACATTCATCTTCACAAGGACATGGTGAAGTAGGTGTTAAATCTCTGCATAAGAGCAAACTCAGGTCACAACTTCTTTGGAATTAGTAAATGGTAGAGTCAGTATCTACATTCAGCTCTCTATCTGAATCTCAATCTCATTTTTCCTTTGCAACAAAGTCTCTGTAGTGTTGGAATGGACTTTGAGAAGGTAAAAAGCCTATCTTCTAGACATTCCTCTTCTACTTATTCAGTGTGTATCACCTGAAGCAATTCCCATGCTTTCTGCATCTTAATTGCTTCATCTGTAAGATGGGGTAACACAATACCTACCCTAAGGAAAAAGACTAGATTACTTGATTTATTGAGGTATCTTTGATTTCTAAAAGTAATTGAATATATCTAATCTCTGAAGCGTAAAAAGCCTTAAATTAGAAGTCTTTTCAAGGAATGTTCAACATGTAACCTTTGTAAAATTCATTACTACTCCTGGAACTTTTACCTGAATCGCATTATTCCTACATTAAACAAAAGATTTCTAAATCAACACAACAGTTTCATCTACATATGAGGATTTACTATTGTGGGATTACCTTCAAGGATATATTTATGAGACACATAAAACATTTGTCCTACAAACATCTACACAGTTCACATCGAATTAGGCAGGAAGTAAAAGTTGCATGGTCATGGATGTCTAGAGATACATTTTCTAACTAGAGTCAACCAAATTTGAGTGAATACCTAAGAGCTAAATACCAGGGGGATGGCTAAAAGACGTTATGTGATGACCCCAAAGCACAAAGGTCTGTGTTAACTCAAACGGCCAAACTCTCAACTCTTTAAATGGACAATGCTTATTTAATTCTAAGAGGTTTAGAAATTAAAAAAAAAAAAAGCAAATAAACAAAAAAACCAAAACCAAAAAACTTTACTTGGAGAAAACACATTTTAAAAACTAGTTCTTAGAATTAGATGTGTGGGTATCGGAAATGGTAAGTATTTCAAAGAATAAAATGGGATCTCCACTCCGAAAGTGAATGCACATGAAGTCAGTTTCAAAACACCAGACTCGAGATCCCCCATCAGTGGATGAAAACAAATTGATAAATAGAAAAGACCAAAGGGGAGAAGAAGCGAAATAAGACACTTGCTATAAGAACAAACCACTTAATTCTGATAAAATTATTTTCTCAAAATAACCATAAATGCAATCCTATAAAATTCTGAATTAATGACTTACTCAGAGAACTCAAAGATGTTTTAAAAACCTAAATATATTTGAGAGAAATGAAGAATGTCCAACAAGTTACATGGGGAATGTATAGTTAAGTCACACTAAATTTTTGACTAGAGAAAGCAGTTGAGTGATCTAGCATTAGAAATTTGGGGGAGAGTTCAATAAAACTCTGCTTAAAAATTTGACACTATTTTACTTGGGTTTGAAAAAAGACTTTCATTTCACCTATGAAATGATATAATGAATGGAATAACAACAGGTCCAGCGAGGCAATAACATGGGTGAGCTGGTTTCCCAGCTTCTATTCTTTGATCCTTTAGGGGTCTAATGTGGATGGCGACTAATTTTCACTGACAAAAGGAATACGATCAAGATTAATTCCTTGGAACTAATTCCTTAGAACAGGGAAATTCCCTTGGAGGTAGGATTCTAGGCAGGGATTATAAGGGCCTGAGTTTTGGGCCCACTGTTAGAAAACTCAACTGAAGAGAACAACCTTCGATCTAAAATAAAAATTCTTTTGGAATTACATATTACAGCAGGTGAATTTTTACTGTGTTTCTCAGTGGTGTTCTGGTTTTTGCCATAGCATTCCCTAGCATTGTAATTTCCTCTTTAGTTATAGTTTAAGGTCATGTCATTTTTGAAAAGAAACTGATTTTATTATCATCACTTCCATCTCTTTGATATAGGGGAGACTCAGAAACTAATCATGTAATCATTCACTTTAACAGACTTCAATGAAGTCTATGGAGTATCATCTACCACATGTGGATTTCTAATTTTACTAACAATCATAACATGGACTAAAATGTCAACATAATGAAATCATTTAAATGATAATTATATTAAGAATAGTAAACTTGGTTGGCAGAGGTTGATGAGAAGCACAGATCTTTTCCGATTTGAATACAAATCACAGTCTTACTGTTCATATACTGGAGGTGGCCCCAAGTCAAGTCACAGTTTCATCTCTCTAATCAGGCAAATCTCAACAAATGTCCTTGTGTTTCTGTAGCACCATTTCAGGAGTTGTGTGGAACAAAATGAAGTAGAAGAAAAGGTCTCTGTCCAATAGAAAGCCAACTCATATCTGTATCATAGCACTTAGTACATAATGTTAAAGTTTTTGAGGTTGTTTAACTCCATGACAATGTACTTGGAAGCACCTAGTACCATTGCCTGGCATATATGAGGTTCTAAATAAATGTCTGTTGAATTAAACTATTGAAGAACCCATTCAGTCTCCCTTCTCTATGCAGTACCCTCTCACTAAAAATCTAGTTTGCCAATTTGATGGTGCGGCTGTATCATATACTCCAGACATTTCAAGTGCAGAATATTATATCTTATTCTATACTATTCCACATCACATTCTCTCTCTCCCAGGTAGAAAACTACTACCTCTCAAACCTTATTCTCTTGCCCATTATCTGTGTACTTGTTCATTTTTCTTTTAGGTTCTACAAGAAAAAGCCAGGTTAGTTCTGTGATGTGTCTAATATGAAAGTTACATGATAGGGAACTAACATGGATCATCACCTTAACAAGGGGTGAGAGGTGACTGTCTTGGTGAATTAGGGACATTCAAGCCTAAAATATAAAATTCTGCATTTTTTTTGATTAGCTATAACAGATTATTCATGGTCCTAAGAGGCCGTTTCTATGTTGGATGGTCTTCATGCTCCTTTATTGAAAAGAAGCAAATGCCAAGAAAAGAAGTTAACATAGAAGACCCAATCAACATATCGGGCACAGTGTACCACAACCTCAAATTTAATATTATTTAAAATTGATGATCAGGGGCTTCCCTGGTGGTGCAGTGGTTGAGAGTCCACCTGCCGATGCAGGGGACACAGGTTCGTGCCCCAGTCCGGGAGGATCCCACATGCCGCGGAGCGGCTGGGTCTGTGAGCCATGGCCGCTGAGCCTGTGCGTCCGGAGCCTGTGACCCGCAACGGGAGAGGCTGCGGCAGTGAGAGGCCCGCGTACCGCAAAAAAAAAAAAAAAATTGATGATCAGAAGTATTTGCAGGAGGTATATAACAAAATTTACAAGCTCTCTAGGTCAGGAAAATGCTCCTAGCGACATTTTTTTTTTTTTTTTTTTTTCTGTACGCAGGCCTCTCACTGTTGTGGCCTCTCCCGTTGTGGAGCACAGGCTCCGGACGCACAGGCTCAGCGGCCATGGCTCACGGGCCCAGCCGCTCCGCAGCATGTGGGATCCTCCCGGACCGGGGCTCGAACCCGTGTCCCCTGCACCAGCAGGCGGACTCTCAACCACTATGTCACCAGGGGAGCCCCTCAGCGACTTTTAAAATAGACTTTTAACGTGGGAGGAATCAAATAATTGTGCCATTCATAGTTAAATTCACTGCAAATGATACTGTTTTGAGATTATTTTAATTCATCTCTCTTTTACCAAGGATTTATTTAGTAGGTGTCATTTATGTAAATCAATCCTTAAAATTGGATGGGCATTTATTCTGTTATTAAATACAAATGTTTTATTCTTTCTGGAATAAAGAAAATATAAATAAAGATACATACATATATACATATAGGTATGTATGTGTATATACATGAGCAATAGCTCCAAAAGTCTAGATGGTGATCATGGGAGGTGAGTGCAGACTGGAGATAAGAATTGAAGCAACAGTATTGGAGACATGATACACATCTGAATGAAACTCAACCTGTTTCACCTAAATCAAGTCATTATTTAAGGACAATGTAGGTGTACTTCTGAGCTGACACTATCACTTTACTCCTCCATTTAATTTAAACATAAGACTGTTTTAAACAACTATTCTTATTTCTTTCATTCTGTGAAAGCCTCACCAAGGCAAATGATGCAATTCCTTCATGATATATTTTCATTTAATGGATTTTGCTGATGGAATACTTTGGGCAAGGCACCTGCCTAACACTGTTCTGAATACAAAAATGAGAAATCCCAAGAAATTTCTATCCAGAAGGTAGGGTGGGGGAGGGAGCGTTGAAACCACTCACAACTCTTACCTAAAGCAGACTATAATGAGTTCTCTTTGTATGTAAACTAAAATCCAAAGGAGTGGCAAAAGCCCTAATGGCTTAGGGTACATGGAAGATCTATTCTTTGTTTGAGTTTTGATAGGGAAAAGCGTCTCAGAGGGACCAGTTATGGAGAAGCAAAGCGATGGAGGAGGAAAAGCACTAGGCATCTTTGGATTCTAGACAGTAGGCTGGTATGGCAGGAGAACCAGGTGTATGCAAGGAGAGAGAAATAAGGCTGGAAAAGTAGGTTGGATCATATTGTAGACAATCTTAGAATGAGATTACAGAAGGCAACAAGGAGCAAATGCAGGTTTCTCAGAAGATCAATGTAGCAAAGCAATTGGGTAGTAGTCTTCTGATTAGGTAATGCTTTATTTCACTTTGTGCTACAAAAATATTTGAGTAAAATATAACAAAGTATTGTTAGGCAGTTTTGAAAGTGTATTATAAAGTGTGCAACGTTTTTGTTTCTTCCATGAAAGTGTTCTTAAAACTGAAATTCATGACACATGGAAGAGAAAGACATTACCTGATTTAACAAAATGTCCTATCATTTGTTCTATGTGGCATAGACAATCTGTACCCAGGAGGGTAAAAGAAAACTACACGTAGACAGTGAAGCAAGTCTGATATAAAAATTAAGCACAATGGCACTTAAATGTATTAGAATTTATACTATGCAGGTTAGAAACGTTGCAACATTCAGTTAAGGTTATTCTTCTACACATGGTTGAGTAAAGAAGAGCATTATCGGGCTTCCCTGGTGGCGCAGTGGTTGGGAGTCTGCCTGCTAATGCAGGGGACACGGGTTCGAGCCCTGGTCTGGGAGGATCCCACATGCCGCGGAGCGACTGGCCCCGTGAGCCACAATTACTGAGCCTGCGCGTCTGGAGCCTGTGCTCCGCAACGAGAGGCCGCGATAGTGAGAGGCCCACGCACCGCGATGAGGAGTGGCCCCCACTTGCCGCAACTAGAGAAAGCCCTCACACAGAAACGAAGAGCCAACACAGCAATAAATAAATAAATAAAAATTAAAAAAAAAAACTTGAAGCAAAGGGCCAAAGGAAATTAAAAAAAAAAAAAAAAAAGAATTCCACCCCACTTCATAAAAAAAAAAAAAAAAAAGAAGAGCATTATCTTGATAACACAGTTGGCTATAACATTATATTTACTTGCAAAATGTTACCATAGGAATTCTTAAAGAAACATTTATTACAGCTATAATTAATTAACTTACAATGACCAAGTAACCTCCTCTGTTCACACTTAGCACATCTATATAAATAAAACTTCATTTAAGGTTCATTAGCTAGAGAAAAGCAATGAATGTATGGAAAATATTTTAGTTTCATTGATTTCACAAGTGATGTTACATTAATCACCATGTCAGAAGTCACAAGTGTTTCTGAATCTGGATGGTAGGAAGAGAGCAGCATATATGTTTAGTTTCATAGTCGTTTTTATGTACTTCCCTTTCTCTTGCTCAATTTTGAGAAGGATTCAAAAAGTACGTTTGCTCCCGACCTAAAACTTTCCAGAACCAACTTTAACCATTTAATTTTTTTTTTACTGATTTGTACAGTGTAGTACACTAGCCCAGTATGTAGATTTCAAAAAAAAAAAAAAAAAAAAGAAAACAATTTGCACTGTTGATGCTGATGTATGGAGTAATTTTCTCAGACTCTTCCAATGCAATCTACAAACGCATTAACAAAGACTATAAAACAAAACCAATCTGCACTACCCATAACACACAGGGCGAGATATTGAAAAGGTTGAAAGCATAATTGATATCTGCATTAGTAGAAATTACCTAGGGAGGAGAAAGTATCCTACTACCATGTAGGACTTCCAAAGCCAAATATATCTTGTACAGCTTCCTGAATAAGAGAGAAATGTTCCAACCACTGAATATAGGAAAAAAAAATATTTGTGAGACGATTGTTAACGTAAAGAGCCCTTTGAAATAATGCTCTTAGAAAATCTATTACTGTTATTATTCCACAATGACTGGAAGGAACCCCACATGCATTTTCTATTTCTTATTCCCATTTAAACAATTCTGTTGCTCTGGAGACAAGGTCAGCAGTAAAGTGTAGTTTTTACTTAAGGAAAAGCACAAAATCTTCACTGAATTACCCAATGATCATGCTCTATCCATACTAGTTTAGATTTGTCCATATTAGTTTAGCTCTGTCCATATTAGTTTATTTATGTGTTTTTGGATTTTGAACTTCTAAAGCATTAGGCTGGCTAGGAACATGTATTATATTACAGAATTTACACTTAAAGTTTCAGAAGGACAACAATAACATGAGAAGATTATGTTGAAAAGTGTATTTTTCTATTGGAGTAAAGAAATATCTGCTAAGGTCTGACTGGATGATAGAACACAAATAACTCCACAGAAAGGAAATTTGAAGTGGCTTGTCAACCAACAATGCATTGTTTTGCTGAAGTTTTCTAACACATTTTTCATGGAGACATCTTTGAGATGATTAAAATAACCATGTATTTCTATAATGTCACTTGAACAAGCAAGCAGTAATCTCGTCCTATGGATTTGGTGATATTCAATATTCCTCTTTTGCTCTTTTATCCTGATCAAATACAGAGATCTTTATCAATTCATACTATGCCTATACAAAGAAATGGGCAAACTCAAATAAATATAGCCTGGGAAGGTATAAGGAGATTTCGCCATCCACAGACAGGCAATCTGACCATTAAAACTCGGCCAGTAGTTGATGCAAATTCCATAGCTAAATTGGTCTCTATTTATTTAAAGCAATTACAAAATAATAAAGGTATGTTATGCCATATCTTTACATTAATTGTTGCAAATAGAATTTATCTTAATAAAGCTTCTTTTTTATGCTTTAAAATAATAATTCTTTTGTTACAAGTTAAAATAACTAGAGCATATTATGTTTTCGTTTGCCTACTTCTTGGGAAAAAAGGAATTCATTTTTTCGGATACTTTGGGTATGGTATTATTTAATCATAAATTGGCTTCAAGTGTGTATGGTTGTCACTTGCCTAAATCTTTTGGTTTTCAACTTGCTTTCTACATTGATTAAGCATGGGTTTGATACATATATAAGTATAAATATATATATAAAATATATAATATTGAGAGCACCTCCAATATGACAGGCACTGTTGAAAGAGGTGAATATAGCACACAAGATCCTTATCCTCATGGAATCAATAAGAAAGTGAATCACTATAACTCCAGGTAGTAATAACGGCTATGAAGAAAAATATAGGTAGGCAAGACTTAAAAGAATCAAGCAGAAAGCAGGCTGGAGAGGCTATTTTAGGTACGGTGGTTCCAGAAAGCCGCTCTGGAAAGATATTTGAACAGAGACTAAAGTGAGGAAGACAGCTGTGTGGGCACCCAGGTAAGAACCTGCTGGGTGGAGAGAACTGGAAGCACCATGTCTGAGGCAGGGAAAGTTGGTTGTGCTCAAGAAACAGCAAAACAACAAGAACTTAAGTTCACTTAATACAGCAGAGCAAAGCATTTTCCAAATAATTTTCCAAATTATGTGGAGAATTTCAAGGCATCTACTAAAGGGTGTAAAAGGAACACATCAGTGTCCAGTGCTGTGTGGGTTTTCAAGCAGCTTTAAATACATTCTAATAGCTGAAAACAAATAATCAGGCAAATAAACTAAGTGATTCCAATAAAATAAAGGCACAGTGTTTTTTTTAATTTAATAATGGCCTGTGGTTTTCTCCTAACTGCAGAATGGCATTTTCTTTATCAGGAAAGAACACGTTAAATGGATGAGAATGGGCAAATTTTTTCAGTGATCAATATACAAATGCATTAAACACTCACAGAATGAAACTATCTCTGAGTGTTCATCTTCCTCATTTCTATAACCGGGGCACTAAAGTCTCCTTGATCGGGAAAAAATAATAACTGCGTACTTGAAATATGTTTATAGAACAGACATAAGTCCTATTCTGAATGGGTTAATAACTTTCTTCTTTCTTGAAAGTGTTCAAATAGAAGCATAAATGCTGTAGCCAGTCTGTTAACTTAGAATTAGAAAAGCAAACAATTTTACATGCTTGAATAGTAATATTTCCTTAAGAAAAGAGAAACTAAAATAAAGCATGCATAAAATTAACAAATCAATATTTAAAATATTCACTATATTATTATGCCACAGCATTTATATTTCAAGGGTCTTTTTTAATATCTATTTTCAGTAGCTTACATCTAGCACTGAGGAGGAAGATTCATTTTGAACCAATTGCACACTCATATGTAGACATAAGCTACTTCTCTTTAGCAGTATCACAATACAATTTCCAAAAATGTACATACGCATCAATATTACCAACCTTCTCAAAAGGTCACTTACACAGGTACAGTGTTTGGCATTTAAAAAAAGAAGGAAAAAGATCTAGAGTCAGATAGTCTTTATCATTTTCTACTGCTTAATAGCTCTTCCACACACAAATGTATATAAACATATATATGTGTATACATTGCATGCGTGTCAGAATAAAACAGCCTGTATATACACGTATATTATATATATGCATAAAAACACACAGATGCACAAATATACACTTATTTCATATGCATGCTGTATATATATGTGTATATGCATGTGTCTATGTCAATGTGTATGTGTGTATATATACACACATACACATATGATCAATAAATCAAATTACATTTTTTATTTTACAGTGTAAAATAATACACAAAGTATACTTCAGATTTTTCTCTCTAGATTTGAGTCTAGAATGACAATCCCAAAGCAAGCCATTAAACTTAGTTACTAATGATTTTAAAAATGGATATCAGAAACTCCTATGTTCAATATAATTTAAGCCTCATTTCCAGGCTTCCCAATGCTTCTATAAAGCTTAACAAGCAAATATCATTATATTTTGGCTTTGAGTTGAAGAGTTTTTAGAGTGAACTTAGAGGAAATAGAATCATGCTGACGAGGCTCGTGATTCACATTGAAGTAAGAGTAATGATGGCTCAGATTTTTTTTTTTTTGCCTCTAAGTAATTTTAAGGGCAAATTACTCTGAATTCAGGCTTGAATGTTTAGTACGTGTACCATGTCAAAATACTTCTAGACAAATCAGCACTGCATAAATGGTAAAACCACAGAGAACTTTGGATAGAAAACAACACTCACACTTGGTATTCATAAAAATCAATTAGTGTGCATACATGTGGGCTTTATCTTATGAATGTATGAATTCTATCTGCCTAAAGAAACATTTCATAAGTATATTTTATTTATTTATTTATTTTAAGATCTTTATTGGAGTATAATTGCTTTACAATGGTATGCTAGTTTCTGCTTTATAACGAAGTGAATCATCTGTACATTTACATATATCCCCATACCTCCTCCCTCTGCGTCTCCCTCCCAGCCTCTCTATCCCACCCCTCTAGGTGGTCACAAAGCACTGAGTTGATCTCCCTCTGCTATGCACTGCTTCCCACTAGCTATCTATTTTACATTTGGTAGTATATGTAAGTCCATGCCACTCTCTCACTTTGTCCCAGCTTACCCTTCCCCCTCCCCGTGTCCTCAAGTCCATTCTCTATATCAGTGTCTTCATTCCAGTCCTGCCCCTAGGTTCTTCAGAACCATTTTTTTTTTGGATTACATATATATGTGTTAGCATACAGTATTTGTTTTTCTCTTTCTGACTTACTTCACTCTGTATGACAGTCTCTAGGTCCATCCACCTCACTACAAATAACTCAATTTCACTTTTTATGGCTGAGTAATATTCCATTGTATATATGTGCCACATCTTCTTTATCCATTCATCTGTGGATGGACACCTAGGTTGCTTCCATGTCCTGGCTATTGTAAATAGAGCTGCAGGGAACATTGTGGTACATGACTCTTTTTGAATTATGATTTTCTCAGGGTATATGCCCAGTAGTGGGATTGCTGTGTTGTATGGTAGTTCTATTTTTAGTTTCTTAAGCAACCTCCATAGTGTTCTCCATAGTGGCTCTATCAATTTACATTCCCACCAACAGCGCAAGAGGGTTCCCTTTTCTCCACACCTTCTCCAGCATTTATTGTTTGTAGATTTTTTGATGATGGCCATTCTGACCAGTGTGAGGTGATACCTCATTGTAGTTTTGATTTGCATTTCTCTAATGATTAGTGATGTTGAGCATTCTTTCATGTGTTTGTTGGCAATCTGTATATCTTCTTTGGAGAAATGTCTGTTTAGGTCTTCTGCCCATTTTTGGATTGGGTTGTTTGTTTTTTTGATATTGAGCTGCATGAACTGTTTCTAAATTTTGGAGATTAATCCTTTGTCAGTTGCTTCATTTGCAAATTTTTTCTCACATACCGAGGGTTGTCTTTTCGTCTTGTTTATGGTTTCCTTTGCTGTGCGAAAGGTTTTAAGTTTCATTAGGTCCCATTTGCTTATTTTTGTTTTTATTTCCATTTCTCTAGGAGGTGGGTCAAAAAGGATCTTGCTGTGAATTATGTCATAGAGTGTTCTGCCTATGTTTTCCTCTAAGAGTTTTATAGTGTCTGGCCCTACATTTAGGTCTTTAACCCATTTTGAGTTTATTTTTGTGTATGGTATTAGGGAATGTTCTAGTTTCATTCATTTACATGTACCTGTCCAGTTTTCCCAGCACCACTTATAGAAGAGGCTGCCTTTTCTCCATTGTATATTCCTGCCTCCTTTATCAAAAATAAGGTGACCATATGTGCATGGGTTTATCTCTGGGTTTGCTATCCTGTTCCATTGATCTATATTTCTGTTTTTGTGCCAGTACCAATATGGTCTTGATTACTGTAGCTTAGTAGCATAGTCTGAAGCCCAGGAGCCTGATTCCTCCAGCTCCGTTTTTCTTGCTCAAGATTGCTTTGGCTATTTGGGGTCTTTTATGTTTCTATACAAACTGTGAAAAATTTTTTTCTAGTTCTGTGAAAAATGCCAGTGGTAGTTTGATAGGGATTGCACTGAATCTGTAGATTCCTTTGGGTAGTACAGGCATTTTCACAATGTTGATTCTTCGAATCCAAGAACGTGGTATATCTCTCCATCTGTTTGTATCATCTTTAATTTCTTTCATCAGTGTCTTATAGTTTTCCGCATACAGGTCTTTTGTCTCCTTAGGTAGGTTTATTCCTAGGTATTTTATTCTTTCTGTTGCAATGTGTTTCCTTAATTTCTCTTTCAGATTTTTAATCATTAGTGTATAGGAATGCCAGAGATTTATGTGCATTAATTTTGTATCCTGCTACTTTACCAGATTCATTGATTAGCTCTAGTAGTTTTCTGGTAGCATCTTTAGGATTCTGTATGTATAGTATCATGTCATCTGCGAACAGTGACAGCTTTACTTCTTTTCCAATTTGGATTCCTTTTATTTATTTTTCTTCTCTGATTGCTGTGGCTAAAACTTCCAAAACTGTGTTGAATAACAGCGGTGAGAGTGGGCAACTTTGTCTTGTTCATGATCTTAGTGGAAATGGTTTCAGTTTTTCACCATTGAGGACAATGTTGGCTGTGGGTTTGTCATATATGGCCTTTATTATGTTGAGGTAAGTTCCCTCTATGCCTACTTTCTGGAGGGTTTTTATCATAAATGGGTGTTGAATTTTCTCAAAAGCTTTTTCTGCATCTATTGAGATGATCATATGGTTTTTCTCCTTCAATTTGTTAAAATGGTGTATCACATTGATTGATTTGCATATATCGAAGAATCGTTGCATTCCTGGGATAAACCCCACTTGATCATGGTGTATGATCCTTTTAATGTGCTGTTGGATTCTAATTGCTAGTATTTTGTTGAGGATTTTTGCATCTATGTTCATCAGTGATATTGGCCTGTAGTTTTCTTTTTTTCTGGCATCGTTGTCTGGTTTTGGTATCAGGGTGATGGTGGCCTCGTAGAATGATTTTGGGAGTGTTCTTCCCTCTGCTATATTTTGGAAGAGTTTGAGAAGGATAGGTGTTAGCTCTTCTCTAAATGTTTGATAGAATTCACCGGTGAAGCCGTGTGGTCCTGGGCTTTTGTTTGTTGGAAGATTTTTAATCACAGACTCAATTTCAGTGCTTGTGATTGATCTGTTTGTATTTTCTATTTCTTCCCAGTTCAGTCTTGGAAGGTTGTGCTTTTCTAAGAATGTGTCCATTTCTTCCAGGTTATCCATTTTATTGGCATATAGTTGTTTGTAGTAATCTCTCATGATCCTTTGTATTTCTTCAGTGTCAGTTGTTACTACTACTTTTTCATTTTTAATTCTACTGACGTGAGTCTTCTCAGTTTTTTTCGTGATGAGTCTGGCTAGTGGTTTATCAATTTTTTTTTAATCTTCTCAAAGAACCAGCCCTTAGTTTTACTGATCTTTGCTACTGTTTCCTCATTTCTTTTTCATTTATTTCTGATCTGATCCTTACGATTTCTTTCCTTCTGCTAACTTTGGGGTTTTTTTGTTCTTCTTTCTCTAGTTGCTTGAGGTGTAAGGTTAGGTTATTTCAGATATTTCTTGTTTCTTGAGGTAGGATTGTATTGCTATAAAATTCCCTCTTAGAACTGCTTTTGCTGCATCCCATAGGTTTTGGGTCGTCGTGTTTTCATTGTCATTTGTTTCTAGGTATTTTTTGACTTTCTCTTTGATTTCTTCAGTGATCTCTTGGTTATTTAGTAGTGTATTGTTTAGCTTCCATGTGTTTGTATTATTTACAGATTTTTTCCTGTAATTGATTTCTAGTCTCATATCATTGTGGTCGGAAAACATACTTGATACAATTTCAAGTTTCTTAAGTTTACCAAGACTTGATTTGTGACCAAGGATATGATCTGTCTTGATGAATGTTCCATGAGAACTTGAGAAGAAAGTGTATTCTGTTGTTTTTGGATGCAATGTCCTATAAATCTCAATTAAGTCTGTCTTTTTTTAATGTAACATTTAAAGCTTGTGTTTCCTTATTTATTTTCATTTTGGATGATCTGTCCATTAGTGAAAGTGGGGTGTTAAAGTCCCCTATGATGATTGTGTTACTGTCGATTTCCCCTTTTATGGCTGTTAGCATTTGCTTTATGTATTGAGGTGCTCCTACATTGGGTGCATAAATATTTACAATTGCTATATCTTGGATTGATCTGTTGATCATCATGTAGTGTCCTTCTTTGTCTCTGTAATAGTCTTTATTTTAAAGTCTATTTTGTCTGATAGGAGAATGGCCACTCCAGCTTTCTTCTGATTTCCATTGGCATGGAATATCTTTTTCCATCCCCTCACTTTCAGTCTGTATGTGTCCCTAGGTCTGAAGTGGGTCTCTTTAGACAGCATGTATATGGGTCTTGTTTTTGTATCCATTCAGCCAGTCTATGTCTTTTGGTGGGAGCATTTAATCCATTCAGGTTTAAGGTAATTATCGATATGTATGTTCCTATTACCATTTTCTTAATTGTTTTGGGTTTGTTATTGTAGGTCTTTTCCTTCTCTTGTGTTTCTTGCCTAGAGATGTTCCTTTAGCATTTGTTGTAAAGCTGGTTTGGTGGTGCTGAATTCTGTTAGTTTTTGCTTGTCTGTAAAGGTTTTAATTTCTCCATCGAATCTGAATGAGAGCCTTGCTGGGTAGAGTAATCTTGGTTTATGATTTTCCCTTTCATCACTTTAAATATGTCTTTCTGCTCCTTTCTGGCTTGCAGAGTTTCTGCTGAAAGATCAGCTGTTAACCTTATGGGGATTCCCTTGTATGTTATTTGTTGTTTTTCCCTTGCTGTTTTTAATATTTTTTTCTTTGTATTTAAATTTTGATAGTTTGATTACTATGTGTCTTGGTGTGTTTCTCCTTGGATTTATCCTGTATGGCATGCTCTGTGCTTCCTGGACTTGATTGACTATTTCCTTTCCCATATTACAGAAGTTTTGAACTATAATCTCTTCCAATATTTTCTCAGTCCCCTTCTTTTTCTATTCTTCTTCTGGGACCCCTATAATTCGAATGTTGGTGTGTTTAATGTTGTCCCAGAGGTCTCTAAGACTGTCCTCAATTCTTTTCATTCTTTTTTCTTTATTCTGCTCTATAGTAGTTATTTCCACTATTTTATCTTCCACGTCACTTATCCATTCTTCTGCCTCAGTTATTCTGCTATTGATTCCTTCTAGAGAATTTTTAATTTCATTTACTATGTTGTTCATTATTGTTTGTTTGCTCTTTAGTTCTTCTAGGTCCTGGTTAAACGTTTCTTGTATTTTCTCCATTCTATTTCCAAGATTTTGGATCATCTTTACTATCATTACTCTGAATTCTTTTTCAGGTAGACTACCTATGTCCTCTTCATTTGTTTGGCCTGGTGGGTTTTTACCTTGCTCCTTCATCTGCTGTGTGTTTCTGTGTCTTCTCATTTTGCTTAACTTACTGTGTTTGGGGTCTCTTTTTCGCATACTACAGGTTCGTAGTTCCCATTGGTTATGTTGTCTGCCCCCAGTGGCTAAGGTTGGTTCAGTGGGTTGTATAGCCTTCCTGGTGGAGGGTACTAGTGCCTGTGTTCTGGTGGATGCGGCTGGATCTTGTCTTTCTGGTAGGCAGGTCCGTGTCCGGTGGTGTGTTTTGGGATACCTGTGACCTTATTATGATTTTAGGCAGCCTCTCTGCTAATGGGTGGGGTTGTGTTCTTGTCTTGCTAGTTGTTTGGCATAGGGTGTCCAGCACTGTAGCTTGCTGGTTGTTGAGTGGAACTGGGTCTTAGTGTTGAGATGGAGATCTTTGGGAGAACTTTCACCGTTTGGTATTACATGGAGCCAGGAGGTCTCTGGTGGACCAATTCCTGAACTCAGCTCTCCCACCTCAGAGCCTCAGGCCTGACACCTAGCCAGAGCACCAAGACCGTTTTCCTTCAGTGGCACCACCTCCCAGTAGGTCCTGAGGAGACCAGACTTTTGTTACTGTGGACTTGATGCCTGTCATCCCAGAGCCGGGGCCGTCAGCATGGCCTCAGCCCTGTGTGTTCCAGAAGCCAAGGCTCCAGGGGGTCCTGAGGAGACCCAGCTCCTCTCAGCTGCTGGGGCAGAGCCAGGTCCCTCATAAGCATATTTTAAATAAGGGTATTCTGGGGCTTCCCTGGTAGCACAGTGGTTGGGAATCCGCCTGCCAATGCTGGCGATACGGGTTCAAGCCCTGGTCTGGGAAGATCCCACATGCCGCAGAGCAACTAAGCCCGTGCACTACAACTACTGAGCCTGCGCTCTAGAGCCTGTGAGCCACAACTACTGAGCCCAGGTGCCACAACTACTGAAGCCCGTGCGCCTAGAGCCTGTGCTCCGCAACAAGAGAAACCACTGCAATGAGAAGCTCATGCACTGCACGGATGAGTAGCTGTTGCTCGCTGCAACTAGAGAAAGCCCATGCTCAACAACGAGGACCCAATGCAGCCAAAAATAAATCAATAAATAAATTTATTGAAAATAAATAAATAAAAAATAAATAAGGGTATTCTGCTTTGCAACTGACTGTCAAAAAGTCACAATAAATGCAGGGTTAAGTAGCTATTATCCTGGAGCTATTAAAAAATAAAATATGTAGCAAACAGCAGGACTTCAAGAAGACAATACATCATCACAGTGGAAAAATGCTTGACTAAATTCTCCATTAGCTTCATTCTCTGATCCAAATTCTTTCTTAATCATTACAGCATAAAAACTATAGAACAGATATAACAAAACATCTTTGCAGCATCCCCCTTGCAGAGATAATAAGCTCAACAAGGACAACAGAATGCACCATAGAAAATAACTAACTAACTTCGTGGTGAGCAGGGATCTTGGCCATTTTAATCAAATACTATTTTCCTAGCACCTAGAGAGTCTGGTACATGGTACTTCTCAGAAAGTATTTGTTGAATGAATAAATGAATGAATGTTGAGACTGAAGGAATGTATTCCTAGTCTAGGACTTTACAATGTATACATTTAGTTAATATTTGATAATTAAATGAATAAATGTCTCTATAGCTCTAGAATGGTAAAGATATGTTACAGATACACACTGTTAAGCAAAATTCTGGCTTTGGATATTGATACAGCAGCTAGTCTTGGCCACTGAGCATGAACAATCTCTACCTGTTGAAGAAGGATAGCCCTGGTTTCCTCAATCAATTCTGACAATAAAGAGAAAGCACAACCAGGAGCCTGTGATAGGTGCATTCCAATCTGTGCTTAAATTTGCATTGCTGTTGGTCGGCTAGGTACCTCTTTCAACCCCATTTCCCAGAAAATAAATCTCTGAATTGTTCTTCAGTGAATGAGTCCTTTCTATCGCCAATCCCAGTTTCCTAGAATCCTTGCCAGTCACTCAAGGCTGGGTTAGAGACCTACGCATTTCCACCTGTTCCCCCTTCATACTTCCTCTCTCAACCCTTGGGAGATCAGCATTTCTACCCCTAGGTGGGGTCAGGATGCCCTTCTTGGGAAAAATTTGAAACAATCCCAGCTATAGATTAGGTGATACTATGATAACAATGAGGAATTTCCTGATATTGATAACTACACTGTGGTTATATATGAAAATGTGCTTATTCTTAGGAAATACACATTAAAGTATTTAGGGATAAAGAGGCATGATGTCTTCAGCTTATAGGCAAATGGTTCAGAAATAAAGTGTGTGTGTTTGTGTGTGTGTGTGTGTGTGTGCGTGTGCATGCGCATGCATGGAGAAAGACTGATAAAGAAAGGATATGATAAAGCAAATGGTCCGGCATAGACATAATTGGCGAATCTTAGCAAAGAGTGTATGGTAATTTTTAGTAGTAGTTTGTAACTTTTCTGTAGGAATGAAATAACATAATTATGTAATAATAAATGTATTACTATGAATTATACAATATATAATAATAAAACATTTTAAAATTACTAAAAACAACTCCAGGCTGTTTCTTCAATACCTGATCCCAGAGGAAATGCTCACCATACTTGGCCCTGTCAACTTCTGAGTCCAGACTGCTCTCAGTGAAGCCTCTTCATGTTCCTCCATCTGAGGCTTGAGCCAGTCACAATATCCTACATTCTGGCTTTTCCTACTGTGGGCCAGGCATCAACTGCAGGGCCACAGAGACTCCATCATGTGAGGATCTTCAGATGGTCTCTCTAAAGCCCCCTTTCTCTAGGTTTCAGGCTACAGGGAAGCTGTGTTTTTCCTGCCCCCATAAGGACTCAGCATACTAACAACTATATTTAAAGAAATTATTCAGCTTCCACAACCTGGCTTCTCCTACTTCGACCCTTTTATTTCATCCAGGTAAGAGAGGTATTTTCAAACTAATTTTAAAAATTGTCTTTGAAAGTTTTATGTAGATTACCACCCCTCACTTTGGAATGTGCAGGTTTTATCACCTCTCATTTCCTTCTTGGCCTTTGAGACCTTTGCTAAAACTAAGTCAAAGGAGTTAGATTTAAATACCTGATTATAGTGACAATTCATAACTCAGGACCTCCAAGAAAAGAACAATAATTACTGATTTCTTTCTAGGATAAGTGAAAAAACAACATGGCAGCAAAGTTTTATCTAAAAGTCATTTCTAGCACTAAGACTGATGTACACATAGATTTTCTTGTCCTTTGAAAGACAGGTCCTGGGTTGTTTTGTTCAATGATGAGGCTTCATCTAACATAGTGGTTCTCAAATGTTTTTAGTCTCAGAACTCCTTTATACTAAAAAATTATCAAGGATTTCACGAGATCTGTTGCGTATGTGTTACGTCTGCATATACATAACCTATTAAAAATGAAAAGAAATGTAAAATTTTATTAATTTATTAAAATAACAATAAATTATAACTCATTAATATAGTTAATGTATTTTAAAAAATAACTATATTCCAAAACAAAAAGATTAGTGAAAGCAATGTCATTGTTTTACACATTTACAAATCTTTTAAAATCTCTATCTTAATAGAAGGTAGCTGAAGTCTCATGTCTGCTGCTTTAGTCAATTTGTTGTGTTGCTATACATCACATAACCTCTGGAAAACACTGTAAAATCATTAGGCAATGAGATTGAAAAAGTATAAAAATAGTTTTGATCTCATAGACTAGGTCTTTGGGCCTGCAGGGGTCCCCAGACCAAATTTGAGAACCACTAGTCTAGAACACCCAGCATTTGTTTTTGTAGTAAAAATCCTGATTTTGAATCTTAGTTGTGCCTCTACATGGTTTTAAGGCCTCAGTTGAATTATTTACCCTGTCTGAGACTTAGTATATCATTTAGGAAATTGAGATAATGCTTCTTCACAGAGAATTAAATGAAATAACATATATAAAGCTTCTCCTACTAGTTTAGCACAGATCAGTCAATAGTTGGTATAAGTAAGTTTCCTCTTTTATACTTCCTTCTACAAATTCATTGACACACAGTTATACTGTCATTTTCTGTATAGATTGGTTTGTGAACTTGGTAGGGTTATATTTTACCTCTTTCTTTTTCAGTGTCCTCAGTGAGGGGGGAAAAAACAAAATACAGAAGATATGAATAGCTACCTTATTGGAGAGCTATGGTGACAAAACGAAATGGCAGATTTTGAGATGCTTTGAAAAAGCAGAAGAGACACTGAAATATAAGAAATGCACTTATTTTGGCAATAGAATAAAAATGTTAATGAATAAGTTTGGTACCTAGACCAAATTCAGCTCTTTGAAAGATAAAATAAAAATATGAGTTATGATAAATAATTTCCTTAAAAAGTCTAGGTTTAGGAACTATACGTTTTCTAAATCCCTCATTTTATTGTCAAGTTGTTAAGCACACTGAAGAGTAAAATGCTTTCCTAGGGGGCAGATGATGGCACTCTGTCTGTTCTCCCATCACTAGATAACTTTCTGATTTGGAGCAAATCAACCTCTTTGGACAGTAGTTTTCATATTTCAAATGATTTATTGAGGGGTTAGATCCATCTTTTCAGCTCCCAAATTGTATAACACTATTATTCTTTTTCTATTAAATAATCATTGGATTTTTTTTTTAAAGAAAGGAGGTGTTTGCAAAACGTCAGGCTCATCTCATCACTACATATATATGCACAACTTTAGTTAAGGGCCACTGTTCATGGAGGAAACCTACGAGGTGTCTTAATAATGACCATTCTCCATACAAAGGAAAACAAACCAGTATTAGTGAGAGAAATTCACCAGAAGAAGGAAAAGTTCCTATTTTATGGGCTCACGATAAATCTCAAAACTTTAGCTCCATTTCTTTTCTCAATAGTCCAAAACGAATTTTATAACTCAGTTGTCTCCAGCTAAATGTGCAGCCTGCTGCAGAGATGAGTTTGTGAGGCTTAACCATACAAAATGGTATATCTAAAGAGCGCCCACATATATTTATTTGTAGGGATGTTTTTATAGTTGAAAGGAGCTTTGCTTCAGTTTGTTTTCCCTTTTCTCCTTTCTCCTGTAGGCTTACAAAAACTATTAACAAAAAGAGATCTATCAAGAATAGAACCTGGAGGGCTTCCCTGGTGGTGCAATGGTTGAGAGTCCACCTGCCGCTGCAGGGGACACGGGTTCGTGCCCCGGTCCGGGAAGATCCCACATGCCGCGGAGCGGCTGGGCCTGTGAGCCATGGCCGCTGAGCCTGCGCGTCCGGAGCCTGTGCTCCGCAACGGGAGAGGCCACAACGGTGAGAGGCCCGCGTACCGCAAAAAAAAAAAAAAAAAAAAAAAAAAAAAAAAGAACCTGGAGAAACTGAATTGGACTAGAAAAGCTAAGGTTTACATGTGCAACTATATTAAAAGTCCAGCATGCACTAATGTTGACGGAGGATGAGACAATGTCAGAGTTTCTAATCTTATTAAAGCATTATTGCAAAACTGCATCAATTCTTCATGAAACCAGTTGGAGCCTTTGTCATACCGTGTTTCTACTTTACCACCCATTAGGTTGCCTTGCTTAGCCATAGCCTAGGAGGAATTAAACGCTGCAGGTTTCTTCAAAGGGTTCATAAAGTAAACGATACTTAAACATTAGAATGATGCATTTTCTTCTACGTGTTTCCTCCCCAAAGCACAGGAAACACAAATCTATTGCTATGGACAGGTAACATCAGGTGATATCAGCATTATGAATTGATGATTGTGTCCATAATCCATCCATTTTTCTATAGATGTGGAAGAATTAGGAAAGGATGCCTGGCACATACACTATAATGTGGAGGAAAAAAATACACACACAGACCCACACACATATAATGTACATAATACAAACAACATATAATATATATTGTATATTTTTATGTATAATTTTCCATTACTTATATTCATTTTATGCTAAGACTTTGTGTTCTGAAAAAAAAAAGGAAGTTGACTTCATTTTAACAGTACATAATATTTTCTTCTTTTTCAGAGAGGAGGCAAATTAGTGCATACTTTCATTACCCTGACAGGGAAATGTCCTGGGTGTCCTGTTAATTGAAATGGACAACTTCCTAGGCTCAAAAATCTGTCAGGTGGTCTTGTTGTAGCAACATAATGCTAAGCACAGGCACAGATGAAATGAGTCACATTCGCAACACGCTGCTGCGTAAATTGATTTAGGGAGATAGAAATTACACGTTGGAAAATAAACTGATGATCACAGAAACATACATTAAAAAACTGCTAATTCATGCTGATGAAGAACATTCTTAGTGTTAGACTTCATTTTCATTCAAGGTCACAAATGCTGTGAGTACCCAAGGTCAGGGAAAAAAGATAGTGGGCCTTCCAAGTAACTTATTTTAAATTTGAACTGTCAGATCCTAAATCAACTTGGAATGTAGTATTCATTCTCTTGCCATAGAAATCGACACTGCTTTTGTTTCTCAAAATGAGGTTTTGCATCAGCTCTCTGAGTAAGTATCCTATGGTGCAGTATATTACACAAAAGCAATTTGTAGAGGTGTGGAAAGAAAAGAAAATTAACGTATTTTTGCATCGCGGGAAACACCTACTTGTTAAATGGGTTGTGAAAATGAAAGCATTTTAAGGCATATTTCAAGAATTTATTAGTATTTTGTTTGACCTCACTTGCAAATTTGGCTTCTGGTTTCTCCAGCCAGCAACTTTCTCCTTCTCTGACACGAATGGAGTTTAGTAAGAAAAAAATGCTGAAGGTTGTTTCCCCACTTCTTAAAAAAACCCTCAAAACCCCAAATGGCATTTTGCCTAGCAAAGTTAAAACTGACAAACATGGTACTACCAACCAGATGCTTCACAGAAAAAGTCTCTCCTGTGGGCTACTCTTGATCATTACATCTATACCAATACCAACTATTAATAGGTACAATACCAACTATTAGGTAGACACTCTGAGTTACAATGTTTGCATTTATTATAATTGTGAGTCATCACTGTACAAATTTATTTATGTGGCTATACCTTCTGTAAGTTTTACAATATAATTCTGGAACTGCTGATGGTAATTCAAACTAGTTACCTTTTGGGTAACTCAACTGGGCTTCAAATTTCTGCAACAGTTTCAAGAATTACCCCCAAATTATTTGAAAAAAAACATTAGCAGAATACACATTAATGAAACATTATGCCCATGTATTTATAAACTATGACATCATATTATACTGTCTTTATTTGACTGCGTTTCTCTCCCCATTAGACTGTCAGACCATGGCCAGCAATCCTGTACCCCCAGATGTTTTTGATAAGGACAGGTGCTAAAAAACTACTTGCTGAATGAATAAAGGAGAGAAACAAGATACAGAAGAATGTGAAATTGAGATATAACAACTCCTTAATTTAACTGACAAATGTCCTACTTTCAATAGGAATTTGACAAATAGCAACCATTTACAAAGTGCTTATTATGTGCTAAGGAGAACATTAAGACACCTTATCTGTATTATTTCATTTAATCCTTGACATAATTATGTGAGGCAGGTGGTATTCTTCCATTTTAAGGATAATAAAATTGAGTCTCAGAGAGAGTCCAAGAAACTCACACAAGGTCATACACCTAGCAATTCATGGAACTGATAATTAACATGTATCTTTTCCAAATTATTCTAAAGAAATGCTTTAACTATCAAAGAACCCAGTCTTGGGTCTTGCTTATTGAAGTTAAGAGATGATATCCCCAAGGGGCAGTTTTTCTTCCAGCAAAGTCCTTCTGCCCAGCTATAGACACTTCCCCACCCCGAAACAGCAAGTCTTTTTCTCTAGGCCTTTATATGACTTATGTTGACCCTTGGTTTTCACTCAAAATTTTTATCATATAAAACAATTTAATGGATATGAAAAAACTTTGAAAAGCCATATCTTTTACCCTAAACCTAGACTTCCTCCTTCAGATAAAAGAAACTTGGTCTCCTCCCATCCCTCCTTATTCATAGCCACCTGTGTCATACTACCCTTCTAATAAACACTAGCAGTTTTCTTTCAAATCAATTACTTTTTCACCCTTTCTACTGACCTCTTCACTTTCTGCCTGGACCATCGCCATGGCTTCCTTACTAGATTCTCCACCACTAGTTTCTAATTTCTAATGCTTCATATTACTCCTTCTATCCATTTATTACCTTGCTGACAGAGCTGTTTTATCAAAGTGCAATCTAATCATGTCAATTTTGTGGTTAAAAATCTTCAACAATCTGAAATTCTTTAGCAGAGCATGTAGGGCTTTTATCAACCTCTCTTTTTATATTTTCAAACTCTTCTTCCCACATTGGCTCCCAACTCTCACAACATGTTCTTACTCTGTTGAAGTCCTCTACCCACAATGCATCATGCTCTTTTATATTTCTCAAGGTAGTGTTTCACATATGGCTTACAACCCCTGCTTATCTACAAATTCTGTTGTTTAAAAAAAAAAACAAACCTTTGAAAAACCACTAAGCCATTATCTCTTCAGTGAAACTTCCACTATTTTTTTTCAAACTACCCTATTTGATGTTTCTTGGTTTATCACTACATGCCTCAATTAGACTCTCCTATTCCATTATGATTATTTGCTTACATACCTGATTATTTCATTAGATAGTGAGCTCATTGAAGAGAACAGCTATGATTAGTTATTTCTATCTTCTTAACATTTAGCACAGTGCCTGGCACAAACCACGTGCCTAATTCAAATAAGTGTGAAATGTGCCTACTGCTGTTATTTCTAATATTCTTGTCTCCTGATCTGAAGTCGTATTTTGCTTACGTGTAAATATCTACTATGAGAAAGCAGAACAGTCCCCAGGTCTCAGCTAGCTGTCTTGAGGTTGTCCTCTTTCACAACACCTTTGGAAATCTTGTGAAGTATTATATAGTCACTGTACTTCCCTGCCATTCCCATAAGGGATTTCAAATAGGTAACAAATCTTCACAGCTGGTAACTTCAAAAGTGGGTGAGAGAACTGATATGAGTACAGTAAGCCCTTTGTCCCGATCTGGGAGTAGATAATTCAAGAGACCAATGCGTGGTCTCTTCAAATGTCCAAAGTGATTTTAGCTAGTATACGGTGAAATTTGGATCTGTGGGTGACTTCATCCATCATAGTACCCTATTCTTCTAATAAAAAATAATTTTCCCAAATTATGCCTAGTTGGGAGTTTTTTTTTTTTTTTTTTTTTTTTTTTTTTTTTGCTGTACGCGGGCCTCTCACTGCTGTGGCCTCTCCCGCTGCGGAGCACAGGCTCCGGACACACAGGCTCCGCGGCCACGGCTCGCGGGCCCAGCCGCTCCGCGGCACGCGGGATCCTCCGGGATCGGGGCACGAACCCGTGTCCCCCGCATCGGCAGGCGGACTCTCAACCACTGCGCCACCAGGGAAGCCCGGGAGTTATTTTTTAAGCTGTTACAAACTGAATAGAAGACCGAATGCAGATATTTAAATCCTAAGCATAAACAAGAATGTAACATAAACACTGCCCTCCTCCGAGACATCGTGAGAAACAACTTTTACTCTGTTTAAAAATCCATTTCAAATCAAACTGCAGAAAGCGTTGCTACCCATTTAATGCTCATGGATTTCGTAATTGAGTTTTCCCCCTTTAAATTTATAAATATACCACAGGATAATATTTCTGACACCAGTGAACTTAGTAAATAATTGATCCCAGTTCCGAAAAACTGACCTCTAGGTAGTTTAGGTTCCTTTCCTTTGCCAAGTTATAAATAAAAATTCAGCAATAGTTTTCAGTTGAAATATAATTACAACCAGTATGACAGCAGAACTGAGGACAGCTGTTTAAACAGGAACAATGTGACTCCAAAGAAAAACTTAATGCTTATGGAAACACACTCAATGCAGCCTTAATTCTAGAAACAACAAGTAAGAGATTAGAGCATTGAAGGGACATGGATCTATTCTTTTTAGCTTTCATCTGGACATAATGTGTGAGAAAATTCACTATCCATGCTCTACCACACACAGATGTTGTGATAGTGAAAGGATATAAACTCTTCGATGTAATTAGAGCAAAACAACTTTTTTTGACTTTGTCTTTTTTCTCATTACACACTCTATTTAGAATGGCAACACACAAATAACAGATCTCAGCTCTATTAGTTGAATGTGCTTTGGTGGTGGAGGAAGAGCTATCACCTAACCCAGTTAATCTTGATTTGGAATAAGTGCTTGATAAATGATTTCACAGGAGGGGAGGCACCATGGCTCATTGCCTTTCATTTTCATCTTAGATCTGTTGTGTACTCACTGTGTCACCTTGGCAAAGTCATTTAACTTCTTCTTACCTCTTTTTGTTTGTAAAGTGTAGCTAATCCTAGCCTACCTCACTTGGCAAAAATAAACGCTAGCTCTATATATCCAATAGATATGACTGACGAAGATTATTGATACAAAGGGTAAACATGGTAGAATAAGAATATTACCGTATCACTCACACAAGCTCCTGAACAAATTGCCTTTATGAAGAACTGGGTGCTTTCAAAAACTATGTGCTTTGAATTCATTTATTAAACAGGTGCTATAATATTTATTTTGCTCCATCGGACATAGATCTGCTGGCTGCATAAAACTGTAATAATATAAATATACTCTTTATTGGCTAAGTCTGTTTACTGCATACAGTTTTATTCTTTTGGCTATTTAGGCTCTGACTCTTCTGGTCTAAACCATCGGCAAGGTAGTGAGGATAAAGGCAGTAAAAATATTAATCAATAAAAGAAATTGCCAGCGAGACAATATCTGGTGGCAGTGGATATGCACAGTTAAACAAAAAAGCAGAAAAGCAAATGAAAAGTTGATTACTTATTGTTATTTAAAACAAAGGGACAATATTTCAAACATTTAAAATGGAGTCAGGTCTATGAAGTATAAGCTTATATTAGAGTACAACTTTAGCTTTGAATCTTTAACTTAAATTCGATATGAAGATTTCAGAATATGTTTTCAAAGAGAAGAAATATTTCCACCAAATATAGGCATGACATAGAATGGTTAGAGGGAAGAAGAATTCTAAACACTATTCTAAACGGTATCAAGCATTTGAAAAGAGTTCTAATCACATTTGAGTGCAAATTTTAGGTTAGACTTAAGAAAAAATAAATGGTACTTATTATGAGAGTTATTTCTTTTTTTTTTTTTTTTTTTTTTTTTCTTTTTGCGGTATGCGGGCCTCTCACTGTTGTGGCCTCTCCCGTTGCGGAGCACAGGCTCCGGACGCGCAGGCCCAGCGGCCATGGCTCACGGGCCCAGCCGCTCCGCGGCATATGGGATCCTCCCAGACCGGGGCACGAACCCGTATCCCCTGCATCGGCAGGCGGACTCTCAACCACTGCGCCACCAGGGAGGCCCTATGAGAGTTATTTCTGATTAAAGTATCTGAATTGATTTTTCGCTAGAAGTTGTCAAAATACCCTAGATTTGTTTTTTCAAACAAAATTGATATAGTCAGGAATCTCATTTGTATATGAAAAAAACAATGTACTATTTAATCTTTTAATATATTTTGCTGGCATTTACATTCTATAACTATCTAGAAAAAAAGGTACTTTTTCTTATACTATATCAAGAATTGATCTGAGGTTTTGGTTTGTTTCTAGAATTGGGCCTGCCTGAATGCTTTACTTGGACCTCCTGGAAATGGGCTAGGTGTTGTATGGGGAAAACAGAAGAAATAGAAATGGAATATGCCCAAGTTGCTTGCAGATAAGTTGGAGATGAGTTCAGAAGAGCTACCACTTACGCAAATGGGTGATACAACAGCATCTCCTTGGAAGAAAGTTGCCTAAAACTGAGACTGCATGTTGTGTTTACAGCTCACAAACAGTTAATCCATCTGTGTCTTCCTGGTGCCTATTACTGCATCCAGCACATAGCAAATATTGAATAAATATTTGATGAACCCACTGGATGGATTGAGATCCTACTCTGAAATACTCTGACTTGCTTCAAGTTTTTTACACTCTTCATTCACGTCTTCAACAAATATTTACTAAGTACTTACTATGTGTAGACAATGTGGTATGTGTCACATATACACACACACAGTTTCTGCTTTCAGTTTAGTTAAGGAGACATTAAGCAAATAAACTCATGAAGGAGTATATACAGTAACTCTCTGAGAAAAGCACCCTAGGAGATAGAATAATGTTGATAAAACTGACCTTGACTGGGAATCAAGGTAAGATTCTCTAAATGACTCCTGAGCTGCCATGTGAAACAGATGAGTGTTAGTTAGGCTGATGTGGAAGCAAGCAGAGATGGCAGGGGTCTCCAGGCAGACGAGAGTGCATGCAAAGAGGTGCTATGTGACCATAAGGCGTGTGTGTCATCCTTAATGAAGCAAAATAAGAGGGGAGATGAGGCTGGAGGTGAGTCTGGGCATGTCCTATAGAGCACGGTAGGCCTCATTAAGGAGATGACTTCATCCTAGAGTGATGAGAAACCATGGAAGGAAAATTAGCACTCTGGCTGCAGAGCAGTGACCACCTGGGAAGAGGCATGGGAGAAGCTAAAAGGTGCATTCTGTTTTTATCAGAAGGAATGAACACTTGTCTACATAAAGCTATCAGTTTTTGCCTACATACTTCACAAAGAACCAGGAGATATTATAACACTTTTTTTTCTTGACTCTTTCTGAAAGCAAGAGATATATAATGGTGACTTGACTCCATAGAGCTCAGAAGTGTCACAGAAACAAATAAGAGAATAGGAAAAGCCCAACTCCTTTCCTTCCATATTGAAAACTCTGCATACACTTGTGGTTTTATGAACAATGAAATGTGGCTTGCCATTTGTATATCACAGTAGTATGTGCTCAGTTATGCTTGAATGGGAGATGGCTTGAGCTAGATGTGGCCAGAAAGTAAGATACCCTCCAGGTGATTGGATCCAGTCTTCTAAAACTTAAATCAATATTCTAGTCCATAATATTCTATAACAGATAATGTTGTCATACAACTTTAGAGCACTGCTTATCCATGTATGGTCCCCCTACCCCTGAACTAGAATCAACTGGACTGATGCCTACAAATGAAGATTCTGGGCCTCTTAGTTCTAAACTTTCCAGTTCTTAAGTGTGCCCAGAGAATCTGCAGATAGAAAACATCATAGGTGATTCTCAAGAAAACCTATGTTTAAATCTTAGGCAATGATTCCCAAGCATTCATAAATATAGGAGTCACTGGGGATCTTATAAAATGTAAATTCCCAGGATTTATACCAAGAAATTTTTTTTTTTTTTTTTTTTTTTTTTTTTTTTTTTTTTTTCTTTTTGCGGTATGCGGGCCTCTCACTGTTGTGGCCTCTCCCGTTGCGGAGCACAGGCTCCGGACGCACAGGCTCAGCGGCCATGGCTCACGGGCCCAGCCGCTCCGCGGCATATGGGATCCTCCCAGACCGGGGCACGAACCCGCATCCCCTGCATCGGCAGGCGGACTCTCAACCACTGCGCCACCAGGGAGGCCCAATACCAAGAAATTTTAATTCAGGAGATTTGGGGTGGCAACTAGTCATAGATTTTATTTTCCCCATAAAGCTCAGGTGAATTTGAAGTGCAAAGAGCCATTGGTCTAAAAGTTTTTCCTAGTTTATTTGAACTATTTCTAGTAAGATCTCTCAGAAAGCACATATACACCTGTATTGTAAGTTCTTTGAGGTCAGGGGCACTATCTTTTCAACATTCTCTCTTTAGCACTAGGATAGGGTTAACTCTTACTGTTCTTTAGACCTCAAATGAGATGTAATTGCCTTCTTGATTAGATGGAATGTTCCTGCTACAGATCCACAAACCTTTGTAATTTCTCAAATCACTCATCACACTTCTTTGTAATAAACTGATTATTTTTCTTCTAAGTTATTAGTAAACTCTGGGAGACATTGTCTACTTTATGCTCAGTAGAATTGTTAATATCTAGCAGAGCACCTGGCACTTAATAAATAATTACTGAATGAAAAATATATGCAGTGAATATTAAATAAATGTTTCCATTACTTGAAGACTATGATCTCTTTTAACCTCCTCTTTACCAGTGAAAAGATATTTCATTTAAGGTTTCATATGAGATCCTAAAGCACCTTTTTAGGCTAATGTTAAGAAACAGACATCAAATTCTGGTAGGACTTCTCAACAATGACTGGCATGATGGCCCAAATCTGGCCACATCTCACCCTCTCTACAGCCACAATCCTAGTCCAAAATGCCTCCATCTTTCCCTTGAAGAGGCAATCAAGTAGACTTGGAAAATAAAGGCATCCTCATGCTAGCACTCAGGAATTAGATGGGTGTTAAATAGAGGGTACATTCAGAGGATCTAGCTTTAGAAGAAAATTGTCTTCAAAGACTGAGATAAATAATGAAAATTTAGATAAAATAATAAAGTAGTTAGGATGGGGTCCTGAAAAGAATCTGAGTATCTACAGGGATGGCTTAACAACTGATTGCAGAACAAGACTTTGTAAGTCTATATTGCAGAAATAGAGCAAGTATAGGTGAGGGTAAAATGATCAGGATCTGGGTGTCTTGGAGGCATTAAAGGAGATACTGAAGTTGTTAATCAAGAATCCAGATTTAATAAAGAATATAGTAAAGAATAATTTAGTGGGCTTTGATAAGAGGGGGTTTCAAATATGGATGACTTCCCTCCTCACTTTTATATCAAGAGGAGTAGCAAAAGGTATGATATTCACAAAAAAAAAAGGCAGTGGAAAATGTTATTATGGACAACTTACTTCCTGTTTTGAACACATAAGGGGACATGATTTTGAGAGGAGTTTGTTCAGAATGAAATGGAGGATTTCATGGAAGGCAACCAAAGTGAGGACAGGATACATGTGAGATATTCCCCATCTTCTATTTTCTAAGAGAAGTGAGAGACATCTAGTCTAATCTTCAACTTAGACTGGAAAAAAAATCATTCAATTTGTTTCTGTCCAATTTTCATCTTGTCACAGTTTCTTTTCAATTTTAATTCTATTGATTTTTCTACCTCTTTCTCCATAGTACTAGAAAAATATTGAAAGAACGGGATAAAGAAACAAACAACTGTAATAGGAATGCCATAGTATCCAGCTAGCAATAAAAAGAAACCCATAAAGCCTCTGGTAAGACCCCAGACTCCACCCAGCAGTATTCTACCCAGGGACACTGAAAAGCAGGTTAAGAAATCTTGGAAATACACTTGGAGCTCAGGATTGTGAATCCAGGAAAGAACATAGTGACAGCAATGGCAGCAAAGTGTCATGAAGTACAAAGAATGCCTTCTCTGGGCACAGCTTTAAGTATTATGGAGTAAAGTACCAAATCTGGGCTAGGGAGAAAAGATAATAGTGAAAGGTAGAGTAAAAGGATAAAGAAACAAACAGAATTGATAATGATGGGAAAAGAAAATGAGACACAGGTTAAAGCACAGACTCTCAGAATGTTAGAAAATATAAACCTTTAAAGTTAACCAAATTATAAAAATAACCAAAATATCAGCTGGATTGACCTTCTTATGTCAATATGCAATATACCTTATAGTTGAGAGTTTGAATTGTGGATTTACATTTACTTCAGTTCTTTTGATTGACAGCTAGGTGATCTTAGGCATAGCCTTTACTCTTTCTAAGTCTCAGCCTTTATCAGTAAAATGGAGATAATGATGCTTCTTACTTCATATGGTATTTACATTGATTAAATGAAATAAAACATAGAAGTGTTTATCATGGTGCCAGGAAGCAAGTAAGAACTTAATACATGTAACTTAGTATTAATAGCTATGATTTGCTTTGCTGCCTTTGCTAATAGTCATCAATAATGAAGTGTGCAGACAACCAAAGTTTATTCTGGGTGTCAGGGGAAAACGGAAAGTAGGGTTGCCTAGTGTTTTAGACAATTCACAGGATGGATGGCCTTGCATAAACTATTGAAAGTTAAAAAAAAATCAGACGGATCTTTTCATAAATGATAAAGATAAAACCACTAAGATTTAAAATATTGTTTTAGAAACACACAATACACAAGTGTTGATAGATATTGGTTTTCTCATGGAAAGTACTAAAAACTTATAAAGCTTTTAAAATGCCATGTTGTATTTCACACCAGCCACAACTGAAGTTGTCACACGGTAACCAGAAAGGTAGTCTTCGTGCAATTTAAACATTTAATGAAAGCGAGCAATTCAGATTTTAAATTTGACGTAAAGTGTCTAAATGGAGTAATAATCTTATAAGTAATCTTGGGAGCATAAATATATTTAAAGCAATGTTAAAATTTCTAAAAAATATCACCATAATGTTTTTCCTATAGAAGAAAATTGTTCTTGAATAATATTTACTTGTTCAAGTAGAGGAGAAAATAAATCAACAGAGTTTTTATTCAACTCCTACTGTGGTAAATACTATGGACACGAATAAAATGGGGCAATTACCTCTGAGGACATTATCTGGGGAAATAAGGCTAGCAAAAAACAGGAGTGAACAATGGGAGATGGCACAGTCATCAGGTGGAACACCTTATGCATCCAACCTGAGGCTGAAGCCAGGATACTATGAATCATCTATGATTCCTTTCTTTCCCTTAATCTTTATATCAAACCTACCTATTCCACCTCCACAAAAGTCCAAATTTGACTTCTCCCCATCCACACAGCCACAATCATAGACCACAATACCTTCATCTTTCCCTTGGATAAATGCTTTTGTCTCTTAACATCACTCCTTTCTACCTACAGAAAGGAGTCTATATTCTATCCAATAGCCTGTATAAGCTTCTCGGATATAAACCTGGTCATAGCATTTTTCTGCTTCAAATTCTTCAGTGGCTCCCCAACACAATTAGAATGAAATCTAACCACTTCTCATGCTTATAGGATCATACATATTTCCCCTGCCTATTTCACCTAACACTGTCCTTCAGCTTGCACGGAACTCCTCATACTTTTCTTCTTTCTGCCCCTAGAACAAACCAAGGTTGCTCCTGCCTCAGGATTCCTGCATGTGCTGAACCCTCTGCTTAGAACCCTCTCCTTCCAGATATTCCAGGATGGTTATTACTCTTTAGGTTTTGATTCAGAGGTCATCATCTCGGAGAGGCCTTCTGTGACCGTTGTATATAAATGGCCATTCACCCTCAACTCACCACTCACTACTGTATTTATGTATTTATGGATTTTTTCCAATCACAGTCATGACTATTGATATGTATGTGGGTGTATCTTCTTTTTTACTTCACTAGAGTGTAAATTCCTTGAGGGCAGGGATCTTGGTTAACATATTTTTGCTGTATCCCCAAGTACCTCCTTAAACCAATGCCTGACGTCTAGTAAGCATTTGTGAGTTGAATATTGAATGAAAGAAGGGGACCATTACCCATACCGATCATCCAGATACATTCCCAATCTCTGAAGCCATCTCCTCCCAGAATTCTTTTCTGCCTTTGATGAGCTTTTGCATTGAAAATCTCTCCTTACCCCTCTAATGAGAATTGAACCTCTCAATCTTCTATTCACCTTCTCCCAAAGCCTTTTCTTGACACCTCCCAGGAGATGAAAGTTGACATATGTAACACAAAACAGTATAAGTATTATCTACTTTTTCCCCTCCACTCCCAACTTGACCTTCAACTACCTTCTGAGTTCAGATGCTATGTTGATTTAAGAGGAAGAGAACTCTTAAATATGGGGACATAAAAGTCCTTAGGACATCAAGTTCCTGCAGTACTGTCACTGCTTATGTGATGGTTGGTGGCCCTGGGGACTGATCTAGGCAATAATTTCCTAATAATTGTAACAAAGCTGACTGAAAAAAAATAGAACCACCACATAAAATACGTTTTTTCCCAACTCCTGGAAAATAGTTTCATGTGCCAAATGACTAACTTACACATAAACTTATAAAATACATCTTCATTTTAATTTCATAACTACCTGAATAAACTGAGCTATAGAAGTGCAGAGGACAGGCAGGTCATCATGGCCTGAAGTAATTTAAAAAGCCTCATGGAGGAGGCGGAGGGACTTGAGATGGGCCTTGAATTACAATTGGATTTAAATAGCTACCATACTTAATTGCATAATGTGCCCTCACCTAACTGTGAGGGGAAATTTGCATCTCCTCTATGCTCAATTTCTCCTGGCTGGCTGCCATGCCTGTCAACAGTAGCAGCCCTTTTGCTGAAAAATGGCCAACAAGGTAACTGTGAATAATTTCAGGCTGAAAACACTTGAAATGTCCACACACTGAACTTTTAATGGGTAGAGTACCTTAAGAGTATATTTGTGTGGACTTCTTTTGTATATTGGTATGGATTTTTTTTTAAGATTTCTCATGGCAGCTTTAAACATGTACACAACAACAAAATAGCAGGAGCTATAGATTTACTGAAGTCAATCATCAATGCGTAACATCTTAATTACTTGCAACCAAACTGTGCTTAAAAGTTATTGACCACAATAATAATGTGTTTCACCATATGGTTTGACGTGGCTCGTCATGGGTAAAGTGGGAACTATGTTGCAGGACCTCCCTCGTATCCTCCATTAGAATCAAACTTACCAAACAAAGCTCTGAAGCTTTCCGAGAATATCTTCTGTGAATCTCTAACGATCCTATATAGTACATTTTAGATAACCCAAAACAAAACAAAAGGAAAAAAAATACAAACAAAAACAGGTGGGAGATAGGTCATTTCAGGGACTCTCAGAAGATGGCACCAAACAGTCATCCTTACTGATTGCCCAAAGACAAGAAAACCCAAACATCCAAGCCTGCAATGTCATCATTCCCAGTAATATGACTAGTTTTCCAAAAAGAGCACCTGTTGCCTGGAGCTCATTCATGGTCACTGCCACTTTTGCCTTCCCTCGTGCCCTCATGGTACACTCCAATTACAACTTATTATGGAAACCACTCCTTGCATAATAGCCACCCTTTGGCCTTGGCAACTTCGGCCAAACAGGTGCCAGCTGTTGGCAAACTGCTGCATTGGCCAGTCCTAACTAAGTGTTCCCTTAATGACCCAGAATCGAATACTTTAATTCCCATGCCTTATATAAGTGATCTTCATACATCGGCACAAGTAGACCTGCCTGAGATAGAAAATCCTAAAGTAATGAATGCCATCACTTCCTCTCCAAGCTAGAATGGGAATTGATATTTCTAGTCAATTTCAAGAGCTTGGTCTTCCCTGGAAGAGGACCTTGAGTAAAAAATCTTCTAGTTTTTTTACCCACAGTCACAACCATTTCTTAGGAACTAAGGTGTCTAATCTTTTGGCATCCTAAAAGGCATACCATCACCCTTCAAGGCAAACCAATTAGAGAAAAGGAAGGTAGGCAAACAGAGTGCCTGTCAAAACCACAGCACTACCCTAGATGTCTGATATTAATCCACCAGGGCTCAGGTGTGTCCATGGTGGGAAGGGCAATTTGAAGATGTGGGACTGGATTGGGACCTGCCTGAAATACATACCTTCAATGGGACCAGTTCTCAGTTTGGAATGGTTTTTTAAACTGAACCTTTTGGAATTCTTGAGGATTTTAATCCTCTTCCATCATAGTAATTGGTAAACTGCATGGCCGTGCTTGTTTGCCTATCTTTTCAATCCATAACCTCTATGTCTAAGTTGGGGCCATGTCTATCTGCTCCTAAGGATCTTGTATACAATCCGGTATATATTAATAGTAATGCTAGTAAATGAACAAAATAATTTCTGAAGTGTTTCCTATGGACCAGATACACTGTGATTTACATGTATTATCTCATTTAATACATGTTAATGTACAAAAGCCCTGTGAGAGAGATACTATTATTAGCCTTGTTTTTCCTATAAAGAAACTGCACATTAGTGGGTTGCAAAGACTTGCTTAGATCCAGAACTAGTAAAAGGAAAACTAGGACTGCGATCTAGGTTTGTGTGACCTTAAACATCCATGTTTTTTAATCTTTGTGGGTAATCCCACAGAGATAATCCATGTTCATTATCTATTCATAAACATTTGTTTAATTGATTTCATAATATGAATAAAATATTGTCATGTTGAAACATTAAATGGGTTCAGACATATTGTGACTTCATTCATGCTCCCTTTCTAAAGTCTACAGATGGCCTCTAACACATAAGGTTGGCTGGGACCCTTGAAACAAGGGGTTCTGCTGACCTCATCGTGTATCGCTGGGGCAAGGAAAATTATCATAGTTTTAGAGGGGGCTTCTTGTTTGCTAGAATGCGAGGACTACCAGAAAGTTTTGTTGTGCTCACACAGTAAGGATACTAGATTCTTTATGAGATGCCGTCTATCAGGGTTTTCAAGTTATGTTCCAGGAAACCCTTCTTCTCATGGAAGTATTATACATGCAGAGTTAAGCTTCAGGTTTTTGTGTCAGTTCTCATTTGAAGTTAAAATGAGCATATGAACATATTAGTCACCAAATCAGTGTCATTATTGAGTGCAGAGAGTTTTGGAGTCAGCTACTTTGAATTATCATTTATAATCACGTGACATTGAGTAAGTCACTGAACCCCTTTCTGCTCCATTTTCTTCATCTAAATATGGAAATAATAATTTTTTCATTATAATATTGTGGCAAAGTGAAATGAGATAAAGTGCTTAAAGGAAACGGGACATACTAGATACCTGAAAAATTCCCACATCTGTATTCAAATTGCATTCTGATTTTCACCCTTGTATTAAGTGCTACTATCCTATTGAAATAAACCAAACCAATAGCAACATCAAATACTTCTCTTTATCTTTAGCTCCAACCCAACAAAACAACTTAAACATAAGACATTATTGAAATTTTACCAAAATACAATTACTTATACTAACTAAACAATAATAATGATAAAATTTGTATAGAGCTCAGTATTTCCCAGCACTGTTCTAAGTGCTTTATATCCAAATCATGGAATTTATTAGGCACATAAGAGAAGTCAATAAGAATTAGCTAAATTAATTACGTGTTGTAATTATTAGAGAGAAATTGCAATCATCATCACCTTTATATTTATGATCTAATTTATTTATTTTCATTAAAAATTTAAGTTACTTTTAAATGTCCAAATATATTACTTTGGGAAGTTTAGACAACTGGTAACTTTCACCACAAATAACTATAAATCAAAAAAAAATTAAATGAATATAAGCATGTTTTCTTCATATTGCTTTGTATATATATAAATTACATGTGATTGTCTTTTCTTGATTAGAATATGAGGTTAAAAACGCAGGGTTATTAGATATTTGAAAGCATAGAAAATTGAATACTTGGTGGCATCACAGTTACTTTAAAGATGAAGGTTAACTATTTTATTATGGTTTCTGCACATGGCAGTTTTTCCACATAACTGATGCCTTTTAATAATGCTGGCAATTGTTACTTTAAAATTGGAACAAAAGAAATTAATCCTTTCAGAGGGAGTGCTGATTCAAACCTGCCAGATGAAAAAAGAAATAGCTCTAATCTGACTTCAAAGCAGAAGAAGAGTTTCTATAGAATTATGAAAAATGACAAGGGACTGTCCAATGTACTAATGAATTGAGAAGATTATATCATCAAAAGATAAAATTTGAGGTCAAAAATTTGAAAATGTCTATTGTATCTTCAAAATGGAAAATGAAATATATATACATGTTTTTCAAAAAAAATTCATCTGTAGAATGATCACTATCATTCAGGACTTTGGAAAGATCTACAATACAATGTAAATGAAGGTAGAGCCTTTTTATTGGGAAACAAATAACAACCCCTCAATGACACATATTACGTCTATTCACTTGGCTTCACTGAATCTCTCAAAATCTTTCTAATTTTGCACTGATGTCTTAAGCTTGGATCTATTTATATTTACTTGAAATTAGAAAAATCTATCTTACCACCTACAACTCTGACACCTTGGGTTTTAAATAACACGTGCATTACACTCCTAACATTGGCTAGGACTGGTGACATCTTCAAGGAGACCTGACGGTGGGAACCCAGGTGCACTAGAAGAGTGGACATTGGAAAGTCTTTAAAAGAATTTTTTTTTTTTCTGGATCAGTTCTGGACTAGTAATTATCAAGGGACTAGATCCAGGAGATATCACATGTGATAAACACTAAAATGACAAGACACTGATCATGGGTCAAAGGCACTACTGTATAATGTTTCAGGGAAAGACTGGAGTGTTTGGCCTGAATGTCCTGGCCACATTCCAAGTTGAGAGATTGCAGTCTGCTTTTCTTAAATCCCCCCTGTCGTTTCTTTTGGAGGCTGTACTCTCATTCAATTCCTTTCTCAAGTGATTTTGCAGTATTGTTGTATTCTGTTAAACAACTGTTCTGTTCCACTCCAGTGATGGAAAAAGTAATTTCTGTGCTCTGTATAGGGTTTGTAACACACTCCTTAGGGGGTGAAAGGGGCAGCACAAATGTACCTTTACTCATTTTAAAAGAAAGCTACATACTTATCTTAATATAACAGATATTTATTTTTTAAAGCCCAATACTACAGGTTTCATGAAATCATTTTCCAAACAAAGTGAATAAGAGTTCAAGCTGTTTTTTTTATGTTGGATCCCGTTTTTTTCTCATCTTGCCTTACTGCACCATGATAGAAGAATCCCAAAGGAGTGACTTAGTGAATTTGAGATTCAAGGAATACACAGTCATTAAGCAAATGTAATGTGGTTAGTGATGCTAAACTAAATTCATAGTTTGAATAGATATGGAATATAAATGAAATAAGCTCAGGGCAAGAGTTCAGGACATCTCAATAAACACAGCATGAGACCATTTTCTGTGTAGCTCACTCGCTACCTGGATACCGAACTTGAGAGGTTCAAAAGCCAAATTTCATTCATCTGAGAAAACTTTTAAAACTGTGAAATGATGAGACAACTTTATTCTAAACAAAATTTCCCCTCATAATAAAAAAAAAAATGACAATGCGAGAAAAAGCCAAACAAGGAATATTTCCTCTTGCATTCACAAGTGCATTGTTATTCTTTCTGCCAAAGAAATTTCAACTTAAGGTAAACAAGTTGTTCATAAATGAAAATTATTATAAGTGACCAATAAGCACATGCCAGGATGACTTTTAATTTATAATTTTTCTCGCCAGGAGGGAGCACACTGTTACTGACGTGCTTCCCTTGATCCCCTTAACTTGATCACATCCACGCCTTTCTGCCATTCTTTTTAACTAGTGAAAGATGATGGTAAAAAATTACAGTAACATCTCTTTAATCTTTTGAAAAGTATAAGGAGGAAAAAAAAGGTATACATGTTTCTATCCTTTTATTAAAAAAAGGATCTGCAAACATCTCTATGCATCCTGCAACAGCAGTTTTTTCCTTAAATGTTTTAGTGATTTTACCATGCAGATGATTAAAGCAGAGCTCACTCTTAAAATGGAATTAGAAAACCTTGAAATTACTAAAAGCAAAACCTCTCAGTTAATCCAATCACTGAAATAAATCCACGTACTCTGTTTATGTTCTTTTAATTTTGAAGCAAGTGTCAAAAAACAAGAACATTTATTTGGATGAAGAGAGTTGAAGTGACAGTGAATGCACATGATAAATTTCACATGATGAAAAGCAGATGATCACGAGTACTGTTGTCCCTCACTATCCTGGGGGATTGGTTCCAGGACCCCTGCAGGTACCGAAATGCAAGGATGCTCAAGTCCCTAAGATAAAATGGTATAGTATTTGCATAAAACTTATAAACATACTCCCATATACCTCACATCCTCTCTAGATTACTTAAAAGACATATGTAAATACTATGTAAATAGTTGTAAATACAATGAAAATGCTATGTAAATAGTTGCTGGGGTGCAGAAAATTCAAGATTTGCTTTTTATAACTTTCTGGAAATTTTCAATCCACATTTGGTTGAATCTTGCAGATTCGGGACACTTGGATACGGAGGGTTGACTGTATTTGAAAATCCACATCACTTTGACAAAAATATTCTCATCTGAAAAACAGACTTTACAATGTGCTGTTCTCTCAGGCACCATTGACACCAAGAATAGACCATAAATTGGTAGTTTAGAGTGCCTTTCAGTTTCAGTTTTTCTAAAAGCACTTCAGAAAGCAATTAGTCAGATAATGGTGGTGTGCTCACTTCTTTGCAGCCTTTCTGTAGCCACTAATAGCACACAATCTTTCCAACCGACAGAATGCATTGTAGGGATGGCAGTGTAACATCTTTAGTCTTCTCAACTCTGGTCACATTCTCTTCTTAAATAACATGTTTGTACTTTTTTCTTATTCATAAAACAGCTTAGAGTTAAAATGTATACTAATAAAAAAATCCCTAAGCATTGGTTTTTTAATCTAATTAATCATAGGATCTACAGTTGATGTTCTTTAAATTATCTATGAATGATGAAACTCCAGAAGGTTTTACTGTCACTCTAGCAGTGGCTTTGTTAGTGAGATTGGGGACTTTTTTTTTTCTTTTTAACTGAAGTGAACTTTATAAAGGATTTGTAAAATATCACCATTTTAGTCTATCCAATATAACATGTAAAAGAGAGGAACTGATTATCATACTGGCAGCTTTTAGCTATTTTAAGGGTTAAATACGAATTGTCTGAGAGCCCCTTAAACTTACTGTGATTTTTATACTAGAATAATAATGAATTAAGGTGTAGACAATAGTGGTATTCTGACTATTAAAAAAGAATACTCAAAGGCAAATACATTGGAAGTCTTAACTTTTAGAATTCTTTAATATTCAGTTACATAATTTATTTGAAATGATTTCTGTTGCTAATTTCGCTAAGACAATTTTCTGTTTATTGTTCGCTTTTTATTTTCAAGTAAAGACGTATTTGGGAATTTAAGTTGGCATTTCTTGGAGTGTCTCAGTACATAGACATTTCACCAATAGACATTGAAATAAAGGTCCAACAACAGTATTTTCAATTCATGAAAAGATGATGACAAAACGTTTTATATGGAAAACAAAATATTGATTGGAATTTTTGGCCCCAGGATAGCGTGTGTAACTAAGGCATTATTAGACAATCCAGCATTAACCTTAATAGTTTCAAGTGTAGACGCAAAGTATAATTTTCTTTTAAGGACAGAAACCTTCATATCTTCAAAATGAAGAAGTAGTTAAGGCAGTTCTAAAAAGTGATTTTTAAAAAACCACTCATGTTCAAAAGCAAGAGAGGTATTTTGTTTCCAAGGAGTAAGTTTACAGTTTTTAATCTTTCCACTGCTTAGCTGAGGAAGAAGAACAGCACCCTCCTTCCCATTTTGCTTTGCATCCGAATCACAGCTTGGTAACGGTGAATTAATTTTGAATTACTTTTGAAATAGACTCTGTCCTATATTTTAACATACCCTAATCCAATTTAATATAATCTGATCTAACATCAGTAATGTTTGCATTTTATTTCACGTTTCAAATATTTTGTATATTTCCACTAACCTCACTGATATGTTTAAAATAGTCAGCATTTCTCAGTATGAAATACCCAATTGTATAATCAAAATCCTGTCACCTATTAAGTGCAAGTACTTATTTAAAACATGTGGTGATTAGAACCTTTTCTCTCAAATCACATCTTGTTGAAGTTAATGAATTCTCTGTAGGAATATTAACCAGCTTCTACATTTCAGTGCTGATCCCTTCCCCACCTTTGCACTAACATATTGAATACATTAACTACTAACAGTGACAGATTCCTGAAAAATCTCTGATAAGGTGGCAAAGGACTGCACTGGACCCTGCATGATACATATCTTTCCTCTTCCAAACACACAAGTTCAAAGTTTGAATACGGGATTATTTTAATTTAGTTGCTATTAAGTATATATGTTCTGATAGATGTAAATTTAATCCAGGATAGACTATTTCTGCCAGGCTGGAAGGATTATAAAAGCAAGGGCAGTACAAGTCAGAATTGAACTTGTCCTTGAAAGTGCTGTCAGAAGCAGTTTATACCATGGTCATCCTGATTTTGAGCATTGCCATTAGTCTCCCATTTTTAGACAAAAAATATAAAAGCATGTCAAAGACCTAGACTCTTTAAAGATAAACCCCAGAAAAGGAAACTATAGGTACACAAAACAATCTCCCTTTAGAAATCATACCATCATGTTGCTTCCAGATCACTTGCTGCTCTTCTATGGGGGGAGTTACAAATGCAGGTTCCAAAACACTCACAGTCACAGCCAAGAGCATGCTAATGCTTTTCAATCACGCCAGTGTTGGAAGAAAAACAGCAGATATGAATGTCTAAAAACCCTTGGTGAATCAGAGCTTCCTGTGTGAATATTTTATAATGTATTTATTGGTGAACTGATAGAAGAACTATACAATAAGCCATTTTCTGTCACATAATCATGGAGCCTTGCTGCTTTAGAAATTCACTGTTATTAGCCAAGAGCAGGACCTTTATATCACCTCTCTTTATTGCACGCATCCCTTGATGAGTAATAAATGTAATAGAGTGAAATTTTCTACCAACACTAAACTCAAAGGATTTACAAAATTTGATTGGATTTTGCATATAACTACACGTGACAACTTGCTCTACTTAATATTTCTGAGTACTCATTGTGTAGCAGGAAATATGCTAAATGCTTTATGTGTAATAGCTGATTTATTTTTAAGAACTATCTCAGGAGGAAGCTCCTATTATTATTCCAGTTTTGCAGAGAAGGAAACCGAGTTCACAGAGGTTAAACAAATCAGCAGAGGTCACAAAGCTAGAAAATGGCGGTCATGATTTGAATCAATTCAGTCTAACTCACTCGAGGGTCTTCGTTCTTAAACACTGTGCTAATTCTACACTGCCTCCCCGCATTTCCCCAAGGTCACATTGTTGTTTAGACACTGCTTCATGATTTAATACCTTTTCAGCACATGTTACTCAGTGCCTCCATGCTAGGTGCTGGGTATTCAGTTGTTACACAGAAGACATGGTGGCTGTCCTCATGGAGCTTCCAGTCCAGTGGCCCGGACAAAGCAAGCAGCACTTTTCCCTGACAAAGAGTGGTGACTTTGGATAAAGAATAAGGATGGCACTGAATTCACACATTTAGGGTTACCTGCCAAGGAGAGCAAATAAAAGTTGCTTCGTAATGAAATCCTGACCACTGTGCTCCTGAACTCCTAACTCTCCCTTCACCTGATTTAAAGGTCAATATCCATAAAATATCTCCATGCTTGGTCTTAATTTCAGTATTTTTATTTCTCATAGGCAAACAAAATAAAATGACTTCTAATCAAGGACAGCACCGGGTAAACTAGGAAGAGAGCAAGGGTTTTGGGCAGGCTCTTAGATCCTGCTCTTTTCCCCCCTTTTCCTTTTGGGTTGTTATAATTCTCGTGTTCCTCTCCAAGTCTTTCAAAACTTGGTCTTGGGCAAAACTTTGATATGAGTCAGTGTCTAACTTGTTTTGAGCTTAAATCCACTTGGCCCTTCCTTGTTAAATGTGGACTGAAGGCTCTGAGCTCTTGTAATGTCATTTTAGGCACTTGTGGCACTGAAGAGAGGGACGGGGTGACTGAAAGGACTCGCCTCAACTGTCTAGAACTATTCCTTGGAGCAGCTGCTTCCTCTAACTCTCCATTAGGTTACTGGGTGAGGGAATCCACGGAACATGGTGTCCTCTGCAAGGCACACTCTCTTCTTCCTCATTCTTTCCTCTGTCTTCCCTTTCTCTTTCCAAAACAGGGAATAAGAAAGAGGAAAAGAAATTGTAAAGTGATAGGCTTAGGGTACAAGTCAGCTTCTGGGAAGAAAGAAGGTCATCTCGGTACACATTCCTCCTCTTGCGTTCATTCAAACGCAAGAGGAAAGGAGAAACTGCCCATTCTCAAGATTGTCCATGCTCCTATTTTTCACAAAGCAAAACATGACCACCTTCTCTCAAGGCACCATTACTTAACATTAGCAGTCACGAATATAAGTCAATTTAGGCAAAATAGAAAGGCCTGAGGCTTCACGAATAACATGATCCACAGATGTCCCTGTATTTTGATGATCTCTTCTTTTTGTTTTCAGGACTCTCTGAAAATATTCATAATAGAATCCTATTATGGATTATCTGTCTGGGCCTTCCTAGTTGAGAACAACCACACTGTCCATAGGAATGACTCCCAAGGGCCATGTTTTTGTTCCAAGAACAGCTTTCTGGGCTATTGCTAATTAATACAGGATAGGCCCTTTACCTCAAATGGGAAAATCAAATTACTTTCCTGCTAATTTGGGAGTTAAACTGTTGGGCCTCTAGGAGAATTCTAGAAGCCTGGAGAACATATTCTTGCCCCTGGGATCTCTGTTGATGCACTGGATCCCGCTCTCCCTGAGATGTGAAAGCTTAATGCTTCCTTGGATTCTGTAGATACCCCAGTGCCTTTCCTATAATATCACTGAGATTTATGCCAGCTCAAATAGTTTCTGTGGCTTGCCATTCAAAGATTCTTACTTAGTACTGTGACGAGACCTATATTTATCCTGTGAACAATCTAATCCCTGTTTCTCTGACTTTCTTTTAAGCATTGCATTTCCAAAGCCACTTGTGTGAGTTTATGTTTGCTCTTTATCTTTCTGATTTATTTGATCTATTTTCTGTATTTGGCCAAACTGGATTTGGCTGGGTAGGGTAAGGCAGACAGATGGAATTTTAGGGTTTGATATACCACTCTATAGCATCCTCAACTCTTACTGTGCTTTGAGGTTATTCTTACATATACTGTTTGATGTAGTATTTAGAAACCAATCTCTTGACGATCTAAGAGTGTCAATATGGTCCTTCTGAATTCTGAGGCTCTTCAAGAATACCCTATACTATTAGCAACAAAACTAACCACTAAGGGAAGTTTAAAGCTCTTCCCCAGGGCTTTAAAAAAGTTGTAGTAAAACAGAACTTTCAGAAACCTAGCAGAGTTCCCATTCATGCTTTCTTCTTCTTCTTTTTTTTTTTTGCAGTACATGGGCCTCTCACTGTTGTGGCCTCTCCTGTTGCGGAGCACAGGCTCCGGACGTGCAGGCTCAGCGGCCATGGCTCACGGGCCCAGCCGCTCCGTGGCATGTGGGATCTTCCCGGACCAGGGCACGAACCCGTGTCCTCTGCATCGGCAGGCGGACTCTCAACCACTGCACCACCAGGGAAGCCCCATGCTTTCTTCTTAATTGGTATCAATATAGTATAGCTTTCACTCAAAAAGAAATGTGTTTTTGCAAGGCTCTCCTATATCTTAGAAGCAACCTTTCCCTTAGGTGGAAATCAGTGCTTAGTCACATTTCCCTAAGCCCAAATCATGGCTGTAGAGGTGATCAAGGGATTCTCTTGAAAGCAGCTGGACTTTGATACGAAACAGAAAAATTATATTCATTGAAAATTACTATTTGTCTCTGTTTTTTTTATAGTTTACCGAATGCACTGAGGCAGTGACACATAAAAGTAACAGCAAAAGCTGACAAAGATCTTCCAATTCTCTTAAAATAAATGACATTAAGGTAGATAGGGGTAAAATTATACCCATAATTTTATCTGTAGACCTCTCTGTAGCAATAATGGATGGAGAAAGACCTGGATTATTAGTGAAACTGACAGATGGAAAACAGTAAGTTCAGTTCAGAAATTCAGGCAAATTTTTGATTCTAAAAGTGTATAATGTTACGTCGTTAAAGAAACCTTTCTTTCTTAACAAAAGAATGTCCATGTAAATTAAGACAATACAAATAACAACACAGTTCATTCAAACAGCAATTAATTTGGGGATTGGTTACATGTTTGGGGCTACTTCTTACTCCTTTTTTTTTTTCTTTCTGGGGAACCTTGGTAGCAACTGCAGGAATTGTGCACAGAGTCAAAGGAGATTGGGTAAAATCCTCCATTAGGCTTTTCCAGTCTAATCTACTTGGGAGAACCAGCAGATGTAGATATATAATAGAAATTAATCTTTTCCTGTTATTCAGTCTTCCAATGCTTCATTCTAATACTGGCTACACTAATGTCCTAAGCTCTGCTGGCAAAATGCTGCTGTAATACAATTTCTTTGCTGCTAGAAATGAAAAGCTCTTGAGATTGTTCTTGCTTACATAGCTGCTTCAGGTGATTACATCTTTACACAGATGTTAATTACTCTTAGGAAAGTTGCCCAAAGTGTCAGGTGTGTAAAATAATCTTGCAGTGGATCCCAAAGAGTGACTTCAGGGCTATTAGATATTATGGATATTATTTCTCACTCTTGTTGAGATCTGAACTCCTCTCTGATAAATGTAGGGCAGATGGTAAAACCTTTATAAAGTAACCAGCTAATCATCAGAATGGGTTACTAAAAGAAGTTACACCCATTAGTTTTTAGCTCATTCCAAAGTCTGGACCAGCTTCAATGAGACCAAAGACACATAGCTAGCTCGACGTGGGAACTCTTATTAAAACTTTAATCAGTGGGTCTCAGGCTTCACTGTGCATTAGACTCCCTCTGGGAAACGTTTAAAAATATTAATGTCCAGGCCTCAGTGTAGGCCAATTAATTCAGAATGTCAAGAGCAGAACCCAGGCGTCAGTATTCTTAAAACTCCGCAGGTGATTCTATCGTGCGGCCAAGGTTGAGAATCACTGCCATGGTTGCACCGCCTTGCTGTACTCAGTCTAGACTTTGGTAACATCAGTGCAGCAGTGGTGGGTGGGATGGTCATTTGGAAGAAGCAAAACGAGAAGTCTCTGAAGGAAACAAAAGCCCTGCCACACTGGAGAGTGATGGGAGCAATCGTTTCAAAAATATCAACCACAGAGCAAAGGACTCCCTCTAAACAAAACAAAACTAAACCCAAGAATAATGCAACTTCTAAAGTAAACGTGAAAAGAACTAGAAATAGCAACAGACAGGCCAGGCAGTGACTATCTTACAAAAAGGCAAACTACAAAGATATTCACTCATTCTCACCTCAAAAATGAAGAAACATGGGAACAGATGTATATGTATAACTGATTCACTTTGTTATAAAGCAGAAACTAAAAAAAAAAAAAAAAAAGGTATATAAAAAAAACCGAAGAAACAATAACATAGGAACATCTGTAATATTTTACTGATTGTGGCTGGTGCAATTAAAACGTTAAAGAGCCACCTTGGTGCTTTGTTAATGCTTCAAGATGCAATGAGACTTTAGGTGGTTAAATTCTTACAGTAAAAAAAAAAAAAAAACATTCTTACAGTAGCTCAGTAGTATTTAAAGATCAGGGACAGATACCTAGGAAAGACTAAATGACACTGGCAGGTTGATTGGAGAGAGTATCTACTCAGGAGGAAATAAATATAGGGACAATATAGGAAGGGGTTTGATGATTCTAATACCACACTGAGCCCATATTTAAGAAAAACCACATACCTTAATGGGCTATCAAGTTCTGTGTTACTTTATGAGTGAAAAGAAGGATATAACTTTATTTTGCCACCAGTCTACTAGCAATCAGAAAAAATATTACATGATTCTTAAGCATCTGTCGGCTTTATCTTTGTCTTTACCACATGCCTGGTGCTCTGAACGTAGCTGGAACTGAGGAAAATATTTACTAAATACAAGAATGAAGAAAAGCATCAGCCCATATCTCATGCTGGCTGAACTCAGAGTCTGGCTATTTAAAAGGAAATGTAAATTGAATATAGGATATTGTCTTTTCAAACATAATATTAGACTGAAGTATATGAAACTGCCTGAACTAAACATTTATAGGTCAAAATGAGTCAAATAGCAGTTTTATATGGTTAAAGAATTTGTTGTAACCTAAATGAACACAGTCTGTTTAGTTTGAAAGCTTTTCTTTCCAGAAGCTGGATGCTATGGATGTTCAACTGCTCCCAGAAAAACAAAAGTGGGGTCCCAGTGGAACAGCTCAATTTCTGACCAGGCATCCACATCAGCAAGCAATATGTAAAACAGCATTACAGGACCTGATGTCAAAGGCTTCAAATATTCAAGGATGGCTGATTTGATGCATGAAACTGATTTCATTAGGAAAGTGGAAAATGATTATTCTGAAGGGAAAAATATCAAACTGACAGAAAATAAAAGTCCAGGTATTTGAACATTACTGTCTTTCTTTGCAAGACATACTGTGCCCAAAAGATTAAGCAGCTTAGTCAATATTCAAGCACACCTGCTTGTTCTGATAAGAAATACATTTTTCCTATGATTATATGTTCTTTCAGAGTTTGGGGTCCAGGATAATTTAAGTCCAACAGTTTCATATGCTGTTTTAGGAAACAGAGAAATCTAATACAGGCTTTAAGTCAGTACATAGAGCGCTATCAGAACGTAAGAGTTGTGAGTTGCTGCACAAGGATTTATTAGCCCAAGGTAGCCATCGTGGGGCTGACACAAAAATGTCAGAGAACAAACATCAAAGTATGAAGAGGAAACAAATAGAGAATTCTCTCTGCAGTAGTCTTAGCACCATGGATTTTGAGGAAAGGTGCCTAAAAGTGGTGCTTAAGTAAATCAAATAAGAATACACTAATCTATCTGCTTTCTTCTCACAAGCATCCAACTGAATGGGCGAGGTTCTATCACTTACACATGGACATCTACAGCCCAGCTACTTTACTTAATGCAATGACATCGGTAAGAAGTACGTTTTAGAGCACAATTCAGTCACACAATGCAAATACATAACTGAATACATAATTGTTTCACAAGGCAATACTAAGCCTCACTGCATCTGATGTAACTTACACTTTTGATTTTGTCCTATTTTATTCCATTTAAAATGTTTGTCACAAACCACTAATTTGGTTCCATGACCCACTAATAGCTTACCATCCACCATTTAACAGGCACTATTTTAAGTTATATCTTAATAGAACCTCACACCACTGATAAACTAGAAGTCAGAATAGTTTGGAGAACCATATCTACCTTCAGTTTTTGTCTTTGGAATGATGTTGGGAGGACCCTTTAAAATTATTGCATATAAAGGACAATATGCTGGAAAGGTCAATCACCTTGTGCAGAGTCACACGCAACTGGCAGAGATCAGATTCAGGTCCAGACATAACCACTTCTAAAACTTGAATATTCCGTCCATCTGCAGTGACTTTCGGGTGATATTTGCTGTTGGTTGCTCTGGGGCATAGGTAAGAAGGAGCTATTCGTTTCTTTTCCCTGTAAGTGAATCTTCCTGACAACTAGGGTGACTCGGAGTTGGGGAAAGGGCAATGGCAGGAACAGGACAATGACCTTGGTGAAGAGCCTGGTCCCTAGTCTACATTGTGGGGCCCCAACATTAAGGTTCCAGGAAATCATGGCTCTTCACAAAATGACCCTCACTACAGAATGATCAGCCTTTTCCTCAAACAGTAATCCACAGAGAGCCAAATCAGTTTGACACAAACATACTTATCCACAGAACAATTCAGCATGATTTTATAAAATCTATAAAAAGATTCAGTGCTTACGTACAGCTATCAGTTTTATAAACAGCACCCCAAGTGATGAGATCAAGAAAACTTGTTAATCTGAGAAAGAGTTCATAGAAAGGGCAAGGATGAATGTCTGAGCTTTTCTAATCACATTTGAAAATCAAAATGTTTCCTCTAGAATTTTCTTGATTAAAATGTCAGTTTATGATTTTAAATAAATGACGAAAATCTTCTTTCACATAAAATGATTCCAAAGGACTAACTCTGCCCTTCTTCTAATTACACATCATGGAATTTTGCTTTCACCTGCGAGGTCCAGGGAAACAAAATTATCGAGGGGTCCACAGTTTAAAAATATCTACATGAATTAACTACAGTGTTTTTGGTGTTAGCTATAGACCCAAAAGACATGATACTCTACTACTAATTTTCTAAGAAAAAGAAAACATAGGGCTACTATAGAAAATAAAGCATTTGAGTTAGATAGAAGGAAGTGTTTCTATAAGATGTAAGGTTCCCTTTTTAGAAGGCCTTTACTAATTTCAAAACTGCCTAGAGTTATGCAAGAACTACATAACTTCTTGGCGTTTCTTTTTTTTCTTTCTTTCTTTTTTTTTTTTTTTTTTTTTGTGATATGCGGGCCTCTCACTGTTGTGGCCTCTCCCGTTGCGGAGCACAGGCTCAGTGGCCATGGCTCACAGGCCCAGCCGCTCTGCGGCATGTGGGATCTTCCCGGACTGGGGCACGAACCTGTGTCCCCTGCATCGGCAGGCGGACTCTCAACCACTGTGCCACCAGGGAAGCCCTTGGCCTTTCTTTTAATACTATGTTTTCCCTTAAATATTTTTTAATTTGATAATTATTTAAGATCTATTCAAATGGAGTAAATGGAGCACTAAAGGGTAATGTCTCTTCTAATTTTCATGTCATTTTTATTAATAAATTGTTAGGTAAGGAAAATTCTGTTGTTCTGAAGTCAAAGGTAACATAATACAAAGGGACACATTTGTGAAATTATTGTACCTAAAAGTCAAACACAAATCCTCATAAGACCGCTTTCACGTGCTTTGTTTCAATAATTTATCCCTTCACACATTTGTCACAGACGTGCTGTCCCTTGCCATTGGTGTCTGTCTTTGATACCAGTAAGACTGAGTTGCAACATGCAGCCCACGTTTCTCCCAATATTAGTTTGATATAAAAGTTGGATGGATGCTTGAATAGTGAGTACATGTGGCTGTTCCTTTGTATTTTCCTTCTTTATTACATTTTCAGAATCAAAAGCAGATAAGCTCTTACACCAGCCACTGTTATCAGTATCAAGTAGACATACACAAAAGATATGTGAACAAAATGAAATTTGACATGTCAATAAGAGACAGACTATTGTAGGGAAGTACCAGATAATTAAATTTAAGAAAGAACCTAAATTTCGGACTTCTCACAACACAGTGTGATATGGCAGACAGAGATAAGAAGTTGTACTTAAAAACTCATGTAGATATCAACTCACATTGTTTTTTTCCTGTAATAGAACAAATAGAACAAAGTAACTGTAAGGAAGGACACTGTAAACTAGATATACATGATTTAAATGCCAATGGGTTGCTTGGATTACTTTTTGACGTCAGAAAGAAAAAAAAAACAAAACCCTGCAATAATAGGAAACTGTGGCAAGTATATTTTATCACATTGCTTATTTAATACTTATTTCCCAATCAGAGATTATGACCTTTTGAGGACAGTGGTCTCTTTTATTTGCCTCTGTCAGGGTGCTTGGCATATGGGAGATTCTCAGTAAACAAATGAACAGTTAATACCTATAAACCCTACTCATAGAGGTGGCAGGTGAGGCAACGCTCACAGGCCGCGTAACACAGTCACGTACATAAGCTCATGTTCAAATACTAGCAGAGACCCTTTACTAAAGGTGCACAAATCCAGAAACTTATTTTCTGGAATTCAGTTTCTTCCATTCTCCTGTAAATTTTCTGAGTCTCTTTCCAGTATTTCTGTTTGTCCCATTTCTGATTCTTTAACAGATCTTTATATCCCCGCTCTTAGGCTGATTTTCTTTTGCCTACTGATTTCATTAATTTTCCAGCACAGTCTCTGAATCAGATATGTTTACATCTGAACTCTATTTTTTTTCTCAGAAAACTTTCTTTCCCTGGGTCTCATTTACCCTAGACACATCCTGTTCTCCTTCCTGTTTATTTCACTTCACACACTACCCATAATCTCCAACTAGGCTGTGGAACACTCAATGCATTAATCACATTTTATTCATCCGAAAAATTCTAATATCTAATTCAGTTACTGTCACTTAGCAAAGGCAGTTCAAATAATCCTTGTGATATTAGCTATTCTTCCTCTCTATATTCCAATTTATATCTTTTATACCTGTAAGCCCAGAAATATAGGTACATTTTTTCCCCAGGAAAATTTTCATTTATATATTGGTTCATAGGCAGATGATTAATTTCAAAGTTATAAAAACATAGTATAAAATTGTAGGCCACTGTTAAGACATTTCATTTCCAAATTAAGAGGCACTGGAGCACATAGGTTAAGAGCCTACAAGTATAAACATGAATATGCACATAAGTGATTACAACCATATGAAAAAGTTTCACAGTTGATTCCTTTTGCATTGAGTGCCCACCTTAAACCAACTACTATGTCTAGGAAAACATGGTCATGTACTTGTATTCATCCTATATTTTGAAGTAGAAAATGTGGATTAAAAGGAAAAAAGTCTTCAAAGAAAGAAGGAGGTCAGGTAAGTCATAGGCACTAATAGAACAGTGAGTTAAGAATGATTTCTATGTGTAATTTATTTCCCTAATCAGGAAAAAAAAAACCTTCCAACAAATGTCACTCAAAAAAAAATCTTCTCAGGAATCACAGAATATAAGTGTTATATGTATTCTTAAAGATCATACAGGCCCGTTATTTTCAAAGTGTCCTCATTTACAGATGCACAAATGAATCTTGACTTGAGTATCTACCTCATAGCACATGCTGTCATAGCTGCTGAGAGCCCATGGAGAAGAAAGCACACGTCCTTGACCTAATTAAGGTGGGGAGGAAACATCTTATAGGTCCAAGCAAAAATATATACAATGTTCAGTTAGGGATAACTTCTGTGCATTAAAAGCAGTTATTTAAATATGTATTAAACATGGAGGGACTTGGTACAGGTATGGCTGCTCTCAGTAAAGTGGTCAAGGTAAGAGGCTCTAAGAAGATGACATTCTCACCCAAATAATGAGAATTGATTGGCCCCGTAAAGATCTAAAGGAGGCGATTTCCAGGTAGAATGGGCAGGGCAAGAGCAAAAGCCCAGAGATGAGACAGTTATGGTTCATGAAGGTAAAATGGCTATTATCCAGATCTGCTGAATTTAAGTCCACAATAAATATATGTAAGATTATGATATTTTAGGCTGTGGTTTTCCCTAAGCTAACAAGAAACACGAAGTTACTGGAAATCATGGTGCGTGTGTGCGTGTATGTGTGTGTGTGTCATTCTCATCTGTGATGAGAGATAATCTTCATTACAGCCAGCTTAAGTTTGTTGGGTTATGGTTTTCTTTCACTTCCAGAAGCAACTAATTTGTAGGTGATACTCTAGATTTCTTTCTTCCAGTGGTCGTTTAAAAAAGGGTATTGTAGAGAGAGGGTGAAATATTTTGAGTGTACAGGGGATATATTTTTGGTGACATCATTTGTACTCATTTTAAAGCCAATGTCTCCTGTGGTAGACATGGATGGTTACCTTCCTTAGACAGCCTAGCTTTTTTAAAATTAATGATGGAATGTTGGTTATGAGAAATGACACATTTGTCTTATCAATTTAAATAATACTATTTCCTTTTGCAAGGGGTGGGCATTTGATATTGCTCTGGACAAGAGACATGGGGGAATCTGTTGGTAATTTTCTGGAAAAAATTTTGCTCCCCAATCAGAAGAGAGAGCTAACTGAAAAAAAGAGACCACCCCTTTTTGGCTGCACACTCTTCTTTCCTTTACCCTGCTTTCTCTGTTGCCACTTGAAGACATGATGCTTGGATGGCTGCACTGACACTGCATACCTGGCGGCCAGGCCAAGAGACTCTCATAGAGGCTGACCCAGGGTTTTTACAACAATTATCTGCTGAGTTATCTAACTCTAAAGTTAAACTTAATAAACAGACATGGTAAAGTGACAAAACAAATGTCAGTAATATTTATCTTTAAGCAGCTTCTGGTAAGGTGTTCTTTAATTTGCTGCTGAGAGCATCCTAGTTAATACAAATCTTCTTTTGATATTTCTATCCCAGTCATTTCTCCTGGGGCCCAGCCTCCTGCACCTGAGCCTTTTTGTCATCCCTTGAAAGTCCAAAGAGAATCTCAAACCTACTATGGAAAAAATAAAACTCTATTTATCCTCCCTTATTGGATCCTGTTTTGGATTGTCCCCATCATTGTGAATGACTTTGCCAAGCTGTTCAAGGCAAACATCTAGGATAATTCTTAATTTTTTTCCTCTTATCCTCCATAACCAATCTATCAACAGGTCATATAAGTTCTACTTTGAAAATATGTCTCAAGTCTTTTTACTTTTCCCCTTTATACTTCCATGAGCCTAATCAAAGCTACTAACCCTCTGATAGCTTTCTCACCTGCACTGCTGCAATAACTTTCTTCTGGTCTTTCTGCCTGTACTTTTGACACCTAAATATATATTCTCCACAGAAATAAGAATGAATTTCTAAAAGTCAATCATTGCATGGCATTTTCCCACTGAACACCCTCCAATGGTTTCCCATTACACTTGGCATAAAATCCAAACTCCCTGCCATTTCCCACGAGGCCCTGCGTGACCAGGTTTCCACCTAACTCTTCAACTTTATCACCAAGCACATCCCTTCTCTCACCCTTCACTGGCCTCCTAGTTATTTTGTCTCCTCGTTCCTTCTACCTTCTCTTTTCCAGGAGATGTTGTCAAGACTCCCTCCCTTGCATCCTTTGGGGTTCTACATAAAGTTGTCTTCTCAGTGAGGCCATCTCTGAACAACCTATGTACATTTCACCCCCACATACATGTTACACTCACATTTCCTCCTTAACACATGCCACTAACATGTTTTACATTTTATGTGTATATCTTGTTTGTTGTCTGTTTCCCCAGTAGAACGTAAGCTCCCCGAGGGCAGGAGATTGGTTTATTTTGCTCACTGATACATTCCCCAGTACCAGATATAATGCCTGACACCTTGCAGATGTTCAAGAAATACTTGTTGGATAAGTTAATTGATAAGTGACTGACTGAATGATGGATGGTAACTAGTCTGACTTCTCAACCACATAGGATAGTACTCAGAACAGTAGACTTTGGTTGAATAAATGAACAGTTTGTAATAGAAGGTGAAACATCCCTCCACAGCTCCATTACCTCTTTCACCTGGCATGATAGCTCATGGGCTGGCTCCTGTTGAGGGTTTTTGCATCTCTGTTCATGAGAGATACTGGTCTGCAATATTCTTTTCTTGTAATGTCTTTCTAGTTTTGGTATTAGGGTAACGTGGGCCTCAGAATGAGTTAGGAAGAAATTTTAGAGAATTGGTATAATTTCTCTCTTAAATGTTTGGTAAAATACACTAGTGAACCCATGTGGGCCTGGTATATACTGGTTTTTTAGGGTCCATTTTATAAATCCCTAACGCAAAGTGAATATTAAACAGTAATTAGGTATGCAGAGTACTGTAGGTTCTGGTAAAGTTTTATATCCCATTAAAGAGCAGTAGCAGGGGCAGGTCATGTATAGTCCTATGGGTTCTAGTAAGGACCTTATATACTTGTCTGGGATAAGGATATAACTAAATGATATAATAAGAAGTGAGTAAAACAATGAGTACATAATCCTTGACCTAGCCTGAAAAATCTGTGTTTCCTGATTTTTTTTTTTAATATCTTAAAGAACCCAGTGTTCTGGACATAGCCTATGAAATTCTTTAACCAACATGTGATCTCATGATTCCATCAGCCTCAGAGCCCTCCTCCTATGTGACAGATATATCTTTCTGTCCAGAAAAAAATATTACTATTTAAAATAAAAATATAATTTATGAATGCCTATTTTGCTTGAAGAGGGCACAAACTCATTAAAAGAAACATCTCAAGTCAAAGGAAGCACAGAAAGTCATTCTGAGTATCTTAGGGCTGTAGACTTAGTGCTTTTGAAAAAAGGAAATAAATATATTCACAAAAGCAAGAAAAAGAAAGAAAGAAAGAAGGAAGGAAGGAAGGAAGGAAAGAAAGAAAGAAAGAAAGAAAGAAAGAAAGAAAGAAAGAAATCAGAAAGTCTGCCTTCACATTTGCCATGATCATGTGATTTTAAAGCCAATGTCTCCTGTAGCAGACATGGATGGTGTCTGCCTTCCCAGTGTTCTTTGAGGAATGCTTCCTGGTGCACAAACTGGCTCTAAAGACAGACCCCAAAATGTGTTAACAAAATACTCTGAAGAGCAGCAGCATTTATGAAATCCAAGGTGACCACAGTGAAGGCCGACATTCATTTGAATATAAATTTCAGTACATGAGCTTTTTTGAAAAAAAGAAGTTTTGTTATTTCATGATCACACTTTATACAATTTTAGTATTTATTCATTCTGCATTGTGGTTTTTTTGAAAAAAGAAATATCAGAAACACTGAGGCAGTTTTCCACCTATATTCAGAGACTGATAATGCTGATGGCATTTTTGGAAAAAAGAAAACTATGTATTTAATCCTTCATGTGTGTATGGAAAACATGAAGGAAAAACCACTCATCACAGTCCAGAATCTTATTATAAAGAGACAAATAAACAAATATATATTCAGTTTCGTGAACTAAATTTCTGCATCCATACCAAGCAAGTGGATGATTTATATTCCACAAGCTAAAAAATGTAGTTTCAGGATATGAATAGAAAGCCTTTCTTACTGTGGAAGAGCGATTCTTCCCTTTTAGAAGAAATCTGAATTTCATTATATATAAAAAAGAACTGTAAGTATTAGAAACCTAGTAACTTTTACTTTTCATAGAACTGTTAATTAATACATTTAAATTTTACTTTCTGAACAATAAATAACAGGCAGAGGCAATTCTTAGTCATTGCAATGTGTTAGCTGAAACTTTGCAAATGTAACCATGTAATTAACTGTTTCATTTTTTTAAAAAAAGAAAAACTATAAACTTAAAAAAATTTTGGAAAAACACAATAGATTTATTTGAACTGTCATATGTTCTAAAGTATCAAAGATCTACAAACTAAATGGTGTATTAGAGATACACAAAAATAAACTGGAATAAATGATAGCAATATAAATTCAACTTTATGGTAAAAACAAAGATTATTTTTTATAAGGTCAGATGTATGCATATAAATCATCTTCCCTATTCACCAGAGACATTTCTTTCAGTATAAAAACACAAACTTGGGCCTCCCTGGTGGCGCAGTGGTTGGGAGTCCGCCTGCCGATGCAGGGGATACGGGTTCGTGCCCCGGTCTGGGAGGGTCCCATGTGCCGCGGAGCGGCTGGGCCCGTGAGCCGTGGCCGCTGGGCCTGCGCGTCCGGAGCCTGTGCTCCGCGACGGGAGAGGCCGCAACAGTGAGAGGCCCGCGTACCGCAAAAAGAAAAAAACAAAACAAAACAAAACACAAACTTGGCTTCCCTGGTGGCGCAGTGGTTACGAATCCGCCTGCCAATGCAGGGGACATGGGTTCGAGCCCTGGTCCGGGAAGATCCCACATGCCGCGGAGCAACTAAGCCCGTGCACCACAACTACTGAAGCCCGCGCGCCTAGAGCCCAAGCTCCACAACAAGAGAGGCCACTGCAGTCAGAAGTCGGTGCACCGCAATGAAGAGTAGCCCTCGCTCGCCGCAACTAGAGAAAGCCACGCTGGCTCAGCAACAAAGACCCAATGCAGCCAAAAAGAAATAATAAATAAATGAGTTAATTTAAAAAATAATAAAATAAAAACACAAGTTGTTACATTTTTGGTTTGAAAGTTCTTGCCTGTATAGAAGAAACTGGTGGGAAAACACTACCCTGCCCATTCACAACATAATGCAATCAGAGAAGATTAAATAAGTATAAGACAGTAGTCCATGTGAAAAGCAGTCAAGAGTCCATACAATTTTTAAGTTTTATGTAATTTTTCCTCCCTTTGTGTTCTTTAAAATTTTCTCCTTCCCCCAAAGGTGCTTTTATAAAGAAAAGAACGAGGGTGTCGGTAAGTAAAAATAGATTAATGTAAATTTTCCTAACCACAGAGAATTTCTATTGGATGAACACTTTTTGAAATTATTTCCTTTGCTGATTTCAGTAGATTCTGTAAGACATTTTGCATCCAAAATAAACTTGAAGCATAACGACCATAAATCAGTTTATAAGCCTTATTCAAGGGTCTAAATTATAAAACAATTTCCTTACATTTATACTCAGAAGTAAAACAGCAGTACATAAAAACCTCCAATATTTTTAGAATTAAAGGTTCTAAAACAACATAAAGAATTTATTATCTGTCCTCCACCTGGAATGTTCCCATTTTATGAAGGGGGTTTGTGAGGGATGGTGAGTGGGATGACTCTATCTCTGTAGGAGCACTTCCTTGAATACCATCACAGAATGATCATTTCTCCTTCTATACAACATCAAAACAACCACGAAACCCAAACGATTAATCTGGTCATTCTCTGGACTTGGCTGCCATCTTGACAGGAGTTATTTTGGAAACGGATTTTTTTGGTGGGGGGGGAAGATTATGTTTTTGGACTCTCCTGTTGCTCATTCAATGTAATAACAAAGTCATAAAATAACGTATCACCTAGAAAATTGTAATGTTGTGCTTCTACTTCAGGAAAACTTCGGGTTGATTACCCTAAGCCTTCCAAATACAGTGTCAAAACTTATCTATCAATATACATATATGAGAATTGGGAAGTGTTATAAACATGTATTTCTTTACTGTCAGGCAGAACTGTATAAAATTTTTCACAAAAGACAAATTTCTGTCTTTTCAATAAATTCAAGAACAGGATTTCAGCATTCTCTTCTGTAGAACATCACATCATCTCATCTGCTATTCTTTCCGACAATTTACACACATTTCTCCCTTTTGGGCCTCGGTGTCTGACATTTCTTGTAATAGCCTATATTTACTTTAAATCCACATCTGATGCTTCTCTTTTTCTCATTTTAACATCTTGAAATTTCTTTAGCCTTTTCTGACAAGGTGATGTCTCAAACCTTAAATAATTTTGGTTTTGTGGCTGTTTCTAAATTTCTTTTAATTCTTTTATTTTAAAGTATATTTTATTGAAGTATAGTTGATTTACAATGTTGTGTTAGTTTCTGCTGTACAGCAAAGTGATTCAGTTATGCATATATATTATTTTTCATATTCTTTTCCATTATGGTTTATTACAGGATAATGAATATAGTTCCCTCTGTTAAGACTTTTTTTTTTAATCTTTATTAGATCAGAGTTGATTTATATTGTTGTGTTAGTTTCAGGTGTACAGCAAAACGAATCAGTTATACATACAGATATATCCATTCTTTTTTAGATTCTTTTCCCATATACGCCATTACAGAGTATTGAGTAGAGTTCCCTGTGCTATACAGTAGGTCCTTATTAGTTATCTGTTTTATATATAGTAGTGTGTATATGTCAGTCCTTGTATTAGTTCTTGATGTTGTGTTTCAATTATGGATCTAAATTAGAACTAGGCTCTCTAATACAGTGATCTGTCCAGCATTATTCTTATGTTTCTATTTGAATATCTTAGAATAATGCTGGTTTTTAATAGTAGCATATTGCCAGCTCTTCAGCTGTTTTAAACCAAAAACTCCATCTAATTTTCTACATATTTGATAGCAAATTTTAATTCGCCTTTGTAGTATGTTCCTTTCATGAATATGTTTTAATACTTTCCTATTAAATTCATCCTTTATGTTTCCTAATTTCTGATCATCGTAATAAATAAACACATTAGCTTCAAGAATTAAATAGAATGAGAATGTTTATATGTCATTGTATGGATAGGATGCTCTGAGTTTTTAATTATCTTAGTAAATTCTGTCCAGGGCATAAGAAAACATCACAGGCACAAGAAGGGGTATAATTGATTTGTGAATGTTTTATCTAATTTAAGGGGTAGATAAGTTACTAATGCAAATTTCTTTGTCTTAGTATTTGGTCTGTCTCTAGTTCTTAAGGCTTTGTCCTGGGTAAAAACACACTCTTGCTAAACCACTCAGTCATTAGGTCTGTTCCTATGCTAGAATTCCCTAGTGCCCTTCCATCTTCTTCACAGAGTCACTTTATCACATGAAGAAGTTGTTAATGATCATAAGCTGTCTGGCAAGAACTTACTCCAATTACCCCTACAGTCTTTTTTCTTCATCTCTGGCTCAGCTATCCTATATTTACTAAGTGTGCTTGGCACAAAGATGGTTTATAGGTTTAACTATTGATTATGTATATATCTCTCACACTATTACAGAATAGTTGAGCAAGATAAGCATTTACATGTGTACACATTTAAATGTCTGGATGTGCATTTTGAAATGCAATAGTTTACATTTAATGATGGGTCAAGAATGATAACAATGATTTTAGGAGAACATAAAGATTTTACATTTGAAGTTCCTGTTCAGAAGAATGGCAATGTTACAGACTAGCTCACTGAAGAAGTAAATGATCAGGACAGTGCAGTTTCTATATTTTAGGCCACTTAACTATCTATCAAAAAGACACCTCTCTTATGCTATTAAAATTTCAAACTTTTGACACATAAAGATATGTCAGCAATGAACTTGGTCTGTAACAATACGCCATTGATGATGTCTTTTTAAAAATTATTATTTATTTATTTATTATTTATTTTTGTCTGCATTGGGTCTTCGTTGCTGTGCGCAGGTTTTCTCTGGTTGCCGTGAGCAGGGGCTACTCTTCGTGTGGTGCACGGGCTTCTCACTGCAGTGGCTTCTCTTGTTGTGGAGCATGGGCTCTAGGTATGCGGACTTCAGTAGCTGTGGCACACAGGCTCAGTAGTTGTGGCTCGCGGGCTCTAGAGTGCAGGCTCAGTAGTTGCGGCACACGGGCTTAGTTGCTCCGCAGCATGTGGGATCTTCCCGGACCAGGGCTCGAACCTGTGTCCCCTGCGTTGGCAGGCGGATTCTCAACCACTGCACCACCAGGGAAGCCCAGTGATTTTTTTTAGTTTAATGAATCCTAGAATAACCAAGTTTTCAAGGCTGAAAACAAGGGTTTCACCAAAATGCAGATAATATATATTTTGTTACTCAAAATTATTTATGAGTGGTGAACTTCTTTAATCATTTCCTGAAAAAGTACATTGATTTTGCTGTCATTATTGAAAAATAATGACATCAAAATCAATTTATAGTTTATATAAATATGGAATATAAATATGGAACTTGCTAGTTATTTCCCTTCAACACATGAAATTATTTTTTGCACTGTCATCTTGTCTATTGTAGTTGATGAGATATCTATTATTTTTTCCTTGCTCCTTTATATGTTGTTTGTTCTAATTGATTTTTAAGATCTTGCATTATCTTTGGAGTTCTGTGGTTTTGTTAAAATATCTATGTTTGAATTTGTTTTTCTTTATCTGGTTTGTGTCTGGGAATGATTTTCTATATGGTATTAATGGCTTTCTTCAAATATGGAAAATTCTCAGCTATTATCTTGTAACTAACCATCTAGAATTCCTAATAGATATTGGTGTGCTTTCTCATTTTATTCCTCTATGTCTCTTTTTTTTTTTTTTTTTTTCTCTTTTTGCGGTATGCGGGCCTCTCACTGTTGTGGCCTCTCCCGTTGCGGAGCACAGGCTCCGGATGCGCAGGCCCAGCGGCCATGGCTCACGGGACCAGCCGCTCCGCGGCACATGGGATCCTCCCAGACCGGGGCACGAACCCGTATCCCCTGCATCGGCAGGCGGACTCTCAACCACTGCGCCACCAGGGAGGCCCTCCTCTATGTCTCTTAAGTTTTCCATATCTTAACATTCTGTGCTCATTCTAGAAAATTTCTTCAGATGTAATTCACAGTCCATTAATATCGTCTTAGGTCATTTCTCTTTTCATCCTAAAAGTTTTCATTAAATTTTTTAATTTGAAAACTATATTTTTCTTTTCTATGAGTATTTGGTTCTTTTTCAGATCTGCTAATCTGTTTTCATAGTGTCTTACTGTTGGTTTCTATTTCTTCCTTCTTTACTTTTTATAATTTTTTAAATGATTAGTTTATGCTTTTTTTCATATTGTTAAGCTATCTTAAAACTTTAGGATTTGAATGCTCTTGCTTATGGTGCCTCATTATGCTTTTTTATGTTGGATAATTCTCATGTGTGGTTTTATCAATATTCATTTAATTGTAAACTCATTTTAGTTTTTTTTTTTTCTTAAAGAGTCCTGTGTGCCCTGGTTCAGACATGTTTCCATACAGAATTGTAGGTTCCCATTAGTTTATATAAATTACATTTGGAGGATTCATGCACTGTGAATAATATACATTCAAGCCCCATACTGACATATGCCAAAGCCTGGTGTTTTGATTTGTCACAGTAGAACTATTTTTTCCCCTGTATTTCATCTAGATTCCTAGGCAGATAAGCTCTAGTCACTTCCCTGGATCAGTGGGTGCAGTTTTCTTGCTGATTCATCAAGAAGGAAGCAGCTCTTTGCTGATCCTGAATTTATGTGAGAATTTCAGTTCCAGATCTCGAACCTGCTTAGACCCAAGTCCTGTAGTCATTAGATACTTGATAAGGGACCGACCTCTCCCTACTCAGACATGACATCAGCTCTTCGTCTTTCTACTCTGCCTTCGAGCTCTCTTTCTTTTCTGACCCTTGAGGATTTTCAGGGTTTTAATGTGTTGTTGATCTACATATTTAGAAATATTTATAGTGATAATACTATAGATATGTATGTATGAACAAGAGTTGGTAAATGCTTCATCTCAGATATGAAACAAATTCGTAATCAGTGGTTAACCTAGATGCAAACAGTGAAATGAGACGATGCTTCACATAGTTCTGTGTGAATTTCACAATGTTAGGAAAAGGATAGCTTTCCGGAGTTCATTACTATCGCACCTGAAACAATTTTATGTCCTTCAACATATCTTCCTGTGATCTCACATTCTTACTGGGTTTTGAAAATATCCTTTCATCTATTTTATACATTTCCTTCTGGTTCAGTTTTTCTAGAAGATTCTATCAAGTTCTCTCCGATGTTCCTGTGAACTGTATTATTCTCCTGGGTATATATGTTTAAGATATGTTTAGTTGCACATTACTTAGGGGGTTTAATGTATGGCAAAGTGAAGATTCTTTAAATGTCTTAAAACTGGCAAAAATGTTTTCAAATAAAAAAGATAATCAACCCTAAATAAACTAATGAGAGCAACACAACTTTTGCTTTTATTAAATAAAATAAAAATAAAAAGTATTAACTTCTCCATAAAATATTTTTAAACTGAAGTAAGGATCAGCATAAGCAAATATAAAAATCATTTTTATTATTAAATTAGAGTGGTTCTACTCTCATTAAATGTTGCATTTTAATGTTATTAGTTTATTTTTAAGTGATAATAAGTGTAAAGAAAATTGTTAAGAATTAATGTCCAATTTCTATAACTTTTTCAGGCTATTGGTTTATCTTTTCTTAAATAGTGTATACGTTCTCACAAATTGCTATATATTCTTTTCTTATCATCTATTCCCTGAATTACATCCAATATCTTCAAGTAGGTAATTTTCCTTCCTATTACCACAATGAATTCTCGAAAGTCTATTCTTTTATATTGACTAGATACACACAATCCTTATTGAATTTAAAAGTGGCTAGTCCAATTTCATCCATAGTGAAGTTACTTTGCCAGATAGAACAACAGAGCAAAAGATTTATTCTGATGTGTCCCAGAACAGGACACTTAAGTCACTGGGAAATGTAATTAAGAAAAATCTCAGGATCAGAAATGATGCCTTTGGTGGTCTGGGTTGTGGGGTATTAGATTCCATAATGGCCACAGTGTAGCCACCGTGGCATTGCTTAGGCCTAGCTTTATGGATTAGATTTCTCAGGCAATATAGCTTTATCTAATATGCAAATTTATACATTTCATTTAAGGAGGTATAGAGACTAAAAAGACTTAAAGTAAGTGGATCAGATTGATTTTAGTGCATAACTGACAACAGTAAGAATCAGTGAGATTAAAAAGAGTAGGATCATTGACTGGAAACAACTTGGAGGAAAAAAATGCAGAGACGAATATGATTAGAGTTACTGGATGACCACTATTTTAGTGGGTCTGAATATTTATGTGTTTGTTTCTTGTTAATAGTCTGCCTCTCCACTAACATGAAATCTCCATAGGACAGGGGCCTCGACACAGGGCTTGGAAGACTGACTGGCATAGGAAATGCTGACTGGCATAGGAAGTGTGAACCCAGGCTCCATGATGAACAAGGTTTGTTGGGCTAAGGGAAAGTAGAGGTTGAAGATACACTGATTGAAAACCTAAGTGTAGGAAACATCAAACAAGCTTATATGTGAAGATAACTGGTGATATAGGACTGGTCAAGCAATTCTGAAGTACCACTTCAAAGGGATGAGGGAACAAAAGCAATTGGGAAATTCAAACAAGACTGAGTGGCAATACCATTGTTGTCTCATTAAGCCCAGGTTTTCCTAGCAGTTTTTGAAAGCTGTGAAGTAGAGACTGAGGTAACTCAACCCAGGCATTGACCATTCCTGTCCTAAGACTCATTTGAATGTTGCCAATACTCCCTCTTACCCTTTACTCTTGTTTCTTGAGAATGGAATGGAAAAGAAGGGAGCTTTACATTTAAAAATCTCTTTAAAACTTTCTTCAATGGAAAATGAACCATTTTTTTTTCCTAGTGGAATTTCCAGAGTGAAGAGGGATTTTAGGAGCCTACACGATAACTTCTCTTGTGCCTCAACCTCAACGGTAATAGAGATTCTGGAAGCTTTTCTTTTAGACATTTTATTTTACTAAAAATTAGAACTGATGAAGTATTACAGGCCCTTTTTCTAGGAAAGGTATCTAACTTCTTGTTTCTTACACTGCAGATTAGCCTAGTAGTGAGGCTTGACCAAAACAAGAGATGCTAACTATTACAGGCCTTTATTTTGAAATTATCAATTTTTCTTTGAATGAAGAGTTTTAGTTTGTTTGCATTTCCACCTCTACTATTTGTTCCTTAGGTTAAATGAAGGTAAAGGGGACTCAGAGCTGCTAAGACTTCCTTGACATCCAAAGAACAGAGGAAGAATAAGACAGATAAGCCCTTACTTATTCCCTGGGTTATTCAGACTCCTATCCTCCATGACAGGTACAGGTGCTTCCTGTTTTTTCAAACCATCCAAACTTAATGAATAGAAAAGAAATAGTAAAACAGAAAATACTAAAATTCAAATGGAACAAAATATTTTTTTTGGTCTAAGGTCTGGGCTAAAAGTAGCAAATTTAGCAAAGTGCCTAAAACACAGTAGATATTCAAGAAATATTTGGCAAATTAAAGAAACACCTGTAGGGGTAAATGCAGCAAATAGGTAAACTTGATCCAATTGAACATGATGCTGAACTTTTTGAAAGACACAGAGGATAGAATTCCTTAGAAAGTGGGGTACAGTAAAACCTTGAGGGGCGGCTTGAGTCATTCAGAGAAAAAGCTGTTGGTAGAAGGCTATGAGATCACCAGTGCTCCCTTTCCACCATTCCTTGGTGTCCACTGAACTAGCATTCATGCTCGCTGTCTCTGCTTAAACACTTCCTCTATTCATCTGCTTTCTAAATGGATGTGTACCTACAATATGTATCTATTCATTTAAAAATAACTGAATGCACCTGTTTCCTTGAGCTATAAACATGAACATTAATGAGCATACTATTTACTAGTTTAATACCGCTTGGCAACCTGTATTTGAGACCACTTGCCCCTCAAGCTCTATCTCTGGCCTGCATCTCTTCCCTCCATCTACTTTTCCTCTGCTCAGGAGAATACTGCTCATGTTATAACCAGTTTCTCTGTGTTTTACAAAAACATCCTACCCTCTCGTTCAGTTTCTCATTTACTTTATAACCAAACTTGTTTTTCTTTAGTGTCGATATTCAAAGTAAATAAGAATTAAACAAAATATTTGTTCAATTGGTTTACTTTTTAGAATCACACTGTTTTCCACTATTTTCCACTTTAGAGCTCTTTTTTTTTTTTTTTTTTTTTTTTACAAATCATATAATTTGACTATAATTTTGTGGATTTAAAAAAATTGAATGTGGGGCTTCCCTGGTGGCGCAGTGGTTGAGAATCTGCCTGCTAATGCAGGGGACAAGGGTTCGAGCCCTGGTCTAGGAAGATCCCACATGCCGCGGAGCAACTATGCCTGTGAGCCACAACTACTGAGCCTGCGCTCCGCAACAAGAGAGGCTGCGATAGTGAGAGGCCCACGCACCGCGATGAAGAGCGGCCCCCGCTTGCTACAACTAGAGAAAGCCCTCGCACAGAAACGAAGACCCAACACAGCAAAAATAAATAAATTAATTAATAAACTCCTACCCCCAACATCTTAAAAAAAAAATTGAATGTGCATCTAACATCATTTATAACATCGTTTCTGTGTGAAAACATTTTGAGTTCTAAATATTTAACTTATAAATTAAACTTTTGAAATACAATCCAATTAAAATTAGTGCCTGCCTTTATTGTAAATGTGATTTTTAAAAGCAGTTGAAAACTAAGAATATTTTTATTTATAAAAAGATTTGTATGCATTTGGAAGACAATTATTCCAACTATTTTAGGACACTTTTATAAAGTAAGTACACCTGAAAACCTAAAGATTTTGAACATTCTCCCCTTTTGGACCCTTGTCTCAGTGGATTCTACAAGATAGGAAGCAAGAATTAATTTTATGGGTCAAACAGTCTCTGCAGTTTTCCTACTAAATCTAATGTTACTTTTTGCTCTCATTCAGTGCCAGAGGTAATCACAATATTCTGTCTTTTCATGGTTCAGAAGAAAGTTCTTTGTCCCTTCTAACTTAAATGTATACTTCAGAGTTTGGCATATTAAGTTGGCAAACTGTCTGACATTTTTGCATTAAAAATAAAGCTATGAGGAAATTCCCTCACTAAAATTAGATAAAAGAAAAATATTCACTTATGAATAAGTGGGGTACCCTTAGCCAAAAGGTTTTACTTAGTTGTACCAATAAATTATCTTTTGAAAGTTTGACACCCACAGGACTTGTATGAGTAGAAACCATAACAGAAGTACAGGCTGGAATTCTTAAAGAAGTGATGCTTATTAGACATATCTAATATTGAAAGAATGACTTGATATTTAGAAAGCTTTGTAAAACTAAAGATTTAAATGTGAAAATAATTGTGGAAATTATGAATTTAATACCCTTTACTATGAGATCATTTATTATTTGGCAACTTTGGGAAACTTTTCAATTGATAGACATTCATACCCTTAACATCTTTAACATTTAATTTTTAATTTCAAAATGTTTACGACTCAAATGAAAGGGGAAAGAAACAGTCTAAAGTCCTTTGTACACTCCTAGGAAATAAAAATACGTAGAAAAAAGTCAAAATTCTAATTTATTTTCAATATTTTTATATTAATTATACGTCTATAGCTCTAAAATGTTTTCCTCTTGGCTGTTTCCTTGCTGTCATATTATAGAGTAGTGGTTTTTAAACTTTGGAGTGCATTGGGATCATCTGATATACGTATTTAAAATGCTGGTTCTAAAGCCCATTCACAAAGATTCTGATTAAGTACGTCTGGCATGGAACCCAGGAATAGATATTTTCTTAGGTTGGCTTCAGGTTACATTTTGAGATGTTTCTCAAAATATTTGCAGAGTAGAAGATGAAATTGTTTCTAAAATGCAAAGTAGAAGAGTATAAAATGGGAATATTTTAAGAACTGTATGGTAAGAACCACACTGTCAGATCATCAGCTGTGCCTTTCATTATAAAATGATTGAAATAACCATCATATATTAGCAGTGACAATTATTGCCTAAGAAAGAAACTTTTGATTCTAGGTAATATGCACTTTCAGAACCACTTCATTTGTTTTAATAATCTATGTAAGGGAATTATAAAAATTAGCAAAAAACATGTTTCAGCAATAACTGTGATCCTGTAAAATCATACTGCATCGGAAATAAGAGGAACTTCCAGCATTCAAATGGCTCATTCCCCAAAGGTGAAGAACTATGTTATAACACAAGCCTACTGGACAAATTTATTTAATAAGATGGTGAATTTATAGGAGTGTATAGTTGGTTTATTTCTGTATGATTTTAGTATCAGAGACCTATTGTAGCCAACTTCCTCAGGAAGAAACTAAGATGCAAGTAGCAGAATAAAGTTCAAGACACGACCTCATACTATAACATTATTTCTCCTGTATACAATGAGAATCACGTGAAAGACGATTCTTTAGAAATCCAAAACTTCAGTAACATGAGACTCCCAATAATGATTAGTGAGATAATTTAATCACCTCCAATTTACTTCAGAGAATTGTGGTTATGCCGAGTGAGAGGGTGTTAGAAATGACAGACCAAAGAAGCAATTTGATTGGTTAATGAAGAGTCTAAGAATGATAATTGAATTTGATGGAATTCATTAGTTGGGACATTCAAGCAGATACTTTACAACCCCAATTATGTACTCTAACATAGGTAATAGTCACAGTGTGATATGTGTACTTCATTGTTGAATTAGGCATATAGAAAAGAGTAAGGCATAGTATGGCACAAAGAAACATCAGCCTGAGACAAATCCGCCTCCACTCCCACCCCTTACCCAATATTGTTGCTAAAATATCATCCGTACAGCAGGGCACAAAAGCACAGAGGCAGATGCTATGGCATATTCTTTTAGAATGCAAAGCTGCTCAAGATCATCTACAGATAAGGAAACATGACAACTCTGGATTTGATGAAGAATAAAACAAGAGTGGGAGAAAGCAAAAATGTTATATAAGTGGCCCGTGCCCCATCAACTAAACTAGCACGTCAAGGGTGTTAATACTAGTAATAATTTCAAAAAACATTACAAATACTAAACATTTTTTTGAAGTAAGAGATACAGTCCTCCAATCTTCCACCCAAATGCATTTTTCTTCCACATATCACAAGTTCATCAGCAAAACATATCAAAGTTTCTGTTTGTTTTCCACGTACCTTACTTAGTTGCAATGAAATTTCCAGGAATGAAGCAATAGGCAGGTGAATGGTCTCCAATTCAAAGCCAGGCGTTTGTCAAGCTCTTGCTAGTTCTTGTTTTCCTGGTTTCCCTTGAGAGAAAGAGAAGAATGGAAAAAATTCATAAAAATGCTGGCCTGCAACTCTGCACCCGCCTTTGCTACTGAGTGTGTATATAGACTTTTGCTGACGTGGCCCATTCATTATTCACATCCAGCTCTAGCTTCCTCATTTCCTGGTTGCACTACGTGCTCCAGGCTAAGAACCAAGAGGTATGAATCATGTGGACATGAAGAAAAATCTAGAAGAAGAAACGTTTCAAGAAAGCAACTTTTTTCCTATTTCTTCTGACATAGCCTGTTCTATGGCATTGCTCCATAGAGGAGAAAGAGCATGTGCCTCCAAAGAAGGCACCCAGTGGAATTACCACCCGGGGGGATTATCTCTAAGCAATTCATACTTTGTTTTGCTAACAAGACTCCTTGTTTAGGATACTGGAGTGCTGTCCTTCTCTGGCAGTGTTCCCTCACATTTCAGAATTATTGAAAAGCTAACTGAGTCTATTTTGATTTGTGAACCTCTTTGCAAGCAACAGCAGCTGCAGCCGTGCTAATAAAAAAGAAAGGCATTGTTATGTACCTAGGAAGGACACTGAGATACTGCACATACAAAAACATCTGAGTGGTGGAGGAGGTCTATCAAATATTCTAATAGCTCTCTTCCTTCCTTGCTTCCTTTGTCCTTTCCTTCTCCCTCCTTTCTTCTCCATTCTTTTCTTTTCTTTCCTTCTTCCTTTTATTCTTTCTGTTTTCTTTAATATACTCTTTTATTGTATTTATTTATTCTTAGATACAGAGCAACCTATGGTATTATCTTATATTTGAGATTTTTAAATAATGATTTTAGAATATGGAAACTCAGAAACACTAAAGTAACAGAATTCATCCACGAATGCAGAAACTCACAGAGGGAGACTTTAAGTTATCAGCTGCATCTTGTAGCTCCAATTAAGAATGGAGGCTTTGCAGATTCCAGCAGCTCTGATACTAATCAGACCATTCTGCTCTCTTTACAGTTGAAGTTTCAGATTTCTGGAGGAAGCTAACATGGCAACACCCTGTTATTTGAGGATTCAAGTTTTCCTACTTCAAGATAAATGAATACACAATCCCCTGCAGCTTTCATTAAATGCACAATCCCCTGCAGCTTTCATTATATTCTGAATAGAATTTTACAGTTCCTCTGAAGTTATTAAGGAGTCCCCTTTGCCAACTAATGGACCAGAATCGTTCTGGCATAAATCCATGTAGGAAAATCTTTTGGGGGTTTCCAGGGTTTGGGAAAACCTTAGTTGTTGGTTTAAAGGAAAAGATGCTGCATAAGACAGTGTAATTCCCTGAGTGGTTTCTGAGCTCCATTTTGCCTGGCTGAGATAGACAAGGGAAGGTTGACTCCAGCTCAGGTTATTTCCATTATAGGTATTTATTTATAATCTGTGATTTATTCAATGAATATTAATTGAGTGTCTATTGTGGACTGTCTTTCTGTTGGCCAGGTTTTGGGGATAAAAAAATGAAAAAAGATAGTTTCTTGCTTCTGAAAGAATTGGCGAGACGGGTAAGGAAATAAATTGTTACTACAAATAGATAAGTGTCACAATGGAGATGTAGGAAATGGTAGGCATCGATAAAGGATTCTTCCCATCCTCTCGGAGTACTCTAAGTTCTCATGTGGAATGAAGCAGAAAACATCACCAACACTGTGTGTTTATGCACATCTATGTGTGTGCCCTTCACACACACGTGAAGTGAGAGGAGAAAACAATAAAGTCCTGATCTATGTCACTCCCTGGAATTATTTAATAGTTTACACAACTGTGGCTTTTCACAATTGGATCTTCTTTTCAACAATGGTTCCAAGCATAAAATGGCTTTTCCCACCAGAAAGCATTCAAAACCTCTTTCCCATGGCTACAGGTCCCAGAAAGTATCTGATTTCTCAGAGCACAGCCCCCAGGGTCATTTTTTAAATGTTGGTGAGAATACATGAGTTAGTAATATATACCCAGTTTGGAAGCCAAATAACAAAGATTAAAAAACATCTGTCGGGCTTCCCTGGTGGCTCAGTGGTTGGGAGTCCGTCTGCCGATGCAGGGGACACGGGTTCGTGCCCCGGTCTGGGAGGATCCCACATGCCGCGGAGCGGCTGGGCCCGTGAGCCATGGCCGCTGAGCCTGCGCGTCCGGAGCCTGTGCTCCGCAACGGGAGAGGCCACAACAGTGAGAGGCCCACGTACCACAAAAAAACAAAGCCAAAAAAAACATCTGTCATTGGGATTATGAGCCTACAAGCAAGCAGTAGGCTTCCAGCAGAGTCTGGGGCAGGAACAGTATGTAACACAGATTTAAAAACAAAAGATTTAACTAGAATTATTTAGCTCAGTCACATGGTTTAAAAGGATATTACCAGCTCCCACCAGAACCCACTTTGCAATATGTTACATAAAACCATGGGTTGTAAACCTAAGACATTTTTTATAGAAATTCATTTTTTCTCTCAGAAGTGATTTTCTAAATGCTTTCTTGTGTCAGGCAGGGTGCAAGACACTGAACACTCACTGGCAAAGGAGACAAACGGCTGCCTCTAGTGCCCACCTCACCTCGCCCCACGGAGACTGCAGGCTAATGAAAGAGAGAGATGATAAAAACATACATACAGAGCATGTGTCATTCCATGCTTTACATGTAATCAATTCCAAAAAGGACAGGTAAAGATGCTGGCAAAGTGAGAGCAGGGGAGCTTCATCCAGAATTGGCTTCCTTGTGGAAATCACATTCAGGAATTAGCTGGATTTACGGGTAGGATGGGGTAAAGGGTTAGATTCAAAATATGACAATACATGTGTAAAGTCCTGAGCTCCGTATGTTTGAGGAACAAGGATGACAAAAAGGGTCAATGTGGTTGAAGTGTAGTGAGTATGGAGAGGCATGGGGGTATCAAGGCTGGAGGCAGGCATGGGGCAGCCTCTGATGAGGGTTCTAGGTGAGGGGACCCTGGAAGCCACTGAAGCATCGACTCCCTTTAGTTACTCTTTGGAGGATGGATTGGGGTGAGGATATTTATCACTATTAAAAAAAAACAACTTTCTTTTACCTGTTCATAGGAGTGAAATTTATCGTATTGATTTAAAAATTAATTTTCTGACTCCCTGATGTGAATAGGTCTAGGTTTATTTGTTTTCTTAACTTTTCAGTAATGTTGTATTTTTCTTCCCAGTACTTATCATTACGCTGCATATATGCTTGTCTGTTTCTTCCTGGCACCACGACCATCTCTTCAAAAATCTGTAAGAGCTCGAGGTCTTTTCAGTTTGGTTCACTGATACATATCTAGTGCCTAGAACATCATTTGGCTACTATTCTATACGGTCGTAGTTCAACAAATACATGTTGAATGTATAAATGAATGGATAATTTAGAAAACTGTCTCCTGATGCTAGAAATCATTTACTATTATTTTTATCCCTAAGTTACTTTCATACCAGGTCAGCTTTGCATGCTAATGTAGAGCTTATTAGACTAATAAAATGTGCTTCTGGTGATTCGTCATTAAAAACAGTATTTGTAAATATACGAAGAGCTCATACAACTCAATAACAGAAAAACAAACAACCCAATCAAAAAGGGGGCAGAAGACTTAAACAGATATTTCTCCCAAGGAGACGTACAGATGGCCAACAGGCCCATGAAAAGATACTCAACTTCACTAAGTTTTAGAGAAATGCGAATCAAAACTACAATGAGACATCACCTCACACCAGTCAAAGTGGCCATCATTAAGAAGTCTATAAGTAATAAATGCTAGAGAGGATGTGGAGAAAGGGAACCCTCCTACGTTGTTGGTAGGAATGTAAATTGGTGCATCTACTACGGAAGACAGTATGGAGGTTCCTTAAAAAACGAAAAACAGAGTTTCCATATGATCTAGCAATCCCACTCCAGGGCATATATCTGGAGAAAACTCTAAATTGAAAAGTTACATGCACCCCAATGTTCACAACACCACTACTTACCATAGCCAAGACATGGAAGCAACCTAAATGACCATCGACAGATGAATAGATAAAGAAGATACTACCATATCAACTGAGTGGAATACCACTCAATTATGAAAAAAGAATGAACTAATGGCATTTTCAGCAACATGGATGGACCCAGAGATTACCATACTAAGTGAAGTAAGTCAGGAAGAGAAAGACAAATATCATATGATATCACTTATATGTGGAATCTAACCTATGATACAGATGAACTTATTTACAAAACAGAAACAGACTCAAACATAGAAAACAAGCTTATGGTTACCAAAGGGGGTGGGGAGGAATAAATTAGGAGTTTCGGATGAGCAGATACAAAGTACTATATATAAAACAGATAAACAACAAGGTCCTACTGTATAGCACAAGGAACTATATTCAATATTCTATAATAAACCATAATGGAAAAGAATATGAAAAAGAATATTTATATGTATACACACACACACACAAACATGTAACTGAATCCTTTGTTATACATCAGAAACTAACACAACATTGTAAATCAACTATACTTCAATTAAAAAAAAAGTATTCATAATTGTAGCTTATGGAAAAGGTATAAATAAACCAATTTGGGCAAAGTAAATGAATAAAAAAATAAAAGATGAGGAACGTAACTTGAAAGCAAAATATATTTGTCCTAGCGTACTTCTCTTAGACTTTAGGTTCACTCATTTTAGGGTAAGAGTCAATCATTTTTCAGTAAATTCTCTTGATATTTTCACAAAACTCTAAATCCTTTTAGTTATTATCAATTTAGAAAAGCATACAGATAAATGGCTCTCTGGTACCATTTATTTGACAGGGGAACTTAGAGGAATTAATCAAATATATGTACTTCAAATTTTGTAATATTAGAAGTTTATATTTTTATGGTATAGATGAATTCATGAAAGCTCATAGACAAAATAAAATATCTAATAAGTTAGGAATTTTAGTAGAGTGCTTCCACAGAGTGAGATGTTTAATTTATCAATTATTTTCTTCCATGGAACACATGTACTATAAATTTTACTGGGCTAGATATAAATTGTGGTAACACACCAAATAGCTTAAATAATCTAGAGGAATGTGCTTAAGCTAAAGTTTTCCCAAGAAAAACTGCCCAACTTATTTGCTTACGGTGCCCTTAATTTTTACTTACATAAATTCACTTTTTTATAGTGTAATTTAAAAAGGTTAATTTGAGAACTGCTTTAATATGAAAAATTTAATGTTGCAGTAGTCAGTGTAAGTTAAATGGTTCAGTGAACCTTGGTAAAGAAAAGATAAATGATTAGCTTATGATGTATTACTAACAGGGGTCAGGTTTTTGACCTTATGTATAAGCAAATCACAGACAATATACCAGCCAAATTACCTGAGACATGAAAATGTAAAGAGTAATTACATTTGAATATCCTTATGCCAAGGTGCCCTGTAAGATAATTGAGTAAGAAGAATCTTGTTTGCAATGTGCAAAGGCAAAAAGTGGGGGAGAAAGCAGGGGAGGTAGGCTCTTGCACCATTCAAAAATTTTTTCCCTGTTAAAAAATAATTTAAGACAAAATGTTTGCAAATTGTATTAGAAACATAGAATGTGGAAGGACTTCAGTTAAAATTAAAATTTATCTGGATTTTTTTAAAGCAAAAAAATGCCAGGGAGAAATCTTTTACCATACTAGTCAATGTGGGATAAAAGCTACAAAGAATTTTATAGCATTATTCTTTGTAAATTGATCAGAAGAAGGAGTTTGAAAGCCTTGGCTCTCTTGTCTGATTTAATCCACAAAACAGTGCATCTGCTTTCATTTTTTTCTTTTTTCTTTCGAAAATTTCAACACAGAACACACTGTGAATTTTAACAACCTGTTTTTGTTCAACTGATTGCCTTCAGTTTCTCTATTCCTTTGTTACTGAGGACAAATGAATATATTTCTTTTTTTTTTTGTAAATGTATTTTCAGGTTTGATTTTAAGTTATTCAAGATACGTTTGGACCTCTTCATAAGATAAATTTAGTTAGGAAATGAATCTAGTCTAGAGAGTTGCTAAAACTGGCCATGATGCACATGATCCATTTTTTTATGCCATCATCTACTGACCACTGTTCGTGGTAAGCTAATTACTAGATAACAAACTAGCAACACTAGCAATACTTGACCACTGCGGGAATTTGGGTGAACTCTGATCTGAAGTGCAGGTAAAAGCCACTGGGAGCACAGACTGAGGAAGAACACACAAGCATGGAAGGCATGTATATATAATGCATTATATATTATATATATCATGTATATGTAATATATATTAATTATATTATATATAGTGTAATCTTCCATGCTTGTGTGCTTTTCCTAAATATTTTATATATATATATATATATAATGCATTATATAAGACTAAAGACAGGTAATAAATTTTGTGCCACTATCTGAGTCAGTCACAGTCTCAATTTATTACAATCATTGTAAGTGTATTACAATCATTCTTGGATTGAATAAGCCAAGAGATTAACATTTTATTCTGCACAGCAACCTGCACAGCTCAAGTTCTAGCAGACTTTCTTACATGTATGAGTGGAGCAGGGAAAGAGAATGAGCAATAATTCGTAGGTGAGGTTAGAAATCTAGAGACACAAAATGCTAGAATCAGCAGAACACTGACATGTTCTTAGATTTTCTTTAGCTGCTTGTTTCAAAGCTACTCTTTCAGTTTGGGGCCGGTAGATGCAAACGATTACATTTAGAATGGATAAACAACAAGGTCCTAATATATAGCACAGGGAACTATTGATATAATCAATATTCTCTGGTAAAGCATAATGGAAAATATAAAAAAAGACTGTATATAGGTGTATAACTGAGTCACTTTGCTGTACAGCAGAAGTTGGCACAAAATTGTAAATCAACACACTTCAATAAAAAAATAAATAAAATAAAAAAGATACCCTTTCAATAAATTTTTCAAAGAAGCATAATTAACATTTGTGCTATTTAATAAATTGGAGCTTTTAAATAGCTGAAATAATATTTATATTGTTATACTTATTTATAACTATTACTATTTTACTATAAACCCAACTTAAGGAAAAAAAATAAATGAAAGTAAAATACAAAAATAAATGCTGTATGAAAAAAAGGTTTTGGGGGCTTCCCTGGTGGTGCAGTGGTTGAGAGTCCGCCTGCCGATGCAGGGGACGCCGGTTCGTGCCCCGGTCCGGGAAGATCCCACATGCCGCGGAGCGGCTGGGCACGTGAGCCATGGCCACTGAGCCTGCGCGTCCAGAGCCTGTGCTCCGCAACGGGAGAGGCCACAACAGTGAGAGGCCCGCGTACCGCAAAAAAACAAAAAACAAAAAAAACAAAAAAAAACGTGGTTTTTTTGAGTGATATTTCCAGTAAAGGACTGAATTGAGCTTTCACAGACTGTTATTTTTTGGTTGTTACTGTGTTCTGTCTTTACAACTACCTAGTTATAATCCTCAATTCCTTCATCTAAAAAAACAAATATAATAACAATAATTATCCAATAGTGCTATTGTGAGGATTGGATAAATTAATTTACTTGAAATGTTAGCATATAATAAGCTCTGTTGGGTTGGCTAGTGTTAATGTTACCATTACTGACATCATTATTCTTTTTAATATCAAGTTAACACAACTTCAAATTTAAAAACACTTCAGCCTAAATCCCACTCTTGAACACTGAAGGCACATATAATTATTGTATATTGGAGGGTACCTCACTGTATTGTTATTCTAGTTTGTACGCACATGTCATATTTCCTTATCTGGCCTCTAAGTCTCTTCAGGACAAAAACTGTCTTATTAATTCATCTTTCCCTTTCCTTTCTCTTGTCCTCTATCTCTTCTTTCTTCTCTCCTTTACATTAACATATTTATAGAGCACCTACCTTGTGCTAGACATTTTTGTAGGTCTGAAGTTACAGAGGCAAACAAGACAGATGAGATCCCTGCTTTCATGTTGCTTAAGTTCTTGCAAAATTCAATTAAAACTCTGTTACTACTGTATTTGCTAAATTCTATACCAGTGCCAATGTTGGACTGCCAAATACAAAAATAAAGACATGAACAAATATATATAGTAAATATTTTAGAAAATGTATTTAAAATGTAAGAAATTGTAAAAGATGTAAACTTTCATAAAAACGCAACAAAAGTCATGAAAAATTAACTGTAATAATGAAGGCAGAGTATACTGACTTTGTTTGAATGGCTCTGTATTATTATCAAGTTCAAGCTTTTTTCATGTAAATAAGTACTAAATGAACCAGATCATAACAAAATTTTTTATAATTTACAAAAGAGGCTTTCAACTTTTATGAGAAAAGAGCTTATCAATAAACAAATAAATGAAGTAAATTGTAAAAAATTTTATGGTATACTTTATGGTATAACAGTTTATTTTGCACAAAATATTTAGTCCCACATTTTTAACATCACATTGTTAGTGTCATAAGAACCCAGATATGAGAAAACCCAGACTTAAGCAAGTACGATGCAATAGAATAAGGAAGCCTCTATTGAAATAGCTTGCTCATGTAATAGTAACCATAAACTTCTCATTCTAAACTTTATAAATTACCTATATTTTTTAAAAAATTACATATCTTCTATGTATGATTTGGGCAATAAGAAGATAGCATAAGTAGAAGACAACTGTATCAATCTCAACTGAACAATTAAATAAACATTTACCTATTTCTTAAGTCAGATGTAAAAGCACATAATTTACAACAACTAAAGCTACCCAAGAATCACTAACATTTTGAGTCCATCAGTTATATGGGGGAAGGGAGAATAGGGTACTTATTTTTAGTCCCTAGAATTATTTTATATTTCTAAAAACATTATGTACTAAAGAGAACCACTCAAAAAATCGAAGTTAGAAATTTTATAAAGTTTAAAACCAATTTTAGAATAACTAAAAAAATCAGTCTACTTTATTTTCATGTTCTTTAAAATATGTACATATGAATCAGTGAAATATGTTTACTTTGGAAACTCTCAGAACTTTAGGCTCTGCAAAGTAAGAAAATTTATAAAATGATCTAAAGCTACTATATTAGAATATACCCATTTCAATCTAAAGCATTGTACTCAATACAGTGTCTTGTATAAAGAAAGAAACAATTGGTATCTCTTGGTAGAGAATCCTGGATGCTGAAATGATCTAGTAATGTCTTTGATCTGCAAACCTTGGGTTTCTCGTGTTTTGTTGACGGCTAGTTGGTAGTAAACCATTCATCAAGTCCTTTCTATCCTATGAAAATGATAATACTTTTATCCCCATCTCCAACTTCATTTCTCTACACTCTCCTTCAATAAGGAGTCAAACTTCTGAAATAAGTCAAGCTACTCCCTCCTATCCTCACTTGACTTATTCCTATTTCAACTCCTTAACATGGCTCATAAGTCTTTTCTGGCCTCATATACCCTCCTTATCTCTGTCTTCCTCAGTCTCTTCTAGACACACTGGCAATTCCTCCAGCTCAACAGACCATGTTCCTACCCAGGGCCTTTGTTCTCTCTACCACGCGTGATCTTTCCTGGATATTTACATGGCTCATTTCCTCTGTTTATTCCAGTCTTTTATCAAATGTCACCCTTGTAGGGAAGTCTTCCTTTGCCACTATACCCACCCCCGCCCCATATATTTTCTTTATAACACTTATCAAGACCTGATATTATAGACTTTTATTTGTCCATTTGTTTATTTTGTCTCCCTATTGCCACAATGCATGAAGGCAGACATTCCTGTCTTATTCGTGCCCATAATACCAGCACCTGGGATAGTATCTGGCTCATATGGGCACTCTATAACCATTTGTTGAATGAATGGGTTCTTCATGTTTTAGCTTAGATAGTTTGTCTGCTAAACCATTACTGAATCCCACATTGGCATGGTTCCACTAAATTCTAGGTTAGGTGTCCTGCCTAATTGTTTGAGTCCACCCTGCATTATGCCTGGCACAGATTGGGCAAGTGCTCAGTTATCTCTTAGGTAATGTGTACAGTGATGATCCTTTTAGGTCTATTTTCCTTTCAGAATTCAGAGTAAATTAAGAGATGATATAAGTTATTCTTTTCAAATTTGTTTTAAACATACATGGAACACTTTGAGATTCACAGATGAAATTTTCAATGAAATGGTGTAGAATATACATCCTCTTGAATTAATTTCATCCTGCTTCCTTGGGTATTGTCCACAAAATCTTCCCTCTGTGTATTTCAGAGATTCCAAAATTTATTTTTGGGAGGTTTCAGTGAGAAGTAGAGATCCTTATGAGAATCTCATTACTCTTCAAATAAAAATTTACATACACTCAATATTTTGTTTATGCTTTTAAGAGATCAAAACCAATCTGAAGTCCCAACTAGACTCCTACTCTATGGATCTTGAGTTAAGAAACTTTATTCTTTTTCTTCTCTATTTTTGTTTTTTACTAGTTTATAAACAAGTTCATTTTTCTCCATACTAACCGAAAATATTAATTCTACATCAACTACCCTTTTACCCCTTACTCACTTTTCTCCTCTTTATTATAAAACTTTCATAGTGAACTTTTCTGCATTTACTTCCATATATCTATTCAATCTTCAGCAATCTGGCTTCCTCATTCATTATACTAAAGTCATCATGCATCTCATGGCTGTTAAATCTAACACCTAATTCTCAATTTTCAACTTCTCTGCATTATTGAGATTGTTAAGCACCATTCCACCGTTTCAAAACTTTGGTTCTGCGTTAATGCCCATACTTTTTGGTTTTTGTAGTTTTTGGTTTTCCTATTTTTGTGGTTTTATTTTTTAATTAATTAATTAATTTATTTATTATTTATTTATTTTTGGCTGCGTTGGGTCTTTGTTGCTGCACGCAGGCTTTCCTTAGTTGTGGTGAGAGGGGGCTACTCTTCGTTGTGGTGTGCCGGCTTCTCATTGCCGTGGCTTCTCTTATGGAGCACGGGCTCTAGGCGCGCGGGCTCAGTAGTTGTGGAGCACGGGCTCAGTAGTTGTGGCTCGCGGGCTCTAGAGTGTAGGCTCAGTAGTTGTGGCGCATGGGTTTAGTTGCTCTGTGGCATATGGGATCTTCCCGGACCAGGGTTCGAACCTGTGTCTCCTGCATTGGCAGGAGGATTCTTAACCACTGCACCACCAGGGAGGTTCCCGTAGTTTTGTGTTTTATTGTAGTTTCTTATTTGCTTCCTCCTCACTATATTCTAGACCCAAATTTCCTCCTGCTGGCTATCTACTTATAGATGTCCTACTGGTATATTAAACCCACAAACCTCAAATGAAATGTTGCACATTTCCCTTATGCTTTTTCTTACTTTGTGTTCCCTGCCATAGTATCTGATAAGAAAACTGAAATTCATCTTTGACTTCACCTAACTTCCACTCCCACATCTAATTAAGTGTCACATATTATTGATTCTTCCCCTGAAATGTCCCTGATATTCTTTCCCTGCTACTCTCTCAGTCCACTGATGAATCCAGACTCTTATCATGTTATTGCCTATATGTGCTTTAGCTTCATAACTGATGTCTTCCATTTAATATCCTGCCACTTCATTCCAAGCTCCACAGTGCCCTGCCCTCTAAGGCTTGCTCTTTTTACAATACCAGAGTATTCTGTGTTGCTATTAAAAGATGTACTTTTTTCTTCCAGATACTGCAGTTGATTACATACAAGTATGCTTTTGCCATCAGATTATGAGTTCCTCGAGGGGAGAAATGATATTCTAGCCTCTTTTCTACCCTCCATAGTGACCCCTTGCCCACAGTATGCACTTAATAAATATTTGTTAAATTAAGCATAAGATAATGTGAGAAAAAACAGTTCAGAAAATATGTCATCACTGTGCTAGTCTGGCTAAGATGCCCTTCTCTACTGTAACACAAGAAAATAAAACTACATCATTGTCCCTAATAGTTTATGCTCAAATATTAGCTAATATCTCACTTGTTATCCTTGATATTTAGTTTTTGAACAAGGAATTGTTCAATAATATACTGGAAAAATTAAAGAGAGTAGAAGCATATACTGACTTAATGGTCACATGTTATCAGAAGCCAATGATTATTTCACTTAAATTTCTCTCAGTAGTTATTAGCAAGACAAGGCTTTTATAAATATTAACTTTTTGAGTGTTTTACATATATAAAAAGAATGCAGGAGGAATAAATACCTTCTCCAATATGATATCAAAAATATATAATAGGGGATTAATTCACATCCTTAAGTTTTTGACTCATACCTCTGGATTCTATCTAAGGTTCTATAAATAAACAGATAGGTGACCTACCTTGTCAATGTTTTTATTCTGACTTAATCTGAAACAAGTGATATGACAGAATGCTTGACATATATGTCGTGAAAAGCTAAAACTATGGTGTAAGAGGAAACTATTTTCCATAGATTGTCAGGCAAAGTAAATAGGCAAGGTGGCATAGTAGAAAGATTGCGGGTCCTTAGAATTAGACAGGTTTGGAACTAAATTGTGACTTTAACATGTACCAGCTCAGGAATCTTAAGAGAGTTGTTCAAACTCCCGAGTTTTCTCATCTTTAAAATGGTGATAATGGTACCAGTCTTAGAGTTACGAGGATAGAATGAGGTGAAGTATGACAAACGAATGATTAAGGTATATAAATGTTTCCTGCTCAGAAAATACTGGTCCCTTCCCACTTCCCTGTCTTCTAACAGAACATAAAATAGACACAGTCAAAATGTAAACTCTGAATTAATAAATTAGGGTTCATTACATTCATTTAGTTCAATAATATGTATTGATGTTCTACCAGGTTCCAGGAAACATGGTATCTTTGGCAGTGACTCATACAGAAGGGGCCTGAAGAACAATCTTGGTCCAAGTGTCAGTTTCAGGACTTATGCTGTGGGATCACTGGCAAGTTGTTGACCAATGTCACACCTGTGAGACATTCAGAAAGTTGTTTCCTGTAAAATGTAATTGAAGTAACGTTCAATTTACCAGGTGATCCTTGTAAAGATGTTAAGTGTTATGAGGATTGGATGTAGATTTGAGGGGGAAGCATGTTCTTGTTTTGGATTTAAACATCTTGTATTGGAAATACCAGGAGGCCAACCAAGCACACAAATCTAGTGGGAAGCTAAAAAGAGGATTATAGACTCTATGCTCCAGGAGAGTAGGGGTCAGGTCCTGTTTCCTTTGCTCAGTATTATGTCTCCCTGCTAATGCTATCTGCTCAATCAGTAATGACGATGACAGCACAACACATCTAACAGAGTACTTATTAATAGAAGACTTATTATGTGTCAGGTTCTATTCCAAGAATTTTACGTATGTAGTTAACTCTCACAGCCACACCATGGAATACAAGAAATTGGGGCACAAAGATATTAAATAACTTGCACAAGGTCACCTAGCTGATAAGTAAAGCTCACATTTATACCCAAGCATTTTGTCTACAAAGTCCACACTCTTAACTACCCTCTCTAATTTGCAAAACTAAGGAATAAAAAACGAACTTGGGAGCTGAGAAGAGAGATTTGAGATTGTTTGTAAAGATGTAAAAACAAGCTAAGGGAATAGGTGAAATCTCTCAGGGAACACATGAAATGTAGGAAGAGAAAATGGCTGACTATCATTGAAGAAAACCAACATTTAATACAAGCTGGACAGAGAAAATGTAATACACCCAAGAATAGTCCAAAAAAGGGAGCAGTGTGTTGAAAGACAAAGTAGAAGAAACTTCTAAAAGTAGAGTGTGTGGTCAAGAAACCAAGTAAGTTACAGATTCAAAGTATATCTCTTGACAGTGTTCCTTCAGAGACAGAGTGAGAACAGAGTGGACAATGAAATAAAATATAATGAAATATAATGATACACAGTAACTCAGAGAATAAGCATAGTGATACTACTGTATGTGCACTTCTAATTGTTACTCATATTAGTAGTGTGGGACATTTCGGGATGTTTACACACACACACCCACACACACCAACTAGCATCTTCATAAACTAAAAAAAAAAAGATATTTCTCTCTCTTTTTTTTTTTTCCGTACGCGGGCCTCTCACTGTTGTGGCCTCTCCCGTTGCGGAGCACAGGCTCTGGACGGGCAGGCTCAGCGGCCATGGCTCACGGGCCCAGCCGCTCCGCGGCATATGGGATCCTCCCAGACCGGGGCACGAACCCGTATCCCCTGCATCGGCAGGCGGACTCTCAACCACTGCGCCACCAGGGAGGCCCAAAAGATATTTCTTAAAGGCTTAAAAAAGTCAGACAATATTTAATTTCTATTTTATAAGAAGTAATTCAGACAAATATTCTTTTTCAAGATGTCTGAAACTAACAAGTAGAGAGAGAGATAAAAATGAATAATGAAATCTTGAAAGATTTAAAATTATGAACAAATGTTTTAAAGTTTAGAAGTAAGATTAGGAATAATTTCTCATTTCTAATTGGGTCTCACTTCTATTTAGTGCACATAAAATAAATCAATTTCCTCAGTAGCATACAGAATGCATTGACATTACTAATAGTTAAGAAAAAAAAAGTATTACTCATATCAATAGTTTAGAATTGTATTCTAAATTCTTCACATTCATTTGGTCACAACAACCTTGTTATATAGAGAGTAAAGCTCAGAAGTTTACCTTTCTTTCTTTTTGCTACCCTAAGAATAGAAGAAAATTCATCAGCTTCTGGGGCCCAAACACTTTTTCTTTCAAAGGAATTCTATTTACTCACAGTTCCTCATTCTAATCAACCAAGGCTGCTATGAGAGGGAACTTGGGCAACTGCAAAAGATTATTATTGTGAAGCTTCCATGTATGGTTTTTCTCCTTTTAAGATTTTTTTTTTTACTTTGTTATCTCTGTCTGGCTATATAGTTTCACAATATCTTCCTTAGAGCACAAATTGTAAGATAGTTTTTATATCATGTACAGCATATTCACTATTACAAGTGTTACCGTTCAATATAGGCTTGATACATGCAGTCATACCATTTTTGGTGAGCTAAGTTTTGGACCTTTTCTCAAAATCTTCCAAAATTCTAGAGAGAGAATGTATTACCCCCTTCCCCCTTTATTAATGTATTAAACCTAAATCTGAAAAGAATATACTAGCAGATAAAGGACTTTTTTCTCTACTAACATGGTAAGAATCTTTTAACAATTCAGATACATGAATGTGAATCCAAAGAAGGGAATATTTAAATTGAGTTTGAACTTTATTCTAATATAAAGTGACATAAAGGGAAAACTGCTAATGAAAAAAAATTTCAAATTATCCTTTATTACAGAGCTTATGAGAAAGTACACATTCCATTAACCATTCACTTTTTCATTTACGCTACCTATATTTTGGAGCACTTATTATGTGCCAGGCACTGTGTTGAGGTCAAAATTAGAATTAAAAATTACTTGAGCAAGGCCTGTAGGGAAAAGCATTCCAGGGGGGTGGTTCAGCATGTGCAAAGTTTCTGACCTGTTGAGCCCGTGACCAGGGCCACTGAACCACAGAAAGCACAGTGGGAGTGAGGAGCCCTAGGCTGGGAAGGTAAGAAGAATTCAGATCCCAGAGGTTCCTGTATATCACAGCAAGGACTTTGGACTGTTTTTCTTAAACTTTATAAAATCATTAAAGAGCTATAAGTGGGGCTTCCCTGGTGGTGCAGTGGTTAAGAATCCATCTGTCAATGCAGGGGACACGGGTTCGAGCCCTGGTCTGGGAGGATCCCACATGCCGCTGAGCAACGAAGCCTGTGTGCCACAACTACTGAGACTGCGCTCTAGAGCCCGCGAGCCACAACTACTGAGCCTGTGAGCCACAACTACTGAAGCCTGCGTGCCTAGAACCTGTGCTCCACAACAAGAGAAGCCACTGCAATGAGAAGCCCGCACACCACAACGAAGAGTAGCCCCCGCTCGCCGCGGCTAGAGAAAGCCTGCATGCAGCAATGAAGACCCAACACAGCCATAAATAAATAAATAAATAAATAAATAAATAAATAAATAAATAAAAGAGCTATAAGTAGGGTAAGGAGGGGGCAATAACTTAATCAGAGCTGAATTTTCAAAACACCACTTCGGCTGTGGTATGGTGAATAGATTTCAGGGAAACAACAATAGAAGAGTTAAGCGACACAATTATTTATTACCAAAGCTTATGAAATAAATTCATTGTTCCTATAAGTCAATTCTTTTAAAAAGTTTGAATGACAGCTTGCTTTCAGAATATCCTATATAGATTAGGACTGAGAACACACACAGGCCAACTCCCTGCTTCCTTGCCCCAAACAGACTCACAGACGCCACATTTTCCAATCTCTTTACAAAGCTGACATACTTGGTTGATGTAATATTTAGGTCATAGACTTTGAGCTAGTTTTCTAGTAGTGTTGTTCAGTTTTTATTGATCATTTATAGGCTACCTAGGATAAATCTGCTTGGAGAAAAGTAAAGGTAACTGACCTATGGAGTGATAATATTTAATTATAATGCCCTAAAAAGTATGCTACTGAGTGATTACTGTGTGCCAGGCAGTTCTCTAAACACTTTATCTTGTATTGTTATTTAATCTTTGTAAGAATCCTATGAGATAATACCCTAAGTGACCCAAGCTTCTTGCCTAGACTATCTGTATCATCACAATCAAAAAGTTTGAAGAAAAACAAAATCACACTAATGAACGTTAAAACCAAAAAAGGAGAAAACCCTACAAAAGAACAAAAAACACAATCCAATATTTTATCTCAATACACTTTTGTTATAGTAGGTTATATGACATTAAAAAACACTACAGGTATATAACAATATTACATGTGGCCTCTGATTGGTTCTATGTAACTCATGAGTCAAAGGTTTTACTATGAATTTGCTAAAGTGCAGCATCAGATATGTAGTAAATGATTATGTTCACTTACCAAAATATGACACATCAAGCAGAAAAGAAAGGAATGTAGTGTTTACCAGTTATTCCAGTTCGATTACAGAATTTCCATCTCCTGGAAGGATGATCATTTTATCTGGTGCTAAGTGTCATTCTAAGTAGTTCTCAAGTTGCCATTAGTAATGCATAAGAACTGCTCATCATTCAGGCAATGCCTACAACTACCTTCTCATTTCTCTTATATGACATACTGCTTGTGATTCAGAGGAAAAGCAGACTGCTACAGGAGACAGGGTTGCAAAGATAATATCTCCACTTAGGAAGACAAAGGGGATATAATCAACTTCCATGAAGACATGAAGGCAGTCGATTGGGTCAACATGAACCTGCTCATAGAAATCTTGAATCACTAGAATTTACGGGAGTAACAACGGCTTAAAGCTTGAAATAGCAAACTTAAGACAAAAAAACAAATACTAAATAGTCCCCAAAATGGGCCTTCGAGTATAGAAATGCACACTTCGGAGAGGTAGAATGAAAAGATAAGTTTCTTTAAGGAAAACTTTATATAATTGATGGATTATAGATCCATACTGGGCTATTAAAAATAGAACTGCAATCGTTTTATATTCACTGTACGTTCCTTTGCCAATATGTAGGCACAGACCATGAGCTGAAAGAAAGTTTTATAGTTCAAGTATAAGCTGATGTTTTTAATTCTACAGGGAAAGCCATGGCAGCCCTTCTTTAAAGATTTTGGCTGGGCTTCCCTGGTGGCGCAGTAGTTGAGAGTCCGCCTGCCGATGCAGGGGACACGGGTTCGTGCCCCGGTCCGGGAAGATCCCACATGCCGCGGAGCGGCTGGGCCTGTGAGCCATGGCCGCTGAGCCTGTGCATCCGGAGCCTGTGCTCCGCAACGGGAGAGGCCACAAGAGTGAGAGGCTCGCATACCGCAAAAAACAAAACAAAACAAAAAACAAAAAAATAAAATTTTTGGCTAGCCTAACTTTTTCTCAGTTGAAATCTTTCAGAAATGATCCTCACTCCTATTCACATCTCTCAGAAGCCATCGTTAACCCCACTGATCTATGTAGAATCATTTCTGTGTCCCCCAGAGCATCCCATGAACCTCTCTAAATGTGACACTAATGTATTACTCTGTTCCGGCATCTTTACTTTCTGTTTTTTTCCAATAGACTGTGCTGTCCCAGGCAGGCAGCACATTAAGACATCTGTCCATTACACCTGCTTCACCAATTGATTTCATTGGTTGCTAAAGGAACTTCTTTGAGATGAAGAACTAAGTGAGAAAAAATTGAGTCAGAAAGGTGTTTCTTTCTTCCAATGAATAAATATACTTAACCTATTCACTCAAGAAATGAACAGATCACTGTATTGCCAGATTCTGTATATATTTAAATTATAGCAGAAAATATTTTGAAAATTCCTAAACTTCATGCCGTTACTTAAAATGCTTGTTAAGAGAAAATCTGGAAAGGCTAAAGGTTAGAAAAAACTCTCAAAGAATGGAGTCAAACAGGGTTGAAACATGAACTGTTAAGATTTTCTCTTTTACTTTCTTCTTTTATTTTCTTCCATGACCAGCAAAACTCCCCACAAAGCATGGACGTAGTGAAGTTGCCTTTTTATTGTTTTTTAAAGCTAAGATATTAACTATTAGACTGTATATATGAGTTTAAAATTACTTAACTTACTCTGAAATCATGTGCCATGTTTAAACCACTCTGCAATGCGGTTCTTGCTCACTTTAGCTTCATATGGTTTTTCAAAATCACCAGTAGTGCTCCTTTGTTTCTTGAATCCTGTAGTTCAGATTCTTTAGAACCACCTTTAGAAACAGAATCACTTCACGCAGCCTCCCTGCTCATGGCCGAACATTCAAATGCACTGACAATTTCAAAGGACTTGAAAGCATTTATGATATCCCACTTTTCCACTGAATTCCTCCCTAGCTTACATAGCTGACACTGCAACTGTGTTTTTATTAGTTTCAAACAGGGTAGAACTCAGCAGTATTCTGTGATGGGCACACATGTTCTTAAGAAGGCTTGACATCTGTTGTTCTGTAATAAGAGCTAGAACCTATATGTTTGACTGATTGTTTCTTTTTAGGGGCCTCTTATAAGAATCATCCATCAGAATTATTGCATCTGTTAACCTCCCTCTTTTGTGTTCACATAGAAAAGAAGTCCTTCTAATGGAATACACCCTCGTTTACATTTTAAGGTAGCACAAGCAACATGTTTGGAATAACAGATGGGGGCAAAAGGATTAAAGGGTGTTTGAAGCATATTAAAACCAGCATTTTCTTGTGAGGAAGCTTTTTGATTATAATTGCTCTTAAATAAGATTATAATTTTCATAATTCTAAGCAAACATCTTAAAATATTGCATTTTTAGGTACATATAATTTTATTCCAAATATATTTGTAACACATATATTTAATAAGAAAGTCTTTCTTCCAACGGACTCAATACTTTGGAACACTGCTTAAGCTCCACACAATACGTATACTAGTTAATATATACAGCTTTCTACCAGTTTGTTAAAAAAAATTAACTAAATAAATTGAATAATTTGCTGAACAATTAAGAGACTAAAGTTCAAAATTAGCATATTATAAGAATAAGTGTTTACATATAAAATAATTTCAAATATCTTATATACAAGAGACTCTTCGGTCCTATAAATGTTCTTCTCAATTGATGTTAAATGGATCTTGAATGTTTTTCACACTGGCACAAAAGATACAAAATGATATCAAAGCATAGTGCACTTTCCTTTACTTAAATTATAGCTGCAACTAATAAAACTCAATCACTAGAAAGACTAATACATAGTATTTTGAATGATCTTTGGTAAGTGCCTGAACTTGCCTGGTAGGGGCTAGCTATGAATTCTAACACTGGAATGTAGAAACAGAAAAATACAAACAAAAACCAACCAAACAAAAATATGGCAAGGAAGTGATCAACAAACTTCTGCTGTATTTGGATTTGTAAACTAAATTAAAAAGAGAAAGTTGAACTATCTATGGCGTCCTTGGTCTCTCAGTGACAGCTCTGTACACAGGGTTCTTGTGGTTTGGAACTATCTGGGCCTCAGAAGCATAATCCATTTATTAAAGGGTACTTGGAGAAGGGAGATCAAACTTCATCTCTAATTATAACTTTCTTCACAAGGAAAGATGAAAAGTACACTCAAAAATGGCTTTTCTTGGGCCTCCCTGGTGGCGCAGTGGTTGAGAGTCCGCCTGCCGATGCAGGGGATACGGGTTCGTGCCCCGGTCTGGGAGGATCCCATATGCCGCGGAGCGGCTGGGCCTGTGAGCCATGGCCGCTGAGCCTGTGCGTCCGGAGCCTGTGCTCCGCAACGGGAGAGGCCACAGCAGTGAGAGGCCCGCGTACAGCAAAAAAAAAAAAAAAGGGCTTTTCTTGGGCTTCCCTGGTGGCGCAGTGGTTCAGAATCTGCCTGCTAATGCAGGGAACAAGGGTTCGAGCCCTGGTCTGGGAGGATCCCACATGCCGCGGAGCAACTAGGCCCGTGAGCCACAACTACTGAGCCTGCCCGCGTCTGGAGCCTGTGCTCCGCAACGAGAGGCCGCGATAGTGAGAGGCCCGTGCCCCGCGATGCAGAATGGCCCCCGCTTGCCACAACTACAGAAAGCCCTTGCACAGAAACAAAGACCCAACACAGTAAAAATAAATAAATAAATAAATAAACTCCTACCCCCCCAACATCTTCTAAAAAAAAAAAAAAGGCTTTGGGCTTCCCTGGTGGCGCACTGGTTGAGAGTCCGCCTGCCAATGCAGGGGACACGGGTTCGTGCCCCGGTCCGGGAAGATCCCACATGCCGCGGAGCGGCTGGGCCCGTGAGCCATGGCCGCTGAGCCTGCGCGTCCGGAGCCTGTGCTCCACAACGGGAGAGGCCACAACATTGAGAGGCCCACGTACCTCAAAAAAAAAAAAAAAAAAAAAAGGCTTTTCTTTTCCTGAAAAGTTACACCTTGAACAGAATTAGAAGAAGCTATGATCTTAAGTGAAGCTACGTAAGGATTTAGGGGATAAGAGTAAATTGAGGGAAATGAAAATTATCTGAATGCTAGAATGTAAATAAAAATGCAGGTTGACTAAATTGACTTTAAATTTTTAGATGATTTCCTAACCAAATAATATGGTATAATGGTTACTGCTTTGCCACATCTTGCAGGATTTTCATATTTATTTGGGGAGTATTATTTGAAATACCTTACAATATTAAGATCTTCAGTGTTTTGTTATTTTATCCATTGTACATATGACTCATTTGAGTCAAAGAAAACGTGTAGTCTATTTGGGCCAGCTCAGAGTATTTTGACTCCCAAAGAAAAGCAAAGAATACAGGCTTTCCATGTAGAAAAATACAGGATCCAATTCTGGTCTCTACCCACCTACTGGCTGTGTGACCATGAGCCAATGACTTAACATTTCTGAGTCCCTTTCGATGCAAAATACAATTAATAAAATCAACCCCACAGAGTTTTCTTATTTGAAATGAGTACTGAGCTCAGTGCTTGAACAGTTAGTGCTTCAGCAGTCATATTACCCAGGTGTAGGCAATGTCGATAATACGATTCTCTACACTGGTTGTCAATTTCCATAGATCTGAGCCACGTCTAAGTGATGATTGTCCTTTATTGTCGTATAACTCTGACGGTACCTCAATTCCTAGGCTTCCCACCACTGTGCCTTTACTGCAGGTCTTAATATCAATTTTATTATGCCTTAAAATTAAGCACAGTAAAGTAGAAGTAAACTGAAATGGACTGACACCTTTTCATTGAGTATGATTTGTTCATCTAACCACCATTTACTGACAGCCTGCTCTGTGCCAGGCACTGTGCTAGTTATGAAGGGGCAGTTGTGAAGAGAGAGATCTCTTGCTGGTCTACGAGCAGGTGACACTCCATGGAGCAAGGACAGTTTAATTAAGGATATCTCAGAGGTTACACAGTACAAAATAGATTTACTATTAGCACGAGAGCAACGACTTCAAATGCTGTGTGATCAATCGTGATCAAGGCTGGCTATCAAGCTTACTTAAACTGATATTAGTACTTAGCAAAAAAAAAAAAATTACTCAAGAAATGATTAGCTTTTTAACCATAATGGACTTCATGGTCCTGAACAACAACAAAATCTTTTAAGGTGTCTGTCATTAAGAAACAAAACAAACAAAAATCCCTCCAACTTTCTTAGTCCAGTAAACTGATGTTAAGACAATATTTTCTCCATGAAAATCTGAAGGGAACTCACCATAATAGGCAAATTTTGATTCTGATGATAATCTGTAGTTTTCAGTGTTCTGTAGTTATTCTTTACAGATTAATTTATCAACTATATAAGAGGTCAAATCTCAGTAAGTAACACAGTCACCTTGGAGTCAGCTGCTACTAAAACACAAAGCCTATGCATTAATGTCCTTGCCAGTGGTTTAAGAAACACATTTTTTCTCCATATCTGATAGGTATTTTCAATTTTAAATGATTGTCACCATTGTTTTGGGTATTTAGGATACATCCTTTAAAAACACACAAAACCCCCCCCCCCCGAATTTTTCTTTCTAAGAAGAGGAGGGAGTGGGATATTAACTCACTTAATCCTCAAGCCAAGTTAATAATGTAGCTGCTGTTATTATCCCCATTTTACAGAGATGGAAACTGAGGTGCAAGTAGGTTAAATAAATAGCCTGTCACAGAAAAAACAGGTGGAGGAGCCAGGATTCAAACTCAAGCAGTATGCCTCCAAAATATTTGCGCACTTTGCATTAATGTTTGTATTAAATTGTTCCAGCTATCTCTCAGAATGTTATTTCACAATTTATTAAACACATACAAGCATACACACAAAATCAGTCCTTCCAGCAATGTCAGTACTTCATGATTACCAAAGCACTTCCTCCCAAATCCCTACACACCACATCCTCATTCAGAAAAATAAGACCTAAGTTCAAACGAGTAAAGCAACTTCATTTTAACACAAAATTTCTCATATTATAGGAGTTTCCATTCTGACTCGCACCACTTGTCTTACACCACCCTATTCTATGCTGATCAACTCATTGATTTTCAGCCAAAGAAAAATATTAATCTTAATACATGTTTGACCTTGAAACTTTGAAAGACATCAGAGAATGCAATTGATCTGCTAGGTAACCATAGAGTCACCAGACATTGTATTTCAGTGTTTCTCACCCCTGCCCTCCCCCCTTGTCCCCAGTCTTTACCTACATATACCCACACAATGTCTTGGCAGAAAATAAAATGCATGGTCCTATAAAACTTTTAGGTAATGGTCAAGTAAAGAGTATTTTCTTCCTGGTCATTATAAAGGTGTAGTTCATTGACACTAAGTCTACTAAATATACTAAATAAACACATATACAACCAATAAGCATTTATTTCTCCCTGAGGACCAACCAGTATTACCCCACTCAAGATATACTGACATAACCTGAATGGTGGACTTGAAAATTAAATAAGCAACACTTCTCTTATCTTCCGAATTATGATCCTGCTAATCATCCAGACATCACCTTAATATGTATAGCGGCTAGGCAACTCCTAAAATTATTGGAACTCCTAAATTATTGTTAAACAATTGGAAAAGTAGGTTTTTCCCTCTTAAAGTATTTCAAAATATTTTAGAAACTCTAACTGTCATTTTAAGTGAAAGCAGTATTTAAAGATAACAAGAAATACTGCTTTTATAGGAGAGAGTATAAAAAGACTAGAAATTTTATACTATAAAATTGAAAAGAAAATCTCAGAAGGCATATGAACTCAGTGCATGCATTCACACAGCCTTCCCATCTTCAAGGTTCAGATAAAGATTTTAATTAGGTCCCTTGAAAACTGCTGTTAACACTAAAATAAAAATTCCATCATCACTTCCTTTTCACATAGTACTCAGGATGCCATGCCTAAAAATAAAATTTAAATTCCTGATTAACATTGCAATAAAAGGGTAGAGAAATATAAAGCAGGCCATACTGCATTTGTTTAAGTGTATTTTAGCAGATATGTCTTTAACATTTAGCATTCATTATTATACACATAGAGATGGATTACATTACTTCTTTTCCCTCACCTGCTAATATTTTACAAAAATCCCAAATGAAAAAATACATAAAGCTATTTATAATAACAAACATACCATTATTGAAAAAAATGCTCCAGGGTAATTATCACATGTACAACAAACTGAGGAAACTCAACTGGGTTCAATATTAAGAAGATATTTACATATGTTCTCTCTCTCTCTCTTTTAAAGCCTCTTTTCCATGCCTATACCTACCACAATAAAAGGTGGACCGAGTACACGTGGGACTATTTTTAATCATTATCTGCTAGTCATTTTGACAATTATTAAGCTATCCTCAAATATAAAATGTATGTTAAATTAATAAGTAAGCAAAATGAAAAACTTATTTATCAAATGATGTTCATTCAAGTTGGAATACACAAATAATGGAAGATAACGTTTGATTTCATTCTGAAGCTGTAATTTGCAGGAGCTTTATTTTCATGGTCAAGGTGACTTCTGGATATACTGAGTGAATCCTTACACAGAACTGTACCGAAGAGAAAACAACATGTGTCAACCCTGTGGGTGGTGACATGCAATTTAAAATGTCTAATTACACGTTTCACCTTAGCTAAACATCCTGAAAGATGACATGATCTAATTGCAGATTAATGCATTATTTCTCTAAGGCTACAAATGAAGCAGCTAGAGGAAATCTCTCTCTGATTCTCCAAGTAGTCCAAGACTTTTATTAAATACCTTTGTTTGCCAGGTAAATCTGAATGATCTTCCTGGAGAGCACTGACTCTAAAATATAACTAAAATATTATTGGGCATTGAAATATCATTAAGGATTGCTTTTGAAAATTGAATAGGTAAAAATCATCCCTGGTTAGGGGTCCAAAGCAAACCAGGCTAGACCTAATGAAAAATCTGATCCATTGTCTTCACTCTTTCTGGTTCTTCCCTACTTCTTTTTCTCCCTCTCCATGCCCCACCTTCTTTTCTTCTTGAATTTTTAATGAAAAATTTCAAAAATGTTTTTTTCTTCTGGAAAAGCCTATTTGTGTTTTTTTAACTTCATACTGTGGTTCAAATTTTCAAATTTCATGAAAATTTGTGTTTGCTGGATGCCTATTCTTTTAGACACTGCTTCTGGTGCATTATACAATTTGCCTAACTTCTCAACACAACACCTCAATTCGCTTTAAACTGGGAAAGACCTCAGGATTTGATGATAATGATACTGGGTATGCACTGGTTCAGTGCATCCATAAATGCTCTCTGAATACTCACTCATGTGCCACTCTCTGTGCTAGGAATGAGAAGATGAACACACTCCATCGAAGCACCCCTAGGAGGTATAACAATTAAATGCGCTGTGTGCCATAGCTGCACATGAGCAATATGTGCTCTGAGGAGGGGTTGTTCATTCGGAGGTTGCTATAGATTGAATGTTTCTATCCCCCAAAATTCACATTTTGAATTCCTAAACAACAATGTGATGGTCTTTGGAGATGCATCCTTCAGATAGGTGATTAGGTCATGAGGGTAGAACCCACATGTATGGGATTAGTGCCCTTATAAAAGAGACCACAGAGAGCTCCCTGGCCCCATCCACCATGTGAGGACAGTGAAAAGGCTACCATCTGGTGATTTGTTGTAGCAGCCCGAATGGAATAAGATAGAGGCGAACTCTTAGGCTGGATAATTATGTATGCTTTTTAACTCTTCTCTAAATCATCCTATTTCAGTCCTATTCTTATACTTTACTATTTTTTCTTTCTCCAGCCTCCCAGTAATATAGCCACATAACTCATCTTCCAGAATCATTCATTCCTGCCACTAATCTTTATTATGTCCCTACTATGGGACATAGTTAAAGGTTGAGGGTGCAGAGATGAAAGACTGTTCTGCTTTTAGGGAGCCTAGGGGGTGAATTAAACTTAATATCTATTTAATTGCAATTATTAAGCACTAAACATGACAAGTAAAATTTTCTGTCCTCCTGGTTTTGTCATTTAAAGTTAAATTTTTCTTTCTTTCATCTGATTCTGATTTTTGTTTTTAATAGTTAGCTTAAAGAAAAAAAAAAGTACCTAAGGATACAGAATGTGATTCAAGAAATCTATAGTGTCTCCTTAGGGAAAACCACAAATGTTGGTCTCTTTTCTTGATAGATAAAGGGTTGTGTCATCCTGAGCAACCTCATATGGCAATGGCCATTTTAGGGGGCAAGAATCTACACAGTGTTCATTAAGCCATTGATTGAATTTTGCCCTGTGAAGAAAATGAACATAAGGAAATGTAGGAGTAGAATGATTTTATGGGGCTAAAACCTGAGAAAACTGTAGTCTAGGAATATTCTAGAACTTCCAATAAATAAATAGTGAAAACTGTGCTTTTCGGTATAACTACTATACAGTATTCATCTGAACCAAGCATGAGTCATGGCATCCTGACAATCCACGCCACATTTGAAACAAATTGGAACTACAATTTATAGTACAATAGAACCCAAGACAGAGGCACATGTAGTCCAGGCTCTTTAAATATTCTATAAAGAATAGCTTAGAGAGGCACAATTGACAATGAGCAGAGGCTGGATGATGAATCATCAAGTAGTTTAAGTAAAACCCTGCCTGATTAAATGCTTTGTTTTTAAACCACCTGCATCAGTGTCTGCTGTTAGCAGGACAGATCAAATTGTTCTCGGGCTTTTTTCAAAAAAAAAGCAGACGGGCTTACAAATGATAAATTTTATTATATTATGAAACTGCCGCCAAACTGAAGTGCTGAGCATTGTATAATTGCAATTATCTACATTTTAGCCCAGGATGGAGTGCCAGGCAATGCCAAAGACAAGGCTGATGTACATGATCAAGCTTCTATGGCTTTGGGTTGATGGCTCGTAATTTCATTTTGGTCTTCGTGGCCTGGAGAATTCATTTTTCCTTCCTTCACTTCAGGAGTCTTTTTTGTTTATCCCACCAACCAGTTACCAGATGCTGTATTGACTAAGCTAATCAGTGGAGTCTCCTTCGGAAGCTGGGGCTTGCTGAGTGTGGTCATTAGAACAAACAGACGGGCAGAGGCTGGGGACATCCTAAATGACACATGAGCTCTGGCAAGAGCTCTAGCAGCCAAACCACTAGGGGCTGCAATGGCGGCTGTGACCAGATGATGGCAAAAGGTCCACTCAGGTGAACAAAAGATCTGGTCATTCATTTGATTTTGAACACGATGCCAAATAGGAGGTTGACTAACTTGTTCACTGCACTGACTCATAACACGGACTAAGAGAGTCTTATTTTAACGTTAACCAGACGTTTTGTTTGTGTAGTTACAAACTGACATCACATATTAAACAGGACCTTTTAAACTAGTCGTTCCCCCCTTCCCTGGGATTATCCTAATTACTTTAAAAATTTTATAATATTAAATCCCATAATACTGTTGTCCTGAAACCTTATTTAACACTATTTCTCATATGTCTTCTGTATTAAGACCCAAAATTAGCACTGGGCTCTCATTTTACTTTATATCATACTTTGTATCAATTCCTTGCTCATGTCCCTTCCCTACTTATCACACTGGTAGTTGCTGGAGGAATGGAGACATGAACTCTCTTTCTAATTTATTTTGATATCACTAGAATTCAGCACAAATCCAGTAACAATTGCTTAATAAACCAATGAATGAAGTTCCTGGTTCCATAATAGAATGACCTGTAGATAATTAGGAGACAACTTTTTATCCAAAAGAAAAATCTTTGTTTTGTAAAAAAATATATATATATATATTTGAGGCTTTATTATGACACCAGCAGGATTATACTGAATTAGGGCAAAGAGGTAATCCATAGATTGAGCGTCTGGACTTCACTATTATTCTGGATGAAATACATTGCCTATTTACATAGAGGATTATCTCATATCCCATTAAAAACAACCACCTCCAAATTAGTATAAAATTGTATTAGATGAAAAATCTTTATCCTTTGATGTCCATGAGTGATGTTGCTTTATATTTAAAATATAAAGATACAGAAACCCATCAATCCTCATGACACTATTTGTAGGTTGGTACTTTGGTGACAGTGCAATGGCTCCTCCATTTTGGTCTAAGCAACAAGGTTTCCTGGTACAGATGTTAGAGGAAAAAAAGAATGGCACACTTTTGTTCAATAATTCTCTTAAATCCAGGGCTCTGTAGTTAAGGAAAACAACTTGAGAGTGAAACTCTCTCACTAAAAGGTCATGATGAAATAACATATACTCTTGTGATTTTCTCACAGTTTGTTGGCATGTCAAGGACAGGGAATCAGTCAGACATAACTGGTTTAGAATATTAGCTTTGTCATTTACTAGCTCTGTGTCTTGTTTGTTTTACAAAACATTTTAATTAAAAATGTTGGCTATGGGTTTATTATTATTGTCATTTAAAAATGAATTAGTAAATAAATTTCTCAGTTTAGTTTCTAATACATAAATATTGATGTATTAGATTACAACCCACACAAACAAAATATCCTTAGAATTCTCAATAATTTTTAAGATGTAAATGGATCCTGAAACCAAAAAGTTCATCTCTGGGCAGGACTTCATTCCTGTATGATATGGGAGGGACACACTACCCACATTTTTTGGATATCTTTTCTTGACAGGGTTCTTCTGTATTTGGCATGCCTGTACCCCAGGGGCTGGGCGATAACTCTGCATACCCACCAGTTTTCTGGTTTAACAACTGGGTAAGTTATCTTTTTTTTTTTTAAATTTTATTGGAGTATAGTTGGTTTACAATGTTGTGTTAGTTTCAGGTGTACAGCAAAGTGATTCAGTTATGCATATACATATTCATTCTTTTTCAGATTCTTTACCCAACCAGCCGTGTCTTGCAATAAACTTTTTAACCTCTCAGAAACACATTGTTTTGTGCTGTGAAATGAAGCTCATGATTTCTACATCCAAAGGTGGTTGTGATTTCATAAAATACTATGAGAAACTGGCTGGCACTTTGAATGTTCTCCACTGAAGGAAGTCCCTTCTCATCACTGGGGTTGATCAGAAACTGTGTTAAAACCTAAATTACACTAGAATTTATGATTGCTTATATTATCATATTATGAATATACTTCAGAAAGGGATAGCTTCAGTGAATTATGGTGCATCTATTTAATGAAACATGGTAGTGTCAAAACTATAAAGTAGGTTTCTATGTATTCACACATTATTTTATACCTTATATGATTGAATTAATCTACAGAAGGATAGTACAGAAAACCCCATTAATGTAAACGTATATATTTGCATATTGTCAAAAGTCTGAAAGGATTCACACCAAACTGACAATTTTAGTTACTTTTAGGAGCTACCATTCCAGAAAGGCTTTACTTTTTTCTTTGTGTTTTAGAAAATTTTGAGAATTATGACTTCCCAGAAAAATGCTAAAACATTTCTAACTTTTGAAAACATAATCTTATTCTGCCACTATGAACAAATATTGATTATAATATTCATGTACATCTACTCTGTTCCTATGAAAGTAGAGGCAAATTCATAGCCCAGAGGTTTTTATAGTTCAGATTATTCAATGTAATTTAGGTTGCCCAGTTCTACCTCTGTACCCTGTTCAGGCTAATGGGAGGGAAACTCCCTATCTATTCTCTCTGGCATCTCTGTTTTCCTCAAATGCTTCCTTTTCAATGTGAGGCATATGCCTCAAAGAGAGATTTGAAAGTCTCTTGTATTTTCTCAAAAATGCATTTCCCTACCTGGTTGCTTTTAATTCTCTTCTTTTAGAGAGACTTATTTCTGCTGTATCTCATCTTAGATATTTTCTTCAGCAATCACTCAGAAACACCTGCCATTGTCAGTCAATCTCTGGAATACAGACACTTAAAAGTGAATTATAAATGAAATGGTGTTGTGATTGAAGTCTCTCAGACTGGGTATTACTTAAGGTTTTGAAAACTTAGCTGTATTATTTTGTGACAACTCACACCTTCTAAACTCACTTGGAACAATCTTGAAACCAGTGGATACATTTTACTCATTATCATAGCTCTGCAAATATTACTTGGTGTTATTTTATGGAAATAACTTTACTTCACATTCATTATTAATGTAGAAATCTTGACTATTCATACAATCTATTTATGAATATTCTTCTAAGTATTCCATAGCAATTCTGTATTTCCAAAAGGATCCTCTACAGGAAAACTATTAAGGCATTCTTTTTAGTATTTTTATGCCTATGGTTCCAAAAATAACTGTTCCCATATTTGTCCAGGGATATACCATGTCTTTCTTATTACTGTAGTCCTTGGTTTGGAGAGGTCATAGCCAATCACTAGCCACTGGTATAAAGAAAATGGCTGAATTCAGTAGGACTAAAAATGAAAGAGGTGACCCTATTTGAGAATCTGGAATTTTACACCTGATATACTATAATGTAAGGGGCCCTGCTATTCATTACAGGAAAAAGGAATTTTAACTAAAACTGTGCAAGAAACTTACATCTGAGACACCAAACTGGAGATATCATGCTTTAAATGTCAGTGCATGCTATGGAAGCATCTCTCTGTGGACACTATACAAGTCCACGTCTGTCTGTGGGACACTACCTTGCTTTTGGCACAGGGAGCATGAAGGGAATGGATACTACCTAAAATGCTAACGTGTTCAGTCTAATTTAAAATCCTCATATGTCTATGATAAAATGAATGGGAAATAAATTCTTGACCAGATTAGAATCTTGAAGAAACTGTCAGTCAAACACTACTTGTCCTGCCTTGAGTTGATTAAATTCATATAATCCTATATACACATGAACATAATGAATGCAAATTTTAATCCATGAAGCCTAAATTAATAAACAGAATGAATATAGCTTCATTTCATAGAATTATACAGAACAGACACAAAATGGACAGCAATTCATGTATATTATATCTGTGCAATGTTTATCATTAATAACAGTATATTTTCATTGAAATGTGGGTTATGAACTATGCTAAATACTGCAGGCATCATTAATTTTCTGTCACAGTATATTATAAAATTTAAAAAGGCAGTAATTAATCTGACATAAGTCTTTCTTACAAGCCAGCTGTTAATTTCTAGATGAAATAATACATTCTCTAAATTATATTTTGATTATGAGTAAAGTAAGCAATATGACTAAATAAGAAAATTAAATATGTCATTAATTGTAGAAAATGTTATTCCATGACTAATTCCCTCATTTTGAGAGCCTTTAATATAGTGAGTTGTAGTAATATTGACTTAAAAAATTATCTGAGAAATAGTGTTCTTACTTTTCTTAGGTGATTTAAGTAAGTTGCAGGACCTTTCATGTATTATATTTGTATCCTTTTCTATCACTACTGTTGGATTTATTCATTTTTTACATACAGTATTTCTATGGTTCTTTAAAAGCTCTGAAAAAAATGAACTTGAAAATGTATAGCTGGTATTTTAAAACACTATTTGACTATGGGGATATTTTATTAGATTAAAGTATTTACTAAGATTGTTTTGTTAGATAGGTTTATATAAAAAGACCTACCCTAATTTAGTTATTTTTCTCTTATCCATATAGGGACTAAAGGTCTTTAGTGTTATCACTCTTTAGACAATATCTCTTGCAACAAGTCCAGGCTCTCCTACGTTAATAAAAATGACCCAAGCAGTTTTATAAAGAACAATAATTTGAATAAAACATAGAAACAAAAACCAAACAAAATTCCTGTCTCCAAAGCTACTCCGCCTATATCAAGCCTTTCTGTGGCCTGTCAGCACTGAGAAATTATCAGCCTGAACAACAGTAATTTTAGTACATATTTAAAAATTTTTATCTCTTACCAGCTGTTTTCTGTTAAGTGAATCTGTTTTTCTTTTCTAGATTCAGTCAAACTTTTGCCAGGCACTGTTTCATCTGGTTGAATTTGATAGCCTGTGTGAACAGTCCATGACTCTAACTTAAATTGGCTTGTTTCACAGAAAAGTTCCAATTCATCAGCTGCTAGGTTTCCAATTCCAGGTCGTGGTGTATAATCTAGCCTAAATGTGAGTGATGTTTCTTTCAAGAAAAGGAAAAATTTCCAATGCAAAATATTTTCCTCTCCGTCTTTTGGCATATTTTCACTTTGCCAAGTTGTGCCCAAAAGAGAGACTAAAAAATTGAGCAGTACATGGAGACATTGCCATCTAAAGCATCTTCTTGAAGGTTAATTCCTAAATCTATAACATTCCTGCTGTTTGCCAGGAAACTAGGGCTCCAGGAGAGAGGAGAAAGAAACCAAGCTGATGGGGTAAAGTAGCTGCAAATCTTTCAGGAACAGTAAAAACCACAACAACAAAAACACCTTAAGTGGTGGTCCACCACAATATACGAACAATTCGTAGTTAATAAATCGATGTCACGCAACATTTTGGAAACAAAACTTGCAAAGTGTTTTTTTCCCAGTAGATGTAAATAATTCTTATATCCTTTATACTAAGAGGCAGATTCATAACAAATAGATATTTCTCTTCCACATTTTGATCAAACCCAGTGCTTTTGTTTGTTCACTCCAAAGTGAAGATATTTTAGCTAAACATGTAATGGCCTTCCAGTTGGGTGAGGAAATGTATCATTAAAGTACTTACTACATGTTTAGTGTAAGATGTTATGGGCACTGTAGAATGACTGAGTCTAGTGGTTTTAAGGGTAGCTCCAGTCCTTATAAATACAAGCTTTTACCCTTTAAGTATTACTGGATAAAGGAACTTTGTCCTCCTTTTCCTACTGTATCTCCAGTGAGGAGATGCCTGGCACATACAAGACACCCAGCAAATTCCTGTGGAACGAATAAATGTGTTCCCTCCTTGTAACAGAGATTATCTTTTGGGAAATATTTTTTTCAGATTTCAAATATTTTTAAAAGGACATTTTACTGAAATATAAATAAAAAGGTTTTTATGTTAGAATTCTCTAACATATAAATATACAGATTTCTCTAATATATAAATATAAAGCTGCTGTAACATTACATACCTGAGTTACAGCCTAAAACTTTTGTCTGGATACTACTTTAAAAAAAGAAAAAAAGGATCTGAGTTTCTCTTTGAACAAGTCCAGTGGTGACATTAAATAGGAAACTGCATATTTTGAACTAGACTTCTTCTATTCCTCCTCCTCCTATCTTCTCCCACAAGGCTAAGAAATATTAGAAAAAGTAGAAAAGCCAAGAAAGACTGCTTCCAGTTTCAGGTGGGATATGGGAGGCATGTTGGCTGTGGGAGAGTGAACAAAGGATTGAATAAGGGCAGACAGAGCACAATTATCCACCATTTACTTCTCTATACAAACAGAAGTGATTCTCTATTAATATCATTAGATTTGTGCCAAACCCCACATTATTAGTGAAGCACAATGCTAATGTGACTAGATGAGTACCAAAGACTGATGATTCCACGTGCGTTTCCCATAAGCACTGTTGATCTCATTTCCTGAACAGAGGAGAGAGGCTTGGTAACATTTGCCTAAGTATATCACTGAATGAACTGAAATTGTGCACATTAAAAAAGAAAAAATATATCAACACATGATACATAGGTTAGATATGTAAGACTCTATACGTATGTACACATATGGATATTATATGCATATTATATTAAGCCCCTTATTTATTCTGAAACAAATCCAACAGCTGAATTGTCTCTGTAACATCTTTTGGGGAATTATAAGTTTTAAATGCTGAATCATGTCCCAAGTCTAAGGGGAAAAAAATACATTTACTTCACAATTATTCTATTTTAATCTCACGTACTTTTTTTTTAACATCTTTATTGGAGTATAGTTGCTTTACAGTGTTGTGTTAGTTTCTGCTCTATAACAAAATGAATCAGCTATATGCATACGTATATCCCCATATCTCCTCCCTCTTGTGTCTCCCTCCCACCCTCCTTATCCCACCCCTCTAGGTGGTCGCAAAGCACTGAGCTGATCTCCCTGTGCCATGCAGCTGCTTCCCACTAGCTATTTTACATTTGGTAGTGTATAAATGTCACTGGATATTAATCTCAGTTATTAGGGTGGAGGGCTACATTGTCAACAACATATATGTGTGTGTTTTAAAATAGAACCTTAGCCAAGAAAAGCGCAATTCCTCCAAAATTATATTCAAAGGAAAATTCAAATACTGAGATAAGGTAAGCTAGTTATAAATAAGGCACATTCTTGTTTTGAATTTATTTTGAGTTATTTGTATTCCTTTCTGTATTTAATATAAATTAACTTTATTTCTCTCACATTTTGATCACAATAGTACTTTACTTACTGTACTAAAGAAAATAACATCTTTTAAACAATTCTTTAAGGGGTTTTGATCAGCTGAAATTTTTTTTTCAGGGAATTTTGTTGTTATATTTGCATTCTGAACTGCCAGGATAAACAAGCTCAAAGTGAAGTCCACTTACAAATATTAGATGGCACACAAATAAAATTAGAGTCCTGAGGCTGAGTTAGTTTTTTTTTTTTACTTTTTAAGTAGAAACTATGCTATTTGTGATAACTTACTTATGAAAAATATTTCCATCTTTCACTTGGTCTTTATATCTAGGGCAAAGACAAATGAAATTTAATATCTTTAGTAGCCAACAAATCATTCCTGTATTACACATCTAGGGGGAGAAGATGGTGTTTGCCAATATTATTGTTATTTAAATATTTAAAAAAGAAAAAACATCCTCTGGGCATTGGATAATGTGGGCTACACTGAAAATTAAGCATCTGTTGGCATATAACCCTACTCAGAGATGTTTAAAATTCTGAAATCTTTGTAAAAATGAACTAAGTTTTCAATGTTTCTTATCAATGTAAAAACCCCAGAATATATGGGCTTCTAGAAGACATAACTCGCCATGTTTATAAGATATCATCATTTGAAGAAAAGTCTATATAATTATGCAAAATTTACAACTTGAGGCAACCAATGAGACAGGAAGAAGGTACAACTTCTGATTTATTATGAGGTTCAAACAAGATGAACCATGTGATGGAGCTTTGTTAATGGTGATTAACAAGGTGAGTTTTACATAGTTTATTAGAGAAATATCCAGGAAGGCACAAGAACCATAATGATGAGGTGTAATTGAGGTGTTTTGCAAAGGCTTTTTCAAAGAAATTGTGGCATTGTACAACTTGCCACTAAAACTTAGAAGTCTGTTTTTTCAAACCTGATATGCCATGCTTTTTATACTAGTTTTAGTATTCGCCATAGGCCAAAGATGTGGCCCAGAAGACAGAGCTAGTGGAGAAATCTAATCACAGATGTGATGAAAAGGGGTAGATGACTGAGAACTGTATCCTTAAGTGGATTATTGACTCCTTAAAAATTATTGTGCTCTGTTAAAAAAAAAGTAAATATCTCCTCCTTATTCAATGAATATTAATGAATATTTATTGAATATCTACTATTTTTAGCCTACTATAAAAAGAGTGATATGGAAGTAATAAACATAGAACGCCCTGGCCACTTTTCTGATAATTTCATAGAACACATACAAAATTTAACACATCATTTTAATCGACGTCCTCATTCTCCTGTTACATACACATACAATTGTAGCTCAGTAGGGTGAAGTGGTAAGTCAGAAAGAGCTCATTAGAGGTAGACACTGAACTAATACCCTATTTTACTAACACAGTAAGCTGGTTCTACCTTTTAGGCAATTAAGGAGACTTAGATAAATTTACAGTTAACCACAAAACAAAGAAATAAATGCTTTCAAACAGTGGAACCCAATCCACAGAACTTCTGAGAAGAACATAGACACTTTCATATGGAGTGGTCAGAGACTATGGGCCATTTGGATCTTAAAGGAAAGTAGTTTTTTTTTGTGGGGGAGGGTAGGACACAATTGACAGAGGTCATGAGAATGGCTTAGAAGTCTAGAAAATTAGGCATATTTGGAGAATTGTTGGATGAGTTAGAATCTTGCCCAAGCAACAAAAATTGTCTAGAGACTAAGGTGGAGGGCCAATTTTGATGGTCTTTGAACACCAGAAATAGGAAGACTGAACATGTGGCAATAGGAATCAGTGACTGCATGGATTAATGTGGTGCTTTAGGAAAATTAAATAGATAATTATAGGGCTGAAGAGCATGGAGGTTGAACAGAGGGAATGGGGGAGAGAGAGAAAGAGAGAGAGGGAGATTCATTCTTTTCTTTGGACTTGAGCTTTGATGACGTTTGTTGAGTGAAGTGTCGGTAAAATTTCTTGGGATAAATTGATGGGTTCACCATAATGACACTGAAGCTATACACAAGGATGCTTGGGTTTGGGGGTCAAAAGGAAGATAGGGAGCCAGATTCCAGGGTCCTCAAGGATTAGAAGACTGTGTCTGGGATGTGTATGCAGAGTAAGGGTCTTGCAGACAAAGAAAGTGATGGTATTTGAATGCATGGACATTTAGAATGTTATTCCCATTTTCAGCCCTCACCTCCCCACTCCCCCATCCCCTTCTGGCTGTAGTGGAATGTACAGCCTCCACTTGAGTTGCCTTTGTTTCTTGGCAAGTGAGGGAACTGGAAGTTTATTAGCTAAAGGAAGAAGAAAGAATATATTGTAAAGAAATATGGAATGTAGGTCACAGAATACAGAAAAGAGATTGTGAAGGCAGTTGGTCGTAGAAATAACAATTGATGGGAAATATTTTCTGTAATAGAAATCTTGTATTTTGACCACTAGTCAAAGACAGCAGGATTAAAGGAAACATGAATGGTGTGAATAGGATGCAGTTCCATATGGTGACCCAATATTGAATATTGATGAAAAGTTCTCTTTTATTTATTTTTTTCAAAGCATGTAGTGAGTGTAATACATTGTTTCCCTAAAACTTTGTAGATGCCTTGGACTAATCCACTAATCTAACTTGACATGTTCCTTTACAATTTTTGAATTCTACTGATTTACCAAAAGCTTCAAGAGCCATGGCCTTTTTCTTTAGGAAAAGTGTACCTAAAAAATAAAATTGAACTCCAAGAGATCATCCAAAAATCTTTTGTTGTAGACTAACTTCGTCACGTTAAATTTTACTTGAAAAAAGTGGAACATTAATGGAACTTGGAAATATTTGTTTTATTTATTCTTACAATATTTGATCTCTATAAAATAAAAACAAAGAAGCCTTAAAAAAGAAATAAAGAGAAACATAATGTTGGAATAGAGAACTGAAATCAGCCAGGAGACTCAACACTTCTCAGGATTGTCCTCACCTGCCCAGAGGACAGAACAATAAAGAAAAACTAGCTTCAACCGGATTTAGAAGAAAAATATTAAAAACCAGCATTTGCTGAGTAATGACCACGTACAGAGCATTGTGCTAGGCTCTGGCAACTAGCATTCAAGGACTTCTCATTAAGGTGCAGAGATGTCAAAAGCTACTTTATACAGCTATCTATATTCATATTATAGATTTACGTATATATCCTAAAGCCTTACTAAATAAAGGTACCAAAAGTTAAATAACCAATGGATATGGAGATTAGTAAGATTTTAGGGAGGAATAGCACTTGATCTGGACTTTTAAGATATGACATGAGAAACACTAAAATTGACAGTCATTTTAGCCATCACTGCCTTCCATGGATTATCTTGCGATTGCAGAAGGCTATTGTATGATGCTTACATCGTCTTTATAAAAATAATAATATAATAATCTCCTTCTGAACACTTATTACCAGGCCACATTTGCAATGTTCATACTAAGTGCAGAAAGTAAATCTAGGGCTCCTATTTCTTTCATGTATCCTGAATGCCTGTGTGGACATTGGTTTAGACTAGAGTTAGTTTCTCCTGGAGGAAAGGGACTGGATTCAATATCTGGAGATCCTTCCAGCTGTGTAATTATTTTGTATCGATTTTAATTATCCACAAAGCATGAAACTGCTGAGAGGTCTGATTCCAAAGCTACGACCTAAGTGTTCCAGAGTCCTACCCTTTCCCCTACTAATTCAGTTCCCCTGTCTTTACAGGAAAATTAATGCTGCAGATAAAGCTTTAGGTAGCATTTGTCTTTTAACAGTGAAAATAAGGAACTTAAATCCTTAACAGTAAGATTTAAGTTTAGAAGCTTACTGTGTAAGTTCAAAAGGTGACTTTGATCCCAGGTGTCTAGAAAAACAAGAATATGAAAAGCCACATTCTTTTTAATAATGCATAGTCTACATTTACATTTAAATGAAATATCCTTTGAAATGCTTTCTTTTACATCAAACTATTCAACAGTTCATTTTATAAAGTAGGTTTACTTTAAAAAAAAACCTGATTAGAAGTTTTAATCTATGTTAAGAAATTCAGCAGTACCACAGATCTTAAGGCTTTCCATATGCACATATGTCTATATCATTTGGCAACTGCATGGTGGATGCTCCCCTGAAGCAACAGATGTTTACACACAAAACATTCTTATTCTATAAATCCTGAGATGAACAAAGAATAGCATTAGCCAAAATACTATTCAGTTTTAGAGATTCTTCAGCAAGGCATCCCTGATTTTTGGCAATTTCTAATCTGCTAATTGGTTTTGTCATCATTAGGGTCTACAAAAACAACCTAGGTGTGAGCTACACAAAGATAACAGCTGTTCCAATAATGTTACTGTGCAGAGTTATACTGCCTGGATAGCTTAGATTTATGCCTCTGGTCCAATCTGTCAGCTTCTTTCAAAATTATTTTTTAATTTGTGTTATGAATGAATCATGAATGATGAATCACAGGACTTCACAACATTTACTTTATTGATGAATTATTCTTTTCTATAATTTAGTATGCCCAGCATGCTTATGTGTGTGTGAGCCTGTATGTACATTTTAGGACCTTTTTTTATTTCCTTGCACCTGTGCAAATAGATGGAGGGTCATTATCCTAGGTGATATGTCCATAGAAGTCAAAGAGTAAAAAAGGCATTATTAATAGCAGTGATGTAAATCCAGTGACCTGCTGCTAATTCATAGTTTATGGTGATGTTTCCTTATCAGTAGAGCCACATTTCTCAATTCCTTTTCCTATCCTATCAAACCCAGAGGAAAGGTAGAGTCTTCAGACATGGCTTACTGAATACTGGCATGATTAGGCCCTGCTGTCTGATGGTTGTTTGATGTTATATATTCTTTCAATGTCCTATTTTCTTAAAGAGCAGTGCTAAAGGAGAAAGAAATAGAAGGAAAATGTTGGAAAGGAAGAGTGAGGAGAGAGACTCCAAGAATTCAGCTGCTATAAGAATGGCAGAAGGAAACAAAGAAAGAAGAAAAAAGAGAAATAAAATGACTTTAAGCCCTTGCTCTGATTCTTTCAAATATAGTTCAAAGACTCCCAGTTCCAAATCCTTACATCTACTGTTAACTGCCTCATCTTCACATCCCCTCACACGGTCAGCATCACATTAGCACCATAAAATTATGATCTCAGCAATCCCAGTCACATCTGCTCTTTCCCCAATAACTGGAAAATCATATCTAATTACCCGCAACAGCATTCAAAAAATAGGTAGTAGAGAGCTTTAGCTTTCAGAGAATTCAGAATTAGCTAGGTAGTTCTTTTCTTAATCAACATTTTTATGAGTTGTTTTATTCTGAATAATGTTTCAGCATTATAGGACTATAGAATTTTCCAGAAATTAAGGCTTTTTGTTTAAGATTCTGAAGGAGGACGAGAATTTATAATCATCATTGTCTCCTTAACAGGATGACATATAAACACTTTCTCTTTTAATTCCAGTTTGAAGGTAAGAAGCTGCTAGTATAAGAATCAGGCTATTCTGTTTAAGTAATTGTTCAGCATAACTTACCTTAATTTACTTATCTTTATAGTATAACAACATCTCTTTTCTATGCATCATGATGGCTAAGTTCAACACAAGTACTAAAAATACTACTACTAATTGTATTTCTATGATAATCTATGCAATTCCAATAATTTATTTCATTATTGTTTGTTACTAGAATAAATATCTAATTTCTTCTCAACTTATAAAATTTAAAGGCCCCAAAGGCAGCTTCTCAAGACATAAATAGTTGGTAACAGAGTAAAGAAGAGTACCAAAGCATCATCCCTATTGTTCCTTCCCCTTTCCAGAAGTCCAAGTGAGTCACACCCAGAGGTCCACAGTCAAAGAACCTTGGAGAAGGAGTCCAACTTATAACATAATCACGACACAATATATTGCTCAAGCTGGTCCCCCTCAGCTTGACTAAACTTCAGTTATCTTCCTGACTCTAAGCCCTTGATCTCTCTTTTCTTAGAGCATTTACTTTAGAAAACATATCATTGTAAAATCTTTCTCTGCTCCTTTGAAATGTAAATATCTTTCAAAGGCCCTAGCCAGTTTTACAACCCACAGATGTCTTTCTCAAAGACCTGGAAGTCATTCCTTTGAAATGTAACCATCCAGGAAGACAGCACCTCTATCTTTTAGTGTCTGTAGGAAGGCAGAAGCCTAAATTTGATAGGCGCCTTGCTCCAAGTTGTAAAACTATCTTCCTTTTCTTGTAGGTAAATCCAATTAGCAAACAAAGGCGGACTTAGAGGCCTCCATCCCACCTCTTAAAACTCTCCTGCCCAGCTTTGCGCAGTGGCAGTATCGTAGCCAATGAGGTTTATCCCAGGCGTGATTATTGCTAATTGAAAACTCTCCTGCCCTTTTTTTCCCTGGAGTGGAGCTCAGATTGAGTTCCGGTCTCTCCCTCCTGTTGCAATAGCTTTGAATTAGGGCTTGTTTATGCAAAGATACCAGACTGGGTTACAGTCAGAGAAAATTATTTTCCACATTCACTAATAAATAAACAATTTATATTTCTTATTATTTAGTAAACATGAAAGTTTGCCTACTTTATAAGGAAAAATTGTAATTAAACATATCTTCTAATGCTAATCTCCTAAATAATCTAAAAAAAGTAAACAGGCATATCTGCAAAGCCAATTCACAAGAATTATATTGAAAGCTGTTTAAAATATGTAACATATATGTAATGATTTAAGAAACCTTAAATAGCCAGGTCTAATTTCCCAACTAAATAATAGAGAACACACAAGTCATCATTTGAACTTGACTCCTTAGGGTTCAAGTCCAAAATCATAGTGTTCAAGTTATTAGCAAACTTAGAGATACTGCTGATTCAACTACCATTGAAGGAAACATGAATACTTTGTCCTTATCTAAGTAAACATTCCTAAATAGAATATGTTCTATTCATCAGAATATGTTCTATTCATCAGTTAACCTTTTCTATATTAAAATTATCCTTTTAAATTGTACATTCTTAGAAGAAAATGTTTAAATTTCCTCCTAACTTTACCACTCTAAAAGTGATATAAATACAGTGAAACTCAATAATTGATTTTGATGATAATGAAATAATTTTCTTCCAACTTTTCTTTATCTTATATCCAAAACCTTACCTATTTACTGTGTCTCTCTTCTTTAACATCAAAGGAAATTTGAGACTTTATACTTTGAAATATTTTATGAGGCTACTCAAATACTGGTTTCTAGATGATATGATATAAATGGGCTTACTCTGCTCTGAGATACACATATAGCTAAGGTGGCCACATAAGAATACACCCATTTCAAATGATTTTACAGCAAATTTCATAATTTATGTATACTCTTATCTCTAACAATTTTCTCTGCTAGGAAAGATTGTCTCTTTTTTTGTTTTGACCTGTACAGATTTCTCTTAAATGCTATCTAAAAGCCTTCATTGGCAAATGACTAACTGAAACCAGTATATAAAAGCATGTTAATCTCAGAAAGGATTAACATCATGGGAACCCTTCCCCCCGCCCCCCATTTAATTACCCATATAAGAGCAATTAATCTCGTATTTTTATTTACTCAAACTGAACGCACACTTCAATTTCCAATCTTATGTATTTGCCTCCTTTTATGGAGGCATCCTACTTCTGTTCTGTTCTTTTCTATAATATTTAGCCTCCCTTCTCGGAAGTAATGTTATCTTTACCAAAGCAACAAAATTTAGGTTGCACCAAACATGAGCCATGCCTATGTAGTAGCTGTATGGCCTAGCATACCACTGGCTCCTTCCAGGAACTCAAAAATTTCTTAATTGAATGAATGTTTCAGTAAATCAATGAGACCCAAAAACTTGCCTCTCAGAAACTTATCAGCAGAGAGTCTGCATCGGACTTTAGAGCAACGTTCTAAATGTGACCATTGACACCCAGGGGATGAGATGTCTCTGATGTCATCACAAGAAGCCTAATTTCCCCATGGCTGCTCTTCTGTTCAAAGACAGAATTCAAATTATCTAGGCCCAGAAAGTACCACCTTTAGATCTTACATTTTAAATTTGTCTGAGTTCAATTTTAGTGTTTTTTTTTTAATGCTTGCTGCCCTTAATTCATTGGAAAAGGATCCAACCAAATCTAAAGTTACAAGTGAGGTGTGATTTCTGTGGAGTACAAGCCAGAGTATGGTCCTTTGTTTTTTCACACCTCAGTTACCAACATGTGATGTGACCTGTTAGAATCCACAAATTCTATTATTCTAAATAGAAAAATAGAATAATTATATTCTATTATTAATAGATATAATAATAATATCTATCTAAATTCTAGATATTCTTTACCTCCAAGAATTTGGGGGTCCTGCAGCTGCTCCCTGTGCTTGTACTATTCTCTAAAGAAAGAGGTTGTATACCAAGTTCATCAGGGAGAGTCTTGGATCCTTTCTGTAGTAAATTTCAGTGTACCTTTTTCGAAAACAGCTCATATTTAATTACAATGAACATATTTAGCACTTTAGATTTTTCACTTCAACATCTAGTTTTTTACCATATAAACAATTAACCCATGTTTTGACAGGTCTTCTCAATTCCAGATGTGAGATAAAACCAGTGGTTTTAACATCTCAATTCCTGCTTGTTCAGATGACTCCTAGGTCTTCCACAATTGGAATGGATTGATACTGACTTTGGGTCAGGAAGCCAAGTTAGCAACAACACCAGAAAGAGATATGATATTGCTTTTACTCATCCCAAAGGATTGCCGTAAAGATCAAACAAAAATATTTTATAAATTTATAATTTTATTCAAGCCTATTTACTCAATAAAGATGTATTAAATGTTCTTTCACTGGGGAAACCATGGCCAATAAGACATATAAACTGCTTCCCTTAAATATAGATTACCCTCAATTTCTTCTAATAAATTTCCTGTTTCTGGAAAGCATCAAACACACAAACCAGTCATGTTTCTTTAAATCTTAATTCCATTCCCTCTTTCTTCTCTTTTCTCTCTTAAAGAGGCAAAACAAGCATATAAAAAGACAACTTGCCTTGCAGATTTAAGAAAAAGTATCTGTGATGGAAGTTTATGACAAGTATTCAGAAAGTATTAAATGATTCCTATCTCCCAGGGGATCCAAAACATGAAGTAGAGGATGTTTGACCTGCATCTCTACTCTTTCAAATGGAATGGATTTAATAATCTGTATTTGAAAAATAGTAATATTCTTCCCCATGGTCTGAACTTGACAAGTGGTTTAGGTTGTAAAGAAACTGGCATTTCAAGAAACTGAACATTTAAACCTAAATCAAAATAAAAAATTTTTATATTGCTGGATTCAAGGATTTAGAAGCCATAAGAATGGATTTCCTGGGCTACTCTTGATGATATATGACAAAATTTTTATTTAGGAAGTTATATGTATTTTTCAACCTTTTTCACTTTCCCTCCCCAAACTTTAGTCTTCCTTCTTCAATTTAGAGTTTCTTAGAGACTCTATAGCTCAGCCAACAAATTCTTTGAGAACCGCCAGACTCACAGAAGTTGACACACTGGGGTCAAGACTGCTCTAATATTTGTCACACAGATTCACTTAAACCATGTGCATCTCAACCCACAGAGGTGGTAGAAGACAGATGAACGTATTATATATGACCTAGATATATCTTAACAGGCATATCCTTTTAATGCAGAGGAAAGTAAGTTAAAAATATTACTCAACTTGACTGGTTAAAGGATTTCCTCAAAAATCAAACAAATAATTTCCAAGGCTACCAAGAGTGATGCCTGATAACCTTTATAATTTTGGACATTTTGATATGACAGACATTTGCTTTATGTAGAATTAAAAAAATTTTTTTACATGAATAAGACTTTTTCAATTTTTGTGTTTCAGAAGGCTGTAAGAGTTTAGTAGCCTATCACTGAAGTGAGGAAATAAAATGAATCAGTTTTAATATAAAAACTGTTTTAGCATAATTCAATGGACTGCCTCTTATCCAAATGAATGTTTGTATAATTTTGTATAATCTTTGATTTTTATTGGTAAGAATTGATAGGAGTTAAATAAGCTCTAAGTAGAGCTCTCATATTGTTCCCTGAAGGCAACTAAAAAGAAAATTACAAGAACAGTGAGATAAAAAAAAATGGTGGCTATAAAATTGTACAAAATGTGATTTCCATGTGATGTTAGCATTTACACAAAATTTCAAAACTTTACATAGCAAACTTGAAGTGGATTTTCCTCTTCTTTTTTTGCTAGTATGATAAACTTTATTTTATTTTATTTTATTTTTTAACATCTTTATTGGAGTATAATTGCCTTACAGTGGTGTGTTAACTTCTGCTTTATAATAAAGTGAATCAGCTATACATATACATATATCCCCGTATCTCATCCCTCTTACGTCTCCCTCCCACCCTCCCTATCCCACCCCTCTAGGTGATCACAAAGTACCGAGCTGATCTCCCTGTGCTAATGCGCCTGCTTCCCACTAGCTATCTATTTTACATTTGGTAGTGTATATATGTCCATGCCACTCTCTCACTTCGTCCCAGCTTACCCTTCCCCCTCCCCGTGTCCTCAAGTCCATTCTCTGGATTTTCCTTTTTAAATAAAACTGAAATCAAAATATTTTAAACTGACAGCTTACTTATAAACCTCATTACCACAGGGATCCTTTTAAAATTAGTATTTTTATGAGTAGATAATTTGGGGGACACAAATAGTTTTGTAAGTGTTTTAAAATACACCTAATTGACATTCAATATAATCCTATGAGATAAATAAAAATCACTGACATACCTCCCACTAATATATAGGAAGAAACTGAGGTATAGAGAGCATAAAGGCTAGGCATATATTCTTAGTTGCCGCTCTCAGGCTAGGGTACAAACTACAATTATTAGGGAAGTCATTATGGTAATAAACAAACAAAATAAATATAAGAGGAAACCCAACCCAACCCAACCCTAAATTTGGATATTCAGATTATATTCTGAAGATATTTAGATTTGGAGGAAGAACCAAATTTAGCCTCTCACAATTTCACCAACAAGGGCATAAAACAAAATACCACTAAGGATAAAAAGGAGACATATTTTGCAGCGAGGGAAAGTGGCCGTCCAAACACACTGGTAGACTCAGCCACACACAGATTCAGACAAGATAATGTCTATCAGAGTCATCCTTGTCAAGCCATGTCAAATGTTAGGAATTCTTATACAAAGTGGCTCTTGTGCTAGCTATTCCTACATGGACGGGAGAGGTGGCGACAGAAAAGATTCTGCTTTTACCAACATCACCTCTCCTGACTGCTTAGTTCTGTACCTGGTTAGATCAGGGAAGTTATCTGCATGATAGGCACACTTTGCCCCCCAAAGCTCCTACCTTCTCTGCAGAGGCAATATCAGATAAATTGGCCCACCTCTGTTGACAGAATGCAGGCAGCAGCCAGAGACACAGAACAATTGAAGCTGGTAGAAGTCTGTTGGACTTCTCAAAGGAAAACTACGAAAATAACTCCTAAGATAGAAATAAATAAATCCATCATGGCCACACACGCGTTCACTCACTCCTAAGTAACGAACTGGAATTCTCAAGACATGGATTGAAGTCCTCAGTTCTATGGGCAGAAGCAAGCTCGAACCGGGATCTGAGTTTAGATGTCTCATGGGACAACTTACGCCTTAGCTTTACTTGTTGATCGTTTTAACCTTCGGCCATGGAAGAGAAAAATCGAATTCAGCAGATCAAATCCTGGTTATCTCACTTAATTATTTTCAAACCTTAACCACTCTCCAACCTCCAGCTCTAGAGCATAACCAACTTGACGGTCCTGGAAAAGATTTTAATTCTGTCCTTTAGTCATTTTTAGCAGGTAAGAGTGCCAGAGGCCTCAGTCACCCTTCCCAAATCGAATGACCATTTTACGCTTCACAGCTTAGTGCTATTTGTAAAAGTCTCTTAGTCATTAGCTCTATTTTTTTCCCCCAATTTCTGACTTTTTTGTTTACCATGTTAATTTTTCTTTAATTCTCTCCTCCCTATTCCCAGGGCTGCATTCTGTCTTTTTTGAAAATGTGTTCTGATATATTTCCATTGTATTTTTCCTTCCACCTCTGCCTTCAGTTTTTCACTGTCAGTTTTCTTTATAGGATTTTGCTGTTTTTTACAAATAGGTCTACCCAATATGTCTCTCTCTGAACTATCAATAAGTACCTATAAGTCAGCATAAAACTGTACATATATAACTACCAAAGGTATCTTGATACTTGACCTTATAAAGTACTTTTTCATACATTGCATTTTGATATTTTCAACCACCTTTTACCTTGGTAATTTTATTATCAATCACATTTTACAGATAAGAATACTGAGGCTCAGAAGAAATATATGACATCTACCGAGTCACATGGCTAGACAGTTGCCATGTTTTCTGACTATAAATTCTATGATTTTCATTACATCATTTGACTTTTCTATAAAGTTTAGCTTTTGAAAAACTATCTTTTCCTAATCATATAGGTAATAACAGCTAATTGATAATCACGCACTACAAAGTTGTTAAATTAGAAAGTAAAATGACTGAATAAAACGTCTTCCTACCCTCTCCCAAAATAATTGCTGTTAATAACTTTTTGTGTATTTATACAGATTCTTTGATTTATTATTATTATTAATTATTTCAGATATAGGATAAAAGTATATATTATTTTCTACAACCCTATTTTAACACTTTTTTTTAGTTAAAAATCTTAAATTTCACCTTAAAACTACCCTGTAACTAGCAGATACTCACTTGAATCAATACAATGGAATGGAATGGAATGGAATGGAATGGAATAGAATAGAATAGAATAGGATAGAATAGAATAGAACTGAATTAGAAATAGGATGGGATCTGGCCCCAAATGGTCCCTCTGTGTTGGCACTTTACTGGGCATTTAAGGCAGTGTCACGTTCAAGTCACAATGTTCAGATTATGGAAAGATTAGTTAGAACTATTATGGTAAAACAGCACCAGATTGTTTGACAGAATCCAACTGATAACATTGTTTAATTATTCTTCCTGCAGTGCAGGACTTCATAGCATCTTCAAAGTCTGGGATTCTGAAGCAGAACTTTGGTTTGATGTTAGGTTCCTTGTTCATGCTGATAGAATTTGACCTTCAACTTCATCAGCATTATTTCCATTTTATTCCCTTCTCATACAGGAAATTTTGGATTAAAACTATCTACCATATTTCCAGATGATTACAAGAGAAATTAAATACTAGCTTTCATATTCTTTGTTCTCAAAATGAATGCATGTGCTATATTGGGATAATTCCGGTCAGCCAAACCCGAGCGATTGGATTCACGATTCAGAATGTGTTAGGATTCACTATATAGTTTAGTATAACTGTCAGTAACAAGATGAAATGTCTTAAGGACAGTCTCAGATTTCCTGCGATTGACCTATTTGTGGTATCATTTCTATGTCCCAAATTCTGGATTTTTAAAAAACTTATGTTTCCTGCTGTTTTTTGTTTTTGCTGTTTAATGAAGTCACAAAGTTTTCTAAGGCCATAGTTTTTCCTCTATGATCTTTACTTCAGTTTTTAAAAAAGCTGCATTAAGTGGTGAATATATTAAATTATTTAATTGATCCAAAGGTAAAAGAAGCCTAGAAACAAATATAAAATCATTTATATTGCTAAATTATATGATTTCTTAGCAATGATTAAATGCAGGGGTAATGATTTATACACAGGGGTAAAACATTGTATGCTATATCTTACATAAATTATTCCCAATTGGATATGAATCAAATATTTATACTTTAAAATGGAATACAAATGATTCCTGCAGTAGTTACTAATGAGATGAGCTAAGAAGAGAAAATGTCCCAAACTCCTTCATTGCTATGATAAGTTACATCTTTCTAAGCTATCACTTTGTCCCTATCTTATAACAACAGAATTTTTTAAAAATTGTGTGCCAATTAGTATTATTTATTTCGAGTTCAAGTGCATACTTTTGAATCCCAGTGAGGGGAAATAGGGAGAAATACTGAAAAATGAGGTACTGAGAAATCTGTAGATTTTTGAGCAGAAGCATGCAGAATAGCATTGGAATAAATGAACACAAAGGCAGACAGAAGCATCCTATTAAGGAGGTGCACGGTGCTATAGATGCCTGGTTGGCTGGAGGCTATGGATGCCTTATTCCTAATGATAATCACAAGATCAGGTGAGAGAAAGGCAAGCTTTGTACCAATGGGGGGCTTAAATTCTGCCATCTACTACAAATCTTATTGTAATGAAAGTGGAAAAGCTAACAAATGTTTTCCTCATCCTGCTAACAATTTTATCTAGAGAAGGAAAAGAAAGTTATTAGGATGATTTCTCTTCAATGCTTAATTCAGACCAATAAGAAGGGGAAAGATAGCAACTAGTTAGAAACATACTGTAGACATTTGGAAAGGGCATTTCAAAAAGGCAAAGAAAATTTAGGCATGATCCCATGGTCAGAATTATGGAATGGGACATGGCTCACAATTAATGCAAGATACAAAATTTAAGAAAAATCATAACCTGCAATAGTCTTAGAGCAAAACTTATAGTTGTATTATTGAGGACAATGAAACCAATTTATTATAAAAATAACCTTACACAAAGACTGGGTCTCTAAAGCATCCCAAGAAATTTCTGGGGTTCAGCATGCAGCTAGAACCCAAATGCAACCTGGTGATGATACTTGGAAGTTCCACTTAACTCACTTATTTCTTGAGACATGTCTCAGGATTCTTTATTTGTTTCAGTCCAATCTAACAATTATTACCTTCATACAGAATTACAGCTTTGTTTAGGGCATCACTGGAATGAGGTCTTACTGTGATATGCTTTCTACATAATTCCTGCAATAACATTATGGTTATCCCACAGACAGTAAGCATATTCTTCTCTTTTAAGGAACAAAATAGGCCACTGATTAACTGGGTAACAAAACACAATAGTGTTTTGTGATCAGTTGTGATAAGGATATCAACATAATCTGTTCCTTGTAAGATCTAAAATATCAAAGGTTGAGAAGAATTTTATTCACACAATTGCTTTCCAGTTTGGTTTCATAGATGGGAGGAGAATGTATGAAGTATTTGAGGAGTGTGTAAATGAACAAAGGTAAAGCAATATTATTAAGTGAATAGCTAGATGGGACTTTCTGGAATCTAAATAGGTACCAGGTAGTGTGTAAAAATCTAAACATTTATAATCTTATTTATTCCTCAAAAAAATTCTATGAAGGAAGGGGGGGTTGGGATAACACTTCTCTGAGTAGAATTTCTGGTAAAGTTCTAATTTTTGGAAATGGTTAATGTTTCACATACTTAAAAAAAGAAAAGGGACAACGCTTGGGGGAGGGACCCAAATCTAAAAACCCAAAACAGAAATATGAACAGAGTCATGTTTTTATATCAAATGAATAACAGAGCCACATTGGGCACGGTGGTAGACGGGGAGAATTCAGGTAGCTTTTAGACTTTTGGACTTTGCATATTCGGACTATATATCCTCAGTCTGAAGACACAAAGAACTCTAAACAATTATTGAATTCTACATAGCAGGTATCTTTTTTCAGATTTATTGGTTAATAATTCTGAAACTACTTTCTATGTATTCTCGGACTGAACAAATAAATAAATATATTGTGGATAATGAGATCTAGGTCTTGTACTGTCAGAGAAGGGAGTTACAAATGTGGGAAAGAGGAAAGATATAATTAACTCCATGATGCTGGTTGGAATTGAAACCAACTTGAACTTGTTTGAACTTGAACCAGTTTGAACTTACAACTTTTATGATATAGATAGAAGGAAGGAGGGTAGCAAGGGAGGAAGAAATTACATATATATATGTATGTATGTATATATGTGGTGGTACATACACCCATCTCTGTGTGTGTAGCCTAGTTCTAACTGCTAAAAAGCCTAGAAGTAATGACATTCGGTAGCAACAACAAGTCCACCAGGCTCTAAGATCTCCCTTTCGAAATACCTTTCTTTTACTCCTATAAACTGAAGCATTTTGATGAAATTAATGATTCCAGGAGGTAGTCAGGGAAGACAAGACCTGAGTCTGAAGTGACTTCTTATGCCAGAAATTAGGGATGTATTCAAATAATGATGGAGTCATGTCAAAAGGATATAAGGGTCAGCTTGAGGGGGGCTCTCTCTACTCAAATCTGGAACAACTAGAGTATCAAAAAAAGATAATTATAAGAATTTATAAGCTTAACTCGAAAACATGTTCTTGGTAGATAGAAACTTATTTAAGTGACCAAGTGATCTAAGTTATTATCACCATAATGGCCCAACGTAATGGGGTAAATGGACATCATATGCCTCCTGATATGATGCACAGCAAAGGACACGTCATAGCTTTCTTATCCCTAATGAAAGTGCACAAGTACATCAAATTATGAGGAAACAAAGGACAAACCTAAACGGAGAGACAGTCTGCAAACTAACTGGCCTACATCATTTTAAAAAAAATCTATGTCATGAAACAATATCAAGATTGAGAAACTGTTTTACAGTAAAAGAGATTAAAGAGACATGAAAATTGAATGCACAGCCTAAGATGGTATTTGCTTTGGATATAAAAGACATTATTGGGACAACGGCTGAAAACTGAATAAGGTCTGTGGATTAGATAATAGTATTATGACTAGTAACTGTTAATTTCCTGCCTTATCTAAGATAATGTCTTTATTTTTAGGAAATGCACACAAGTATTTAGTAAAAGGAAAGGGGAGTCACGCCTGCAACTTATTCTCAAATGGTTCAGGGCAATAATCATACACAGAGAGAGACAGAGAGAGAAAGGGAGAAAAAGAGAGAGGGAGGGAAGACGAGAGAGAGACAGAGAGGAAGGGAGAGAGACAGAGACAGACAGACAGAGAAAAAGTAATAAACTTTGGGGATTCCAAGTGAAGTGTACACTGGAATTCTTTGTACTATTCTTGCATTTCCCCTCGTAACTCTGAAATTATGTCAAATAACTTTTTTTCAGTTTTTAAAAAGCTCAATGATGTAATTTAATTACTGCCCTAATTTAAGGGTAAGTCAACTCCACACTCTGAGTCACACATTCAGCATGACAGCCAACATTTGAGCTTAAGTCGGCTTAACTTCAGCCTCTAAATTCTTAGCCACTACTTGGTTCTGTCGTGCCAGGCTCCATTTATGGGAGAGTGTCTCACAAATAAATGCCAGCTGTCATATATACCAAGGAGGAAAAAAAAAAAGAGAAGCATTGATCTAGAACCTGAAACTGCATTGTTCAACATGTGGTCACTATGTAATCACTATCTACATCTACCTATTTAAACTTAAATCATCAAAATTAAAAAATTTGGTTCCTCAATCACACTATTCACATATCAATTGCTCAAAAGCCAAAGGTGGCTACTAGCTATGATACTGGGCTGTATAGATATAGATTATTTCCTTCATCTCAGAAAGTTCTATGGAACTCTGCTGGTCTAGACTCCAGACTGTTATGGAATTTAATAGGATGCTCCTTATATCCATCCACAGTTGCATGCAGGGAGCAGAGAAGATTCCCACATTCCACTCCACCTGGGGAGGGTGCACTGTGCTGGTTAGGAGTATGGACTCAAGACTGTCTCCATCCTGACTGTCCAGGTTCAAGTCCAGGCTCTACAACTTACCAACTGTGAGTCACTGGGCAAGTGACATTACAATTCTTTTTTTAGGTTTCCTCGTCTCTAAAATGGGGATAAACGTAGTGTCTACCTCATGGAATTGTGTGCGGTTTAAAAGTGTGGAGTAAAGTACTGAAAATATCACTCCTTTATAACTCAAAGGGAATGTTTTGGGTCATATCAGGGGCAGAATGGAAAATCCCTTATGTATAAAATAAAATATGCATTTCATATCCATTACATCCCTGTTTAGGAAGAAAATCAAGTACCAGTGGTGTGGTTGAACTTAATGACTTTTAAGGTCTCTTTCAATACAGAGACTCTATGATTCCATGATATTAAGCCATTGTCATTCTGCTTTAGAAATGGCTTTATAATGGTTAGCATTTATAATTTTCAAAGATAATTTACATGTATCTCCTTCACAGAGACTAGGAGAATTGTTTTTAAAATTTTACAGATACATAAATTTACATTCTAAAAAGTTAAATCACTTGCCCAAAGCTAAATAATCAGCAAGCGGCAAAGCCCAGGACTGAAGATAGGACTTGTAAGTCCAAGATCTTTATGCCATGTAAGTCCATTAGTTATGCATTCATTATATATTTGTTGAGCACATAGTATGTACTGGACATGCTGGTACATACTGGGGAAATGATAACGAATATGGAGAACTGTTTCCTATGGTCAGTATAAGGAACAGTCTAGTTCAAGACCTCCAAATTGATCACAGAATCTCAGTTGAGAGAACTTCATTTGATTTAGGATTGCACAGAGAAAAGTCAAGTAATTCTGTACCTCTCTGGGTTTGTGTAGCCCTAAGGAAACTTCTATAAAGAGATATTTAGATGTAATTTTTTGATGCAAGGTAAAATATACTGAAATTTCTACAGTGATAGTCAAAAAAAGTGTTGATTTAAAAATATTATCTCTTATCTTCTCTTAGACCTAAACTTGTTCTAATACAGTTTTCATGAACTACAGAGACATGTAAAAAAGATGCTCTTTTGCTTATTTATAAAATCCAAGCATTATTTATTTAAAGTTTTCACCTCATTCTCACCATCTTTTATTTTTTCCTGACCCTGTCTCTGCAATACTTTGTGATTCAAGCCATAGCAGAAATTCCAAATAAAATTAATTAAATAACATTGTAATAATCTCAGAAATACCATATAAACATACTGTGTATACATATAAATTGATTCCAAACACCGCTCACTGTTGAATATGACTGTATCATGGTAGCATACTCAAAAGGAAGAAGTCTGGTCAAGTACATCTTTGTAAGTAGCATTTTTACTTATTCTATCCACCCTGAGCATTCGAATCATGACCTGAGCTGTACAAAGCACACTACTGAAATGTTTCGGAGTCTTAGGAATTTGAGTGCACAAAATTAGAATTTATTGCATGGATAAAAATCCATTTTAAGGATTCAAAGACTCATCAATGACCATAAATTTCAGTATTCTTTATTTATGATATATTATTAGTATTCTCTCCTTAAATATTTTTTGATTAAAAATAATAGCTAGCTTCTATTGATTGCTTTCTACCAGATACTCTGATAAGTGTATTTTTGTTACAACAGTCTTAAATACTGTTTCCATTGTAATATTCCCATTTTATGATTAGATAACTGAAGCCATAAATAAACAGAGTCATAAAGTGAGGGAGAAATAATTTGAAATCAGGTATGTTTGACCAGAATTCCTACTCTTAACTATCTCTTATGCTGACTTCTATTTATTACAGCATATTAGGAAAACATTAAAGTAGTAAAAGAATGAAAATAATTACTTATAATCACACTACATAACAACTATACTGAACATTTTGATTTGTTTCCTTTTAATCTTATTTTGTGGTCATCATGGTCTTAAGTACCATGAAAGTTATATTGCTAAATAAGATGGATGCCTTTCCTTTTAAAAATTAAAGATCCAGAGAAGAAAATATATATTCAATTAATAGTGCAGGGATTGAAAGTACGGACTCTAGAGTCAGACTGCTTAAGACTGAATCTTAGTACTTTATTTATAAGCAGCACAACTTTGAACAAATTAGCTATCTGTCTAAACTTTGATTTCCTAATCACTAAGGGTTCATTATTATCGTTATTCTCATCGTCATATGATGCAAACTTAAATGAGACAATACGGGTAAAAGCAAAGTTCAGGGGAAACATGGAGGAGAAGGAAGAGAATTAATTTCAACTGAACAAATCATAGAAGGCTTTGAATTGCCAGTTGAGACTTCATTTATACATACAAAATAACAGCAATATTTAATGAGCTCTTTCCCCCTTTCCTCAATGAAAAAACATATTCTCAAAGTGGTTATGTGGGACTTTTAATTAAAAATGCTTATTTAGAGATCTTTCAGTTGCAAAGTTTACAAAAATACATCTGACTGCATAAAATTAAGAAATGAGAAGCATCTGACTTTTTGAAAACTCAACTGCTTCTTGAATTTGTATTAAAGTAATCTCAATGTGTTTAAGCATTCCAATATCCCTTAGCACACATTTATAAATAATATAGTCATACATTTATCTATGATGTATATTCTGCCTTTTCATTTTCATCGGCTGAATGTCATCTATTAGCTCATAAAACAACTCACTGGCAGGTACTACAACTATAACTTTCTTTGTGACCTTGTAAACCATCTTATAAAAGTGCAGTGAACACTCTTATTAAATATTATTGTTTTACTAGCAAGACGTTGTCACTACATTATTAACCTAATCATGGATTCCCATGACTTTAATTTAACTGACATTTTTCTTTCGAGTCTGTTAATCAGAAGAAGACAGGCTCCTACATATCCCTCAAAAAATAAAAATATTTGTATATATTTTTAAATTTGGATTTTGGCAGTTAGCTTAGTAGTTCACTCTGTCTTAGTATTTCAAAAGGACTAAATTTCATAGCTCTATTGAGCAAAAAACATCCTGATGGTACTCTACAGTATACTGACACTAATATATGGTGTCTGACGCTGGCAAAGCATACATAAATCGTTTCATGTGTTGGTCTCCAGGAGAATGCATTTCTATTATGCCTGAGCTACATAATACACATTATTGAAATATTCCAGAGTCTTAGGAATTGTGGCATACACAATTGGACTTACTTGTACAGATAAAAATCTATCTGAAGGATCCTATTTAAGGCTTTTAAGCATCTCCAGAGAAATATTAACACAATGTTTTACTAACTCTTCCAACATTTGATGTACAGAACATTTGCTACTACTTAGCATCCAACAAGTTTTCTACTGGAGGGAGGTGACAGAAATCTCAAAATAAGAGGTGGGTCTCCACCTGAAGCCAAGGGAAGCAGAGAATAGCCATGCAGGGCCCTGGAAGCTTGGGCACGGACACATACTATGGGTTATGGGCCACTAATATACACCATCCCAACTTGGACTTTTGTATCTTAACAAAGTGAGGCAAAGATGTAAGGAGAGTTAGTGATTATTCTGGGCACAGGAACAGAGGTGTCAAGAGACTATGGCACAGATCACAGTCCAGTGACAAAGGTGCCAATGGAAGAATTCTGACCAGACCATCCCCTTGTTCTGCTTGATCCATTTCTGTATTCAGCTGTCTGGGCTTCACTTGGTATCCTGCTTCCCTTGACATCTTTCCCAATCTTGGATTCAGCAGATTTGGGGAGTTCTCTGATAATCTTCCAACACATTCTTTTTTGTTTTTTGGTTTTTTTTCCAAGTTCCCTAGAGCTGGGTTCTGTTGTTTAGAACCTGGAAACATTATTTTTATACCTGTCAAAATTGTTTTTAAATTTTTAAATTATCCATGCTTTTATTACAAAAGCAGTAACTTTATTGTCTGTGTGTTTGCATAACACATATAAGCACAAATACTGAAACTAAAATAATCAACAAGTCATCAATAACTCTCTACCATCTAGCAATAATATTCTAAAATTTTGTTTGATAATCCTTCCTATCTTCTGTTTCCACATCTCATTCTCAATTACTCTCTCTCTCCCAGTACATCACTTATGCATTTTAACAAGCTGCCACCATAATACTGCCTTGAAATTTGAGTTTTGATTTAGTATCTCATCAACTTTTATAGAAATTGAAGGTTCTTCTTTAATATCACAAAGGATGCATAACATTTCCTTGTATGGATGTCCTATAATTAATACTATAATTTCTGGCCATTCAGACTGAATCCTTTTTCCTTCCCATTATAAATAATTCTACAAGGAACATCCTTTATATAAAATTTGGTCCCAACTAATCTCTCTCTACATTGTTTTGTTTGTTTGCTTTTGTCTAGGTGGTGCTCTGATGAATAATGCTCCATGAATAACGCACCTGCTATGAGGGTCATTTGCACTGTTCAGGAAAGCACTGTCAGTTTAGCCAGTAAGGCCTTTTCTATGTTACCAAGAGTTTTATCTCTCAAGCTTGAAAAAGGACCAACCAGCTCATAAGGCCACAGGAAAGCCCTCTTGTCCCAGAGCCTGTAGCTTTCAGTTCTCTCAATCTGTCAACCCTGCCCTAATATAGCTCCCCAGAAAAGCAAATTACATAGGCTTGCTGCATGAACTGATGCTGGCAGTTTTACAGGTAGGAATGAGGCTTTGGCAGGCAACCAGCCCGGAATGGACAGAACAGCAAGCGAGAGGCTCTTCTCACATCAATGCTTTCTCAGTCTCTTCCCTGGAAGAATCAAGCCCATTCTGAGCACCTATGGCATCACTGTCTTATTTAAGCAAAAAAAAAGAAAAAAATCCATGTTACTATTGTACATTTCTGAGATAAATTATTTTTTATAGGATTTGATATGGGAGTACTTAAAAACCTTACAGAGGACTTAAAAATCTCTTAATGTATGGCTTTTAAAAGTTCTAAAAGATTTGTGGTTTAATATGAACGAGTTCTTAAGATGTAGCTATTTTTTCTTTGATCTATCCAACAGTTGATGCTTGAGTTCCATCTCAGGCCCACATTCTAGTTTATTTTAAATTTAATATGAGCCAACATGATGAAACAATCATTTTGGAAGCTAATCTGATCAGATGGGTAAGTGTATGTGTGGCTGGGTAGCTAGGGGTGTTAATGCAAATACATTCTCAAGAACAAAGTTAGTGTTGGTCCTATTTTATTCTGTGATGCCAGGGTCCTACAGTCAGCTTTGATTATAAAGATTAATTGGGATTATATTCAGAAGACAGGATGGTAAAGAAATCAAAGACATGACTCATGAAAAACTGCCTGGAGCAGAGATGGTATAGAAGTATGAATATAACCATCTTCAGATACTTGAAAGGCTGTTGCATGGAATATGATTTGTTCGGTCTAGCCACAAGGGGTTGAGCTATAGGTAGAAATATAAGAAAACATTTCAACTCAATATAGGAAAGAAGTTTCTAATAAATCACGGGGTCAGTTATAACTGCTTTCAGAATTTATACTGAGACTGTGAAAATGTTTTCAAGTTTATATTACTAGAAAAGAAATGAGGTGGCAAAACAGTAATTAAACACTATGTTTTCATAAATAGTAAGCCCAGAGACTTGGACAGAGAAAAGAGTTCTAGTTGTAATTAAAAAGGGGTTTTCATAGTTTCAATAGATACAACTAACTGAGGTACTTATAAATAAAGAATACTATGCTCCTTTTCTAGATATATCAACAGTAAAATAAAACTGTATAGATCAAAGAGACACTTCAATACTAAGCAATAAACTAACTATATTTGCTGGGCCATAAACGAAAAGGTAAAATAGCAGGAAAATAAATGAATTTAACTGGACTGAACTTTGAAATAAAAAAAGGAGAAATGTCATCAGAAGAATGTTGGTTTTGTGCACTAATTTTGTATCCTGCTACTTTACCAAATTCATTGATTAGCTCTAGTAGTTTTCTGGTAGCATCTTTAGGATTCTCTATGTAGAGTATCATGTCATCTGCAAACAGTGACAGCTTTACTTCTTCTTTTCTGATTTGGATTCCTTTTACTTCCTTTTCTTCTCTGATTGCTGTGGCTAAAACTTCCAAAACTATGTTGAATAAGAGTGGTGAGAGTGGGGAGCCTTGTCCTGTTCCTGATCTTAGTGGAAATGGTTTCAGTTTTTCACCATTGAGGACGATGCTGGCTGTGGGTTTGTCATATATGGCCTTTATTATGTTGAGGAAAGTTCCCTCTATGCCTACTTTCTAAATGGTTTTTATCATAAATGGGTGTTGAATTTTGTCAAAAGCTTTCTCTGCATCTATTGAGATGATCATATGGTTTTTCTCCTTCAATTTGTTAATATGGTATATCACGTTGATTGATTTGGGTATACTGAATAATCCTTGCATTCCTGGAATAAACCCCACTTGATCATGGTGTATGATCCTTTTAATGTGCTGTTGGATTCTGTTTGCTAGTATTTTGTTGAGGATTTTTCTGGCATTCCTATACAGTAATGATGAAAAATCTGAAAGTGAAATTAAGAAAACACTCCCATTTACCATTGCAACAAAAAGAATAAAATATCTAGGAATAAACCTACCTAAGGAGACAAAAGACCTGTATGCAGAGAATTATAAGACACTGATGAAAGAAATTAAAGATGATACAAATAGATGGAGAGATATACCATGTTCTTGGATTAGAAGAATCAACATTGTGAAAATGACTCTACTACCCAAAGCAATCTACAGATTCAATGCAATCCCTATCAAACTACCAGTGGCATTTTTCACAGAACTAGAACAAAAAATTTCACAATTTGTATAGAAACACAAAAGATCCTGAATAGCCAAAGCAATCTTGAGGACGAAAAACGGAGCTGGAGGAATCAGGCTCCCTGACTTCAGACTATACTACAAAGCTATAGTAATCAAGACAGTATGGTACTGGCACAAAAACAGAAAGATAGATCAATGGAACAGGATAGAAAGCCCAGAGATAAACCCACGCACATATGGTCAACTTATCTTTGATAAAGGAGGCAGGAATGTACAGTGGAGAAAGGACAGCCTCTTCAATAAGTGGTGCTGGGAAAACTGGACAGGGACATGTAAAAGTATGAGACTAGAACACTCCCTAACACCATACACAAAAATAAGCTCAAAATGGATTAAAGACCTAAATGTAAGGCCAGACACTATCAAACTCTTAGAGGAAAACATAGGAAGAACACTCTATGACATAAATCACAGCAAGATCCTTTTTTACCCACCTCCTAGAGAAATGGAAATAAAGACAAAAATAAACACATGGGACCTAATGAAACTTAAAAGCTTTTGCACAGCAAAGGAAACCATAAACAAGACCAAAAGACAACCCTCAGAATGGGAGAAAATATTTGCAAATGAAGCAACGGACAAAGGATTAATTTCCAAAATTTACAAGCAGCTCATGCAGCTCAATAACAAAAAAACAAAGAACCCAATCCAAAAATGGGCAGAAGACCTAAATAGACATTTCTCCAAAGAAGATATACAGATTGCCAACAAGCACATGAAAGAATGCTCAACATCATTAATCATTAGAGAAATGCAAATCAATACTACAATGAGATATCATCTCACACCGGTCAGATTGGCCATCAACAAAAAATCTACAAACAATAAATGCTGGAGAGGGTGTGGAGAAAAGGGAACCCTCTTGCACTGCTGGTGGGAATGTGAATTGGTACAGCCACTATGGAGAACAGTATGGAGGTTCCTTAAAAAACTACAAATAGAACTACCATATGACCCAGCAATCCCACTACTGGGCATATTCCCTGAGAAAACCATAATTCAAAAAGAGTCATGTACCAAAATATTCATTGCAGCTCTATTTACAATAGCCAGGAGATGGAAGCAACCTAAGTGTCCATCATCGGATGAATGGATAAAGAAGATGTGGCACATATATACAATGGAATATTACTCAGCCATAAAAAGAAACGAAATTGAGTTATTTGTAGTGAGGTGGATGGACCTGGAGTCTGTCATACAGAGTGAAGTGAGTCAGAAAGAGAAAGACAAATACCATATGCTAACACATATATGGAATCTAAGAAAAAAAAATGTCATGAAGAACCTAGGGGTAAGACGGGAGTAAAGACACAGACCTACTAGAGAATGGACTTGAGGATATAGGGAGAGGGAAGGGTAAGCTGTGACAAAGTGAGCGAGTGGCATGGACATATATACATTATCAAACGTAAAATAGATAGCTAGTGGGAAGCACGCATATAGCACAGGGAGATCAGCTCAGTGCTTTGTGTCCACCTAGAGGGGTGGGATAGGGAGGGTGGGAGGGAGGAAGACGCAAGAGGGAAGAGATATGGGAACATATGTATATGTTTAACTGAGTCACTTGTTATAAAGCAGAAACTAACACACCATTGTAAAGCAATTATACTCCAATAAAGATGTAAAAAAAAAAAAAAGAATGTTTCAAAAACCAATCTGAGCCCTCCTCAAGTATTTGTTAAAAAAAAGTTTTGAATGAGTTTATTTGCATTAACTGTATCATCACTTACTTCATATAAGATTTTTGGTCTTGCCATGATTCCAATATGATTTAATACAAAAACAAACATTTGGCTAAGTAATTTATTCAGACATTTCAGTGAAACTAAATAAGAGAAAATCCTGGCTCAACAAATGGGTCCTATATGTGATTTCAAATCTTGTCTGGCTAGTTCAGCTAGAGAGCTGAGCTACTTTATGTTAAAAAGAAACCAACAACTGAAACCCAGGTGTTCCATTGGGGTTCTTTTCTTTTAGCTTTTCCTATCATTTTTAGAACCATGTACCATTTAATTAAAATAAGACTGGATTTTGTTTAGACCCAGAAACATCTGATTAAACTCTACAATAAAACATCCCCATAACCATGGCATAATTAAATAACAATATATTAAACGTACATTTAAAAATAAATCAGTTTCTATTGTTATATATTTGGGAATCTTAATAAAAATATAGAGAATTTGAGATGGAAAGTAGCTAGCAAAGCCTGGAAAAACTGTTTCAAACATAAGTTTTTCTTTCTTAATCAGCTGATATTATTCTTTCTAAAAGTATCTATGGTAGAAATTTAAAATATTCGGTGCAATTGCAAAAGGCTTAAAATCTTAAAATAACTTCAGAATTATTGTCAGCATGAGTAGAAGGAAGAAACACTTTTGAAACTTATTTTGACAGAATTTGTTGTGATGTCAAATGAGGAACAAAATGGCAGGAAAACAGATTAAAAATGCTCTATAAATATAGTAACAAAACAAGACAGAAAAATTTCCACAAGTGCAATTCACAAACTGCAAATAGTAAAGCTTGTCATTTTGAATGTTGGGCAATTATTAACAGCTAAAATACCTTCTATGGCATCCCTACTTTTGTTTCTTTTTTCTCCCATTATCTTAATTCTAGTTTCTACTAATAAGGCCAGAGGGTTTATCACTGCAACCTGTGATTCTTAACCTTGGCTATGCATCAGAATCACTGATGGGTTTTCAATATTGTTTCTGGGGTCCAACTAAGACCCACTGAATCAGAGTCTCAGGAGGGACCTGGAAGTTTGCTGTTTAGAAAATCTCTGCAGATGCTTCTGTAGCAGGGGTGCTTGGGAACCCGTGCTTGGGAATCATGGGCCTATTATTAAAATAGTCCCCTAACTGTACTTTTATCTGCAGAATCATCCCCTGTGTTCTAACCAATCTGGCTCAAACCACCACTTCAATCTTCTTAAAGCATTTCTTTAATGATAATACCTTCTGATTCTAAAACTTTCAACAGCTCATAATTGATGTCCAGTCTGCCTTTTTCAAGAGATTATCAGTCATCTTTCAACATACAGCTCAAAAGTCACTTCCTCGAGGATGCCCACCTTCACAACTTGCGATAAGTCATCACTCCCTATTTGGAACCCCCATTCATTCTGTATTACCCACGTGGTAGTTATAACCTTCATTTTTGTATTATAAATATCTGTACATGTTTTATTTTTACATTAGGTGGCATGTAAATTGCGGATAGGTACAACGTATTATGCATACATCTCTCACAAAAGTAGATATTCATTTGTATGAATTAATGCACAAAAAGATGTAGAAAATAGCATTCTTGACTCAGAGTTAAATTCAGAGGTTTTATAAGGAGAAAAACAAGAAATGTTTCTGGTACAGCGTTTGAGCTCTATATTTCTTTAGCAGACATCACAAGGTGTAGGGACCCATAACTATTGCACATCAGACTCAGAGCTGTAATTCATATGCCTATTTAAACTTATGCAAATGAGGACATTAAAGTGGAAACGTATATATAATATGTGCATCAATGAAAGAAAACAAATTACTCTATAATTTGTTGCTGTTAAAGTAGGCTTAACTCATTAAACTGCTTGGTGGCTAAACACATGAAAACATCTGCTGTAGAAGGTCACAGGTTATTATCAGAATAGATTCCAGGGACAAAACCAGGAAATAGAAGTTCCTTTTCACTGTGTTTCTAACCCCCAATTATGCACCTCACTCTTCAGTATTAGTACAACTTCTTTCTTCTCACCCACAGAAGTACTTTCCAGGGTACTTCTACGAAAGTCCCCATTTCTCCAATGTCAAAGTCCCACAATCATTTTCCCAAAACCTTTTTGAAAACTGACCCATATCTATTTCCTCAGAATTTTACTAAGGGATGGATTTGATAGGTGAGCAAAAGAATAATTAATTGAAGATTAATGCCACTTTTCTATGTTTAAAAAAATCACATATGTTATCTTACTTGAGTCAGAACAATCTGTATAAGTAAAAATTATTATCTCCATTTTGCATATGAAAAACTAAAACTAAATAAGATGAAAAATTGATTTTCCCAAGGTAAGTCCAATTTAGTGCCCTTTCCAAAATACCAGTTTTCCCAAAGATATTTAAAGTTTTAGGGGACTCCCAGAGACACAATTAAAATTTTTAATAGGAATATATTACACCCTTTCAATCTCCCCACTTATGTGACTAGCGATGCAGAAGGCTAATTTGTTCATCATCTAGATCACTGATTAATAATTAATTTCAATTATTGTGGGTTTAATCATTTCCTATTTACATCATTGTGAGTCAAATAAATTATTTATTTTACTGGATCAAGTAAATATTGCAAAAGATTTATTATTCAATGAAAGCAAAAACCCAAACAGCAACAACAGCAACAAAGACCTCTAACGATGCACATATTTTGGTAAAATTTACTTAAAGATTCCTTCGGAGCAAGGAATGAAGGAAGAATTCTACATTTTATAAAAATCATATCTATCATCAGCTGAGGAAACTTTTCAAATAATCTGGAAAATGAGCATAATAGAGCATTCTGCAAGCATGTATGCACATTGAAATTATCATGAGATCTAGAGAGAAAGTACAAAAAGTTTCTTAAATATCAATAAGGTATCTAATATTATATTAAGTAGAAATCTGATACTTTTTTGAAGAAATATCATTCTTCAAACTTTAAGGCTCTACTCAAGTGTTTACTCAACTAATATAGAAAAAAAGAGTGTGTTTGGCTTAGTCTAACTTTTTTTATTTTTTTTGGACGTGCCATGCGACGTGCAGGATCTTAGTTCCCCAACCAGGGATCGAACCTCTGACCCCTGCAGTGGAAGCATGGAGTCCTAACCACTGGACTGCCAGGGAATTCCCTAGTCTAAAATTATCTAACAATTCTTGGTCACTGTTAGATCTCACAGTAAGTAGAGACTGATCTAGTATGATTAAAAATTATATTAGAAAAAACCAAAAGGAAATACAATAAATAATTAAAACATATCTTTAAAGGATAAAGAAATTTAGAATTGGGTTCCTTAAAAATAAGCTATATCTCTAAAATTTCTATGGGAAATCAAGAGTACTGTGTACATTTGCTTATGACAAAGTTGACATGTTTTACTTATGTCTTCTGAGAACAGACTCAACAGCACATACTGGCAATGAATAAACTTAAAAGGATTTCACTTACAATTAAAAGTAAAATTTAACTTTCCATTCTGATGTAAGTAAATATAACTAAATAGATTTGTAACATATTTTCAACCAATCAACTTTCTCACTTGTCTTTATCAATCTATGGCATATGTTAGAAAATTCCAGTTACTGAGTGGGCCTTCACAAGAAGTATTTGATAAAATGTTTAGATACCTGCACAGTAATTCTACATGTGTTTTATTTTCTTCTGCCTCAGTATATGTGTGCTTGGATGTCCTACCAACACCTGATACCTAATAAGCCCCAAATCATACTTTTATTTATTAAAAATATGTCCCTCACAATGTATCTTGAATGTAAAGCTCCTTTTGACTCCAAATTGACTGCCTTTCTCTGTGACATGTTCTCAGGGATTACTGAGACTTGAGAATACTTCCATGGCATAATGCATCTTGTTTATATTCATTTCCCAAAATTGATATCTAGGATTATTACGATAACCAATGTCTCTTTATTTTTAGACCTGTGCAGAACTTCTAGGATAATCTCTAAGTTTTATTTTCTTAATAACCTTCTATTCATCACTATACCACAGCCTTGCATTCAAAAGTATTTATCACTCCCATTCTCTTAATCCCATTCCCTTCAAACTTATCTTTGTTTATTCTGATATAGCTATTCTGTTTTAGCAATTTCAGTGTACTTATCATTTAACTCTTCATTTACCTTTACTATTTATCAGCTAGTACTTTGCATATTACAGAACAATCAGGTGTTCATTTCTTAAAAAGAAGGAAAGAAAGAAGAGGGAAGTAAAGAAGAAAGGAAGGAAAGAAGGGAGGGAGGGAATGGAGTAAATGTATAATAATAAGTCCATTCTCATTTTCTGAGATATCACAACTGATCCATACCAAATATTCCATCCCTGATATTACCTTTCTTATGTACCCCAATTCTAAATTCCATTGCATACCTTCTACAGAGGAAACTTACAGAAATATCACAGAAACTCGCCCAAGAATTCATGGAAACAGGAAGTCAGACATAGATGTCATCAATTATGTTGTGCTTTGAGCCTTGTGGAAGACTTTATGATTCCATTAATACAATTAGTATAGTGAGCAAATATTTATTGCTTTCAGTAATTTAACAAAGTGGGGATACACTCTAGGACTCCATTACTGACTTGTTTAGAATAAAGAGAGAACAGGAAATAAGGCAATGGCAAAAGTGTTTCCTGGGAATTAAGTCACCTCACTTCCCCAGGAAGTCACCAACATCATCATCACAAAGCATTAGAGAGGCTAAAGCTGTCTATACTTATGTCCATTTGAACTTTCACTTACTCCTCACCCATCATTCTGGCATCTGGTCTCCTGAGTCCATTGGAACAGTTCTTGCTGAGATTCCCAGTGATTTCCAATGTCAGTAAATGTAATAAACATTTTTCAGATTTTAGATGATGTCACAGCAGTGTTTGACATAGACGATGTCTACCCCCCCTTTCAAAACATATTCTTCCCTGGTCATCTGTCACATTTGTCTTATCATACTCCTTCCTCTGTGCCAGCTCTTTGTTACTTGCGGGT